>NC_138030.1:10441211-11706001 GCF_964106645.2 Podarcis pityusensis
TGTTGTTATTTTAACAATTCAGAGGAAATTCTTAAATGCAATTCCCCACCTACAGTCCAGCATGGCAAAGTCCGCTCCAGCTCTTCCACCCCAAGACTCTACCACTTCATGGCCAGACCAGTCCCCAGATATGTGCAGGCTAGCAATAAGGAAATGCACTTTCTATAACCATGGTATTGACCCTAGAATATGTGCAGTGGGAAATCAGCTCCAGGCATGCCCACATTGGGTTTGTGCTCATGTTGGCAGCATTGTTTATTTCCCCACAAAAAGCATATCTTTAGCTGCAAGTACTGGATTTCATTCAATCTCATCAGTCAGTACTTACAGCAGGAAGCAAGGACTGCATATTCTGGTTCGAGTCTGCTATTGTTGCCAAGTAGACCAAGTTTCTGTGCAAAATTTGTTGATATCTGTAAGCAAAGGAACATGACATTATCTTAAGGAAGTAAAGCTGGTTAGAAAAACACCTTTTCTTCTCTGGAGTGGCTATGTGCGTCTGATCTAACTCACCTTTGCAAGCTCAGCAAAACACAGGTTTTGTGTAGCAACAGGAGTCAAGAGTTAACATTCACCTGTTTACGCATGCAATGTCATCCTGCCCCAGGCCATGTTCAAGATCTTGTTATTAGCATAAATTTTTGAACTACTTGAGACCTGGTTACCTGAAATACCACCTGGCCCCTGCTCAAACCTGCAATGTCACTTAGATCTGGGGAAATCCTGTTGGTGACATTGCACCCTACAGAATATCACAGGTCAAACCCCAAACCAGACATTTTCCACTACTGCCCTTGCACTATGGGATGCCCTTCCCTGTGCTATACATGAAGCACAATCCATCAGTTCCTTCATACATGTTTTAAAGATATATCTTTTTGCCCAGGCTTTCCTTGGCCCATAAGTTTAGACCCTATTATAACTAGATTCCTGTTTTTACGTTGCTTTTCTGTTTTTATGACACTGGTCTATTTTTATGTGGTGTTTCTGTATACTGCTTAGCTGTTTTTAAACATAAAGCAGTTTAGAAAGGTTTTTAAATGAATAAAACAATTAACACATATATTTCAACACAACAACAAAAAATCATACTCACTGAGTACATTCTGCTGTTTTGCCCTTGCTTTGATAGTCCATAATACACTGTATTAGATGATGGTTTTCATCCAACATCTGAATTAAAAAACAGAATATAAAAGATCAAGATATGACTGACTGAAACATAGTCAGGGACCTTGTACATTCCCTCCTTTGTTTAGCTAAAACTTTCTGTAGTCTTCTTTTTCCTTGCACGCTCTTTATGCATGTGCATTAATCATCATTAAAAGTAGATAAAGCAAGGTGAAAGAAGCAGGGAGATAGTTATTTATGAATAATATGAATGCAGCACCCCACCATTATGGAAATTAATATCTGAAGTTGTCTTATACAGAATTAGACCACCGGCTGGTACTGCCTACTCGAGGGCTCATAACCCTTTTTAGGTCTGTGAACAGATTTGGATTTTTTAGCTAGAGTGGGGCGCACCACTCCTGGATCAGCCTCTCCATCCCCTTGCAGGTAAAACACTCTGTGCACACTTTGGTTTTCCATGGGGTCTGGGTAAAAGCTGAATCCAGTAGAATTAATCTGAGCCTTGAAAAACACATAGATCAGATCATGCCCTGCTGCATGATCAACCCTTTTATTCTGGAGAGGCACCCTTTTGGTTTACTAAGACTATTTCTTTTGTTGCATCTATTTTCTTTATTTCAACAATTTATATACCGCTTAGCAGCATGGTTTCTAAACTGTGTACAATGAGTTTACAAAAGATAAACACTTATTAAAATTAACCAAACCAAATTTTGACCAAACTGTGGGAGGCAGTGAAAGATAGGAGTGCCTGGCGTGCTCTGGTCCATGGGGTCACGAAGAGTCGGACACGACTAAACGACTAAACAGCAACAACAACAAAATTAACCATGGAATCAGAAACTCAAAACACTTGCTAAAATAATAATTGAGAAGTCTGAAGTTCAGTGTGGGCCGGGGTCTGATTTCTGCTAGAAGGACGTTCCACAGAATTGGGCCCACAATACCAAACACACAGTTCCTGGTGGATGGAAGCCATGCATTAAATCCTATTCCACGGTAGAAGCATCCAAGCTGGTGATGGTGGTCTAAGAAACAGGGATGCAGAACTCGGCCTGAAATCTGCATCAGTGACTAGATTGAAGCAGCAGACGAAAGGAGAGCAGGAAGATCCTCAATCTATTCTCCCTCCTTAGAGACGTTTCCATTCAGAAGGGGATTTTGTGCAGCCACGCACCAGTGAAATGGCATTTAGGAGAAAATCAAAAGCAATGATTGACTGAACTATGCCTTTGGCTAAATTCTAGAAGAATCCTTTCTGTTTCTAGGGAACACGACTGGGGAAAAGCATAAAGGAATGGAGCAAAGGATCCTGCCCACCCCCCCACACACCCTGGTCGCCAATTTAATTCATGTGGAAGAAGGTTGAAGTCCTGAAATAATTTCATTGCTGCTTTTTGTTGTTGTTGTTGTTAAAAAATGACACAACCACGGACTGCATCTCTTTGCCTAGGTTTTCGTAGCATTTCACATTTGTATTTTAATCGGTGCAAAGGAACTGGAGGAAGCACAAACATTTCTTTAGTGTATTTATTTCCAGTTTGTTTCGGTTTCTACCCCAAAAGCTACAGAAAGATATATATAAATGTCCTATATAGCATTTCAAAATGTTCAGTCTAAGAAATGGAATATAAAATTGGGGTGGGGGGTGTAGATAAAGGGACAGGCAAACTTGGTTCTTAGCGAAGGGCCATAGGCTCAGTGGCAGAGCATTTGGTTTGCACTGCTGTTTATTTGTTCCCCACACATCAGACTGGGTTGCCCCAGCCACTCTGGGCAGCTTCAAACATAATATGAAAACACAAATGTGACATCAAACATTAAAAACTTCCCTATACAGGGCTGCCTTCAGATGTCTTTTAAAAGTCATATGCAGAAGGCTGCTGGCTCAATCCCTGGCATTTCCAGAGAGGGCTGCAAGTGAGCCTTGCCTGAAACCCTGGAGAGTCACTGCCAGTCAGTGGGGACAATGCTAAGCTGGATGGACCAATGGTCTGACTCAGTGTAAGGCAGTTGCCTGTGTCTGGTGGTTCCCCAAAAGGTCTCTGGGGCAAGGTAAACCATCTGCAAACTGGGATACAAGAAAGACAAAACACTGCCTTGCTCAGCCATGGGACACCAGGGCAGGCAACTTGTTCATTCCTACCACAGTGGCTCCTCTGGAAAATGCATCCGTTTGAATTTATCTCCTGCAAATGCATAGCTGCCGTGCACTTCCAAAGGAAACAGTAAAGTGCTGTACTTGGAAATGTGGTTATGTGTTGTGGTCAAATCCTGCTCTCCATTCCTGGTATTTAGAGGCTTAGCCCTCACACACAAATTCTGTGGGGCTGGGGAGGACAGTGTGTCTCTGCAATGCTAGCTGCAGGTTTTATGGGTGGGGCTTGGTCAAGATACCCTGAGTAGTGCCACCCCATCCTCACAGCTGCTTTCTCCCCATTTGCTTGATGTGTCCCATTGGGCACAATCTGCAACTTCCCAAGAGAGGGCAAAGTGAGATGAAGTAAGATAAATAAAACATAATGGCTGTCGGGGGCTTTGGGAAGTTGTTCAGATTTTTCCATATACAACACAGGCCCAACTGTGGCTCCCAGAAGAGACTGCAGGTGTCCACTCTTTGAGGCTCTTTCCCATGGCTCTATGGCAGATGTGAGGAACCTTTGAGCTGACCTGAGCTCAGCTTCCTCAGTAGCTCAGGCAGGACATCTGATTTGCATGCAGAAGGTTACCAGGTTCAACCACTGGCATCTCCTAGCAGGGCCTGGAATGTCAGCCGTCTGAAACCCTGGTAGGCCACTGCTAGTCAATATAGGCAATAATGAAAAAGATGGACCAACTATCTGACAGTGGAAGGGAGCTTCCTATGTCCCTGGGAATGTGGCATACAGATATTTGATCAAATCAAAAAGCACATTATGCCAGGGGTGGAGGAACAGGAAGCAAATGAGAGATTGGGCAGGGGGTTACAGAGACCTGTGGGTAATGGGATCATGCCATTCAAACATTTTGGTCAGCCTACCTCTAGCCTTCCGTTTGCCACTCCCAACTTCCCTTGGTCTCAGCCAGCATGACCAATGGTCAGGAATGATGGGCGTTGGAGTATAACAGCATCTGGTCGGTCACATATCCCCCATTCCTGCTTTTTAAGGGGTAACTAATAATGTATGCCAGGGATGGGGAGCCTGATGTATTCCAGATGTTGTTGGACACTTCCCATTCACCTCAACCAGCATGGCCCCTGGCCAGGAATGATGGGAGCTGTAGTCTAACAGGAGATGGATGGAAATGGGTGTCTACCAGCACCATAAACTAGGTTGTTTTAAAAGGTATTGGATGTGTTTGGGGGTCAGGGTGTTCCATGATAACTAGCTCTCTCTTTCAACTCACTTCTGCCTTTTTTTCACCCCTGAAATTATGCCTGGGCACCTGAGGGGCTTATAATAGCACAACATCTGTAACAGCAGAGTATTCAAGATGCACCTCATACGCACATCAGAAGTGGGGAACCTGCGGATCTTCCAAATGTTCCCGGCACCTTCATTATACACCTTTAGGCACCAGGTGAAAACGTTCATCTTCAATCAGGCCTTTGGCTGACTAACATCCTATACCCTTTTAAATGTGTTTGTTCCCATTGTCTGTTTTGAGTTTTTATCTTTTGAACCACCCTGAGATCTCCAGAGGAAGGGTGATACACAAGTTTAATAAATTAAAAATAAATTTTAAAAGGGGAAACTAGATGGTTATCATTATCTGATCTGTTCCTGAATTAGGTCTTTGGGGAGGAAAGCAGTGCTTCCAGAGAGGGGTTTCTCTCCAAGAAAGACTGAAAGAAATAAGATGGGAGAGAGAGTCCATTTCTTTGTGCAAGGAAGGCCTACGTGTGAAAGACTACCCCAAAGCAATATGTTTGTAAGCCACCCTTTACCATGCAAACAACTTTGAGAACTTTTTGTTGGACAATCGTTCACCAATAAAGTGGCTATAGACATGATCCAGCCACAGCTAGACTTTCACACTGAAATCTGGACTAAACCTCATGCAGCCTTCGGGTATAGGGCAGTATATAAATTCAGTAAATAATACTAATGCAAATAATTGTCACCTTGCTTATATTTATTACATATAATGCTGGAGTATTATTTTTGTTTGTTATTATGATATGTATTTTTGTGTTTTTATATTGTAAACCACCCTGCAATCATCAGATGAAGGGCAGCATAGAAATTTAATAAATATAAATATATTACTAATAATAGAATTAAATTTCTATGCAGCCCTTCATCTAAGTATCACAAGGTTGTTGTTATTACTTTCAATTACTACAGTGGCATTAAGAATCAGAATAGCATGGAGATGATCTATAATAGTAAACAAGGGGGTGCGGCCGAAACTTTGGAAGGGCTTTAGCTTAGTGTTGTAGCATCTGCCTTGCATGCAGGAAATCTCTGGTTCAATCCTCAGCATTTCCAAGCAGCGCTGGGAATGTCCCTGAATGCCTGAAACCTTGGAGAGCTGCTGCCAATCAGTGTAGAAAATGCTCTGATAGAGGGACCAGTAGTCTGACTCAGTATAAGGCAGCTCCCTATGTAGACAGGGGCCTAGGGATAACACAGGAACTGAAACACCTGCCTTATCTCAAGTCAGACAATTTGCCCTTTAGCCCAATATTGTCTGCTTTCACTTTCTGTGGTTCTCCAGGGTCTCAGACAGGGGTCTTTTGAATCACCTAGAATCACAGAGTTGGAAGGGACCCTGAGGGCCTACCACTTGCTTGTTCTTCCTCTTGCTTCAAACATAGCTGAAGAAACATTATTATTATTATTATTATCAACCTCTCTTGCAAGCCTGAGCTCATTCTGAGCTTTGGCCAACCTGACATTCACCCTGCAACTGTTGGCTACTCATGTATACTCCCCCTTTGTGATTTTCCCTTTCTTCCATTTCCTATACGTGCCCTTCTTAAATCCCAGCTCATCTGTAAGCTCCTTATGCAGTCACACTGTTTCTTTAGAATTGCCTGCACCTGTGCCTTCAATATTTCACCTTTAAGAAACTCCCATCCATCTAGGACTCTCTTCTCTTTGAGTATTAGTGGCCATGGGATCTCACTCAGTAGTTCCTTGAGCTTTCTGCAACCGGCCTTCCTAAAGTCCAGAGTACATGTCCTGATTCTTTTAAACTTAGAGATTCAATGCATGTTTACTACTACCACTGAGCTATGGTCTCTCCCTGACAAGCTGTGGTTTTTTGCTTTATTATTACTACTAGTACTACTACTAATAATAAACAGGCTGAAAAGCTGCACTGTAACACAGGGAAGATTATATAGATTCCTATGGGATCACCTCAAAACCAGTATCAAATCAAAGGTCACCTATGCATACACAGATGTTCTGGTGGTTTCATTGTCATGCTGTGTAACGATCACAAAGATATGCCTTGGATCAATGTTTTTGTTGTGCTGACAAGCATCGGATCTATGATTTTTTTTACTTTTTTTACTGAGTAGTCTACCACTGAAAGATTTAATTTGAAAGTTCTTGGGGATCCCTGTGGCAAAAGCATGCAAATTCAGGAAGATTTGTTTTAGTTCTGCTGGATCCATTTTTTTATCCAGTCCCCACGGAAAAGCAGTAGTTCTTGATTCACTGAGCCTCCGGTTTTCTGTCTGACTCAGAAATAGGTGTGGGGAGAGAAGCAATCTGAGGGGGATGTGCCTATCACACTTTGAGAGAAAGTTCCCACTCTGCCCACAGAGTCCCAAAAGGTTGGCAGCATCTGATGGCAGTCAATAAACCTATCAATAGAACCTTCAAACACAGTGATAATGTATGTATCCCTGAATACAAGATACTAATAGCAACCACCTTCATGCTCTGCTTGGCCTTAAACTAGTGATAATCCCGTGAATGCCAAATTAAGCATAAATAACGCCAACCAGGATTAATTAGCTCTCAGGCTTGGATTTAAATGTACAGTAGCAAGGACTCCAAATAAGCAAACAATTTCCACGAAATGCTTTGACAAAAGGATTGCAAAAGAGTTGCAGTACAAACGATAAGGGCTCACTTTTATATGAAGCACGCATCACAAAATGCCCACACCTTTTCCCACACATCTTGTTAAAAACCCAAATTAAAAACATTTTCAGAACTGTAATATTCAGCATATTTTATTTGAGCTGTTTGAGATCTATTTCACAGTATCACACCAGCCTACTAAACAGCTTTGTCAGCTAAGCTCTGGTATAATCCAGTACCAACAAGCAACCTGTAAGAAAAACCAACACAGGGCATGTTTTAATATTTTGTTAGAAGCTACCGAGAATAGCTGAGGAAACCCAGCCAGATGGGTGGGGTATTATTATTATTAAGCTGAGAGTGAAGGATGTGAAAGACCCATTTATTTCATTAAGATAGTGACTCGTATATTGAGATCTGTTTGCTGACTGTAAACTCCTTGGGGCAGGGATTGATATGGGGAAGGGCCATAACTCAGTGGAAGAACGTCTGCTTTACATGCAGAAGGTCCCAGCTTCAGTTCTCAGCATCCCCAAGCAGAACTGGGAAGGACCCCAGTTTAAAATCCTGGAGAGCAGCTGCCAGTCAGTGTAGACAATACTGGACTAGATGGATCAATGATCTGACTCAGTATAAGGCAGCTTCCTATGTTCCTATATAAAACACTATAGTACTACATAAACAATCATCTCTCCCATGGAAGTCAATGTGACTTGCAGCCAAATGTTTACTCAGAGGTCAAATCACTTGCTTTGCTTCCTAGACTTGGAACTGTAGCCTTAAGCGTTTAACTTTGGCTATTTTTGTCCTACCCATATTGAGAGGGCAGGAGGTTCCTAACCTGCCTAATGTACACTTCCAGATCTACACCTGCTAGGATGAGTTTTTAAACAAGCTATCTTGCATTTTTGCAAGACAGCGTTGTCTATGTGCTGCAGATTTGTGCTCCAACACCACCTCCTTGCATTTTCCATCATCACTGGCAAACAGGCTGTCATCAGATCTTTAATCCTCCTTGGCTTCTTCCAAGACCCTGGGCTAAGACTCCTGAACAATTGCTACAGTGAAGCTAGGAGCATGCCCGCTTCCAAGGATAGAGGGAGGCTGACAGGCAGGCACTGGAAATAGCGTATTGTTTAAGCGTTAACAGATCTATTACTCATTATTGACATCTCCACACCTCTCCTATTATTTACAGCCCCTTCCCTGGGAAAGGGAGGCAGGGGGAGAACTTGGATGGTACATTCCCCTGCCTCTCTCCCTCTCAGGGCTTTCTCCTCTTCAGAAAGCGGCATTGCAAACTTGTACACAGGGGAACACCTGCCTTGTTTTCCTTACAAAGGTTACAATTCTGCTCCCATTTAGAAATGAATTAATGAAAATGCCCGAACCTCCCTCCATCAAGCATTTAAGATTTTGCCTTTGAATCTGCAACGTTGTTGCTTTTCAGAGGATCTTACAGAATCGTTCCATGCCAAACACTTGACATCAATACACATTTTCTTTTAAAATAATAATAGTAATAAAAAAAGAGAAAGCCTTAAGACGAAAAGCAGCGATAATCCAGTGTCACACTTCCTTAAGGTCCCCTTTAAAACCATGACGAGCCTTCCAAAACGAACAGGAAAATACAAAGATAAAGACGTACGGCCACAAATAGGCAGATTTCTCTTTCTGTGCTAAAAACGCTGCTATGCTGTCATATATAACACACAACAGTCTGTTTGCACTTTGGGCTATTTTCTGCAACGTACGCAGCAATGGAAGTATTTCCAAGCACGAAGATCCTGCAAGGAAAATATATCCGTCTCATTTTGCAACATTCTGCCCCGGCTCCTTTGATCCTTTCCATCTTTCCCCCTCTCCCTTTGCCATCATCTGAACACCTTTGCTTTGTTCCGCCTCCTCCT
Organism: Podarcis pityusensis; assembly: GCF_964106645.2. Taxonomy (NCBI): domain Eukaryota; kingdom Metazoa; phylum Chordata; class Lepidosauria; order Squamata; family Lacertidae; genus Podarcis; species Podarcis pityusensis. The sequence continues at coordinate 10,450,279 of NC_138030.1, forward strand.
TCTTCTCTTCTACAGAGGTCCATCTTTCCAAGCCCTTGCAAATTCACTACTTAGCGGGAGCATCTTATAAAATTACCCTTCCCCCTCCCCACTCCCTACGATGGAGACTTGCACACACATTGACACACACACACGCTTGTCTATATTAAAGCATGCTCTTAATTCCACCCCCCTCCCCCGGTTCTTTTTCTGTTACCTTCTGGATAGTTTGCTGGGTGACCTCTCCTTTGCCTCTTGGGCGAGCAGAAGCAAAGGCAACCGACATGGTGGGATGGTCTTTTTTAAAAAGATGTGTCAGATAATATAGTGGTTCCCAGGCTGTAATAATATTGTTATTATCTAGCTGCTATTGCCGTGCACGGGCACAGCATTCGCCGCAGTGCATGAGGAGGGGAGCCAGAGCAGATGGTACAATCTGCGCCTTGCAATGAGCCAGGGGCATTGCACCAAGAACCTTCGTGCACCCCCTTTACCTGGACGCTCCTACTCCCAATGCAAGGCGGAGAGCCAGCTGCCGAGGCTTGGTGGTGGAGGAGGCAGCAAAGCCACCTGAGCTGCTCCGCTCACCCCCCCCCTTCCTCCAAATCCAGCTCCTTCCCCTCCTCCCCCTTTGCAATGCACATGGTGCATCCCTGCTGCTGGGTTTCCTGTCGCAAGCGAATAGCATCTCTTCCCTGTCTTGGCCAACAGGAGCATCTCAGTGCGCCAAGTGCGTAGGGAAAGGAGGCCGCGGTACGCCAAGTGCGTGAGGGCGGCAGGTGGAGAGGCGGAGAGAGGAACAGTCGTCGAGCTCGCGCGTACGTCGTGTGCGCAGCGCCGCTCGGCTCGCCGGCCGCCCGCGCGCTTACCTCACCTCCGCTGTTTGCGTACCAAAGCGCTCGCCTTAAGCTGGGGGGCGGGGCAGGGGCTTACTCGACCAATCGCGTCGCCGCTCTGCGTCAGCCAAGCCGATAGACCCGAGTGGATTGAGTGCGGCGGCGGTGGCGGGTACGCACTCCACGTACGCTCCCTCCTCTTCCCTCGCGCGCTTCCCCTCCTGACTCTATGGTTGGGGCGCCGGAGTGTGCGCAGGGGCGTTGCGTGAATACCGTCTCGCGCGTGCGCGGCGAGGAAAGTGACGGTGCTCTTTTGAGGAGGAAGAGCGCCGGGCGGAGAGTTTCGGCGGCCGTTTCTGTTTCTCTCAGGCAGCGGCGGCCATGAGCTACGACCGGGCTATCACCGTCTTCTCCCCTGACGGGCACCTCTTCCAAGTCGAGTACGCCCAGGAGGCCGTGAAAAAGGGCTCCACAGCGGTAAGGCGGAGGAGGCAGGGCCGAAAGAGAGGGGCCGGAAGGCCGCGAGGGGGAGCGGGAGCCTTGGGCGGAGGAGCCGGGCTCGCGTCCTTGGAAAACCCTGTGGTGGTTTCTGTTTTTTTTAAAATAATAATTCTGTTTTTCTTAAAATAATAATAATAATTATTATTATTTATTGGGGACACAGGTCTCCCCCCCCCCTTCTCCTCAGGCTCTTTCCACCATCAAAGGGAGCCGCGCCTCAGCTCGCTTATTTAATTCATTTATAAGTTCGTCTATTTATAAAACATGTTTCATAAACATAAATAAGCCCGGTGTTTTTTGTGTGAGAGGGTGAACACGCGGAACAGAGGTGCCAGCTCCCTTTGCTTCCGCACCCCCAACTTGATGATGGGGAGGTTATTGGGTTGTTGTTTTTATTTTGATTACCGTATATACTTTGTGGTTTTATATTTTGATTTTGTTCTGTGAGCCGCCATGAAATCTCCCGGTATAGGGCTATATATAAATTCAATAAATAATAGTAATAATAATAATAATAATAATAATAATAATTAATAATTACCATTCAAATGTTGTGTGTGCACACCACATCATGAGAATATTTTATTCCAAGTTGGCACCCCTGACAAAGAGATGCTGGAGTCCAGATCTTTCGGAGCACAGCCCTCGAAAACATTAAGAGCACATTTAAACCTCCTCCACTGAAGCTTGTGGTGGGGCTGAGGCTGTTCAGGTGTGAAGGGGATTTGGGATTTCTATCGTGTTCCTTTAAATTTATCAGATATTCCAAGGAAGCAGAAAATTCAGATTAAGTAGGCAAACGATGTGGGGCAGCGTTTTGATGATGCAGGCGTGTGATTGTAACAAAAAATAATAGCCTTCAGAATGTGGCTGCAGGCTTTTACAATATACAAAATAAAAATAAATTTAAATCAGAGGCAATCAATTCTGATTTTGAATTCCCTTCTCCCCTTCTGCAGTTCCTTGTTTATATTTTAATTTACTGCATATCCAAATTATACTAATTTGTTATTCAGAATGTGGCACACATAGGAACTGTAAGGAAGTGCCAGTTCTAATCAGTGCCTTTGTTGAACAAAGGCAATCAGAATTTTATGCTTCAATGCCTCCCCCACTAAACACATAATCCCACCACTCTGCAGGCAGAGAGCTAGCAGGAATATTCACCAATTCTTTTACCCCATCACACTTGTTGTCTAACTAGTACATGCCAGGAAGTTTGTGTGCAAATACAGACATGTGCAAATGCATATGGCTACACACATTCATAATGGTGAAGATTAGGGAAGTAGTGGATTTGTTAAAACAACCTTCCTTAATATGGTGTCGTTCAGATGTTCAGGCATAGAACTCCAAAGGGTCTGGAGAGATAGCATGGTCAGAGTTGACTGAAAGGGCTGTGTAAACCATGGGGAAGAAATCTAGTAGCAACCATGCAGTTAGAACACAGGAACAAGTTGTCAGACTATATCTGATAAGTGGAGGTTGCATGACTGAATTCTGAAGGCTTAGGTGCATATATAATGAATCGGGGGAGTGGGCTGGCATGTGAAGAATGAAAGTGCAACCATGTCAAAGTCTACTAAGGGAGATTAGATCATTGCAGAGTGTGGCTGAGGCCTCATCACTACCTAAATTGTGTGTTTTATATTTGAAAGAGGAGCTGCATTGAAAGTAAGGTGAAAGGCTGATAAGTGAAGTGGAAGGAAAGGAACAGTAGATGACGCTTTGGGTTACTTCCAATTCTACGATTCTGTGATGAGGTCATTAAAGCATTCAGAAGTTGCTCAATTTTCAGAGAGATGTGAGCATGAAAGGCAGAGGTTGGATACTGCTGAGAGAAATGGAATAGGTATGACTATGGCAGAAATTGAACATAAGAAAATTATAGATTATTTGGAACTTTGCTTAAAGTTTCTTCATCTATCTTAAAATTATTTAAAGCTGTAAAATATTTTCAGTTTTCTTCAGTTTAATGGGTGATATCCAGTGTTAGCAGGTTCATTGTTTTCAGTGGGTCTGCACTGGGTATAAATGATGCAATTGGATATCACCCAATGAAATATGATATGCCAACTCATTATCACAAAAATACTGTTTATAGTCACATGTAAACAATTTCATGCTTCGTATGCAAGTCAGTGTTAAAGCACTGTTGTCTAGTCAATGTGGGTTGCCTTCACCTATTGTTTTTTGCTTCTGTCACACTTTATTATAGTTAATATTTGAGGGAGCTGTTTGAAAATGTCATCTCTAATGCACTGTGTAATATTTAAGGTTGGAGTACGAGGAAAAGATATTGTTGTTCTTGGCGTGGAGAAGAAATCTGTGGCAAAACTTCAGGATGAAAGAACTGTCCGAAAGATCTGTGCCCTTGATGACAATGTCTGCATGGCTTTTGCAGGTACTGTTATGATGAAGTCCCCTAAATACCAGGAATGGGGCTTTGGAGTAAAATTGAGTTGTTTAGTAGAACATTCTTCAGTACAGCAAAAATAAGCGGTGTCATTTTTTCTTTTCAGCTTTCAGGTAGCTCTTCTAAATACCTTAATTGCAAAGAAAAGCAAAAAATTAAATTCAGGTTATGTTATAGGTGAGGGAGATGATTTTAAGTGAACCACCTTGAGACCCCTGGGTATAGGGCAGTACAGTCATACCTCGGGTTGAATGTGCTTCAGGATGAGCGCGTTTGAGTTGCGCTCCGTGGCAACCCGGAAGTAACGGAGTGCATTACTTCTGGGTTTCGCTGCATGCACAGACGCTCAAAATGACGTCACACGCATGTGCAGAAGCGCCGAAACGTGACCCGCGCAGACGTGCGGACGCGGGTTACATTTGCTTCTAGATGCGAACGGGGCTCCGGAACGGATCCCGTTCGCATCTAGAGGTACCACTGTATATAAAGTCAATAAATAATAATAATTAAGTGACTCCTCTGCTTTTTGTGTTCAGGGTGTTGTCTTGGACAGCTCTGTTAGGAACTGCTCTGCTTCATTTTCTTGTACACTTGTGTTATAAACTTCTCATAAAACAAATGTGAAGTATTTGCATATGCTTAAAAGTACACCATCTAATTATGATTAGTTTCTAAAATTTGAATGCAGATAGTGAAAGTATCAACAATTGCGAAAAATGTAAATGATAAAATAAAGGCCTGTTAAAACTTTCTTTAGCGGTTAATCTAATTATTCTAGGTATAAAATTAATAGCTTTCCTGATTTGTAGCCCAGTACTTAAACTCTAGGTTGTCAAACCTTGCCAATTTGTGTTTCATAGCTCTAAAAAGAATATTTGGCAGCTGCCATGTACGATATTAACAAAATAGGTTAACACAGAGTTTTCAATCTGTTCAAAACTAAGGACTAAATTTGATGCAGAATTCCTTCTCTTTTCTTTCCTTTTTAGCCAAAAGCAGCCCGAGTAGAAGAAGGCCAGTCAGGAAGAGTCTGCTTAAATCTTTTCAGCTCAAAAATCTTTTGAGCTTGATAACCAGTATGACTCTTAATACATTGCAGGACATACATTGGATGTTTCCTCTAGTTTTCTACCAACTTCTAATGTACAGAGTTAGATTTAGCCTTGCCCCTCTGAATAGAAGGGTTCTTTCCACTTGCAAAGGAAATTAACATCCATTGGAGATTCCTTGCTGAAGGGGAGTGACTATTCTTTTTTTTTTGCCAGGTCCCTTTGTAAGTCCTCAGCATCACCTTCAATGCTGTTCTGCAGAGTCCCTGAGCCCTCTGAAATAGCATTTCAGGAGGTTGCAGGGGAAAGGAAGAATCTGCCCCCTACCTCCAACACAAGTTGGAACTCTGCTTAGAGTAATGCTGGATGCAGCTCCCCTCAAAATTACAAAGTTTTGAACATACATATTTTATTAACCAGCACGATAAATGTGGCCTGTCATTAATCCTCTTTTCTCACCCATTTTTTTTGATTAATGTTTTCTAAAGCAGCAATGTTTCTCTATGTGTTGTATGCTAAATGGCACATTTTGCCCATTTATATTATTCGTAGGGCTCACAGCAGATGCCAGGATAGTTATAAATAGAGCTCGGGTGGAATGCCAAAGTCATAGACTTACAGTGGAAGACCCTGTCACTGTGGAATACATTACACGGTATATTGCTAGCCTGAAGCAGGTATGTACAAAGAAAAAGCAATATAGTGCTTGTTAAAAGGTGGTTAATACCAGAGAATTCCAGAGAAACATAATGTAATGCAGCTGCTATATTTTATTGAACTTGCTGAGTAACAATGTATAGATGCCTCCCTAGTTTCTTCCACAGACAGTGAAAAGTAATATGAATTAGTATTTACCTGGTGTCAGTATTTGAAATTGTGGTTGTGGTTTCTGCCACTTTTTGCCTTTCATTTCCCAACTTTAGTAATTTTGTCTTAACTAAATCAGACAATAATGTAGGTCCACCAGACGTATGTATATTCAACATTTACAAACAATGCACCAACAATGCATTTCAAAAATAACTAAAATATGAAGTCATCTCCAATCTCTTATTCTCTGCTACTGCAACACCTGATAGCTATTAAGAATCAGTGGACTGATCATTAACACATTAATTAGTGAATGTATATTTTGACCATAAGTGAGTCGGGTATTCCTAGTAAAATTGGAAAAGAGCTCTGGTTTACTACTGAAGAAGAATCTCTCTGTACAATCCATTAGTAAAAATTCCTAATTTTGTCAGGAGTGGGCTGGAAAAACCAAAACCAGTTAAATTGGCCTTTTCTGATTCCAGCTTGTTCTTTTTTTTCATACGGTCTAATAATAAAGTAACTCCTCAGAACACTTGCAATGGTTATGTTTTCCTCAGTCAATAAGTTAAGAAAAATATCCAGTGCTATACATGTATTTCATGAGAAATCTGTACATCTTTAGGCTTACATTTATGCTAATCAACCTTTTTCTCTTCCTCCTCAGCGGTACACCCAGAGCAATGGCCGCAGGCCTTTTGGTATTTCTGCCCTGATTGTAGGATTTGACTTCGATGGAACTCCAAGGCTTTATCAGACTGATCCTTCTGGCACATACCATGCTTGGAAAGTGAGTTGGGTTTATCTTGCTAAGATGGAATGAACAGAAGCACTTCATTCACATAAGTAAATCTATCTACAGTTTAAGTTTCTGGCTCATAGCAAGGGGGCAGGGGACACAGTAACGTATGGTCAACCCTCTCTCTCCTTGCCAAAGGATGTGTGGATCTGTCTTTGGTGGGCTGGAGTACAAAATTTTGGCTTTTGAGGGAATCTGACGATTAAAGGACTGAAGTAAAAGTCATTTTTGTTTCTCTTAGTTTTAGATGCATCCAGAAATTTGCAAGCTAGTTCCCATTGTCCTTTTTGTTGTTGCTACTCTGGGTTTTATCCAGCACTGCACGAGGAGAGTTCTGTTTGTTCTGGAGCAGATTTTGAGGAGGCACAGGGGGCTGTAGGGGAAAGGAAAATGAAGCCTTATTGTTTAAATGGAAGTTCTATTCTGCTCATGCAACAACTGCATTGCATATAACCCATAGATTTTAAGTGTTATCACACACTTCAAGGCAATATAGATAGAAAATTTAAGCAAGAGAGTACATTTTTCAGTTATGCATCTAGATTTTCTGTTGGCTTGCAAACTCATTTCTAATAAACTTTTAAAATTCCAGGCTAATGCAATTGGCAGAGGAGCGAAGTCAGTGCGTGAATTTTTGGAAAAAAACTATACTGATGAAGCCATTGAAACAGATGATCTGACCATTAAGCTTGTGATTAAGGCACTTCTTGAAGTGAGTTGGAACAACCAAGTCTTAAATTTGAGTCTTCTTTAGTTAACAAGGCGGGTGGCTATTGACAGGTTTACATACAGTTTCCATTTCTTTTAAAGTTAAAGCGCTGGCTGTTGAACAGGTTTGAGAAGCCAGGTCTCATGCCCTAATAGTTATAATATATTTTAATTTTCATTTAGCAAAAACAAGAATTAAAATGCCAATGGTTCTAATATTTCTGCAAAAATACTTTTGTGTTGCAGGAAAGTCTTTTCCTAACACTTTTGCTTAACTTCTTGAATTTAAGGTTGTACAGTCTGGTGGGAAAAATATTGAGCTGGCTGTTATGAGAAGAAACCAGCCTCTTAAGGTAAGTTTCCAGTGGCTTCTGAATTTCAAAAGCAGCGTCGATTTCTGCTCAGTAGCAACAGTGCAGTTTTAAACTCGCCTCCAGTTAAGACTGACTTGCCCCCTTTAGTTTTAGCATTCAATAAAACCTTCTTGTGCCTGTTTGTATCCAAGCAATGCTTCACACTCAACTTTAGGGTCTGTTGTTTTTTATTACTTGGTCCTGAAAAGTTGGACCTCAGTTGTTCATTTGGGGATTCCATTGTGATCGTGTTCCATACTTAGGAGCACTTTGAGCCTTAATTGTTCATAGCTGTTGTTCCTCATCTCGTGCTGCCTCTCATTTAAGAGGTTGTCCAAAACCAAATTGGCTTGATAATTCCTAAATTAGCCTAAATTCCCTATGTGGGGGACAGCATCCTAACAGTCCCATGAATGAGTGGAAAGCACGCCTGTGCATACCATTGGGAGGGGGTGACACATTGATTTCTTCATGCTGCTCTGGATGACCACATGATCCTTAGCAGTAGAGGAGGCATAGAAAAGCCCTTGCATGCACATGGTACTCAGACCCACTACAATCTTGTCACTGCTGTTACAGATCTTGAGCCCTGATGAAATTGAAAAGTATGTTGCTGAAATTGAAAAGGAGAAGGAAGAAAACGAGAAGAAGAAACAGAAGAAAACAACAACAACATGATGTGTGAAACTCAACTGCCTAGCCATTTTTGGTTTTTAAATCAATCATGAGTTTCTGTATAGACATGTAGGCATTCCATTTTCCTATTCACTGTCAAGTGGCCTATAATAAACCACCTGTGTTTTTTTAAACATCTGTTAATGCCATGTACCTGATTTTTCAGTGTATACTTTAACTTGGTCATGGTACTACAACTTCTCTCATCAGTGAAAACCTTTTTTGTAAGTTGTGTATAAACCCAAAGTTTGAGGGCAAACTTGATTTTTAGTCACCCTTATTTGCTATCTCTTTATTGTCCATGACTACTGCTGCCTTCTCTTTCCTCCTGTTGCAAATGATGTTTTTGTTGCCGTTATTATCAAAACCCCTAATTTTCCCGCATCTTTTGCAGTATAAACAAGTTGGTTCAAAACTTGAGTGCTGCATTTGGGTGTAAAAGTCAGAAGTAAAACTTAAAACACATCTTGCAGTACTTGGGACAGCAGATAAAGGAAGGTAATGGTTCTGAAGGCATTCTTGTGGAATACAAGAGGTTTTCCGTTGACTTCAGTGGCATACTTCCAGAGTTCTTGCAATTTCAAGTATTCAGTTAAGTTTTAAGCTGCTAGTAAAATCTGGCAATTGAAAGCTCACAGCCCCTCTAGGTTTTTTAAGGCATGCTTCATTTTTGAGGATAGGAGTCTGCATCTCCAGATTGCATGATTGAGAACCTGAACTGTCCTAGGCAGGTGGCCTTATCCTTTCACTTATATACAGGTGGGTTTGGTATTGTCAGAGCTGGCTCCAGGTCCCAGCTCACAGAGGACCAACGCTAGCCGGCAGTAATGTACAAAAGTCTTTATTGAAGTACAGTTTCCATTTTCAAGCCGCAGCGCCCCAGCTCTACGTCTAGGGGTTAGATCGGCGAAGCTCCATCTGAGTCTCCGCCCCCTGTACACCAGTTTAAGATTCTAGCCTTACTCCACCTCTTCCGTCTCTCCTTTCTCCTCTGGGTCCTGCTACCCCCCGGGGTCCCTTCCTTCCTGGATTCTTCTGACGCTGACGTTGACCCCCCTGACTCCTCCCCCTCTTTTCGGCGGGCTTTGGGACCTGGCTCCCTATCCGGGCTGCCAACTGCGCCGCCCTCCTGTACATTTGAACTTGGCGCGCGCGCCCAGCCTTCAACCTTCCTCTCGACCGTTTCCTCGCTCCCCGATGGAGGCGTGGCCAATCCTGACTCATGTCCTCCCACTGGCAGTGCGCCGCCTGATCCCGATGCCTGGGACTCCTCCCCCCTACTGCACTCTGGTGTGGACGCTGGTCCTGATTTCCAACTGCTGCTCTCTGAGTCCCCTCTGGCCCCTTCTTCCTGGGGTGTCCCCCTAGGCACCCCCCTTGCTCTGACCATGGGAGCCCCTTTCTGTGAATCTTCCGATTCGCTGGAAAGACTCAGAGACCTCGGACCGCTGTCATCGCTAACATTTCCTTCGGACTCCTCCCCCTCGCTCTCTATTTCCTCCCTTTCCTGTGCCTCTGCTCCTGAACCCCTGACAGGTATGTATGTCATTAATGGGCAACATGTTTCTCCTGCTATCAAAACAGTTCTATGGTATAGATGCATACCTCAAGTTCCACAAATACCTTTCCTTTCCCTGCAAAAGCAACTTCTAGCCTTAAAGGTAAAGGGACCCCTGACCATTAGGTCCAGTCGTGACCTACTCTGGGGTTGCGGCGCTCATCTCGCTTTATTGGCTTCCAGGTCATGTGGCCAGCATGACTAAGCCGCTTCTGGCGAACCAGAGCAGCGCACAGAAACGCTGTTTACCTTCCCACCGGAGCGGTACCTATTTATCTACTTGCACTTTGACGTGCTTTCGAACTGCTAGGTTGGCAGGAGCACGGACCGAGCAATGGGAGCTCACCCCATCGCGGGGATTTGAACCACCGACCTTCTGATCGGCAAGCCCTAGGCTCTGTGGTTTAACCCACAGTGCCACCTATGTCCCAGCCTTAGGTGTCACATTTCCATGACAATAAACAGCCCTGTTGGTGCTGCTAATAATAAAAATTCTAGAGCTTCTCTATTAAGCTTGCAGGCTGTCCTCTAATTCTGCCATTTATCGCAATCAAGCAATAGGGGTCCATAGGACAAGTAAAGGTCAGTGGTGGTTTGTTAATAAAGGCAGGTTGAAAGAACAGCCTATTTTAGGGTTCATACAAACTAGATTAAATATCATGGACTTCCTCTGCAATGTAGGATAGTCTTGCTTCACGTAATTATTAGACTGTAATGAAATATAAAGCACAATCTCCCCTCCATAGCAGTTGGATTTGTGCTTCAGTGTCACCAGCAGGTAAATGACACACATCTACCTCTCTTCTGTGCAAGAATTCCAGTGCTTTCCTGTCCAGTAGCTTCCTTGACTCCGCTTGTGGCATTCTCTTATTTAATAAAATATGTACACCACTTGAAATGGGAAAAACAAAAACTTCACAACCCTCCTTTAAAGCATACAAAAGTTTAAAATTGCCTCAACTTTCTAAGCATCTGGGTAGGCTTGACTAAGCAAGAAAGTTACTAGCAGGTGCCAAGGAGGAGTGACTGCACCTGCCTGATCTCAATAGGTAGAGCGAAATGTAGGTGCTGCCACACTGATCAAATGACTCTTGGCTCTCATGGTACCTTACCTGATCAGTGGTATACAGTCCAGCTGAACTTGTTTTAAAAACTCTTAGTTCGTTCAATGCCACTTGCATTCTACTTAATTTTAAGTCCAGGGTCAATGTCCCTCTGGTTGGTTCCATGGCAAACTGTTCTAGGACACAGTAATGTAAGGTATCTAGAAATTTTACTCCTGTCAAAACACTTATGTAGTCTGTGTAAGGGCTGCTGCATTTCTTCATTTGGATGCTTGCTTGATTTCATTCTTCATTTCAAGATCTCTGAATATCTTGCTCGGGGGAAACACTAGCAAACCTCCAGAACTCAATTACACTTGGGACCCAGTACCACCACCCACAATGGTTCTGTTAAGAAGTCTTCCCTTTGTTATTTACTTTGCTTCACTCAATGCCCTCTTATGTACGGAGCACTAGCACTGCCACCATGTCCTTCCCATAGAGTTTGAATCCGGAGATAACACTGTCCCACTGGCTTTTTCCATTCTACCAAGTTTTCATTATGCCCACAGAATCAAGCACTCCAGTTTGCCCGTCTTGGCAGCTTCTAGCATTAGCATTTTTTTAATATAGTGTTTCACTTCAGGTTCTCTTGGCAGTTGTGTTTTGGCCTGCGGTGCTTTGGCCTCTGAATTGCCATTTGGCACTTTCAGTGCCTAGGTTTATACCTTTACCCAGTTAAATTACCATTTATTTTTTTCATCTTCAACCCAGGCAGACAATTTGGGCTCCTGTTAGCTTTCCTCTCCTCCCACCAGCAATCGGTTCAAAAGCTGTTCTGCCACCATTACTTCAAGCACCAACAGTTGGCTTCCATCCAGGTTTAAGTGGAACCCACTCTTTTTGTACAGGCCCGGTTTGTCCCAAAATGCTCTTCCAGTGCCTAAGAAGTCCAAACCCCTCCTCCCAAAATCAGTCCCATTCACACTTTTGAGACTATAAAGCTTTGCCTATCTGGTGCTGCATGTGGGGGAAGCAGAAGCATTTCAGACAGCTACCTTGGATGTCCTGGTTTCAACATCCTACCTGGCAACCTAACTTGCTTCCATGATCTCATGACCGATTTCCCCGTATCATGCATGCCAATGTGCACCGTGACTATCAGCTCCTTCCTAGCACTAGGCAGTGTGACAACCACAACCATCGTGACAGGAAGGTAATTCACCCTCCAGAATTTCACACACCCAACTTTCTATGTTCCCAGTGACTGAATCAGACTACCAAGATCTCTACTCCCTGAAGAAGAATCATTGGCACGGGAAGATAGTGGGTCATCATCCAAGGAATGGGTCCCTCCTAAGGCATCATTTCCCTCTTTCTCCGACATTCTCCTTCCCCCATGTCCCACATTCTCTCACCAGGAGGGGAGCTATCTTCCTAGAAATGGGGTGTGCTCCAACGTCCCCAATGGCCCACTCTACCAACTTCTCTATTCCTCTCAGCTTCTCAAATTCAACGGCTGCTTAAACCTGAACATTTAACTTTTGGTTGGTATGAAGCCAGCTCTCATCCATGGTTAGCAAGCTTTGCTAGTACTGTCAAGACACGCTGATGATGTTTCCATTAAAAGCAACAACCTTGCAGAAAACTGTTAGCCAACAAAATGAGGATTAAACATTTACATGTTTATTTGTAATTACAATTTACATGACTCCATAAAGCAGCCCATGATAAAGGCCTACAAAATAAACCCAAGCTTTTATAACAACGTAAGTGAATGCATGACCTAGGGAGGAACTGAAAAAGCTAGCCATGAAACAGGGTGGGAGAGAATAAATGGCACCCAAAAGAGGCCTTTTAACAAAACATTCCTATAGCTAACAAAAAGGGACACATGCCTATTACTACAGGCTTAACCCACTTTCATGCAAGAGTTTATAATCCCTCCTTACCCACCTTTCAACCCCCCAAAAAAATTCTTTAAAAACAAAAAAAGACCTGAACTATTTACAGAGTTTGGGAAAGAGGGAATCTGTTGAAGGACTTGGAACATGCTGGTTTCCTAAGTTCCATTTAGGTTCCTCTTCCCCATTTTGAGGATTCGAAGTCCTACTCGTGTTCCAAGAATACAAAGCATGTATTGCTCTTTCTCCAAGAAAAGGACTATTAACCAAAAGCTTAAACTTTTTTTTCCCTTTAAGTAAGGGTGGGGTAAAATCTCAAATCTCCTTTAAGAGTTGCTGCATGGGTATCCCATAATGTGTAGCCTTCCTCACATGGAGAAAGCTTCATTGCATGGGAGGAGGAGGAGGCTAATATTGGGAGGGGGCTGGAGAACGGCACTTGCCATTGGCCAGCTTAGTTGCTTAGCATTCCTACAGGAGGGGTGACCAGCACCTCAAGAAAATTTGTTGTACAGTTCCCCATAGAAACTATACATTTACGTGGTGAACCCAGAATTACAGATACATGATCAGCGACAATTCCCATCACCGCATTACATACAACTTGTTGCACTACAACTCGTTTCTAGACATCAAAATGATTTGTTTCAACCTGGAGGGTGAATGGTGAAAAGACAAAAAAAGAAATAACAAACAACAGAAGGAAGGAGACCAGCAGAATCTTTGTTCCACAGATTAAGAGGTTGCTGGTTTCAAACAAGCTTTGGTTCGCTTTTTGAAGAATTTAGAATTGTCTCATCTCCTTCAGGGAACAGATTAGGTGTTCTGTGTGTTCAGCTATAGCAGCCTTTGGAACCTAGAAGCAGCACAAGTTCCTTGTGCTACCTTAAAGAAAAAAAGAAGAGACTCCTGGTAAAGGTGGTTAGTGAGCACGCATCTTTGTCCAAGTTGCTCCAGTGCGCCAATCCTGCTTTGACACAGAAGCAGCAGTGCCGTCAGGAGTACAAGCTTGTGGACATATCACTCCATTCACCCATGTTTTAAGTGCAGCAGGTCTGCTTGTTACCTCCTTCCTATGTACACATCGTAACAGAACACGCTTGAGAACCTGGACAACAGAAAGAAAAACAAGCATTTTACATTTGCATGAGAACATTTTTCCCTATTGCCTCCCAACTTGGTTCTCAAAATGCTGGGGAAAATGAACTGAAATATTCAGATTCTGCACTTGATACTTAACTATATATATATAATATATATATATATATATTTTTTATATATATATATATATATATATATATATATATATGCGCTACCCTGAGCTCATTGGAAATAGGTTAGAAACATAGATAGCAGAGAGGTGCTTCTATGTCACGCTTCCCTTAACGCCAAGAGCTGAGCCAGAACCTGCATTTTATTATCCTTTCTCCAAAGAAATCACAGGACAAATACAGCTCTACAGAAACAGTTTCCTAAGTTTCACTGCCATGAAGATCTTGAACTGGTTGGTTCCGATGGACAAACTCATTTTACCGGGTAGACAATTTGATTTACTTGATGCAGATAACGCCCCAAAGCACTCCAGACACAGAACCATAGATAATTTAATTTCACAGCTTGCCTGCAAGGTTCACACTCTTCCAGTGCCCACTCTGGGAGGAGCCTGACTTCGCCGCACAGCTCCAGACCCCCTTCCGCCACGAAATCCCCCACGAAAGCTGCGGCCACGGAGGAAGCGCCCAGACACACCAAACGTCTCTGTGTTGAGCTTCCGTTCTTCGGCCCACGTTGTACGCCTTGAACTAAGGAACAAAGGACCAGTTTTCCCCATCAGAATACAGTGGTACATTGGGTTACATACGCTTCAGGTTACAGACGCTTGGGTTAAGAACTTTGCTTCAGGATGAGAACAGAAATCATGCTCTGGCGGCGCGGCAGCCCCATTAGCTAAAGTGGTGCTTCAGGTTAAGAACAGTTTCAGGTTAAGAACGGACCTCCGGAACGAATTAAGTACTTAACCCGAGGTACCACTGTACATGCCCCCCCCCCCCAAGATGGTGTTGCAAACCGTTCCCTTGAATGATGTGCACGGTTAAGGACAGAGCACCAATTTACTCTTCAATATGATAACGATGATGATTTTGAACATTCAGCCTCAGATCAACTTCACAAGCTCCCTGACCAGGGAGGGTGGGGAAAGGGATGCCCAAATGAATAGAACCGTGGACTTCTGATGACTATGATTAGAAAGCCAATGAAGCTATAAAGTGGAGGTTCTAAGATCCATGAGAAACTAACCTTTGTTTCAGTTCTGATGAGATGTTGTCAAAGAAAGACTTGGATTTGTCATAGTAGCAGTTGGGCCCTAGGAGTTCTTCATCTGCATTGCCATCGCAATTCTCAGCAGCCACAGCAGGCTCCCCCTTTTCTTCTCCTGCCTCAACTTTCTCATCTGGAAAAACACATTCGTGCGCAATGAACAAGCCACGTTGCCATTTGTCCTCAGCCAGATGCTTCCCTTCACCCATTGCTGGAGGAACTGGCATCCAGATCACAACAAGAACACACATTAGCGAACTTGCAAACCTTTAAAATTGAGCTTCTTCTTGAATTCTTTGTCCAGCTCTTCTCGGTTGAATTGCGCATTTGCAGTTTCGAAGTCAAAGTCGCCCTCAAACTTTATCGTATTCTCTTTCACGGTAGTGGGTCGATTCTGCCCTCGGGAGCGATTCCTGGTTCTCCTGTTTCCTGAAAAGAAGTAGAAGAATACTTCCTAACTTGAGTTTCCCTGGCTCTAGACAGGCCAGGTTCCTTGCATGTGACCATGGAGTGATGCTACACCTGTCATTATACTTCTGTTGTGGAGATAATTATAGCAGCCCAGCTGCTCTGGCTATTTGCTACTTGAATGCCTATGAGTGTAATACTGGTGTGGAGCACCAGAACACCCAGTATTTGAATTTACCCATTCATAAACTTCTAGGATTCAACAATTCAGGCCCCTTCTCAATTAAAGCTGTAACACAGTGAGACCTTTTGCTACTGAACTGCTATTGTGAAGTTTTCAAGTAACTGGAAATTAGAGTAGCCATTCAGGCATACTAATTGGCTCATAACTCAAGAAATTTCAACTTGGATTTTGACATTTTCAAATGGACTGACGGTGGTCTGTGCTTTGGTTTGCTTACGTCGTGTTAACTAGACAGACCTCAGGGTCTTGTGGGTCAGAGATGTGCTTTGCCAGTTATCCACATGCTTTCCTTTCTAGACATGACATTATCGAATGTCATTTTGTTCTAGTCCTCTAAAACCAGTGGTGCATTAATCCATGTTCTTCTGCCTAATCTTACACATACAGAAGTAACACACAGGAAGGCAATTCAGTGTGGAAAAATCTACAGTCAGGTAACATACCTGATCTCCTCCTCTGAGGCCTTCTATTCTCATCATTCACTTGCCCTTGCATTTGAACAGGCGCTGGCTCAACTGTATCTAAGGCAAAATAGGAAAGTCTATTCAACTCAACAATATAAACCAACAAGCTGAACGGTATCAGCAGATGTTAGCTGAAGCAGACTTCAGACCTGGTTTTAACAGTGCTGACATATTTCTGAAAGAAAGTATTTCTGTACCACTTGTCTTGTTACTTTGTGGAATCTGGCGCATGTTCCGCTGGACCGCCGGAATGACTTTGATTGGAGGAGCTTTTTTGGGATTCAAGTTTTCAATGGGGCCCGTCTGAACAGCCTGCTCCACCATGGGACTTTTGCGCACTGAATGAACTGATGGAAAAGCAGCTCCTGTGGGGAAACCAAGGAATTGTCAGGACTCATGGTGGTGGTTCTGAACTGGAACTAGTCTCCCACATCCTGCCAAAAGAGTTTGGAACAGAAAGTTCTGCTGAAAAGGGGCTTCACCTAGAATGCATTTCCTGCATTTGAGACTATGTTCAGGTGAGATGGCGGCTTGGTTTTAATCCAGTCCAGGAAATGAGAGTAATAGCATAGAAATAAAATACATATAGAATCTAAATTTTCTTTTAACTGATGTTGGGAAGTCAGATTAACCACTGAAAAGCATTCAACCTGACAGCTATCCGGTTGAGCAAGATGGCCCCAGACAGAAATCTAGGCAAATGTTTAGCGAAAGTACTCACAGGCTGAAGTGAAAAATGTAACTTTTACCTTGTACTGTAAGCTAGTTTCTACACAAACACACCTCTCCATTGAGACAAGCAAGCTACATAAATTATCCGAGTTCAAGGGCCCATTCCAGACAAGCAAGAACACTCAAGGAGGGTGTGGAACAAGGCCAATGACGGATAAGGCCTGGGGTAAGAGCCCCAAGGCCTGGAAGGTAGCGATTGGCCACAGGTCCAAAATGTCCCACCCTCGGTGTCAACCAGGAGTGTTCAACTAGTTTAAATTGCATGCATTATCACAGATGTTAGCCTTCCACATAGCCACATGGTTTACACATGTTCTGATCCTCATGCATAAGCACACATTTCAAAGAGGTACTTAGTAGCCAATAATCCACAGCAGACTAGCACACCTGCATAGTTTCTGCGGCCTATCAGCCCTTCACTTCCCCATGTGCCTTGGACCTCACATTGCTCTGAAAAAGTACTAACTTAAACAGGCTTTTCCCCTCGCAAAGGCACACTGCTACCCGGCAGTAGCAAATCCACAAGAACTATTATTTGGTTAAGGTGCAGAATACGGCTGTTCATGGTACAGAAGAGAGACGAACAGTGAGTGGAGTTTTTTTAATTTACTTATCTAGCAAAATTTATGTACCGCTTGATTGTAAGAAAATGTTTAGGCAGTCTGTATATTTCCAATAAAGTATTTGGGTCTCCACTGAATCCCTGTTTGTGAAAACGGCTCCCAATGTCTCACCCGTGTTAACATAGCTTGAAACCAAGTTGACAGACACAGTGAAGTCTGGAATCTTTGCAGGGCGGGGAAAGAAATTCAGCAGGAGTTTCGTTAGCTAGCAGACATGTGGCACAACTTTGCCACTCAACAGGTACTAAATTTGTTACTCCATCTCACCACTTAAACCTCTTAACAGTGAGAAAATCTCGTAAAACGATAGTGGAAACCAAAGTTTGTCTCAAAAATGTGAAAATCTTTTGAAAGCCTTCATTCTTGAACTAAAAAGCACACATAGTAGTTTGGGTGCAGAATTTTCTTTTTTGTTGATGATTGTATAGTCCTGTTGTTCCAACGTACAAAGCTCACCCTCTTGCCTCCCAGAATTGAGATTAAATGTTCCAGCACTGTCCCTTGTGCATATTTAGCTTTGCACTACAATGGCATTTAGGGGCTAGATCATGCTGTAACTAAAAGCAACTATGCAGGGTAAATTGCCACCAAAACGCAACCCAAACACTTCAGTGTAAAGTTTAGTCTCAGTGCAGTTTGACCAAATTGTTTTTATTAAGAATGCAGATTTGAACCTCTTGCTAAAGCAGCCAAGGGACAATGCGTACCATTAATTGAAGAGCCTTTAAAAAGCAAACTCGAGCATCACCAGAGGAAAATCTGATGGAGCCAACTACAACTTACCTCCATGTGGAAATATTGCAACAAACCTGTCACAACTCACTATCTCCCTGAATGTATGATGCACGATATTCAGACGGCTTCTACTGTTAAGTCTCAAGCCCCCTATAAGCTTCCCCAGAATCCTTGATTCAGAAAAGCAGTTTTGATTAGATTTGCAGCCAAGAGAGACATTTGCAGAGCCTTACACCTCTGTTCTAAAAACCCCCCAAGTTAATTCATGCCAAGGTAATGCAACCTGCCTAGCTTCAATTATGTTCAAGCTGGACAGACAATGCACAGCCACGGACAAGACACATGCAAGAGAACAGAAAAGTAGCCACACAAAGCATAACATGCAATGCAGCCCTCACAGGCAAATTTTACTGTAGAAATTTTGAGTAGAAATTCCTTCATGCAGTTTTGAACATTGTCCCATTCCCAGCAGGCACCCTCTCCCCGCCCCCCAAGCAGCTACTTGTCCTCTCCTTTGCGAAACCTTGGCATCCGATATTTGTAGCACAATCTCAAACCAGAATCTCAAAACCAACACATTTTAAAAAGCCACAAAAGTAGCCCAAATCTTATCCAAGGCCAGCCACTCATCCACAGACAAGACATTCCGCTATACAACAGCTTGGTGTCATGCATGTCCTATAAGCTGTCAGTATTCTAGGCTTACAGGTTCAATTCCTTGAACTTCAATTTGCATTGTGGTTTCTGATCATCATAGTTTTGCAGGCACTCTCCCGGAAGCTCCATGGTGTAGCCTTCAAGGAAGGGTTTCTGAACTTAACTAGTGATCACTGCCCAGCCTCCTTGCTTCCTAGTCCCCACATTTCACTGGATTTCTCCTACGCCACTAGCTGCCTTCCCTCTAGCTAGTTCTGCCTCAACATTTAAAACACTACCCAGAACTCAAGCTCCTTTTCGTCCACCAATCAAATACCTGGAGCAGAAGCAAATGCACCAAGGTTTTCAGAAAGACTACTGCTGTAATCCTTGCTGAGGTTAACTCTGTTCAGGAGCAAGAAGGGGGGGTTAAAAGACAAAATGGTTTTGAAAACACCATGCAGTTCTTCCAAATACTTGGAATCCTCAAGCTGCTGTTACCCTTAGAAGACAGCAGGTGTGGCTCTGATGACAAGTCAGGCTCTGAAACTGGCTGAGGAGACGAAGAAGTGCTAGGACTGGAAGCAGCTGCTGATGCTGGAGGGCTTACCAGTTTCTCTAAAAGAAAGACAGGAGGGGAAAAGACAAAGCAAAGAGGGATACCAATAAGACACAAGGCACTAGGAGTTATCCAGGTGAGTTGGGAAAGAAAGATGGCTCAAGATCTGTGTGTGTTATTACAGTTTTGAGACTGGGGAGAATTTAACCAGGAACAAAACAGATATTGGTACCAGAAGAACATTCTGCATCACACAACTTAGGCATCAGCCTATCAATGCCTTTAAATAACCTACATTGCTAATAAGCACCTAAAATGGAAGCAACTGTCCAAACATACTGCCTTGGATTCCTCCTCTCCAATTTTC
This sequence comes from Podarcis pityusensis, assembly GCF_964106645.2. Classification (NCBI taxonomy): domain Eukaryota; kingdom Metazoa; phylum Chordata; class Lepidosauria; order Squamata; family Lacertidae; genus Podarcis; species Podarcis pityusensis. Next base: position 10,469,997 of record NC_138030.1, read on the forward strand.
AGCTGATAAATGGAAAGCAGTTAAGCTGGAAACTTAACTGCTGAAAAAAAATATATAGTTAAGCGTTCTTAAAATCCGGTACAGTTTCTTCTCACTCGCTGTGATCAGATGACACCCTTACTCTCATTTTACAGCTGAGGAATCACAAGGAGTTTATGAATGAGCTGGGATTAGTCCAAAGGTATCAGCTCTGATCCAGGTTCGGTCTGTTGCACCACAGAATGAGCAGCCTTTCCCAAGGTGGAGGACTCCTACAAGATTCAATTCATAAAGCTAGCTTGTTTCTAGTCAGCAGCTAAAGCAAAGAAATCAAGCTTAATTCCAATAAGACATGGGCTGCTGAAAAGACGTGCTTTTAACAACTGAGGAATACACACAATATACGTCTTCAGTTTAGCTCCCACTGCAGGTGGTAAACAAATGTCTGGGCTGTCCACTTTAGACAGCAGGAGGAGACTCACGTGATGGAATTCTTCCCAACGGGAAGAAAAACAAAACAAAAACATTCAGAGCCTCTTCTCTCTCCAATCAATACAGAAGTCTCCCCCATTCTGGAAACTGAACAGCATTCCCTGCGAATCTCCAGCTGCAATCTGGAGTGGTACAGCCCAGGCAGACATATCAGTTTATTGTTACAGTACTCACCTAAACCAAGGGAAGCTGCATACTGCTGGCTAATTAAAGAGCTGGCAGCAAGCTGGCTGTAGGGCGGCATACCTCGGAAGGGACTGTAAGGCACGTGTGGCTGAAAGGAGGGTGCTGAGGCAGAGCTCAGAGAAGACTACAAAATGAGAGAACACCATATTATTTATTAAATTTGTACACCACCCTATACCCACAGGTCACAGGCTGACAGGATAAAAACACAATATGAAAAAACAAAACAAAATACATAAATGTAAACAAAAACAACTCAATAATCCCCCTACCCCACACCCACAAACAAGAAAAATATTAAAAGGGCATTGGGTGTCAATCAACCAAAGGCCTGGTTAAAGAGGAATGTTTTTGCCTGGTGCCTAAAAGTGTATAATGAAGGCACCAGGCGAACCTCCCTGGGGAGTGCATAAAGTTAAAGGCTGCAAAATGAAGACGGACAGGAGGTAGAAGAATATTCAATGCCAGGACAGTTGTTTTTTAACATTCAGAATGTTTAACATCACTACTAGAAAATAGCACAGGTCCTTGTAGGTTAACAGCTACAATGCACAGGTTGTCAGCAAACAAAGCCGGACAAGGGTGGGGATGGAACAGAATTGATTGCTACCCTATCATACCTTTTGGGGGGGGTGAGAGCTAGCACTCACAAAGAAACAAACACTCTTAATATAGGGGGAATAGCCTAACTGGAATCTAAGAAATGGTAAACAGAGGGGCTGTCTTGCTTGTCTGTTGTACCAAACAAACAGAACAATCTTGTGACATCTTAAAGACTAAAAAATATTATGGCATAATAAGATTTTGTGGATGAGAGTCCCACTTCAAATGCATGAACTGTAATCCTCAGTTATAGATGCACACAAAGTGGGTTGGGAGAGGAGGGACAGTGGGCAGCAAGGCCAGAGGGAAATGTAAAAAAACCTCCAATAGTGATAATTCAATTAAGAGACACAAGGGGGGCCAAGCTCAACTGCTGGATGAAGCCACCACTGGCGTTTCAGATGAAATAACTTACCTGGACAATAGCAGGATCCTGGGGGAGATTATGCTGCGCTTTTGGAGGCTCACATACAGTGATATCTTTAATATCACTACCTCGAAAGATGATATATTCATAAACTTCTTCCCTTGGAGGGGCAGGACGGTCTGTGGGACGATCTTCAGTTCCAAAAGAGCGCACTTTGAACATTAAAGAAAAAGTACTAATGTTAATACTTGGAAGACAACAGGCCATTTTATACTGCCTTTATGAAACGCATTTGATAGCAGGGTCTCCCCTGATCTGCTTGAACTACAATTCTGAGGACTGGAGCTGGGACGTCTGTTCTGACCTTGCCTGCTACATCCTAATTTGTCCAAGGGGCAAGCTCTCTTCCCTTCAACAATTCCAGTGCAAGCAGCTCTTGGTACTTGTGGTGACTGATGCTGAAAACCACCTCCTGACTCCCCCTTGTTTGCACTGCATTATAGAGCAGGACTACAAACTGGCTGTTGCAAAACTATTACAGAAGAATGGATGGAAGTCCTCTGAATATGCAACTACTATTCCTCCAATACCCACTCTTTATCAGTATCTTTTTCACTCCAGGCAAAGACCCCCCCCCCAGGCCTTTAAATCCTGAAGAGGCATTTTATTACTTTGAATTCTGATCTATTGATTGTTAATTCATTGTGTATTTGTTAGCTTTCTAAAATATGAATCACTTGGAAATACTGGAAAGGAGATCAGTCTTTAGTATCAAGGACAACAACATTTGTCAAGGTTCTAGAACACAGATGGGGAACCTTCACATGTTTGCAGGCTCCCAACAGCTCCAAGCAGACTGGTCAATGGCCAGGACAGCAGCCCACAAATTTCTGAAAGGCCACAGGTTCCCCAACCCTGTATACCTGAAGGAGCGTCTCCACCCCCATCATTCAGCGCCTGAGATCCAGCGCCGAGGGCGTTCTGGTGGTTACCTCATTGCAAGAAGGTTACAGGGAACGAGACAGAGGGCCTTCTCAGTAGTGGTGCCCACCCTGTGGAACGCCCTCCCATCAGATGTCAAGGAAATAAGCAGCTAGCCTATTTTTAAAAGACACCTGAAAGCAGCCCTGTTTTGGGAAGTTTTTAATATTTAATGCTGTATTGTTTTTAACACTCGACTGGGAGCCGCCCAGGGTGGCTGGAAAACGCAACCAGATGGGCGGGGTATAATTAATAAATTATTATTATTATATTATATAACCCCATTGTGTTTGCTTTGTACAAGCAAGTCTGGCTCAGCAATTTAGTCAAATTGAGTCCACATTTCAACGCACAGGATTTGTGTTCCCCAGTAATTTGTAGAGCAGTAATGAGACCACAGCACAGGACTAAAAGGAAGCTCAGTTAAGACGCAGGAGAGAAAGGGGGGGGGAGGACAAAAAGCATTAACAGAGTCGTACAAGACATCTATCACTTCATTCTCCCTTAAATTCAAGCCTCTCCCACCTCAGCAGAAAGGGCACAGGAATATAAAAAGTTTTGTTGGTAAGTCCACCAGGTCACAATGATTTAAAGTAAGCAAATGGTAATTTTTTAAAGAGTCTCTCAAGCAGCCAAGAGAAAGAATAGTTACTCTAGAACAGTTGTCCTCAAACCAGACCTTCAAAAATGCCAGAGGGTTGCTGCATGAACACATTTGTGAACCCAACCAATAATGTTTTACACATGTTTTAATAGTACCAAGTTTCCCTTTTACAGATCAGTTACATTTATGTTGGAGTGAGCTGAATAAAATCAGCATTTTCCAGATAGTTGTGTTAAGCTTCCGATGCAGTTATTGGCAGGCTTCCCATTTACATAAATATGATGCTGCGAACAGGATTAAGGCTGTCAGAGCTCTATTTACATGTTCATGATACTCCTCACTATACCATCCAGAACTCTGCACAAGTCTTCTAACTAAGCCAATACTGGACAGTCTTCTTCCCACTTCAACTTACTGAGAAAGAATCCCTTCTTTGGGAGACAGTGAGAACTTGGTTTCTATATCCTTGGCTGCAGATAGCAGGCAGAGCTGAGAACTGAGACTGGAGCCTCAGAGATAGAAGAGGTGTGTTTTGCTTGGCTACTGGTGATCAGAGAACAAGGCAGCACAGTAGCAACTGCAGCAAGGACTAAAATGATTCAATCAGAGAAAACAATAAAGTAAAGGTAGCTGTGTAGCCAACAATAAAAGCGCCAAACTATTAGGGGGAAACCTTTGTATTTAGCTGACTGCAGCCTCTGGGAGCTCCTGACAAGGACTTGTAAAACAGGGTTGTTTGTGAGGATGGCCCGGAGTTCAGTATTGTGCTGTCTGTAGGACCAAGAGACATGGTCGGTGGAGAAGCTGCTGCAGCGACCTGCCATGTTTGTCTTCCTGCTCAAGAATGTGCAAAATAATTACACCTGCAGCAAGTGCAAGCTTAGAGCAGAGTAGACCGTCATGGAACAGCGACACAGATGGGGTGCCCCCAGAGAGGAGGAAGATTGCGCACTGCAGGAGACAAACCCCTGGAGGAACATGACACACAGAAGCAGGACTTGTTAGGAGTCATGCTGTGCCACTGGAGCTGCAAAATTGATTCCATGCCCTCACCTCGGACAGATTCTGGGCCAGAAGAGCAAGGATAGCAGTTGCAGAACTCAGATTACACCAAGGTGGCTGTGGAAGGTACAGCATACAGAACAATTCCTGCCACTCCCCAGAGTAGGTAGAGACCTGTGGTGGTAGTAAGTAAGGACGTCACAGGAGGTGTCCTGTCTTCCAGGTGCAAAGGTTCATGTGACCGAAGTTGCCAAGTCTTATAAAGCCCACGACCATAACCTCTTCTTTCTGATTCTTGTGGATACAAACGATATTGCCGGACACAGCCTTTGACGTAAACCAAGGAACTATGAGACTGAGCAGGAAGCTGAAAACCCTTAAGAGTACAGTGTGATATGGCAGGGGGGGGAATCTAATGTTATTCTAGGCAGCTTCAGATCAAGGGAAGTACCAGAACTTAGTCCTGCTCTCTTCGTTCTTGGTCGGACCACACTGTGTCCAGTTCTGGGCTCCACAATTTAAGGATACTGACAAGCTAGAACTTGTGCAGAGGAGAGCACTACCAAGATGAAGAAGGGTCTTGAAACCAAGCCTTATGAGGAATGGGTATGTTTAGCTTGAACAGGAGACAGGATATGAGAACCATCTTCAAATATCTAAAGGGCTGTCACATGGAGCATGCTTGTTTTCTCCTGTTCCAGAGGGCAGAAACCAAACCAATGTCTTCCAAAATGCCAGGCGATTCCAACCAAAGATCAGGAAGAACTTTCTGATGGTATGAGCTGCTTGACAGTGGAACGGACTCCCTTGGAAGATGGAAGACTTTCCTTCAATGGAGGTTTCTAAGCAGAAATCGGATGGCCATTTGTCATGGATGCTATGGTCGAGATTCCTGCACTGCAGGGGGTTGGACTAGACGACACTCATTGTCCCTTCCAATTCTACAATTTTAGGCTTCTATGAGCAGCTAAAACAGCATGAGTTTAATATTCTATCAACCATGAAGTTCACTGGGTGACCTAGGGTTGGTCACACACAGCATAGTGGATGTCACAGGGTTTTTTGTTTGTTTGTTTGTTTGTTTTTGAAGATAAGAAATAAAAGTCAGCACCATTCTGTGCTTCTTGAAGAAACAAGATAAAAATATAACAAAATGTTGGTGCATAATTCTCTGCCAGCTGCCAATGGTATTATTGATATAGGAATTAAAAATATGAGCAGGGGCATATATGAAGTATAAAATTTCTTTACTACCATAAGTATAGGTCAAGAAATGCTATATTTGTGTAGGCCCAAAATTAAGTCTACTCAAGGGATTATGTTGGTATCAAGGATCCATATATTCACACCAACTTATATTGGTAATTATGTTTCATTCTGCCAAGTGTTGTGTTTCTGTTTCTCAATGCTAGAAACTCAGATATACAATCTAATCACCAAATGGCACCTTTAACCTAGGTTATGGCTGCCACAATGGAATGTCCATGCGCCATTTCCCCCTGCCACATGGAATAATAATTATTTGTATCTTCTCAAAGCTGTTTACAACACATTAAAACAACAAATGAAACAATCCAGAATGAAACAAATTCAAGCTTCAAGGAAAATATTTCAGATCCATATCTAAGTGACATTTTGCTTTCCCCGTATTTATTGATCTACTTGATTGATATAGCTGTCCCATAGCAGACATACTCTAGGAAGCTAATGTAGTGTAGTGGTTAGTGTGTCAGAGTAGGACCTGTGAGATCAGAGTTCAAATCTCCACAGTCATGAAGCTCACTGGGTGACCTTGAGCCAGTCGCAGCCTCCTAACCTACCTCAGAGGGTCGTTATGGAATTTACTGGTGGGGGGTGTGAACCATGTACTCCTTGGAGAAAAGCCCAGTATTTAACTGCAGTAAATAAGCTCTTCTGCTTACCTGCTTTAGAAAGCTGAAGGGGCCAGCCAAATGGAGATGTCAATTGCCAACCTGGCATACAGAGATCTCCACATGGTCTTAAATTGGACCCACGAGAGTCACAAAACATGTCTGGGGGATTTCTGACACTGCGCCTTCTGTGTGTGAAGCAGCATGTGGACACCCTCCTACATGTTTTCTTCAAAAGCACAGAGCAATGAAATGTGCCCTTACTGATGCTACACTGATTCTCAAAAGATACTTGCAACACTTCTTGCTGTTTGAGTCTTAGCGCAATAGGGATATAAGCTCCCATCTCTCTTCTAAGCTGCGGAGAAAGGCATAGGCTCACTTGTTGCATTTTAGCTCAGCATTTATGCCGGAAGACACAGTTCTCCCCCTCTTGGGCAGTAGGCAGTCATTCAAATTAACATTTTAATAGACTAACAAAGCCAGCCAAGATTTCTTGACCATAGGTAGGCAATATTGAGGACTTTTTGAAGCAGGAGGTGGTGGCCAGCAACACTGCTGTGGATTATCTGCAGTAGACACTTCCTGGTGCTGCAGAAGCGTTGCATTTTCGCAATGGAAAGTTGTGAGCATGGTATGTCCAAAATACAATGCAAAGGTTACCCAGGATAAGCCTCCCTAGGGACATAGGAAGCTGCCTTATGCCAGATCAGACTATTTGTCCATCTAGCTCAGTGTTGTCTACTCTGCCAGATCTTCAGAGCCTCAGACAGATTTTCCCTATCATCCGCTGCCTGATCCTTTTAACTGGAGATACTAAGGATTGAACGGGGTGTCCTACGCAGAAAAAAAGTGAGTGCTCTACTATTACTACTAAGCTGTGGTCCTGCTATGTAAAGATTAAGAACAGACAATTGATGGCGCAGGAAGTAGGGAGCTAAATCCAGCCTGCCCCTCCTCTGTTAAGCACATGAGCTTCTTTTTCCAGACTAGCAAGCAGAGAAAGGAGTATAGATTTTCTTTTAACGTAGTCCAGTGTTAACTGCAAGACACTTTTGACACAAGTTCTCTCCTTAAGCACCTTACTTGTTCGTTTCCATTTGCCTAGATTTGTGGTGGTGTGTGGAAATCCACTGCCTCAAGTTAAAGAATCTGTTGCTGGTCAAGCAGCAGAGGAAAATATTAAAGAGCCCTTTGCCTGTCTCTGCAGAAGAATATTCAGGTGAATCCAGATTGCTTGCCCTTCATTCCATGCAATATTCAAAATATGTTCTTGCAAAAAAATGAGTTGCTGACCTAAACTAGACACTACCTAGGATGTATGGTTTCTTTATCACCATGAGACTGGCTTAAATTAAAACCAAGTAGGAATTCTGTCTTAAATTAAACTGGCTTAAATTAAAACTAAGAAGGAATTCAGAAAACCTAGCCTAAGTTCAGGTTCAAAACACAACTGCTTACTGTCAATCGAAGTGTTATTAATTCAGAAACACATTGCTTTTGATAAACAGATCTGAGGGACTAGGACTCTGCTTCAGCCAGCTACTGTTTCAACAAGATGCACATCAGAGTATTAATCCTATACTAGGGAACTGGAGAGGAGACAGAGCCTGATATTTAGCTAAACGCAGAAGACAGCAGTTCACAATTGAGTGCATATCAAATCTATAAAGAACGCAGAATCAGTCCTCAATCACACTTTATGTGGGCTGATGCAAGAGGCAGGAACAGTGCAAGACTTAGCAGGATGGAGGACCTTTAAAGGAGAGACATACAAGCTGAAGGAGGTGGGGCTACATTCCAACTGCCTGCAAGGTAAGGGAAGCCAGACAGCATACAAAGCTATACAAGAGAACAATGGCTGGCTGCTGCAGACAGCCATCTCCCTCCTGAATCAAGCACAGCAAGATCAGGTATCAGATAAGCTGCACTAAAAAAGTTTATTTTCCCCTCCCCCAAATACTCCTCTTGCTTGGCTGCTGGGCTTTAGTATTAAGACACACAAGGGATTTCTTAGCCTTGGACAAGAAAACATAAGGCTAACATCTGGTCTACCATATTTCTTTAATTAAGAGAATACGTAGCTCCAAGAAGCTGGTGGGGAATTGAAGTAGAATGGAGTATACATGCAGCTCACTGCCCCCCCCCCCCAGTGCAGCCAGGTAGTCAGCTATTAAACCCTGCACATCCCAGCCAGGTTTTTCAAGCTCTTTTCTTCGGCTCTAGCAGCAGAGAAACATATCAGCAGCTGACTATGAAGGGCAAGGCCATAACAAAACACATGCAATTCTGCCCATCTACAAGGCCTGCCTTGTTTCCTCAACCTAGAGACTTGGACAGTTTGTAGCCAGGTCACAACTAACCATCTCAGCCGAATCAGGGTAGAATCAGTCCCCTACCAAACACTTGTCAGTTGCACACAATCTTAAGCTCTAACTTCTACATCATGTTCCAGAGAATACCATGCCTTATGAAAGATGTGGACAGCCCAGCACTGGCATCCAAGATGTTCTAAGCCCAAACAAATGCAAGGAACGAACAAACCCGTTTTCTTTACAGGTGTTGGGAAAAGAAAAGAAAAAACCAAGGAGTGAAGCCTCCAAACAAAATGGAATAAGCAGGGAGGAAGGGAATTCCCTTTGTGAGAAGAAAGGCTTTCAGAGACCTTACTATGAGAAAGCTGTCTTCAGCGTGATATAACTGTCTCTTGCCAAGAAAGAAAAGGGGTGAAGCTGGGGCCACCCCAAGGCATGACCCACAAGCTAAATGCCTGTGCCACCTAGTGTGCCAATCACCAGCAACAACCTACAATCCCCTTTTCCATTTACAGATTCCAAAAGCTGGAGAAATTGAAAATAACACAACAAAATGCTTTAGGGGATAGGAGGAGGAAAAGCAGCCCCTCAGACATCAGCTGCAGGAACCTAGGTCACTTTCATCATTATCAAAGGCCCCAGAGAAGCTTTCTAGGCCCATGCTATTAAAGTTTAGAAGGGGCACCCCAACCCATTAAGTGAAGGGGAAACATGGAGACATTTCCTTGGCTCTCAAAAGTAGTGAGGTGAGAAAGAAAATAGGAACCACACATCTTCCCCAAGTCAAAGACATGAGGGCCTCCAGGTGAATAAAGTAGTGCCCTTACATACTTGGCATTTTACAGGAGACTAGACATTCTCATTTCTACTCAGTTATTCATGCAAAGTCTTGAAAAATGACAAGATATGACGGGAAGAGAAAATGACGATCCAGAGACCACAAGTGGATGAAATAAAGCTGCAAAGACCATCTTTTCCCAAGCATACCCTCAGACCTGGATTTTGAGGCACACTTTTCCAGACTAAGTCCAGTTTGACCAAACTGCAGGAGGCAGTGGAAGACAGGAGTGCCTGGCGTGCTCTGGTCCATGGGGTCACAAAGAGCTGGACATGACTAAACAATAACAAAACCTACATATAGAAGCTACAAAGGCTGCAGAACACATTCTCCTCCTGGTAATGTGGGTTTTCCATAAAATGTTCACTCCTCATTTACCTATGCCCTAAACCAATCTGAATCAGATTAAACATGTGTAGATGATGTGTACTTTCCTTCCAGCAATTTACAGATAACCAGAACATGAGAATGGGTATTGCACATGGATTTTTCCCCCAAACCGGCCCTGCTTCCTGATGAAGTTTCACAACACTGAAACTGTGTAATATAGCTGGCATCAAATTTCTCCTATCTATTCTCACAAAGCACCACATTTTTAAAAATGGGAAATTTTTCCACAGAAAAATATAGGAACAGAAAATTTTCCACACCACAGCTGCTTCCCATAAAGTGAGCTTGGAGGACTGGAAAAAGGCAGCAGCCAAAGTTATTCAGAGAGTATGCAACTTAAGGCCTCCAGTTTGTACATCTTTCTCTTCAAAGTCAGCAGGACGCCTATGCAAGTAGAATTAAGCTCGCCTACTCTTCTGTGAGAAACAGCAAGAGGTAGGAAGTGTGTCGTAAGGAGTTGCAGCATCTACAAAGGCTGTTTTTATAGAGCAGACTTTCTCAACCTTCGGTCGCCAGATATTGTTGGACTACAAACCCCATCATCCCTGGTCACTGGTCCCTTCTAGCTAGGGATGATGGGAGTTGTAGTCCCAAGGTTGAGAAACGCTGTCCTATAGGGGTAAAGATGCAGGTATCCCAAGATATATTCCTTACTTGTATTAAAGAACAAAGCATGCAAGAAGACCCTTTTTCTACCTAGGCACAAGTCTAGCCAAGAGCCTGGGAAAGATGCGTGCGCACACACACACACTGTTTAAAAAGAAAGAAAAAACCCACAAGGCCCTCATGAGCAAGGCACCTCTTCCCTTGTCCAGACATCCACCCCCCTGCACTGTCTGGCTTGCAATTTGCAATCTTCCCCACTAATGGCAAAGTATATAAATATCAACTCTACATTCTTTTCTCTTTTAGCACCACGGGGTTTGCAAGAAAAGAAAAGGCAGTACTGCAAGCAAGCCATTTACAGCCTCTCCGTGGGGAGACGGCGGGGGGGGGGGGGCGAATGGGGAGGGAAAGAAGCAAAGACTGTTTGCAAAGGAGGCTGAAGCGTTGCTCCCCCCCCCCCAATGCCTACCTCTCCTTCCAGCTTCCCACCAGGCCCTTCAACCTCAATTTCAAGAGCAGCAGCAACAGCAGCAGCAGCAGCTCCTCCATCTATGAGTAGCCATGTTTTTCTGGGTTGCTGTTTTTCTTTCCCCTCTCCCATTTTTTTTTTTAAAAAAACCCCACTGCCGAGCAAATAAATTAGGACTATTTGGGAAGCACACGCCCCCTTTAAAGCTCAGCTGCCTCCCTCCTTCCCCCCGCTGAAGGCAGACAACAAACCGCACCCCCTGCAAATGAAAGAAAGGAAAACGCTGGAGGAGGGAGGAGGAAGGGAGGGAGGGGGGAAAGGGAAAAGAAAGGAATTCGAGGTAACGCGACTTTTCCGACGTCGGACCCGTTTCTCTCCTGGGGGGGGAGAGCAAGAGGATGGGGGCCCCACCCACCGCCTCTCCTGGCGCCCCCCAACCCACCCCCACCCCCTTTTATTCCTTCTCTCCCTCACGCCCACCCGCGCACACGGGCACGCGCGCTCGCCCCCCCCCCGCGGCTTGTGAGAGGGGTCTTCGTCGGCCCCCTACCCACCCTTGGCCAAGGCGACGGTGGAGTTGTCGGTGTCGATGGTGTAGAGGATGCCCTCGTAGCGGATCTGCGCCTTGGAGATGAGGCTGATTTTGCTCCCGATGTACGGCGTCCCCGAGCTCATGGCGTCGCCGGGCTGGGCGGCCGCGGGCCTCGGTGGGGGGAGCGCCGCAGGGCAGGCGCGGGAGAAGTCTGGGCTTGAGGGCGGCCGGGCCGACACCCCGCCAGGGACCAGCACTCTCGCTCACAAGACCGGCTGGCTTAGCCAAGGCCCAGCAGCCAGGCTCGAGTTAGCACGGCGTCGGCGTCTTTATTGTTTACCGCAGCTCGACCTCTTTTTTTTCCTCTCTCTCTCTCTCTTTCTCAATTCCTCTCCTCAGCAACGCCCGAGCCACTCGCCGCTGCGGCGGACTGAGGAAGGAAACCCCGGCCGGCCGCTCCTTTTATAGCCCCGGAGGCAAGGCGGCGATTGGGGGAGAGGGGCGCGCGCGCGAGGCAGGCGGGCGGTGTGAGGGGAGGGGGGAGAGAGAGAGAGAGAGAGAGAGAGAGAGAGAGAGAGGGAGGGGGGGAAAGAGAGAGCGTGCGGAGGTGGGTGGAGAGGGGTGAGTGAAGGGCGGAGCCGCGCAAGCGCACTTGGCAATGCGCGCGCGCCGGACGATTCGCGAGGGAAACGGGGGGGGGGAGGCGGTGAGGGCGGAGAAGGTCAGAGGGAGGGAAATGGGAGGGGAACGCGCAGGGAGGGTGGGGCGCGCGGCTCGGGCGTCACGTGACGGGCGGCCTGTTCCTCCCTCACGCGCACGTTATAAAACGAGCGCCCGTCAGTTATTGGACGGAGGAGTAAAACTTCGACGCTGCGGTTGTTGTTGTTCCTCCTCCTCCTCCTGTTTTTGAATAAAGGGCTTTACAGTATGGCCGACCCAAAAATATTTGTGCTGTGTTGGCTGAAGAGCAGCAGTATTTGCAAATGGTGCCCTCAGTGACCAAAAAAGCTCTCAGGGCACTAGGTTAAGGCATGCAGCAACCCTCCCCCCGCGTCCCTGACAGTAAAAATATATAATAATAAGTAAAGGATGCAATGTATCACCTTTCTCAGGAATGTTATGAGGCCAGCATCTGCCGGCTGTTTGGTCATGTGATGGTTTGTTTACATAACCCGTTTTAACCAAAGGCTCTCAAAGTGGTGAATGGCACAGTAATACAAATATATATATATATATATATATATATATATATATACACACAGTATTTTTCGCACCATAGGGCGCACCGGACCATAGGGCGCATCTAGTTTTGGGAGGCAGAAAACAAGAAAAAATTATCCTGAACCCCAGAAGCCAGAACAGCAAGAGGGATCTGGCTTCTGGGATACCGTGTGGCTGTTCTGGCTTCTGGGGTAACCGCGCCAAGCCTCCTCAGGGCAGCGGGATGAAGGCTCCCCCTGCCCAAAGAGGCTGCGCAGGGCTAAAGCAGAAGCCAGGACAGACGCGTCGCTGAAGGGGCACTGTGCCTTCTCTCTCTCTGTGCAGCGCCCCTCCTTCACAGGAAAGGTGCTGCGCAGAGAGGGAGAAGGCGCAGCACCCTTCAGCGAAGCTGGAGAAGGAACAGAAGAAGACCCTTCTGTTCCTCCTCCGGCTTCGCTTGATAGGCGCATTGCTCAAGGGGCACTGCGCCTTCTCTCTCTCTCTGAGCAGCGCCTCTCCTTCACAGGACAGAAGCCAGGACAGACGCGTCGCTGAAGGGGCACTGTGCCTTCTCTCTCTCTGTGCAGCGCCCCTCCTTCACAGGAGAGGCGCTGCGCAGAGAGGGAGAAGGCACAGCGCCCTTCAGCGAAGCTGGAGAAGGAACAGAAGGAGACCCTTCTGTTCCTCCTCCGGCTTCCAGGACAGGCACGTTGCCGCAAAGCCAAGGAGCCTGCATTCGCTCCATAGGACGCACACACATTTCCCCTTCATTTTTGGAGGGGAAAAAGTGCGTCCTATAGAGCGAAAAATACGGTATATATATATGCAATCAATCAACATGAAATAGCAAAATGACAATATGTCCAGCAGTCAAACAGGACATGTATTCTCAAGCTGCATTTGTGCTCTTGCTCGAAAGCCAGATTCCTCCCAGCTGTAAGCGCATCTGGAACCGATTTGCCCACATTCTCGCAGTGGGCAGCCAGATGCCAATGCAAGGCCTGCAAGCACGAGGGTACTCTCCACACCTGCAATTCCCAGCAAACTGGCATTCAGAGAAGCATGCAATTTGCAGTATAATAGCCATCACGGCTGGTAGCCATCGATGGTCTCACTCTCACCCACTACGGATTTGTGTATTCAAAGCCATCCCGATTGTGGCAATTGCTACATCTTGTGCTAGCGAGTTCCATAGCTTGAACCATGAGCTCTGTGAAGACCTTGAATGACATCCCCAAACGGCTGCCTCACTCTGCCAAGTGGTAGGGCCAAGCCTGAAATGCTTGTAGAGGCATAGTCAACGTCCGTTTCTGTGGTTGGTCAGATGGTTATGCACTGCTTAAGAATTACCCACAGGTTCTCTCCCTCTGCGATTGCTCTTTCTTGATTTGTTATCGAAACATGAGCATTCTGCTCGCTGATATTTTGGTTTATGCTAAGAGATAGAAGTCGCATCCACATTGCGCATTTAAAGCATTCAAAAGATGCTGGGAATTGTAGTTCTGTGAGGGGACCTACCAAACAAATCTCAACACCCTGGCAAATTATTTGCACCAAAGATAGCATACTGTGGCATAGCCCACTATAAAATTAATATTTAAAGGAGGGATGGGGAACTTGTGGCTATGCAGATGTTGCTAGATGGTAATTCAAAACATCCTCAAACAATTGGTCATGCTGACTGATGTTGATCAGAGTTCGAATCTTAACACGGACTGAAGGGCCACAGGTTCCTAACCCCTGATTTACTGCTAGCAATGGCAGCAGATAAAGCTTTCTCTTCCATCACCCTAGATGTTAAGTGACAGAGGGAAAAAGGTCTTGTTCAGAGTATTGTCTCTCCCTGATAAATTCCGTAGACCGTGCCTTGGGCAACTAACATCTCATGTTAAGCATGACTTGCTGGTCTTCTTTTGGCTAAAAACTCAGGGTAAGGAAAGCTCTCTCATGTCCAGTTTATATCAATAGTTGCCTACTGATCCATATATTTACTGATTTGGAAAAACTGGGGCAGCTTAGAGTTGGATCGGTGCTTAAAATAGCTGGTAAAAACCAGTAAGGTTAATATAGGACTACTTGTGGATCCTGAGGATCTTGATATGTATTGTCTGGTCCTGGGTCCCGTTGACGCTAGCAACTACCTAAGACGAGCCTGCAGGATCAGGCCAAAGGTCAGTCAAGTCTAGCACTCTGTTCTCACAGTGGCTGACCAAATTCCAAGCAGTACTTGAGCATCACAGCACTCTTCCCACCTGCCATTCTCAGTAATGGGTATTCAAAGGCATATCGCTTCTGACCGTGGAGACGGATTCGAGCATAGTCATTGCGCTACGAGCAAGCAACTGATAACTTTATCCTCCGTTAATGGGTCTGATGCACTTTTAAAGTTGGAGGCCATCACTCCCGTTTGTGGGAGAGAATTCCATAGTTTAACTAAGTGTGCGTGTGGAAAAGGTATTTTCTTTTGGCTGTCCTGAATCTTAACTACCAATCATCCATTTGGGGAGAGGGGTAGTAGAACATGTTGTTCATTTCACAGCTCACTTAGACCACATCGGTTTCCATGCTGAAAGAGATGGTCTGGTATACTTTGGTGCCTGAGAACATTCCAGTGGCATCACTGTGGTTAAAAAATAATATGGTAAGTGAAACAAATGATTTAATTTTTTTGGTCCTTTAAGGATGCCTCAAATATGCTACCTGAAGCGGGCTACCTCTCTCAACCTAATGGTAGGGCTGGGCTAGCCCAGTTTTCCAGAATTGCATTAGCTCTGGCATGGTGCAGATATTTTCTGTGACTGTGTTGATTAACTACATCTGGAAACGAATGATGGAATTCTACAATCATGCTAGGCAGGGATCTTTGATACCAATGATCATGAGGTGTTAGTGATGCACCAGGAAAGCATAATCAGAACTACTCCCCTCCCCTCCCCTCCCCTGCACCAGGGTATCTAGAGAAAAGAGGGCCTGAACGAGGTTCCTGCCCTCCTGCCCGCAATTGCCATAATAATTGAGAATATGCATGCATGTTTATATAAGCTCCCATTTTCTTTTGTGTGGCGTCTTCTGCGTAAAGTATGCATGCAATTTTTCTTCATACGGCATCCTGGGTTGCCCCAGGTGATGCAGGTGGTGTATGCGTTGCCATGGGGACCAAAGCCTGTATCACTAGGTGTCATCATCGTTGTGGGTATTTTCCATCCACGTCCCAGTGGATGCTCTTGTGTATGTGCTGCATTCGCATGGCTTTGTTGTGGGTGCTTTTAGTGGTGTCGCTGGTGAGGCCTAATCTAATTCAATCTGAGGATTTTGCAACTCCCCTACAAATTATGTAAAACAGAAAATGAAGGGGAAATATTGCTCTAGTGGCCTCTGATATACAGGGTATTTCTCTTCTCTATCTCACATTTAAGAAGCATGTCAGTGGTTTGAATTTCACTACAAGTAAGATAATTAGTTATTAATTATACCCCCCCATAATAAGATTTTCAAAACTAGATTTGGCTTGATATTATTAAAAATAATCTGTATTGTGTTTTTTAAAAGCATTCTTAATTATATTTCCAATCTTACTACTTTCATAAACGTTATTTCCTGTATTAAGTGACAGCTGAAATTCCTACAGATTTGACTTCTAAGCTATTTTTATTATAAAAACTATTCCTAATATTTATTGCAGTAAACCCCAAGAAATCAGAAGAACAGACCAAGGTTTTTCACGCTAGATATTGTACACAGCAAAGCACACCAACAGGGAACAATGGTTAACTTTTATTCTTTTTTTTTAAAAAAATGAACAAAAAACAATGCTTTTTTTACATCTCACCCAGCCATGTAATGCTCTGCAGCTGGAAGCAGTTATGGCAAATCAGAGACCTGTATCCAAAAAAATAAATAAGGAGGTTCTGCATAACGATGCATAAGCAGTTTGTTGGGAGACCAGGAATGGAGGTAAGTTCTAACTGTTCAAGCAAGTACAGTAAGATAATATTATATAAAATTATACTTCTGCAGCAATTTAATTTTGTAAGTTTAATTATATAATTTTGTCAGCTTAGTATGTCTAATACTTCAGCCTTGATTAGTGAAGACAATAGGAAAATATCATTTGTGATCGTTCTTAGACTCAGCTTTAGGTCAGGGTGATATTTTTCAGGATCCTCAGATCAACTTTGTTTTTTTACTGCAACCTCAAGATCTAGCAACCAGAGCCAGGTGCAAAAAGCTACATAATTAGAATTAAAGGGCAATGCTCCACTGAGGACATTCTGAGTCTGTGTCCACACTTACCCATTTGCAGCGCAAAGAATAGCTTTCCTCAATACGGAATAATACTTGTTTGTCCTCAGTATTCCACTTTAAGTCCAGATTGATTCTGGATCCTTTTATTTGGTTAATTGATATGCATTTTAAACCTCTCCACTTAATTAGGTTATCTATGCCTCCCTCCACACTCCACATGCCCACAGCTAATTAAGAAGGAGGTGGTGATTGTGATTCTGGGAGCGGGTGCCGAGACCACATAACACTGGTCTTGAAAGACCTACATTGGCTCCCAGTACGTTTCCGAGCACAATTCAAAGTGTTGGTGCTGACCTTTAAAGCCCTAAACGGCCTCAGCCCAGTATACCTGAAGGAGCATCTCCACCTCAATCGTTCTGCCCAGACACTGAGGTCCAGTGCCGAGGGCCTTCTGGCGGTTCCCTCGCTGCGAGAAGCCAAGTTACAGGGAACCAGGCAGAGGGCCTTCTCGGTAGTGGCACCCGTCCTGTGGAACGCCCTTCCACCCGATGTCAAAGAGAAAAACAACTACCAAACTTTTAGAAGACATCTGAAGGCAGCCCTGTTTAGGGAAGCTTTTAATGTTTAATAGACTATTGTATTTTAATACTCTGTCAGAAGCCGCCCAAAGTGGCTGGGGAAACCCAGCCAGATAGGCAGGGTATAAATAATAAATTATTATTATTATTTGTAGACTTCCCATAGGCATCTGGTTGGCCACTGTGAGAACAGGATGTTGGACTAGATGTGTCATTGGCCTGATCTAGCAGACTTATTTATGTTCCAGGTACAATGGATAATAAAACAACTGGGTGAGGATTACTATTCTGATCACCTGGTTGATGGCTGGAGGCCAGCCATCATGTCCTAGCTGCACTTGTAGCATCTGCTTGATGCTCACATCTTGATTGCGGAGATTGGTCCATGAGGGTGAACCGCCCCCCAGCCAGCCTTCCTACTTGCAACCAGCCCAGTAAGTGGAACCTTCCTCCTCTGTAATGGTTGCCCATGTAGAACTCAGCTGGGAGGAGGATGGAGATGATAGACACCCAAAAGTTTCCATGGCATATAGTGTAAAATACGCTACTTACAAAGTCTGAAATATTGGACATTTTTAGGTCTAATAGTTGAAGTACACACTTCATAATAGGAAGCCAGTATTCTGGCACACAGCCAATCAAAACACATCTACTTATGAACAATAGTTTACAGTACTGTATTAGGATAGTGCATTAAAATTGTGGGTTGAACCCCCGGCTGGGGGTGATGTAAGCGAGGAGTCTATGTATGAAAGGTCAGCTGGAAAGGAAGGCTACTAAGAGTCAGAGAGCTGAGTTTTAGAACTCGGGAAAAGACTAACAACATCTTGAGATGTTGGCTGTAACCCTGAAGATATGATGGGGGCACAGCAGATTTTTGGGTGCTTGTTGGAGTGCTATACTGTGAGTTTCCACCAGTGCTTAATCTGTATATGTTGTGTAAAAACACTATCCTCACATGTGATTCCAGCAACAAATAATCAGAAGTATACTGTCTCTGACAGCACAGGTGTAACATAGCCTTATCCCCCATTAATTTGTCTAATTAATTGGAAAGCCATGTAAGTTAGCGGCAACCACTATGTCTTGTGCAACTGAATTCCATAGTTTAATTATGCACTGTGCAAATCACTCCTTTTACCCTGCAGATTTGTCTGTTGCTTTATGTTGGGTTTCTTCCTTGCACTTTTATTACTTTATGTTTTTACTGTAAACTAGCCTGGGTAATCTTTGTTTGAAGGGGCTCTGCGGAAATCAATGAAGCAAACATACAAACAAAACGAAAGGTTCCTAAGAGGTCCCTGAAACAATTGAATTCTAAGGACAAAACTAGATATTACATCTTTGTAAGTTAAGTGTCCCGGCACTGGAAAAATGCAAATAGCATGGGCGAGGGGGTGGGGCATGATAACAATCAGGATCATAGCAGTTGTGGAGGGGGGAATTAACCCTTTCCTTCCACACTGGGGCCCTGAGAAAAATCCCTCTTCCAAAGCTTGCATTTGCCTGTGGAGGGGGGGAATCCCCAATTTGGTGCCAATGGGGGATTTCCTCTCCTTGTAAATTGCAACCATCATTAGATTTCCCACTTTGCTGCAGTCCTGAGGAAAAAGAATGAAATTGCTCTTCTACGCCTGCTGTGAATCTGATAATTACCACCCACTCCCCAGCTGATGCTATTTGCTTGTTTAAAATTCTGCATGTTAAAGGCAAAGAGACATTAATGTCAAGTAGAGATTCACTCTCACCTCATCAGAGCTGGGCTCAGGCAGTCCTACTTAGGTGAAGTATTGCTGTGAGTTTGGGGAGTGGGGAGGACATAGGTTGTACGTGAGATCCTTCTAACCTCTGGATCCAGCAAGCCTTAAAATATAAGCCAGACTAGCTTCCTGTGTTGAGGTGATAGCTTGGGTGATGGGCCTTTAAAAGACACAAAGAAAAGGGTCTTTGTGTGAAATGGCAAATGGGTGTCCCCACCCCCAGCAAGCTCATGGCTAGTTAGAAGGACGAAGCCAAAGTCTGGAGTTGAAAATGCAGTGATGTGACCTGGAAGTAAGGTAGCAAGCTGGAGTGAGTGTCAGAGAAATGTTTGATTTGTGTTTGCTGTGGTTATGGGAGAAACAAGACCAAGCCAGGGTAGGTATTTGGAGCCCCTGGAATCTCTCACCGCTCAGAGACTGGGGTGGCAGGTAACATCATTCCAAAAAAATGTCTCTGTGATTGAACTGGACAGAAGTGAGAGGCTGTCTCTTTTATTGGCTGTAGCCTCTGCTCCTCCTCGTGATCTCCTCCCTCCATGAAGCTTTTAAAATATGTGTTTTCATTTTTAAGGGGAACTTTCACAGCCAGTCTCTTTGGATGCTTACTGATGGGTGGCTTCTGGCAAAACCCATTTATTGCTTTCCCATTGTAACCTACAATCAGAATTGCATCTGAATCTCTACACCAGATGTGTGAGGAGGGGGGATCAGTAGCCCTTCAGATGTTGCTGAACTCCCATCGTCCCTGGCCATTGGCCATTCTTCCTAGGACTGATGGGGATTGAAGTTGAGCAACTACAACTGGAGGGCCAAAGGTTCCCCACTCCTCCTCTACACTAGCTTGAGTAGTACTGTACTTTTTCTCTGTGTACATCCAGCTAAGTTCCTTCCGGGTAGAAGCTGTGCAAATTCAACAGTACGGGCAGTGTCCAATGTAGTTTGTCCATTAGTGCATGGGTTACTATTTGCACAACAGAACTTCCCCTCTCCTGGAGGGCTGGAGGAAACCCCAGAACAGATCGAAGTGGTAATACATAAGGAAATGAGAAGGAAAGGAATTTAGACAGCACAGCTGGAAGTCCTTGCACTTAAGTTAGGTACAGTCGTACCTTGGTTTTCAAACAGCTTAGTTCTCAAACGTTTTGGCTCCTAAACACCGCAAACCCGGAAGTGACTGTTCCGGTTTGTGAACTATTTTTGGAAGCCAAATGTCCGATGGGGCTTCCATGGCTTCGGATTGGCTACAGGAGCTTCCTGCAGCCAATCAGAAGCCGCACTTTGGTTTCTGAACATTTTGGAAGCTGAACAGACTTCTGGAATGGATTCCATTCAACTTCCAAGGTACAACTGCACTTCCTTGGATAGCACCCCATGGGGTTTTTTTTGGGGGGGGGCAGAATGTGTGCATTAAATACCCAAGCCTTAAATTGTGAGGAGGAAGTATGTGGATCGCTCTCGTCTGGCACATTCATTACATATCTTTAGGCACCTGGTAAAAATGTTTCTCTTCAACCATGACTTTGGCTGATTACAAAATTGATGGCTTTTAAAATGGGGGGGGGGGGTGAGGGTTACTTTTTTGCTGTCGTGTTATACATTTTGTGTGTTGGTTTTGGCTTTTGAAGGTCGTAAACTGCCCTGTGATCTTTGGGCGAGGGGCGGAATAGAAATTTAATAAATAATAATAGTGTGAGAATGGGAACGGCATAAGGATTTGTACTATAAAAGTGACACTGTTGCAGACAAAAGAGAAAGAAATTTAATACAATAGGAAGGCTGTTTTTACAGTGTCACAAATTTCTCTTTCTGCTGCTACAGAAAGCTACCCTCTAGAATCTGGATACTGTGCGTTGCATTTTTTTAAAAGGGATAAACTTGGCAGGTGAGAGTAAAAACAAAGGAATGAGTTGGAGTGCATGCGTACACGTGTACGTTAACCATTTTCTTTTCAAAAGAGGATCCTGAATGGCAGTGGTGTGTAATTATAATTACAGTTTTAAAGGGGCAGTGGATAATGACAGGCATTTTAAGGACGGTAATTATTGTGTTAGGCTTCCTAGTGAGACAGTGTGTTTCGAGAGCAGCTTCTCAGTGCCAAGGCAAACCTGAATTACGGTTTGACCCCCAATCAGATATTGCACAGATGCACCATGTGTTAGTATTCTGGTGGTGAGTGTTTCCATATAGCAATTGCCAGGGCTTTTTTTCAGCCAGAACTCGGGTCCAGCACCTCTCAGGTGGGCGCCATTGCCATTGTAAGAGAACAAGTGAGGTGTTCATGGTGAGTTCTGGCACCTCTTTTTATAGAAAAATAGCACTGGCGATTGCAGCCACTTTCTCACTGGTTTAAGGTTACGCATCACCATGCTGGCACTTAAGAGCAGCAATCTCAAAGTAATATCAAAAGTTGCATGTGGTATTATGATTTCAGGCTGTGAGGATAATAACCATTCACTCAGCCAACGCTGACATTGCAGGTCCAGAATCGCCACACAGGAACGATTGGTATACCATTACCAAGTGTCTTTGATTAGGAACGGAAGTCTTTACTTTCTGGGGAAGGGGACGCATTTATTGGCCATGAAACTGTAGCAGCTGTTCTATCCTCTTAATTTCGAATAAGCTGATGCTACGGAGTCAAAAACCCATATTCCAAACCAGCCTAGTAATCTGTAGAACTATGCAGCATAAAATTGTTTATGTTTTTATTATGCATTTGCTGTTTTTTTTTTAATACTGTGGTACCTCGGTTTAAGAACAGCCCTGTTTACGAACTATTCGGTATACAAACCGGAAGTAGTGTCCCGGTTTACAAACTTTACCTCAGTCTAAGAACAGAATCCGAATGGTGGAAGGGCACTGGCGGTGGGAGGCCTCATTAGGGAAGGCGCCTTGGTTTAAGAATGGTTTCGGTTTAATAACAGACTTGCAGAACAGATTAAGTTTGTAAACCAAGGTACCACTGTATTGTGATTTTATGTTGTGAATCACCCAGAGATTTATGGGTTTAGGGCAGTATAGCAGCAGCAGCAGCAACGTATAGCTGGATTATAGTGGTACCTCAGGTTAAGTACTTAATTCGTTCCGGAGGTCCATACTTAACCTGAAACTGTTCTTAACCCGAAGCACCACTTTAGTTAATGGGGCCTCCTGCTGCTGCCACGCTGCCAGAGCACAATTTCTGTTCTCATCCTGAAGCAAAGTTCTTAACCCAAGGTAATATTTCTGGGTTAGCGGAGTCTGTAACCTGAAGCATATGTAACCTGAGGTACCACTGTATAGCTTTCAGGCTTGGCAGGGTCTAAAGGTAAAGGTAAAGGGGACCCCTGACCATTAGGTCCAGTTGTGGCCGACTCTGGGGTTGCGGCGCTCATCTCGCTTTATTGGCCGAGGGAGCCGGCGTACAGCTTCCAGGTCATTTGGCCAGTATGACTAAGCTGCAGTATGACTAACCAGAGCACCGCATGGAGACACCGTTTACCTTCCTGCCAGAGAGGTAACTATTTATCTACTTGCACTTTGATGTGCTTTCAAACTGCTAGGTTGGCAGGAGCAGGGACCGAGCAATGGGAGCTCACTCCATTGCAGGGATTCGAACCACTGACCATCTGATCGGCAAGTCCTAGGCTCTGTGGCTTAACCCACAGCGCCACCCGCATCCCTTGGCAGGGTCTACATTTTGTTAAAGTGCGGTGAAAATGTGCTTTAGGATTAACTGAGCTCACAACTCTTTCTGACCCAAATCCCCTCTTAGTTGCCCCCTGGACCTTTCTTTATTTCAGTTGTCTGATTTAGAAGAGGGAGGGAAGCTTTTTTGTTATTGTTAAATAATTGGGTGCCAGAAACCCTTTGATGATTTGCTGCAAATTGGAAATAAAAACAAGTAATGGATATGAATCTATCTACTGCCCACCCGCTCCTCTTGAAGTATGGTATAGCAAAATTTCCCAGTTTACAAGAGGTTATTTTTCCATTGCTAGCAGTGGTTTCTTTTCATCTCATTCTCTCTCATTAGCTATTGACTTATGGCACTGTGTGGTTGTCAGTCAACTATTAGCACAGGCCCAGTTCAATAATATGAGATTTAATCACAACATATACAGACTGATCCTAAACATATTTACTTAGAAGCAAGCCGCACTCAGTTCAAAAGGACATAAAGGGCAATCCTAGGCATGTTTACTTAGAAGTAAGGCTCACTGGGCTCACTAGGGCTTGCTCCCAAGTAAGTGTTTATATAGAATTGCAGCAGAGATTCCTTGTAAGTATACTTAGGACTGCTGCTAAAGGTAAAGGTAAAGGGGACCCCTGACCATTAGGTCCAGTCGTGACCGACTCTGTGGTTGCAGTGCTCATCTCGCTTTATTGGCTGAGGGAGCCGGCGTACAGCTTCCGGGTCATGTGGCCAGCATGACTAAGCCGCTTCTGGCGAACCAGAGCAGCACATGGAAACGCTGTTTACCTTCCCGCCGGAGTGGTACCTATTTATCTACTTGCACTTTGACGTGCTTTCGAACTGCTAGGTTGGCAGGAGCAGGGACCGAGCAATGGGAGCTCACCCCGTCGTAGGGATTCGAACCGCCGACCTTCTGATCGGCAAGTCCTAGGCTCTGTGGTTTAACCTACAGCGCCACCCGTATCCCTAGGACTGCTGCTCGCAGCAGTTAAAAAACCAAGCCAAAGATACGTGGGATGAGCTTTACTTCCACAAGACCACTGAAATTAATGAGGATACCCAAAGTAATATCTTAAGCATAGGTGTTGAAGGATCACGAATTTAGCTTTCCAGCGAACCCCCACCATGCATTCTTAAGACTCTACAAGAAATTTAGCAAAATGTTACTTCCTTTCATGCAGGCCTTGCCTTGGCTTATAGACAGTCCCTCCATGCTAGTTATAAGTCACCACTAAACAAAGATTCTCAAACAAAGGCTGACCCTTAGGTAGGGATGCTGTAAGAATGGGAGTGTAAATTGCCACAAACTGCATGTTCATAGGAAGTCTGGAATGGAAATCATGCAAGCAAATAGCAGTGGTATTGGCTATGGTGTTTTTCCTTTAAATCTGCATCATTAGGTAAATAATTATTGTCATGTTCTGATGTTTCCTT
This sequence comes from Podarcis pityusensis, assembly GCF_964106645.2. Classification (NCBI taxonomy): domain Eukaryota; kingdom Metazoa; phylum Chordata; class Lepidosauria; order Squamata; family Lacertidae; genus Podarcis; species Podarcis pityusensis. Next base: position 10,494,125 of record NC_138030.1, read on the forward strand.
TCCATTCATACATGATGAATTACATCAGTTCTGGCATCGACATAGGTTTTAGAAGAAGCAAAACTGTAGCAGAATGGCAACAGTGCTGATTGCGATGAACGAAGGGCAGTAATCACTGCCTCCTTAAGTCCCAGGCCTTAGAACACATTTGCATACCAACTCTGCCTCCATACCTGTGCAGGGCAAACTGTAGGAGTGAATAGTATCAGTAGTACTATTAAGGACTTCTTTGTTATTGTGAATATTCAGTTTTGGGCTGGTTTACACTTTGTGCGTTGTACTTCGGCTCTGTATACCTGAAGGAGAATCTCCACCCCCATCATTCAGCCCGGACACTGAAATCCAGCTCTGAGGGCCTTCTGGCGGTTCCCTCATTGTGGGAAGTAAAGCTACAAGGAACCAGGCAGAGGGCCTTCTCCGTAGTCGCGCTCACCCTGTGGAACACCCTTCCGTCATATGTCTAGGAAACAAACTGACTCTTAGGAGACATCTGAAGGCAGTCCTGTATAGGGAAGTTTTTAATGTTTGATGTTCTACTCCTACTGTGGAGGTAAAACATACCTGTATGGTTAGTATCTGTTGACAGCCTTATCGAAGCTTCTGAGGGTGCTGGAACAACCAAGAGGGCACCCTCCACCCATCTTAGCACCAGAGAGGGTCTGTAGGGAAGGAGGCGGTCGTTTGGCCAGACACTGCCAGTACAGATCCCATGAGTGTATATGCAAAATTAAGATTCTTTTTGTCCCAATGTGCCTCACTTTACACTTGCTTGCATTAACGTGCTGTTGCGATTTTACATTCATTCACTCAGTTTGGAGAAGCCTTTTGGAGGTCTTTACAATCCCTTGTAACTTGACTACTTCACTGCTTACCCTTAATCTAAATCAGCTTGCCGAACTTTTCATGTTGGTGACACACTTTTTCGACATGCATCATTTCGCGATACAGTAATTCAGTTTTACTAGCAAACTGGACGTTAAATTAACCCCTTTCCAGCCATTGGAGGAGCACAAGGAGCGTTCACGTGACACACCTACACACTGTAGCCGACACACTAATGTGTTGCAATACATAGTTTTAAAAGCTCTGGTCTAGATCAACAAGCTGAAAAGGACTCCACTTTCTACATCCCTCTGGTTGGAGAAATATCCATTTATTCCTACTCTCTTCCTGTTTCTGCAACAGTTACTGATCCATAAGAGGAGAGTTCATTTTCTCCCATGACTGCTAAGCTTACTCAGGCGTCTTTGGTACGGAGTTGATTACAGGACATCAACTTTTAAAAGCTTGAATCGGATCCCTTTCAAAACAAAAGACAATAATTGGGACCTGTTTATATTGGCAAACACAAAGCCATTATATCTACAAGAATTTTTAAGGACACAAGAATCAGGAAAACCACTTAGATGATGAAACCAATATTCTTAAATGGCTGAAGATGAATTTTTTTTAAAAAAATTATTTAGTTTGTTTTTTATTGGACAGTATGCTGAAAAGTTTCAATAAAACTTTTTCAAAGAAGAAAATACCCAGCAGTAAGGGATAGGTTGCTATTAAATGAGCTGCGGTTTTGGGGCAGGAAGTAATGCAAAATCAACAAGCACATTTGAAGAATAAAAATTGGAATAGTGTAAATGCAGCAAACATGCTTGCAAACACTTTAAGTACCAGAAACTTCTCCAAAAGTTAATCACTTCTGTATCCTGGAATGGCACAAGAGGGGAGGAAAATGGGTGTAAATTTTACACACCCAACATGGTTGGCTGTTAGTAACACAAGGCCCTCAAAAAGGTGAGATTCAATATGGAATTGGGAGCCAAGGTGGATAACTTTTTTAGACTATCCCATTCCATTTTTGATTGGGCATTGTTTAAATGACTTTAAAAGTAAAAAGCTGAACTGTTTATCTGAGGCCCTTCTTTGTGTGCCTACATGAGAGGTCCGAAAGGTGGCAACACAAGAATGGACCTTTTCTGCAATGGCTCCATTTGTGAAATGCTCTCCCAAGGGAAGTTTACATATATTTAGGCACCAGGGCAAATGTTTTTCTTCAATCAGGTGTTGATTGAACATCCCATGGCTTTTTTTTAATGTGTTGGGCGCTATTGGTTTTTATTATGTATATTGTATTCTCATTTTGTATTTTTCTGTTGTGAACTGCCCTGGGACCTTCAGATGAAGGGTGGTGTACAAATTTTAAAAAGTAAATAAAAATTAATGTGTTGAGGGCAATAAGAGTCAAAATATGAGAACTCAAGTTTTTTTAGGTATGTGTATTTGGTGCAAGAACCCAATTTGGCATTGGATAGTGACAGCTGGTAGTATCAGCAGCAATCTAGGCTACGGGCTGGATTCAGCTACTTGGTCTTGTTAGTGGAAGCCAGCACGACGACTCCAGTAGGGCTTTCCCCACCCTTTCCTCCCATGTACCTCACAAATCTGTTCGGGGGGGGGGGGTCAGAAACTCCAGAACAGTTTGTGGGGAGAGGAGAGGAGATGGTTCTATCATGCAACCAAAAATGCTTATGCTTACTGAACAACCTCCTTAGTGCCATGCTGATTTCTACCCAAAGTGTTTATCTATAGATCAAGTATAAGTTTGATTCATTGTAATTGTGGTCACAAAGTGTTTGCAGTGACTTAAAGAACTGTGTAACCTGGCAATGTATCTTCAAGACAGCTGGAAGCAGCAGCAACCAAAACCATACATAAACTGTTGTTCAGAAACTGGCTGCTGTAGAAAAGTAGCAGCTGTGTTGAGAAGTCCACTAGGCTCAATGGCTTGAGACTTAAGATGCAATGCTTTCTCCTAGACCAGGCATGGCCAGACTTGACCCTCCAGATGCTTTGGGACTACAATTCCCACCACCCCTGACCACTGGTCTTGTTAGCTAGGGATGATGGGAGTTGTAGTCCCAAAACATCTGGAGGGCCAAGTTTGGCCATGCCTGTCATAAACTCTTTCAAACAGACAAAATGGCACAGTTGTAATAAAGTTACATGGAAGCAACATGGGGACAATACAGTTTTACTTGATTTGTTATATTAATATCCAGTAGCTCTTTCCTCCCAAGTGTTGCATGACAAGTGGAATGTGAAGTCTATGAAACCCGCAAAATTCAGTATGCGGTGTCTACGTTGCAATTCAATTCACATTTTTCCCATGCTGCAACTCAAACTTGTCACCAACATTCATGTGAACCTGCACAAAAATCTGAACATTTCCATTCCAATAGAAATGGAAAATTCAGCCATAAGTAGAACTTGAAAGCTGGAGTCAAATTTCAAATCTGGATTTGGAATTTCAAAATTAGAATTTTGCATTTTAAATGATCATGCGCATATTTGAACAAACACTTTGAAATTCATTTCAGTGCTACTATTGCTTTAAAAATCCTTCATTCATCCCTACCCTTGCCCAAGTTCTGTTCCTTGAAACAATAAAACTGCTTTTTTAAAAAAGGAAATATATTAATTGAACTCAGGAAACACTTCTTACGAATCAAAGGACTTGAGCAGTCCCATTTCCCCCTAAGGAATATTCCTTATCCAAACATACAAGCATTGAATATGAACGTAAACAGTCTTCATTTATTTATTGCTTATACCATGTGCTTCCTCTAAAGACCTCAAAGCAACTTACAGATGGTTCCCAGGTGGTCTCCCATCCAACACAGCTTTCAGAGCCAGATTATAGCATTTATTCTATCCAATGTTAGGGAAGGATAGCAGCTTTACTTAATAAAAAATAAGAAATCAACAGCCTACTTGAGGTTTTCAGAGAATGTAGTGAGAACTTATGATGACACAATATCTCCTCCCCCTTAAATTCAATAACTGCAGGATTTAATTGTAATTCAGGAGGTACTTTCTGCATTGCCTGCTCCAATGTCTTCTTTAAAGGGCTTTTCTGGATACTACACCTTCAGGCAAATGTACTGGAAGTTATTGGGCTTATGATGAAAAATAGGCGAGGCAAAGTTGAATGCACTTTTGAGACAACTTTAAAAGAACTAGGCAACAAGGCCTGAGGTTGTAGAATGCATAAACTGGTCTTTATAACATTTTTTTTCCAGAACCAGCTCAACCACATGAAGAAACGGGCTTTTTGTGCCTCCATTGCTCTTGGAATCTACTGTATACTGAGATGATTCAGGCAAAGATGTCTGCAATGAAGCATCTTGTGACTCCTTAAAAAACTAACACACCAATATTGTGCATAAAGGTATTCTAGCCTAGAGTTCTCTTCCACAGACGCGTGAAGTGTTGTTCTCAGATGGCTGATAACTGCCAACTGAGGATAACATTTCATGCATCTAATGAAGTGGGATCTAAAAGCCTATGTCAAAACACCCAATTTGCACATAAGGAAATTTAGCACCAAGGCTGAATCTATATTATTATGATTAACCACCCTTCACCCTAAGGTCCCAGGGCATGTCACAGCATAAAAACTATTTAAAACAACTATAGTTTTGGGTGCCATTAGATCTGTGATGGCTGTATTATGCATACAAACCACCCATTTTATTATGGTCACCAGGTGATGAAAATGTGTGCAGGAACTCGACTTTGGACAACAGGCAGAAAAAGCGTGTTGAAAGCCAACCTTTTATTTTGCTGTAAAGATATCTGCATTACAAGTATAAAGGTTAGAAATTATGGTGAACATATTTGAAACTACCATCTCCCCCAGTACTGTTAAACAGCTGTGGTTCTGCCGTGCCTTGCATCTCCTTGTCTTGCTGCCCAAGATCTATTTAGGCGGTGGCACGGGTTCTTTGTGGGACCCTGTGCATGCATGTGCTCTACATCTCAGAACTCAATTCCTCCTCTAAATGGCTGGCAGATCATCAGCTATTTACCCAAATACGTATTGGTGTGGTTAACTATTAAAATAAAAGACCACAGGCTAAAGCAAAAAAACCCAACCAAACCCCACAAATACAAAACATCTAGCTTTAAAATATATTTCATCACAATAAGAACCAATTAAAGACCAACCCGCAGGTTAAAGGGCAATATTGAGTTCACCTCAGACCAAAGGTTTGCCCCCAAAACAAAACTGTTATAGAACTCAAAATTCTTGTATGTGAGGCGATTCATGTGTTACTTTCACCGCCTTCATGCTTGGCTGCGGAAATTTCTGGAGCAAGAAGATATACCTGTCAGTAAAGCCGTACACACTTTAACTGCTTGTAGCACAAAAATGTAGTGTTTCTCAATCCAGAAGCATTCATGCTTGTATTCAACATGCTGCTTTCCATTTAGATTGATTCTAGATCTTGCTATACCTAAGGGTGGATGTAGCTACTTGAAACATGTTCTAAAGCCCCACCCTTTCATTAGGTTTCCCATGCCTTTTGCTCTTTCACATGACTCAAGCAAATGAAGTGGTGATTGTGGCTTTTGTATATGCCCACCTACAATGTAACTGGGGCAGGTGTGGCTATGCCCCCCACTGACAGGGCCCTCAACATCTGCTTTCAAATGGATACATTTGGGGGTAGGGCAGACTCAATCTGCAATGAGCTTTTATTTTTAGAATGAATCCGGTTTCTCTAAAAGTGCTTTTCGTGGGGGGGGGGGGAATAGGGAGAAGATCTGGATTTTGTGTGTATAATACACAGGGATAAATGTACTCAAGTCTCTACTGATTCTATAATAAAATGTGTGCATGCAGCTGAAAAATGTCATGTGTACGCAGCCTAGAAAGTTGTCTAGGTTTGCAAGGTTATAACAGACACAAAACACTAGCACAAAATGCCCCTATGTAAGAAAGCCACAAAAACAGCCCACAATTCAATTCAGCATGGAACAAGTTTAACTCTGCTTATTTTGATAAGGTTAAGCAAACTTCAATAAGTTTCAGCTTATTGAAACTTAAACTCTATTGATGTATGGAAGTGAGAGCTGGACCATAAAGAAGGCTGATCGCTGAAGAATTGATGCGTTAGAATTCTGGTGCTGGAGGAGACTCTTGAGAGTCCCATGGACTGCAAGAAGATCAAACCTCTCCATTCTTAAGGAAATGAGTCCTGAGTGCTCACTGGAAGGACAGATCGCGAAGCTGAGGCTCCAATACTTTGGCCACCTCATGAGAAGAGAAGACTCCCTGGAAAAGACCCTGATGTTGGGAAAGATGGAGGGCACAAGGAGAAGGGGATGACAGAGGACAACATGGTTGGACAGTTGAAGCTACCAGCATGAGTTTGACCAAACTGCGGGAGGCAGTGGAAGACAGGAGTGCCTGGCGTGCTCTGGTCCATGGGGTCACAAAGAGTCGGACACAACTAAATGACTAAACAACAAGCAAACTTTAATGTTAAGATTATGGCTAGTGTGTAAATTGGCACTTCGCAAAAAAATTCTTAGAGATAGAGATTCCCCCCCATTATGGTTCAATGAAGATGCTGCTATGACCTAATGTAAGGGAATCCATAGGGAAGTCAAAAAATCGAAACTGGAAAGAACTAAATTATGGCCTCTTATTTTCAGCTTTTTGTCAGCTTGCAAGTGAAATGAGGTTCCAAAGCTTTGGACTGTATCACTTCTGGCTTCATGTTGGGGGTTGCATATTTTAAAATAATTATTTCCCCATATATAACTTTCCTTGCATATACCATTGTATCAGAGATATCCTTTGATGTGCTACATACAGGAGTCTTGTGTGAAAAAGCATTTAACAACTATGACTCTCCCCATACCTACACTCTGAAATGCAACAGTCCAAAATTTTACCCTCTTTATTTTGCATGAGGATATAAACTTTCCCCACTTATACTGAGAGCACGGGACCAAATACAGCAGGCTCCACAAACCGGATGCCTGCCAAATGTCTAAAGACAATTCCCAAGAGTCTCAGCCAGCAAAGGGGGCAGCAGGTGGGTGAAGGCTGCACTTCAGCATGGCTCCTTCGTGTGACGCTGGTACAGTATAACACAGCATGTCCTGACCTATATAGGAGAAGCTCAGGGTGTAAAGTGCAGCAGCTGGATTTCTTCCATATATCTCAGGGTGTTTGTATGGGAGCAAGCTATGTGGCAGCAACGCACTACCAACATTAACAGAGGGCCTCAGAAGCCATGTTGCCCACCACTCTTTAAAATATTGCAGATTAAATATTTATCTTACTGGATTATCCTCAATTTGCAAAAAAAAGTTTAAAGTAATTTTATGATGCAGCAAGATTATTTTAACTCAGCATATTCTTCTTTGCGAATACACAGGAAACCAGATTTGTTAACACATTTACTGTATTTACATTTTTAGGTAAAACATCTTATGTGAACATCTGCACATGTGAAGTAGCCTGTAAACCTTGAATTGAGTATTATTTAGAACAGCCTACTTGTACTTTTAGGGACGTGGGTGGCACTGTGGTCTAAACCACTGAGCCTTGGACTTGCCGATCAGAAGGTCGGCAGTTCGAATCCCCACAACAAGGTGAGCTCCCGTTGCTTGGTCTCAGCTCTTGCCAACCTAGCAGTTCGAAAGCATGTCAGTGTGCAAGTAGATAAATAGGTACCACTCTGGCCAGAAGGTAAACGGCGTTTCCGTGCGCTGCTCTGGTTCACCAGAAGCGGCTTAGTCATGCTGGCCACATGACCTGGAAGCTATCTGTGGACAAACGCTGGCTTCCTTGGCCAGTAAAGCAAGATGAGCGCTGCAACCACAGAGTCGTCCGCAACTGGACTTAATGGTCAGGGGTCCCTTTACCTTACTTGTACTTTTAGGAAACTGCCTCAGACTAAGCCAGGGATAGGCTGACTGTGGTTATATGTGGTCTACCGGGGTGTGAGGTGAGTGTGTGTGTGAAGAATACATTTATTAAGGGAGCAAACAAAACAATTAATTAAAAAGCCCCTCTAAAAACAATTATATAAACTCATAGTTAATATTTGTAAGGTTGCTGGGATCAACATATTTCAGCCTGGGTGAAGAATCTTGTTTTTAATTTCCTCCCAAATGTTAAAGGGGGACAGATATATCTCACCAATGTGGGCATTCAGTAAATACGGAATTGCAACCAAGGCGACCCTTTCACGTGTGAACACCTACAGTATTTCACAGCCCCCGGGAGGAGTACCACCAACGGCCTCACCTGCAGATTCTAGGGCCCAAAATGGTTGATGATGAGGGAGATGTTGATTTAGGAACTTGGGCCCCAAGCTGTTTAGGGCATTGTACACAAATGCTAACATTGAATTGGGCCTCGTAGCTCACTGGCAGCTAGTGCGGTGCTTTCAGGACCAAGTTACACATGGTTCCACTGGGCTGTAAATGTAGCAGCAATATATTTTGCTAGCAGCAGCTTCTGGACTGTTTTCAAGCGCAGCTCCTACGTAGAGTAAATTGGAGTAGTCCAGATGGGTAGTCAACAGAGCATGGACAACTGAGTCCAAGCCATCCGAGTCCAGGAATGGCCGTAACTAGCAAACCAACCCAAGCTGGTCAGGTTGGCCTGGGCAGTTTTGGTGCGAAAAGCAGACCTGAAACCAGTTTGAGTCTAGATAATCTGCTTCTTCCAGGCATACCTGATGCCAGATGGCCACCTTGCCCAGGAAGGGAATATTAGAAACTGGTAGTTTCCTCAAAAAACTGTATCTCAGGAAGATCTTTTCAGGCGGGGAATGGGCATTCTTCCCATTCATTTAACCATCTCATACTATATTTTGCTAGTCAAATGAGTTGGGATCAAGAGGACTATAGTCAGTCTCACTGCTGCAAGTGTTCCCTACACTTCTTCAGGCTATACAACAATGGAAATAGACCCCACGGGCTGTAACAATATGATGGTCTAGAACCTCCAATGGAACTGCACTAATTGTGGCATCAAGTTCGGCACAGATCCGAGCAATTTTGATCTCAAAGTGCTTCACATACCTCTCACAGCTGGCTGAGTGGTTGGTTGTTAATTATGAGATACTGATCTGAGCCAGCCAACTTACTGTTTTACAAAGCAAGAGCACACTTAAGAAGGGCCTTGCAGCATGTTATTAAGGTCCACCTAGTCCAGGCTTCCTCAAACTCGGCCCTCCAGATGTTTTGAGACTACAATTCCCATCACCCCTGACCACTGGTCTTGCTAGCTGGGGATCATGGGAGTTGTAGGCAAAAAACATCTGGAGGGCCGAGTTTGAGGAAGCCTGACCTAGTCCATCAAGAATCCCAGGAACGAGCAGGCACTAAGCACTGTTATCAGATACTGGTTAGCGGTCCACTGACAAGACCATATACTACCTTGTTCCCATCTCTGGACTAAGCCATACTGGAAGTGGCTTGCACTCTTGGACAGCAGTTCTAAGCATACACACTGGCAAGTACAGTAAAAGCCACTTAAATCAATGGTACTGCTTTGTAAACATGGCTATGATTGGTCTGTTTGTAAAGTAGTTTGCGTCACATAAACAGTGCATTTTTCCTCCTTGAGGAACTGTTTAAGATTTTAGTGCAAACTATTCTACTTGCTGCACAGATCATAGAAGTGGCAAGGTTTTTCCCCTCCCTCAGAGGTGATTAGGCTCACTAGTAATTTTGCTGCAAGAGAGATAGACAGGGCAAAGGTAAAAGGAAGCAGAAGCACGACATAATAGGCAAGAATGACTAGCAACTTGTAACTATTGCTTCCTGACAACCTGGACTTTGGTAAGTAACATGCCACCCCTTATTGCCATTGCTGTCTTAGAGGCGTTGGGTGTTATGATTTAAAATATTAAGTCTTTTCTGTTTTGTAAGCTGCTTTAAGTTCTTTTTTTTAAAAAGGCAAGGTATGTTGTACATTTCTGACCTGGCTCTTTCCATTTATTTTACTAAACAAAAAACCTCTACTACCTGTTGTGAAGGCAGCGATTACCAAGCAGTATGTGTTGCTATCCAAAAGACAGGCAGGATTTAGGGTAGGGTAGGGTAGTGTAAAATGGCCAGATTAAAAGGACAAAGGGACAATTATATGACGGACATTAAGTTAATTCATATTAAGAGTCTTACGTTCAAACTTGGGAAAACTGGGTGTCTGAAATGTGTAAGGGAAGCTGGTATGTCTCAGACACCATCTCTTGCAGTGGTGATCAGAATCAAGGGCATGGCATGTGTTCCCTCTGTCAAGAGAAAGGAAAGCATGAAGCAGATTTATTTAGGTTCTTTTTTTCTAGCCTATGTAAAGGTTTACAGCTTTTCCTGAGACATGAGGGGTTAATGACTTAGTTATGATGCTCTCAAGCCATCCTTTCCCCCTGCCTTTTGATGCTGAACTTTGAAGGGCAGTCTGAATAGCTACTGATCATCCCCCCTCTTTTCTTTTTCTCCCAAGGCTTTAATATAAAAAACCCTTTCTCTGTGTATTTACGTAGCTTGCATAAAGAATGGGGCTATCAGTTTGCAAAGTTTTCTAAATTCAAAATCAAGAATTTCATTCTTTTTTTTTAAGAAATTCTTGACATAGGTTAGCAGCTTCCATGTATGCTACCCATTTTCAGCACTTCCTCAGCTAATCCTTAATTGGGAACGAAACCAGTTACCTGCTGCAAGGAGTGCAAGACCCCCTCCAGTTGCCCAGAGAGGCACCTGAAATACCTGCCGGGCACCGACACTGACTGATAACAGGAAAGCTTAGCCTTCTTAACTCCTTAAAACTGAGATGAAATATGCTGTAAAGCAAAACATAACCCCTCTGTCTTAAAACCGGGAGTTGTTCAAGAGCTTGACGCCTGGTATTAAAAGCCTTGGTATTGGTGGATTCTTTTAATTGTCAGGTTTAAGTAGATGTTTCCATCCCCTCTAATTTTCACCATTCTAAAAGTCTCATTAGAAGTATAAATTATAGAATAAAGTACTGCCACCCATCCTGAACCCTCAGGATGGGGTGGGCTAAGCACAGAAATAATTAATAAAGGGCAACAGCAGCATAAGGTATCTCGGCAAGGGAGACGGTGACTAGCACAGCCTGACAGTACATGCTTTCCAGATTAAATTGGTTAAAGAAGGCAGGGAGAGGAACACAAAGAGAATTCTGAATGATTCCATTTACAACTGACTGGCGATAAATTGTGATACGTAGCGGCACACATAGCCTGCACCTCTGCCAGTCTGAGGAAGGAGAGCTCAGAGATCTTCACAGGCAGCTTTACGCTGCAGCCCAACCACACTATGACAAGGGCGGCACTAACAAATGTGACTTTGCAATGCAAAAGGACCACTATTGGAAGCTTTGGTGAGTTGTTTTGACCAAAAAACCACACCAAAATCTGATTACAAGTGACTTTAAGCCATGTAAAAGGGGGGGGGGGGAGATTTTAAGAACATTAAGGATAGCATTGTGGCGGGTTGGACTAGATGACCCTTGGGGGTCCCCTTCCAGCTCTATGAAGTGACACCGAAAGAGGAATTGTACCCATCCCCAGATTTGGGGGTGAGGTCCTACATTCCTTCAGTCTCTGCACTTTAAAGCCTCTCTGCTACCCTTCTCCTTTCAACTTACTTTAGAAACAGGAGTTGTCTCCTTCAGAGAAATTCTTTACATGCAAAGTGGAGATCTCTCCTCTCTCTCTTAAATAGCAACTTAGAAACTGGAAGGTATGACGACATGGCTGCGATGTGAGCAGCCAGCTGCTCTCAGGACAGCATGAAATAAGAAAAAAAATAACGTCTGCGAGGATCAATTATACTAGAGAATTTCCTAAATGGAAAGGCGGCGGCTTGACGCGGTGGGGGAAAAAAAGATTCCTTGCCGGCCTCGCAGAGAGAGAGAGAGAGTTAAGGAAGCGATTTGAAAAATAAAGGCGGGAGAGGAGGAGGGCGCCGATTTTGACACTGAAGAGGACTCTTTAAAAATATTTTTAACAATAGGGAGGGAGCGCATTTCAACTGGGGCGGGGAAGCCTATGCGTGTGTCTGCAAAACGGGGAGCCCCATGACAAGGATTGGGGGGTGTCGAGAGGGTCCCCCCCTGGGTTGCCGTGTGAGAGATCTCAAACTCTGTTAGAAACCAAGGCTGAGGGTAGGAAAGAGGCGGCAGCCGGCATGGCCAGGAAGCGAGCGCGGGCCCTTCTTCCCCCAAGGCCGAGGCGAGCGGGCGAGACCTCCCGTCTCCTCAGCTAAGAGGCGAGGCCGGCGGGCTTCCCCGGCGGGCCGAGGCCCTTCTCACCCACAGGCAGGCGGGCCGCCGCCGGGTCGAGCCCGGCCCTCTTCCTCTCCCCTCCCCGCCGCCCCTTCCCGCGGGTGTATCGGTTACAGCAGCTGGCACAGGTGCGGCGGGGTTGCCCTTCAGACCCGCTCCGCCGAGGGAAACCTCAGGGGCGCGCAGGCAGGGAGGGAGAAGAGCGGGAGCCGCCGCCGCCGCGGAACATGCAGCCATTTTGGGCTTCGCCAGACAAAGAACTGCGACGGCGGCTGCTCGCCTCTGAGGCGGCGGCGGCGGCTGTCAACAGTGCCGCCTCCGCCACGCTCGCAAACCCCTCTCCGCCAACCGCGCGCGCACCCGCCGCTCCTCCCTTCCCCCTCCCTCCCTCCCTCTCCTCCTCCTTCCCCCCCTTCGCTAGGCCGCAGCCGGGCCCGCCGCCGCCCGTCCCCTCACTAAGCACTCGCAGCCATTTGCCCGAGCTTTTATAGCGACCGGCCGTCCAATCGGGAGCCGGCGGAATCCCTCTCCGGCCGCTGATGTGATGCCTCGGCTGCCGGCCCGCCCCTCCCCTCTTCCCCCCCTCCCTCGCGCGCATGCCCAGTGCGGGAAGGCCGGGGCGGGAGGGGAGCTGGGTGTATGTGTAAAATGAGTGAGTGAGGGAGAGAGGGGAGGGGTGGCGAGCGCGAGGAGGGCGGGGGGAGGGAGGAGTGAGAGAGGAGGAGGAGGAGGAGGGGGGCCGGCAGGCGGTCGGTCGGGCGGGAGCCTCTCACAGGAACCCTCCAAAAAAAAGATGGCGGCGGGCTCGGATCTGCTGGATGAGGTTTTCCTGAACCCTGATGTGGACGAGAAGGTGGTGAGCGACCTGGTGGGCTCCCTGGAGTCTCAGCTGGCGGCCTCGAGCCACCACCACCAGCACCACAGGGCGCAGGAGCCCCTCAGGGCCGCTGGGGGGCTGCTGGGGAACCATGTTGTGAGCAGCAGCAGCAGTAGCAGCAGCCCGAGCCCGAGCCCTGGAGGAGTAGGAGGAGGTGGCGGCGGCGGAGGAGGAGGCGGAGGAGGAGGAGGAGGAGGCGGCGGCAGCAGCAGTGCTCATGTCCACACCGAGAGCCCCGGCAGCGGCACCGGCACCACCACCGGCGGCGGCGGAGGCAGCGGCAGCAGCAGCGCCGCCGCCGCCACCAGCGCCGCCAAGATGGGACTCAGTGGCCCCGAGATCACCAAGCCAGGTAACCTGGCGAGGCGACGGGGGGTGGGGGTGGGAAGGGGCTGCCCCCTTTCCTCAGGGGGCAGAGGGGGCTCCCCTTCTCCCCTCCCCCCTGCTGCCCCCTTCCTTCCCCCCTCCTGCCTCTTCCCCCCTAAACCGGGACTGCTGGCTCCCCTCCTTGCTCTTTTCTCTTTCCTTTTCCTCTTTCCCATTCTCTCTCTCCTCCCCCCCCCCCCAGTTGTTGTTATGATAGGAATTGGAGTGTGCAAGGGGGTGGCTGGGTGGAGAGGGTCGGGGGCGAGGGAGGCCTTCCTAGAATGCCAACCTCTCAACCTCCAACCCCCCCCTCGCTCCCCTCCCCGCAACATACTATTTTTGGCTGGGACTGGCCTCTCCTCCCCCCCTTCCTACTACATCTAGAGTGGAAATGGATTATTAAGGGGTTTTGTTGTGGTTGTATATGTGTGTATGTATGGCAGTTCTCCTCTTTAACACCGTCTCCACCCCCCTCCTTTTTAATTATGTCATCCCTTCCCCCCCCCACTTCAATCTCCTGGTAGCTGGGGTATTTGGGGTGCTCCTGATTGATCGGGAGGGGAGACCCTTGGCATTTGACTTCTGCGCCTCCTCCCCTCCCCCCTACCCACTGCCTTGTCAAAGAAATAAGAAATTGTGTTGTTTACAGGGGAGATTCTCCCGTCCTCTCTCTCCCTCTCCCTCTGTATATATATATATAATGCTCTTCTGGAGCTGTCTGAATTGTTCCTTGCCCTCCCCACTCTCTGTAGCTGAAGTGCAAGGATTTTTGTGGGGGGGGGGCATTGTTATTAATCATGACACCAGCTTCCCTTGAGAAGAGGAAGTGATGGGGGGACGTCGGGGTCAGGAACCCTTTTTAAATATACCTCTTTGCAAAGGCCGGTCTGTTTGGCTGCTTCTCCTTCCGTTGTCGTCGGGGTTATACCTCAACCTTTTGAGTATCTTCTTTCTCCTTAAACAATATGCCAGGCTGTGTGGTTTGCTTCGAATCTGAGGACAAGCCCCTCTTGCCCGTGGGGTTGGGAGAGATGACAGCCCATCTGTGAATGTTTTCCCCTTTATAGCAAGACAGTGGACTGTGAGGGGTATCATAACATTTGGTCCTGTCTTTCATTGCATGGCTAGAGGAGCATTGTAAGGGAAAGAAAACAGTGCTTCTCTCCCCTTCCACCACCATGATTTACACTCCCCTCCCCCTCTATATATTTTTCCCTCGCTTTTGTGTGACTGAAATATTACAGGGATGCTGTTGCACGTAGGACTCCAGGTTAGTAAAGGGGGATCTTGGAGGAAGAACCCTCCGGTAGCCCTGATTTGTGTGACATTATCTATCTGATTACAGTCCTCCTACTTGTGTCTTCTAAATACGGGGCCTGTAAAGTCAGGGATGGTGTAACACATAATGCCAGACTTTGCTAGGGTCAGTGGGTTTTCTGGGTGCAAAAGAAGCATCTTTGCTAGTATTTGTTTTCCTTTGTAGGAGCGGCAATCAAAGCAGCAGGGTTTAATGTGTGTATGTTTAAGAGGGAGGGTGAAGTCCTCTAACACTGCCTTGCAACCTCTTGCCTTCTATCATCTCTCTGACAGCTGCTGTTCAGTCCCACTTTTCCACGTTGTTCCATTCAACAGGAAACATTTAGCCACTAGGTTTTCCTATAGCAGATGAGGGGATTGTATGGAGGGGGTTGAAGCCTCTGGGCTGCCCCCTATTTACTTTTCTCTTTTTTTCTCCCTGCAACTGCTAGAGCAGGCTTGCAGTAGAGTATTATCAAACACAGTGCTATAGTGTCCA
This sequence comes from Podarcis pityusensis, assembly GCF_964106645.2. Taxonomy (NCBI): domain Eukaryota; kingdom Metazoa; phylum Chordata; class Lepidosauria; order Squamata; family Lacertidae; genus Podarcis; species Podarcis pityusensis. Next base: position 10,509,281 of record NC_138030.1, read on the forward strand.
AAGAAGGAAAAAGAAACACATAATCAATCCCCTTAGGAGCTGATTTATTGTGTGTGTCATATATATATATATGGCTTTGGTTAATTATTAAGTTTACCGTTTGTGGGGGGATGGGAACAGTGAGATGATTTTTTTATTTTCCGCTCTGGAAATATTTTCACCTTTTTCATGTCCTTCAATATAGAGAGTTTAAGACAAAGGAGAAGAGTCCCACTGTTTTAGCAGAGTTTGGCAGATGTTTTCTTCTTGGCTTCTCTAGTCAAAAGACTTCTTGGCTTCTCTCTTATTTTTGTATGTTCTTGTCATTTAATCGCCTTTGTTTTATTTGCAGGAGCTGGTGGAGTGCAAGGGAGTGTTATCAATCATAACGCCAGGTCCCAGGGTTCTACTTTGGACGGGGCCACCACAACCAGCACCAGCACCACTGCACCTGTCCAAGGCGGATCTGAAGCTGCTGTCACCCCAGGGACCCTTAGCCAGGGTAAATCAGTGGTAATCAGCACCATGGCAACAGCTTTATCTACCAGGAATGGTAAAATTGGGACCACGACAGTGCAGACCTTGAATGGGAGTAACGTAGTGATGAATTCTCACGCTGCTTTCTCGGCCACGCCTGTAACGGCAAACCCTACCGTAATCCCTGCTGTCACCCCTCTTGTTAACAATGGACCTGGAAATGTGGGGAAAGTCAGTACCGTTAACGCCGTCTTGCCATCCGCTTCAAATACCGTCATCCAGACTTCTTTCCTTGGCACTGGGGTGTCCTCCGCCTCTTCGCCCTCCCCAACGGTGATCTCCTCACAGCAGCCCCCAAGTATTGGAGCTGGGGGACCAACTGTAGCATTGGTGAGGCCACCCATTCACACGGCAGGACCCTCCGTGGCTGCAGCCACCCAGAACGGGAGCAATACTGTGATCAATTCGACCATCAACGTGGGGAGTTTTCCTCCCGCGGCTGTCGCTGCAGCCACCGTGGGGTCTGGTGTTTCCCTCCAGACCACCCTCGTGAACAGCCAGCCAGGTTCTGGGGTACCGGCTGCACCCACCACGCAGGTCATCAAATCGGAGTCTCCTAAAACTATTGTGCAGACGGTAACTCAACAGCAGACTCTGGCTGCTGGTGGCCAGCCCAGTACTACAGGGGGTAATATGATAATCGGGCAAACTATGCAAGCTGGCCTGCCCAACGTGGCCCCTAATCCTGGTGGGGTTCCTCCTGCGCCTCCAGGCACCCCCACAGGCCTGGCTAAGGGTGCAGCCAACACAGTGGCGCAGAGCCTACCAAGGACTCCGACGGCAACTACAAGTGGAATCAGAGCAACTTTGACTCCCACTGTTTTAGCACCTCGTCTGCCTCAGCCTCCTCAGAATCCAACAAATATTCAGAACTTTCAGTTGCCACCAGGTAAGGAAAGGCTTGAAGGAGTCCCCCCTCTTTCTTTTTCTGCGCTATTGGTGCCTATCGCTTAAAAAGAAGCAAATGTTCCGGATTTTACTGTAAATGCAGGGTCGGACAGATTGTACTGTGAAGGTCTCTTTGGACATGGAGTTACATGTGCTCTGTTCTTCATATCCCAATTCGTTGTAATTGGCATTATGCAGGTAGCTGTTCAGGAACCAGTTGATGGACATTTTGCAGCATCTGTAAATTTGGAATTGTTCTGGGTAGATTGCGCTGCTCTGATTGCATCTAGTCTGTTAGCAGCTTTTCCTTCAGGCTTTCCTCTGCCACCATGAGGGCTAGAAACACAACTTTGCTAAAAGAAGCAAAATCTGAGATTCTTTGGATTCCAGCAGAAGGTTTATGAGTTGCACAGCTTTAAATCATATTGATGTTTTCCCCAGAGTAGTACATTACATCCACATGGAGTTTGGTGTTTCAAAGGACCAGAGCATGCTGGTATTGAACTCTAGGAGAGAATGCACTGCTAGGTAAATTTTTACTTGAGCATTAAGTGAGCAAAGCAGTAAACCTGCAGTACAGCAAAGTGCTTTACTACTGTGCTAAGCAAAGGAGATATGTCCTAGCATATTCCTACTTCTCCTCCTCTGTTTCAGCCTGCCACTGTTGTCACAGAAGCAGCAAAAAGCAAGTACAATTTGGGAGCAGATCTGCTTTCTTTTTTCTCTTGATTAAAATGACACAAAAATGCTGTGCTTATGGCCCTTGATGGTTTTTAAAACTGGCATGTCTGGAATAGCATTCCAGCCTCATTCTGTCCTCACATCACCCTGTTGTGGGTAGTGCTGAAGCACATGTAGTAGCTAAGATCATGTTTTGGTACTAAGAGGTAACGTGGGAAGGAGCTTCTCTGGTCCAAGACCTAATACAAGGCTGGATTAATTTCATTCTGCTTTTCCTTCCTTATGATCCCAAAGTAGTATATCCTAAGGCTTCAATAGCTTCAGTTTGTGACTTTAATTGAGATGTTTTAAATAATTAGTAAAAATGGTGTGTCTAGCTTTCTCTTCTTACTGAGTATTACATGGGCAACATTCTCTTCCAGATGTTGCCAGCCTTTCACAGTGATGCACCTTTTCCCTGACATTCTTTTGTGGTGTAGAAATATGACAGCAGTAATCTGAACTGGCTGTTTCAGACCTTTACACCTGTCAATTCCACCTGAATTCCACATGCCTATGAGAATTAAAGGTAAAGGTACCCCTGCCCGTACGGGCCAGTCGTGTCTGACTCTGGGGTTGCGTGCTCATCTCGCTCTAGAGGCCGTGAGCCGGCGCCGTCCGAAGACACTTCCGGGTCACGTGGGCCTATGAGAATATGCAGCTCTAATTGACACTTACAGTTGAATATTAGTATTCCCCCCAAAATAGTATTTCTTATAGCAAGGTGGTATTGCTACTGCACAAAGCACATCTAATTATTATTATTTCCTATTGCTACCTAATGAAACAGTGTGGTGCATGTGTTCTGTGTGCTTCATTTCAGTGGATCTCTGAATAGCAAAGCCAATATGTTGGTTGAAACATACTTGGCGAACTGCTTAGATTGATATGTTTATCACATAAGAGAGACCAGCGGCCCTATTATATTGCTGTACTGTACTTTTCTTCTACAGTAGCATTTTGTATGCAGCAGCTGATGCTCTTGCTCAGTTCACTGAAGGCTGCCTGTTAGATCCTCTATAGAGGCTGGCTAGATATTCAGAAAACTTAGGGTATTTGCATTGGACAGAAAGATACTGCATAGTAAGCTTAATTATGTCCACGGTTCAAGGCAGTCTTGAACTGTGCAAGAAAGCTTTCCACACCATGTAATTGCTGTTCTTCATTGCATTCTTAATTTGAAAGGGGGTGGGGGAGTATTCACCCTGCCTCTCCAAAAGTTCTGTCTTCATTTTCTTTCACCTTATAAATGGCTTGTATAGAACAAGTGTGCTTAGCTGCTAAAAGAAGCAAAGTTCCATTCTGATAACAGAATTGCCGGGGTACAGTATAGAAGGTAGGGAACATAGGAAGCTGCCTTGTACAGAGTCAGACCATTGGTCAATCTAGCCGAGTGTGGTCTACACTGACTGGCAGCAGCTCCAGGATTTCAGACAGGTGACGCTTGCAGCCCTACCTAGAGATTCAGGGGATCAATCCTGGGCTATTCTGTATGTGAAGCAGACACTGTACCATGGTGCTATGGCCTGTCCCTGTTCCAGTCTTCCCAGTCAATGTGTTCCAGACCAAATGTATCCCTATATTTCTGGCCCCACACAAAACCAGATAAACCTGGGCCTTTGTATTGGGGATGAACAATGCATCATGAATGTATTGATTTTACTGCCACAAGATGTGGAGACAGCCACTAGGTTTCATAAGGCATAGATATACACAGGTTTTAGCCACGTGGTTCTGAATCTATATTCATTTTCATTTGTTTTATCTAGCCACTTTGATTAGTGCCTTTCAGAGGGGAAAAGCGAGATTTTTTTGGTACTATATAAATTTAAAAAATGGGGACAAGAAGCAGGGTGTGATTGCTATCTTCATGCCCAGCTCTGGGGGTGGAATCTAACTGACCACTGTTGGAAACAGATTGCTAGACTAAGTGGGCCTTGGTGTGATCCACTTGTTGTGCTGCTATTATGTTCTCATGCATGCCAAAGGCACAAACCCATTTTTCCTAAAAAGAGGGTGGCTCATTGAACATCATTTCATTTGACGTCATTTTCCTAGTTAGTAGGAGTTGCAAACATATTGCAACAAATGCCCTCAAAACACAACAGCTTTTTCTTAACTGAAATCTTCAAGGGCAGGCCTTTGAAGCTTTGCTGAGGACTTTGCTGCCACTCTTTTTAGTTGCCTATTGAAATGTGAAAAGCTGCCCCTGTGGGGCTACTAGTGTTGCAGAAAGAAAATCTTATCTAAAAACAACTGTTGTGTACCTTTTTGATACATCCGTTTTGCGATTTTAAAAAGGCTGTCCATTTGCAAAAAATACACGTGCTCCAAATCATGACAAGTGTGGCTTGTTCTCTAGAAGATTTGGACTTGTGGTTACAGCAAAATCCAAAAGTGCCATGCCACGCCTGTCTTGTGGGAGGAAAATTATGACTTCAGTTCTATGCACCCTTACTTGGAAGTAATCTCTATTGTACTCAATGGGTTTACTGCTGTATAAACACCCACAGGACCAGGCTGCAAATCACTGAGATGCAGTTCTTATACTGTACTCATGATTTTTATAGTGTAAAAAAATACTTTGTACGCATACCGTACAAAGAGGCAGTCAGTTTCATTGCTTAAATTATTTACAATATTTAATCATCACTTTTTAATGAAAATGCCCAAAGTGACATATAACCAAAGATTAGAATACAACAGTATGCAAGCACTTAAAAAGATAGAACCATTAAAAAGTTGCAATAAAACACAATTGCTGCTAAAAGTCAGATGGAATTAAGTCACCAAAATGTTTTTCAGCAACTGCCAGGAAGCATATTAACCCCCCAACCCTACTCTGCTAAGCAAGAAAGCCCTAAAGTTTGGGGGTTTGCCCATAGCTCAGTGTCAGAGAGCATATGCTTTTCATGCCCAAGGTCCCAGGTTAAATTCTTTGCACTAACAGTTAAAAGATCTCAGGTGGAAGGGCTTTGAGTTTAGAAACTAATGTCAGAAATGGGTAATGGTGTTTTTTTCTTCTTTGGTGCTTGTGCATATGCAATCATGAAGGGGAATCCTGTTGTCCTTTAGGACCATAAGGGCTGATGTACTGAGAGACGGGGGGGGGGGGGTATGTAATGCAAGTTGCAGTATCAAGAGCCTATGGCAAGTTTGCTCCCAGGTAGAGGAATCTTCAGTATTTTATATATTTATTTGTTGCATTATTTGTTGCATTTAAATCCCACCTTTTCCTCCAAGGAGCTCAAGGTGGTGTACTCTGTCCTTATTTAATCGCCACAACAGCCCTGTGAGGTAGGTAAGACTGAGAGGCAATGACTGGCCCAAGGCCAATTAGCAAGCATTGTTAGAAACTCCAAAATAGCCCTTAAACTAAGGTTACGGTTGCCTAAGACGGCTCTAAAGTCTTATTTTTCAAATGATGGACTGACTGTGATTGGTTATCTGTTAAACATCTAGCTAGTTCAGATGACAACCTTGAGCTAGGTAAAGGGCTTTGAGAACTTAAAAAAAAAAAGGTCACTTGATCCAGGGACAGTCCACATATATATTGGCCTTTTCCTGCCTCTTTTTTCTTAATAGTGATAGCTGCTGCTCAGGCTGCACAGAAAAAGCGTTTTGGTTCCTGAAATTCATTCCAGTTACACAGATGAAACATAACAGAGAGAATTCTGCAGGATGTGGTATTTGTGTGTGAAAATGCGCCCGATCCAATGATCCCAAGACATGCACCTCCAGATGGTGGAGATGTCAGGCATCATCCTGGCTCGTGGGCATCTTCACTTGGTCGCAAGTGGTTGATATCCAGGTGCAGAACATGCCTGGCTAATTTCGAACACTGCAAGTGAGGATTTGAACCCAGGTCTCTCACGTGTCCTAGTCTGATGCTCTGCTACCATTATAACATACTGTCCCTGGTACATCCTCTGACATGGCCGTTTAGTGTGCTGAATACAGGATTCCTCAGCCAGGTGCTCTTTTGATGTTTTGGACTACAATTCCCATCAGCCCCAGCCAGCATGGTGAGCAGAGTTGTGGTCCAAGTCCTTGGGAGGGGTACCAGGTTGAGGATGGCTAGCCTGAAATCATAAATGGCATAATTACCATATTACCAAGCAGAGAGGCTCCCTTTAATGAGAACATGAATTATTACTAAGTTCCATATTGTGAAGCACCTGCTCCCAAGGAAGGCACTGAAAATCTAGCTGGAGTGGGATTCAGAAAAGGGGAAAATGTAGCTGTTTTGCCTACCTGCCTACTACAATGTGCTCGCTAAGTGTAGCAGTGCTCCTTGATGTGGGAGATAATGGGCCCAGAGCTACTTGGAGCTGAGTAGAGTGCATTGCAGGGTAGGTGGCACACTTCTTTCCCCCAAATGGAACAGGTACTTAAACACCCTGAAGAAATTATGTGCTGGGAAAACAATAATGCTGATAACTTTTTCACTAGTTGTCCAGAAAAGCTGCATTCTTAGGGTTCATTCCCCCCCCCCCACCAAAGGGCACGTCAAGCTAAGGAATACTAGCTACTAAGCATCAATAAATCTAAAATGCAAATTGGAAGTTATTTCTGGAGGCTAGAAATTTTAAACTCCTGGAATACTATCCCCAGAGCAGATCCAGGTAGACAGAGATAAATCATACATATATAGAATAGTTTTTTCCCCCAAATGGCACCTCCCCTTTTGCTTGGAAAGATTTCCCCGCTCCCAAAAAAACACCTTTGAGTATTTTTATCTTTACTACATCTTGAACTATTGGATAGAATAGGCTTGTAGCTGAGATAGTGTTTTCTTGGCGAGGTTGGGAGGTTTCATTTTGCTTTATATGGTACCTAACTGGTCATGAGATCAGAACTGTCAGTTAGTGTGTGGTTTGTTTGAAGTCTTGCCTGGACCAGAGGATTTAGCTGATTGGCTCATGCTATTTGCATTTTGATTTATCAGAGACTGGTGTGAAGTCTTGGTTCCTGTACATTGTGTGGTACACAATGTGGGTTCTGGGTTAATATTTGGAGTGGCTCTGTTTTGCAGATGAATTTTTATCTAATTCTGAATCTTGTAGGGGGTTGGACTTTCATTCTTTACTGAGTTTTTGTGAAGTGCAAAACCGCAAGATACTTGGGGTGGCACATAATACTATAAATCTCCGGAGCTTCTGCATAATGCCTCACTTATGCAAGATATAGCCATAAATCTGCACAAAGCAGTGTTAAGGTTTTCTTTCTGAAAAAGCTGTCACTCACTTCTAGGGCTGTCTTTTGAGTGTCCTCTAGTCTCTTCTGAGAGTACAATAAATTTAGGGGCTTAGGTTCATTATTAACATAACAACTAACATTATGCATATTCCACTGAAGAAAGCATTTTTTGAAGTAGCAAGAAATTCTGAAAGATTGGACCCTGAAATATTTTAACATGGGTCAGTGAAGTTAGTAGAATGTTTATTTGCTCATTTTTTATCGGGAGCACTCATCTCTTACAGTAGTTGCTCCATGCAATTATATTTTCATATAAAAGTAGGCCCTAATAATATCCCATCTTTCTGTCCCCATTTGTCGCCATACCCTTGCCTCCTCCAATACTTATCAGACCTAGGCCTCATTTAAAAGTGATGTCCAAAGTAATAATGCAACCAGGGCACCAGCTGCTACGTGTGCAGATTTGGCCTACAGGTGTTATTCCTGTCTGGATTGTGGATTCCTCTTGTGCTAGCACAGTGCATGTGTAGGTAAGGATGTGAAGATCAAACACCACATTTCTTCCACGAAGCCTTTGACTTAACCCTCTTGACCCATATTTAACCCCCAGTTGAAAAAATACCTACCGGTATGTACATGTAATTGAATTTGTAGGTATTAATTTCTGTTTATTTTCTCTCTGTTCTTCCCTTCCCTCTGTAGTCTTCATCACTGTCAACACTGTAAGCTATATAGTTTCAAATTTGCCTTTTCCTCCTATTTATTCTGTAAAACATTGTTTGTGACTCTGTATATTATTATTAGCAGTCATTCTCTTCCCCGCCTCCCATAACGAATTAACAATCTTTAGCTCTTTTCTCCAAAAGAATTGGGGTTAGTTTTTAATATCAAATGCAGGTGTACGGAGAGATTAAGTGCCTGGTCTCTTGGGCTGCAAGAGGTTTCATGCTATGGTCTAGCAGTTGTTAATATTTTAATCAACTCAGTGAAGCGTTGGCTCCTAAAAATTTCAGAGTGGCTGCTAGGTATTGAATATATGTTTTCAGCCCCGAACAAAGAATGATTGTGAATATAATGTCTTTGGGGAGTTAGAGAAGAAAAGATTGTTAAAAGATTTGTCAGGTTACGCCAAGTAGAAACCCATTGTCTCATTTAGATGGCTTAAGTTGCATGGTGGAGTTCTGATGCACAAAAGGTATCGTGTTAAACAATGGTCCCAAACTGGAACATGCAAGACAAAGTTCAGACTTTTTGTGAGAGAGGATTCTATGTAAACTGGACACTTTCTATGGCTTCCTCAGCAGCACCTCTCTGTCTGTCTGTCTGTCTCTCTCCACCTAGCCAGGTCTTCCAACTGTCCTTGCCTCAGCTGAATCACCAAACTGCTTCTACAGATTCTTCGATGTAAAGAGCAATTTGTGTGTGCTTGGTATGGCGAGGGAAACTATGAATATGGGCAAGGAAGTTATATTTTGTTTCTAGCAAACTGTAAGCAGCATCTCACTTGGTGAACCTTTTAGTGATTTCTCTTACACTCATTGCTCCCAACTCCCCAAGTCTTGCCACTTCCCTGAGAAATTAGATGATTGCTCCAGTACTGTATGCTATTTCTTGGACGCTGTACTTAACATGTGCTTATGGTTGACACTGCCCTGGTTGCTGTTCATGCTATTCCTGGGTCACACGGAGGCTTCTGACCACATGGTTCTTTCTAATGGTGTGTTAAGCAATACACAGGTGAGAATCTTTGTTCACACTGGACTCTGCATGGGCGCAACCATTAAAGAGATGCTGATCATGGTGGTACCGTGCAGGAATGCATAAAGTGAGTCTAAGGTGCCCCTGCTGCATTTGTCTCTTGATAGTAGGAAGTCTACGACAGACTAGTGGTTGAATTAAATGAGAACTTGCTGGTTGACAGCTGCCTGCCTCTAGCTTAAAGAGGGATCTGCAAGAAACACTTTGAGGTCAAATTAATATACCCCAAGTAGGAAATGCTATGCAAATAATTTGCATAAAAGTCCTTGTAGTTGGTTCTCTGGTAAGGTAAAGCTAAAGGGACCCCTGACCGTTAGGTCCAGTTGCGGGCGACTGGGGTTGTGACACTCATCTCGCTTTACTGGCCAAGGAAGCCAGCGTACAGCTTCCAGGTCATGTGGCCAGCATGACTAAGCTGCTTCTGGCGAACCAGAGCAGCGCACAGAAATGCCGTTTACCTTCCCGCCAGAGTGGTACCTATTTATCTACTTGCACTTTGATGTGCTTTCAAACTGCTAGGTTGGCAGGAGCAGGGACCGAGCAATGGGAGCTCACCCCATTGCGGGGATTCGAACCGCTGACCTTCTGATTGGCAAGCCCTAGGCTCTGTGGTTTAACCCACAGTTCCACCCGCATCCCTTTGGTTCTCTGGTAGATTTTACTTAAACCTCATGGTAGTAGTAGGCCTGGTTTGTAAAAGGTGTGGATCAAACAAGAGTGTGTGGGGGATAGCAATTTTCTTAACTCTATATTGAAGGGTTTAATTTTACACCATAGCTCATTGATTTCTGAAATGATGAGGCATGGTAATGTTTAAAGTGTAGCATGTTGGGTTTTGAAATTATTCCTATGATGCATGTTATTGGATCAATTGTCTTGGACGGAATGAGTGATGAGTTGTCAAGTTGCATAGAACTCTGCTTTTCTGATGCGCAGGAATATGTTGCTGTTCAGCTTCAGAAAAAGTGTGTCTCAGACAAGCAGTATAAAAGGTATTAGAACTCCTTTGAGCCCTATTTACTTTTCTGTGGGTACCATTCAGCAGTCATACTTACAATTGCCGTGTTTGGTTTGGTTAGCAAGCTGATACTTCAATCCCACATTTTCCTCAAGAGAGTTCAAAGTGGCATAGGTGATCTTCCCCTTTAATCTTGACAACAGCCCTGTGAGGTAGTTCAGGTTGAGAAAGTGACTGACCCTATGCCACTCAGAGTTTGGTGGTTGGGTAGGGGTTTGGGACTCGGTACCTTCCCAGTCCGAGCCTGATACTCTAACCACTGTGTGACACTGGCTCTCATCTGTGAGAAAGCAGCTTTCTGAGTTTTGCCACCTTCTATGCACACACTTGGCTTCACCATTTGTAGTTTGTATCCTCCACTTAAAAAAAGCAAAGCAAAGCAAATTGAGGTATTAAATTGTTGTTTCTAGAGGCCTGGAGTTTGCTTAGCAAAATAATCTTTTTTAGTACTAGATTCACACTCTGAAAGACATGCAGATACACAAATTTACAAGCCAATCATTACCTCAACAATATGGGGACTAGCATCCTTGTGAGTTTCCCACCTGCTGGCTGTATCCTGAGGCAAAACTCAGTTGTAAGTTTGAGACCATTGTACAAGGAGTTTTCCCAGTTCTGATCCACACTAGGAGTGATCATCAATAGGGGCAGGGAAAAATCAAAAGGTGCGAAATCTGCTTCATGAAGATTCATCTTGTATCAAGTTTCCCCCCCCCATTTCTAGGTTCTAAGTAACCGTTAGCTCTTCTGGAACTTATACAGTGGTGCCCCGCAAGACGAATGCCTCGCAAGACGAAAAACTCGCTAGACGAAAGAGTTTTCCGTTTTTTGAGTCGTTCCGCAAGACGAATTTCCCTATGGGCTTGCTTCGCAAGACGAAACGTCTTGCGAGTTCTTGCGAGTTTGTTTCCTTTTTCTTAAAGCCGCTAAGCCGTTAATAGCTGCTAAGCCGCTAAGCCGCTAATAGCCGTGCTTCGCAAGACGAAGAGACTCGCGGGACGGATTAATTTCGTCTTGCGAGGCACCACTGTATACCAGAGGCGAACAACTTTTTCAGCATTCAGGCTTCTCAGAATTGTGCCTTAAGATGATTGCAATTTGAGTATTTGCCAAACATTAGACTTTGCAAATCATTTTTATGATTGGATGTGTCAAGTTTTAGACATATTGCCCATATCATAAGCTATATTTGTTTAAGTGGGGCATAAATGGGAGGGCAGGAGAGAACCCTACCTGAATAAAAAAAATAATGATAGTGAGGTGTGGAAGGATTCAGAATGGCTTTGATGTGGCAGCTGTTATGCGAATTGCCTTTAAAACATTGTTGTGGTAGAAATTACAAGGTGTGAGAAGGGCAGCTTGTTTGTCTTGCCTGTCTGATACTTGGTACTTACCGTATTTTTCGTTCTATAGGACGCACCGGTCCATAGGACGCACCTCGCTTTTTTGGGGGGGGGGGAAATGAATAAAAAAATTTATTCCCCCCCCCCGCGGCTGCCGCCCCAAGCCTCGCGTGCTTCGGGCTGCAGGCTACCGCCCCAAGCCTCGCACGCTCGGCGGGACCTCCCACCGGGCGCGCGAGGCTTGCAGACACTCGCCCGAAGCACGGGGAGCCCTCCGGAGGGCTCCCCGTGCTTCGGGCGACAAGCTGCAGCCCCAAGCCTTGCGCGCTGGGCGGGACCTCCTGCCGGGCGCGCAAGGCTTGCAGACACTCACCCGAAGCACGGGGAGCCCTCCGGAGGGCTCCCCGTGCTTCGGGCGACAAGCTGCAGCCCCAAGCCTCGCGCGCTGGGCGGGACCTCCTGCCGGGCACGCAAGGCTTGCAGACACTCGCCCGAAGCAAGGGGAGCCCTCCGGAGGGCTCCCCGTGCTTCGGGCGACAAGCTGCAGCCCCAAGCCTCGCGCGCTGGGCGGGACCTCCTGCCGGGCGCGCAAGGCTTGCAGACACTCGCCCGAAGCACGGGGAGCCCTCCGGAGGGCTCCCCGTGCTTCGGGCGACAAGCTGCAGCCCCAAGCCTCGCGCGCTGGGCGGGACCTCCTGCCGGGCGCGCAAGGCTTGCAGACACTCGCCCGAAGCACGGGGAGCCCTCCGGAGGGCTCCCCGTGCTTCGGGCGACAAGCTGCAGCCCCAAGCCTCGCGCGCTGGGCGGGACCTCCTGCCGGGCGCGCAAGGCTTGCAGACACTCGCCCGAAGCACGGGGAGCCCTCCGGAGGGCTCCCCGTGCTTCGGGCGACAAGCTGCAGCCCCAAGCCTCGCGCGCTGGGCGGGACCTCCTGCCGGGCGCGCAAGGCTTGCAGACACTCGCCCGAAGCACGGGGAGCCCTCCGGAGGGCTCCCTGTGCTTCGGGCGACAAGCTGCAGCCCGAAGCCTCGCGCGCTCGGCGGGACCTCCTGCCGGGCGCGCAAGGCTTGCAGACACTCGCCCGAAGCACGGGGAGCCCTCCGGAGGGCTCCCCGTGCTTCGGGCGACAAGCTGCCGCCCGAAGCCTCGCGCGCTCGGCGGGACCTCCTGCCGGGCGCGCAAGGCTTGCAGACACTCGCCCGAAGCACGGGGAGCCCTCCAGAGGGCTCCCCGTGCTTCGGGCGACAGGCTGCTGCCCCAAGCCTCGCGCGCTGGGCGGGACCTCCTGCCGGGCGCGCAAGGCTTGCGGACACTCGCCGGGGCTGCAGGCTGCTGCCTGCAAGCCTTGTGAGCCCGCGGGAACTCCCACCGGGCTTGCAAGGCTTGCGGATAGCTTCCTGAAGCCTGGAGAGCGAGAGGGGTCGGTGCGCACCGATGCCTCTCGCTCTCCAGGCTTCAGCGAAAGCCTGCATTCGCTCCATAGGACGCACACACATTTCCCCTTCATTTTTGGAGGGGAAAAAGTGCGTCCTATGGAGCGAAAAATACGGTAACTCATGATACTAAATAGTGCAGGGACACTCTTTGGTTAAAGTGGAAGCTGGGCATACCTCTTGTAGGCAGGAGATTCTGCAATTCTGCAGCACCTTGATGAGCGTGCCTTGAAGAGTGTACAGGAAACCACCCATGCAATGCCCCTGGCAGATGCTCCAGATCATCATCTGCCTGCAAGGAGCTACCCAGGTAGTGGAAAGACCACCAGCATTCCTAAGAGAGTGGCCACCTTTGGATGATCAAATCTCTGCTTATAAGCGCGAACATAATACACCCTTCACTCCCTACCTTGCTGTGTGAGTGGTTTTGCCTTTGAAGCAGGAAACTGTGATGATGAATGGTTTCTAAACAAGCCAGATTATATGAAGCCAAAAGGTTTAGAGTTGCTTTTAAGAAGCCGGCTTGTTTGGAAGCCATTAACTATTGCTCCTTTTTCAGATATGATGGGAAGCTATGGTCGATGGCAGCTTCCTGACATGTTTGCTTGCTTGTGCAAAGGGAAGAGTGAGGTGGGAGCAAAGGAGCTGGGTTTTTATTAAGATGAGCTTTGATTGTCAGAACGTGGTCATTGCGTCAGGTGTGGAGGTGCCCGGGGGGAAAGAGGTTGGTAGCTAAAAGTCAGTATAATCCCAGGCATGCACCTGAAAATCCTGGTAATTTACCCTGACCTTCACAGGATATTATTTACATTCATTGCTGTTCAGTGGTTTTGGTTCAGAAGGTGTCATCCTTTCTCAGAAAGAGATGCAGTATTGTATTAGCTGCATGAGTAAAAGGGCCACTAGGTGGTATTGTGAAGAGAATAGGAGAGGAGTTAACTTAATAGAAGTGGGTGTTTAAGTGAAATAAATTGCATGCGGGAGCAGGATCTTTGTGACATTATCATTAATTTCCCTAGGCCAGGGGTGCCCTCCAGATGTGGTGGACCACGGCTCCATCAGCGTTTGCCAGCATGGCCAGTGGTCAGGAGTAGTGTTAGAAACTTGGATATATAAGCTAATTGCCAAATGACACCTTTAACCTAAGTTACAGTCACCACAAGAGAACGTCTAGGTGCCTTTTTTTTTACAGTGAAATTTATTATTATTACCGTATTTTTCGCTCTATAACACGCACCCGACCATAACATGCACATAGTTTTTAGAGGAGGAAAACAAGAAAAAAAATATTATAACGAAACAGTGGATGTATGATTTTTGTGGTTCATGCTGTGGCCACAGACATGTGATCTGACGGTGAGTTTGGGGTAGCCCAATGCAAAAATCCTGAGGATCCATGTGGATCCATGCTTTGTAACCACGTTTTAGGTGGGGAGGGAAGGAAAAGCGCTCAAGGACAAGGAGCACGCAAGGGGTGGGTGGAGAAGGATGCTGCTAATAATGCAGAAGAGGGGTATAAGCGTAGAAGGCTCCTCTCCTCTCCCGCTTTGCTCCTTTAAAGCAAGCAGGCTCCCTGTCCCTCTCTCCTCCCCACTCAGCGGCTCTTCTCCTGCTTTGCTGTTTCAAAGCGAGCCACAGAGGAGGGAAGAGGAACCATGGATCCTCTGCTCACGACTGCAGCAGATCCCCCCGCCATCCGTAGGCATTCGCTCCATAACATGCACAGACATTTCCCCTTACTTTCTAGGAGGAAAAAAGTGAGTGTTATGGTGCAAAAAATACGGTAATTTCATTTCTATACTGCTTTATATTTTAAAGGGAAAAAAATCTCAAAGCGGTTTACAACACATTAAAACATCAAATAAAACAATCTAGGATAAAAAAATTCAAGCTACAAGGAAAATACTTCAGATCCTTCTCCAAGTGATATTTTGCTTTCCCCATATTTATTTACCTACTTAATTTTTATAGCTGGCCTCATAGCAGAAGTACTCAAGCCAGTGTGGTATAGTGGTTAGATTGTCGGACTTAGGACCTGGTAGATCAGGGTTCAAATCCCCACTCAGTCATGAAGCTCGCAGGGTGACCTTGGAGTCAGTTGCAGCCTTTTAACCTACCTCACAGGGTTGTTGTAGGGATTAACTGAGATGGGGGGGTGTGAACCATGTACTCTTTGGAGAAAAAGGTGAGAAATAAATGCAATAAACAAGCTCTTCTGCTTACCTGCTTAAGAAAGCTGGAGGAGCAAGCCAGATGGAGATGTCAGTTGCCAACCTGGCATTCAGAGATCTCCATGTGGTCGCAACAGGACCTGCACCAGTCGCTAAACACACCTGGCTAGTTTCTGACACTGGTACCACGTTGTGTACCCCTGCTGTTTAGGTTATTTTGGCTGGGCAGGGAGAGCAAAATAGGCTTTATAGTATTCTGCTGTTTATGTAAATAACTACATTGGGCTCTTACAAACATAATGGAAGTTATCTCTTTAGCCATGGTTAATATGCTTTTTATCGTCTGCTGTCTTCGATACAAGTTTTTCCCACTTACAAATACTCTCCTGAAGATCTCGGATATCGGGCAGGGATGTAATTGATCAGGTGGTCCTTGAGATATCACGGACCCAAGTTGTTAAGGGCCCTTTAAATTAATGCAAAGAACCTTTAATCTGGCCTGGTGACATGTGCAGCCAGTGCAATATTTTAAGCATCAGGCGTTTGCTTTTTAACTACAGTTAACAGAGGTGGAAGTGACACTTAAGGTGAGTAGGGAGAATTTGCCCTAGGTAGAAAGTATGCTGTACCAAGGCCTACTCCCAGTCTCGTAACCAAAATTAAGAGATCAACTCTGTCATATAAAGGAAGTGCATTTTAGGTTCATTAAAAATATGTCTTTGGTCACCATGTATATTTTCAGAGTTACTGGAAGCTTAAACTAGCTGGTGTTTGTGCCATATTTCCTGTTGCCCACCATAGAGAATCATAGAATTGTAGCATTGGAAGGGACTCCAAGGGTCATCTATTCCAACCCCCTGCAATGCAAGGATTTTGCCCACCGCCATCCCTGAGTGGGCTCGAACCGCCAACCTTCTGGCTAACAGCCACGTCAACCCATTGCGCCACAGGAGGGCTGGATCAGATTTGCCTCATCTCGTCTTGGTAAAACTATGCTAAAGTGCCTGACTTCCCTACCTGCAGGTTAAGTATGAAGTCTCTGTTTATATCAGATTCAGGTCTGGCAAGCTTTGTTCACAACAGCAGAATGGAAAATTTCAGTGTTAAGTGAAAGATTTAACTTCTAAACAACTTGATGGCTCTAATCTGACACTCCTGAGGGTTTTCAAAAAGGAAGGGCATCCCCCTCCCCCGCAAGCTTTGCTCATAGAGACTACAGCTTAAGATAGCACTTGAGTATCTGCTTGAATCCCCTTTTAAGCAGCAGTACTGTGGGCATGTCACTTCTTAAAATATGTATATGAATTCCTTTGTGTATGTATTAAGGATATGCTATATTTGTTCCCATAAGTTTTCAATCAAGCTGGAAAAGCCACTGATATATAATTTTTCTGCTTTGAAATATTTGTGAGCAAAGTTGCACCTATGCTGTGGATATGCCTAATATGGATAAATAAAAGAGGGGTAAACAAATTACCAGTCTTTTATATTACCAGTCCTTGGAGTTCCAGGCCGGGTGATGGTGGTGGGCAGGTGCAGGTGTGCTTGCCTGCGAAGAAGATTCACCTTGGACTTTAATCCCACACACCACTTCCTGCATGCTGCCTGGTGTGCAAAGGGCCTTCACCTAAGAGATAGAATCATAGCATTATAGAGTTGGAAGAGACCTTGAGGATCATCTAGTTAGTACAGTCCCCCGCAATGCAGCTGCGACCTTGCTGTTTTCAGCACCACACTCTACCAAGATGAACTTATCTTTCCTGAGTCATGAAGCACAAAGAAGGAGCACAGGATAAAAAAATTCAGTGCCCCCCAATTCACCCAATACTTTATTTATCCAAGGGTGGGAGAGGGGCAGCTCTTTATCAGGGGTCAGCAAACTTTTTCAGCAGAGGGCCGGTCCACTGTCTCTCAGACCTTGTGGGGGGCTGGACTATATTTTTTTTGGGGGGGGGTGGGAATGAACGAATTCCTATGCCCCATAAATAACCCAGAGATGCATTTCAAATAAAAGGACACATTCTACTCATGTAAAAACATGCTGGTTCCTGGACCGTCTGCAGGCCGGATTTAGAAGGCGATTGGGCCGGATCCGGCCCCCGGGCCCTAGTTTGCCTACCCATGCTCTTTATTAATTATTGTACTTCCCTTCCTGCAGTGTGCATATACTGGCAGTTTAAATAATCTATCTGTTTGATGACTTGGTTACACCTGTTTGATTACATTCATAGTCTAACTCAGACACATTCATGTACCCATTCATAGAGTTGTAGAGTTGGAAGGGAGGGACTAGCTAGGCACTCCTAGATGACCCCACGTGGGGTCATCTAGTCCAACCTCCTGCAATTCAGGAATCTTTTGTTCAATGTGGGGCTCGAACCCACAACCCTGAGATTAAGAGTCTCATGCTTTACTGACTGAGATAGCCTGAGTTTTTGCTTGCAAGTTCAAAACTACTAGTCTGCTGCTGGTGTCATTCTGGAAAGTTGCCTAGTTGTGTGTGGGTTACAAGTAGGGCTGTGGTGTACAAAATTTGCTATCTAACAAAACCTCAGCTTGTATTTTGAGGAATAGTGGTGGTTGAAGTCAAGTTTCTATCTCTTACATGGTTGCCCATAATACTTTCAAGTGTGAGTGGTATGTTGTTATTATTACATTTATATTCCCCTTTTCCTCCATGGAGCTAAAGGTGGTGCACATTGTTCTCTTCCTCTCTCTGGGATATAACTAAAAATTGCAAGGCAGCGATTGGCTGGAAGTCACAGCCTTATCTCTCCAGGTAGTATGTGTATTGGTAAGCAGCTTTTGAGGGATTCAGATAAGGACTTTCCAGCCCATAAGCAGAGATCCCTTTTTAAGTGGAGATGCAAGTGCTCCACAGCTCTACCACTGTTATGGACTTTCCCCCAACTTCCCATCTAGTCACGCGTGGACAGTATCAATATCGTCCAATACCAACTAGAGATGTGAATACTCAGGGGAGAAAAGAAGAAAAATGTGAAATACTGTATAGAGGAAAATCCCTCTTCTACCCATTTTTCTCTGCACCTTCATAACTTTAGTGCACTCGTTTATCTGATTATGGACTCTTATCTGGCCAAAACTGCACCATCCACACACAATAGTGAGGTATCTGCTTGCTGAACAGGAACACTTCATACTGCAATGTTTGGTTACAGCTCTCACGTGCCCTATTTTAAATACCAAGATTGAAAAACGGCAACACGTTTCCCTGATTGTGAGGAGTGTCTATTATTATTATTATTATTATTATTATTATTATTATTACTTGTATTAGTATTATTGTACCACCCTTCAGCTGAACATCACATTATATTTTACAATATAAAAACACAAAAGTACGCAACACAATAACAAACAAAAACAATTACCCCCACCACCACCACCCAGTTTGAAAGGCCATAAATTGTTTTATTTAGCCAAAGGCCTGGGGGAAGAGGAATGTTTTTTCCTGGCACATAAATATGTCTTAAGTACCTACAAGTAGAAATCCTCCGTTCTGACATGTCCCCCAGTTCATTCTGCCTTTTTCCTTTTGCGTCTTACATTCTTTCCCACCATGTTATTAGTGTCCCAGATCTATGCAGCTGCGAGAGGGCTTTTTTAGTTCCACCTGTGCTGCTGTGTCAAGGAAACAGTAGTGCAACGAGATAGCGGTCCCTCCACCAACCTGAAAAGGCGATTGGAGGACGAGAGAGAAGCTGTGCAACTGCTACTGTAGTTTTCCCAGACAGTAGAATGAACAGCTCTGTGCCTTGACTTTAAGGGCTGAAAAGAAGCTTTACATAGCAAAGGGACCATGGAGGTGAGGGAAAGGAAGGGTATAGGGGGAGAAAGAAGCAGCTCTCTGGGACTCTGGCAGTTCAACCTCAGGCCTCTTCCAAGGAATTACTTGTGCCACTTTGTAGACAGGACAGTGGAAAGTTTTAGACATATGCTAAACTTATCTTTAAAAAACCCCTCTCTTCTCTGCATAGCTGTCGTTTGTCCTCAATGTATAGTCAAGGTCTCTCTTGCCCCATTTTCACTCAAGATATCAGAACACACTTGCTGTTCTCCAAGAAATGTGGCTTTTGTAAAGCCATATAGTGAGTGCCCTTGACGCGCTTAGCTATTGACCTGAATGCGCTGTAAGGAATTTGTTTATCTCTCTAGATGTAAATGGTATGCAAAATATTAATAGAACACTGAATATTGAAATGGCATTGCACTCCTAATATTCACCTACCAAAGTTTATTCTTCTTTAGACTCCACATCTGCTCAGTGCTACTTGTGTCTCTGTCAAGTGTAATTGCTTTGAAAATAGCTTGCCCCACATTTTAAAGGCTTGACAGCTATGAAAGCAGCTCATTGTCATACAGTTCACCAGAAAGGTGTACTCCAGACATTAATCCTTCATTACAACAACCATAGCCTAGATTGTGTTAATTTAACTTAAAACCAACAACATTATAGTGGCAGCAAAATAAAAATAAAACCACACAGTGTAGTGGACAGAATGTATGACTTGGATACCAGAACTGGGAGACTTTGGTTCAAATCCCTGCTCAACCATGATGTTTGGTGGGTGATTTGGGGACAATCACTCTCTTTTGACCTCCTTCACAGCGCTGTTGTGAAGATGATGGGATGATATTTGTGTAAGGTAACATGAGCTTCTTGAAAGAAAGAATACAAATATGAAATGTATATTGCAATTGACAATGTGAATTTGGGAGCCATAAGGCGACTTCTCTTTGGTACAACCAATGGTCTTAATCCAGCAGGTTTGTACCTGGCTGCACCTGCATGTGTTGGGCAAGACCTTTCAATTTGGTTTCTGTACACCAAAACCGCCCACCCACCACCTTCCCCAAGTTTTTGGAAGTTTCTTTTAAAACTTGAGGGGGCAGAAACAATTGCTGCTCATGCTGCTCAGAAAGGAAGGCTGCTGTTTAGAAACAATTAAAAAAAGCTCCCCATGCAACACACCTGTAAGTCTTTCTGCAGATTTTTTTAGTTGAGGCCAGGAAATTGAGGAGATTTCTTCCTAGTCCAAACAGGAATGATCCTCGTATGGATCCTGCATTATGCACAGAAGGTTGCTGCTGGAGCTGGAGAGAGAGGGCTGTTGTATTCAGCAGAAAGCATGTACTGCAGGGTGGGTTCTGATCCAGGCATCACTCTGTGGTGGGGGGTGAAATCGGATGTAGATATTTCTGTACATCTCTGGATTAGGGGTTGTTACCGAAGCACAGTTGTTGTCCAGCCACAGCTGTTGTCTGGTGCCATCAGCTGTTGCACTGTGAACACACGCAGGGTAAAAGTGAAACAACTGTGGTCAGCTAATCCAGAATATTGTGCTGGCATGTGTTGCAGCAGGAGCAGCAGCCACCATTGCAAGACACGTGCAGTTGTGTTATGCAGAACTGTCATGTATAGGTCTGAACTGACTGAACAGAGTCATGTTTCAGCATCCTAGAAGCACTTCTGCCAGCATAGCCCTGATTTACAGTTGTGCAACTGTATGCATTGTCAGATCTGGCTCCTTTGCTTTCAAGGGCAGGATGAAGTAAAAGCCTGATTTGTATCTTGGCAAGAGCAGATCTCCTAGTTGTTCAGATGAATGAGCAAGTTTGACCCAGTAGCTTTTATAGAGGTCAGTTGTATTGGTGCAAAGAGATTTCCTTGGTTGGTGTGACTGGTCTCTGTAGGGCTAGACAGAATCTTTGCTTGACAGCCCTCACGTCTTCCAAGAGTTGCTGTGGTCTTGAGTCCTGACAGCACCTAATATTTTGCAGCAGTCCTTCACAATATTTTTACAAGTACGGTAAATTTAAAGGACCCCTGGATAGTTAAGTCCAGTCAAAGGTGACTATGGGGTTGCGGCGCTCATCTCTCTTTCAGGCCAAGGAAGCTGGTGTTTGTCCACAGACAGCTTTCTGGGTCATGTGGCCAGCAGGACTAAACCGCTTCTGGCGAAACAGAACACCGTGACGGAAACCAGAGCACATGGAAACACCGCTTACCTTCCCGCTGCAGCTGTACCTATTTATCTACTTGTACTGGCATGCTTTTGAACTGCTAGGTTGGCAGGAGCTGGAACAGAGCAACGGGAGCTCACCCCATCATGGGGATTCGAACTGCCGAACTTCCGATTGGCAAGCCCAAGAGCAGGGGTCAGCAACCTTTTTCAGCCGTGGGCCAGTCCACCGTCCCTCAGACCATGTGGTGGGCCGGACTATATTTTGAAAAAAATAAATGAACGAATTCCTATGCCCCACAAATAACCCAGAGATGCATTTTAAATAAAAGGACACATTCTACTCATGTAAAAAGACGCTGATTCCCGGAACGTCCGCGGGCCAGATTGAGAAGGCGATTGGGCTGCATCCGGCCCGTGGGCCTTAGGTTGCCTACCCCTGCCCAAGAGGCTCAGTGGTTTAGACCACAGCACCACACACGTCCCTATCTTTACTTTTACCTTTGCCTATTTTATTTATTCCTTTATCTTTACCTGTTTTTACAAATAGCAGACATTGTAGTAGGTAGGGTGGATTTTGCTGGCCACAGGATGTCACTGCAGCTACACCAACCTGATGCTCCCTGTGTGTGCTCTCGCTCCAATGTAGTTGGGATACTGGATCTGTTTAAATCAGTGCTTTGTTTATATTTGCATTTCCCTGTATGGTCAGAACAGCGTTTTCCCCCTTTTATGAATAGAAGAAAATATCTTTTATTTTGGGCTTTATAGTAAAATAAACTTAAAGCTCTTTTACAAGAGGTACACTACTTTGTGGCATTTTCCTTGGCCTTAGTAAAAGTATTACCATCCTGTGGCTTTGGGATTATTTCTGCAGGGGAAGGAGTTTCTGTGTTTTTCTGTCTGAGTCAACTGAAACTAGAAAGCTGCATGATGTAAATATTATTTAAGCTAGTTGAGGTCTGATGTAGAAATGTAGTTACAGTAAAGTCTGCAATCCTGTACCCACTTACTTACTTGGATGTTACTGCTGAGTTGACGTTTATCAGATTGTCCTGTGAGAGACTTGCTATGGTTTCACCTGTGAGAAGTAGTGTCTGCACTAATTCAGATTAATTAAATCTTAAACCAAGCATCCATTTTTTTCATGGAGGTTAGGCACTGGGTTCAAAAAGTCGAGAGGTATAGAGACAGCTTGTTTTATGTAACAAGATATAAACTGGTATTATGCATTGGCCATGCTGAAACAATGTGGAAAAAGTGTACTGTGTTTGAGACTGAATTTGTGGATGTTCATAATTACAAACTGGGAACTTGGAATAGTCACGTATCCAGCAAGGTCCATAGTTTGGTGATTGGAGCATGTGGTTAGAATGCAGAAGGTCCCAGGATCATTTGCATGCTTAAACGATCTTTGATAGCAAGACTGGGAAAGGAGTTACTACTGAATGAAGGAAGATGAACCAGTGTGCCAACTTGATATAAGAGTTTGTCTGCTCATATAAGCACATTTAGTCTTGCCCTAGGCAGACCTGCCAGGGATTCCATAACTTCTTGTTGGGCAACAACTTGTGTGAGGATGGAAGCTGCATTTACACAAAAAGAGGAAAGGAGGGCACTGTTTACATATGCTTTTCACTTGGTGGTACTTTTTCTCTTGAAAGAGGGTCATGCTCATTGACATCAACTGAAGGTACCTAGGGGACCTCCTTTACTCTTGTCTTCCAGTGAGCGAGCAGGGTCTCTGTACTGGAAATGGGTGCTTTTGGAATAGACACTCTCATGTGACATTTACACGGACTAACAGTTCACATAGAAATATCCTGTTCCCACATACTCCTCTTTCAAGTGAGGCCAGGACAGGAGTTAAAACACACTAAAAGATTTTGTGACTAGGGCTTGAGTGTTATTTTAGCTGTAGAAGCTGTTTTCACAGCTGTGGAAGCCTTAAGTAGTGCTAATAAAGGCAAGACTTTATGAGAGATGCATACCGTTGTCAGGAATTGACCCAGGCACCTGTAGTTTTTAATAAGATTTAATAAGAGTATTATGTACTGTAGGCCTCCCCCACCGCACTATCTGCACTCCCTCTAAGGTTGGTGAATTTTTGGTCTACAATATAGAGAAGTGCCAACCTTAGTGAAGGCTCTAGTCTAGTGCGTGAGATTTGGGAACAGAAGAACGTCGCTGGAAAAATGAAAAGTTCACCCACTTTATAGAGAATACATTTTCTGTTGTCATGTTACAATTATAATAGAAGTCTGAAAGTCTAAATACGTTTATGTTCAAAGAGAGTGTAGTGGGTTGTGTTTTTGTGTTTTTTTACCATTTTCCATTGTGAAGTTGGCCTTGAACAATTATTTTGATGGCGATGATTTACCCACTTTAATTTTGAGGAGCATGCAAGTGCTTCTGGTCAGAACTGCTGCTTAGCAGCCATGCAGACTGGCGGCTTTGTTTTCTGCTAGTTTTTCATCCAGTAAAAGGCATTATTTTCATGACCTAGCATGGCTGTCCTATGCACAAGAAACAAGGTTCCTTCTTTCAAAAGTGTGTATTGGACTTTGGAATGCCATCCCTGCCCTCTTCTAGTTGCTGACCAGGAACTTAGATCTTTTTGTGGACTGTTTGATCCAATAAAAGCAATTTGCATTCACTTTTAATAGATGACTTAAGGGTCTTTGCTAAAGTTAGCATGGCTTTTTTGTACAATTGCATCCCCACTCCCCAAAACCATACAACAGAAAAATGTCACTGCAGACCTAAAAGGAGAAGGATGATATGAAACAGAAACTAAATGACTGTGCAGTGAAATGTAATGTAATGTGCAATATTTCCAACCTCTTTAAAAGTATGCAGTAAATATTATCATGAAAGAGAGCTTTATTTTCAGGTTAAAAACAAGAGGGGAAGAAGAGAGGGCCTTCATAGAAGGATATGGAGCCAAGTGGAAGCAGTTAAAAAAATTAGAGGCCGAAGGAAGCCTAAAGTGAATAGGTATTATTCACAAATTGAACACATTACTGGTATATTTAATTGCTTTTTAAAGAAAACTGTATTGCAACTCGAGGAAGTAGAGTCTTGATTTTGGCACACACTTGCTACTTAGACTTACATTGTCAAAAAATGTAAGCTGAAAACCTGTCCAAAGCTATGTGCTGTGCAGGTTCATTTTGAAACTTAAAGAATTACACGTGCATAACCGTGCCTAGGATTTTAGCCATGGCTACCATTCAGAGTAATTGTTGGGCACCAGGAAAATTCTGCACTAGGATATTCACACTAAATAGGCCATAAGCAGCTAACTCATTCCACAGCCTGTGACTATCCTGCAACCTGTCAAATTGTTGAACAGTCTTTTCCTGAGTAATTACATACATTTATTTGATGGACCACCATATACTTTATGTATCCAGTAGTTCACTGCTGTCTGCAGGACAGCTCCTCCTTCCGTTCACAAGGATACCAGAAGTCTGCTCCACAGTCTGCTCCTCAAAGCAGGACTTTCAGTGTGGCTGCCCATGTTCTGTGGAACAGGATTCCTGTCTAGATACAACAAATGCCCACCACCCAGGAACAATAGAATACATTTTTGTTCAGGCAAGCTTTCCGTGTAGAATTTGCCATGGTTGTCCAATTTATATTGCTTTGTAGTTAATTTTCTGGGTTTATTCCCCCCACTTTAAACTGTTTTTAGCTGTTTCTATGTGGCAGGCAGTGTTAGAAACTCAGATACAGTGGTACCTTGGGTTAAGTACTTAATTCGTTCCGGAGGTCCGTACTTAACCTGAAATTGTTCTTAACCTGAAGCACCACATTAGCTAATGAGGCCTCCTGCTGCCGCCGCACCGCCGGAGCACGATTTCTGTTCTCATCCTAAAGCAAAGTTCTTAACCTGAAGCGCTATTTCTGGGTTAGCGGAGTCTTTAACCTGAAGCGTATGTAACCTGAAGCGTATGTAACCCGAGGTACCACTGTATAAGTTAGGCGCCAAATGGCTCCTTAAACCAAGGTTGCAGTCGCCAAAACGGAATGCCTACTTGCCATTTTTGACTAAGACGTCTTTAGGACATAATTTTCAAATAATGATCGGGGTGGATTATCTGTTAAGCATCTGATTAGTTCAGAGGACAACTTTGAGCTAGGTTAAGAGATCTGAGAACTTAAAGAAGAAAAGTCACTTGATCCAGGAGCAGTCCACATATATATTGGCTTCTTCCGACCTCTTTTTCTTAATGGCGACTGCTCCTTCTCAGGCTGCACAGAAAAATAAGATAAAATGTGTGAGAAAAGAACCATCCACTCTTCCCTCCTTTCCTTGGAGAAATGGCAGGATAGAAAGTTTGTAAGTATATACATAAATAATAAAATATGTGCACTGAAGCTCCCTCCTCAAGACTGCTAGGTATATTGTTGTGGAGCTGAAGAATGCTGTGAATGCCAGCTGCCTTGAAAATATACCTCTAATGGAGAAATAGAAAACGATTAGGCTTGGGATAAATTGCTAAAATGTACAAGGCTTAAAATTGGTGGCAGGGAGATTGCTGCTTTTATAAAAGTGCCCCCCCCCTTTCTCTTTAAGTACATTTGGTTATCCAGTATAGAAAATCATGGTATGCTTATATACTTAAGTTTAGATCTCTATCCTCCCAACATTCTTCTAATCTTCATCTCCATGTGTATTGCAACCCACAGAAATTCAGAATCTTAACATATTCATTATTCAATCTTACTGTTACTGAGACATGGTCAGAATCTTTCTGTTATTTGGGACCAGTATATGAGCATCAAACCACCATGAAAGCTAATATTTTAATGGCCAGCCTGCTCAAATGAAAATCACATCCATAGGGAAGTGGGACAGGAGAAGGAGTTACATTTTTATTGATAATGACAATCCTTGCCTTTTTTTTTCTGGCTTGAAACTTGGTATAAATAATTACTTTGGCCAGGATCCAAAGAATTGCACAACTAGTTCTGTGCGCTCAATGGGGGCCTGGGCTTGAATTTCTTGAATGGCCGCCTCCCCCTCTACCTCCCATTCCACAGAACGGGCCACTTTTGGAATCGAGGGGACTTTCCAAAGCCCCATGTGACCTGGAATTGAGGACTGCAGATCCTAGAAAAAGACAGTATTACTCGGCATATCAAAGCCTATAGGGAGTTCTCCCCTTGCTCAGCTCTTGGCTTCTCGGGCCATCGTTGTTACAACGGAGTAGTATAGGTTCCTTCCTCCAGATTGAAAGAAGTCTTCAGGTATCTTGTAGTTGAATATAAAAGTGCCATCTTGCCTGCATTATTCAGAGAGTTTGTTCTCCTTGATGTGACTGCAGCTTGCCTTCAGGTAAGAGGCCTCTCTGGATATGGCATGGTAGAATAGGGATTGTGGGCCAACAGACTTGCCACCCTTACCTAAGGTAAGAGCCTGGGAGAGGGAAAGTTTGTTTTGGTGGTGGTCCTCCGAGCAAGAGACAGGGAGAAGTGTTATAGTGACACTACAGTCTTCTGTTCGACAGTGTGGGATGTGCTTAGTAAAGGTAAAGGTAAAGGGACCCCTGACCATTAGGTCCAGTCATGGCCAACTGGGGTTGCGGCACTCATCTCGCTTTATTGGCCGAGGGAGCCGGCGTACAGCTTCCGGGTCATGTGGCCAGCATGACTAAGCCGCTTCTGGCGAACCAGAGCAGCACATGGAAACGTCGTTTACCTTCCCGCCAGAGTGGTACCTATTTATCTACTTGCACTTTGACGTGCTTTCGAACTGCTAGGTTGGCAGGAGCAGGGACCAAGCAACGGGAGCTCACCCCGTTGCGGTGATTCAAACCACCGACCTTCTGATCAAGTCCTAGGCTCTGCTTACTTTTGGCTTATTATCTGTGGCCCTAATCTCCCAGCTGTATATTGTGATATTGAGCGATGGTGCTAGGTTGGGTGAGTAGCAGAGAGTTACGAAGATATGGTGTGCCAGTTTTACTGGCGTTGCGCAGATTCTAGGTGTTTTCTACTGCCAATTGGATTCAGTCAAATGTTATGGTGAAACAGAGCTGAGTGCTACCCATGTTCTAATGGCACCTTGCCCCAAATAAATAGCATTGAGGGTAAAATAGTGCCTCCAGCGGGCCATAGCATAATTGTCAGGAGGCCAAAAAGCACTTTCCCAATGCCACTCTCTGGGCTTCGTCCTGTTGGTGGGAACAGCACAGAACCCCAATCCTCATTTCATGGAGCCAGTCTAGGATGATGATGATGATGATGATGATGATGATAATAATAAATAATAATAATAAATTTCATTTATATCCTGCCCTCCCCAGCCGAAGCTGGGCTCAGAGTGGCTAACAATCGCATACCATTCACAGCATTGGGTGGAGATATAAGAATTTGGCTTTTAGAGAGTTTTAATTTTTTTTAAAATGGAGAATACAGATTGAGCTAATTTTGTTTGTGCTTTTGCCTAAATATTTCTTTTTGGTCTCTCCCCACCCTCATAGCAACAGCAAATATGAGGGAGTTTTGTTTGCCACATAGATATCCAGCCTTTCTTTTGAGGAGCTCAGAGTAGTGCACATGGTTATCCCAGTTTATCCCCACAGCAACCCTGAGGTTGGACTGAGAGAAAGTGATTGGCCTAAGGTCACCCAGATTGCCCCATGTCTGAAAAGGCATTTAAAACTGCTTCTCCCTGGTCCAGGATGATAGGCATTTGTCTGCTTACTAAGGAGGAAGACTGTCCCTGTAGGTGGCCAACACTGAGGAAATTTTACAGTGCAATGAGGCATTTTCAGCTTACCAGAAGCGTTTGATAAGTGCAAACCATTGTTCCAACATTTGAGAGAAGCTGAAGAAGAAGAAGAAAAGAAAAAGGAAGAACAAAAGGAAGTTATGCCACAGAGGAGTCATCAGACATTGCAGACTCAAACTTAAGAGGACTGAGGAGCCATCCAATATTTTGGAAAGGGGGTGGGTTCTCCCCCCTTCCCCCTTTACCACTTCCTCCTGTAATTCTGATCTGGCTTGAGCTAAATATACGAACACTCTTGCATTGTCTTAAACGTCTTTTTATTATTGTATTGTACTTATGTGCCACAATGGTTTATGGTGATATGTATGGGCGTTCGAGCTAGTAGAAATTGCTGATGGCTAGTCATTTTTGTGAACTTGTAATTGGTTGCAGAAACAGGAATGAGTGAGGGGTGGGTGTAATAATTTATAGTTGCAGTACATTGGTGTTGGTGTCCAGCTTGGCAGGCCCATCATGGCAAACTAAGATGCTGCGTGGACTGTTCTGGCATGTTTGATCACAGTGGGAATATGCTCAGAGACTTCAGTGTACTGCTGATGGACTTACAGTGTCGAAAAGGCAAGTCTTCTTTTTCCAAGTCTAGCTTTGAATCTGATTGGCAGTGGAAATCGCTGAGCCAGAAAGGTATAACTTGGACTCTTTATTCACGAATCAGATTCCATAATAATGCACACTGTACATTGGACACCTCATCTGGGTCTGTCATAACCACGCTATCCCGATTGCCACAAAGACAAGTGACTTTGTCCTCAGAGTGCCTTGCAGGCTTCTGAGAGAGAGGTCCAACATTACTCTTGGCTGGGGTGGATGTTAGAAAAATCCTGTACCATTCAGAAAAACTGCTTGGTGGCTATTTGGGGATGGAATGGAGGCAAAAAACTACAATTTCTTGTCATCTTTGTTATGAGTTTGGTTCTGTCTGTGTTCCAGATGTCCTCTGGCTTGTTTCATTATCCACAGCTCTCCAGAAAACCAAAGAGCAATACTGTGTTAGAGAGGGCACTCAGGAGCAAACATGTTCATAGCACAATACATCTTTCCAATCTCTTGATTCCAAAATTATATTTTGCTGTCATTTTTGGTTTCAGGCTTTCTGTTCTCCCAGGTATTTTAAAACTAGCAGTGTTCAAAATTTTTAGTTCTTTTAAGCTGCCATGAATTCTTATTGGTTGGTGTTTTAGTCCTGTACTGCAGTTTTGTCATTTATTTATTTATTTATCTAATTAATCTGTATGATGCCCGGCATCCAAAGATCTCAGGGCGGTTCACAGCATGTTTGTTAATTGTCATATTTGTATTTTGGGAGCACAGCCGTGGGATATGATTTTTAGAAACAATACTAATAAATAAGAACATTTTGGCGAGGTGATAAAGCTTCTGGCTTGAAAGGCTATGCAAGATAAAGGGAGGCAGTCTTGTTTTGTGTTAGTAAATGTGCTTGTTGCAAGGGGGGGGGGGACTGTCAGAGGGTCAGAAATAGTACCTGGCCTCCTTTTCCTCAGCATTCGTTTTATGCAGTTTTTCTTCACTTACAGGAAGTGGCAGGTGTGTGAGTGCCTTTCCAGGTGGCATGGCATATTCTGTATTTCAGCTGTGCATTTAAAAATGTAACAAGGGAAGGTTGCAAGTGCCTGTTTACCAGTATTTATATCATGAAGCTGAATAACCAGGGAACAATTTGTTTTAGAAAGTTGGGTTAACAAGTGGTAACTTCCATGGCCTCATCATTTATTTCATGTATTGCACATATTTTTCACTTTAGAGCAGGGGTTGCCAACCTGGTCCATTAGTGGTGGGCGGTAGGGGATTCTATGGCACAAGCTGAATCCTCCTTCCATCGAGCACTGGTGGGCGGTAAGGAAACTTTACCATCAAGAAAAATGCATTAGTGGGCTGTAGGTATAAAACCTACACGCGGGTGTAGGACTTGCCGATCAGAAGGTCGGCTGTTCGAATCCCCGCGACAGGGTGAGCTCCCGTTGCTCGGTCCCTGCTCCTGCCAACCTAGCAGTTTGAAAGCACGTCAAAGTGCAAGTAGATAAATAGGTACCGCTCCGGCGGGAAGGTAAACGGCATTTCCGTGCGCTGCTCTGGTTTGCCAGAAGTGGCTTAGTCATGCTGGCCACATGATCCGGAAGCTGTCTGCGGACAAACACCGGCTCCCTTGGCCTATAGAGTGAGATGAGCACACAACCCCAGAGTCGGTCACGACTGGACCTAATGGTCAGGGGTACCTTTACCTTTACCTTTTAAGTATAAAAAGGTTGACTACCCCTGCTTTAGAGTGTTCAAAGTGCTTCACATATGAAGTATTGGTACATAAGTATTGACAAGTTGTTCAGTATCCAATCTGCTGGTTTTTCAATGCTCGCTTTCCTCCCCATTAGCAGAGACCAGCTAGGCATAGTATGCAAAACTCTATGGCAACACTATCTGAGGTTTGTAGGTTCTCCAGTGTGGTCCATAGCAACAGTCGCCACACCACACACAAATTGCTGAGCCATCTTCAGCCTGACAAAGCAGTGCCCCAAGCGAAGCAAAGGGGCTGGCTTACCCGTGACTGCTGTTGTGAGTCACAGCATCAGCCCCTCTCCATTCCATTTAAATTAGCAGCTCAGTGCCCCCAGCTCCCAGCCCCTCTAGACGGTCCAGAAGGATGTTATGGCCGATGATGTCAAAAGCCTCTGAGATATCCATCAGAACTAGAAAACAGCTCTCACCTTTGTCCCTAGCCTGCCGGAGATCATTGACCAGAGCGACCAAGGCAGTTTCAGTCCCATGAAGAGGCCTGAATCCCGACTGGAAGGGATCCAAATGGTCCGCTTCTTCCAGGCGTGCCTGGAGTTGTTCAGCAACCACTCGCTCAATCACCTTGCCCAAGAATGGAAGATTTGAGAATGGGCGATAGTTGGCCATATTGGCCGCATCTAAAGATATTTTTTTAAGAAGCGGTTTGATGATTCATTTTCCCAGACTGTGTACTGCATTGCGGTGCCTCTGATAGCCACAGAAGCATATTTTTCTTCCTTCTGCTCTTCCCCTAATAAAAAGTATTAATCAGTATTGCAATTGTTGCTTGTTCCATTTCAGCATTTATCCTCTGGTTTGCCAGTCATTCTTCTCAGAACTTCCTGAGAAATGGCCGTATTTATAAGAAACTTATTTAAAAAAGAGAGAGAGAGAGAGAAATGGCCG
Organism: Podarcis pityusensis; assembly: GCF_964106645.2. Lineage (NCBI taxonomy): Eukaryota > Metazoa > Chordata > Lepidosauria > Squamata > Lacertidae > Podarcis > Podarcis pityusensis. The sequence continues at coordinate 10,540,308 of NC_138030.1, forward strand.
TTGTGGAGGCTGCTAGGTATCAAATGGGCTGAGCTAAAGCTGCTGTTATTTATTTATTTATTTATTTATTTCTCTGCAGAACTACCCTGCTTCGAGTTTACTTTCCATTCTTCTAAAATAAATCTTTGTTTTGTCACTTGGCTTGAGTTGCATGGCACATTGACGATGCTGATGTTGTATAACTGTGGGTGATCTTACGTACAAAAGTTGTCGCAAGCCATAGAGATGGAAGTGGCTATAGACTGCCAAATATTTCGGAAATGAATGTATATCCCCACACCCCTGAAAAATAATCGGCTTACTTGGGATAAGTAAGGGGGAAATACGAAGGAAAGCACCATGAATGTTGGGTACAGAACTGGTAACCATCAGTTCACAAGTATGTTTCTCAGAGTCTTAAGAGAGACCTACCTCGCTGTTGTTGGTTCTTAGCAAGTCATAGTATCATAGGATTGTAAAGTTGGAAAGGGACCCTGAGACTCTTCTAGTCTGCAATGCAGGAATCTCAACTAAAGCATCAATGACAGAGGGACACCCAACCTTTGCTTCGAAACCTCCAAGGCAGGAAAGTTCACAGCTTTCTGAGGGAGTCCATTCCAATGTCAAACATGGAAAAAGATGTATCTCTTAGAGGCCTTTCTGATGATGATCCTTTAGCCTAGCGCTGACCTTGTATGTGTAGATATGAGAACCAATTTTGTCGTCTTGGTAATGAACGGTGGGCCATACATTGCAAATAAAATGAAAATAAGTAGCCAGTTATGGCTGAGTAAAACACTTGTTTTCACAACTTTGTTTCTTTTTAAGATGTTGTTCTTGTAACATATTTTGGGGGAAATGATGAATGGAGGTGTTTGAGATATTGCCGCAAGTAGCGTACAGGAAGTACTGTAAAATATGAGAATTGTTGTGACAGAATGCAAACGTCTATAATTAAAATGAAGGACCATTCCTGACCAATTTGGGTAATTCTTTTTTAACGGTGAGGCTATAAATTGGCATTAATTCAGACTAAAGAACTAGGCTTTTAAAGTCTCCACTGTGTCTGCTTCATTCTAATGGAAAGAATCAATTTTATAACTAATTAAAAACGTTTTCTCTCTCTTATGCTTGCTTTAAAATGGAGCTGGGGAAGAAAACTACTTTAGTGCTCACATCTTAAATTCAACAAATTTGTGACACGCATGGACAGTACCTGAGACTTGGTTAAATGTGTTGCATTTTAAGCAATTACTGAATAGAACAAGCACTAAGTATGTCTCCGGGATGTTTTTTATTCAGAGCTAATAGGAACAAAAAGGGATTTTTTTATTTCTTAGGGGGTGGTATATCTGGAAATTATTTTTGAGAACGGGGTGAACAGAGAAAACATTTGGGAATGGCAGCCTTAACGTTTTGATCTTACAACTGCGTACTTTGAAGTCAGTTCTATTTGATTCCAGTGGCACTTGCTCCAAAGAAAGGTGTAGCCTAATATGCCTCAAACTGGATTCATAAATTTTATGACCCAGTCCTAAATATGTAAACTGAGACTTATGTCTGAGGTTCATGTGCACAGGACTCTGGCCCTAGAACTTCAACCACACACTACATTTTAGTCATAGAACAGAAAAAGTGTATGGCAAAAGATGTAGAGAGTCAATGTGACATGTTTTCAAACAATTATATAATATAGGGTACTCATCAAGGAAGGCAGGATTGGATGATCTGGTGACAGACTTGTGCTTTGTTCTTCATAATATGTAAAATAGCTCTTGCTGTCACTGAACTTGGTTCTGCTTAAAACCAAATAATTTGGATTAAAATAGTTCATCATTTGGACTGTAGCTTCTTTGTTTGGGTGTGAAATATTATCTGGAGTAGCCTTGCACTTGCTTTTTATCAAGAAATTAAAGATTTATTATAAAATGTAGTAATAATAATAATAATAATAATAATAATAATAATAAAATAAAATATATTACTTATACCCCACCAATCTGGCTGGGCCTCCCCAGCCCCTCTGGGTGGCTTCCAACAGGATATTAAAAACACAAGAAAACATCAAACATTAAAAACTTCCCTAAACAGGGCTGCCTTCAAATGTCTTCTAAAAGTCAGATGGAAATGCCTACGGGTGGCATGCCTACGGATTTTCCTACTCTAAAAACTACGTGCGTGTTATGGTCGGGTGCGTGTTATAGAGCGAAAAATACATTTGGTGGGAGGGCGTTCCACAGGGCAGGCGCCACTACCGAGAAGGCCCTCTGCCTGGTTCCCTGTAACCTCACTTCTCACAGTGAGGGAACCTCTAGAAGGTCCTTGGCGCTGGACCTCAGTGTCCAGGCTGAATGATGGGGGTGGAGACCCGACTTTCCTTTCCTTTCTAAAGCACATTGCAATCCTTTTGCGATGGGGTGGGGGGCAGCAGGAACCAGCGAAGTGAAGAGCTTAACTTTGGGGATGCATGTAGCAAATTCAGGTTCAGTTTTCCTTCTGACCTTGAAGTTCACTGGATGCCTCTGAGCAACCCTTTCTCTGCCCCACTTACCTTACGGGCTTGTGCTGAAAGTGAAATGAACACCCCATGTCAGCTGCCCACGCAGTTTAGAAGAAGAGGGATACAGATTTGGCGAATAAAAGTCTGAAAAATGAACAGTGATGGTTATCTGAGCAACTTCTAGTGAGTTAGTTGAGTGCACTAGATCTGTTTGGTAATTTGCTGCAGGAATCTGCATGTGCTCAATGTTGGTAGCAATTAATAAATTCTTTGCTATGTTATGTAAGGGGGAAATTGTGTGTGTGTGTATACTAGCATATATTGTGTGTGTAGTGCTATCCCTCTCTCCTGTTCCTAATTTCTGGACGTAAAATGCATCAGCATCATTCAGGCTGGTTATGTTTGACCTTATCCTAACCTTAAGTCAGCCAGCCTGTCCCATCAGTGACTCTTTGCCTTGATCCTATTTTACTTGTAACTCTCCACTTGCTCTTTGTTTCGCTTGGAGCCCATCCTAAGTTTGGAAACCTTATGCCTGCGATTGGCTTGGCTGTTAACCCTTCTTCCCATTGTGGTTATGGAGATTACAGTGATCAAGATTGTTTCCAAGTACTTCATGGGCAAAATCACCCCCCTTCCTCAAAATGTAACAAGTGATATTTTGAGCACCAGAAGATGCCAACTTCTGTGTTGTTCAGTGCTCTTCAAAAGGCAGAATGGCAAGGCTGCAAATTTCATCATAGATATTGTATCTTACGCTGGAATTTAATTTAATGTCTCTTAGGGAGTGAAAGTTGCATGAATAACAGGGTACTAATGCATATAGCAATCTGCAGCTGCAGAGAAAACAAGAGTTGTTAATAGGGGCATATGTTTTAAGTTTGGGACTATGGCATCATCAGCCACAGCGAGCATTATAGAAAGATACAGAACTGCAGTGATGGGAGCCTCTGGGGTTGCAAGATAGGCTTGGAGAGCTGCTTGGAGCATCTTGGCATGTTACTTTTTGAGGAATAGTGTCCAATGCAAGCAAGTATGGGGAGCACATTCACAAGAACATTTTACCCTGCAAAATTTGAAGTTTTGTGGTGACTTCTCCATTTCAGAAATCATAGAATTGTAGAGTTGGGGTTGTATGGTAAATTGTCCCTTATCTTGTGGGGCTAACATGGGACAATTTCCTGTGTCATATCATCACTGGTAAGGAATGCTAGTGATTTTTAAGCAGTGTAACCTGAAAATGGGTATTTTCTCTGCCTCCCTTTTCTGTGGAGCGCCCATATATGAAGAAGCAACTGTCAGTTGCTTCAGACGTCTTGCGAAGAATTATCTTTTTAACAAGGCTTTACGTGTTTTACACATTTGAATCCTGTGAATTTCTGTTTCTCCCCACTTCCATATGCTTTTATGTGTGTTTATACTTTTATTGGTTTTAGGTTGTCTGTGTTTTTTTGTTTCTCATGTTTTAATGATATACTATTGGGGGTTTTTTTAGACTGTACACAGCTTTGAGTCTTTTGAAATATGAAGTGGCTTATAAATGCTTATAAGTAAATAGAATAGAAAAGCACCAGCAATGCTATTTAAGGAGGATTTCCACAGTCAAACCTCCTTCTGAAGTAGATTCTTATCTTTGAAATTTAATGTTTTGTATCATATCCTTATATGGCGATAGCAGCCAATCCTTTACAAGAAGTTTCAAACACTTTAAATTTAACATCATGTTGAATTCATGTTCTATAATATTTTCTATAGGACTGTTTGAAGTGGGTAGCGGGTCCTGTAATTCTTAAAGTTATGAATGTAATTTTATAACATCAAGGTGTGTATGCCAGTTTATATCCTCCTCTTAATTCAGTCCAGGAAGAGCTTTGTTTTGACATACAATATGATATTTTTGCCATATATGACTACCTCTCCATCAGTGTTCCAATGCAGCTGAACCATGTATCAGCTTTGAAACAGTTTTCAAAGAAGAATTGCTCACTATGTTGAAATTAAAGACAAATTTTAAATCCATTAGTTAAATGACCAGTAAATCTGGATTGCACTCTTAAGCATTTAAGTAATTGAAATAAGTATTGCAGCATCACTATCTTTATTACAGTACAGGCCTAAGCATGTTTGCTTAGAACTAAGTTCCACTGAGTTAATTTACTACCCAGTAAGCGTGCTGAGAATCATGGCCTAAATGATTTAGTACAATCTGGATTAAATTAGTTGTTAGTGCATCCCAGTACTCCGTTGCAGGCATCTGACGCCCTTTTCCCATGGCCTGGAATATGCATATTCTAGTTGTGAAATTTTTTTCAACTAGTAGTTTTTAGACTCTGTTCTGGGGAATCCAGGGGTTCTTCAGTGAAAATATACCGTATTTTTTGCTCTATAAAACTCACTTTTTCCCTCCTAAAAAGTAAGGGGAAATGTGTGTGCATCTCATGGAGCGAATGCAGGCTGCACAGCTATCCCAGAAGCCAGAACAGCAAGAGGGATCGCTGCGCAGCAATACCTCATGTTGTTCTGCCTTCTGAGATTCAGAATATTTTTTTTCTTGTTTTCCTCCTCCAAAAACTAGGTGCGTCTTATAGAGCGAAAAATACGGTATCTTGGTAAGCTTCCTTGTTTGCTGCTATTGATCTTGGCAAGAATGCTAAAGCTGCGTTTCAGTTCACGCAGGGCAATGGTGAACTCCAGGAGTCCCAGGCAGTGGGTGAATCTGCCTGCACTGGAATATGCCCCATAATTCTTGGCAAGGTAGAGAAGTTTCATTGCTGACACTGAAGGTATCCTGAGCAGAAAAGGTGACACGGAAAGCTTGAAAGCTTGAAAAATACATCACTCTAGGGGAGCTGCTGAACCCTGAAGGCTCTGCATTGATTTCATATGTCCTAGACATGTACTGTATTTTACTATATGTTACTACACTTTCTAACTGGAGGCATTTGTGTTTTCCTCTAGCCCTGCCAATTTCACTTTGGGAGAATTGCTAATTCCTCTCTGAAGTCTTAGCATTGGTGACAGGTTTTTTTTGTTTTTGTTTTTTTAAGTGCCACTTTATATGCATTTTCCAGAGCAGCAGGTGTTTGTTTTCCATTTTTGAGTATGCTGAAGATCTGTGCTGATTCAGTGTTTCGTTTTAGGCTTAATGAAGGCAAGAATATGACAGAGAAATGGGCAAAAAGTGTTTGTTTGCTGACTGTGTCATATTTATATGTTGGAATAAAAACATCAGATTCTGGGGATGGCAGGGGGCGCTAAAGTTTTTATAGTTAACGCTTGTGATTTGTTGTACTCGAGGAGCAGAATCCAGGAAAAGTTCGGCACTTCCAAATCCCACAGATTTCAGTGGGATTCATTTAAGCATTTTTACATTGAGACCAGTGTGACTTAAAAGTGGTTAACTTTGCCTGGTTCATACCCTTTGTGACTTAATTACTAAGGGCAATTTTGATTTTTGCTGAGAAAGCTGCAGTGTATGCATATTGTATCATGATTAGAGAGAAAAACAAAATGATATTTGTTACCAATTAAACCTGGCTGTGGTTCAGTTTTCTTTCCTTCCTTTTTCTAAAGATTCTGGTAAGCATATTCCAGAAAATCCAGTATATTAAGGATGCAATCTTATGCACACTTACATGGGAGCCAACTCTATTGACCACAGTAGAATTTTATTGTCAATTACCAGTCTTGAAGATTTCAGAATTATCCCAGAAAAGAGTTAGGGGGAAGGTCATTCACTGGCCAAATATCTTCCTTTATAACTACTTTTGCATGGAACACATGCTTGTTGAAAATTATTCCCATTGCAGCTTTCTTTCTGTCATTCTTTTTTTAAATCAAGCCCTCATGGTTGCAGAGATATCCCCAAAGATATACTATGCATTGTTGGCATATTCTAAATGCTTAGGGCTTGAAGAGAAAGTAATATGAATCCTCCATCTAATATTTTTCAAATATTTGTTTCTATAATGTTTCCCTGAGTTTCAAGTAGACCATCTGTAGCATTTCTACATTACACTTACCGTATTTTTCGCACCATTGGACGCACCGGACCATAGGACGCACCGGACCATAGGATGGGGAGAACAGGGAAAATTTTTTTTTCTTGTTCTCCCCCTCTAAAACAAGGTGTGTTCAAGGTACATTCACCAGAGCTTGTGGGGCTGGCGGTGGGGGGAAGCGCTGCTTTCCCCCACCGCCAGCCTCAAAGATCCGTGAAGCCTTTGGAGCGCAGTGCCCCGCTGCCCTGCAGAGGTTTGCGCACAGCCGTCCCCAAGCTAGAACAGCGAGACGGAGCCCTCCGTCTTGCTGTTCTGGCTTGGGAACAGCCTTGCTAGCTTCTGCAGGACAGCGGGGTGAAGGCACCCCGCTGCCCTGGAGAGGCTGTGCGCGCAGCCGTCCCCAAGCTAGAGCAGCGAGATGGAGCGCTCCGTCTCGCTGTTCTGGCTTGGGAACAGCCTTGCTAGCTTCTGCAGGACAGCGGGGTGAAGGCACCCCGCTGCCCTGGAGAGGCTGTGCGCACAGCCATCCCCAAGCTAGAACAGCGAGACGGAGCGCTACGCAGCGCTCCGTCTTCCTGTTCTGGCTTTGGGCTTAGCGGCGCAGCCTGCATTCGCTCTATAGGACGCACACACATTTCCCCTTAATTTTTGGAGGGGAAAATGTGCGTCCTATAGAACGAAAAATACGGTACTCAATAGATGTTATAGTAAAACATCCCATTATCAGTGAATTTGCTTCATTTGCAATCATTCAGCATGTTGAGCTCGGTATGTTAATTGCATGTCATGAGGTGAGGGGGGAACGTGATGCTCGTGCCGAGTATGTTGCTTACCCCTAAATTAGTGGAAAATGCTTAAGGCTTCTGTTCAAACATTTCAACTTTATCCGAATATCTGCAAGGAACATAGCTAATGTTTCTGTATAGTCTGTGAAACTGATGGAGCTGATGGCTTTTTTTTTGCTGACAAGTGAAGGCTAATACAAATTTGAAACCTCCCTTTACCAATGCATGGCTACCAGTTTCAGAATATTGACTCAGAATGGAATGATTAATGCCACTTTTCTTCCTAATTGTTACCAATGATCAGCCTCTGATCAGTGGATGAGCTAATGTCCTGGAGATTTTTTGTTAGCTAAGGCAGGTGTTGAATTTTGATGAGTATTTTTGACGAGTAGAATGGGCTAGATGTCATTAGCTAAGTTACTTTCAAGGCTGGGGTGTATGTCTAGGTATGAATGGAGAAGATTTATGGTTAAATGATGTGGGTGCTGCCAGAATTTAGAAGCAGGTGGGTAGGATTTAGGAGAAAGGCATACAGTGGTACCTCAGTTTCGAACATCTCCGTTGACGAACGTGTCAGTTTTCGAACGCCATAAACCCATATTTTTCTGTGTATAACATGTCTCCATGTATAAGACGACCCCTATTTTTGGGGACTCAAATTTAAGAAAATGGGAGAAGTATAGTAAATGCTTCGGTTTTCAAACACGCCTCAGAAGTTGAACATGACACACGGCTTCCGTATTGAGTTTTCAGTTTTCAAACGTTTCAGAACTTGAATGGTCTTCTGGAACAGATTACGTTTGAAAACCGAGGTACCACTGTATTTAGTCATTCAAGCACAAAATAAGAATCACATGCCAAGAAAACCTGAATTATGTGACATGTATACATTATGCAAATTAAGAAAAATTGGGACTCATCCACACTGGAGTTTATTGTGGATTTGAAACTGCTTATTTATTTCCCCCTGTGTTCACGCAAGGTCCTCATTCAAGTGTCAACCCATACTTTACTTCTGCTAAATTCAGATTTTCCCAATCCGTGGATAATCCAGTAAGGGGAGAAAACCCAGTATAAAATTGCAATTTGCCCCCTTGAAAGAAAAATGAGGAGCAGCACTAAACAGCCAAAGAAAGAAGCAATGCCTCTGGAAGGTACTGGGGGATGATATGGATAATAATAAGAACACCCAACACGTTCTGATTAAGACCTTATTCAGCAATGTGGCAGCATAGTTTCCCTCGAAAGTTTGCCTTGTAAATGAGTCCACCAAACATACTAGCCTGCAAAGTTTTTTCACTAGCCTCCTGATAGTTAGCAGAGGAAGGATGGAGAGCCCTGTTGTTCCTGCAGCAGCCCACCCCCCTTCTATGCTGTGGGATGGGCAGGGGGAATCTTGCACATCGCTTGGTTTTTATGCTGAGCACAGAGGTGGGAGGAAGCATTCCAGCCCACTCACTTGCCTGCATGATGAAAATCCTTGTTGCCCACCTGGCTACCAGGAAGCTGCCTAAATACATTTATTTATAATCTGCCCTTCACTTGAAAGTCCAGGGCTGAAATATACACAAAAATTAAACCATAATTCAAGCAGTAAGATTGAAACAGTCTGGAACAAAATGCAGACTTCAGTTACAGAAAAGCTGGGAACGTCCCTTTCTGGGTCATCACCCTGTGATATTCTGTAGTGCCATAACTAAAATTTCCCAGACCACCTGAGTGATCTTCTAGGTCTATACAGTTCTAAGCAGCACTTTGGGCAACCCAGCCCCATGGGGACCTGGCTAGCCACTGTGGAAAGTAACAAGCTGGACTAGGTCTTTGGTTTCACCCAGCAGGGCTCTTACGTTCTTCTACATCAAGAATATGGAGGTGTTCCGCAGGCTTCTTCGAAAAGCCGAGTTTTAAAGGGGCTTGAAAGAGGTAAAGGAGGTGGCTATTCGAAGGCATTCTGGGAGGCAGTTTTAGATCTAAAAGCAGCAAGGACAAAAGATCGGGAGTCATTTGAGGGGGAAAGAGACTTTTGAGTGGCTGAAGGTCGTGGGGAGAAGAGGCAGGTGGGTTTAAAGGTAAGGATGAGATGCTTGTTCAGGATTTTTGAGTGGACCGAAGAGTAGTGTAGGGATTTAAAGAGGGGCATCACATGGTCAGAGCCACAAGAAAGATGAATAAGAATACCAAGTTAGACAACTTATCCTGAGCTTGGTTGCATCTAGAAAGTAATGTTAGACTTTTAAAATTTGGGCAACTTCCTGTAGTCAGAGATAAAGGAGAGGCTCTCTGCTTTTTTAGTTGGGTGGTGTTCTTTCTGTGACTTTTGATGGATATTGCTATTGGCTGTGCTGATTATTGTAGAGACTCTCCAGGCCCCATGGAAGATAGCATAAAACTACCCTGTATTGCATTATCTTTGTCCTCCATCTAACCCTGAACTGGCAGTTTGGGCTGATGGAAGCTCTCCAGAGACTTCCACCTTCCTTTAGTGCCTGAGATCCTTTGGTTGGGCACACGGAAGGATGAGCCCTGATCCTTTAAGTACAAGGGAGCATTTAAGCAAGACGGAGAAGCAGGGAGAACTCCCTTTAATACGTTAGGTTAAAAATGCTTTTAAAAAGTGAAATTGGAGAGCCTCGTGATATATTCTTTGTCAGATATCTTGTTTCTCCCTTCGATGTAGATAACACTTGTCAACAGCACAAACCATCCTTCTTCTCAGCCACGCTGAGCGTGTTTGTGCATGCATGCTTAGACACTGGTTTATTACTCTGCACTTGATTATTTGTGGCTGAATGTGTGAACTGGCTCCATAGAAATTTTGCCTTGTTTTCTGAGGTGATGTGCAAATTCTGTCTGTTAAATAGGGCTAGTTCAGACATGCATGCTCATCACTTGCTCCAATTATTATGTGTGAATGGAGCGTGACGTATTTCTTTAGATGAGTTTCAGTGAATGAATGCTTCACTAACTGTGTTGGATTTGTTACATCCTAGTTCTGCCCAAAAGAACTGAGAACAGGTGTGAATTTTGTTTTCAGCCCTTTCCCTACTGTAGCTGTTACAGCAGGTTAAGAGTGTAGATATGTGTGGTTAAGCAGGGAACGGCAGCTTTATTTGCCTCGTCTTTTTTATTTTTCTTTTGGGATGTAATTCAGCACTGTGCCGTCTGTTACAGATGCACTGGAGGCCAGTTATGGTTTTTATAACCACTTTTGTGACTAAATCTGTTATGGGAAATTAATTTAGAAGTTAGACAATTTGTGTTCCCTTTTCTGACGGAAACCTCTGTTTAATTGGTTGGTGGCTTTTAAGGCTGCCCTAATAGAGATTGAATTTAATAGTAGGTTTTTCCCTTCTGCTGTTGTTTTCACAAGTGAGTTACAGGGGAGAAGCTCAATGGCTTTTCTAGACAAGTAACTACATAAGTATGAAAACTCGCACAGTGTCCTAAACAGAATGCTAGACTTGGACCGGGGAGACCTGCATTCAGATCTTCTGAAACACTCTAGGGAACTTCTGAGACATTCATTGTATCTCAACCTAGACTACCTCTTGTTAAAACGAGACAGCACCCATGTACACTTGTGCTCCTTGGAGGAAGAGTGGTATACAAATGTGGTATGTTTTTTAAAAAACCTCTGTCAGAAGCGAGCTAGCAGGAAATCACACTGTTGCTGCTGCCAGTGCTGGGCCTGGTGGCAGCGTTGGCCTGGATCTGCAAGGCGTGGGGTGAAATCCTAGCCGAGCATGGTCATCTAGTGCTGTTGACTTGCATCTAGTCAGTAACTAAGTGCCTACTCAGAAGACAGCCACACTGAGTTCAGTGGGCCTTACTCCCAGGTAAGGGTGTGTGGAGCTACAGTGTTTTATCTAGGCAGCCAGGGCTCCTCTGGATGACAAGATCTTTTTGCACCAGGTCAGTGAGGACCACTTGCTTTTTAAAATTCTCCCATATATACAAAACTCCCTGTGTGTCTTTTGGACTGTATCTGTAGATTTCCCCCTCTGTGTCAAATATCTGGGGTCAAATAAGTGTTGTTTACTTTTTATAATACATGGAGGATGGATCTGCCTTGGGAGGTTCTTAACTCTCTAAATGAAGGGGCTGGGGATTGGATTTGGGTCCTTCTGCATGCAAGGCATGTACAGTGTCATTGGACCATGTTCCCCATTGTGCAGTCTGGTAATGGAAATATTCTTTGGTTAATTTGAGCTTAACTATCCTGGGAAAACAATGCCAGAATCTCATTGAAACTCTTTTCACTGAACGGTGTCCCAAGTTGCATCTTCATTGATCCCGCATGTGGAATGACTTCCTGTTTCCCAAGGCAATCCTGACGGGCACTTTCTTCCCTCCCTTTCAGGCATGGTTCTTGTGCGTAGCGAGAATGGCCAGCTACTGATGATCCCTCAACAAGCTTTGGCGCAAATGCAGGCCCATGCGCAGTCCCAGCCTCAAACCACCATGACTCCTCGCCCTGCCACCCCTACCAGTGCTTCTCCGGTCCAGATCTCGACTGTGCAGGTCAGTTCACTGAGAAACGTAAGTAAAATAAAATCTTAAATTTCCTTACATTTGAGGGTATCCAAGCTGCCTGCCTCCAGGTGTTTCCCCTTGACATGCCCTGCGTTGTATTCTGCGTGCCTGCAAAGTATGTCTGCGCTGACTCTAGGTGGCAGGATTCTCAGTCCACTGAGAGACCCACATTTACCCACCAGCCTTCCAGTGAAGCTTTTATTCCCGAAAACAAGCAGCTCCTAGTTATATCCTTTGCAAGTGCTTCCCATCCTAGAGCTTCACCCGCTGTGTTAAAAGCGGTCCAGGTTTCCCTGAATCTCGAATTTCATAGCTGAAGCGAATGATCCAAATGTGGCAAATTTGCAAGGATTTGCTTAACATGCATACATAATATTGTTTGCATAGCTCGGTATTGCATTCGGCTTTTCATACTGTGAGCCAGTCGTAAAGGAAAGGGGAAAGAGTGTGTATCTGGAGACATGCATTTCCTGGCTGATAGTCGTGTCATGAAAACTCCCAGCGCCTTACGAGTGGAATTCCTGTCCAGAACTTTGTTTACGGCAAACACTTTCACCATGTAGAACCCTAAAGACTAGCAATGTTGCTTTCCTTCTTTATTTGTTTGCAAATTAAATCTGAGGCCTACTGCAGACTTTGTGCTTGGATAGTGACCCACTTTTCTGTAGTTAGATGGAGATCAGTTTGTTAATTTCATCCTCCGAATCACTCCTTTAAAAAAAAGAATGTGGAAGTTAATGGTCTGAACATGAAATGTGCATGAATATAATTGGCTACTGTGGTCAGAAGCAAGCATGAGACATCAGGACTCCGACTGAGACCAATGCTAGATGCTTCATGGGTGGTGCATGCAACTGTGTTATCAATGTGCTTTCTTTTGTTTGGTTTTCAAACAAAAAGAAAAGGCCGTAGGAAGTTGCATTTGGAAGTGGATGAATGGTAGAGAGGTGCTTGACCCTCTCCCCTCCACTGTGCTTTTTGCTCAGAAATGCCCCCTAGGTTAAGGCTACCAGATTTTTTTCAATGAATCTGGGGGCCCTTTCATTAATTAATTAATTAATTAATTACTACACGTTCTGGATGTTGATGCTGCAGCGACGGCAGTGACAGAGGGGCAGCCGTCGTCTTGACCTCAACCGCCACGTTTCCCCTTCCTCCGAGGCTTCTATCTCCTTTCTCCATGAGCCTGGGCAGCCCCTGAGTTGTTGGTTCTTCGGTGGTGGTGGTGGTGGGGAAGCGGTGCAGGGTGGGTCAGGCATGGAAGGTGGAGAAAGAGGGCTGAGAGCGGCAGCTGCGGCGGTGGCGAGGCTTGGGCAGTCCGATGCCTCCCTTCCCATTGGAGCAGCCCCATTCCCATTCCTACTTGTGTGCAAGCAGGAGGGGGCGGGGATCCCTCAGCTGGGAAGCGAGGCTTCACACTGCCTTTCGGGGCAGCCCCATCCCAACTCCTACTTGCCAGCGTGATGCTTCCCTTCCCATCGGAGCCGCCCCAATCCCCTTCCTACTTGCATGCAAGCAGGAGGGGGCAGGGATCCCTCAGCTGGGAAGGGAGGCTTCCCTTTGCCTAACTGAGAGATCTCTACCCCCTCCTGTGAAGCCTGCCTTCGCAGCTCAGAGATCCCCGCCCTGCTCCTTCTTGCACGCAAGTAGGAGTTGGGAGGCTGCTCTGATAGGCAGCATGAAGCCTCCCTTCACAGCATCTTCACCGATCAGAGTTTTATCTTTTTTCTGTGCTGTATTCAGTGCTTCTGTAAGATTTTGTTGTTATTGTTTTGTAAGCAGCTCTGGGAATGCTAGCTGTGATATAAATTACAAAAAGAAGCAGCCCTACCTGCTGCCTCCCACAGCTGCCTTTCAGTAAAAGAAAACAAAAACCCATTGGTGATTCTTAGCTTGGCCCTGAGCTTCAGGATTTTGTGCCGGGTGCCACATGGGGTATTCTGAGGCAAGCTGAAACCCCTGGCCTGAGTTTAGTGTTGCATGATTTCTGTTCACCTCTGGTTTTTTAAAATCCAGATTATGTGCTAGCAAACTCACATTCCTCAATTAACCTGCTCTTAATTGTAGAGGTGTGCTTGCCTTAATTTCCATTTTTACAATCCACTCCAATTGCAGTATTTAAAAGTCTGGGTGTTTGGCCATAATTAAGGATATTGGATATGTGGCCATAGTTTAGGGATGGGTAGATAGGAACTTGAAGTTGAAGCAAGGATGGGGAGGTGGGGCTACTTTAAGGATCTGAAAGTCTGGATTTGGATAATTAACCATCTCATGTTTTCTGATTCTACCTCAACTAGGTAATAGCTATTAGAGCAATGCTGATTTAGTCTTAGAGCCGTAACATTTTTATGCAAATTCAGACAAGTGAATTATAACCATGTGATTTTTTAGTTTATTTTTTAAAAATAATAAATTAATACATTGCAGCTTCAAATATTAGAATTAATGGAGGATTTTATCCAACAGAAAATCAGCCTTTATCTCAAGGTTTTTTATTAGAGGCTTGGAGACCTGACATATTGCTTTTGGAATTTTAATAATAAAATAGCCTAATTAATAATGCCAGTTATCAAGTTCAGACTTCTCTGCAGTTACATCCTGTACTCTTTTAATCTTCACAGTAACTTTTGATGAAGATGTAACTTGCCATATCAATGTTGGGATCAAGATAGTAAGAGAAGCCCTGTGACTTTTCTGTGATTCAAGTCCTATAGCCCACAGAATCATGTAGAACATTGTCCAAAACTGGTTTGAAGTCCATATCATGATACTGGTGTGTGTGTGTGTGTGTGTGTGTGCATTCGTACTCGTGTGCTATGCAGAAATCACAATGTGGGGAAAACCATGAAGCCAGTCAATGCCTTTACATAGCTCCATCCTTATTTCAGACATTGTGATATATATGATGATTAGCTGGTGATATAGCACAATGTTGAAAACCAGATATTGTGCAGCCCTAGTGGGTTATAAACCTGTTGGTTTAAAAAAACAAACAAACAGAAAACCATGAAAAATCTAGATTAGATCCAAAGTTATGAAGATGTGCAGTTGAAACAACTCAAAGCTATAACTATTCAGGACTGGGTGTGGATTTGCTTTAAAGGATGCGGAACTGAAGAAAGTGCTGGGACTTAAAATTTCAGCCCAGCTTACCTTAGGTTGGATTCTAGGTTAAACTGGGCATGCTATCTATTTATATGTGGCTACTTCTCTGTGAACTTACCTGGGATTCTTTGTTGCAGGCTCCTGGAACGCCTATCATTGCGCGGCAGGTGGCTCCAACCACTATAATCAAGCAAGTGTCTCAGGCACAGACAACTGTACAGCCCACGACAACGCTACAGCGGCCCCCTGTAGTTCAGGTAAAGTTGCCAACATACGTTTGACGGCTAATCCTAAAACAGAACATTGGCTGAGACCCAGGGTGCTGTTTGGGTGCCGTTCATTTATATGAGAATAGATGATGGAGATGTAAAACTAAGTCACACTGGGGCCAGTGGGGCATTCTCCCAAGTAGGTGAGTGGACTCTATCAAACACGGTGGAGTTTACGTGTAGCTTGTAAAGGAAGAGTAAGTACAATAATAAGTGCAAACAGAAATTACTGAATAGTCCAGCCCTTACTGAGGTTTAAAAAGCTGGTGCATTCAAATGATAAAGTGTCTTAATTCAGAAGGGGTGTGGACTTTCTGCAGGAGCTGCACAACTATAGCATCACTGAAGATTCTTTACACCTCTGAAATTATGTTACAGGTGGCCCAGATTAGTACTTGTGGATAGTTATTGCAGCTACTTTAGACTTTTGGGAGTCAGCGGATAGGTGGAACCAGCAACGACTTTCTCTTTCAGTGACTACGCTTCTAAACATTTCCCCCTGATAACAGCTTTTAACTGTGCAATTTTTTCAGTGTGTTTTGATTTGCACCGATTCTTCCTTGACATATGTTGACTGTGTGACTGATGTGGGATGCAAACCATAGTCTCTCTCTCCCCCCCCCCCCCCAAGATTTTACCCTCGTGCTTGTTCTGTCTGCATGCACAGTGCCCTTATAATAATTGGGAGTGATTATTAAGAAGCAGAAGCAAAATAGATTTATTTCTCTGCACCACAAGGTCTGTAGCCCGTTTCATAGGTCCTGTGTTCTGCCGCCTTCTACCTTTTGCACCAAAAACACATGCTTTGTTTAATCAACTTCCAGTGTCTTGAATTCTGAATCCATAGGGCTTTGTGCCACCTGGTGGTTGTTTCATATAACTGCGCCAGACGGGTGGCCAGAGCAAATCTATCTCTTTTTTGGAGCCTGTTTTAACATCACTGTAAGGAGGATATTGCGTCTGATAAAATGCATCCTCCCTTCATTTGCAGCTCTGTATAATTGTCTGATATCTGTGTATCTTTGCAGCCTCAGATTGTTCTGGGTAATCCTGCACAAACGACAGCATTAGGAACAGCAACTGCTGTGCAGACTGGAACGTCTCAAAGGGCGGTGCAAGCAGCCGCAATAGCCTCAGCTGCGGCCACAGTAAGCTCCCAATGACTGTTTGTTGCAAGTCAAAAGCCAAATCTTGCCAGCTTCCAAGAGAGGAACCCATTAACTTACCACCAAGTGTTCAGTGTAGGACATACTGACTACTTTGCTGGCACAGTATTGACACTCCAGTTTGTACCTTATGGGTATGAAACTGCTAAGTGAGGCAAATGTGCTGTGATCGTGTAAATGTTTGTGGGAATTATGGTAAACTTTACTGTGCCACACACATGCTGTAAAACAAAATAAGTACAAGTTCTGCACCAAAATAACCTAATTTCTGTGTTGGGGACAGCTGGATTAAATGATATAAGCAATTTGCTTATTTTGATCTTACTTTGCACAATTTATTCTACTCCTAGTGGTGATGGGAGAGGCAAAGAACTGGGCAGGACACTGAAATCGCTCAGCTTCTCCTTCTAGCTTCTAAGATTCAACAGGCATTGCCCCATAAGCTATGAAACATATTTGTAGTAACAAGGGCCATAAACTTTCTTTAAGACAAAAACAAGGAAGCCAGGGTCCTTGAGAATCTGGCATGTTTCCATTATCACATCATGTGTTTTTTATGCATGGGCACAGAATAGCCACACCCCTGGCCAAATACAATTTGAATGGCAGTGTTGCCAATCGATAGGGTTGAAAGGGATTCTGTAGTGTTCAGATTGAATTCAAATACATTTTTTTTTTTTAAAAAAAACCTCTCCCTTCTCACTTTCTTTTCTATCTTTCCCTCCAATAGGAAACCATGGAAAATGTGAAGAAATGCAAGAATTTTCTCTCCACGCTAATAAAACTGGCCTCTTCTGGAAAGCAGTCTTCCGAGACTGCCGCTAATGTGAAAGAACTAGTTCAGCACCTGCTGGTAAGACAGACACCGGTTTAGTTCAGATCCTCCTCTGAAACATAGCTTGGCTGACTGAGAATGAGTCTCTCCCCTCTCCTTTGCCTTTGCATATAAGAGAAAGAGAACGAAAGCTTCTGATTTAAAATAAACCACAGTTCACATGTTGTCTAAAACCCAAGGAACAGTGGTTTGTTCTAACTAAAATCAGTTAATAAGTCAGGATCTGAAACCATAGTTTAATCATTTGTTTTTAACAACTTCGCTTGGAACGAACCACTGTTCCTTGAGTTGAGGTGCGGCACAGCACCACAATTTGTTCTAAAGCAAAACTTCCACTTCCCTCCTTGCATGTATGAAGGAGAAGATGGGGATGGAGGCCTTGGGAGCATGAGTCTTGCCATATCTCATCTCCAGTCCGCTGGATTGTCTGAACCAGGCCACAAACATACGGTTATGAAACATAGTTTGAAAATAAGAGGGTAAAATGTTGACTTTCAATACTGTTAGGCGAATCAAAGATTTGAGAAGCAGTAGACATAACAAGATACTTTTCATGCGTTTACTCCTTTTGCTTATGAAGAAAAGGGTTAATCCTTTTAGAAGCATAGCATACAAGCACAGAATTGTAGAGTTGAAAGGGACTGTGAGAGTCATCTAGTCCAACCCCTTGTGATGTAAGAATCTTTTAGCCCAATGTAGGGCTTAAAGCCATGACCCTGAGATTAAGAGTCTCATACTCTACCGAAACTTGGATGCTGACGTACTCCCAACTCATCCTTGACTATTTGCCATGCTGGCAGGGTCTGATCAGAGTTGGGAGTTCAGCAACACCTGAGGACCACAGGTTAGCTACCCTTGTTGTACTACCCAAAGAGCAAATTCTGAAGTAATGTACAAGGTGTTATGGATGTGACTCAGAACATCTATTATTAGATATAAGGCCAATGAGCAGGGAAAGCTACAGAGAAGCAACCTGCTTCTCCACAGCAACCTGTCATAATTTTCCAGCGTCTTATTGCTATCCATTCATTTAAAACGTCATCTTTTTTTAAGGTGAATTAAGGAAGTAATTTCAAAACATTAAAAAGATTGACTGCTTAAAATGAAAATATAGGAATTTTCCTCCCCACCCAACTTTTTTTTTTATTACAACAGTCACATGTGTATGAATTAACAAAACTTAGGCAACAAAACTGAACTTGCTAGCAGATGTGTTATTTGTATTTTTATGTTGGATGAATATGTAGCATTCTTCTTGCAAAATGCCTTAAATAAATTTACCCAGTTAAGTGCAGTGGTACCTTGGTTGTCAATCTTAATCCATTCTGGGAGTCCGTTTGACTCCTTGGTTCAGAAACCAAGGTGTGGCTTCTGATTGGCTGCAGGAGCTTCCTGCGCTCAACTGGAAGCCGCATTGGATGTTAAGCTTCCCAAAAACGTTTACAAACTGGAGCACTCACTTCCAGGTTTGCGGCGTTCGGGACCCAAAATGTCCGAGTACCAAGGCATTTGGCAACGAAGGTACAACTGTATCTTGTTAAGAAGATATGTTGTTCTTACACGTTTAAATGGTTGAGGGCTTAATATATGGATTTCATTATCTGGAAAATCTGAATCTGAATTTTATTCTTCAGGATGGAAAAATTGAAGCAGAAGATTTCACCAGCAGACTGTACCGGGAACTTAATTCTTCACCTCAACCTTACCTTGTGCCTTTCTTGAAGGTAACAACCTCTCTTCATTCTAGTTGCATCACTTGGCAGCCTCTTGCCCTTCTCAGTAAAGAAGCGGGAAACACTATTAAAAATTGGTACCAAATAAAAGTAGTAAAGATGGCTGACTACAAGAACAAAAAAATCTCTTTCTGTTCCTTCATAAAAGGAATCACAGGGGAATTTTCTTGATGTAAAAACTATAGCGTGCCGCTGTGACAATATTCTGTATGCAGAATACTGAATTACTGTGTTCACACAATCACTGCTGGAAATCTGGTAGACCTGGTGAGATGATGTGTGATCCTGGGTATACACATGCATTCTTGCTCTCAGCATCCCTTCCTCCTAAAAAAGGTGTATATGGAGGAACTATAGGAATTTAACATGTGTGAATCCCAAGTCATGTTGTATTGTGTGTGCAAACGTGCATTTTCAAGCTCGATATTATATCGCTTGTTCTGATTTCCAACTAGCAATTATTGTGAAAAGCCCTGGGTATGTTGTGAACCGCCCTGGGATCTGCAGATGAATGGCAGTATACAAATTTTAACAACAACAACAACAACAATAATAATAATAGGAAGAATAAGAATTCTATGAGCCAGTTCCATTGGTTAACTATTAGCCAGCTTCATACTGTTGGTAACCAAGGGTACAAATAAAATATTATTATTATTATTATTAATAATAATAATAATGCAGTATACTCTGCGTTTTTGTTTGGTTCCTGCTGATAATGTGGTAAAATCCACAGTATTTCCAGTCCGTCTTAGGGGATCTGCACAGAAATGTCAGATTTTGCACTCATGAGGCACTCCTTGTCTCAGACGTCAGTGCTTTGAGCATTCCTGTCAAGCCTGTGCAGTCAGGAGTTGCAGACTGTAGATTTTATTTCCTCTTCAAGGATGGGCTTTTCCCTGCTTTGAGGCAGATTCCCAAGTACTATTTTCATCCCAGGGTATTAAGAGGTACGCACAACTCGTAAGTTGCCTTTAGCGCTTCTCACGCTGCACAGGCATCTTTACAACAACTCTGCAAGATGGGTCAGTATTAATACCCCCACTTGCCCCTGCAAATGGGGGCGTCACTGTGGTCAATTCAGTAATTGAAATGAATTGAAAGGCAAAGCCGGCACAGTTTTGGGCTATTGATTTGCCCCTCTTGTGAAATATTGTAGCCAGGTTGTTCGCTCGGCTGGAGTATAGAGTTTACTGTTCCACAGAGAAAGTTTGTCTCCTTTGGACAAGTAAGTGTTACAAATACAACCTGGAGTGTCTGGAGGCGGTTGGAGGATGGATGGCGGCTAACAGATTGAGGTTGAATCCTGACAAGACAGAAGTACTGTTTTGGGGGGACAGGAGGCGGACAGGTGTGGAAGACTCTATGGTCTGAATGGGGTAACTGTACCCCTGAAGGACCAGGTGCGCAGCCTGGGAGTCATTCTAAACTCACAGTTGTCCATGGAGGCACAGGTCAATTCTGTGTCCAGGGCAGCTGTTTATCAGCTCCATCTGGTACACAGGCTGAGACCCTACCTGCCCGCGGACTGTCTCACCAGGGTGGTGCATGCTCTAGTTATCTCTCGCTTGGACTACTGCAATGCGCTCTACGTGGGGCTACCTTTGAAGGTGACCCAGAAACTACAATTAATCCAGAATGCGGCAGCTAGACTGGTGACTGGGAGCGGCCGCCGAGACCATATAACACTGGTCTTGAAAGACCTACACTGGCTCCCAGTACGTTTCCGAGCACAATTCAAAGTGTTGGTGCTGACCTTTAAAGCCCTAAATGGCCTCGGTCCAGTATACCTGAAGGAGTGTCTCCACCTCCATTGTTCTGCCCGGACACTGAGGTCCAGCGCCGAGGGGCCTTCTGGCGGTTCCCTTGCTGCGAGAAGCCAAGTTACAGGAAACCAGGCAGAGGGCCTTCTCGGTAGTGGCGCCCGCCCTGTGGAACGCCCTCCCACCAGATGTCAAATAACTACCAAACTTTTAGAAGACATGTAAAGGCAACCCTGTTTAGGGAAGCTTTTAATGTTTAATAGGTTATTGCATTTTAGTGTTTTGTTGGAAGCCACCCAGAGTGGCTGGGGGAACCAAGCCAGATGGGCGGGGTGTAAATAAATTATTATTATTATTATTATTATTATTATTAACCTAAGATTCCTTGTTTGATAGGGATTTTTATCTCTGGATAGCAAGGCTTAAGATAACTTCTGATTATTGACTGTGTTCCTTGTCTAACAGTATGCTACATGGGGGTGTCACTCACCACAAACTACTGCGCATTTCCGATGCCTCTAGGGATAACTGAAACTTGATGCTATTTTTTTGGGTGTGGGTGTGTGTAAGCATTAGCTTACACACAGACCAGTGTGACGTCACTTCCTCTTTTGTTCCCGTAGCGGAGCTTACCTGCCTTGAGACAGCTGACTCCAGATTCGGCGGCTTTCATTCAGCAAAGCCAGCAGCAGCAGCCCACGACGCAGCCCACGACGGCCCTGACAGCGGTGATGCTGAGCGGCTCAGTTCAGCGTACAGCAGGAAAGACCCCTGCCACCGTCACAAGTACCTTGCAGCAGCCCGTCATCAGCCTAACGCAGCCGACGCAAGTTGGGGTTGGCAAACAAGGGCAGCCCACGCAGGTGGTGTGTAAACCAAAATGAATCAATCCTACACTTTACCTCCCAGAAAACTGAATCCTTTCCTTCCTAACACCAGTCAGTAATGGGCATAAACTGAACATAAAACCAGATATCTTGTCGATATTTCATGCATGTTTATCAGTTGGTACAAATGTGTGTTGCTCTGTAGTCAATGGTCTCCTTTTCCTTCCTCTCAGGAAAAGCATATTCAGGAGGTGGGCATGTAAAGCATGTGTGCTTAACCCTCTCCCTACCCATTTTTCTGCTCCAAATTGCTCCCAGCTGGATTTCAGCTGCAGGGAAAAATAGCTTTGGTGTGGAGGGAGGAGGGGCGAGAGCAATTCAGAATGGAAAAGCTGTAGATGTAGAAAGAGTCAGTGATTTCCACCCCGCCCCCCCCCCAAAAGCTGTTTCTCTGCTTCACATTCCCTTTACCCATACCTCCTTTTCCTTGATAAAGAAAAAGCTCTATCAAGGATATATTACAAACTTTTGTGCAGTGGCCCTGAGCTGCATGACACAACTTCTATCCTTACCCTAGCAATCGCTGTATGTTGTTGCTATCGCAGCCTTTCTGAAAACAAAGATTTTATTGGCAGTAGGTACAGGAGAAATTAAAGGGAGGTACTGCTTTGCATAGGCCAAAAGCAACTTCTTGGATTCATTTCTGCAAGATAGCCAGTAGCAGCAGGTAGCTTTTAAAAGTTCATGGAGAAAAGTTCTTCAAACTACAACAGTTAAAACTTGCATGTTCAGAATCAGCATACAAATGATTTGCCAGAGGCTAGGGGCAAGCAGTAGGGGATAGCCATATCCATTGTACCATGATTGCAAGGTTCCTAGGAGCATTAGGCTGGCTACTGATAAGAGACCAAACAGCGCACTAAATGAATGGCAAGGCATCTGTTGCGTATGTGCATTGATAACCTCTCCGAAAGAGGTTCTGTAAATGACAGTATTCTTTAGTTTGATTTTGCTAGTGTCTAATGATTCAAACCTGTATTGGATTTGACTACCCGCACTTGCCTGTCAGCATTCCTGCTCTTAGTTACTTGAATAACTAAGCTGTTTCTCTTCCTGTACTTGCAGCTGTGAGGATGGGCTATTGTTAAACCCACTGCTCCTGTACTGCAGGGGAATGGGGCTTTATGGCAAGATACACTCATGATCCACAAGGTGTATCTAAATTATGCATTAAATGGGGAGAGGCTTCTGACAACCTTGTATCCCAAAATCTGGCAGAGCAACATCACCCACTAAAAATGGAATGGTTTTCATTCTTGAATAACTTTGGATAGGGCTGTAGTGTTTGTATAAAACAAGGGGCCACTCCAGGGCTGCATAAAACAAATATTTTATCGTGCATCTCTAGACCCTATTAGGTTGATGTGGAAAATACCTTTTTCACATATGGCCTGCTTTAATTTGAGAGACTAGTGGCATGGTTAAAGGCAGTGCTATTTTTCTAGAAGAAGAGGTGCCAGAACTTACCATTAATGTCTTCCATGTTCTCTTATAATGGCAATGGCACCCACCTGAGAGGTGCTGGAATTGAGTACCAGTGAGTTCCTGCTGAAAAAAAAGCCCTGCTTAAAGGGTTCCAAAAGCTGTCAGTTGAATTGGCATTCTTAGTCAACTGCAACTACTCTCAAACTTTTTATTCATTTCTTACGTTTCTCTGCCACCTTTTCCTCCAAGGAGCTCAACGTCAGTGTTCGAAACTCCTATTGTTCTAGGCTCATTTTGCGACAGGGAATTTAATTAGCACGAGCAGTTTCTGAGTTCTGGGTGCAGTACTGCGCCTAAGATTTCAGATTAAAACTGCAGAGTGGAAGGAAAGGACCCTTTTCTGCCTCCCTGCTTCTAGCTACTCTCTGAAGACTGGAGAAGAGACCCTCTTAAGAATATTAGGGGGGTGGGCAGGGGAAGGATGAGGCCATGTGAAAAATGGACATAATATTTTTGCTGCAATTCATTCATTTCCAGCTTTGTATTCATGTTATAAAAAAGAGCACCTAGGCTTTCTTGTTCTTAGCCGGTTTATTGAAACGAATGTCTCTTCAAATGTTTTCAGGTTATTCAGCAGTCTCAAAAGCCAGGCACGTTGATCAGGCCACCACAGGTGACATTGACACAGACCCCTATGGTAGCCTTGCGGCCACCGCACAACCGTATTATGCTTACTGCTCCTCAACAAATTCAGCTAAACCCACTTCAGACAGGTAAGAGAGAAGCATTCTTGTTATTTATTATAACGGGGTTTTTTTTCTCCATTTAAAAAACCAGCCGTCTGATGCTGTGTCATAACATTGCACTTGGAAAATAATGTTTTCAATCACGGGCCCCCTTAAAGGTACGTGACTGTTTTGGAGAAGTTTTTTTTTATCGGATTCTTGGAAGTCAGAAAACCTGCACAGGAAATATACATTCTTTCTGAGCCAGCATCTCAGGTAGCAGATTTATCAGGTCATGGGGCAGGACTATGCATACTCTATGCTTAACTCCCTCTCCTCTTAATTCTGCTTCAGGTAAAGACTTTGCACCATTCTGCTGGTTTTGGTGTGTTTGTGTGGATTCTGAATTACAGAGCATTTTTCTTGATTTCCTTTCCTTGCAGTCCCTGTGGTAAAACAGACAGTATTACCTGGAACCAAAGCTCTTTCTACACTTTCAACTCAAGCAGCTGCTGCTCAAAAAAACAAACTCAAAGAACCTGGGGGAGGTTCTTTTAGGTAAGTAATCCTGTGCATTAGTGCAAAGAGATTTGCAGGAGGGGGGTAGAATCCTGGAAATGACACCTGTCCCTGCGACAGATACTTTGTATTTGTGTGTGTGTGTTTTGGTTATGCTTTATGTTGCTTTCTCAGTAGCTGCAGATTTGCAGCACCCAGGGAATAAATACTGATCTTTTAAATATCTTCTTATCTGGATTAGCAAATATAGTAGGCTCATTCTGTCTTCCATGCAGAATTGCATTTCTGTATTTATTATACTGCCCAGTGTCTCTCAAATCTTTCTGGAATCCGGGCAGGCGGACCCCTGTGCAACTTCTGAATGCTTCCCTCTATATCAGGGGTCAGCAAACTCTTTCAGCAGGGGGCTGGTCCACTGTCCCTCAGACCATGTGGGGGGCCGGACTATATTTTTTGGGGGGAAATGAAAGAATTCCTGTGCCCCACAAATAACCCAGAGATGCATTTTAAATAAAAGGACACATTCTGCTCATGTGAAAACACCAGGCAGGCCCCACAAATAACCCAGAGATTCATTTTAAATAAAAGGACACATTCTACTCATGTAAAAACATTATAATTCCTGGACCATCCGTGGTCCGGATTGAGAAGGCGATTGGGCCGGATCTGGCCCCCGGGCCTTAGTTTGCCTACCTATACTCTATATGCCTCCCCATGTTTGATAGGTTAAAGCACAGAGATCCTCATGTGTAGACACCTTCTGGCAGCCTACTTTGATGGACTAGGCTCTGTCAATTTGAGCAAAGGGGTTCAAAGAATGCTGGATCAGGACCTCTTGGTTTCTCCTTTCTTACATCTCCTCCCACTTCTGTGAGGCAGCAGCGAAGGGGGAAATCCTGGGAAGAACCTATTCTCTGGTGGGGGAGCAACGTATCCTGCCAACATACCTTTTAAAAAAGAGAAGGAGAGATGAAATGGTCTGAAAGCCCTTCCTGATTTTAGGGGGAACAAAGAGAGAAGAAACCCCAAGCGAGAGGGGAACCAATGAAGCATTCTTCTTTTCTACTCCTCCATCTCAATACACCACTAATTTCCCCTCCCCACAGATATTAGGGGTGATGGAAGTGGTCTTCAGTTTCTACCAGGTGGCTTAAGTATGAGAGGGAATAGAGGAGCCCCTATCTTAAGTCTCCCATGAAAAGGTAGACTTACATGCATTGGGTATAAAATGCACAGCTGGAACCAGGGAGCAGCACATCTTGCTTATTCTTCTTTCCTGTGGGAAGGAAAGGGCAGTAGTACCAGCATACAGGAAGCTAGGCTTGACCTGGATATCCTTTATATTTTATTTTGTTGCTGGGCAACAGCACCCCCTGCTGGACCAGGAGAAGTCAATGAGCTGAACCACCCCATCTCTTCCTCCTTGATTCCTGACCCCCAGTCTGTTATACCGTTCTTTCTTCCAACTGTCTCATTCCCTCTGCCCTACAGTTTGAGAACGGCTAATCTAGCCTGTGGATGCTGAGCTCTGTCACCTTCTGTCAGTGTCCACATAACATTAATGTTGTGGTTGTGGTTGTTGTTGTTTAGTTGATTAGTTGTGTCCGACTCTGCATGTCCCCATGGACCAGAGCACGCCAGGCACTCCTGTCTTCCACTGCCTCCTGGAGTTTTGTCAAACTCACGTTGGTCGCTTTTGTAACACTATCCAACCATCTCGTCCTCTGTCGTCCCCTTCTCCTTGTGCCCTCCATCTTTCCCAACATCAGGGTTTTATCCAGGGAGTCTTCTCTTCTCATGAGGTGGCCAAAGTATTGGAGCCTCAGCTTCAGGATCTGTCCTTCCAGTGAGCACTCAGGGTTGATTTCCTTCAGAATGGATAGGTTTGATCTTTTTGCAGTCCATAGGACTCTCAAGAGTCTCCTCCAGCACCATAATTCAAAAGCATCAATTCTTCAGCGATCAGCCTTTGTGGTAACAATCATGTTGCCAGATCCCAAAACAATAGAGATTATGAACCGTGTGCAAAAAGCAATAGATGCTCTTCAGTGAATTATTTTTTTGAATCCCAATAATTCATGTAACCCATGACTCACTCCTTTTACTCTAGCAGGATGCGTTAGAGGAAAAGTGATGCTATTCTTGTTGGCTTATAGGAAGAAGAAAAATTCAAAATATCTGCATTTAGGGCAATACCTTTATTAGGCCAAACTGTTCTAAAATAGCGTGCAAGCTTGCAAGTCCGGCATTCTTCATTGGGCTAGATGGTAAAGAAGGGAGAGGGAAAATAGTTAGCTGCTAATAAAGCTGATACTATACCTTGTCTCAAAGTGGAGTGTGAGGGAAGGCTCTGTGAAGATTACACATTTTTGCCTGTTTGCCTGCATAGATGCAAACTCACAGCTTTACCACCAGCCAAATCTCTCTCTCCGCCCCTCTGATTTTCTCTCCCACCCACCACTTACCTTCTAACATAGCCTTTGCTAACTTGCTGCCCTCCATAATTTTAGGCCATAACTCCCATCAGCACTGAAGGGAGTCGTAGTCCAAATTGATGATGGCAGATCTAGACTGATGATTCCTGCAGTGCTTGGACGTTTTGTGACATTTTACTTGGCCTATTGAAGGTGTAGCTCCTGTATGGATTTTAGAATGATACGTTAGGTTACCCCCTAGCTGAGAACCCCCTAGCTGTGTATTTTCTCATCAAATTTATAATCATGTTACTATCCATCTTCTGGATAGTAGACACTATCGAACACACAAATAGGCATTGCACACACGCCCCCCGTTGTTGTTGTTGTCGTCATTATTATGGATTGTCTTTCATTGTCCCCCAGCCCCCCCCCAATTTATTAATGGGAAAATCTACTGATGCGTTAATGCCTTATTTGCATAAATTTGAACCATGCCTTTTGATTATTCATATTCGTTAAGGTTTCTTCCTTCGACAACAGTCTTTACTGATGTCAACAAATGTCCACATTTCATCTTTCAATGAAGTTCTGTAGTTTTGTTGGATTCAGCTTACTTTTCTTTGAGTTTTGATACTCTCAATATTTTACTGTGGGTTGGATCCAGAGATAGCCAAGAAGATCTCCTTTCATGCAGTGGGGCTTTCTCGGGTCTTCTGTCCAATTGCCATTCCCACTTGTCGAGGGAGTGCTGGAAGCCGCAATGGGGAGAGTGCTCCTGTGCTTGAGTCCTGTTTGCTAGTTTTCCACAGGGATCTAGTTGGTCACTGTGAGAACAGGATAGACCATTGGCCTGATCCAGCAAGCTAGTCTTCCATTCTTAAGACCAGGCTTCCTCAAACTTGGCCCTCCAGATGTTTTGGGCCTACAACTCCCATGATCCCTAGCTAGCAGGTCAGGGATGATGGGAATTGTAGTTCCAAAACATCTGGAGGGCCGAGTTTGAGGAAGCCTGCTTAAGACCCTCTGGAATGTGATAAAATTGGGAGAGAGCCAGAGTTGCCTTGCACCAAGTGGCAGTGTCTCAAAAAATATCCAGATTTGAGCCAATACAATCACATTTAAATTCCGTATTGTTTTGCAAAATGCCCTTCACTTTGTTTTTGCTGCCCCTGCCCTCCCAGTATCTATTCAGCTGCTCATTGAATACAGTTCGCTGTTTTGCAAATTCCTGGCATTTTTTGAAATTTCCAGATAAAAAAAAAATACTTATTTTGAATCTACTGTTCCCTCTTTCTGAAGGGATGACGATGATATCAATGATGTCGCATCGATGGCAGGAGTTAATCTATCAGAAGAGAGCGCACGTATATTGGCCACGAATTCTGAGTTGGTGGGCACATTAACAAGGTCGTGTAAAGACGAAACCTTTCTTCTCCCGGCACCTTTGCAAAGAAGGATACTCGAAATAGGTGAGTTGCTGTGAATCTCAGCAGCATAATGGCCTGATTGGTGATACGAAGCGACTCCATCCTTTTATGGTTCCACGTGATGATGTTACTGGTCCAGCAGTGGCGGCCCATATTGAGCACAGCTTAGATGTGACACACAGATTCATTCTATTAAGCAAAAGTGGATAGAGAATGAGGGGTGGATGGGACAAAGGCAACAGTTGTCTATGTGCTATCTTTAAAGGCCACTGAGAGCCATCTGCATTAGGTACAGTGATTCGGAGACTCTTTTTATATAGTAGCTTTAAAAATATTCCCATGTTTTACACACCAGAAAAGTAGCTTCTGTGTTTCAGACATCCTGTTTTTTTAAAAAAACATGGACAACCTGGTTTCAAGCTATCAGGAACCCAAATTGGCTACAGCTTCCCTGTGGAGGATATCAATATGGGATAACCTGTATTTTACTGCTGCAACTTTGTGACTTGCCCTGTACAGAACAATTGCACCTAACAGGCAGCAAAGCAGAATGAATTTGTGCACACAAGTACAGACACACACACACAAACACACACCATTTCCATTAGATGTTATGTCATAGCTGTGTATCAATCATCAGCTAAGCATAATTATCAGGCTTCTATAGCAGGCTACCAAGTGTTCCTTCCGTCTTTCCCTTTCTAGCAAAAGTTATTGCCTGTTGTAAACAACTTCTCAGACTTGGAGAAATAGATTGTAAAGCAGTGATTAGAGTTGTAGGCTTGGGCCTAGGAGATCTAGGATTAAATTGCTGCATAGCCTTTGAAAAAAATCTGTAAGCTGCCTCGAGTCCTGTCAGGGAAAAAGGCGGGGTATAAATATAATACTAATAAATAATATTTGGTTAGGTCAGTCGCAATATATTTGCCATCTTTAAAATGAGGGTCATAGTGTCCTTCCTCACACACTTCTTTTCCAAAAAGCAGCACAGTGAGATTCATGAAGCCCATTGCAAATAAAAGGAAATGAAATGAAACTAATTAATATCACTGTTAAGTAGTACACATACTTCAATAGGTGCACAATCCACTTCGTTAGGAAACCCAAAAACATTAGCTGTGTTGGTGCCAAGTACTGTAGTAAATTGCTGAGCTTTGTTTGAGAAAAGCAGCTGCATGGGACTCTTGGGTGGTAAGTCACATTATGTGAATTGTTTTGGGGGGCTTTTTGTGCATGCATAGCCATTGCTTTGGGGGCTGCAGTATCAGGTGGTGTTAAGTAGGTAGGAAAGGGCCATCATAGGTCAGACATCATGGGTAGAACTTTTGAATCACCATAAACTCAGTGCTTTCCAGTAGAGTCGTTTCACACATTCAGTGGCAAGTCAACCAACAAGAAACCAAGTAATGTGATTCTTTACATGAACTCGGCTCTGAATCGGCAATGGCTGCTTAGGTTTCTTACTGAATGCCTTTGCTTTTGTTGGAAACACAGGTAAGAAGCATGGAATAACGGAAATCCACCCCGATGTAGTTAGCTACGTATCGCACGCAACGCAACAAAGGCTACAAAACCTGGTTGAGAAGGTATCGGAGACTGCCCAGCAAAAGAATATGTCTTACAAGGTAAATAGTCTTACTGACAGTGAGAAGGTTTGGCAACTTGGATTCTTTTGAGCTCTGGTTTAATGAGCTCAGACGCAATCCCAGGAATTCTGTTTCTAGCCCGTGATTTACAGCTTTTGTAATAAATTATTATTATTATTATTATTATTATTATTATTATTATTATTATTTATACCCCGCCCATCTGGCTGGGCTTTCCCAGCCACTCTGGGCGGCTTCCAAAAAAATATTAAAATACTATAATACATCACACATTAAAAGCTTCCCTAAACAGCCTTCCTAGCAGCAGAGAACCTCATTGTGGTGAACAAAAGCAATCCAGGCCTGAAGAAATCAAGTGTGTCTTGTAGACACAGTCTTTGCTGTGACAATGGAGGCATTATGGGAATAAAGCAACAACAGGAATGTTTTTCCTCTTTAATAACTATGCCAGGGCTACTTCTTGGGACATAAAACACTGTTGCATGGATGGGGGAAAAAAGGAAAAGCTACTTTGGGTTATTGAAACCTGCTATCAAGTTAAAGTCTTAAATTTCTTTTAAAAGTCTGCATGCCTTTCATTAAATAGATAAATAAATGGGCAGATTTAAGCAATCGTTGGCTAGGTTTAGCTCCCGTTTGGTCCTTTTTGTTGCAAATTTTTGCACTTTGAAATGAAATCAATGGAGGTGCTGTCAGGTATGATGACAAATCAGATATATTTATCCACTGCATTAAGAAGAGGGCAGTGCAGGGTGGATAAAATTGGGAGAGGGTGGTGATGATTCTGAATTTTCTCCTAAAGTTTATATTTATGTACACACCCTGGTTTAATCCTGGCTTGAGGGCAAACCATAGTTTGATATATTCTGCTGAAATAGCAAATGAGAAGTGGATGCTTCTAATCTCCTCCCCTCACATACAAAGGAAGCAAGAAGGATATGAGGGAGTACACAAGCCTCACAACCTCGTAATGAAAAGCCATGGTTTGTCATTCTGGGTGAAGTGAATCTCTAAGGGATTTCTTTCTCACTGGCCAGCCAAATGACAGATTTTGTGTAAAACCTCCCATTGATGGATATTCTTTTGGCAGCTGTGTTACCTTCAGCTCCCCCCCCCCCCCAATTCTCACAGTTCCCTGAGTTGCAGGTGTATAACATGGTGCCGTTTTCAAAGTTTCATTAACTATGAACTGTTATAGTCTAAGAGGGAATAGAATGGGTGTGTTGTTTGGGGTGGCAATTTTTAAATTTGCTTTATTTCTATACCCAAAATTGCCTGGTTAATATTGCCTCCTGTAGTCCTGCCCTCCCCTCTGTTCCCTGCCCCCCCTCCCTAATACTGCATGACGCTGAATGGTGGAACTTATTGCTGCTGGAATTACTCCATGGAAAGGACTTAGGGCAAATACAAATATAAAAAGCTATTGGCAGAGAAGGTCAAAATTGGACTTACTTATGGTTAGAGTATCTCTAAACTTAATTTGGCTCAACACTGGACTGGACAGGAGATTAGGGAATGGTTGTCTTGATATTTTGTGCCATTACATGCTTTCTCAAAATCCACCTCCAGCCGTTATCAGACACAAAATAGAGGAACTGATGAACCATTAGCCTGATCTACTGGCTGTCCTATTTTTTCCGCCTTAGACCAAGCTCTGGAAATGAAATTGTGTAATATATTAAAAGAAGGATAGGTTTCAGATATTCTTGAGTTGATTTGACAGGTTTCCATGACCTAAAGAACTGGGCTTTTAGGGGAAAAGAATCTTTTTGAAAAAGGAAGCTGAAAATATCACTTGAATGTTAATAGACCCTGATGAGATCATAGAAAAGATTGTTGAATTAAAAAAACAAAACAACACGTTTTTAGCCAGCTGTATGAGTTTAAAGATTAACTTGCTGTTTGAAGAAGATTAAGTGAACATTTTGAGCTTGTGTGTGTGTGTGTGTGTGTGTGTGTGTATACTCTTGTTTAGCTGTGCAGTACAATTGCACCCCCCCCCCATTTTTTCCTAATGAAAACCATTTCCCCACATTTTTTAGGATGATGAAAGATACGAACAAGCAAGTGATGTTCGGGCGCAGCTCAAATTCTTTGAACAACTTGATCAAATAGAAAAACAGCGGAAAGATGAACAAGAAAGGGAAATTCTAATGCGCGCAGCAAAGGCAAGTGCTTTGTTGTTGTTTTTCACCCCTAATAGATTGACAAGTGTTGCATTTGACGTTGAAAGAGCCGCGGTTCTTTTGTTCTCCTGGCTGTGAAATGAGACGGGAGGCTCTTCTTCTAACCCTAAATGCCACACAGTGTGATGCTGCTCTTTTGCATGCTGTCTTTAGTCCAGAACCACAAAAGGACTGTATGTCGAGCTTCAGCCACACAGTGCCCCCCCACCTTTTTGGGGGGAGGGTGTGTTGCTGTCCATCATCACCCAGAAGCCACTCCCAGCAATTTTGGAAATCGCCCCCAGCAGCACTCTGGTAGAGCATGAGGCTCTTAATCTCATGGATTTGAGTCCCATATTACAAAAAAGATTCCTCCTGCATTGCAGGGGGTTGGACAGGGTCCCTTCCAACTCTACGATTCTGTGAAAACAGCTGGGGGATTCTGGTGTGGATGGGAAAACTTCCTCAGGTCTAAGCGGGCTCCTTGGATCCCAGCCTATAACTGTAACCCGGAAACTGAAGTGGAAAACACTTTGTACTCCCTTGAACGGGGAGATTGAATCGAATAACATTTTGCACTCTCAATGATGGCTCAAAGAGAAGCAAAATGCCCTGTGCAAATGCGTTTTGTAAAACCAGGCACAAAAGGGGTAGCGTAGAACCTCCTGCTTTCTCCTTATGGAGGCGCAAATCCAGTGAGAGCTTTGCTGCTTAGTTTGAATCTGGACTGAGCCACAAAACTCCCTGGGTGACTCTAGGCCAGTCACAGTGGGTGATACCCAGCACTGCGTTAGTAGAGTTCCACTTGCACCGTGCAACTTGTCTTCTCCTTTCCCTGCGCTGCCCCCCAGATCGTCCTGCAGCCCCCAGGAACAGATTTTGTGGGTGTGCAGGGCCTGCAGAGGAAGAGAAAATTCCATTGCACAACTGGAAATTTTACGCATGTTTCTCAGCCCACAGGGTTGTGAGGATAATCAATAATAATAATATTTTCCCCAGCCGCTCTGGGTAGCTCCCAACAGAATACTAAAAATATGATAAAACATCAAATATTAAAAACTTCCCTAAACAGGGCTGCATTCAGATGTCTTCTAAAAGTTCGTTGTTTATTTCCTTGACATCTGATGAGAGGGCATTCTACAGGGCGGGCGCCACTACCAAGAACGCCCTCTGCCTCATACCCTGTAACCTCACTTCTCACAGTGAGGGAACCACCAGAAGGCCATCGGAGCTGGACCTCAGTGTCCAGGCTGAATGATGGGGGTGGAGACGCTCCTTCAGCGGATAACCCCCTGTATGCCACTCTCGGATCCTTCACAGAAGAGCCAAGATACAAGTGTGAAAAATAAGTAACTGCTAGACTTCATTGCTGTGTATAATGGAGAGCCCAGCAGCCTGTCTCATACCGAAAGCGTGAGACCCATTGAGTTCCACA
Source organism: Podarcis pityusensis (assembly GCF_964106645.2). NCBI lineage: Eukaryota > Metazoa > Chordata > Lepidosauria > Squamata > Lacertidae > Podarcis > Podarcis pityusensis. The sequence continues at coordinate 10,573,584 of NC_138030.1, forward strand.
GTTTGCTAGGAGATCAGAATACCTATATTAGGTTCATTGGATCTGAAGTCATCCGGACACCAGAAATCACCAAGGAATTCTCAAGAGGAAGGGAAAAACCCTCCATTCAGACTCCTTTCTTTCTTAAATAGAACTATGCCAGAGCTTGAGGTAGGTGCCTGGGTATTTGGCTGGATCCAGTCTGTTTCTTCTTCACTCTCCCAGCCACCAGGGTGGTAGCTCATCGTGTTAAATTTGAAAATCTGAGCATGTGCTAGTGTTGGACTAGGACCTAGGAGACCAGGGTTCAAATTCCCACTTGGGCATGAAGCTCCGTGAGTGGAATTGGGCCAGTCAGTGCCTATAATCCTCAGCTTTCTCACCTACCACACAGGGTCGTTGTGGAGAATAAATGGGGGGGGGGGGACCATGCGTACCACCTTGGGCTCCTTGGAGGATTAAGTGCAAGATAAATGCAATAACTAATAACTCATTAGTCTTATGTTTGGAATATAGTTAAAATACGAAACATATGTTATAGCCAAGAACACATTTTTAAAATGTCTCTGATTTATTCTCTTTTTTCCCCCTTACTTTGTCTCCCCTCTCCTTCTCCCTGCTGCCACTTCGAAATTCTTCATCAACAGTCTCGATCTAGACAAGAAGACCCCGAGCAGCTTAGGTTGAAACAGAAAGCCAAGGAGGTATGTTTTTTCCCCAAACCGCCTGTCGTATTTATCATCTCAGTGCTGCATTTGTTACATTTTCACCTGCGTAATAATGACTGCGTTCCAAAACAAGCATAGGGGAGAGTAAAAACATAAAGGAAAATGGTGACTTTTTCTCTTTTGCCAAACACAGATGCAGCAACAGGAACTAGCACAAATGAGACAGAGGGATGCCAACTTGACTGCCTTGGCTGCAATAGGACCCAGAAAGAAGAGGAAAGTGGATTCCCCGGGCTCTGGATCAGGGACAGAGGTACAAGACTACAACTCTGTTTGTACATCATTGGATCCTAGACTTCTGATGGCTCTGGTACCGCTTCAAACTAAACTGAAATTGGAAGCACATTTCACTCTTGCCCAACACAGATTTTCTTGTTGCGGGTGTGAGAGTTAGAATTAGCCACCCCAAGTTTAACAAAGTGTGTACCACCTATGCAAGTTGCAAGTCTCATTGCTGGTACACTTTCCTGCACCACTGCTGCACATCATTTAATTACCCTTGAGTGCCTTATGCTATATATCTTAAATTTCTTTAAACCTATCTGCCATGTTCTTTCTTACAACTGTGTAAGTTCTGACAGGCACAATATTTTAAGAGGCTTTACTGTTAAGTTTATCTCAATGTCTTTGGACTGATAATTTCAAGATGTGTTGGAGCAGATTCTTCATCTGTCTTTTCTTAGTGGTGCAGAATGTGCAAAAAATAATAATCTTTCTTGATGTGAAACAGGATATAAAGTTGGCATTTTGTGTATGAGATGTAACCTCTGGAATGCTTCATAATGGTTGTAGTTCCCTTAAACAAAGGGTTGGAGCCTCAATATATCCGATCTGCAATTCCAGATGCCTCACAGAAAACCTTTATTAATATAAAAGCAGATATCTCTGCCAATTTGTTTTCTTTATTGCTGTAGCAGCAGTGGAAGAAAATGGGCTTTGAAGTTCATCTTCTTCTGCATAGCTCTTGACAAAAATGATTTTCATGTTGCAGGCTTTCCTGCGAATAGCAATTTGGATAACACTCATTGAAACAAGTTTCCATTTTCTCTTCTAACAGAGGCTTTAATTAGAGGCAGAAATTGAGCAGATGCACTCTTCTAGTTCTGTAGTGTGTATTAGTGGAACCTGTTGAATTCCTGCCTGGGGCAGAGCGACAGTTGCACAGTACTAGACAGTAGTAGACGGGGTGAGCTCCTGTTGCTTGGTCCCTGCTCCTGCCAACCTAGCAGTTCGAAGGCACGTCAAAGTGCAACTAGATAAATAGGTACCGCTCCGGCAGGAAGGTAAATGGCATTTCCATACACTGCTCTGGTTCGCCAGAAGTGGCTTAGTCATGCTGGCCACATGACCCGGAAGCTGTACGCCGGCTCCCTCAACAAATAAAGCGAGATGAGTGCCGCAACCCCAGAGTCGTCCGCGACTGGACCTAATGGTCAGGGGTCCCTTTACCTTTACCCCAAAGGCCAACAAAATTTATTTTGGCACATGGGGTAGAAAATCCCATAAGCAGCTCTTTCCCCTCCCTGCAGTAAAATATACAACAGCAATGAATTAACTAAATTGTTGCCCAAAATCAGCTGCTTGAGGTAGTAGTCTCACTTTTTTTTTTACAGTAGGACTGGCCCTGGTTGAAGGCACAAAATGAAAGTGCAGAAGCTGATAAGCCTATCTAGAAATATCTCTGCAAAATTCCCCCTTTCTAGAAGCTGCAAGTTTCTCTGGCGTGTGTTTATATTGTTACTAGTAAATATTTTATAAATCTTACATAGCTTTTATAAATCTGAAAAGCATTTACATAGGTTTTATAAATCCATTTGAGTCCAAACACCCATATCTAAAAGGGCACTGCAGTGAATTCCATGGGACTGTTGTCTGTGAAGTCCTGGGGAGAAGGGAATTGAGTTAAATCAAGCTCAAAGCTTACTTAATTTTAAAAACTTAAGTTGCGTTCTGAACAGTAGTAGCACGTAGACAGATGTGGAAAAATAGGGAATGCAATAAAATTATCATTACTCAAACTTGGAGCAGTGATCCAAAATAGCATTCATTGTGTCTAAGTCCATTAGGTGTGCTGAGCAAATTTAGAAGTAAGCTGTGTTCAGTTGGGCTTACTCCCTAGTTAAGTCATTTTAGGATCGGAGTCTAAAACAACTTACTTCCAAACCTTACCATTAAACTTGCTCTCAAACCCTATCAGTCAGAATAATTATTATTATTATTATTACTATTACTACTACAATTTATATACCACCCTTTAGCCAAAGATCCCAGGGCGGTGCACAACATTAAGAACATAATTTATGCAGCATAATAAAAAACAGAATACCCAGCATAATAATAAAACAATCGTGATAACTGCCCCCCCCCCCCAATATACATTTAACAGACCATAGATTATTTAATTGCCAAAGGCCTGGGTAAAGAATAATGTTTAGTTTTTATTGAGCAATAGCACCTACTCCCTGATTAGAGGTGCAGAAGTGATCTTCTTTTCTAGTTCGTTCAGGATCAGGGTTTCTGCCTACCGTTAAAGAGAAGGACTTCAACATACCCATTGCGTCATTTTGGAAGTCTGTGTCCAGCTGCTCCATGCTGTAGGCCACATTCCAGTGGTGGGTGGTGCCAGGGGCAAAAATGGGTGGAGCAATGGATGTGAAGCTTGCTTTCTCCTGTACAGTATAAATGGGAGATTAATGTTCACACATCTCTTCGTTTGGGCAAGCAAGAGTCTTAGCACAGTGCCAGCCAGGCAAAAGCAGCCGAGGACCCGGAGCAGGATTGTCTGGGGGAGGGAGCATGGCTTAGGAAGAGTCAGAGATTGCTGGAGGGTGCCTTTGGACCCTGGACCGGAGGTTCCCCAATACCTGAGTATAGCATTGGTCCCCCAAGTACATTGTATCATGAAGCCCTAACATAATTGTTCCTCTCCAGGGGCAGGTCACTGCTAAGTGGACCAACATTGCTGTGTCTGAAAGCAGTTTCATTTAGTTCCTACATACAGTGGTACCTCGGGTTAAGTACTTAATTCGTTCTGGAGGTCCGTTCTTAACCTGAAACTGTTCTTAACCTGAAGCACCACTTTAGCTAATGGGGCCTCCTGCTGCTGCCGCACCGCCGGAGCACGATTTCTGTTCTAATCCTGAAGCAAAGTTCTTAACCCGAGGTACTATTTCTGGGTTAGCAGAGTCTGTAACCTGAAGCGTATGTAACCTGAAGCGTATGTAACCTGAGGTACCACTGTATTTATCCAAGGTAGATTTAAAATACTATGCGGGCTATTAGGATCACACACACACAAACCTTCAGGCATACAGTGGAACCTCGTGTTACGCACCGTCCTCCTTGCGAACGCTTTGGGTTACGAGCTCCGCTAACCCGGAAGTAGATGCTCCAGGTTGCGAACTTTGCCCCGGGATGCGAGCGGAAGTCACGTGCTGGCAGCACGGCAGCAGCGGGAGGTGCTATTAGCAAAAGCGTGCTTCATGTTGCAAGCGGTTTCGGATTAAAAATGGACCTCTGGAACGAATTAAGTCCGTAACCGGAGGTACTACAGTGTACATGAACATTTAACTTCTTATGTCCTTCAGTATATGGAATCTGCTTTTCATTCGTTAGAAATTCTTGTTTGCATATCAGCAAACTGTGATCAATTTAGTTACCTTAGTTCAATCTGTTACGGGATAGCCAAATGTCCTAAATCAAAGCTTTTGTTTGCTTAATTAAGAACCAGCTGCTTTGGATCTAATTGACTCGCAGCTGTGCAGCTGCTGCTGCTGCTGCTGCAGTTGACATTTTTAAACTGAGCTCCCCTTGTCTCTCTCTTGGTGCATGCACACATTGTGGGGGCGTTTTTCTTGCAGTTAAAACAGTATTACCAAAACTGGTTCCGATCAGACTAGCGTGCTGATATCAAAGGAATGTCGGACCTTAATAAGTCACCTGTAAGCAAAGCAAAAAAAGGAAAAGGGGGGGGGGAGCCAAGAAAATATAACTGCACAATTAGCTTGCGGATATGATGTTCAATATCCGAGATGATGTCAAAAGCCCAGGTTTTACCTGGACAAATTAATTTGTTGCTCTAATTGTGCAAATTCAGCTGTTTGAGCATTTCTGGGAAGCTTAAAAATGTATTGTGACAAGATTGCCTGATTAGCTTAAAGGCTCGCATAATATACCTCATGGCATTCTTGGCCATGACCCAGTTTGACCCCACACACTCCCTAGAGTTATTGAGAGGAGCCGTCAAACAGGATGCTCCGTCTGCAAAGTTTTAGCTCATACGTGAGGAGGCAGCCCTTGAGTTGGTATTTGGGCAGATATATGCAATGTTTCTCAAGGCTTTTGAGCTTCGTTTCTGCTTTTAAGCATGTTGCTTTCTGGAAGGGGATGGTCCTGTCTAAAGCAAGGGGCTTGGAGTGAAGAATTTGGCAGGGATAGATTTGAGGTGTGTGAGCCTTTGGTCCCACTGTTAGACGAGGCTGCACACTGAAGAAGGAGGGGGCAGATGGATCATGATCCTGGGGGCTGGAGTGGGGCACTACAGTGTATCAGGAAAGGAAGGGCTGAGAATCAAGAAGGTCAAAGAGTGGGAGGACAGTACCACTGTGCACTAAAAAAAAAATCCCAATATTTTTCTCAAATATGACCCTGCTAAGGCAAATAATACTAAACTGCAGCTGCTCAGTTTGTGCAAACTGCAACTTCAACTTGTACACCAATTAGCAGTCTTTCCAGGTGGTATATCTCCCTTGGTTCTTCTTCTTTTTTTTAATATAGAAAAGTCAGAGCAGAGACAAATTCTCTGGTCTATATATGCCACCTGCTGGTCTCAGCTCATTACTGCCTCTCCACATGCATTCCAAGACAATGAGGAGATGCTGCAAAACCTCCTGTCTCTTCTGATGCGATAACTCACTCCTATTATATGTTTTTGTTAAGTTGACTTGCCTTTTAGTAATTATTTTACAAAACAAAAGCTATGTGCTGCTTCTGTAGTCTTAATCTGCAGATGAAGGGCGGTATGCAAATTCAATAAATAACAACTACTACAACAACAACTACAACTACAGCAACAACACAATATGAGAAGTGATGTAATCTTAGTATATGACTTCCAAAACTGTGCCATTATAGCCCCAGCTGTTCCTTTCACCCCCTTTTAAAAAATACAGAGCTTTTGCTAAATAGTATACTGTTAAACAAATTCGCCCTCAGTCATCGATAGTTATGTTTATTGTGGGTTGGAGCAGTTGCTCCTGCCTGACATTTACCGTATTTTTCTGTGTATAAGATGCCCCCATGCGTCACAAAAGCCAAAAAGCATCTGCTCCACAGCCAGCAAGCACACGCACAATTCCGCAGCATAAGCCAAGCCACAGCAGCCCTTGCCGCAGCCACCAATCACCCACCCAGTCGCCGCTGTCAATCTTCTGCTCACGGCTGCAACCAATCGCCCGTCTCCCTCTTTGCACTACTCATGTATAAGACGAGCCCCGATTTTGAACATTATTTTACAGTAAAAAAGTTTGTCTTATACACGGAAAAGTACAAATAAAAAAAATCCTTCCAGTAGCACCTTTAAGACCAACTAAGTTAGTTCTTGGTATGAGCTTTCGTGTGCAAGCACACTTCTTCAGATACACTGAAACAGAAGTTGCCAGATCCTTCTATATAGTGAGAAGGTGGGGAGGGGTATTACTCAGAAGGGTGGTGGGAATGGGAGATTGGCAGATAGCTGGGATGAGCCTGCTGATGACTCTTAACGACTGTAATAGGTCTTACAGGAAAAGGCAAGGGGTGAGAAATGGCTTAGTCATGTATAATGTATAATAAGCCATTTCTCACCTTCTCACCCCTTGCCTTTTCCTGTAAGACCTATTACAGTCGTTAAGAGTCGTCAGCAGGCTCATCTCAGCTATCTGCCAATCTCCCATTCCCACCACCCTTCTGAGTAATACCCCTCCCCACCTTCTCACTATATAGAAGGATCTGGCAACTTCTGTTTCAGTGTATCTGAAGAAGTGTGCTTGCACACGAAAGCTCATACCAAGAACTAACTTAGTTGGTCTTAAAGGTGCTACTGGAAGGATTTTTTTTATTTTGACTATGGCAGACCAACACGGCTACCTATCTGTAACGGAAAAGTACAGTATTTGCAGAATGGTCATGCTCTTAGCCAGAAGGGCTGCGCTCATAAAAGGCTGTAAACATGGGGCACCAACTATTTGAATAGTTTTTTCATATCATAAGCTGGTCACTGAAGCTGGCTGTAAACTACCTAGGTTGGTTGAAAGTGTCCGGTTGGCTGCCCGGGATGTATAGAAGCTGAGATGTGGGTGGAGGCCAGGGACTGAGGGAATTTTTTGCACCTTCCCCAAACAACTGCTTGTGCCTCAAGCTCGCCTTGTGCTTTGTGGCTTTTACAAGCACATCTGCGTCGGCTTCGAATGGGCTGATATCTTACAGCACAGGTTCAATGTCTTGCCACATCAATACATTCAGTTTATAATGCCAGTGATAGCGATAACCAGAGCTCCCCAGTCTCTGACCCTTAAATGACTCGGGCACTCAGCTTTTTACTGCCACTGTAAGATTTGCAAATCTTGGGCCCGCCGCTCCCTATTGGTGTTTGCTTAGGCCAGCCTTCGCCAACATGGTATCCTTGAGATATTTTGGACTACAACTCTCATCAGCCCCAGCTTGAATATAGGCCTGACTTCTTTGGAAGCAGAAAGCTGAGACTCTTGCAGCGAGCCAGATATCTTCTGTTGTCTTCAAAGACCTCCTTCCTTGGAGGTTTCTAAGCAGAGGTTGAATTGGCCATCTCTCATGGATGCTTTAGCTGAGGTTCCTGCATTGTAGGGGGTTGGACTAGATCAGGCATAGGCAAACTTGGCCCTCCAGATGTTTTGGGACTACAACTCCCATCATCCCTAGCTAACAGGACCAGCGGTTAGGGATGATGGGAGTTGTAGTCCCAAAACGTCTGGAGGACCGAGTTTGCCTATGCCTGGACTAGATGACCATTGGGTCTCTTCCAACTCTACAATTCTATGATTCTAAGTGCTATAGATGCACTCATAGGTAGGCCTTTGCTGGGCGATAACATCATGAAGCATTCTCACTATCAGGGTGGCGGCGAGGGGAATCATCCAGTAGTTGCAGGACTCCATTCCCTGAAGACCTGGAAATTGTTATGTGGCCTCATTTACCTTGTACATAATACTACAAAAATGAATGTTCAGTGCTCATTAAAAAGACACCCCAGAGGATCTAAAATCACAGAATGTGCCTTAGTTTTCCTCCGACTCCTGTGTGGATTCCGTGTTCCCATGATGCTTTGGGTGTCTGGGGACAGAAGTCCCCTGGATAATGCTGCCCCCATGAGTGTGTCTTTATAATGACTTATGAAACAGATGTTGGTCCGCGGATGCTAAGGCAGACTAGCATCATTCTAAGAATGGTTCAGTTCTATGCCAGCAGGTATTTAATCTGTGCTGTTCATGTCTTTAGCGTTCTGCAAAATTGCATTAGCCTTTTACCTGCTGTCTCTATTCCCCACTTTATTTCTGTTTTAATGCTTTTAATTATTTCGCATCACTCTTTTTATTGTTACAAGCCACCTTGCACATCTCTCTTGATACACAAAGTTCAGGGTAGAAATTACTCCAGTAAAACAAACAAACAAACAAACAAATTGACCACTACGCAAGGTGGAATAAAAGTCCAGAGGTCTTCTAAAATGTTGATGGATGCTCACGCACCCTGGAGCCAGTCTGGTGTAATAGTATAGTGTTGTTTGTTTTAGGTAGGGCCAAGCTGAAACCTGTCCATTTAGAGAGCCTTGAGCCAAGTCATTTGTATTACCATAAAAGTCATGCAGAGAGTCCTGCGGTCTAATCACTTTACTGGGTTGTTGTCAGGATAAGAAATGAAAGCTACTTTACTGAAAGGGGGCTGCAGAAATGGCAAGGAACCTAGAAGGCATTTGCATAAGAGGCAGCAAACAGGAACTGCAGGTGGGAAGAACTAGCTATAATAGCTAACAACAGCAACATATTTATAAGCCACTCATCTGACTGAGTTGCTCCAGCCACTCTGGGTGGCTTCCAACAAATTAAACACAGTAAAAATTCAAACGTGAATAATAATAATTTTTTAAAATTTATATCCTGCCCTCCCCAGCCGAAGCCAGGCTCAGAGCGGCTAACAACAGTAAAAGTAACACAGTTTACATAAAATCACAATCAATTAATTGAAATACATTCTAAAATCAATTCATTCTAAAATCAATTCAGAATCAAATTAATGGCAACCATTGGGCTAGAGTTCTATGAGTTAAAAACTCCCCTATCCAGTCCTTCCTTCAGGTGTCTTCTAAAAGTCAAGGATTGTTTATTTCCTTGACATCTGATGGGAGGGCATTCCACAGGGCAGGTGCCACTACCTGTGTGCCTGTATGTTTCTGAGCACAATTCAAAGTGTGATGCTGACCTTTAAAGCCGTAAACAGCCTCAGCCCAGTATACCTGAAGGAGCGTCTCCACCCCCATCGTTCAGCTCTGACTTTTAAAAAACATCTGAAGGCAGCCCTGTTTCGGGAAGTTTTTAATGTTTGATGTTTTGTTGCTTTTTTATATATATTCTGTTTGGAGCCACTCAGAGTGGCTGGGGAAACCTGCCAGATGGGCGGGGTATAAATAATAAATAAATTATCATCATCATCATCGTCGTCATCATCATCCCGAGAGGGCCCTCTGCCTGGTTCATTGTAACTTCACTTCTCTTAGTGAGGGAATTGCCAGAAGGCTCTCAGAACTTGGACCTCAGGGTATGGGCTGAACGATTGGGGTTGGAGATGCTCCTTCGAGTATATAGGGCTGAGGCCATTTAAGCTTCCCATTCCTGACATAGAGGGAACTTTCTAAGAGATTGTTGTTGTTGTTTAGTCGTGTCTGACTCTTCGTGACCCCATGGACCACAGCACGCCAGGCACGCCTGTCTTCCACTGCCTCCCGCAGTTTGGTCAAACTCATGCTGGTAGCTTCGAGAACACTGTGCAACCATCTCGTCCTCTGTCGTCCCCTTCTCCTTGTGCCCTCAATCTTTCCCAACATCAGGGTCTTTTCCAGGGAGTCTTCTCTTCTCATGAGGTGGCCAAAGTATTGGAGCCTCAGCTTCAGGATCTGTCCTTCCAGTGAGCACTCAGGGCTGATTTCCTTAAGAATGGATAGGTTTGATCTTCTTGCAGTCCATGGGATTCTCAAGAGTCTCCTCCAGCACCATAATTCAAAAGCATCAATTCTTCAGCGATTGGCCTTCTTTATGTAGCTCTCACTTCCTAACATCACTACTGGAAAAACCATAGCTTTAACTATATGGGCCTTTGTTGGCAAGGTGATGTCTTTGCTTTTTAAGATGCTGTCTAGGTTATTCAGCTATACTGCTAGCTCAGAGAACTAACCCATTGCCCTGTTCACACACACTGTATTCCACACAGCTTCCGCCGCCACCGCCGCCAATGCTTCTCTGAGGGCTTGGAAAATAAACTAACTTCTCTTCTTTCTGTTTTCAGGGATCCAGCACGAGTGTGGCAGTGCCAGGCAGCTCTGGAGTCGGAACAGCCAGGCAGTTTACACGGCAAAGGATAACGCGGGTGAACCTCAGGGACCTCATATTATGTTTAGAAAATGAGCGAGAGACAAGCCATTCACTATTGCTATACAAAGCATTCCTTAAGTAAAAAAAGTGGAGAACATCAAGGTATTTTTGGCGGAGAAGACACCTGGGGACACTTTTTTTTATATATATTTGCAGATTACGCCTTTTTGTAACGAGCATATGGGATACTGTTTAAAAAAAAACACACCCCATCAACAAACCATCACCACCACCACTCTGAGACAACCACCTCTTTACAAGGAACCGTTTTCTAGTCCCATTTATTATAAACTCTTTGGTGTAAGAGAGAGATCCCTTTCTTTGACAGTAAGGAGACTTGCAAAGGCCTGAGGAGTCGATAAGAGGACAATTTAAAGTTTAACTCATCTCTTTGATTGAGTGGCCTTCTTGCCAAACAAGCCATATTATAGAGACTGATGGAACCGTTTAGCAAATAACCAGCTACTCTGTGTCAGATCCTGTAGCAATTTCAACATTAATTGTGCATTTTAGTTCAGTTTTACTTAACGAAATCGATTATATAGGTATATGTCTACAGCAGATGACCTCATTTTATTTTAGCTTTTAAATGGAGTCAGTTAGCAAAGCGAACTGATTTTAATAAATATTTATCTTTTCCTGCCCAAAATTGTTCAGATCCTAGATTACACTTAATTTTAAGCGTAACCTCAATTCTTTTAATCTTGTTATTATCGCTTATTAGAGGCAACCCCCCACTCTGAAGGCCCACAAAGGAGGGTTACTTCTGAATGTTGTATCAGCATCTGTAAAAATAGAAAAAGAAAAAAAAGAAATGCATTTTATTTGCTATAGTTTGTAAAGCTGTAAAGTTTAAAACAAAAAAAGGAAAAAGGAAAAAAAGAAAAAACCTTTTCAGCATAAATATATTTTACTTGCACTGTGTTTTTTAGCGAAAGTGAAAGCTTAGATTAAATAAAAATCAAAGTTGAGAGGAATCATCAAAAAAGACAGTTTCTCAGTGTGAAATCAAGTGTTGAAAAATGGTTGGTGTATTTTGTCAGTAAATGTACATAATTTTTGGCACATAACATTAAAAAAAAATGGCTATGTAAACTATAATTATTTTGCTAAAAGACTGTATGCAAGCTATGGGCTTACTTTAAAGACGTCCAGAGCAAAATTCCCCTCTTTGTACCTATTTTTTTATTACAAATATACTAATTGGTTCTTTATATTTTCAGAGGTTATTGTATTAAATTGTCTATTGATAGTACTTTTATGACTGTAAATATGTCGGCTTTCTTTGTGTGAACTCTCATGTTAGATTTTAAGGGCAGGGGCCACCGTGAACACTTTTTGCGCAAATCCTGTTGAAACGAAGGGAGCTCTGCGACATGAACTGGCATTGGGTTTCAAGGGAGCCTTGTGCGAGAAGCGTTTCCGGTGGATTGCACCTTAACTCTTTTTGTGTGTAAACTGAATGCTGATCAGTATTTTTATCAAACACCCTACAAACTGTTACACCTTTTTATTTCGTCTTTTAGGGAATAAAAATCCTGTCTTTCCATTTTATTTTCATGTAAATTTTGCACAGTTCCTTGTTCATATGTAAATATTTTACTTTCAGAAATGAAGTTTTTAATTGCTATTGTTTTATATAGGATTGAAAGAAAATTAACTCCTTTATTAAAAACAAATTTATCTGTATCTGTGTATGTATTTTTGCTCTATAAAAATACTTCTGTTTCTGGATTTATTTAATTTCTCCCCATCCCATCCCTACACTGCTACCCCCCTCCCCTTAAAAAAAAAACATTCGAAGAAATAACCTCTCTTGGTTTTAAGCAGTGTTGGGAAGATAACAATTCTTCAGGGTGATCAGTGCCTGAAATAAAATTACAAACTGTATGCCAAGGAAACTCGGCTTCTGCACTTGGAATAAATTATGCTAGTTATATAAACCTGCAAATATGTACTATGCCTAATCAGTTCTGCGTCTAAGATTCAGCTACTGTGGTATAGTGGTTAGAATACTGGATTTGGGAGAAGGAAAATTGGGTTCAAGTCCCTATATCAGCCTTTCTCAACTCCAGCTTGTAATCTGTAGACTGCATTTCCAGTTGAAGTTTCTGAATTGTAGAGCACATTTACAAAAGTCCAATTCAGATGTCATCGGAGCATGCAGTATTTGCTGTACTGCCTGGGCTTTGGGGATTTCTGGTTCCAAACAGCAGGCTGGGCATGGCTGCCCTGATAAGCGACCTTGTGCCAGCCCCGTTTTTCCAGCAGAATAGTTGGGGAAATATTTATGCCAACCTGAGCTCAGGGTGCAACGGAGGGAGATAAATCCAATAGGTAAGTTTGGCTGCTTGTTTATTTATATGATCAGGAAAGAGCATGCAAGGGGAGGAGGGGGAGAGAAGCACGGAGATTGGATAGAAACACGTAGGCTTCAAGCAAAAGAAAAAAAGAAAAAGGCAGGGAAACAAATTATAATTCTGGGATTTAAAAAGCTGAATCCTGTGTCAGCTATGTAAATGAAGTACATTTGCAATGTATGCCAATTTTCCATAATTTTGGTGGATGTTGGAAGGATATAGTGCAATGGAAGGCCACCACCACCTGGGAAATGTGGCTTCTGATATTTTCCCAGGTACTACCTACATGATTGCAAGTTTACATTTATAGTTTTAGAAACTGTTGTTGTTGTTTAGTCGTTTAGTCGTGTCCGACTCTTCGTGACCCCATGGACCAGAGCACACCAGTCACTTCTGTCCTCCACTGCCTCCCGCAGTTTGATCAAACTCATGCTGGTAGCTTTAAGAACACCATCCAACCATCTCATCCTCTGTCGTCCCCTTCTCCTTGTGCCCTCCATCTTTCCCAACATCAGGGTCTTTTCCAGGGAGTCTTCTCTTCTCATGAGGTGGCCAAAGTATTGGAGCCTCAGCTTCACGATCTGTCCTTCCAGTGAGCACTCAGGGCTGATTTCCTTAAGAATGGATACATTTGATCTTCTTGCAGTCCTTGGGACTCTCAAGAGTCTCCTCCAGCACCATAATTCAAAAGCATCAATTCTTCGGCGATCAGCCTTCTTTATGGTCCAGCTCTCACTTCCATACATCACTACTGGGAAAACCATAGAATCATAGAATCATAGAGTTGGAAGAGACCACAAGGGCCATCGAGTCCAACCCCCTGCCAAGCAGGAAACACCATCAGAGCACTCCTGACATATGGTTGTCAAGCCTCTGCTTAAAGACCTCCAAAGAAGGAGACTCCACCACACTCCTTGGCAGCAAATTCTACTGTCGAACAGCTCTTACTGTCAGGAAGTTCTTCCTAATATTTAGGTGGAATCTTCTTTCTTGTAGTTTGGATCCATTGCTCCATGTCCGCTTCTCTGGAGGAGCAGAAAACAACCTTTCTCCCTCCTCTATGTGACATCCTTTTATATATTTGAACATGGCTATCATATCACCCCTTAACCTCCTCTTCTCCAGGCTAAACATGCCCAGCTCCCTTAGCCGTTCCTCATAAGGCATCCTTTCCAGGCCTTTGACCATTTTGGTTGCCCTCCTCTGGACACGTTCCAGTTTGTCAGTGTCCTTCTTGAACTGTGGTGCCCAGAACTGGACACAGTATTCCAGGTGAGGTCTGACCAGAGCAGAATACAGTGGCACTATTACTTCCCTTGATCTAGATGCTATACTCCTATTGATGCAGCCCAGAATTGCATTGGCTTTTTTAGCAGCTGCGTCACACTGTTGGCTCATGTCAAGTTTGTGGTCAACCAAGACTCCTAGATCCTTTTCACATGTACTGCTCTCAAGCCAGGTGTCACCCATCTTGTATTTGTGCCTCTCATTTTTTTTGCCCAAGTGCAATACTTTACATTTCTCCCTGTTAAAATTCATCTTGTTTGTTTTGGGCCAGTTCTCTAATCTGTCAAGGTCGTTTTGAAGTGTGATCCTGTCCTCTGGGGTGTTAGCCACCCCTCCCAATTTGGTGTCATCTGCAAATTTGATCAGGATGCCCTTGAGTCCATCATCCAAGTCGTTGATAAAGATGTTGAATAAGACCGGGCCCAAGACAGTACCCTGTGGCACCCCACTAGTTACTCTTCTCCAGGATGAAGAGGAACCATTGATGAGCACCCTTTGGGTTCGGTCAGTCAGCCAGTTACAAATCCACTGAGTGGTAGCATAGTCAAGACCACATTTTACCAGCTTCTTTACAAGAATATCATGAGGCACCTTGTCAAATGCCTTGCTGAAATCAAGGTAGGCTACATCCACTGCGTTCCCTTCATCTACCAGGCTTGTAATTCTGTCAAAAAACGAGATCAGGTTAGTCTGACATGGCTTATTTTTCAGAAATCCATGCTGACTATTGGTGATCACAGCATTCCTTTCTAGGTGCTCACAGACTGTTTGCTTAATGATCTGCTCCAGAATCTTCCCTGGTATTGATGTCAGACTGACTGGGCGGTATTTATTTGGGTCCTCTCTTTTCCCCTTTTTGAAAATAGGGACAACATTTGCCCTCCTCCAGTCTGCCGGGACTTCGCCTGTTCTCCAGGAATTCTCAAAGATGACTGCCAGTGGTTCTGCGATCACATCTGCCAGTTCTTTTAATACTCTTGGATGCAGTTCATCTGGCCCTGGAGACTTGAATACATCTAAACTAGCCAAGTATTCTTGTACTATCTCCTTAGTTATTCTGGGCTGTGTTTCCTCTGCTGAATCATTTGCTCCAAATTCTTCAGGTCGGGCATTGTTTTCTTTATCGGAGAAGACTGAGGCAAAGAAGGCATTGAGGAGTTCAGCCCTTTCTGTGTCCCTTTTACTATACGGACCTTTGTTGGCAAGGTGATGTCTCTACTTTTTAAGATGCTGTCTAGGTTTGTCATTGCTTTTCTCCCAAGAAGCAGGCGTCTTAATTTCGTGACTGCTGTCACCATCTGCAGTGATCATGGAGCCCAAGAAAGTAAAATCTCTTACTGCCTCCATTTCTTCCCCTTCTATTTGCCAGGAGGTGATGGGAGCAGTGGCCAAGATCTTCGTTTTTTTGATATTGAGCTTCAGACCATATTTTGCTCTCTCCTCTTTCACCCTCAATAAAAGGTTCTTTAATTCCTCCTCACTTTCTGCCATCAAGGTTGTGTCATCTGCATATCTGAGTTTTAGAAACTAGATACCTAAAAATACTAAAAGCTTTCTAGGACATTTTCAATGATGCTGACCTTTGGCCTAATAATATAGCCTGGATAGCTCAGTTGGTTAGAGCATGGTACTGATAATGTCAAGGTTGCAGGTTTGATCCCCACATCCGCATATTCCTGCGTTGCAGAGAGCTAGACTTGGATGATCCTCAGGGTCCCTTCGACTCTACAGTCCTGTGATTCTATGTGTTTGTGTGTACGTATTTATTTCTGTGCTTCAATAAGTGTTGGGGAATACACACAAGTTCAGGGCAGAGGTACCTGACAGATGGGGATGAATAGCAAACCATATGATTGCTTGCATCTGAGCTCCGTAAGACTTTCTTCCGAGTAAACCAGTTGCTTGAAAGGAACTAGTTCTAATTCAAGTTCTAGTTCAAGCTTATCCTGCCCAAAAATGAACTAGTTCCTGTTCATGTTCATCCTTTTACAAAACAGACTAGTTTTCAGTTCATGTTTGTCCAGTGAACATTTTAGTTCATAAAAAATTCATTCCTGGCAAAACAGTTTCAGCCTTCATAATTTTACAAGCTGCTGTGCAGAAGTGTAAGGTCCAAAGGCGTCCTTTTTAAAAAAATTGTGCCAGATGTACAGCTGTTAAAAGTACAAGACATTATTTTTCCTACAAGAGCATATCCCTTCAGCAAGGAAGAGACAGGAAATGCTTCACATTCCTTCTGAATTCTTAGCAGCAGTCATTAAGTGTCCTTGGTGACAACAGCATCTCTGTATCTGTCTAATAAGGCCTAGAACATTGCCTTCACTTTTTGCTTTCTAACTTTATACAAGTCTGATTCATGCTTCTTTTTTAATGAAAGCTAAGATTGGGCTTCCTCCTTTGGTGGTGGAAGAAATTAATGCAAAGATGGACTAGAAATCATTCAAAGTTCTGCCCCAAAATGAACTTAGTTGCCAGATAGACTAAAGGCAATTATTTTCATTTTTTTAAAAATTAGTTTTCCAATATTATTCCAACAATAGCCCCATTATAACAATGCCAATTCATATCTAATTAATACAATTATTAATACAAATTAATCAAATACCGGATTATACATTTTAGTTAAAGTGGCCCCGCCCCATGTGTTACATTTGATGGCTTTAGTTACTTGGTGGCTTCGCATGTCTTCAGACCCTACCCTGAGACACACGGGATATTAGGTTATGCCAGGCATAGACAAACTCCAGCCCTCCAGATGTTTGGTACTACAATTCCCATCATCCCTAGCTAACAGGACCAGTGGTCAGGGATGATGGGAATTGTAGTCCCAAACATCTGGAGGGCCGGAGTTTGCCTATGCCTGGGTTATGCAGAATGAGGGATAGGCTATATAGCTTGAAAGTAGAACAACTGTGTCACATGCAACAGGTAAATTCCCAGCACCTCCAGGTAGTTGCTTCCTGAAACCCTGGCGAGCCACTGCCAGTCTGTGACAATATTCAGCTAGATAGATGTGCTTTTCTGACTCAGTAGAAGACAGTTTCCTGTGCTTTTCCTTCCTTGCACAAGGAGACTGGAATGGATACAGGTGAGTGGTGCATGTTATAAAAGGAAAGGGAAAATATATAATTATGCATTTAAAAAAGCACAAATCCAGTGGTCTGTATATGCCATGTATATTCTTTTTAATGTACCTAAAACTGCTAGGCACTCTGCGAAATGGAATGAGGTAAAACAACGTCTGCAGCTATGCTTATACTATGAAGTGAAGACACGGTAGGAAGGAAATTAAGGGGGGAATGAGTCACTTGAATGTAAAAACAAATGAGAGTTGGATGTCACCTGGAAATTTTATTCCTATGATAGGGAGCTTCAACAGTAAAGAGATGCAGGCAGGGGGTAGAGAGAGCAATCATGGGTTTCAAAAGACAGCAAATTGACTATAAACCTGCTTATTTTGCTAATTCTGCTAGTAATCTCCCATGTGGCAAGAAGCCTCCAGTTGACTGTAGCAGCTTAAGGTTTCAACAGCTGCTACAATCACTGTTGGACAGCCCCATCTCCTCCCTCACTGGTGATTTCCTGTAATAACACATTTACCTGTTCTTCTTCTGTAAGTTGTAAAGTCACAAAAGAATGGGAGAAAAGAAAGGAATAGGGGTGATTTCAGTCAAAACAATAAGCCACAAAATTTAGTAACTACTGTATTGTAGAATTCAGTATTCAGGCTTTCTAGCTCCCATGGCAGTGATGATAGCAGGATTTCTACTTTTGGGTGGGTGGGTAAGGCTTCCTTGTTGCTGTTTATCTTTTCTTTTTTGTCTAGCAAGGCTGCTGCGCCTGTTCAATCTTCACTGATTTGAAAAATTTGTTCCTATGCCTTTTGAGGCTAAGAACTTCCAAGGTTAAATACAATTATGAAAAAAAAAGCATTTAAAGCAATACAGTGGTACCTTGGTTTAAGAACAGCTTAGTTTATGAACAACTTGGATTAAGAATGCTGCAAACCTGGAAGTAGGTGTTTTGGTTTGTGAACTTTACCTTGGAAGCAGAACATGTCCCGCTTCCTGTTGAGTGTGTTCCATTTGTAAATTGAGTCCCCTGCTGTTATGGGAAAGCATGCCTTGGTTTAAGAATGCTTTGGTTTAAGTACGGACTTCCTGAATGGATTAAGTTCGTAAACCAAGGTACCACTGTACTGGAACAACAGAACAGCAATAAAACAGCATGTTTAGCGCACAGCTGAACAATGCCAAAGACTGCATCTCAGGCAAATAAAAAGGCCTGTATCCAGCCATCCACTTTCAACATAAGCTATGGTTTTCCCAGTAGTGATGTACGGAAGTGAGAGCTGGACCATAAAGAAGGCTGATCACTGAAGAATTGGTGCTTTTGAATTATGGTGCTGGAGGAGACTCTTGAGAGTCCCATGGACTGCAAGAAGATCAAACCTATACATTCTTAAGGAAATCAGCCCTGAGTGCTCACTGGAAGGACAGATCCTGAAGCTGAGGCTCCAATACTTTGGCCACCTCATGAGAAGAGAAGACTCCCTGGAAAAGACCCTGATGTTGGGAAAGATGGAGGGCACAAGGAGAAGGGGACGACAGAGGACGAGATGATTGGACAGTGTTCTCGAAGCTACCAGCATGAGTTTGACCAAACTGCGGGAGGCAGTGGAAGACAGGAATGCCTGGCATGCTCTGGTCCATGGGGTCACAAAGAGTCGGACACAACTAAACGACTAAACAACAACAACAGTGCTAGGCAAGCAGGGGCGGAGGAAGGGGGGTCCAGTGGGGGCAGGACGCCCCGGGTGTCACCACTGAGGGGGGTGACAAAATGCCGGGTGGCACTCACCGTGGGGCCTGCAGTGGGCCTGAGCCATGCGTCCCTCCTGGGAGTGAAGCAGTGTCTTGGGCGCCTGCAGGCTCCACGCTGTCCAAATGGTCCGTCCGTTGACTCCCCCTCAGCTGTAGGGTGGCAGAGTGGGAGGAGGCAGGCAAACTCTTCAGAGGCCCTGGGGAGCGTCCTGCCCTGGCTGGCCCCGCCCCTGGGCACAGGGCACGTGCGCTGCCCTAGGTACCTAATTGGCTTGCTCCGTTACTGCAGGTGAGCCTCTCTGGGGAGGGCACTCCCATGATGGGATGCCAAAACCCAGAAGACCCTTTTCTTCATTTCCACCCATTCAACCTCTTGTTTGGGGAACAGGGCACCTCAAATGACCATTTCAACAATTAGGTTTGTTAATGTGGGGTCAGAAGGTCCTTTTGAGTATGGAGATACGTCAGCTGTAGTTCTCCCTGTCTCTGCATCTCGGCAACTGCAGCTGTTAGGCTCTGGTAAAAGGTAAAGGTACCCCTGACCGTTAAGTCCAGTCGCAGACGGCTCTGGATTGTGTGCTCATCTTGCTCTATAGGCCGAGGGAGCCGGCGTTTGTCCGCAGACAGTTTTTCCGGGTCATTTGGCTAGCATGCCTAAGCTGCTTCTGGCGAACCACAGCAGCGCACGGAAACGCCGTTTACCTTTCCGCCGGAGCGGTACCTATTTATCTACTTGCACTTTGATGTGCTTTCGAACTGCTAGGTTGGCAGGAGCAGGACCAAGCAATGGGAGCTCACCCCATCGCGGGGATTCGAACCGCCGACCTTCTGATCAGCAAACCCTAGGCTCTGTGGTTTAGACCACAGCGCCACCCGCGTCCCTATGTTAGGCTCTGGTACTGGTGTGCAAAGAGCTATAAAGCTCAGGACCAGGATGATAGTGCTGGTTTCTGCAGCAGAGCTCCTTTTACTTTTTCCTGTACAGTGGTGCCTCGCAAGACGAAATTAATTTGTTCTGCGAGTTTTTTCGTCTTGCGATTTTTTCATCTTACGAAGCACGGTTTCCCAAAGTCTTCAAAATCACCAAATTCTTCAAAAACCTCAAAAAAGGCTACCACACCGCGTGCTATGAGTTGCTCCTCAAAGTCACCCTGGGTATTAACGGTTTTAAGAAAAAGGAAACAAACTTGCAAGACGTTTTCATTTTTTTCGTTTTTCGTCTTGCAAAGCAAGCCCATAGGGAAATTCGTCTTGCGAAGCAACTCAAAAAATGAAAAACTCTTTCGTCTTGCGAGTTTTTTGTCCTGCGAGGCATTCGTCTTGCGAGGTACCACTGTATCTTTTACTTTTTTACAGCAGCAGCAGCATTCCAGCTCTCTCTTAGTGAAATTCCCATTACAGGTATAAACACCACTGGGTTCTGTTTTTCAGAGTCTTTATTATTTACAAAACTTTACACTGGTCATTAATAAAAGGAAAAAAACCAAAACAAATAGAGGAACATAATCTTTTTCGCTTTTTAGCCATCTGGCCAGAGAAATAATGCTGACTCATTCACATACAGTGGTACCTCGGGTTACAGACGCTTCAGGTTACAGACTCCACTACCCCAGAAATAGTACTTCGGGTTAAGAACTTTGCTTCAGGATGTGAACAGAAATCGCGCGGCAGCGGCGTGGTGGCAGTGGGAGGCCCCATTAGCTAAAGTGGTGCTTCAGGTTAAGAACAGTTTCAGGTTAAGAACGGACCTCCAGAACAAATTAAGTTCTTAACCCGAGGTACCACTGTACTCATTTACACTGACCCAGACTTAGTTGATTGCTTGCCATGATAAGGATACCTGTTGCTGGGGAAATTTTCTGTTGGAATATTTCAGCATTGTCTTACTCCTTCTGTATCCAACTGCTCATTGTGCTCTGTAGGGGGCGGAGGTCTCCTGCAGATAGCATCTCAACAGGAGGTCTGCTCTAAATGTTAGGCGCCCACCCTTTGGAACTCCTTCCCATTACACATCAGACAGCTGATGTCTCTATTATCTTTTTGGCAGCTATAGATGAATTTCCTTATGTATCTGTACTGCAGGCTTGGGGAACATTTGGCCCTCCAGATGTTGCCGACCACCAACTCCCATCATTCAGCAACTCCTGAAAGGCCAAAGCTTCCTGCACGTGCTGTACCGAAAATGTTTTTACATATGAAACTGCTTTATAGATCCATGCTTAGTGTTGATAGGTTCGTGTTAAATTGCACGTTTCACAGGAAACAATTCGTGAATGGAAACGAATAAACAACAAGCTTTGCCTTATAGGAGAGCCAGCTCTAAATTTCTCATCTCTCCCGAATCTGCAGCCACTCAGTTTTCTTCTCTACAAGGAAACAGTTGTGATTCGAGGACCCGATCGCCGCTTGGTGGAATAAAGACACGTGGACACAGTGTATAAGGTTAATGGGCGAGAAAAGGCCACAACTTTATTGATTACAGCATGTGAGAAGGTATTGGCTTAGGCATTGGACCACGGAAGATTTGACTCCACCCACTCGGAGAGGGGTGAGTCTGACGAGGGGTTAACCACCAGTCGGGGGAGCCTGTTGATGCTAATACAACTATAAGCTCTCCCCTGAGGGTCGTGCCATGGCCCCCCGCCACACAGGCATTGGACAGGATCCACGACCGCCGGATTCCTTTAATGGAATACCCAAAATTGAAGGGGTGGGCGATGGCGATGGAAAAAGATTATTCCCCTCCTCCAGTTTATTCACTTCTGGGCCTACTTTCCAGAATATGGTCTGAAGTGGTGGGATGTGAGTTGGACCAGGACCTGGGAGGACAAGATTAAAACCAGCACTTGGCCACAAAGCTCGCTGTGAGTCTTTGGGTCAATAATTGTCTCTCAGCCTTGCATACCTACCCGGGTCCTTGTGAGGATGACACAGAGAAATGGAAAGCCTGGAGTACCATACTGAGCGCCTTAGAAGAAAAACGGGGATAAAAATGTAAAGGGAGATGATGTCATTCTGCTTGTGTGTTTCCGATTCTAAAGGGATGTAGAGCTTAGGTTTGGAATCACACAAAAAAGAAGCAAATCTAAAAACCAAAGGGAAAAAAATCTGGGGTGCAACCAGAATGTTCTGGCCCACAAACATTTGTTTTTACATGCAGGACCTTGGCAAATCCAATTTGTGGATGTCTTCTGCAACAACCTTGCCTAGTGGGTTGTGGGAAAGGTGAGCTTCTTCCAGAGAAAATGTGGCAACCTCATGTTAATATCAATTCAAGTAGCTGAGGAAGGAATTTCAAACTGACACTTCTGTATTTAGAAAGAGAGGAAGGTAATTGAAAACAAACAGGATACGTTTAAACAATCTCGCTTTCTCTGCTGGTGTTGGGGAACAGTGTAAGTTTTCTAAGTGGTATTGAAGCAGAATCTCTCTGGGGTGTTTGCAGAAATAGCTCAGCAAGATTTTAAGTTTAACAGTATCTTTACAAGATAAGAGAGTCTGCATTATACTATCTCCTGGAAGTTTCTGCTGCTTTTGGACTGCAGGTGGTGCTATCAGCCTGCACATAAAAAATATGAGTCAGTGCACTCTGCAAAACTTACTTTTTCTCTATCAGTTACTCCCTGGCTCCCTTTTTGGTAAGAAACAGCTTTGCTGAAAAAGAAAGTTTGCCTAAAAAGGATATATGACAAACATTTCATCTGTGGTAACAGAGACTGGAACAGGAATGTTCAAAGTTTGATACTACCAGGGGAGACTTCAGCCAGAACGTTGTTTTCAAACAGTCATAAGAACATAAAAAGATTCCATCAAGTCCACAACCAGATGCCTATAGAGAGCCCACAAGCAGGACCTGGGGCAACAGCACACTTCCCACTTCTCACGCCCTCAGCAACTGCCATTCATATTGGCTCCAGCAGTGGAACAATGGAAGGGAAATAAACAAGAATAAGCTACACTAGCATCAAGTTTGGCACAACTTGCTCTCTGTTTTGGAGGAATGCTAAGGGGGACTGGGCAAGGTGTCTTCTTAGTCTTCTTTCTTCTTCTTTACTAAATTTCTATGCCACCCTCCATCCGAGGATCACAAGATGGTTTACAATTTAAAAACACCAAAATACATAACATAAAAAGGTAAAAGACCACTGACAGTTAAGTCCAGTCACGAATGACTCTGGGGTTGCGGCGCTCATCTTGCTTTACTGGCCGAGGGAGCCGATGTTTGTCCGCAGACAGTTTTTCCGGGTCATGTGGCCAGCATGACTAAGCCGCTTCTGGCGAAACCAGAGCAGTGCACGGAAACGCCGTTTACCTTCCCACTGGAGCAGTACCTATTTATCTACTTGCACTTTGCTGTGCTTTCGAACTGCTAGGTTGGCAGGAGCAGGGACCGAGCAACGGGAGCTCACCCTGTTGCGGGGATTTGAACCACTGAGCTTCCGATCAGCTCTCTTTCTCCCCCATCCCAGAGAAGAAAATTCCATGCTTCCTATTGGTGCCAGGATGCCTTTCTGAGACTGTCCTGCTATATTTTTTTCTGATAATTGTAAGCTGCCTTGGGATTTCTCTCCGAGCTGAAGGACAGTGCAGCAAAAATTTCAAATCGAGCAAAAGCCAAAGGCGGCGAATGCAATATGTTAAAAGAGAGAATCCCAAGGAGACTGGAGCGAGGATCGTGGTTCTGGGGATGGATGCGTGTGGTCCTTCCTTCCACGGATGCCTTGCAGTTGAAAGGGAGAGCCATTTTCTCAGGGTTGCTTCCTGTATTGTGTTTTTATTAAGGTGGGGAGTGGCTGCAGCAGATCAACTCTCTGCACCCGCAGGTGCGTTGCCTGAATGAGCGAGCCAAGTGTTAGCTTATTAGGTAGCAAGAAAGCTTTGAACAGGCTCTTGTTAAAGCATAGCATCAGCAACAAAGCAGAGGAGGTTGGAAAGACTGGTTGGAGAAATGATGTCTTAGCAGGTCGAAACAACTTGTGAAAGCAACAGCAGACTTTAAAGAAAATAATGATGCTACACATTCGGATGAAGCAAAGGCAGTGAATAAAACATACCAAGTCTTGGTGTTGGAACAAGAAGGTATCTGAGGGAAGGGGCTGTAATAATCATGATCATAAACAAACTTGTCACATTCTGGTAAAAAGCTCTTAAGAACTTTACAATCAAATAGGGACTCTCTTACTTGCAGAAGATATTTGGGTCTCTTCTTTTTGGCGGTGTAAACAATTGGGATTGTGGCTTGTTAAAGAGACATATAAGGTTCTTAATTATCAAACGGGGAAATTGTGATAGCTGTCTTCACTTACACAAGGTAAAAAAATGCAGATTGGTGGTATCACATTGATAGATTCTATTATTATGCCACAGTAAAATAAGAGCTTCAAAATTGGGATTGGGACAAATTCCAGCTGAAGTTAAGCACCCCGTCCCCCACTGATTTTAATGGAAGATTTAAGCATCTGTTTATTAATGTGTATAACAACAACAACAACCTTCCTGAAAACAAATTGAGATCAGCACTCAATAAAGAGAGAAAATAATATAATCGTCATGCAAACTTTGTTCAAGCAAATCAGGATGGCTGCTCAACAAAAAAGATCATCTGGAGGAGCCCCTGCTTAGTTTCAGAAAGGTAGTAGCCTTCAGACCATACTAGGGGGCAATCCCGCAACCAAAGTTTCAAAACAAAGATTTGATTCATTTTCCAGATTAATAAATTCCTCTGACTTTTATTTCTTGCATTAAAAAAACCTAACACCCTACCCATCATGGGGGTCTGTGTCTCCAGCTATCCCACTCCTTGCCCTTGATAGTCTTATAAGTCGCTGCAGGAAAGGGACCATGAGTAGAATAATAGAATCATAGAATTGTAGAGGACCCCAAGGGACACCTAGTCCAACCCACAGTTGTCCCTGGATGGGCTCGAACCACCAACCTTTTGCTTAACAGCCAAATGCCCTGACCCACTGCACCACCCGTGGACTAACATCATGGAAGGCGTTCTAGGGCTAAGGTGAAACTGTGAAGCTCCCTCTTTATTTTTGCTATTGGATGCTGCAGTTTGGTTACGTAATCTTGTTATATATATATATAGTAGTGAAATGTGATTTTTTGTTTTGTTATATTTTCTGTGCTATGAAGTTGTTGCTGTTTTCTTTTTTCTTTTTGCTCTGTTATTATGACATTGTTTTAATCGTGTTTGCTTAATGCACTCCTGTCTCTTTGTTACGATCTGTTTCGAGCCTGATTTTGTGTGTGTAAAAGCGGCATACAAATAGAAGGAGTGCATGAGATTGAAGCACCTTTTTTCCTCCTGAAGAAAAGCAAGCTGGATGGATCTTCCGCAGCCTCCGCATACTCTCCTGGCAACCAAAGACACCTTCACCCTTGTCATACCCTCGTTTCAAAAGGGCTCTGCGGAGAGGTAATCTTATTTGTAATATAATCAGTCTGTTTACTGGTTGGGGAAATATCATCAAGTATTACTTTAAGATACTTAGGGGATGTGACATAGTCTCAAGTAGAAGCCACCCCTTTAGAATGTAAAGGTATTAGTTGGCTGGATTTGCTAATAGAAAAAACAAGCTACGGTTTTATCAAGTCTGACAGTGGGAGAGCAGTTTATTACGCTGGCTGATCACATACACTGTTTCAGAGAGGAAGGGTATTAGAGAGAGATGGCACATCATTAGCAGTAAGTAGAGGTGCGTTGCCATCTGCATACATAAATCACTCCCAGCAAACATGGAACATGATATTTCCTTCTCTTGGGAGTCAGAAAAGAGTGCAGGGGATATGGTGCCAGGGGCAAGGCAGGTGGGTGGGTAAGGGAGAGGCTGGGGCAACTGCAAATGAGAAAAATCATGCATTTGGGAAGCCTGAAAGTTATTTTCACACCTAGATCCAGCCCTGGTTGAATTTTAACACACAAATGAGGACACCTGCCTTTCCGAACCAGATGTTTTGGACGACAATTCCTATCAGCCCCAGCCAGCATGGTTGGGTGACAGCGGGTGGCTCAAATTGTGTGTCAAGACCCCGCAGCCACCCCCTCATTGGAAATAACTCACACAAGGACACGGATATTAGGTTTATGTTATTGGGCAAATGATTGAGGAAGCGAGCCAAAGAGGAAGTCCTCTGGCTCGCTCCTCTGTTTAAATGGCCCCGGCCACATCTCCCGGCCAGTGGGTTGGCTGGCCGGGCTCTGACGTGGCCAGGATCCCCCAGGCAACGGGGGACAAAGTCCCCTGCCCCCAGTGGGGAGTGGGTGACCACGCAGTCTACCGCAAACTCCTCCCCACTGGGAAGTGGAGTGGATTTCCACAAACTGGGACTTCCCAGGTGGAACAAATCCCTTCTTTTGCCTTCTCCAAGGTGTCTCCAAGGTGGTGGGTCCCTTCCAACTCTATGCTTCTTTGAGATCTGGTTTCGGATGTGAGGAAGTCCTCTCTTCTGAGGGCTTGGAGGCTGTGCACAGCACTAAAGAGGGGCAAATGGGGGCAGGTGTTCCCCACACAGACCAGCAGCTTGCTCCCCCCACCCATCTCTTCCATTGCCAGATCCATGTGATTACTTAAAGAAAGGCACTTTTCATATGCAGATTATAACTAGCAGTGCCCCTGTGTCCTACTTTACAGAGAACAGTCATCTATTCACAGGTGTCCTCGGTTTTGAGGGCTGTCCAGTCTGGCTTAAAGACAAGAGGCAAGATTCAACAAAGGGGCCCTTGTAGCAGAAATTAGTGTTAGGATATAGTTCTGTTCCACCTTTAGAACAGGCATGTGGAGTTCTTGTATGTCACATGTCTGTTTACTTCCAGCACAGTCTGCTGGGAACTTCTGTTGTATATAGCTTTTGCCTATTCTGTTTGCTTGGACACGAAGGGAAGCAGACATGTTTTCCTTTGTTCTAATGCTGAATAAACGCTTGTAAATATGCTTACATATGCCTCTGTCTGCTGCTTCTGTTGCAAAGAGTTCTTATCTCTGCTGGTTTGCGTGCTCAGTCTCTAAAGGTCTCTGAGGCTCTGAGTCACCGTTTTGATGCTGTTCCAAGAACCAGAGTTCACCTGGCTGCCGGCCGGTGGGCTGGAGCCAGCTGGGGGCCTGCCAATTGCCCCTGTCTCCCTGACACATCCCAACAGTTAGTGCAAGGATTTCTGCTAGTGCAAACAGGGCTTTTCACTCTCTCCTGCAATGGCAGCCCCATGCCCCCCCATTGCCTTGGGGTGCATGTCAGGGGAGCCCTCGGAACCATGCACAGGGGGAGATCATTCTGTCTGGCAAATTGAAATTCTTTTTGCTGGTGGAATGATCTCCTATGTTGGATTCCTCCCATATAACGGCCACCAACCCAAGTTGATGGCCACCAACTTGGATTAGACAAATTCAGGGAGCGCAAGGCTATCAGTGCTACTAATTCTGATGCCCATACTTTGCCTGCTGGAAACGGCAGAAGGAAAGAGTGTTGCCACTGTGAGAACAGGATGCTGGACTAGATCGGTCACTGGCCTGATCTAGCAGACGCTTCTCACAATCTTAGAAGGGGAGAACAAGAAGCCTTGAAATTTCCCATTAAGTGTTAGCAGCACCTGATCAGAAGACGGAACAGGCACACAAGTCATGTGGTGTTTTCCCCAATATGGAGAGGTGTACCATATTTCTAAGGCACGCGGGTGGCGCTGTGGGTTAAACCACAGAGCCTAGGACTTGCCGATCAGAAGGTCAGCAGTTCGAATCCCCGCGACGGGTTGAGCTCCTGTTGCTCGGTCCCTGCTCCGGCCAACCTAGCAGTTCGAAAGCACATCAAAGTGCAAGTAGATAAATAGGTGCCGCTGTGGTGGGAAGGTAAATGGCATTTCTGTTTGCTGCTCTGGTTCGCCAGAAGTGGCTTAGTCATGCTGGCCACATGACCCGGAAGCTGTACACTGGCTCCTTCGGCCAATAAAGCGTGCCGCAACCCTAGAGTCGGTCACAACTGGACCTAATGGTCAGGGGTCCCTTTACCTTACCATATTTCCACTCAAATTCTAGAAATTATTTCCAATTTGTGTCTACGCATTTAAATCACCACATATTTATTTTTAACATTTGTACGCCACTTCAGCCTTGAAACCTCTGAGCCATTTACGTAGAGCATAACATATACAGAAGAATAGTTAGTAGAAGTCAGAAAAGCAAATGTCATGCAAATTGGTGCCCTGTTACGTCTTCTTTTTTTGGCGATGCATAATTGACCACCCTAATGATAACTGAAACATAAGCTGGAAGTAAGACTCTAAGTGAGCTCACTCTGGCAATTTAAAAGCAGCAACAAAATCGATAGGATTTGCAAAGCTTGCCTTCCTCTGAAATGCACTTTGCCGGTTCTGTGCCCATATATATATATGAATATTTCTGGTACTGCCACTAGAAATATTTGGGGGAAACAGGTGGTGGGGCTGGTCCCCCAGGAATTGCCTCTCTGCCCATCTCTATTTCTCACCCATCAGACTTTGGTAACAGCAATACTAACGATTAAAAGGCTAGTTGAGAAGGTCTCACACTCTGAAGCAACCATTTGGCTGGACTTTGCAGACCTTTCGCCCTCCATCATGTCTGATTTTTTAAAAAAAATATATCAAAAAGAGACTTTGGGTTCAGAAAGCATGGCTGCGTGTTGGCTGAGAGACAGTCCAAATTAGTATGCAGAATCAGAATAAGCCTTCTCTCCCCCCCCCCCAGACAAAGGAAAATGTTACAAATTTTCATGTCTGTTTGAGACATGAATCTTGATATATAAGGAATCCAGACTAAATGAATCAATAAAACTGTAGGTAACCATCACCATCATTTTTAAAATTTCTTTTGGTAGACCTTGTAAGTGCAACTGTTTAGGCATCGGACAGAATTTACTTATTTATGGACACATCATCAATAGGTCTTTGTCTCTGATGTTTCAGAGGCAGTAGTGCAGCCAATCTGAATTGGCTGAAGCAAAGTTTATCAGATGTTTAATATAAGGATAAAGCAAAGCAAGGTACAGCACCAGATTTAGAGTGGTGCATGGAGTTCTCCATGGGGTGCGGGTGGCGCTGTGGGTTAAACCACAGAGCCTAGGACTTGCTGATCAGAAGGTTGGCGGTTTGAATCCCCGCGACGGGGTGGGCTCCCGTTGCTCGGTCCCTGCTCCTGCCAACCTAACAGTTCAAAAGCACGTCAAAGTGCAAGTAGATAAATAGGTACCGCTCCGGCGGGAAGGTAAGCGGCGTTTCCGTGCGCTGCTCTGGTTCGCCAGAAGCGGCTTAGTCATGCTGGCCACATGACCCGGAAGCTGTACACCGGCTCCCTCGGCCAATAAAGCGAGATGAGCGCTGCAACCCCAGAATCGGTCACGACTGGACCTAATGGTCAGGGGTCCCTTTACCTTTTCTTTTATGGAGTTTTCCACCCTAAGACCCCTCAGGGCACTGAGTCAAAGGGGGCACACAATTGAGAAGATCCAAATTTTGGCCTTGCACAGGGCACCATATTATGAAAGATTATTATATTCCACTTCTTTCTCCAGACACAATCTCAATACAAATTGCTCCCTAAACAGCAGTTATCATTACAAAATACCCCCCCCCCATGCTAATTGCTCTGAAGAGGATAATTCCTACTGAGATTATGGCTGGGGGAGAAGGTGCAAACCTCCCCCCCCCCCAGCACGCTGTAGTGTCAATGCCCCCGTCATGCCTAATTTTTTTGCGGGGGAAACTCACAATATGATTGCTACTCATGTCATTAGTGCAACATGTGGTTAGGATCTACCTTAGTATTATTATGATCATGCCTGTTTCAGATGGTGGCGCTGGAGGAGGAGGAGGACTAGGGCAGAGTGTCGTTTGCCCAAGGTCATCATTGCAAAGGTGAGGTTCAAAACAGGGACCCAGAGGTGGTTTTAGGACAGTGTGACTGGTTCTCCACACTGGGCACCAAGCCGAGAGAGTGCTTAGTAGGCACTTGGCCAGCTATGGGAAGGAGTTGTCAAGTAGATGATGCTTTCATTTGAAGACAACGTTTGAGGTCAAGAAGACTCAAAGCATCTTGTGTGTGTGGCTGAGTTTTATGTTATTTAATTTGTTAAAAAAAATCAACATGTTAAATTTATGTGTATCTTAATGTTATTTTCTTTTAGGGTTAAATTCCAGAAGAAGAAGAAGAAGAAGAAGAAGAAGAAGAAGAAGAAGAAGGAGGAGGAGGAGGAGGAGGAGGAGGAGGAGGAGGAGGAGGAGGAGGAGAAGAAGAAGAAGAAGAAGAAGAAGAAGAAGAAGAAGAAGAAGAAGAAGAAGAAGAAGAAGAAGAAACAGAGGAGGAGTCAGAGTCATCTCTTTTGGACAGGATCATCATGGATCCTGTTCAGCAAGTGGATCCTCTTCTCCTTTTTACCGGCTTTGCAAAACTCCAGTGCGGTTGAAATGTGCTAAAGAAGAACGTTTTAAATATGAGTCTGCAGCAAAAGGAGTAACTCAGCAGGGAGAATTTCTGCAAACCTGGAAGAATCGGCGTCTGCTCCTCTCTGACAGTTTTCTCCCTTGCCTGGTCAGCATTACGTTTTAAGAAGGTAGGTACATTCTGGCAGGTTTGACATATGGGTGGCGGTATGATTAAGAGTGGCAGCTTTGTCAAAATGTCAGTCTGGATGTGGTGGCTTTTGAGATGTGGGAGTTGGAAAGTGACAGGCGGAGATAGAGAAGACAAAGGCGGCAGCAGCTATCTCGTAGCTAAAATGCCCAGCACCATTCACTTTTAGAAACACCTCTGGGTTCTTTTTTTTTTTTTTAAAGTTTTTTGGACTTGGGGAAGTGAGTTGTGAAAAGTTTGAACAAGATTTTCTTCCTTCAGTTTGAAAAAACACCCTATCCCTTTCCCGGGTCTGGTGTTTCACTGCAGATATATATATATATATGTGCAATAGGAGGAATAAGCTTCTGCAAAGCCCAGTGCCTCTTGGATGCAAGGAGGACCAAATGGAGAAAAACTGATGCATATACAGTGGCACCTTGGTTTAAGAACAGCTTAGTTTATGAACAACTTGGATTAAGAATGCTGCAAACCCAGAAGTAGGTGTTTTGGTTTGTGAACCTTGCCTTGGAAGCAGAACATGTTCCGCTTCCTGTTGAGTGTGTTCCATTTGTAAATGCTGCTATAGAAAAGCATGCCTTGGTTTAAGAATGCTTTGGTTTAAGAACAGACTTCCGGAACAGATTAAGTTCGTAAACTAAGGTTCCACTGTAATGAGGAAAGGTCACCACAAGTTAGGTCAGAAAGACAGTCTAGGAACCCCGGAGGTTCCCCTCTGCCTCTCTACTTTCTCCATATGCAAACCTACAAGACAAGGTGAGTTTCACCCTACAGCTTCTGACACTTATTTCAGGCTGTTCTCTCCCTATCCCCATTTGAGACTTTAAAACATTTATTTAGCATGTGTAGCTTATTTAGCTGTGGAAATCTATGCCGCTGTTTTAGTTATTTTTAACTGGTCTGTTTTAAAAGTGTGATCTAGTGTTAGTCTTAGAGTAAACCACTGAAATCAATGCACTTACTTAAGTCTGTTGATTTTGATGGGTCTGTTCTGAGCAACATTAGCCGTGTTTAGCATCCTAATAAGTTTATCCTGTTGTCGTTTAGACTGCCTAATTCGCAGTCTGTTGAGAATCACATGCAGGCTGCATCATGTGTGCTATGTACCCAAAAGACAGCCTAAAAGTAAGTGCATATCTAAGTAGCAAAGAAGGAGTTACCACAGTCAATCTGTCCACAATGAGATTGCATAATTTGCCATGCTGCAATTGTGTCATTCAGATTTTCTTTGGCCCCAAACTGAGCCCCTCACATGTAATCGGTTGTGTAGATAAGACTGTGAAATGGGAAGGGCTAGTATTTCAGTGCGTAAAGGAGCTTTGGGATACATTAGGTAGGATAACAATTTTACGATGGATATAAACCCCCATGCTTCAAGATAGAAGCCAAGCACTAACTGCTGGGGTCAAGAGGAAACATCTCCCTGGGGCATCTTAGCACATAATTGTCCATTACAGAAGTTTTACACCTTTCTTCCAAACTTGCCTGCACACTAGCTACTGATAAAGAAAAGGTTCTGCGGCAGACAGTAGACGGTCCACTAGTCTGGCCTAAGATGGGCCAAAAAATGAGAATATATGCATTATTCCCACCACAAAAAAGAAGTCAAAATGTGGTGCAGATTTGCATAAAAAATTTCCTATGGTAATTTAGATGCCTGTTTAGAAATAATGACGACAAGCAATGCATCTCACCACATCCATGTATTCAATTTAGATTTCTGCTTGCTGTTCAAGCTATGATTCCAGGATGGTTTACAATACATTAAAATGCACAAGAGCAGTACAAATACAATTTATGAAAGCAGGAAAAAAGAAGCAAAATCCCCAAAACCTGGGACAACTCTGGGACTTCCAACAAGGGCTCCTTGCTTTTTACTGGTCATTTTGTTGTTGTTGTTGTTGTTTAGTCGTGTCTGACTCTTCATGACTCCATGGACCAGAGCACGCCAGGCACTCCTGTCTTCCACTGCGTCCCGCAGTTTGGTCAAACTCATGTTGGCAGCCTCGAGAACACTGACCCACCATCTCGTCCTCTGTCGTCCCCTTCTCCTTGTGCCCTCAATCTTTCCCAACATCAGGGTCTTTTCCAGGGAGTCTTCTCTTCTCATAAGGTGGCCAAAGTATTGGAGTCTCAGCTTCAGGATCTGTCCTTCCAGTGAGCACTCAGGGCTGATTTCCTTCAGAATGGATAGGTTTGATCTTCTTGCAGTCCATGGGACTCTCAAGAGTCTCCTCCAGCACCATAATTCAAAAGCATCAATTCTTCGGCGGTCGGCCTTCTTTATGGTCCAGCTCACACTTCCATGCATCACTACTGGGAAAACCATAGCTTTAACTATATGGACCTTTGTTGGCAAGGTGATGTCTCTGCTTTTTAAGATGCTGACTAGGTTTGTCATTGCTTTTCTCCCAAGAGTAACCCACAATAGCCAGGGCAAAAGGTCTGCCAGGCTTGCATATTGAGAATGCTGCTTTATAGAAGTGAGTTATATATATGCTTTATATAAGTGACTTGAACCCACCAGGAGTGATGCCTAAATGCCTTCTATATGCACTGTGTCAGGAAGGTTTTGGGCATCACATGGAGGACCGAGTCTCAAGCAAAGATGTGCTCTCCCATGCCCACATTCCCAGCATGTACACACTCCTGTCTCAGTGACGTCTATGCTGGCTTGGTCATGTACACAGAATGGAAGATGGCAATATCCCCAAGGATGTGCTCTACAGGGAGATGGCTTCAGGCACAAGACCTGCTGGCAGACCAACTATGTGTTACAAAGATGTCTGCAAATGTGATATGAAAGCTGGCAACGTCAGCCCTGCCATGTGGGAATTCCTTGCCGATGACTGCAGTGCTTGGAGTCAGGTTGTGTATCCACAGCAGTGACTAGAGAAGAAATGATCACTAGGAGGAACTCAGATACTGTAGAAGAAACATCAGGGTGCATGTGTAACAGTGAAACTGGAGGAGAATAAGAATAAGAATAAGAAAAAACGCCCCAACTACAACAAAACATGTCTCTCCCATATCAGTCTTTACAGCCACAGTAGGCACTGTAATTCCACCAATAGTTTGACTTTACTCCTGATGTCTCACTCCTCCATTGTTTTTTGAGATTAATGGATACCAACAACAACGGGCATGACAAAAATGTGAGCTCTGATCTTACTTCCAGGAACAATTGCGGGGGAAACTGATGAGGAGACATGTGAGTCTGTGTGGTGCAGATGCTAACTGCTGATGGGCAATTTCGAGGCTCCCGCTCTCCCTCCTTATGGTTCATTATCTTCCCAAAATAAATAAATTCAAAAGTAGACAGGCTCTGGTGCTTCTGATAATCAGCTGTTCATTTTGCTCAATGTGCTTTGGAGAAATCTGCTTTGTCAGGAGCTGCAAAACCATTCAATTTATTAGCTTCAACAAATCGGGACCTATTAGGTCCAAACATTAACCATTTTTTCTTGAAGCAGCCCCATGGTTAACTCTAATCTCAAGGTGACACTCCCGCTCCCATTAGGATTTTGTTAATGTTTAGACCTAATGAATCCTGATTTGTCGAAGCTAAGAAACCAAATTGTTTGAAATTGAGCAAATATGTGCATTTTTATGCACATTAAAAACCCTAGGACCTGCAATACTTGGCTGGAGAACTGCACTCCAAAATGAGTGCAACTGTCCAAGGATGGCTGCTATTTGAGCTGCGTATTATTTGAGAAAGTGTGAATTAGGTTGGTTTGCCTTTAAATGCGAACCCTTTTTGATTCTCCTCCATCCCTAACTGCAGTGCACCCCATCTTCTTCAGCAGTAAACATCATGCTTTAATTGGCCAAAGAAGCCACTTTGAGGAACAAGAAGGAAAAATAGAGAGAGGGAGGGAGAGAGGGAGATGGAGAGAAAACAAAACACAAGGCAGATTTTGTTATATAAAGGAGGACTTAGTTGAGATTCATGTTTCCAGAAAACTCTTGCTCTTCACTTTTTAATGAGATACAGTATGTGAGAAGCAAGGTTATGTGTGTGTGTGAGAGAGTGTGTGCGCACGAGGAAGAGAGAGGCATCTTCGTGAGGCTCCCACAAGTATTTCCTTAGCATGTTTAATTAAACAAATGGGAGGAAAAAGGAATTCCCCTTTCTCTCAGGCGCGGTGGTGTCCATGTTCCTTCTCTCTCAACAAGCTGCTAGACCCCTCTGGGAGAACAGCCTGAGGGCTCCCCGAGCAGAGCACAACTCTTTTTCTTGTAAAAGCCACAGATACTGCCTGCCTCGTTGTGCAATGCGCCTCTGTGAGAAGTCTCTGTGGTCCTACACAAGAAACACAGCTGTGGTGGGGGTTCAGCAGTTTAGGCTGCAATCCTAATTCTATTTAAGGTAAAGGTAAAGGGACCCCTGACCATTAGGTCCAGTCGTGGCCGACTCTGGGGTTGCGGCGCTCAACTCGCATTATTGGCCGAGGGAGCCGGCGTACAGCTTCCGGGTCATGTGGCCAGCATGACTAAGCCACTTCTGGCGAACCAGAGCAGCGCACGGAAACGCTGTTTACCTTCCCGCTGGAGTGGTACCTTTTTATCTACTTGCACTTTGATGTGCTTTCGAACTGTTGGTTGGCAGGAGCAGGGACCAAGCAACGGGAGCTCACCCCGTCGTGGGGATTCGAACCGCCGACCTTCTGATCAGCAAGTCCTGGAAGCCAGGAGGACTTACTGTCAAGTAGATATGGGTAGAGGATTGCGTTGCAAGATCCTCAACTGTTGTGCCCTGTTGGGTTCTGCTGTAAAGTCTGAGGCCAGGCAAGGACAATCTCAGTGCCCTGCAATGTCCTGCATCTGTTGTTTTGCTGTTTATGTTTTGATTATATATATTATGGTTTTTATGTTGATCTTTTCTGTGAACCGCCTCAAGGTATAGGGCGGTATATAAATTCAATAAATAATAATAATAGTAGTTGATATTCCTGCATTGCAGGGAATTGAACCACATGACTCCCAGGTCCCTTCCAACTCTACAATTCTATGATAATTGTGGACTGTTTTTTTTTCTGAGATGCGATGGAATCCCACCAGCAACCTTTCACTCAGCTCATTTCTAGGGAAAATTCCTGTGCATGCTGAAGGCGATAGCCTCAGAGAACTATGGAGTGGAATAGAAGCAAATTTTGGTCAAGAACTGCTGGCTCATTGTTATGTACTGAAGTTCTCACCCTGGGCCAGCAGGGGGATACTGTCCACATATGCAAATAAGGGATCGAAAGTGACGTTCAGTGATTGGATAGTTACAGAAAGTTGTTACACTTATGTTGTAGTGGAGCTCTATATAAGCAGGCTGGCTGAACCCTTCAGTTCAGTTCTGTTCTGTTCTGATCTGTAAATAAACACGAGCTGTTTGGAGAATCGCTTTGTCGTCTGATATGTTCACCCACAACTTAACACTCATGGCTTTAAAAGGCCTGATTCTTTTGGGTGAGGTCCAGATTTTGCCATTCCAATTTCAAACACTCCCCCCCCCTTTCTGTCTGAACTAATTTCCCCCTTTGGATCACTCTGGATCCCATATTCATATTTTTCAACTTTCTTGTTGAGTTTACAGGACCCTGTTCCTTCAATCCCTTCTTAGACTGGTAGTTATAAATCCCGTTCTTTCTTAATCTTGAAGTTATATAACTGGGAATTTCGTAATTTTCTTTTAGCTAGTTTGTACTGGAGGAAGTTTCAAGAGGATGCAATTTACGTCTTAGTAATATACATGATTTATTGGGTAATTATTTTTATTTGCCAATCCCATCTTGCTCTTTTCTGTTTAAACATCGCTTTTTTCATTTCATGTATACATTATTTTTATTCTTTATTCTGTTTGTTCTTATATTTACTGCTGAGTTTGTATATCTTCCTAATTTCCCTGCTTTCATTTAAATAAATCTTTCCCACTTACTTTCATTTCTGGCCCAGTCCGTTTTTGGTTGCTACCACTAGTTCCCCGAGTCAAGCTCAACGGAGCTAAAATCAAGGACCTATTTGCACTGACCTCTTTATCTTATATTATTATTATTATTATTATTATTATTATTATTAATTTATTATTTATACCCCGCTCATCTGGCTGGGCTTCCCCAGCCACTCTGGGTGGCTTTCAAAAAAATATTAAAATATTGTAATACATCAAACATTAAAAGCTTCCCTAAACAGGGCTGCCTTCAGATGTCTTCTAAAAGTCTGGTAGTTGTTGTTCTCTTTGACATCTGGTGGGAGGGCGTTCCACAGGGCGGGCGGGTGCCACTACCGAGAAGGCCCTCTGCCTGGTTCCCTGTAAGTTGGCTTCTCATGGGGAGGGAACCCCCAGAAGGCCCTCGGATCTGGACCTATAACCCAGAGTTGCATTTTAAATAAAAGAACACCTTCTACTCATGTAAAAACACGCTGATTCCCGGACTGTCCACGGGCCGGATTGAGAAGGCAATTGGGCCACATCCAGCCCCCAGGCCTTAGGTTGCCTAACCCTGCACAAGACTCTGCAAATAAACAAGTTAATTGTGCAATGAAGTGCCCTGCTTGCGGGTTTTCCATGGGCATGTGGCTGGCCGCTGTGACATTAGAATCCTGGTTGAGATGGGCCCCTGAGCTCATCATGTTCTTATGAACCAGGTCTATGCTTCCTGCCTTCCGCCACCTTTTGGATTCTTCTGTTTTCATCCCATTCCACCCCTCTCTCTTGCTCTCCTTCCTTGATGGTTTCCCATCATGCGTGGTTTTGGGGCTTCAGCCCTTAATACAGAGACTTTCTGGAAACCAGTAAGGCCAAGATATGGAAGGAAGAGCCTTCTTTACTAGACTCCAGCAGGGAGACCAGTTAAAACTGTGGGAAGAAAAGAACAATACATTGTGATCCCAACTGGCCTACATTTCCTTGCCATCCTTCGAAACATTGCTAACTGGAGACAGACACTTCAACCTTATCTGGGAAAATAAATAAACAAGCAAATAGATGCACTGAGTGAAAAAACACCAGCCCAAACGCTCCTCTTGTCATTTTAATTGAATTGTGTCATCTTGGTTTAGTTTGATAAAGGGGGGGGGAGAGGGAGTAATAATAATAATAGAGAGTTAATTAGCAGTTCACAAAACCTGTGGGCTGAGAACAGTCTGCCAGCCATAACAGGGACATCTCATGTAGATTACATTAATTTAGTAACCGTGGGTTGCCTTCCTTCCCACAAATGTGGGAGGGAGAATAGCATAATAAACTATAATAGCCTGACATGCAGATAGGATTGCGACCAGGGAGGAGGTCAGCTGCATGAGAGTTTTCAGCCATCTGCATGTTAACAGCTCCTGATGGTTTCTCCTTGCCTTGGGGAAAGGTGAGGGCGGGCTTGGTTATGTGGGACCTTTTAAGAAAAAAATAAGAAATTGAGATTCCTTGCTCCCACAAAATAAAGTTGAGCAGGTTGGAATGGGAGGGGAACACAGTCAAAGCTCCTGTAGCAGTGGAGACGAAGAATGGTCAAAAATGCCTACCCTTCAAGTGTCCCTGTTTTCCCGGGACATTCACAGAATTGCAGAAGCAATCCTGGCAATCTGGGATTGTTTCATTCTTCTCCTTCCAGTGCCACCATCTCTGAGCATGGGAGGAGCATGTTCTGGTGCTCGCAGCCACTGATTATCAAGGGAACCTTCGTGAAGCGGGACCCTCATGCTCAGGGGAGGCATTTCCACGCCGGAGCAGAGGCATAGGGCATGCACGATGCTCTCGCCGGCTTTTCTCTGCTGCCGCCAAAACTGCCACCACCGTCATGGCGGCATGAGGCACAATGCAGACAGAGGAAGCACGCAAGCAAGGAGGGAAGAGAACGAGCAGTTGCCAGGTATGGGTTGTGGCAGGAGAGGCAGCCAGCTGACTTGCGCATCATTTGGTGCCATGCTCCTGTGTGAGCCAGCCAGCCAGCTGACACACGTCATGATTTTCTGCTGAAAAATATTGGAGGGTATCAGGGCCGGATTTAGGTTTGATGGGGCCCAAAGCTACTGAAGGTAATGGGGCCCTTTATATGTCCAGCTGTCCTTCCTCAACAACAAATCAACAATTTTTTGCTGTTTTTTGTGTTGAATATAAGCTATATGGTAATTTATGGACCTAATAGGTATCTGGAGCCATTTGCACATGCAGAATGTAGGCACCCTATATATAGAAATGAGCAAACCAGTGATATTTTAGGGAGCAGGCTAGCAGACGGGGCCCATTGCTTACATCCTAGGAGCCTACACAACACAAAACACTGTTGCTGTATGTAGGTTTTATTTAATTTATTTTTTATCTTGTTGTTGTTTAGTCATTTAGTCGTGTCCTACTCTTCGTGACCCCATGGACCAGAGCACGCCAGGCACTCCTGTCTTTCACTGCCTCCTGCAGTTTGGTTAAACTCATGCTGGTAGCTTCGAGAACACTATCCAACCATCTTGTCCTCTGTCGTCCCCTTCTCCTTGTGCCCTCCATCTTTCCCAACATGAGGGTCTTTTCCAGGGAGTCTTCTCTTCTCATGAGGTGGCCAAAGTATTGGAGCCTCAGCTTCACGATCTGTCCTTCCAGTGAGCACCCTTCATGGATCACTGCCTTGCCGTGGCGAAGGGGCTTGAATAACTCAGAGAAGCTATGAACTATGCCGAGCAGTGCACCCAAGATGGACAGGTCATAGTGGAGAGTTTTGACCAAACGTGATCCACCTGGAGGAGGAACTGGCAAGCCACTCCAGTATCCCTGCCAAGAAAACTCCATGGATAAAGACAACAGGAATTTTTTATCTTATATTTTGGAAATGTACATCCAGTTTTTTCCCCTTTAATTTTTTTTGGGGCTCCCAAGAGAGTGGGGCCCTAAGCTAAATCTTGTTTAGTTTATACGTAAATCCAGCACTGGAGGGTATGAAAATGGGATTCTGAAAAAATTCAGAAGGACACCCACAGCCCTAAGTGGAATGCACAATGTCTCAAGAAACTGATACCCATTCACAGCTATCATGCGGACCTCCAGGAAGTTGTTCACAGGAGAATGTGGCCTGTTTCTCACTCCTGTGTTATGGGGCTTGTGATCTAGCCAGCCCAAATTGTTTAGGCATGCTTTTCCAGCTTGTGAGCCACCACTTGGCTACCCCTGTTCTTGCAAAGTGTGTTTATTCTTGGTCT
This sequence comes from Podarcis pityusensis, assembly GCF_964106645.2. Lineage (NCBI taxonomy): Eukaryota > Metazoa > Chordata > Lepidosauria > Squamata > Lacertidae > Podarcis > Podarcis pityusensis. The sequence continues at coordinate 10,613,200 of NC_138030.1, forward strand.
GTGTGCCTGGAGCCAGACCAAACACGACACCGTCAGATGTATATCAAACACAATTGCCGTACTAAAACCTCAAATTTACCGCCATGGCATCGCCAAGCTAAAATTGTTTTGTGGATATTTTATTTCATTGGGACTTTGTCACTGCTAGCGTTATGATTTGGTGATGAATCCTGGCACCCTTTGTATTATGTCATTGGTTCTAAACTGTTAACACACACACACACACACACACACACACACAGCATGAGCGAAAGGGAGGCTTTTTGTTTTATTTTTATTTTAAAAAGCATTTTGGAGACCGAGAGAGGAAAAGAAAGGAACAATAACAAAAGCAAAACAGACCTCTCCTGGCTGTAGAGAAAGATATGGAACAGATAGAAATCATAAGAACTGGTTTTATCCAGCACAGGAATGGCAGAGGTAGAAGAGAGATGGTGGCCGAGGGGGGCGACACATAGTGTCATTTACCCCAAGCTGCACCCCCCCCTTAGGGATCGCTGTGGAACTAGGCTTTGCATCCATTTTCTTTTGCAAGCTCATGGAGAGGGTGGGCGATATATTGATGTATCGTCCAAAACCTCTTCAAAGTCCCTATTGTGTTATTGGTTTCATAATTTTTGACCTGGCAATATATCACAAATCATGATATACGTGTGTGGTGTGCAAAAATTATGATGCGGGAAAAACCGGGAAGCCAGCCAGTGCTCCATTGCATGGCGAGTTCCCGCCTCCCCCGGGTGGAAATAAAGACACATGACACAAATATTTAGGTTAATGGGCAAAAAATGTTGACAACTTTATTGGTTACAGGAATGAGCGGTATTGGCTTAGGCATTGGTCCCAACTGACTATCTGGCTTCAGCCCGATTGCTTGAAGATCGGGAAGGGTTAACCTCCAGTAGGGGGAGTCCTGATGATGCACATCAACTAGGAACTCCCCCGGGGTCACCGCTCGGGGCTGTGCCTTAGGCCCTCAGCTCCATAGGCTTCGGACAGGGCCACGCCCCCCGGAATCCTTTACCGGACTACCCTTCGATATTCGGGGGAGGTGATGGCACTTCCTCCCCCCCTTCATCTACATGACAATACCCCTACCAATGCCTAACCGCCAATGCCGAGGATGTTGTAACGATTTGCTACGAGGTAGGAGAAAAACCAAGTGGCTGGTGCCAATTTGCCAAGTGGAAAAATTCCTACCAGGCCCCTTGACGGCGACCAACATAGGTCCATAGCAAGGTCAAAAGGAAAACCTAAAGGGCAGGAGGGTGGGAAACCCGTTGAGCTGAGGTGGCAAAAGAGGGAGATCCCCGGCCGCGCCAGTGTGATATTGCGCAAGCCATGCCCCCCAGGCCAGCCAATTGGCTGGCCAGGGGATGACGTGGCCAATCGGAAGCTGCGGAAGCCCCATCGGACATTCGGCTTCCAAAAATAGTTTGCAAATCAGAACACTCACTTCCGGGTTTGCAGCGTTTGGGAGCCAAAACGTTTCAGAACTAAGCTGTTCAAAAACCAAGGTACGACTGTCTATCGTGATGTTTAGCTGGTGATATAGCATGATGTTGAAAACCAGATATCACCCAGCCCTACGCATGGATGAGTTTAAGGCTTGTGGAGGTGCTGCGGAGGCAGCCATCTTTCCCTTCCTGATGACAAAAGATGGGGGCTTCCTTTGATAGCTTTGATTTAGATTCAATGGCCACAGATTTCAGGGATGTTCGCAAAGCCAGTTCCCATCCCTTCCTGCTCAAAAATTTAAAAAAGTGAAAAAAAGGATCCTGTCCACTACACCTTCCTTGCTTTTAGAATGAGCAGAAAGGGGAGCTTGCTGACAGACCACTCATTTCACAGTGTATCAAATTACAGCCATTCCTGGCTTTGTATCAAATGGCACTGAGATATCTGCTTATCCGTTCCAGGTGCCTGCCAGGACAGGAGCTGTTCCTTTTCAAACCATTTATAGCCACTTATTTTTGCAGGAGCTGTTCACAGCGCGCTTGTCATCACAAACTGGGCTGGCTTGTTCGGTGCAGTGAGAGGTTGCGCAGGAGAAGGCAGGGAGCGGGAAGGGGGAGCAGGCCTCCTGTCGCTGCTTCGAAGATGGCTATTAAATCATATCCTTGGCAAAGTTTTTGCCCGCCGTTCGATGGCTTTTCTGGAGGCTGTGCACAGGCTGGTTCTGTTTGCCCATTGGTAAACTGAAGCATTTGTCCCAGGAAAGGAGCAGTAGAGGAAAGGCCCCAGAGGATGGGGTCACTCAGTGCTTTTGGCATGAGTGAAAAACAGCATCCCTGCCAACCCAGAGCTCTTTGTGCTTCAGCCCACATCTGGTGCTCGCATGTGGAATGTGGGGCTTCCCCTGTTCACTTTAGAGAGCCAGCATGGTGTAGTGGTTAAGAGCAGTGGACTCGTGATCTGGTGAACCGGGTTCGCTTCCCTGCTCCTCCACATGCAGCTGCTGGGTGACCTTGGGCCAGTCACACTTCTCTGAAGTCTCTCAGCCCCACTCACCTCACAGAGTGTTTGTTGTGGGGGAGGAAGGGAAAGGAGATGGTTAGCCGCCTTGAGACTCCTTAGGGTAGTGATAAAGCGGGATATCAAATCCAAACTCCCCTCCTCCTCCTCTTCTTCTTCTTCTTCTTCTTCTTCTTCTTCTTCTTCTTCTTCTTCTTCTTCCTCTTCTTCTTCATGGAGGAGGCAGCTCTGTTCATATGCCTTGGGAACAGAGCAGAATGGTGGTATTATAGGCCCATCACTGAATTCTCAGTTTTCACCATTTTCTTTTAAGAAGAAGAAAAATTTGGATTTGATATCCCACCTTTCACTACCCTTCAGGAGTCTCAAAGCGGCTAACATTCTCCTTTCCCTTCCTCCCCCACAGCAAACACTCTATGAGGTAAGTGGGGCTGAGAGACTTCAAAGAAGTGTGACTGGCCCAAGGTCACCCAGCAACTGCATGTGGAGGAGCGGAGACGCGAACCCGGTTCCCCAGATTACGAGATTATCGCTCTTAACCACTACACTACACTGGTTCTCCAGTGCACACTTCTAACCTTTCATGTTTTAGAATGGAAATACCTAACAGAAGTCTTAGGATTGTGTCTCTTTGGATTGCTATGGTATTGGAGTAAGTGTTGTTAATTCTTCACTTTGCTGAGGTTTTGGAGTAAATTTGCCTGAAGATTTGTATGAAGCTGGGGCCAAATTTCATGTTGTTGGCTAATACTTCTATTAGGTACTATGTTTTAGCAGACTTAAGAGGAAAAGCCACCTGGCACTCTTGACTCAGGAATTGCAGGTCTTAATTTTGGGTTCATGGGCACTTGTGCAAACTGGATAAACCGCTGCTGGATAAACCATAAACACATGCAAACACCCAACACCCACTAAGTCACCCAACCCATCAGCAAATAGGCTTGGGAAAAAGTTTTTGCTTTTCTCAGGGTGTGTGTGTGTGTGTGTGTGTGTGTGTGTGTAAGACAGACAGACAGACAGACAGACAGACACACACACACACACACACACCATGAGAAAAGCAAAAACAATTTTCCAAGCCTATTTGCTGATGGATGGGCTGAACAAATTAGGCCTGTAAAAAGACTTCTGTCGAAGCAAAACAAAGCTTCTTTCAAGCCCAGCTGCATTGTGGAAAGGGCAGGACAGTGCTGGTACAAGGGGAAGTCTGTGCAGGAGCAAAGGTGCAGCGTTGACAACCCATGCTTTTCCTTCCTTCTTAATAAGAAACAAACCTCCTCCTGCCTTTGATGTTCTGGCCAAAAAAGGAAAGGCTATGGACCAAATGAGAAGAACTACATTCATTTCTGAAATGTTACTAAAATTACTATTTATTTTTTTTGCAGAAAAATCACTCAGTACATCAAATCACATCAAAGTAACTATGATGGCCAATTATATTCCTGTTGCTTATTGTTTGAAAGTTGTTTTGGGATTGATTGAATGGGAAAGTGGCATAGAAATACAGCCAACCAATCAGTCTAACAAATCAAATGATCTTATAAAATGGCAATTTCTGTTTCACATTAAGTCATGTTACCAACACCCACCCACCAGTCCTAGGTGGGTAATAAACACTCTTCGTGGGTCACCATACATGATGGGGGCACGGGGAGAAAATCTGTTTGGATTGGTACATCAGAAGTTGTGCAGGGGCTGCCTTGATGAAAAGCTCGCAGTCTCTGTGTGGCTCTGTGCTATATTTATCTGCAAAGCACTTTTGAGCTCAGACAAACCTCCAATCTGTGGTTGCAGAATCAATACACTTTATTCATCACCTCTGGGCATGCCATCCTTTCTCTTATTAGCACTTGCCATTTGACAATCTAATTAAGGTCACCAATCAGCAAAAAAAAAGCTACTTAGAGAACTATTTTCTCCCTCCCCATCTTTAACCAGCAGAACTAATAACCTTGTAAGTTGCCAAATACTCTTCATTAGGTCCCCCCCCCTCTGGCAATGCTTCGTGACCTAGAAAAACAGGCAAAACAGAAGCTGGCTTTTATCACAATGGAGGTGGGTCTAAATGCCAGAAAATGTGATATCGCCTTTTTAATGAGCAGGTCTCACTGTTCTCCATGTTTACAAACCACTGAAAAGTGTCAACGGGAAGTGAATCTTGTGCGTGACACAAACACCCCTACTTCATCCATCCATCTATCCATCTATCCATCTATCCATCTATCCATCTATCCATCTATCATCTCCATCTCTAACACAGGCTTGCTTTTCTCAATATCTTCTCTCCTTGACTACACATACATGGAACAAAATACACATGGCTCACATATACAATATGAATTTCCCAAGGGGTGGAAATCATGATTAATACAGACTTCCGGGTTAGCGCCACCGGCAATGGTGGGCTTCCTCTGATCTGGAGGAACCCGCTCCGTGAAAATCAGGGTCTGGACCGCCACGGCGAGGTGGAGACCCATCAAAAACCACAGGCGGGAGAAGCCTGTGGACCTGGGATTCGGCTGGCACCTTTAGCGCCTCCCCTACTCGCGGGGAAACCCGACTATGGGGATCTGGAGCGACGTGGGGTGAGCGGCGCGGTGCTTCGAATCGATTGCTCTTTTCACGGAGTGAAGCCGCATTGCTGTTGTCGGAGAGCGCTGACTTTTTTCCTGTGGACAATTGGACTCTAAACAAGTACCCGTGAGTAGAACGGAAAATTGGACTATTAAACTTCGTAATTTGGCACCGGAGCGGGAAGGTCTAAACAGGAAGTCCGCCTTCCGCTTTTGTAAACAGCTTGAAGCAAAGACATCGCAAGCTAAAGTCTGGAAAGTCATCTGTAAAGGACTAAATTTCCATAGGTTAAAACTACAAACCCCCCTTGGAAGCAGGAGAAGAGGGGAGAAATCTTAAATTGTTCAAGCCTGCAAGAGAGGGAGTAAAGAAAGATAAATTTCTATCGTCTTGAACCTGGGAACGGGCTGTCAAAGATAGACGTTTGGGGAAAGTTCATTGACTGTGAATAATAACGCATGTTGACAGATAGTTAAATAAGAGAAACATATTGATTCCAATGTTTCCTTTTGCACTAAAAAGGAACAAAGATTTGAAAAACGAAAGCAATTTTGTTGCGGGATCTGCTTGTAAAAGGATGGATACAAATAGAAATTGTTTCCTCTAGAGGGAGCTTTTGAACTGTTGTTGGAGTGGACCTGGGGAACTCTACAGCTGTAGAGATTAGAGAGCGTGAGAAACAGGCTCTGACCTTGGATAAGAATGTTGACACAGGAAACCTTAGTGTCTGCTTTGTGCAGGACAAGTGCTTTGTTGGAGCAGCTTCATGCGAAGATGGATTTGATGACTACTGCAATTGATAATTTCGGTCAAACAGTGACCACTGATATAGAACCTGCTCAACAACTGACCCAGGAATCTGCCCCGACAGGGCAAATTGCGGAGAAGACAAAGGAGGAGGTTGTTGTTGAACCTCAAGTAATACAAGTTGAGAGAGATGCGGCCCTGCAGGAGCATAAGCTGTCGTTTCTGAGGACTGAATCTGGAGTGAGGCAGACTTGGAGAGACGGAGTCCTGTTGGGACTGGAGATGGCAAGTTGGTCAGATCCTCCTATGCAGGGATGCTCTGACCTTTGGGATTTGGTTTTGGGCCAGGAGGAGATTGGAGTGGTCGAGGCACTCAACTTTGGAGGGACATTGAAGTATGTTTTGGAATATTTTTTGGATTTTAGTGCTAATCATGGAGAACGGGCTGACCGGCCGAGAAGGGATAAAGACACTCTTAGGTTGTTCCCCCGAGATCTACTCCTCAGAGACAAAGGAAGGAAATTAAGAACAAGACCAGCAGAAGACAAAGTAAAGTGCAGGTACAATTATGAAGAAGATCTGCAGAAGGGACATGGAAAAGAGTTAAGAGCCTCGGACATAAGATCACCAGGTTGATGGACTAGATGGAACAGATAGAAAGGACTGACAGAACCCAAGACCAGGAAGAAGAGACGGTGGATGAAGATTGGCAGAAAGTTTAAAAATTCATTTAGAGAAATATTGCAAAATTAACAACTGTTAGGAAAATCTTGGAATGAAACTATTAGGCTTTAGTAGAAATGTTATAAGGAGTTATGTATAAATAAGTTTTTAAGTTTTAGGGTTTTTTATGGTAAGATAAGGCTAAAATAAATTAAGACAACTAAAGGACAGAATACAGTGAAAGATGGAAAGGATTTGCTGAGATAATTAATAATTAGAATACAAAAAAGGGAGGTGTGAGGAGGTCGAGGAAATAAGTTAATGAAGATAAGGGTATGGGAATATTGGATTTGTTTTTAAATTTATTTTTTTGTTCTTGTTTTTGATTTTGCTGTATGGTATGTTTGGTACTTTTTATTTTCTTTTTATTGATTTGTATTGTTTAATCTCTTTTTTCTTTTCTTTTCTTTATTTTCTCTTTTCTGTAACTTTAAATTCCCAATAAATATCATAAAAAAAGAAATCATTATTAATACAATAGGAATAGCACATGTGTCCTTTTTTTTGCTGCTCCATCACTACTTCTAAATACATGGAAATGCCTTCAGAAAAAGGATCAAGGCCCTGCTCACCTGTACGTGAATGGGAAGAAAGCAGAGAGCAATACGTTCATGCAAAACTCATATCTGATGTCAATAACGTGACATTTGTTCTTGAGAATGTGTACACTAGAGTACAAGAAGCACAGAAAGCAGCCCAGTTCAGCTGAGAAGGCAGAGGCCACCCACTTCTCCTAAAATCTAGGAGCATAAGCAATGAATTATCCAAAAAGGTTGCACTCTCTCTTTCTGACTCTCACTTTAATAGCTTTTGCTGGCCTGTGTTACTTGTCCCTTTGGGGATTCATAGCATCATAGGAAGAAGCTACTGTATGAGATTTGTGGCTGGGATTGTTATTCACAGAATTGTAGCATTGGGAGGCTTGTCTAGTTCAAACCCTCTGCTATTCAGGAATCTCAACTAAAGCATCTATGGCAGATGGCCATCCAATCTCTCCTTAAAAACCTCCAAGGAAAGAGAGTCCATCACCTTCCAAGGGAGTCTGTTCTGCTGTTGAACAGCTCTTACTGTCAGAAAGTTCTTCCTGATGTTTAGTTGTTATCTCCTTCCTTGTAACCTGAAACCACTGGTTGTGATTCAAGGACCCACCACCCGCTTGGGATAAGAAAGACACATGGGCACAGTATATTAGGTTAATGGGCTAAAAAAGGCCACAACTTTATTAATTACAGCATGTGAGAGGTATTGGCTTAGGCATTGGATAAAACAACAGAGCGTGACTCCATCCCCTCAGGGAGGGGTGAGCCTTACAAGGGTTAACCACCAGTGGGAGGAGCCTGTTGATGCAAATACAACTGAAAGCTCCCCCTGATGTCACTGGGGGCCGTGCCATGGCCCTAGCCACCAGCAAGGGCGTCGGACAGGATCCACGACCGCCGGATTCATTTACCAGAATACCCTTAAAGTGGAGCGGTAGGTGATGGCCACACCCTGCCCTCCAATACACAAACATATCCCAATGCCTAACCTCCAATACCTAAAAGTTGTGACGATTTGCTACGAGGTAGGTGAAAAACCAAGTGGCCGGTGCCAATTTGCCAGTTGGATAAAAATTCCTACCAGGCCCCTTGGACAACCAAGGCGACCAAGCACAGGTCCATAGCAATGTCAAGAACCAAGCAATGAACTAAAGGGAGGGTGGGTGATCTGACGAAAACCAGCAGCAGAATGAAAGGGGAGTGCTGTCGCGGCCATATTTGAACAGCAAAATCCCACCCCAAGCCTCCACCTGATTGGTTGGCTATCTGGGGGCATGGCGCAGCAGCCAGGCCAGCTGAGTAGGGGCTGGAAGGCCCCCTGCCAACACGCGAAATGGCTCCTGCTCACAACTCCTCCCCTCTGTAAGAAGGAGAGGCTTTCAGGTCCTACTCTCTGGAGCAGGAGAAAACAAGCTTGCTCCATCATGGCTATCATATCTCCTCTCAGAGTCCTCTTTTCCAGGCTAAACATACCTAATTTCCTCAATTGTTCCCCGTAAGGTTTGGTTTCCAGGCCCTTTATCTTCTTGGTTCTCTGCACACATTCCAGCTTGTCAACATCCTTCCTAAATTGTGGCACCCAAAACTGGGCACAGCACTCCAGGTATGGTCTGACCCAGGCAGGATAGAGTGGCACTATGACTTTCCTTGTTCAATACACTGTACTTCTATTGATGTAGTCTGGAATAGCAATAGGATGTTTTTGTTTTGCTGCAGCAGCACGCTGTTGACTCACGTTAACAGGTTAAATAAACTCTGGATAACCACCACTGTCAATGAGCAACTCAAATTCCAGGGAGCAGCTGGGCTTTCTAATGTGTATCCTGAGTGCTTTTGCTATGATCTCAGTTTTACTGTCAGATACAGTGGTGCCCTGCAAGACGAATGCCTCGCAAGACGAAAAACTCGCTAGACGAAAGGGTTTTTCGGTTTTGCGTTGCTTCGCTAGACAAATTTCCCTATGGGCTTGCTTCGCAAGACGAAAACGTCATAGAATCATAGAATCATAGAATCATAGAGTTGGAAGAGACCACAAGGGCCATCGAGTCCAACCCCCTGCCAAGCAGGAAACACCATCAGAGCACTCCTGACATATGGTTGTCAAGCCTCTGCTTAAAGACCTCCAAAGAAGGAGACTCCACCACACTCCTTGGCAGCAAATTCCACTGTCGAACAGCTCTTACTGTCAGGAAGTTCTTCCTAATGTTTAGGTGGAATCTTCTTTCTTGTAGTTTGGCTCCATTGCTCCGTGTCCGCTTCTCAGGAGCAGCAGAAAACAGCCTTTCTCCCTCCTCTATGTGACATCCTTTTATATATTTGAACATGGCTATCATATCACCCCTTAACCTCCTCTTCTCCAGGCTAAACATGCCCAGCTCCCTTAGCCGTTCCTCATAAGGCATCGTTTCCAGGCCTTTGACCATTTTGGTTGCCCTCCTCTGGACACGTTCCAGTTTGTCAGTGTCCTTCTTGAATTGTGGTGCCCAGAACTGGACACAGTACTCCAGGTGAGGTCTGACCAGAGCAGAATACAGTGGCACTATTACTTCCCTTGATCTAGATGCTATACTCCTATTGATGAGGCCCAGAATTGCATTGGCTTTTTTAGCTGCCGCGTCACACGCGTCACACGTCTTGCGTTTTTTTTTTTAAAGCCGCTTGAAGAGGCGCAGTTGCGATGGACCGTGCTTCGCAAGACGAAAAAAATCGCAAGACGAAAAGACTCGCAGAACGAATTATTTTCGTCTTGCGAGGCACCACTGTATCTTAAAACATTGGGTTGTATCTAGCACTGGGCACACAGAGTTCAGCTCATGTAGTGGGACTCTGCTCCCCATGTGCCCCCAAATTCTTGTCCATAGGGGCCTTCAACCTTGTTATCTGGAGATAAAAACTGATCATATTAATTTAGGTGTTTATATTAGAATTAATGGGCTATTCATATTGTTAATCTCAGCTGGCAATGTTTCCTTATCTCCCCCCTTTCCCCTTTTTGGTATATGTTCAAATAAAGCATATATTTGGGGTAAGTGTGCACACCCACACCCATATGATGTACATAACTGCATTACATTAGGCTTGCAAAAAATGTTCAGATTAGGATGACTATATGTATTAAGAGAAATGTTGATAAATTTTCATTATCCACACCCCCCTAATGTTTGCAAACTGATGTGGAAATTGGGTGAACTAGATTGGAAAACTGAGAAAAACCAAAATGGTCCATCTCTACCTAGAATAAGCTGATAATTTAAGATTCTTGCTTCAGGACCCACTAAGTCATGGGTAGGCAAACTAAGGCCCAGGGGCCGGATCCGGCCCAATCATCTTCTAAATCTGGCCTGTGGACGGTCCAGGAATCAGCATGATTTTACATGAGTAGAATGTGTCCTTTTATTTAAAATGCACCTCTGGGTTATTTGTGGGGCATAGGAATCCGTTCACCCCCCCCATATAGTCCGGCCCCCCACAAGGTCTGAGGGACAATGGACCAGCCCCCTGCTGAAAAACTTTGCTGACCCCTGCACTAAGCGCAAACCAGGCTTCAGGACCAAGGACAGATCACAAGAAACTACGCCTATCCAGCCTAGCACTGTCTACTCTGACAGATGTCTTGATCCTAATACCAGCTTCTTGCTTCTAGCTGGAAATGTCAGGGATTGAACTTGTGACCTTCTACATCCAAAATGTGTGCTCTGCTCCTGAACTTTGGCCCCTATGTTCAGTAGGCAATGGAGCAACTGCTTGCTATGGGTTCATGATGCAGCAACAATTTATGCACAGATTCAGGTAGGTATCTGTGTTGGTCTGATACAGTTGAAATACATAAGAAAATTAAAAAATTGTCCAGTAGCATCTTAGAGACCATAGGAAAACCACACCCATTGAGTCAATCACCCATCTCCTACTACCCTTCTGAGAAAAACCCTACCCTACCCTCCCACAATATATAAGGGCCTGGTGACTTCTGTTTCAGTGTATCTGAAGAAGTGTGCATGCACACGAAAGCTTATACCCAGAACAAACTTAGCTGGTCTCTAAGGTGCTACTGGGCAATTTTTATTTTTTTTTAAATTTATGCATGGCAACTGAGGCCAGTCTGAGGCACCTGGGCTCCTGGCGGAGGGCTAGATTTAATGTGAAGGAGGAGGACCATGAAAAAGCATGTCCTGTTGTTAAAAAAATGTTAATAGCAGCCATTTTGTGTGTGCATGTGTGCATGAACATGCATATTTATGTATGTGGGATAGAGGAGTTCACATCCGGGTCACAGTTCCACAGGAGGGGAGTTAAGCTTTCTCTTGCACCAATTTCTTGATGAACATTCCTATCTGAGGCTGCCATTTTGCAAAATATCAAAATATACAGGCTTCACAAAACTATTATTTTATCATTATTAGTTATTAAATTTGTGTACCGCCCGATACCCGCAGGTCTCAGGGCAGTTCACAGGATAACATCACAACATAAAAACATGAAATACACACTCAAAATAAAAACAAAATACCCCCCCTCCCCAATGTTTTTCCCATGAAGCAAAGGCCACCCCCTCTTCCCCTCACAAACCTACCATTCCCAGAGTTCCCTGGGAAGAGGGATTGGATGTTAATAAACTATTGTGAGAACTATAGCTCTTTGAGGGGAATGGGAGCTCCCAGAATTCTTTGAGGGTAGCCATGGCTGTCTAAAGCGACCATAAGTGCTTTAAATGCATTGTGCGAATTTGGCCTTAGATGCTCTAGAAAAAGAACTACGCTGCAGCAGCGACTTCAGAATAAGAGGTCTGCTGATTGAATACTTACTGAGATGAGTTTGGGCCATAGGCAAAAGCTGACAATGAGAAACAACATTTCTAGAATAAAGCCTGATATAGTGTTGACGCCTTTGCAAAGTGCTGGACCCTGGAAAGTATGCTCCATACCTCCATGTGGCTGGTGCACAGCAACAGTTGCACTTGCCCCCTTAATTTCTCCTATCTATCAACGCCCCCCCCGACATAGGCACATACAGCAGGTGCTGTCAGCTTGTTACCCATGACATCAGGCCTGTTCTTTCCAATTATTATGATTTTTTTATATTAAAAAATTGAGATGGTTCCATCTTTCAGCACTGTGCTCCACTTCAACAGATGTCTCCGTTTTCGTGTGTGTTGGTGTTTGAAAATTACGCTCGCTGCGGCAAAAAAACCCTCACATGGAACTTGTCAGAGCAACTCAACATGATCACAATAAAGTGCTGATTGCACTTCACGTTAGCTTCCCTCTGCCAGAGTCAAAACGCTAGCAGAACCCTAGAGAGGCAGCAGACTGTAACTCCCCCCGCTTTGGGTGAAAAAACAAAACCCCTTCATTTTACCCTCTTGGCTTGCTTTTGATTTCATAGATTATTTCTGGCCATTGGGCTGAAACTTGGCACAATTTCAGAAGAGTTTAATGCAGCGCATCTGAAGACACAGCACAGGGAGTTTTGAAAGAGTCGTAGGGGCCTGGCACTGGATAGATCTTCCTCACTAGGGGACCAATCAGGAGTTCGTGGTTGGGATTGAGTGGTTTGTTGGCTGTGTCTTCTTCCCAGCGCTAAATGTTTGTATATCTGGCTGCCGGGCTCCTCTCCTGCCAGGCTCAGCAGCACAGCCACACTGAACCCCACAGGGATGCCTCTCCCTCCTGACTGCCAAGGTGATGCAATTGATTGTTGTATTATTGATCGCAGCGGATGTACTTGCCAACTGCAATCGCTCATGAAAGTTTCATGGGACCTTCAGAGGAAGAATGTCTCGATCCGATTCTGGGGAGCGTTCGAGCACGTGGCTTGCATTCCGAGGATCCCAGGTTCACTCCCTGGCCCCTCCGGGTCAGGCTGGGAGACACTGTCCTCTGAAACCCAAGAGAGGCATTGCCAGTCAGGATAGATGGAGACCTACCTGTGGCCATCGTAATGTTGTTAGACTCCAGCTCCCATCACACCCAGCTAGGATGGCCACCAAGGATTATGGAATTGTTGCCCTCAGGTTCTGCTTGTGACCTTCTCGAAAGCATATGGTTGGTACTGTGAGACCAAGGATTCCCTTTTTATTTTTATTCATTTATTGTGGCTTAGGGCCCTCGTATTTACGGGACCGCCTCTCCTGGTATGCCCCGCAGAGGACCTTAAGGTCCATGAATAATCATAGTTTAGAGGTCCCGGGCCCTAAGGAAGTCAGATTATCCTCCACCAGGGCCAGGGCCTTCTCAGTGATGGCTCCGACCTGGTGGAAGGCTCTGTCCCATAAGACTAGGGCCCTGCAGGATTTAACTTCCTTCTGCAGGGCCTGTAAGAGAGAGCTATTCCTCCTGGCTTTCAACTTGAACTTACCCTGATCTTTTATTCCCCTTCCATCCCTCCCCCTCCCCTTTTTATGAAGATTATCAGCTCTGGGATCCCACAGCTAATTCTCCCCTGGTCTCATCGCTAGCCCCAAAAGGACTAATTTAGCCAGCTAGCCCTGGTGATCATCTAATGTTTATTGGATGAATTTCTCCCCTAAATTTATTTTTGAATTCTGAATTTATTGTTATTCATGTTTTCTACTGTATTTTATGCTGTTTTTTGTTGCATCAATTAAGTGTTTTAAATTTGTTGTTAGCTGCCCTGAGCCCAGTTTTCTGAACCGGGAAGGGTAGGGTATAAATAAATGTTATATTTATTTATTTATTTATTTATTTATTTATATTATTATTATGTTTTTATTTATACTTTTCAAATTTATACATTTCATTATTTTTACAATCAATTTAACATTTCAAAGTTGACTTCCTTCCCCCTCTTTCTGCGGTTCCATAAATTTATTTTTTTAATATCTTCTGCATGTCCAAATTCATTTAACTTGCTCATTTAATTATCTACTGTAAATATATATTCTTATAAAACTGCAGGTTATTACAGTAATCCTGCCAATGTTTTTATCTGTTTACAATTTATCTGTAAACATTCAATAAACCATTTCCATTCTTTTATAGAAAGTTTGTTATCTTGATTTCTTATTTTCCCAGTAAGTTTCGCCATTTCTGCATATTCCATAAGTTTTTATATCCATTCGCAGGAGTGCCCAAACTTTTTTCAAAGAGGGCTAGATCTGATGAAGTGAACATGTGTGAGGGCTGACCAAAGTTGTTGACTTTTTTTAGGATTGAAGTTGGAGCTTTTTTTACAATTTTACCCCAAAGTTACTGAGTTTTTAAGGATTTTACCCCAGGATATATACTGCCATGGGGGCTGGATTAAATTGACCAGCGGGCCGAATTAGGCCCCCAAAATAGACTTTGGACATGCCAACTGTTTACTGGGACTTCTGCTTCTTTCCACTTTTGGGCAAGTAAATTCTTGCTGCTGTAGTAACATACATAAATAAATTTTGATACAATTTAGGTAGTTCTGTCCCTATAATTACGATACAATAATCTTTATTGTCATTGTCCCATACAGAACAACGAAATTGAAAAAATCTACATCAGACATCCCAAAACCAACAAGCCTGCTATCCCAGCTATCCCAGCCTGGTTAACCCCCTAAAAACTCTGATACCCCATAATTAAATACAATATACTCACACAGAGACTACCTTACACTGCATTTAAAACCAAAATTGCATTTGGATAAAAACTGTTTCTCAGGCAGCTAGTCCTAGTCTTTATAACCCTGTACCTTCTTCCAGAAGGCAGAAGCTGAAAGAGATCATTTCCGGGGTGCATACTATCCTGCACTATCTCTGCAGCTTTCTTATGACACCTGGAAGCATAGATTTGATCCAAAGTAGGAAGAGTGCACCCAATTATTCTCTCCATAGTCTTTACAACCCTGGACAGCATTGTTTTTCCCCTGACCGTGCAGCCAAAAGAAAAACTTCTGGTTTTTTAAAATAAAAGTTATTTTGAACATCCTTTTCAATTCATTATATATCATTTCCCAGTAAGCTCTAACCTTACCACAGACCACCACATTGACCCTTGACCTCACCCAGCATGGCACTTCTCATGTTTTTACATTTCCAGACACCCCTCTCACCATCCTGGCCAACCTCCTCTGCACATTCCCTAGCTGGCCAGTGTCCCTTTTTGAAAAAAGCATGGCACCCATAACAACAAATGGTAGATTGTCTTCTAACCCGAGTCTTGCCACTGCCCTGCAATCACCAGAGGAACTGGTATCATTTCAGTGTGATCAATCTCTAACGTGCAGAGCTATGATCAACTGTCTGGCCCCGAACAATTATTGTCTTTGGGAGAGAAACATAGTACAAGATCAATGTCTCCTGTTCTTGAAATAGAAACTTGGCTTCCCTTCTGCCTTTATATAACAGCAGGAGAAATCATGACCCTAAGATAATGCCCTATTTCATGGACATTATCTCTGAAATTAGATTTGGCTGTTGCCAAGTAAAAGTACAGCTTGGAGCTCTGAAGTGATATGCATGGCTTTCGTTCCTTCTGTGGCAGGCACACAGTAACTAGAATATGTTAGCAATAGTGGCAAGAAAACAGGACCCCTGGAATGAACAGAACTAGCAGGAGAGGACAGGGTGGGCAGCCAGATATAAACATGTTTCTACTAATTCCCGGCTGGAGTTATTGGCACAGCTGCAAATGTAAACGATAGGCCTGTTGATACAAGGGTATTCTGTTACTTTGACACACTTCAATGCTGGGGCAGGGAAGCTGGGGTCTTGGGGGCTGAATGCTGTCTGCTCTTTCAAATTCTCCACAGCTCATGCTCCTCACTGGCTTTTTTTCACCCCAGGTGTTTCTTTCTAGTTGGAATGTGTCCCTGAATTCTGATAATGTCTCTTGCTTGTCTGGGTGGATGTGGAAGGGCACCTACCGGTAGTTAGGGAGTCATTCATCAAGAAACAGGGAGAAGATTTGAGAACAGTTGTATATAAGTGGGAGTGGCACTCTGAGCATGTGCAGCTTCAGCTGGAAGTGCCGATAAATGGAGAACTTTCGTTTTTGCTTTTTTGCAGCCGACAGACCAATGTTGTCTGCAAAAGGCTGCGTCATGAGTGCTGATAGACTGCGTCTGCCTGCGTCGTTGCTAAAGAGAAAGAGGGACTGAAACTTAAGCATGCCGTTACAGCTATTGCTATACAGTGGTGCCTCGCAAGACGAAATTAATCCGTTCCGCGAGTCTCTTCGTCTTGCGGTTTTTTCGTCTTGCGAAGCATGGCTATTAGCGGCTATTAACGGCTTAGCGGCTTTAAGAAAAAGGAAACAAACTCGCAAGAACTCGCAAGAAGTTTCGTCTTGCGAAGCAAGCCCATAGGGAAATTCGTCTTGCGGAACGACTCAAAAAACGGAAAACTCTTTCGTCTAGCGAGTTTTTCGTCTTGCGAGGCATTCGTCTTGCGGGGCACCACTGTAATGATTGTAAATAGTGCTACTGTGATGCATTTATGACCAGTCAAGCAATAAATCCCTTGACTGAGTTGTGAGTGTTTCATCTCAAAGTGTAACTTCAGTTGCTGACCACTGCTTCCAGAAACTCTGCTAAATGGACAAAAGCTTCTAACGAGGTGCCTACACATGAGTATTCTCACGCAGCGAAAGAGTGATAGACTGTGACCTTTAATACACCTAGCCTAGTGCACAAAGGTGAGATTTGCACCTGTGGCTCCTCTCACTTTTGTGCCTGATTCTGGCAACCAGCTGGGAGGCATCCCTCGGAGGGTGGCCCAGAAGAGAAAGAAAGAGAGAAAGAAAAAGTTGCTCTTGGGCTGAAAAAACTCTGAAAAAACGGTACCCCTGCTTTAATGTCAGACTTCCATGTGAGAAAGAATCTTGTGCATTGAAACCACTTTCCCAAAAGACTAGACCTTTTCCTGATAAGGAAAGCGGTAGGATAATGCAACGGAGAGTGTGGGGCTAGCAATGCTTTGGTGCCATGCCATCTAACCACCCTGGAAAGAAATCAGAATGAATGCTCAATAAGTAGATACCCTGAATATATATATATATATATTCCTGGCTTTTTTCTGGCCCACGTAGGACCAGTCTGGATAGTTGGCCTTGGTGAAGATTTGATGTTTTCATCCCCAAAAAGTTTTTGATTTGAGTTTCTACTGAAATGAGGCTGCATTTTAATGTTCTATTCTAATCTTCTTTTTAAGCTGTATTTTAATCAATTGTTTTATACCTGGTGTTAGCAGCCCTGAGCCTGGTCTTGGCTGGGGAGGGCGGGGTATAAATAAAACTTCTTCTTCTTCTTCTTCTTCTTCTTCTTCTTCTTCTTCTTCTTCTTCTTCTTCTTCATATCAGGGTTAATGCTCAGTAAGCAGATGGACTGCACGCCCCCCGAGTTGCCTCACAAGGAGCAAGCAGCAGCATTTCTTTCTGGAGCAGTTCTTTCTGGAGTACATAGCAAAACATAGGAAGTTTCATCATTAGCAGATCAGATTATCTGCCCGTGTCATGTATCCTGAAGCATTGTCAGGCTCCAGGATGGAGTGGCCGGCTGAGATGGACAAGGAGGGGCAACAGGAGGATGACAGGAGGCTGAGACAGGAGAACAGGGGCTGGAGCAGGTGGGTACTTTTCTCTCTGCCAGGATATAGCAGGAAGTCTAGAATTAGGACTCCAACCACCCTTCTTCCCTTGCATGGAGAGGAGCAGAGCAATGGAATCTTGCAAGGGAAGCTGGGGAGAGCATCAACCCACTGCTATGGCAGAGGAATCAGGGGTGGGCACAATCTAGTCACCTGGTGGGGTCCCCATCACTGGGAAAAGACCCATTCTCCCTGACACAGCAGTCACCTGCATGCCTGACAGTTTTGCAAGTCACACAAAGCTGAGTGTGCCAACCTGTTGGGACAACCCTATTGCTTCTGCGCAGTTCTCAACCCCTTGCCCTGATCTTGGACTCTAAGCTGGAACTGCTGCTGCTAGCCTGATTAGTCTCATGTTTCACGTCACTCAGCCTGAGGATAGCAGTGCTGTGACTCACTACCAGCTGCTGAGCCTTCACCTCTACTCTCCCTCAATTAGGATCTCTTTCTTACTCTCAAGTAGGAGCCTTTGCCATCAAAGTCTGGGCTGGAGTCAGAGCAGTCCAGCATTGTTTCCTCTGATCAGCAGTAACTTTCCAGGGTCTCAGGCCTGGACATTTCCCATAATCTGCTCTCCGACTTTGTAATAGGGGGTTCCAAAGATTGCACCTGAGTATCTACCAGATCTAAAACATGTGCTCTAACCTTGAGCTATGTCTTTCCTAAGGGTGAGGTTAGCACCTCTAGAATTTTGGCACTGTCTGAGATTGCCTAGCTTGCTGGACTCACCCTGCTGCATTCTTCCCGTGGGCTCCTCTCCTGTGCACAAATATTCCCATCACTAGGTGGATTTTATGAGGCCATCTCATTTGGTATGCACTTGTCACATCCATAAGTAGAGATGCGCAGTGACAGGCATCTTCCCTCTAATGGAGATCTGATGTTCCCTTTTGCAGCACTGCTCGATGGGCTTATATAATTCCATAAAATCAAAATGATTTTATATTATTAACTAGATGGGCCTTCGACAGGCTGCTTTAACCATGGATAAGTGAAAAGGAGATACAGTGGGCGGGGGGGGGGAGGGAAGTGTGAAGAGAGAGGAAAAGTTGGGGGCGGAAGCAAAAGAGGAAGGGAAAAAGAAAAACATAAGACTGTAAGAAGAGCCCTGCTGGATCAGGTCCCTGGTCCTCCTAGTCCAGCATCTTGTTCTCACAGTGGTCGACCAGATGATTGTGGGAAGCCTGCAAGCTGGGCATGAGCAAAGCAGCAGCCAGGCTATGTGCAGCTTAGGGCTCATCCACAGTTACTTTTTGCCCCTTGCTTTCTAGGCGCAAGTCCACTCCATGTCTGACCACTTTCCCCCCCTCCACCACTTTCCCTGGGAAAACCTGCTCTTTAAAGCTGAATCGGAACAAACAGCAAATTAGATTTTCTGCAGATTCCCGTTTGCTCTGATTTAGCAGTAAAGAGCAGGGTTTTTGCCAGGAAAGTGCTGGAGAAACAGGAAAAGAAAAGAAAAAGTGCTCAGGCATAGATGTTTAAAAGGGCAGACTTCTGCCTCGAAAGTGTGAGGCAAAATGAAGTCTTGATGATCCCAAAGATTCAGAGGCACAATGCCTGACAGTGGTGGTAGAAACTGCATGAAAGACATTGATGGATGCAGAGAAACCCAATCCATCTGCCTGCTCCTGATGAAAGGCCCATGAATGAAAATTTTCCTCAGTAGTCAGATCTCCTAATTTCTGCAACAATTTGCATTTTTTTAAAAAGGCCATCTGAAAATTCACCAATATTTAGTATGAATTATTTCTATTAAACACATTTTTTTTTGGGTGGGGGCATGTTTAACACACACATTTTCACAAAGCAATTGCCCTTAATATAACATATTTTGGGATGCTGTTTTCCACTAATGTCTGCATTCCCGTGCACATTTTCCTTGAAATATAATGCATTTTTGTATACATCACCTGACTGGAGAACTGCATTGCAGAATTTGGAGAAGGGTGAATTTCAAAAGAAGCCTGAATTTCAGTTTGTGTCTTGTTTCAGAAAGTGAAATTAGGAATGTTCACCTTTAAATGCAAACTGAATGCAGTTTCCTCTCCACCCCTAAAACTGCATGTTGATGGACACAGAGGAGCCCAAATTCTGTGCTTGCTCCCTACGAAAGGTCACTGAGTGAAATCCATTCCCTCCAGCTGCCTGAATCATGCTGGATTTTAGGCTGCTATCCGATGTGAGAATTTGCTCTTAAGTATTAGCTGTGATTACTATCCATAGTGTCAGATCCAGCCCAGCAGTGCCAACAAGACGGGAGTTTTTTGACATCAATTACTGTGGCTCTGTCTCCTCTCTGGGTTTCACAGCAGCCCACAGAGCACATTTCCAAGAAGCAGAGATTTGAATTGCCAGATGTTATGTAAAGCAGCACATTTCAAGGCAAGATGCCGAGTTGAATGACTGGCTCCCTTGCTCCAGAAGAAAGCAGTGGGCTTTAGTATGTAGAAAAACATTATCATGTACAGGCAAGCCAGACTCCTGCAACAGTTCGTGGAAGGCCAGAGAGCCTGCTGTTTGTAATAAAAGACAATGTCTTTGGGGCTTTGTAGAGAAATGCACACTTGGTGAGGCTGATGTGGGAATCCAAGGGGTCTGGGAGCATTGCTGATGAAAGTCACCTCAGCAGATAACTGACTTCTCCTGAGATTTACGTACTTCTGGCACAGAAGAACACCTCTTTAATTTAAATTTTGAGATCTCGTTTGCAGTGTACAGAAATGGAGAGTTTGGGGTATGGGGTGGGGTGAGGAGTCAGAAATGGACCTTCCCTGTTCAGAAATCCCCGAGCCACTGGGAGTTGAGCTCAGTCCCACTCTGAATTTTGCCCCAGCTCAAAATAGCTCAGTTCTAGCCTTCTTGCCAACCCATTTCCCACCTCCTCCTTTACCCATCCTTTCCTAAAAGCACTGGGCCACGGTTGTGGGTGGTGGAGGAGTGATGGGTTGAAGGATAATGGGTGCTGTGACTCAAGTTTAGTGCTGCTTCTAAGGTACAGGTCACCAGCCTTTTTGGGTCCATGACTACATTTGCAAACTGGAAAAATCATCGTGAGCACCACACATGAGCACGCATGCACACACACACACACACACACACACACACACACACACTCCTCCCAGCAGCAATGAGGCACGAAAAAAGTGTTTTTGCTTTTCTTTCAAGTTGAATTGGGGAGGAGGCTGATTTTCCTGCAGAGTGAAGCTGGGAAGGGAAGAGTTAATATTCCTTGCCCAGCTGAAGTCTCCCAGAAGATCCAACAGCCACTACATCAACCATGCTAGAAAAGAACCTTTCGTTGGAGCCTAATTGCAGTGGGGGAGGGACCAGTATCTTTATTTGTGAGGGGACCCAGTTGCTGGGAAGGGAAGAGTTAACCAAACATTGCTCTTTTCCATTGCAATTGGGATTTTTAAAAAAGCATTCTGATGACTACTGTTTCAATTAAAATGTAGATTTCAGATGGTTGAAGTTTCTCTTTCTAAGAAACAAAACGAAATGAAAAACAAAAGAAAACCTTATTGCCTTTCAATTTCTCTTGAGTTTTGTATTTAAATTAAAACTGCATGGGAGATATTCTCGACAAACTGCCTTGGGAGGAACGTAAATATGATCAAGCAATTAAGCCCATCAGCTTATAGGAATGATGCTGAACTGGTTGGCTAGTTCTGAAGCCACAGCTATCTCCTTTGGAAGCCACGTCATCCAGGATCCCTGGCACTTCCCCCTTAAATCAAGTATGGCCATGCTTGGTGGGACTGATGGGATTTGTAGTTCTCCAGGGGCCAGAGGTTCCCCACATCTGCCTTAGATGGTGGAATAGAAGGGTATGGCTTTAATCACCAGGGACTGGCATAGGAAACCGAGGAGCTGTTCTAGGTGCTGAAATTATATAGGGCTGGAAGGAGGAAACCATCTACTGCCTGTCTAATGTAGGAGCTTGAAGCTATGGTTATTGGTGTAAATCATATTATGCCTACAGTATAATGCCCAGACAAAGCTTTCTTTTTACATTGGTGTTGCCGGATAACTGATGGTGGACCAGTCCCTTTCTTCTAAAATAAGTGCACAATCAATCCTAATATGGACACTGTGCTGGCACAGGGAGGAATCACTGCTGGACTCAAGAGACCCCTGCTTTTCCATTCCCCCCCTGGTAATTGCAGGGACTGGGGCATCTGTGTGGATCTTCTGCATGGGATCCCAGGCTCCCTTTGACCCGGTGCAAATAGAACTTGAGGCTTGAGAGAGTTGAAATGGGGATGTTCCAGAAGATGAGCATGTGCCTCACAAGGCCTATCGTGACCCAACACACAGAAGAGGGTTGTGGGTGGGGAGCATGTCTCTCTTGCGGGAGTGGGGAACCTTTGGCCCTCTAGTCCTTGTTGAACTACAACTCCCATCAGCCTCGGCTGGTATGGCCAATGGTAAAGAATAATGGGATGTACAGAGGCAGATTTAGGGGAGTGCGACTGGTTTGGTTGCACTGGGCATTGGACACTGGGAGTGCCATGGGGTGCCATAACTATGCTGTCGAAAAAAAGGCAAGAGGTGGGGGTGCTGAATTTTCACATCACACAGGGTGCCACTAAAATTTGAGGTGCAGCTTTTGATTAATTTTAAAATGTTATTTGCCATCTCACAGAAACATTTTCCTAGACTGGTTCTTCAGATCATAGCATCTCCCTCTGAGGCACAAAGCACTAACTGAGTCTGTTTTAAAGCCTAGAGTGAATTTAATTGACAGGGGTGTGATTGACATTATCTGATTTTATTTTTTTTAAGTTCACCTTGATGAACTACAATGCAGCAGAGGTGTATGTGTGAGAGTGGGGCCTTGTGTAGCCACAAGATACCCAAGGCAGAGGGCTGATCTGGCAACCTTCTGCTTCCATGGTCATTGATGGACAAAACAAATTTGCCAAAGGAAAACTACAGCATCTGCTGAACAACTGAATGATGCAGTTTTGTTGCACAATTCTTAATGGCCTCAAACATTTGGTGAGCTGCCTTGAACGGAGAGTGTCTTCAGCCTCCTCCAGCCAGGCACTGATGGCAATTGTGTGCTTGAAGAACAGAAACGAAAGCAAATTTATAATATATAATGTAATATGTGATATCCACTTTGACCTCTGTGCAAGGCAATTGCCTCCATAGCAGGGGAGATCTAATTAGAGTCATACGTTGGTAGACACCAATCTTTCCTGCTCCTCTTGCAAGTGTGGAGCTATCTATTACTCAGTGGGTACTCTAGTTCTGAACAGCTGCTGTTTTTGTATTTTGTCTTAGTTTCTGCTTCATTATTGGGATGAGGCCTGTCTCCGTGCTGAAGGGTCCTTGTCCCCTGCAGATGGCACTGCGTGTGGGTGTAGTACTCCTCCTGGCACACTCTCCTGTCATTGAAGATCAACAATCCTGCCCTTGAAAGCAGCCCAACACAGGGTTCAAGGATCAGACTTCATTTCAGACTGTGCACCATGCATCACAATCCTACAAAGGAAGTTCAAATGAGTTTAATGAGACTTAGGACTCAGCTACATTCATAAAGATAAAGTGCTTTATATACGTTATAACACTGTGACAACCAGATGGCGCTGTGGAGTCCCATCTTTTGCCAACGGGATTTCCCTGTATGACGTTTACATGCGTTTAACTAAATCACGTTTTTGATGTGTCTGGATTCAGTCTTATATGTATATGTAGCTTTACAACACAATCTTATACTTGTTTGCTCAGGAGTATCCCATTGAGTCCATGAAGCCTACTCTCAGGTAAGTTGGTATGGGATTTCAGCCTTCATAAGCCTTTGAGCAGCCATCTCTTGGATCAGGCTTCAGCTGGTGGAATTAACAGCAGCAGCAACAGCAACAACAATTATACCCCACCCATGTTGCTGGGTTTCCCCAGCCACTCTGGGTAGCTTCCAGCAAAATATAAAAACATAATAAAATGTCAAACATTAGAAACTTCCCATTACAGAGCTGCCTTCAGATGTCTTATAAAAGTTGTGTACAGTGGTACCTCGGGTTACAGATGCTTCAGGTTACAGACACTTCAAGTTACAGACTCCGCTAACCCAGAAATAGTACCTCGGGTTAAGAACTTTGCTTCAGGATGAGAACAGAAATTGCATGGCAGCAGCGCAGCGGCAGTGGGAGGCCCCATTAACTAAAGTGGTACCTCAGGTTAAGAACAGTTTAAGTTTAAGAACGGACCTCCAGAACGAATTAAGTTCTTAACCCAAGGTACCACTGTAGTTGTTTATCTCCTTGACATCTGATGGGAGGGCATTCCACAGGGAGAACACCTCTGCTGAGAAGGCCCTCTGCCTGGTTCCCTGTAACTTCGCTTCTCGCAGTGAAGGGAACCATCAGAAGGCCCTTGGAGCTGGACCTCAGTGTCCGGGCTGAACGGTGGGGGTGGACATGCTCCATTATATCATAAGGTGAAATACAATGGATGGATGCAACTCTGATGCAACCAATGCCAGATTTTTTGTTGCTTGAAGTAAAGCTCTTTTCTGAAAGGGATGCTTTCGCAAGGCTCGCCCCTTATAGTACTTTCCTTGAGCGAAGTATCCTGCAATAACATGGTCCTGCATTTTATATACTGCTTTAAGAAGAACAGTGTATCCAAACTATAGACCTGCAATGGAAAAAGACATCTCAGCCATCATCACCTTTATAGGAAATTGAGAGGACAGGCAGCTGAAAACTGAATTATACGGAGGTCTTAGCTGCACAAAAATAAATAAATGGTACAGCTAAAAATGGCATGGGCGTATGAAATTGTCCTGGGAGTGGTGATGGAAATATGTCCCTATCACTGGCTATTAGTAATGATTATTGTTCATGAGTTCCTATGGGAGGAAGAACGGGATAAAAATTCAATGAACAGCAACAGCTGCTTCCAGGTTCAGAGGCAACAGGCAGTATTCGACAAACAAGTTGCACTAGGATTATCCCTAGCATAATTGGATCCACCCCTCCCATTCTCTTGCCCCTGAACTGCCCCTAAATCTGCCCCAGACGGTTGTGGGAAATGCCAGAGCAGATTTAGGTGTGCGTGGGAAGAGGAGATGGGGAAGCATTCCATTGCTCATGGAGAAAGCCTTGTGCCAACAGAATGTTCACCTTAAAGGTAAAGGGACCCCTGACCATTAGGTCCAGTCGTGACCGACTCTGGAGTTGCAGCGCTCATCTCACTTTATTAGCCGAGGGAGCCGGCCTACAGCTTCCGGGTCATGTGGCCAGCATGACTAAGCCGCTTCTGGCGAACCAGAGCAGCGCACAGAAACACCGTTTACCTTCCCGCCGGAGCAGTACCTATTTATCTACTTGCACTTTGACATGCTTTGGAATGGCTAGGTTGGCAGGAGCAGGGACCGAGCAATGGGAGCTCACCCCATCGCAGGGATTCAAACCGCCGACCTTCTGATCGGCAAGTCCTAGGCTCTGTGGTTTAACCCACAGCGCCACCCGTGTCCCTTCAATGTTCACCTTAGTACTCCCTTAAATAAAACCCTCTGTATATTTGAACACCAGTTTTTGGAGGGCAACACTGTTTGCGGACTTCCCATAACTATCTGGCCAGACCCTGCGATGTGATCCAGCAAGGCTCTTCCTATGTTCTTATGTCAGGTGTTTGTGGAGCTTTTTGTTTCCTTATTTAACCCCCCCCCTCTGTTTTATAAAACTTTTGAGAGCTACATCCAATGATATATTATACATAATGCTGCCTTGAGTGCATGGATGTTAAATCTTGTTTTATACACTACTTTATATTAATATTGTATATTATGTATGGTACAATATATTTTTTTATCCTGCATTTCTTGCTTCTGTTTGCAAACAGCTGCAACTCTCTGACCCAGATTTTCATTTCCTTTCAAGGCTTTTAAACACAATGAAGAAAAACGTACAGTAAGTTACTTTTTTTCTCATGGATGGAGAATATATATATATATATCTTTTCCCTCTTTCTTTGACAAACTTCACTTTCTGAAAACTTTAACATCACCGACATCCTGGATTTTTAAGCAGAGAGGCAAGGCAACAGTTAACGAGATTGTCCTCTAGCTTCCGATGTCAGCAAACATTTGAGATTTTCATTGCATGCTTGGTTCAGTTTTCATTCTTTCCCAGTCAAATTTAGCAGCTGAAACTGCAGAGGCCTGGGCAAAATTGACTTTATGTATTCAAGATGTGTCAAGAAGAAGAGGCTAAAAGGTGGTGGCAGTGGAGTGAAAAAGTCAGCTTTATTTATTTTGCTGAATGGTAAACATATTTTATTTATGCATGCAGAGAACTGCTTGCCTGAGATTCTCCACACCCCCCCCCCACTACAAGCCCAGGCCTCAGCTGGGCTGACACCATGCACCAAACAGACTCTGTGTTTGCCTTATCTCCCCAAGAATGAAGCACTCTCAGAATTGACGGAAATGCACAAACACACAAATATTCAAGACGCCTCTTGAATTAATGGGATGTGACAGGGATTAATCAATTAATAAGTATGATTAATTGATTATAAAGGCTTGAACTCGGGTTAAAACCTGCCCTCTTATTAATGGATAGCAAGCGAAGTCCGTGGAACACTTTGAGCTTATCCATACTACAGAGTTGCAAGAAATGACCGTGTATATGTTCTCCCCATATAGTTAAAGGTCCGTATAGTTAAAGCTATGGTTTTCCCAGTGGTGATGTATGGAAGTGAGAGCTGGACCATAAAGAAGGCTGATCACTGAAGAATTGATGCTTTTGAATCATGGTGCTGGAGGAGACTCTTGAGAGTCCCATGGACTGCAAGAAGATCAAAACCATCCATTCTGAAGGAAATCAGCCCTGAGTGCTCACTGGAAGGACAGATCCTGAAGCTGAGGCGCCAATACTTTGGCCACCTCATGAGAAGAGAAGACTCCCTGGAAAAGACCCTGATGTTGGGAGAAGGGGACGACAGAGGACAAGATGGTTGGACAGTGTTCTCGAAGCTACCAGCATGAGTTTGACCAAACTGCGGGAGGCAGTGGAAGACAGGAGTGCCTGGCGTGCTCTGGTCCACGGGGTCACGAAGAGTCGGAAACGACTAAACAACAACATGTTCTCCCCACACCAGTAAAAAGAAGTTTCAGTCTGAGCAAAACCATGCAACAACAGCCCTAAGTATATTCTTATACACCATTTTATGTACGTCTTGCTCTTAAAAAAGAAAAGCAACGCTAGCTGGAAGTGTGCATTGATGTGCAAATTTTACCAGATCATTTTAATAATGGATAGTGCATCTTTTAAAGGGCCTCTTTTTGGTGGAACGGCATGCCATTTTGTGGAGTTGAAGTATTTTGCTGACTAGGAAGGGTCCCATAAATTTCCAGACGCAGCACTCATTCATCACCCATTTATAATTGCTAAAAATGATTGGTCTCCTCTTATGAAGACTCTATATTACGAACATCCCTTAGAAAGCTGCTACCTTTGATGTGCGCTTCAAAGGGAGACCATGCAACAGTCTTGCTCACTTTGCAGGCAGTCGTGGGCCTACATTACAAATGCTTTCCATTAATCCCACATGCCATATTTTAAAAGATGCCGAAATTAACTGCTCATCTCTTTTCCTCCATTAGGTAGGGGAATAATCTGGCAAAATGGTTGCTAATGAGGCCTTTGAGCTGTGTGCAATATGAAAAAGCATTTCACGGAAATTAGGTTTCTCAGAGTAGCGTATTTATAATTAGTTGATTTCCTCTGTTTCGGAAAAAAACAACAACACATCACCCAAGTTGATCATTATGTCTCAATTAACTAATTATTACTATTATTTTATATATTGCCATCAGTGTACATAGCACTGTATGCAGAAACATCAACAAAAGGCCAAGTGTCTGCTGGAAGTACCAGGCAGTCTAGATCAGGGTTTCCCAAACTTGGGTCTCCAGCTGTTGTTGCACTACAACTCCCATCGTCCTTAACTAGCAGGACCAGTGGTCAGGGATGATGGGAATTGTAGTCTAAAACAGCCAAGTTTTGGAAACACTGATCTAGATGATGACACTGGGCAACACAGGAACTTAGAAAGTTGTTTTATATTGAGTCAGACCCACTGATCTATCTAGCTCAGAAATTATTATTATTATTATTATTATTATTATTATTATTATTATTAAACTTTATATCCCACGTTCATTAATTTCAATGGGTCTGCTCTCAGTAAAACCTACTTGCCTGCCACCCCTTGAATTAAAATTCATCATGGAACTTTGGTTAGCAGAAAGAGCTTAGATTAATCAAAGTTTGCCTTCTTTCTTTCCTGATGACACTTAGCTTGTGGTTTTCATTACTTTTTAATGATTAGAGTTTGATATACTAAACTATTAATATGCATCTTAAAATATATCAGATGGACGCTATGGGAAAAAACTCCAAAGGTTTGCATTAAAAATGTAGCCTGCTGGGCTTGCAAGATTTTTTCCTGCATCTGTTTGCAACCTATAAAGTTGGACATTTGGTATATATGAGGGAAGGATGGTAGCCCTTGCCCGCTCCATTTTGAAGAGGTAGGTATGAAGCTAAAGTGGGCTAGCTAAGTTTCCTGTTGTGTCATGCTAATCCAACCCATACTTCCATTATAAAGAAGCAATTATTTCCCAAATATCAAAGGAAGACACAGCAAAGAGTGCTTGTTTACTGTGCCAGGATAAACATTGGTCAAAACCTGCAGCCAGAGAACTCAAATTTAGTAGGACATTCTGCTAAAATAAAATAAAATAAAATAAAAAGGGAGCTGGAAATTGGCAGCATGACCAATAGGGAAGCTATTTGTGTTCCTTCAAATATTCTGCCATTTTCAGCTTTTCAGAACCTTTCATTCTCTTTACACTTGAGATAAGCTTTTGAGGTTCATGTGACGATTTGGGCTGCATACATGCTAAACCTTTAAAGCACACTTTCTCCTACCCCAAAGAATTCTGGAGACTAGTTTGTTAAGGGTTGGTGGGAACTGTAACGCTATGAGGGGTAAACTACAGAATTCTTTTAACGTAAGAAATAATCTTCTCTGCATGTACTTTAAAAGTATAGTGTGTTCACACTCTAAAACCAATGTTTATTTAATTTCCTGTATTTTAATTAATTTTCTTCTGGACAATCTTGCTGACTGCTAATCACTTCAGGCGTCTGCAGTTTATTAAAGCTCCCAGATTCTCCCCTTTCACTAATGTCCAATCCATTGCTAGTAACGAGATGTCCCGTCCCCAAACAGGAATGGAAAATGGGGGAAAGGAGGCTCAGACAAGCTGCTATTCACAATTTGAGTTGGTGTTTCTTGTTTGTTTTTAAAATAAGTGCATCAGTGCTGATTTGGCACGTTGAGGAGAGAAGAGAGGGCACAGTCAGCAAAGCACCTTTTTAGAAAACCAGTCAGTGCTTCTGAACTGACAATCCAGTACTATTTTCCTGCTTATGTGATTATCTCTGAGTATGGAAAATGGCCCTGACATGCTTGCAGTTGTTACCTGTGTTCTATCTTTACATCTACTTCCTCATCCTTTTTGGACTTGGTCTCGTTTCAGCCAGTTCGAGAAGCAACAGCGAAATACTTTTGCTGGCAGAGAGCAGCCCAGAGCACCTGTCAACAACCTTGACAATGCAGAACGCTTTAAGTGAAAAAGGCCTATGACAATCAAAAGGTTAATGCGGACAGGAAAGATAACAGAGCCTGATCCCTTCAGACTTCTTATGAGATATGCTCCACTGACTGATGTTGTCTGCTAAGAGGTGTTTGTACTGCAAACACAGAGTGAATGAAAATGCAGCAACAGTGGCAGAGCACAAATGGTACAAGGAAGGAAGGTTGTGTGAGCAGGATTTATGCTAGCAGTGAAAATGAGAAATGTGTCTCGGAAGAAAATGTCTGTTGAAGTCAGTACTCTCTCGGTCATTACAATATCAAGGAAGAGAATCCCTCTGGGGGGCCGTCTTCTGTAGAATTCTTGGGAGCTGAATATTTGAGTGGATGCCAACATTGGTCCGTATAGTTAAAGCCATGGTTTTCCCAGTAGTGATGTATGGAAGTGAGAGCTGGACCATAAAGAAGGCTGATCACTGAAGAATTGATGCTTTTGAATTGTGGTGCTGGAGGAGACTCTTGAGAATCCCATGGACTGCAAGAAGATCAAACCTATCCATTCTTAAGGAAATCAGCCCTGAATGCTCGCTGGAAGGACAGATCCTGAAGCTGAGGCTCCAATACTTTGGCCACCTCATGAGAAGAGAAGACTCCCTGGAAAAGACCCTGATGTTGGGAAAGATGGAGGGCACAAGGAGAAGGGGATGACAGAGGACGAGATGGTTGGAGAGTGTTCTTGAAGCTACCAGCATGAGTTTGACCAAGCTGTGGGAGGCAGTGGAAGACAGGAGTGCCTGGCGTGCTCTGGTCCATGGGGTCACGAAGAGTCGGACATGACTAAATGACTAAACAACAACAACAACAACAACAACAACAGTACACATCATATGGAATCTGCACTTTCTCCTCTTCTGATTTGTTAGTGAGAGCATCATAAGCACCCTGCTGGATCAGACCAAAGATCTTTCTAGTCCAGCATCCTGTTGCCTATCATGGTCAACCAGGTGTGTTTGGAAGCACGACATATGAGCATAAGAGCCCTCTTTCACTTGTGTTCCCCAGCAACTTGTATTCAGCCACTGGAGGCAATATAGTCCTCATAACTAGTAGCCATTGAAATCCTTCTCCATGAATTTGTCGAATCCAAGTTGGGTAGCAAATTGACCAACCCACCAGCCTGTGATTGTAACTCAGCCATCCAGGTCTTGTCTGCCCTGAACGTGGACCCAACTGTGATGGCTAAAACTGTTGATTGACTAAAGAATATAAACAGGCGAATCACCTGCCCCTACCACCAACTGAGTAAGTGACTCTGCTTATATAAATGACATATAGCCAAAACCTCAAGATAGATACATTTCCGAATTACTGAAGTACAAAATAATGGCAAGCAGGGACTTGCCCTCTTGCAAGCTGCAAAGCACCACACATATTGTAAGTCTATATTAATAAAGAACCAGATAAAGAAAAAAGTTAATTAGCTTTTTGCTAATTACATCATCTATGGCCGTTTAAACTGTGTGTTCTTGTTACTATGTTATGCATTTTTGTGCTTTTCTGTTGTGAACCACCCTGTGATCCTCGGATGAAGGGCAGTATAGAAACAACAACAACAACAACAAGAACAATTCTTAATGGGTTATCATAGTCCATGTTCTACAATGCGAAATCATTGTAGCTGCAGAGATCCTGCGATTCCTATCCCATTTATGTCAGTGTCCGTACAGACCCAACAGGATTGTAAAACATTTCTCATCCAGGGATCAGCGAGAGGACAAAGACAGCATTAATGGGTCCTCAGCAGTGGGGAGTAATGTACATTTCATGTCAGCCTCTTGTCCTGGATCTCCTGGGTTGAGGTTGCCACTGTGCTGAAATGATATTTGGTTGTTGCATGATGGATATTTCTTCTTGACTGCATGTATCTTACAAGGACACATCATGTAATGTCAAGAGAAGCCACTTTGATGATGTGCTCAGAAGCTAAATATTTAATATGGCTCTATATTTATTCTGTGGTGCATTTCAATCTTTAATTTGAAATATACTCAGAAACATGAGAGAGATATATCTATATCTATATACATTTTATATTGTTTCATGCCTGTGAAGTCATTTAACATGGCCTGCTTCTTAAGATTTTACGTACCTTTGCCATGATGCACAGGTTGAGAAGGTAGTAAGCAAGCATGCAGGATGGCAATTAATGGCATACTGTGATCCTCCATAGGATTGGGCTTATCAGTATTCTTCAGTGCATGACTGGAATAAGAGGTGGTCAGCATCTTGAGGTTGCAAAGTGTTAATTTCCACACAGAACCGTACTCCGACTGTTCACTCCTACTTTCTCCTACCGTGGCAGATTCCTTCATTTTCTTCACATGGCAATGGTGCCCACTTGAGTTCCAGAACTGAGTTCCAGAACTGAGGTGCCAGCCCCGCTCTCTGAGGCCACCCCCATAGAAACCTAGTGGGAAGAATTCAACATCATGTTGTTCTGATCACTTCATCATCAGCACAAGTGCTCGAGATTGCCAGATGGAACAGTCCCTCCTTTGCACCCTCTGCATGCTGTTATTGGGGTTCTCCTGACCCCCTAAGAGCCAATGTGTGTGTGTGTGTGCTTGCGCACGCAAGGAGATGAGAGGAAAAAATCTCCATTGTGCAAGTGGAAATCCTTTGTGTAGAGCTTGTGCTGATGGGGACTTGTTAGGTGAATCCTGCCCAGCATCTCCAACTCCCAACCTATGGAGATGACCTAAGGGGATAGCATAGTTGATGGCATCCGAAGCCACTGGGAGATTTAGTAAGTGTCAGGAACGTGGCCCCCCAGAACACAGGGGATGAGTTAGACTCAGAAAGTGAATTAAGTGAACGAGGGGCCAGATCTATAGATGAAAATTGGCTGTCAGAATTGAGAAAGGGCAGTTCGACCCCCCTTCCCAGAGAAGACTCTATTAGCTTTCACAGAGAGGAAGAGTTGGAAGGCAGCCAGAGCGTTGCTAGGCAATCAGCAGATAGGCAGAGGTCTGAGTCCGGGTCGAATTGGACTGACCAGGAGGGGGGAGTTCAGCCTTTTGATCCCCGATCCAGGTTTCTGGATAAAATCAGAAGGCAACAGAAGGGCAAGAGGGGAATGACGGAAGTCTGGCGTCCTTCCTGCTGTGGGAGGGGTGAAATTTCAGACTGACCAACAAATGTAAATGCGAGCAGGCAAGATGCTGGGCTCTGGATGTGTCTTTTTGTAAAATAAACGTACATAAAACTGCCGGATAGTCATTACTCCTTATCGGGCTTGATTGCCTGCCAGAGATCATTACAGTAAGAGTAACAGGGTTACACTTCTCCTACCCCTCTCCTGTTAATACAACCTGGTATGGCTACCAAGGCTGTTTATGTCCCCAAACTGGTTCTCAACTCAGACTGAAATGGGGCTAGATAACCACCCTCTCAATCACCTTGCCTGAAAAGGGGTATTAGTAACTTGGCAGTAGCTCAAAAACTCGAAGTCCTTTGTGTGTGTGTCCTTTGGTGCTGCATGCGTCCTGCATTTCTAGGTGACTTGATTGCCCACTAATCAGCCCACCATCCAACTCAAGTTGTAACAGTGTCAACTTATCCTTGAGTCTTGGAAGATGTATCACTAGCTGGCCATGTGATTTCTCAAGAGCAATGATCTATAATGAGCAAGTTTGGCAATTCCCATCCATTCGGCCCAAAGCAGGCAGTTTCCGAACCTTCCTCGTGCTGATGCCTCCTGGAGCTTCTTTGACTTATTGCCTTCAAAGTAAAATAACTGTCTCTGTCTGAGTGCTGTCACCAAGTTCCAAGGGTGTCAGCTTGCATAGCATAACATCAATCATGCTCGTTTCTTTTCGCTCGGGAAAACAGATCCAGAATGTGACCCAAGGTGATAGCAACTCTGAGGAATGTGGCTATCTAAATTGCTTGCCAATATCACTTGAAGGAAATATTAAAGCTTCTCATTGACCTGCCTCCTTTTTCTTTTAGAATATAAGGTTCTCAGACCCTGGAAGCCTCTGTCATCGTGTTTCATGTTAAGCGCCCCGCTGTCTTTGGTAAACTTGACTCAGACAGAACTAGGTTTTCCTTGTCAATGACAGTTGATTGAAGATGAGTTGGCAAGGCGATGTTTCTCCCACCATGAGATCACCCCATGGTGAGATCAGCGTGGAGCCGAGTCTTCTGAAAAACTTCAGCATGCCCTCATATCTCCTATCACCACATAATTGATATGTCTGGGTTTTGAGGCTAGACATTTAGCTGGTAGTTAGGAAGGCGAATGCATAGAATCATAGAATTGTAGGCTTGGAAGAGAACTCCAAGGGTCATCTAGTCCAACCCTCTGCAATGCAGGAATCACAGCTGAAGAACCCATGGCAGATGGCCATCTACCTCTGTTTACAATCCTCCAGTGAAGGAAACGTCATCACCATCTGAGGCAGCCCATTCCACTGTCGAGAAAGTTATGCCTAATGTTTCATTGTGTGTATGTTATTTTCACAAACAGATGCATTCGCGTGCACAATTTGTCTGAATACAGTGATACCTCGGGTTAAGAACTTAATTCATTCTGGAGGTCCATTCTTAACCTGAAACTGTTCTTAACCTGAGGTACCGCTTTAGCTAATGGGGCCTCCCACTGTTGCCTCGCCACCGCCGCACGATTTCTGTTCTCATCCTGAAGCAAAGTTCTTAACCCGAGGTACTATTTCTGGGTTAGCGGAGTCTGTAACCTGAAGCGCCTGTAACCCGAGGTACCACTGACTATGCATTTCTGAACACATGATTTTGCTGGAGAACTGCATTGCAAAATTCAGGGTGAATCTTCAAAGGGTGGCTGTGTTGGTTCTTGTGCTGTTTCTGAGAGCACAAATCAGGTGGGTTCTTTAAATGTGAACTGAATAGAATTTACCCCTCATCCCCATGTGAGTGTGCTTTGCAAAGGGACAAAGAGTCAGTTTTGGGGAAGGGCTTCATTACTGCAACTGCCCCTGAGCTCAAATGCAGCTGAGGAGCACTGACTTGACCAGGCAGGTCCAGAATGTCTCCTCTCTAATTAAATGCAAAAGTACATGAAGGAACCCCTTTGTGAAGTGAATCTAATTAGCCTGGAAACACGCAGGGCGGTTTGAAAAGAGGTTCTCTTTCCAAGTTCCACCAGGTAACGCTCAGTGCCCAAGAGAAGGCAAGGGTTAGGACACTTCAAAAGCAAGCAAATGGCAGGGAGGTGGTGGTGGTGGGGTCAGGTGGGAGAGGTTTCAAGGCACCTGCCCAAGCTGTGTAGGAATATATAAAAAGGCTGCTCGGAGCTCCTTGTTCTAACCTCCCCTTTTTATCTCCCTCATTATGAGCTGGGAATAAAGAGAGCATGGAAAAGAAAGGAACGATAAAGGAAAGAGAAACCTGGTTCAAGAAGCAACTTCTGTCTCTTTCAAGCCATGTTACAGCAGGAGAAAGAGCAATAAAGGATTTTGAGTTATCTCAAAGAGTTGGGTTTGAAATTGTTTTAAAGATAGGCAGTTTTAAAAACTTTTTAATGCACACAATTCCTTTATATATGTCTAAGAACATAAGAAGAGCCCGATGGATGAAGCTGGCGCTGACCCATCTAGTCCAGCATCTTCTTTTCCCAGTGGCCAACCAGATTGTTGTTGTTGTTTAGTCGTTTAGTCGTGTCCGACTCTTCGTGACCCCATGGACCAGAGCACACCTGGCACTCCTGTCTTCCACTGCCTCCCGCAGTTTGGTCAAACTCATCCTGGTAGCTTTGAGAACACTATCCAACCATCTCGTCCTCTGTCGTCCCCTTCTCCTTGTGCCCTCCATCTTTCCCAACATCAGGGCCTTTTCCAGGGAGTCTTCTCTTCTCATGAGGTGGCCAAAGTATTGGAGCCTCAGCTTCAGGATCTGTCCTTCCAGTGAGCACTCAGGGCTGATTTCCTTAAAAATGGATAGGTTTGATCTTCTTGCAGTCCATGGGACTCTCAAGAGTCTCCTCCAGCACCATAATTCAAAAGCATCAATTCTTTGGCGATCAGCCTTCTTTATGGTCCAGCTCTCACTTCCATACATCACTACTGGGAAAACCATAACTTTAACTATACGGACCTTTGTTGGCAAGGTGATGTCCCTGCTTTTTAAGATGCTGTCTAGGTTTGTCATTGCTTTTCTCCCAAGAAGCAGGTGTCTTTTAATTTCGTGACTGCTGTCACCATCTGCAGTGATCATGGAACCCAATAAAGTAAAATCTCTCACTGCCTCCATTTCTTCCCCTTCTATTTGCCAGGAGGTGATGGGACCAGTGGCCATGATCTTCGTTTTTTGATGTTGAGCGTCAGACCATATTTTGCACTCTCCTCTGGCCAACCAGATACTTGTGGCAAACTGGCCAGCACAACCAGAGCGTAAGATCACTCTCCTCTATTCCAGTTTCCAGCAACAAGAACTGTATTCAGGATCATTACGGTCTCCGCCATGGATGCAGAGCATAGCCATCATAGCTAGTAGCTATAAATAGCCTTCTCCTTCATGAATTTGTCTAATCTTCATTTAAAGTTGTCCAAGTTGGTGGCCATCATTGCTTCCTGTGGGAGTGAGTGCCACAATTTAACTATATGCATCATCATCATCATCATCATCATCATATATTTATAGCCCGCCCATCTGGCTGGGTTTCCTCAGCCACTATGGGTAGCTCCCAACAGAATATTAAAAACACGATAAAACATCAAACATTGTAAAAGTATTATTATTACTATTATTATTATGATTATGTCACTTTGAAATGCTTCACAGGAAGCAATTCATAATCGAAACAAACAATTTGAGGGAGTAAATTGATAGGTGTTCTCTCCCTCGCCTCTCAATTATACGGCTGCAGTGAGCTTGTAGTCTATTTTTTAAAATTATTTATATTTTATTGAGGTGATTTCAGTTAAAAGAAATAAAGTGATACAGGGAAAAAGAAGGAAAAGTGAGAGGGAGTAAAACAGCAAGAAAGATATATATAAAAGTGAAGAGAGAGCGAGAGAGCATGATATACGTTATTCCCATACATTTTTCAATCAATTGGTATAGTGTTATTGTCCTAGTGCTTCTGTAAATGGTAATAGGCTACTACATTTTGTATAAACTCATTCCAAATGTTATCATATTTATTTATCCATACAGAGTCTGCGCCTGTAAGCAGTCCGTTCATAAATTGCCAGTGATGTCATGTCATCAGTCCCTTGACTGATGTATATCACATCTTTATTTTCTGATGTATATCATATCTTTATTTTTCCAGTTCATTAATATCAATCTCTTGGTCCCCATTAGGGCATGGAAAATCCATTCCTAGGGAAGGCAGCACAATCAGGAATTGCTTTAAGGTGCTCTGCAGGCACAGAACCAAAAGACCCTGGGATTTACCACCCATACCTGAATCCACCAAAGGGCTGCCGCTTGGTTCTGAAAAAGGTGTTGCATCAAAAAGCAATCAAACAACAACAAAGCTTCTTAAAAATTGCTGGAAATTATATATATGGAAGATATGGATGACAATTAGGTAAGGGGAAAGAAAGCACACTTCAGGCCTGCTGAGTTTAAGGGGGCGGAACTTCCTGGTGGAACTTTGTTACAGTCTTGTTTTAGGAAGTGTAAATTAGGTAAGTTTGCCTTTCAATGTGATATGAACCGAATTTCTGCCCTATCACTACTCGGAAGGGGCACCGTTTGTTTAGCAAAAGGTTCTGTTGCACCCTCAATTCTGGGGCTCTTGTTTCCATTGTAGTCAGCCTGGTCAGCCTGATGTGCATCATTTTTGTTGAAAGCACTTGGCAGCACAGTCTGGAACACTTGTTGTTTAGTCGTTTAGTCGTGTCCGACTCTGCGTGACCCCATGGACCAGAGCACGCCAGGCACTCCTGTCTTCCACTGCCTCCCGCAGTTTGGTCAGACTCATGTTAGTAGCTTCGAGAACACTGTCCAACCATCTTGTCCTCTGTTGTCCCCTTCTCCTTGTGCCCTCCATCTTTCCCAACATCAGGGTCTTTTCCAGAGAGTCTTCTCTTCTCATGAGGTGGCCAAAGGATTGGAGCCTCAGCTTCATGATCTGTCCTTCCAGTGAGCACTCAGAGCTGATTTCCTTAAGAATGGATAGGTTTGTTCTTCTTGGATAGGTTTGTTCTTCTTCTGGAACACAGAGGATCACAAAACAGTGGTTCATCTCTGACTTTGATGCCTGCTTGGCCCCGATCTATAGTGTGAGCCCATATTTTGGGGGAGGGAAAAACCTTGCATGTTCCAATCTCTCTGCCAGCCAGGCTGACATAAGGCAGCCGCTACTGTCAAGAGTTTTGAGAGGCATGGCTGTTTTGGTGAGACATGTATACTGCAGGGATGAGGCTTGGAGGAGGAGGAGATTTTCTTCTTGTTACAGAGAGTGTGAAAGAGACTTGAAAGACCATCCATCATAAAATGCATATACGGAAAGGATCATCTCTAATTACCCAACAAGCAAGGGCTGTCTGGCGTTGCATCAAACTTTGTTTTATCCATGACATTTAACTATGCCATACAAGAACAGAAGAAATAAATAAAATAAATAAAAAATAAATAAAAAAATAAGATCAAACCTATCCATGGTCTCCCAGGTCCTAGTCCAACTACACCATAATGACTCTCATGAGTCAGTAATGACTTAAGTTGTGCCTCTACAAGGCTTTGTGTGAAGACAGGAGGCATGACCCAGGTCTGGCATACTGTGAAACTCTGATATGAAATATAAGCCATATTATGTACCGTTCCAGGTAACTCAGTAACCTGAATCTGCTGAAAACTCAACTCTGATTATGTATCTGTTCCTTGACACAGGAATAAGTGCTGGCACTCCATACCTGAGGTCAGGACCTCTGTCTCCTGTTATGGAGGAAGATCTAAAATGCAGTGTACACGACACATTTCCAGAATAAAGGTACAATAACATGAATGCAATGGACAGGACTTTTAGGGTTCATAGTAAGAGGTGATGGTGATGTCTTACCAGTCTGGAACACATGATTTGGGGAGGATAAGGGATAAGGGATCCTCCATATGACCTGTTTGCTGAACATTCATCCTGATATCCTTGCACAAAGCTTAGAGGTTGGACTATGTCTATGATTTGTTTGTGGGGAGGATATATGATGATGACTATTCAATCTGATTTGTTTCCATAGTGTTCATTGTTGTTAACCATTTCTTTTCATCCCACACTTTTGAAATGCATTTCCTCATCACTTTCAAAGTTTTTTTTTTAAAAAGTGGATTTTTTGTGTTGGGGTGATAGTGCTCTTGAATCCACCTTAATTACACCAACCTAAATTCCCATTGTTTGATCCCTGCTCCTGCCAACCTAGCAGTTTGAAAGCATGTCAAGTGCAAGTAGATAAATAGGTACTGCTCTGGCGGGAAGGTAAACACCGTTTCCGTGTGCTGCTCTGGTTCTCCAGAAGCGGCTTAGACATGCTGGCAACATGACCTGGAAGCTGTCTGCGGACAAACACTGGCTCCCTTGGCCAGTAAAGCGAGATGAGTGCCGCAATCCCAGAGTCATCCGCGACTGGACCTAATGGTCAGGGGTCCCTTTACCTTCAAATTTCCTGATATATGTGTGCATCCCCACTGCAAAATACTCCAGAGGCTATTGGTGGGTATTATTAGCCACAACACCTAAAAGGAACCTCCATATCCAGAGGATACCAAATGCTAGTGTCAATAAACAGATGCTTTGGGGAAGCCCAGGGGAAGTGCATGAAGACATCAATCAACAAAGGACAATCCACAATCCTCAGTTGATTGATGTCTTCATGGGCTGCGTATAGGCTTCCTTGAAGGATTTGATTGACCACTATTAGAATCAGAATTCTAGACAGGAAGGACCTTTGTTTCCTCCAACAGAACTCTTATGACCAGTTGCAAGGAACTGTGTCTGGCTATGATAAAGGATTTTGTAAGAAATGACCAAACAAAGCTATTTAAAAGGAGGACTTTATTTATTACACTGGAGATTGGTGCCAACACACCAATTCAGCTTTTATACACAATAAATCAGCAAAGCTCTTATTCGTTTCTGAACCAAGATTGCAGTGGCACGGAAAACACTGAAAACATCAACTTTCTTCCCTTTTTGTTTTTTATTTCTCTTTTTCTGTATTATTATTTTTTGGTACAAAACTGGTACAAAGAACAATACAAAAAGAGTTGTGCTGTTTTGATGGGTTACAAAAGAACATTTGAGCTCAGTTTAACTTGTGCACTATTTTCCCCCCTTGAGCTTTTTGCCACCCTTTAAGCACCCTGTTTTCCAAACATCAGGGATACACCAAGGCTCCTTCTGAATCAGAAAGGAATAATGAGAAAACAAACAGCCTCTTCTCTAAAATAACCACAATCATGCTGGCTTTTCCCCACTGGAAAAGGAAACATGCAAAAGAAATATGAAGAAAGCATCCTCTGTTGCACATTGATATTGGTTTTATGCTCGCCACTTTGATTGACAGCGGCAAGCAAGAGCTAAACTATAAACACAGTGAGCTAATTGGAGGTGGCTTGGTCCAGTACCTAATATTCACTATCTCTGCCAAACAAAGGTGCTTTCTGAATTTTGACAAAGCTACAGTGTCCAGTTTCTCATTTTTTAAATGCACACAGACTTAAAAAAAATGTACATACTATTTTCACAGACAGTTACTCTGAAGAATTCCAAACACCCTTTTAGAGTCTAGCAATGCTTTGAGCTGCAAAGTGTTCTTCAAGCAAATTGTACTATGTCAACTGTCCAAGTAGTATAGCAGAAATCAGCAACAGAAGTCCCTAGTGCTAAATCTGCCCCTTGAATAGAGCATGATTGTATCCCACACCTACAAGTTGCCACCCCAAGGGAAATATGATTACGAGGAAGGTGAGGTGACCTTGCTTGCAGTCTCTTTTGGAGAATAAGGACGTGTTCTGGTCCACCACCTCCCATTCTCTCCTCAAAAACAAATCTCTATGTATAGCAACCCTATGAGCATCTTTCAGGTTGTGCAAAGGGGTAAATCCACTTTTTAAAAACCACACCCGTGCACTATATACATTTATTCATCTTAAAGCATAAAATAAAGAGTAGGGCTTAAGCTGGGAGAAGCTGTTGCTCAGTGGCAGAGCACATGTTTGATATGTAGAAGGACTTGGGTTCAATCCCTGGCCTCTCCAGGCATCCCCAGTCAGTGTAGAGCACGCAATACTGAACCAGATGGACCAATAGTCTGATTTAGAATAAGGCAGCTTCATTTGCTCCAATCATGGTTGCCAGATTTGCACAAGTGCTTCTGTGACCAGGTGACTTGGTTCATTCATACAGGGTCCTCAGCTGAATGCTGATACAGAGATCTGAACTATATCCCTTCTCCTCCTCGCAGATAATTTTCTTGATCCAAGCCCAAACCAATGTGATGAAATGGGTTCTAGTCCAACAAACCTTATACCAAGCTATTGGTTTTTGAACAGAGGTTGGAAGGCCATCTGTTTTGGATGCTTTAGCTGAGATTCCTTCACTGTAGGGGGTTAGACTAGATTACCCTCAGGGTCCCTTCCAACTCTACGATTCTATAATTCTACGAAAGTGCTACAAGACATTTTGTTGTTTCTGCTGCAATAGACTAACATGCCCCCTTCTATAATTTCACAGGGTTGGTGTATCAAACCAAGAAACTTGCTCTGAGTTCCATTTATTTCCAGTAGTTCTATTTAGGGCATTCAAAAGGATATTGGTATTTACAAGCCACGGTGTGAAGATGCCTGGTGGTGATGTTTCTGTTATTAGTGATAGTGATGCTTTTATTAACAGTGAACACTGTAGCTCTCTGGCCCAAGGTGTACTGTGGGATATGATCTGGTAGGACTGGAATCTAGAAGAAAGTGAGGAGAATTCTCCGTGGTAGACGGGAGGTTAAGGATGCTGACCTCTGCTCGGAGCTTGGAAGACCCGTGGCTGGCTTTTCTGGTTGAAGTAATTGCTTTGTCACCTGCAGAGGCCAAAAGGCAATGTCTTGGTAAGAGACCTAGGGGGATAAGTAGAAAATACACACTTTCTGACTTGGACAAGGGCAACTCTTCATCGTGTTGGAGGCTAGTTTCTCTTTCTGTGTTTCCTTGTAGGACTTACCTAGCTCAGGGCACCATCCTATGCCCCCCTAAGACATTCCAGGGGCCACAGGCTATTTCAGGCCTCCTGCTCCAATGTTGGAGACACAAGGCTTCTCCAGAGTGGAGGGCCTCAGTATGTAATTGAGGCAATAATCGTGCATTAAGGCAGGATTCATACTCGATCTTCCACAAATCATTCCACTTTATTCGTTCTTCTACAATGCTGCCCCAATGTTATTGCATTATAGCCATTTGGAGAGCACAATAGCATAGCAAAAGCCAGACCCTCCCCCAACATTTCTGGGATGAAAAGTTGAAGGATTTCAGCAGGAAGTTGCAAAGCATGCACTGACTAGAAATGAAGAAGAGAAGAAGAGAAGAGTTTGGATTTGATATCCCGCCTTCCACTCCCCTTAAGGAGTCTCAAAGTGGCTAACAATCTCCTTTCCCTTCCTCCTCCACAACAAACACTCTGTGAGGTGAGTAAGGCTGAGAGACTTCAGAGAAGTGTGACTGGCCCAAGGTCACCCAGCAGCTGCAAGTGGAGGAGCGGGGAATCGAACCCAGTTCCCCAGATTACAAGTCCACCGCTCTTAACCACTACACCGCGCTGGCTCTTCATACTGGCTCTGAAGCAGTATGTCCACTCTGAAACTCTGGCAAGTGCAAACATTATTGAAATCGAGATCGCATATTGGTGCCCCAATACCAGTACAAATAATTTTGACTGCATTATAGAAAGGATGTGTAGAGGGGCCCAGAGCTCTGACATGGTAAAGGGAGATCTGATATTTGATCCACACCATCCCTGCTGCTGCAGATGTTTTTGAGCTCTAACTCTGGAGCTCTGACATCAGCAGGACAAAAAAGGATGTGTGTTGGGGACATATCAGGGACATACCAGGGGAACACCGGGAAATGGCTAGGATCCAAATGATGCTAAGGCATCCTAGCCTCGTGACATACTCAGGAGTGTGCCCAAATCTCTCCCTCCTGTTGCTTCCAATAGGAGAGGAAATGTAAAAAAGTAAAGAATAAAGATTTAAGCATAGGACAATTCAGTCTCTCACTATTCTCAGGTGAGATTCAATCACACACTGGTGAATTCAGGTTATGCAATTATAGCTGATCGGGAGGTCTTAAGCACATGTTTGCCCATCGTTACTGAAGCAAATGAGACTTAAAATTAACTTTGGTTGGATTGTACCTGTTCTTATTACCACTACTCACTTTCTAGCTACCTGCCCACTGGCTCCAGAAATAGCACAGTTGTTATATCTTTGCATGAAACTACCTTATAGAAAGCCAGACCATTTGGTCCATGTACCCAGTGCTCTAGGGACGTGGGTGGCGCTGTGGGTTAAACCACAGAACCTAGGACTTGCTGATCAGAAAGTCAGCGGTTCGAATCCCTGCGATGGGGTGAGCTCCCGTTGCTCGGTCCCTGCTCCTGCCAACCTAGCAGTTCGAAAGCACGTCAAAGTGCAAGTAGATAAATTGGTACCACTCTGGTGGGAAGGTAAATGGCATTTCCGTGCACTGCTCTGGTTTGCCAGAAGCGGCTTAGTCATGCTGGCCACATGACCTGGAAGCTGTACACCGGCTCCCTTGGCCAATAAAGCGAGATGAGCGCCGCAACCCCAGAGTCGGTCACGATGGGACCTAATGGTCAGGGATCCCTTTACCTTTACCTTTACCTTTACCCAGTGCTCTGAGTGACAATGATCCTCCAAGGTCCCTGGCAGAGGTCTTTCCCAGTCCTACTATCTGAGACCCTTTTTAACTTGAGATGTCAGGGACTGGAACCTTCTGCCTTCAAATTACGCACTCTCCCACCAAGCAATGCCTCTCCCACAAGCCCTTTCTGCAGCTCTCTAGCTCATGGGATTAACTAGCCTTGAATTTGGGTAATAATAATAATAATAATAATAAATTTTATTTATATCCCGCCCTCCCCAGCCAAAGCCGGGCTCAGGGCGGCTAACAACAATCAAATAATCAAACAATCAAATAATCCAACATTCTAAAACATTTCATTATAAAAATTAATTAAAATCAAATTAATGGCAACCGTTAAGCAAAGTTCTGTGCAGGTTGCCAGAGGAGGGAGTCAGGCTGGGCCCTGACCAAAGGTCTGGTGGAACAACTCTGTCTTGCAGGCCTTGCGGAAAGATGTCAGGTCCCGCAGGGCCCTAGTCTCTTGTGACAGAGCGTTCCACCAGATTGGAGCCGCAGCCAAGAAAGCCCTGGCTCTAGTTGAGGCCAGCCTAACCTCTCTGAGGCCTGGGACCTTCAGGATGTTTTTATTTGCAGACCGTAGGTTCCTCTGTGGGGCATACCAGGAGAGGCGGTCCCGTAGGTACGAGGGTCCTAGGCCGTATAGGGCTTTAAAGGTTAAAACCAGCACCTTAAACCTGATCCTGTACTCCACCGGGAGCCAGTGCAGCTGGTATAGTACCGGATGAATGTGATCTCGCAGCAAAGACCCCATAAGGAGTCTCGCCGCGGCATTCTGCACCCGCTGGAGTTTCTGGGTCAGTCTCAAGGGCAGCCCCATGTAGAGCGAGTTACAATAATCCAGTCTGGAGGTGACCGTCGCGTGGATCACAGTGGCTAGGTCAGGGCGAGAGAGATAAGGGGCCAACTGCTTAGCTTGGTGGAGATGAAAAAATGCCGCCTTTGTTATAGTTGTAATCTGCGCCTCCATAGAGAGGGAGGTATCGAAGATTACACCCAAACTCTTAACGGAAGGTGCTGGCACTAATTGCACCCCCGCAAGAGATGGGAGTTGCCCCCCCAATCCCATATCGTCCCGTCCCAGCCAGAGGACCTCTGTCTTCGAAGGATTTAACTTCAACCGGCTTCCACGTAACCATCCAGCCACAGCTTCCAAACATCTGGTCAGTGTGTCTGGGGCCGAGTCAGGATGGCCATCCATCAACAGATAGAGTTGGGTGTCATCGGCATACTGATGGCAACCCAGCCCAAAACTCCGGACAAGCTGGGCGAGGGGGCGCATAAAGATGTTAAAAAGCATCGGGGAGAGAATCACACCCTGAGGCACTCCACACACCAAGGAGTGGCGCGATGACAATTCTCCCCCAAGCGCCACCCTCTGTCCCCGACCAGAGAGAAACGAGCGCAGCCATTGAAGGACTGTGCCCTGGATCCCCACGTCGGCAAGGCGGTGGTCCAGGAGTTCGTAATCGACCATGTCAAAGGCTGCTGACAGGTCTAGAAGAATCAGCAGCCCCGACCCGCCTCGATCCAGCTGCCTACGGAGATCGTCTGTTAGGGCGACCA
The DNA here is from genome assembly GCF_964106645.2 of Podarcis pityusensis. Taxonomy (NCBI): domain Eukaryota; kingdom Metazoa; phylum Chordata; class Lepidosauria; order Squamata; family Lacertidae; genus Podarcis; species Podarcis pityusensis. The sequence continues at coordinate 10,657,930 of NC_138030.1, forward strand.
GAGCCGTCTCGGTCCCATGACCAGTGCGGAAGCCGGACTGGAATGGATCCAGAGCCGATCTGGGTACATGCAGTACTATATCTCTAGAAAAAGAGGTGATGGAATGCATCCATATAATGGCAATGGTGCCCACCTGAGAGGTATTGGAACTGAGTTCTGGTGAGGTCCATCTGAAAAAAAGCCCTGGTTAGATGGCAATGAATTGATCAGTTTCAGCATATTTCCAAGCAGTTTTTGAGTAAGGCTGCATTACACAGGATATAGATAAAGGGTTCCAAATTACCAGCTTTTCTAATTTCAAAGCACTGGCACATTTGGGCTTAGTTTTCAGAAAAATAAAGGCTCATTTATTGCAAAAATAGTAGTGTCACTGCATCTTCCAGGACATGGGTTATGTCCTATGGTTGCCTGAACATGGAATCTAACTGGGGTTCTATGCATTCAAAGCCTACAAGGCAAGGAAGCACCAGGGAAGCATTAAAGCTGATGCCACATAAATCCAATGGGAAGATCATTTCCGCCCTCTCAACATTTGATGACCACATCCTTAGTGAATGTAGATATATAATCAGTTCTGTCACTTTTAGGATTAGCTGCATCTATCAATGCAAAAAATAATAATGAATCATTGAGATGCCAGTCTTCTAAAAAAAATGAAATGGCAAAAAAGTATCACCTATGAAGGCCTCTTTGCATAAGGCATAAACCATTAAGTGACACTTTCTGCCGTGGTGTTGTTGTTAATATGACATGCCCCAGACACATGTTCAGGTTGCATTTGTTTAGCTCTTGGCTAAATTGACATCCTGGGGTATTTTCAAGGGGGCTGTAAACAATGTGTTCGCAATCAAGCAACTGCAAAACAGCATGTCAACCAATTCCATAACATGATAAGAAAGTCACCTTGTTATCTGGTTATCCATTTCCTTGAAAGGATTGCTTGTGTATGAGAGTCTCTTCAAACTCTAGTAAGAGCTGGCTTACATCGTTGTGGCTGCTGCATAGTCATAAGGACATAAGATAGGTCCTGGTGGATCATAGCAAGGGGTCATTTTCTTCAGCATCTCACAGTGGCCAACAAATGCCTATGGGTAACCCAGCAAGAAGGACCTGAGTGCAGTAATGCTCTCCCCACTTGTGACTCCCAGTAACTGGTATTCAGAGGCATATTGCCTCTGACAGTGTGCTTAGTCACAGAATCAAGGCATGCAGTGGCTGTTTTGCAGTGGCAAACTCTATAAATTGGGTGCTTGTAGCCTCACCACCACCAGTGTGCAAAGGGAGAGGATTGCTGTGGCACGGAGAAAAGTGTGCAGTTATCACAGAGAGCCACCACACACAAACACCTGATTACCAGCTACCACGTGGAAGCTCTGTTAAAGCAGAACCTCCACATGGCAAATATAATGCATGCTCATATTAAGAGTGTTGATGGATTTATATGGCATGCTAAATACTTACCTTTTGCTAGCTTCAGCTTTTTGATCTACAAAGCAAGCCCCCCCTTCTGTTCCTGGTTTTAGAGTGAATCATTACTAAATACCACTACCAAAGCTCTTTATATGGAGTCAGATAACTTGTACATCTAGCTGATTGTTTTCACCAGGGGTGGGGAAACCAGATCCTGCTGGGTTCCACCTCTCATTGACCAGAGAGATCAATAGCCATGAATGCTGAGGTGGTTAGAACTTGGGAATCCAATAACAGCTGTAGGGTACCATGGTCCATATCTCTTCTCTCACTTGCACTGACTAACAGGGCCTCTTCAGGGTTTCAGACACAAATCGCTCCCAAGTCCAACCAAAATATTCTGCAGATTTGAATCTGGGAACTTTTGCAATGCATAGTACAGTGGTACCTCGGGTTAAGTACTTAATTCGTTCCGGAGGTCCGTACTTAACCTGAAACTGTTCTTAACCTGAAGCACCACTTTAGCTAATGGGGCCTTCTGCTGCTGCCACGCCGACAGAGCACGATTTCTGTTCTCATCCTGAAGCAAAGTTCCTAACCTGAAGCACTATTTCTGGGTTAGCGGAGTCTGTAACCTGAAGCGTATGTAACCTGAAGCGTATATAACCCGAGGTACCACTGTATGTGCTCTACCACTGACGTATGGACCTTCCCCTGGAAGAAGCAATCAGAGCTAGGAAGCTTCTGAATGTTATCTGGTGTGGTGCTCTCCACTGGAGCCAATCAGATACTCAAATCAATTTTTGGGGTGGGTGAGTACTTTTTTGGGGGGGGGATTTGATATCCCGCCTTTCACTCCCTTTAAGGAGTCTCAAAGCGGCTAACATTCTCCTTTCCCTTCCTCCCCCACAACAAACACTCTGTGAGGTGAGTGGGGCTGAGAGACTTCAAAGAAGTGTGACTAGCCCAAGGTCACCCAGCAGCTGCATATGGAGGAGCGGAGACGCGAACCCGGTTCCCCAGATTACGAGACTACCGCTCTTAACCACTACACCACACTTGGTAGTTAAAAGGCTCATCTAGAAAGATTTGAGACATGGGCCAGTCAACATGAACTCTATATTATGCTGGTATAGGCTAAATACTTTCCAAAAGGTTTTCTGGATTCCGCATTCAAGCAAAATAGCGTCCTTTATGAGAGGTGGTTCTGGTTATGGCAACAAGGCATGAATATGGGATAGTTACTAAGAAACAATGAGGCTCTTAAAAATAAAATTCCACCAGTTTTTTCCATGAACCAGATAATGTTGCTCTGTAGTACATAATCATTTATGGTCTTGAGTTTGATACTTTCCACCCGTTGTAATTTTTCTTCTCTTTTTAAAAAGGTAAAAGCAATACAAAATAGCTAAAGATCACATGACTGCAAAAAGGAAGAGGGAGAAATGTATGCAAGGGGCATGCAATTCAGAAAGAGAGGGGGATAAGGTTTGTTTCATCATTTAGGAGATCAGGTAAACTTAGTGCTGGAAGGACATTGGAATGTCAGGTTAAGGGGAAGGAGTGATGGTATGAAGAAGATAGTTTTCATCATGTGTAAGTGCCAGAGTGAAGAAAAATGAGGTCCCAACCTCAAAGTAAGTCTTTTCAGCAGGCATTGGTATCATTCGGTTGACGGGCAGTATACTTCCTCCCGGGAGAGACATTGGTGGACATCCAAGTACTGTTTCACAGAATCTATCAGAAAGTTCTCCTGCAGAGTAAAAATGGGAGTTGCCTGATAGCCCAGCCTCCCAGTGGATTGTCATTTGTTAAGCTTCCCTGTTTCCCAAGGATGCCCTCTTCACAGTTTTTGTTTTTGTCAAGATACTAAAGTACAAAGTCATGTTGGTTAACCATAACGCTTTCCCCAAATAATGCTGGGAATGGTAGTTTGATGAGGATTTGGTTAATAACCCACAGGCATTGTCACAGTGGTTCCTTGGGAAGAAGGAACAGCCGTGAAACCAGTTTAAGACTGTTCATGTAGATAGGCCCACAAAACCTTCACTGGTATCTTCTTCATCCACAATCCCAACCAAAGAAAAACCAGTTAAACCAGAATACTTCAATGTAAGTCTATTTGCAGTCTGGTTCTCTAATGAGAGCTACGTGTGTGTGTGTGTGTGTGTGTGTGTGTGTGTGTGTGTGCAGCTTGCGCTTAGCATGAACATCCTTTTCACACCAATTTAGCACATGCTGGTAAAGTGGTTGGCAGCCACTTGTTCTTGCACACCCACATGGATGAGCAGGTCTCGATCCTTGCACTTGGTACACAGGAAGCTGTGCCCATCTAGCCCAGAACTGTCTATTTTGGCTGCTGATGGTTCTCCAATAGGGTTTCCTTTCTGGGAAGAGGGACACCTCGTCCCAGCGTCCCAGCCCCAGTCTAGTGCAAAGATAGGTTGGATTGCCCAGTGACTTATTAAAGTTGGGAGTTGGGGTGCAAATGACTTAAATCCAAATGCTCTGGCTTAAGTGGTTGATTGGAGTCACAGGCCACAGTCTCAACAATAGCACAATCAAGTCATGTGCAAGCAATAGCATCCCCTCTCCTGCTATGTTTGCATAGTTAACAATTATTTTTTTTTGTAATTTTGGGAGTTTCAAAAGTAGCTTTTGATATAGCCTGCTGTTTAAAGGGTACGAGGTGGCAGGGCGAAGGGGGAGAAGTTATGTGTGTGGGAAGTCTATATGCACCAAAAGTGTGGATTGTGGCTGGTTACCAAATGGCAATGAAATTGCATCCCCAGTGAGTAAAATCATGAACGATAAGACAGAATGTTCCCTCCAGAATACTTTTTTTTTTTTAAAAAAACCACATTCCATTATCAGACACGACACATTTCAAATGCTCGTTAATTTACAGAAATTGCATTTTATAGAAAATATGATACAATGAAATATAAAATGCGCGAGGAGCACTTTCAAAGTCTATAGACAAAGGAGCTTGCATTCTGAGACAGTCTTTTAAAACAACATCCACTTGAATTACATTTCTCCTCGCTCTTTCCCCTCCCTTTTTCAACTTCCAAATGAGAATTAATTTGTAGATTGGAAAAAAAGAAGGGGGGGAAGCAGGATCAGCCCCATCCCTCATGGATAATCCGATATCATTTCCCTAAAACTGTGCACATTCTTGGATTTAACAGAAATAATATCTAAGCTCTCCTACATTTTCCTCCTCCTCCTCCAACCTGCTGCAGCAGGACATCTTTCTTATTGTTTAACTCATAGATAATCCAAGATTTCATAGCACAATTAAGTGGCTCATAATCCATTAAATGTGGTTTTTACATTACACAGCCATGCAATCTAAATAATTGTACAAACATTAGACATAAACCTCACTAGTCCAAATCATTAAAGGGGAGAAAAAAAACCTTTTGTTTGATTAAAGAAAGCACATAATCTAGATGGTTTTTTTAAAAAATAAAAAATAAATACTGACCCTATTTAAAAACAAAAGATAGTATGCTACCATTTATAACAGTGAGGTCCCATCAGAATGCAGCAAATCAGTGGCTGAATTGTCACCATTTAAACACATTAATCACACGATACCTATTTATACCTCTGGCTCTTTGTTCTCATCCAATAGGCATTGGTTACACAACAAAGTACCTATTCATCAGGACAGACATGAGCTGGTTTACATATATTTGCATCAAGCTGGCTCATGACATTCAAGAGATGCTCATGTTGTAGGCCCCAGATGGCATATTGGTGATCCCCAAAGCAATTTTGGTACCTGGTGGCCCAACCAAATTTTAATCAAGGGAGAAGCATACAGGTTGTACGACATATAGATAAGTCACACACCAACATTGCATCTCTCTTTGGGTTTCACATGCAATGTCCCAACCATGCTCAAGTGGCAGGTCTTCGTATCTGGGAAGCCTTCAATTCTACATGGAGCCAACTTCAATACAGAGCCTGATCACATGCAAGGGGCCAGTTTGTGTGTCGGAACACATCCTGCCTCCCAGATTACTGTCTGGAAAATAGCACCCCTTATGGACGTTGACCATCTCTGTAGGACAAAGGGCAAGTATTTAGTGGTTCTTTCCCAGAGAGCTGGGATGGAGAACTTGTGGCCCTCCCAGATGTTGCTGTGACTACAGTGCCTATCATCTGTGACTATTGGCGATGATGGCTGGGATTTGAAGGAGTTTAACAGCATATGGAGGGCCACACCTTCCCCATCCTGTTGTAGAGGCACAGAATGATACTAAAGACATCTCTCTTGGGGATATCAGTAGTACGAATAACCCAGCACTGCACCCAATAGTTCTCAAAATGTGAAGCTGGCCACTCTATGGCGGTGCAGATTCTCGCCACAGGAAATGCAGTCTCTTCTTGGACTCCACCCTGTGGATATCATATGAATTATGAAGTGGTCTCATCATGAGTCAGACTGTGGCGTATTATCTATTCTGGCTGACAGCAGTTCTCCAGGTTGACGCATTTCCTAGGCATTTCTCTAGGCAAACTTCGAACGCTGAACCAAGACCTTCTGTACGCAAAACAGGTTAATTATCACTGAGCTATGGCTTCTCAAGGTCTATGTTAGACTGAGAAAAATAATAGCTCACTACCATTCCTTTCAAATAATTGCAGAAAGGAATGCTGTAGTGCTTACTCTCTCTTGAGGATCAAAAAGCATCTTCCCTCCTCCTGTGTGCTTTCCTGAGGGTCTTTATTGGACGTACTTACACTTCTTTCCTTTTATTTTTCTGGTGTCTTCCCTGACTGAGGGCAAAGGAGGCTGTCTTAATTTTGTAGTAGGCTTGATCTGCCTGTTAATTTTTGACATGATTATAGTTATTGCAACATAACTGTCTCCCATTGTTTTTATAACGTTAATCTTTCCTTAATGCTCCTCAGTACATGGCAAGAGCTGGTGCTTTCTATGTTCTGGAGAACATTAGTTCTAGTAGGCCTCAGGAGAACATGATCAATGCCAGACCACACCATGTGAGCTGTATTCAGAAGCAAAACTCATCATGTGGCAAATGCCTGTTGGATATAATTTTAGCACATACAAGCAGTTTTGAATTTGAGATTTGGACTGGGCTGACTATTCAAGCAGCCCAAAAGTTTGTCTGGGATAGCAAAGTTTTGTTGAGTACCAATATGTGCGAGCAGCTCAAGGGTCCTGGGCTCCATTACTTGGATCATGTGCAGTACAACTGATTTGGGCAGAAATGTTTCTTGAACCAACCCTGACCAGCACCTCACGTTGTGGGGACTTAACTCTTCAAAACAAGGACCCTCTGAAGTACCTTCCTTTTGACAATGGAGCAACATACAAATAAATGGTCAGGTAAATACGCTAGATTAATTGCTATGCTCTTTCAGTCTGCGTGTGCTTTTAAAATTAAGTTCATTGGTTTTCCTTGCTGATTCATGGAACAGATTATGTGGGCAAGTATATCAGCTGACTTGACGCAATAAACCATAGACTAAAACCATTCCGGCCTGCAGGCCTAACTAGTCTCCTCCTTAAAAATCTCAAGAGAACAAATGGCATAACCCTAGTAAGACAGTGGCTTTTGCTGGGTCTACTTCTGATGGTGAAAGAGCACGCAAACGATTTCAAGGGCCTCAAACACCTGCTTCTATTGGCACTGAAAACTGACCTATAGCAATGGCCCCCTATACTAAGTTTGCAACTCTTCAAAACAGAGATGGGCAATTTCTTCATTTGGGTACTTACTGATTTCCCGTCCACCAACCCACCTACCAAATGGCTTATATCTACATTTTGCTTGTGTTTAGCTCCACCTACCTGCTATGCTATGGAAAGGGTGGAAATTCTGGGCAACATCACACAGGCTTCAAAACAGGTAATCTGGGGCTGTACACAATGCAACTCAATGCACTGGAGTTCATGTGGCTGAACCATGTATACGAGCCGCCCCATTTTATAATCTCCGGTGACAGAGCTTCCACAGCCTCCCTAAAACCATTTCTTCAGTTGCTCACAGTTCTGCGTTCCGAACATTCGCGCAGAATTCCACATTCATCAGGGTGAACATCTGATAAGAAACGTACTACCTAACCATGGTGGATGGGATTCAGCAGGTGGAGGGAGCTTCAACGAAAATAAAAGGAAGAAAAACAACTCTCACACACAAGCGGCCTTTGGTCTTGTCATCATTTACTGTTGGGCTTATGCAAGGTCTTTTGTGTCACACGCACCAAAGGCTAACCAATGCTATTGTTCTAGGAAGCTACATCACGTGTGACCAGGTCACAAAGAGAAAACCCAGGTCGATAGTTTGCATCGGCTAAACAATGAATTATATATACACAACAGGTTTACTCAGTTCACCATCTGCTTTAGGCCAAAAGATAGCAGATTTTTTGTTTTTGTTTTAATTCAAAGCATCTTTCTTCCTTAGTTTCCCCCCCCCCACCCCACAAACAACTTGCCCATTATTTTTTTTAAATAGCAAAAAGGCCCAAAAAGAGAAACCATTCCATAGTTCCTGGTTTTTGTTTTGTTAATTCCTTCCCAGCTAGAACTGGCATAGGGTCATATAGAGTGTGGTGTCCAAGACGGTGGAAACGTAAATTATTTTTGTTTGTTTCTTTTGAACACTCCTGAGATTGAGGGAATCTGATACGTGTACCAAAAGGCACTTTCAAATATATATATCTGTATATATATTTTAAAAACAGTGCTTCTGTTCTAAGAAATTCAAGTTAAGACAGAGTGCCTTTCACTCCCTTTAGTCATAAAGTGGATAGACCAAGCAATATCCCTGCTGACACATCGGGAAAAAGAAAAACAATTTTTTTTTGGGGGGGGGACAAAAAAACACACAACCGCAGCAGAGACGAGTGTTCATGCTAGACAGCTCGATGTTCTTTAAAAAGGGGGGGGGGGAAAGAGAGAGAAACAGAAATAAAGAAAAAAAAGAGAGGAAAATAAACTTTCTAAGTCACCACTCAAAGGAATACAGTCAGCAGGAGATATTAATTTTAAAAAAGCTGCCACTTCTGTACAGTTCTTGTTTAGTCTGCTTTCACTCCTTTCTTCCTCAACACTGGGTTTCTTTTTTTACTTCTTCATCTTCATCATCATCATCTTCTTCTAATGCTATAGCTTTCCTTTCTTCCTTTCTTTCTTTTTCCTTTTGCAAAACAATAAAGTGAGGTCAGTTTAGTCGTCCTCGCCTCCCCCGTACATGTCCGCCAGTTTCTTGAACCTTGGCCCCCAGTCGTTAAGGTAGTCGTAATCTTGATCTCCGGAGCTCGAGGAGTTAAGTGAGCTGACGGACCCTGCTGTTGAACCACTGCCCTCATAGTCAAAGACAAGAAGGGAGTCGTACGGTGGGGCCGTCGGGTCATTATCTGCCGCTCTCAAGCCCTGGAATATCAAAGGAGAAGAAGGAAGAGGTTACCTCGCGCCGGAAGCATCACTCGTAGGAGCACCCTAAACGTGGCTCCATGGCGCAGAGCTTAACGCAGAAGGGTTGCATCCGGCAAAGTCATCCCATCTGTATCAGGACTTCAGCCACCTTCGCGCCATTCATTTGAGGCAGTCACGTGCCACTTTAAGCAGCTGTGGCTTTCCCCAAGGCATTCTGGGTACCGTAGTTTGTCAAGGGTGTGTTGAGACTTGTTAAAACAGGCATAGGCAAACTCCGGCCCTCCAGATACTTGGGACTACAATTCCCATCATCCCTAGCTAATAGGACCAGTGGTCAGGGATGATGGGAATTGTAGTCCCAAACATCTGGAGGGCTGGAGTTTGCCTATGCCTGTGTTAGAAGGCCCCTGTTCTCCTCACAGAGCTACCGTCTCCAGAATCATTTAACAATAAATCCCTCTTCCCAAGGAGCTTAGGGAATTGTAGCTCTGGGGTGGGAATGGGTGTCTCCTAGCAACTGCCACGACCATTTAAAGTAGCATCATAATGTTACTTAGCATGGTGTGTATGTTGGACTACCCCTTGTGCAACGGAACTTCCCTTCCCTTGCCTCTCACTGTGCTCCCCACCTAAATTAACTCTGGACGGTTGGGGAAACTCCCAGAAGAGATTTTGGGTTCAGGTGGGAGAGGAGAAGGAAGGGAAGTTCTGTTGTGCAAGAGGAACAAGATATTGGTTGGATACAACCCTATGGCCATATCTCTACACTGCACATGTTTATGGTTTTTTTAAATTAAAAAAAATCAGTTTAACTGTCAGTGTCCCTTAAAGAATCGTGATAACTCTACCTTTGCGAGACTACAGTGGAACCTTGGTTCTTGAATGGCTTAGTTGATGAACAAATTGGCTCCCAAACGCCGAAAACCCGGAAGTAAGTGTTCCGGTTTCCAAATGTTTTTCGGAAGCCAAATGTCCAATGCGGTTGTCGGCTATTGTTTCCGGGGCGCCTGTGCCACTCGGAATCCGTGACTTGGTTTGCGAATGTTTTGGAAGTCAAATAGACTTTCAGAATGGATTGAGTTCGAGAACCAAGGTACCACTGTACTGATATTCCTAGCTTCTCTTGCAGAGTTACTGTTGCCAGGGTTTGCTGGTCACAGCAAAGAGCCGTTAGACCAGTTTAAGACTGCAATGCATCGTATGCATACTTGCCTGTGAATAAGGCCCATTTAAAGGTGCTGGACTTACTTCCAAGTAAACATGCACGGGATCATGCTGCATATACATGTAGCATCAATCCAACTGTACCTGCATGAAACCATGCATTTGGTTCTGTGCCGCTAAAACAGAAACTGATCTGCTGCCCTTGTACGCCTGTGTGTGTGTGTGTGTGTGTGTGTGTGAGAGAGAGAGAGAGAGAGGGATAATTCACTCACGTTCTCGTAAATCAAATTAGCAGATGCTAGTTTGGGCTACTTATTTGATGAAGATTCTCTCTCTCGTCCCCTGCTCTGTCAAAGGAGAGGGGATAAGCTCTGTAATCAGCCATCTTTTACAAGAGTTGCACTTAAAATCAACGTGCTGTCTATTGCTACTAGTCATGATGGCTATTTACTAGTTCCAGCATTAGAGGCACTATGAATACCAGCTGCTGAGAAGGACAAGTGTAGAGAGCACTATTATGCTCACGTTTGGCTTGTGGGCTTCCATCCCACACCTGGTTGGGCATGGGAAATAGGATCTTGGACTAGATGGGTCTCAACTAGGGCCAGGGCCTTTTCAGTACTGGCCCCGACTTGGTAGAACGCTCTGTCACAAGAGACTAGGGCCCTGCAGGACTAGACATCTTTCCGCAGGGCCTGCAAGACAGAGCTGTTCCACCTGGCCTTTGGTTTGGACTCAGTCTGACCCTTATGTTTCCCTCCCCTTATGGTTTTGATCTATGGGCTACTTTTAAAATGAGGCTGCATTTTAAATTGCATTTTAACCTGTATTTTAAATTGGTCCCCCCGCCTTATGTTTTTACTGTGATTTTATTGGTGTTAGCCGCCCTGAGCCCAGCTCTGGCTGGGGAGGGCAGGGTATAAATAAAATAAATTATTATTATTATTATTATTATTATTATTATTATTATTATTATTTGCAGCAGGGAATTGAGATGGTAGTACTCAGCCCAGTCTGCAAATTCCATGTGTTTATTCCAATGATCAAACAGAACCTACAGCTCTGTTTTGAACTTGGCGCTGATTTATAGATGTTGAGAGCTGGGCCAGCAGGTACTGAAAATCACAGGGGAGGGGAGTGTTCTTGTTCCTGGATTCTGCTTATGGGTTTCCTACAAGTACCTATTTGCCCACTGTGAGAACAGGATGCTGAACTAGATGGGCCACTGTCGTGATCCAGAAGGCCTCTTATTATGTTCTTGTGTGAGGGAATTCCATCAGACATCAGATAATTCCATCCGAAATGGAAACGGGAGCAGAAATGGCCACAATTTACATGCTCATCTGAGGTCAGAAACGGAAATCATGGGAGCAAATTTGAGTGGTATTCGCCACCATTGCATTTAGAATCTGCTAATGTTGTGTCAAACCTAGACAGCATCTTAAAAAATAGAGACATCACCTTGCCGACAAAGGTCCATATAGTTAAAGCTATGGTTTTCCCAGTAGTGATGTATGGAAGTGAAAGCTGGCCCATAAAGAAGGCTGATCGCCGAAGAATTGATGCTTTTGAATTGTGGTGCTGGAGGAGACTCTTGAGAGTCCCATGGACTGCAAGAAGATCAAACCTCTCCATTCTGAAGGAAATCAGCCCTGAGTGCTCACTGGAAGGACAGATTGTGAAGCTGAAGCTCCAATACTTTGGCCACCTCATGAGAAGAGAAGACTCCCTGGAAAAGACCCTCATGTTGGGAAAGATGGAGGGCACAAGGAGAAGGGGACGACAGAGGACGAGATGGTTGGATAGTGTTCTCGAAGCTACCAGCATGAGTTTGACCAAACCGCGGGAGGCAGTGGAAGACAGAAGTGCCTGGTGTGCTCTGGTCCATGGGGTCACAAAGAGTCGGACACAACTAAACTACTAGACAACAACAACAATGTTGTGTAAAATTATGTTACTTTCTGTTTTGTTTTTGACATTTTCCCTCCATTGAAATGGACTACATTATTAATTATGTTAATTTTGGCCACAGCGGATAGTGAGATGAATAATGTACATTTTATAGTGGAAGCCAAACTGCAGCGGAATGTGAACAGCGTTGCTTGAGATGACCACAGGACGGGATGTAAATCGCTGTCTCCCTACTTCCCTATCAACAGGCACAATCCTTCTCCCCTTTATATGCACTGATTATGTGTGTGATTATTGTGTGAAAAGAGTAACAGGGGGCACATTTTTGATGGGTGAGAGCCTCGCACGCAGTATGAGGAATGAGAAGCATGAGTTTAAGGAGAGGAATTCCTGCCGGTCTCCAGAAGCATGTAAATGGGGTTGGTGTGCACCACAGTGGGCAGAGAGGAAGAATTTTTTAATGATTAAAAACCGAGAACAAAATGTCTCAAGAGCAGGAAATGGATATAATAACAAAATTAAATTGCTCCCACATTGATGTATCAGGCTTTATGAAATGGATCACATTTTCGCCTCAGAGGAAATAAAGCATCGATTGGTTTGCAAACACGCCGCCTGTCTTTTCAATAGTAAAAGGATCAAGTTGGCAAATTAAAGAAAAATATTAAATGCACAGTTTCGAGAAATGCACGGGGGAATTCATTCCTTTTCCGGAAGGCTCAAGTTCAGACAAGCAAGCATGGGAGACTGCATGACCGTGATTGCAAATGTTCCACAGCTATTGCTGTGGAATCTGGGGCTGTTTCTATTATTCTTAATTTAAAAACATGTTTCCAAGCCAGATTGGTGGCAAAGAAAATTGTGGTACTGATAAACATTTGCTAAATACAGTTGCAGTGCCTGCTCAGGGAGTTATCCTGTACTTTTGGCAAATCCCTGATTCTCCACTCCCTGTTGGCACCTGTGTGAGTTGTACCACTTGCTGATTTCTTCCCTCTCCCTCCCTGTGGTGATATTTCCACACATGGCCACTGGACCCACATGGGGGAATATTGGCACTCTTGAAGGGCAGTGGATTGCACTTATTGGTCCTGTCCAGGGGCTCCTGTTTATGCATCCCAATTCTCATGGACCCCAAGAATGCAATCTGTACCGCGAAAGAACAGAGAGTACTGGTACTTTATTACATTCACACCCCACCTTTCCAGGTGGAATGTCCATGGTATCATGTGAGCAAAAAAAGACAGAGATCTGCTGAATGAGGCCAAAGATCCTTCTGGTCTCACACTTTGCTCCCTGGATAAAGCAATATATCCTTTCATAACTCGTTGGATGTTGAACTTGTTGAATGAAAGTCATGGGTGTTGTAACATAGACTATGATGCATGGGCTAAACTTTGGAACGAGAGTCTAAAATTCACTGCATGCTCCGCTTTAAAAGAGAATGTTATGAAAATGGTCTATCATTGGTATCTCACTCCCACCAAACTGGCAAAAATGTATAGGACAAGTAGCAAAACCTGCTGGAAATGCAAGGAAAAGGACAGTGATTTTTACCACATGTGGTGGTCATGTAACAAAATAAAAGAGTTTTGGGAATCGATGTATAATGAGTTAAAAAAGATGTTTAAATACACTTTTCCAAAAAAACCGGAAGAATTTTTGCTAGGTTTGGTGGGAGAAGATATTAAGAAGACAGACCAAAGATTATATCTGTATGCAACAACAGCAGCTAGAGTTCTGATAGCCCAAAAGTGGAAGTTACAGGAGATTCCGACTGTAAGGGAATGGCAGATAAAGCTGGTCGAATACGCGGAAATGGCAAAATTGACACACAGAATTCGCAATCAGGAGGAGATGAAGTACTAAAAAGAATGGAGTAAATTTATGGTTTATATAAGTGAGAACTGTAGAAATATGAAAACGTTGGCAGGATTGAATTAAATCTTATGTCACGGTGTAATTTTTAACCAATGAAACTGTGAATTATAGATTGGAATAAGAAAACTTGCGGAAGGGAAGGACGGAAGTCAACGGCTCTATGGAGCATAAAGTAGGATATATGTAATAAGACTTGATGTTTTTGTTGGCTGGTGTTGGTGTTCTTAAATCTCAATAAAAAGCATTTGAAAAAAAGAAAGTCATGGATGTTGGCCTTTTGGAACACCCATTTAAAGAGCATAACTCACTCACAAAGTCTCCAGTGCCCCTAGGTTTGGGGGTGGGGTTGAGGTTTCATAGCTCTGTCACCATTATTAGGTTTCTCGTGTGCTCATGTCTCTTAGGAGCTCTGTGACTTCTACCTCCTTGTGTTGGACGAAGCAACCCATTCCCCTCTTTGCTACTTTGCAGTGTGTATGTTGCTTATACAGTTTTGATTTGCTGTTAAAATGGGATTTTATTGCTTGATTTGATTTCAGATAGGCTTGCTTTATGCTAGGCAATCTGTTGGAAAGTCAGAATAGAAGTGCTGTGATTAAGCAAGCAAATAAACGAATAACACTGCGTGACATTTCAGAGTATGCAGGAATTTTCAGGCGCATGGTGCAGTTCTACCGCTGAAGCCAAGTAGGTTCAGCCTTGGATGGTAGACCACCTGGAAATGATGGCTGAGGTTCAAAGGACTATTCGAGGACTTGGGCATGAAAACTTCAATTTTTAGTATTTTCTATTGAACCTTGACTATGGATTTAAGACTCTGTTGATGAATGTCTTGGTTAACAGAGCTCTATACAGCTCCCTCCCTGGGCTCTCCATAAAGACCTGCTTCAGGGTTTCTGCTAGGCTAAGGGGAGAGTGGGTTGGTGTTAAGTGGACATTATTCATTGAATTCACCATTCTTGAATACAAATGCACCCTTGGAGCAGCAGGACTTCTACAACATGCCACACACTGCTTTGGAAATTTGTCTCAGTTCCGAAAGACTTTTTTCACGCAGCATGGAGAGCAAATGTTTGAATGTTTCATATCTAAAGTTCCCTTGGTGTGTACAGAACTAGCACTGGAGATCTTCGGATCAAGGCCCATATATAAGTCTCGTTGGAGGATAATTTTGGGAGAATATCGGAGTGTACTTGTAATATATGATAATAAACAACTGTTTGCCACATAGAAACCTACTACTGTTTTGGTGCTAGGTTAAAAACCTTGGGTTGTATCCAAAGAAGTGCTACACAATTTGTTCTGTTAGTGCAAGAATTTCTGCTTGCACAATGGAACTTTGGAACTTCTCCCCTCTGTGAGCTCCCGAAATCTGTTCTAGCCTCCGAAGCAGATTTGGGGCAGGCATGTGTGTGTGTGTGTGTGTGTGTGTGTGTGTGTGATGTTCTGTTACCCAAGTGTAAATTTTTGCACTTATGGAATGAGTGCATTGCGCATTGCCCCTAATTTACCCAAGCATTTTAAGCACCGATTATGCTACTGGTCTGCTCTATTGTTTTAAGTGTGGTAAAATGTATTTTCTTTCACAAATTTGTTCTTGTTGTACTCTTTCTTGATGGGCAAAATTCAGCAAAAGTGTCCCACCAGTGCAAGCCCACGCAAGGATTTCTGCAAGTGCAACATGGTTTTCCTGCTCTCTTTCCCTCATGCACCCCAATTGGCTGTGAGGAAGGTCTGGGGAACCCCTGGAACAGCCTGCAAGGGAAGGGAAGGGCAGATCATTCCATCAGGTGAGTGGCGGGAGTTATCTGCTTAGTACTACGTTGAATTCCTTCTGGTACGCTTAGCTCAGCAATGCCCATTTTACACTATGTGCTAGTATCTTTAAGGGTTAAGGAGGGTCCAAAAATATTTCCCCAGTGCACAGTTAAAGGTAAAGGTAAAGGTACCCCTGACCATTAGGTCCAGTCGTGGCCAACTCTGGGGTTGCGGTGCTCATCTCGCTTTATTGGCCGAGGGAGCCGGCGTACAGCTTCCAGGTCATGTGGCCAGCATGACTAAGCCGCTTCTGGTGAACCAGAGCAGCGCAAGGAAACGTTTACCTTCCCGCCGGAGTGGTACCTATTTATCTACTTGCACTTTGACGTGCTTTCGAACTGCTAGGTTGGCAGGAGCAGGGACCAAGCAATGGGAGCTCACCCCGTTGCAGGGATTTGAACCGCCAACCTTCTGATTGGTAAGTCCTAGGCTCTGTGTTTTAACCCACAGCGCCACCCACGTCCCTAGGCACAGTTACCTGGGAGTAAATCCCAAATAGATAAACTGGAACTTACATCTGAACAGACATGCTTAGGATCTTGCTGTTAACAAATAAAATAGTAACAATTTTTTGGGAGGAAAAAGCTATCGGCAAAAATTGGCAGGCCCCCTTTCATGCACACATGCATCTAATTTTGAACTCTGTGTAAGTTAATTGCATCAGTAGCCTTTGCTGGCTATACGAGCCTCCAGCAGCCGTCCTGGGAAGCCTTCAAGTATGTACCTCATTAATAAAGT
Organism: Podarcis pityusensis; assembly: GCF_964106645.2. NCBI lineage: Eukaryota > Metazoa > Chordata > Lepidosauria > Squamata > Lacertidae > Podarcis > Podarcis pityusensis. Next base: position 10,674,272 of record NC_138030.1, read on the forward strand.
CCCCGATGTCCCCAGGATGGGGGATTACAGGTCTTATAGGATACTGGGGCTCAGCAACAACTGGTCTCTCGTCTACCCGTCTGACTCCGTTTGCCTTGTTCAAGACGTGATCCATACTCTCTGGCTGCTGAAGTTGACTTAAATCATAATCCTGTAACAAATGGAGAAGCAGAGAGTGAGGCTCAGGCGGCTTTTCACTGAAAACCCTTCAAGTGCCTCTATGCTGCAGAGGTCTGTAAATAACCTCACTGGCTCAAGTTCAACTGGAATTGAGGCAGAACCATTCCACCATGTGGCATTGGGCATTGATGCCTGCACCTATTTAAACATACGTGACTCATGTGATATTGATTGTTTGCTGGAGGCAGCTGAACAGTGCTCCAAGGCACATTGGGGAGCTAAAGACAATCTAGCATTGCCCTTTAATAATCAGTTATTCAGCTCATATTTGGACACCTGACAGCAAAGATCTCAGAGTGAGTTGAGGAGAGGAACAGAGTCCAATGTACCTGTTTTGCTACCTTACAGGCTTTAGGGTTGAGTTAGCCTTCCAAGTTCTGATCTGCAGTTTATTAAGAATAGTCACACCGATTTCCCAGATTGTAATCCCTTACACTCTTTACTTAGCAATCAACCCCATTAAGTTCAGTAAAGCTTGCTACCAGGTAAGTAGGTATAGGATTGCATCCCAAGTAAAATAAAACCAGATTACAAATTAAGTGCAAACTGGCATGGCAAGTTACAGAAAACTGGCTCTGGGGAGGGCTGTATGTCAACTATGAATGTTGTGTTATAAAGAGCATTGAGCAGCCCTGAACTCATGTTTGACCCTTTTTGGATTGGGCATGGATTCCGTAAAGTATGGAGTGATGAAATCTCAGAATCCAGCAAAAACCAGTTTGCAAGCAGTTCAAATAGGGTGTCCTCAGCAGCATACGGAAGTTTACAAATTGCAGCCCAACCAAGTCCTGTCTTTGGGCTGATGTTCAAGTACCAGTCGAGGGATGGGGCAGAAAGTGAGTTCAGCTTGAGTTTTAATGTGGACTTACTTAATTCACACTCCCTGAAACAAGCCATGAACAGAAACAAAGCTATTGTTAAAAATTCACACTTCTGCGAATCTTGTGGCAAAATTCTCCAGCAAAATAATGTGCACACGAAGGTCAAGTGCACACATAAATGCATATATTAGTGAAAGTAACATACAAAAAGCCAATGTATTAGGGAAAATTGCTTGCAAAAATGTGTATATTGGGGGGAATTAAGGCAAATTTGTGTATATTGGGAGAAATTCACATGAAAAGACCAGTGAATTTTCATGAGGACCTTAAAAACAACAGCCAGGAACTGATGCAGAAATGCGGAAAACTAAACTTCGGAAAAAATGAGAAACTGAGAAAAACCAAAATTGCCAGGCTTGTCCATCCCTAAATACAACATGTGGCAGCCATGGAGTTGTTACAGAGTCGTCTAAACTGTGAGTCTACATGTAGGAAGCTGGACCATGAAGATGCTCTCCTCACCTGGTCTTCTTCTCCACCTCCTTCCTCATCATACTTCAGAATATTATCCCGGACATCATCCTCAGGGTCGATGAGAAGCTGTTTTGTGTGACGCTCCTTTTCCCTGCGCTTCATCCACACCACAAACAGCAAAACCATGGCTGCAGGGAGAAACAGAAACACAATGGAAGAGATGCAGCTGAGTGAGATGATTAACTGTCCCCCATGGGCTAGCAATTCAGCCACAAGGAGGCCATTAAAAGTGCCCTCGCCTTTTCTCTACAATTGATTATTATAGAGGTGATGGTTTGTCTGGGAGTGGAGCTGCAAAACTCAAAACAGACGGGGGAAATAAATGCCCCCCTCTTGTGCTATTAGGAGCCATGTTTATTAAGCCAGAGTTAAGGGTTGAGGTCACTGTAAATAGTTCCATCACCTGAACACGGAATATCACCAAGGTGCGTATTTCAGCTAAACAAGATGGGAACAAACTGTATAGTTCCTTGCTTTTAGCGCATCACACAGCACAGCCTGAAATGAGAGATAATGACTTCCTGGTTAGCTATGAGGTGCTCTGTACATGTTAACCTATGCTGCAGCTTAGATACTGCTATATTATGTGATTTTTTTAAATTTTCAATTGACAGCAGCCTACTTCATCAGAGGCAGGAAGTAGACTGACATGGTAGTGGGTTGGGGGTTCATGGAGAAATGACGAGATGCTCAAGTCCATAGTCCAACTACACCTGGAGGGCATGCCACTTGCCACTTTCCTAGAGGGCATGGAAACACCTTGGGATGTTCTTCCAAAGAAAACCCAGCTGTCCATTTTGTTGACTTCAATCTGTAAAGGGATATCATTTGCTTACGGAGGCATTCCAGGGCAATTTAACTCCACCATGATTCCTGGGACGGTGTTTAAAATCTAGCTGTACGACAGATATGCTGGATTTCATTTTAAATTAATAGTTGTTGCTTGCCGCTTTGATTGCTTTGGGAATTTCTACTGTGGCATTCCTATTACGGTGTTGTTACCAGTGTGGCATGTTGCTTTGCGGCACGGAATGTGATGTACACTTCAAAAATGAAAGAAATGTAAATATTAAGCTGTTGCTGGCCTGACTAAGCAACAATGTTGAGGGGGAAAACCAAATGGCGTTCTATTGCTTTCCGTAGGTTGATAAGCACCCTTATTAGTCAGCTTGATTAATGAGCTTTTCCTGATCAATTATATTTGATTAATTTATACACATTTGATACGATCCTTCCTCATGTACATTGTGCTTGCAAGAGTATCCCTGTAAGGCTGAACAAAGTCCTATATTTCTCCACTTCTTCCTGCCTAAGTGCAGAACCTTACATTTGTCCCTACTGACATTCATTTTGTTAGCTTGCACCCAGTTCTCCAATCTGTTAAATTCATTTTGAATTCTGATTTTGTTTTCTGCGGCATTAGCTACCCCCCTAGTTTGGTGTCATCGGCAAATTTGATGAGCATCCCCTCAAATTCCTTCATCCAAGTCATTTATAAAGACGTTGGACAACAACGGGTCCAGGGCAGAACATCATGCCATCTAGTCCAACCCTTTGCATTGCAGGAATCTCAGCTAAAGCACCCATGACAGATGGGACCACAGTGTCTCTCTCCCTGGGACCAAGGCAGCCACAAGCAAAGCATTTCACCCAAAAGAAAAGTGGCCATTTTGGAAAAGAATTGTTTCCGTTCTCAAATGCACCCAAAGAGGCACACCAACATGTTAAAACCAGCCATGAGGCCAGCTAATTCTATAGGCTGCTTCCCCTCCCCACCCCCTCAGCCCTACTCTCTGGAAAGAATAAATCCTTTTGAATTTGCAAGTTGTTGCAGCTGGGCTAATTTCATTTTAATGATGTGCGATTCTCTCAGAAGGAATGCAACAGAGGCTGGATAAAACATTAGCTCGCATAATCAAATTTGGACTTATTCTCCTCGTCTTTATGGGCTTTCTATATATCCAAAATCACATTAACAAATGCACTGTGATACTCTTTCAGCTGCTCTACTTGGAAAGCAGATCTGAGCGTCTTTGAACTCTTTACTGAAAAGTGCTGGTGGGTTTTGCTGAAGGAGAGAAAGCAAATCGAGGAACTGCAGATCTGGTTTGGGCCAGCCTAGATAAACTTTCCTCTCTTCTCTTTACTTGAAGAGGAGCTTAGTGCAATTAAAAGAGTTGACTGCTGCTTTCGCCATCAGAAGTTGTCCTACCCATTTCCTACCCGCCTGGGAAAATGGCCACAATTAGTATGCAGAGCCAACGCAGTGTCAAGGTTGGAGAACTGGGGAATGTCCAGGTTTAAATCCCTCCACTGCCATGAAGCACATTGGGTCTTTGTGTGCTCAACACTATAAGGCAGCTATGGAGACTGGTCTGTAACAGTGGATGGAGCAATGCCCCTTGAACCTCAACCAGCCCTCACTTGCCTTGCTACAGACCCCCAGTCCAGGGGGTTCTGCCGCTTGCCAGTTTCCTCCTCTTAGTTTCAGTGCCACCTTAATAGGACACAGCAGTCAGAAGGATGGGGACCAAACTAGAATTAGTAGTCTCCGCCTTCAATGGACTCTGGCTCTACCTACTATTGGTCTCCTTGCCTCCCATCCTATCAGTCCCAATGGGGAGCAGCCACTGCTGTAAGGAGGGCATAGCTGTCAACTTACAGATTTGAAAATAAGGGACCAGCAGCCAAAATAAGGGACCTGCAGCCTCACCTGTTCCAGGCACTCCAGCCTTCCTGTCCTCCTGCAGTCTGGTCAAACTCATGCTGGTAGCTTCAAGAACACTGTCCAACCAACTTTGTAACCAGAGGTTCAACTGAATAGAATCTGAATCACATGCACCACAAGGCCTATGCAGCCTCAACTTAAGATGGCTCCCCGGTCTGGCTTTGCACTGCAGTTTGCAGCAGCACGTGCAACAAAATGGCGTCCAGCATTCAAAAACCCCCTCAGCTTGCATTAACTAGCCACACACAAGGCATGCCAGCTCCACCCCCCCAGTCGTTCTTAGACTTCTTATTGGGTGAGCAACACAGCCAAGCAACACAGTTGGAGCCTCCCTCCTCCCTGGCCGGCAGGGAGGGAGGGAGAGGAGCTGCTTCCTTTGAAATTTAAGGGACATCATTTAAGGGACATTTAAGGGACATCAATAAGGGACAGCGGCGGGACATGGTGCTGGAATAAGGGACTGTCCCTTCAAATAAGGGACACTTGACAGCTATGAAGGAGGGTGGGGAACCTCTGCTCTGTAAACGGCCTTCCAGGCCTCTCTATTTGACCTTCTGGGCTCTTCCCAGGACACACTTTTGCCTGGCTGGAATTTGTCTTTGAACTATGATAAGGTTTCTTACTTGCCTTGAAGGAGGATGGAGAGGTATGTGTGGGTATAGAAAGCTCTGACTTTTGCATGGCTGAAATGTAACCAACCATACAAAGGTAAGAGTTACTTTGCTCTGCCCACTTCTACAACAGAACCCATCCACCCCTAGTAGCTGATCCCCGTAGGGGTGCTTGCAAGGGAATGGGACCATTAGGCTGAAACACAGGTCCCCAGCTTCTGCAATAAGGTCATACTCCTATATGCTGGTCTTGAGGTTTTGCCATGGATAATTGCCTGGGTGCTAAAATCCTACAGAACGGCATTGGGGGAGACTTTATTTCAGAATAATGAGGAATTATTAAGTATTTATGCTAAGGGAGCTCAATTGGAATAGGAGTGTGTGCTGTCATCTTGGGTATGCCTCTAGCCAACAGGTTTGGAGGTTTGCTTAATATTGTTCCCAAACCCTGCAAATGCAGAGACGGCGGAAGCGTAATGAGAAATCTCCCCCAGGCTCAGACTGGCTTGGCCTGGGAAGAAGCCAAGCTCCTTCTCACTCACCCAGCCCTGGTAATCAGGAAATGGTTCAGCTTGTTTCTGAATGAATTGGAATTAGGCTGTGTAAATGACATACATTAAAAGCATATGGCACACTCCCCAAGAATCCTGGGAGCAAGCTAAGGCTGCTGGAAATTATTATTGTACAGTGGTACCTCGGGTTAAGCACTTACTTCGTTCCGGAGGTCTGTACTTAACCTAAAACTGTTCTTAACCTGAAGCACCACTTTAGCCAATGGGGCATCCTGCTGCTGCCACGCCACCACTGCACAATTTCTGTTCTCATCCTGAAGCAAAGTTCTTAACCTGAAGCACTATTTCTGGGTTAGCGGAGTCTGTAACCTGAAGCATATGTAACCTGAAGCGTATGTAACCTGAGGTACCACTGTATTATTATGTGGGGTGTGTGGGGTGTCAGAGGAGTGGTATTATCTCTGGTAGGGGGCACATCATGCTCCTTCTGGGGTAGCAGCAACCAGGAAGGAAGGAAGAAGGAAGGAGGGAAGGAAGTGTGTCCCCACTTCCAGTTACACAAAATGCCAGGCACAAGTAACACCTGGGAAACACAGTTTCCCCAGGAGCAACTGAAATGGCAAGGGCATATTTCTGAGCCGCAAAGTACAGATTTCAGTGGCATCGCTACACAGCAGAAAAAGTGCAACCTGCTTCTAATTCCTTTTCAGTTTTGTTTTATCTTTTTTTTAATTAAAAAAAATGGTCTCCCAGCTTCAGTATTTCCTTTCATCAGCATGTCACCAAATGCAAGATGGAACACAGAGAGAATGTCTTTGGATGTGCACACACCAGCAGATTCATATCCAAAGAATCCATTTGGAGGAAGGCGTTTGGCAGGGAAAGCCTCATGCTTGTTGTTGATGTTTCCTCCCCCCCCCCACATTCCCCCACTCCCTTTTCTCTTTTCCAAGGGCTTTCTGCAATTTCTACCCAACAAAAATTCACTGAAGTGAGGACAAGAGAACCGGACAGCTAATTACAGCCTCCATATGTCAATTGGCCGCCCTCCCTTCTTTTCTAGCAAAACAAAATTGTTTTCAGAGTGCTTCACATTTCTTTACCACTTTCCCTCCAGGGCTTTTTTTTTGGGGGGGGGAGGAATAAAACACAAATGTAACAAAAGAGAGAGATTTCCTCCTCCCTTAAAAAAAGCTCTGTTATTTATGCCAACTATTGAAGTCTTGCCTACCCACCCCACTTTGTCTCGCACAATAAGCAAACTGCCTGATATGAGAAAACAATATTATAATGGCTGGTTCCCCCCATCCCCCCCCCGAAAAAAAAGATATATCTTCTTTTTTGGTCACACTTATAGAAAAACTGTCCCATTAACAGCTTTACAGCTTTCTTGAAAAAGAGGCTTTCAAAAGTGTCAATAGCAGATCCAGCTCAGCCTTTTTTATCCGCTCGCACAAATACACAAAGCTCTATTACTGCTGCTAGTCCTGCTTTTGCTCTGCGCAGAGCTTTCTTGAAGCCCATTGTCTTCCTCAGTCACAGTTTTCCCTCTATTGCATTGCTTTTCTCTCCAGCGTCTTAAGAGTCACAGCTTAAGATGCCAAGCACTTGGCGGCTGATGAGGCATTTTGCTGGCGGATAATTTAAATGCCTTGGACAGAACTGACAGGGGACGTGTTGAGGCTTCAGGGCCGGCCCTCTTACTAGGCAAGGTGAGGCAACTGCCTCGGGAACAGAAAGTAGCCGCAATATGTTGGTGGTAGGAGGCTTATCTATTCAGCTGCATTATTTGTATATTTATTAATTTCTATCCAACCCTCCCTGCCCGAGGAGCAGCACTAAAGCAGCCTGGACGTGGGGGTGGGATGGCTGGGGGCGAGGTTACCGCCAGACTTGAGTTATGGCAGTGCTATGTGATAGCTCTTTATCAGGGCTAAATCCCGCACCCTTCCTAAATTCTGAAAATAAAAATGTAAGTAGGAAAGATCTTCCTACCCCCCAATTCCATTTTTCACCACCGATATAAGCCTAGGGTGGCTGCCGAACATTAAAAAGTCAATTAGAATGACAATGAATGTAAAAAAATATGTGTTTGCAATAAAATCTGTAATTTAGAACAGGGTAATGGATTTGAAAATGGAAAAAGGGTTCTCCTAAATCAAATGTCTTTCAGCTGTAGTTAATTTCAGTCAACAGAATTTTCTCAAGTGTTTAAATCATACTTTAGACTATGATTTATATGTAGAGTATGTGGGGGGGGGGGGAGTAAAAAGACATCTTGTGCTTTATTGCTCCTGTTCCTTCCCATGCAAATTTTTTTCGCTGTGCAAAACACAAAGGGGGGAAAAAGGCTTTAAGAAGCTTTATTACATTCAACATTCTTAAAAAGCAGATGTGTATTTACTGCTCATTATCATCACGTCACTATAAAATTAGCATGTGTATATTAAAAATTGTGCAGGAAATCAAAGTGCTTATTTTGCATGTGTAAATCTGAAGGCTGTTGTCTGTTCCACGTAGGTCTTTTTTTTTTAATGCCTGAGCATTTTTTGCCATTCCTGGGATGGGACGGCATCTTCAGAGGTCTATGAGATGCTCCTAAAATGCTTCCTAACATGTAGTGGTGCTTACTTATATCGTGATGGCAGAGTTCTCCAGCCACTCTTCCTCTAATTGGTTGCTGCTGGTGGGAGTGAGGAAATGCATAACACGATGACATCACAATACAGGTAAGCATCTCTAAGGACCACGGCGAGAGATTGGGGCCACTCACCGTTGGGAAAGACTTGACATGGGCTTCTGGTGCTTCTGTTTCTGTAGGTTTCCACATTCCACACATAATGTGCAGTTGCACCCTTAAACAGATACCTTAGGGCAGGGGTGCCCAAACTTTTTAAAAAGGGCCAGGTTTGATGAAGTGAACATGTGTGAGGGATGACCAAAGTTGTTGAAGCTTTTGTGGGATTTTACCCCAGGACATATACTGCCACTGGGGCCAGATTAAATCGACCGGCGGGCTGGATTAAGCCTGCGAAACGGACTTTGGACATACCTGCCTTAGGGTCTGCCATAGAACAGCAATGGCTTTTCTCACCTGCCTCTCCCTATTCTCCAGTCCATGGGAACCTTGACTCTGAGAACAGCAAAAGCAGTTGGGGAGAGAGAAGAGGAGTTCAGAAATATTTCTTTAAAATAATTTTATATGTTGTGTGTCCTTGTTGCTCAGTTTGACCTGTTAACATGGTTTTGTATGTTTTGTGGTATTTTACGCATTGTGACTTGCCGTTATTGATTATAGTTTAATAATTCTTCATTGCAATTTACAAGTGTAAACTGTTTAATTATTGTTTGCTGATATTTAATTTTACCATTTACTCTTATATTCTAATGGATTATTGAATATTTCTGAATTTGATATGAGTTGTTTATTTTCAAGTTATTGCGACTTTTTCGTATTGGATCAAATTGTTTTTATTACGTGTGTGATCTTTGCTGTCTATTTTGTTGTTTTTTTCAGATTGTAAACCGCCTTGTGCATAGTAATATACAAATTAAAAATGAAATGAAAAAGTGAAATGAAATGGAAATCTTGCTTTCAAACTGCGAATGCTAACCAATTAGGCTTCCTACTGCCATCCGGACACTCAGCATTTCCTATTTGTAGCGATTAGTCATGGCAATGAACTCCTGAATAGTTAGAATAGTCATGTGCTACCTGTTTGAAAACTGCAGCTCTTAAGTGCCCACAGCATCTTTGCAAGGGATGAAGATCAGGAGAAAACCAGAGTCACTTGGCCACACCTCTGTCATCTCTTAGCAACCTCGAGTAGGCACCTACAACCACTGTAAACAGCTTAGAGACTGATTTCGTATTAACTGCTACATAAATATATTAACTAAATACATTTATAATAATAAATAGAGAGGGGTGGGGCTTTGCATTTCTGAAGAGCTAGCCCAAAACTGCTGATCTGCTGTAACCTTGAGATAGCTGGGAGCAGCAACTGCGCTGAATGACCAAGAAGACAGTGCCTGAGTGTTGAATTAGGCTGTGGCTCCAATGTGACTCTGTTTTTATGACTGAGAAAGTATTTTATGAAAACGGTGGGCTCTGTAGTGTCTTTGTGTGTAAACAGGGACGTGGGTGGCGCTGTGGTCTAAACCACTGAGCCTCTTGGGCTTGCTGATCGGAAGGTCGGTGGTTCGAATCCCCGTGACGGGGTGAGCTCCCGTTGCTCTGTCCCAGCTCCTGCCAACCTAGCAGTTTGAAAGCACGTCAAAGTGCAAGTAGATAAATAGGTACCGCTCCGGCAGGAAGGTAAACGGCGTTTCTGTTCACTGGTCTGGTTCACCAGAAGTGGCTTAGTCATGCTGGCCACATGACCCGGAAGCTGTATGCTGGCTCCCTCGGCCAATAAAGTGACCCCAGAGTTGGCCACAACTGGACCTAGTGGTCAGGGGTCCCTCGGCCAATAAAGTGACCCCAGAGTTGGCCACAACTGGACCTAGTGGTCAGGGGTCCCTTTACCTTTACCTTTACCTTTACCTCAGCTGATACCTAACTGGCTCAGTCAGAAGCCTCTAGTCAGGACTCTCATGGCAAACCTGGGTCTCTAAACTAACGCAAAGCAAGGAGGAGGGGATCTGTAGCATAAAAGCAGCAAGAAGGAGGGTGTGCTTTAATGCTTCGCCCACTAGGTTTTCCTTGAATACCATTGGAGGGGGGGTCAGAGTTTGAATGCAGTAAAAAAGGTAAAGGTATGCAGGTGGCACTGTGGTCTAAACCGCTGAGCCTCTTGGATTTGCCAATTGGAAGGTTGGTGGTTCGAATCCCTACAACGGGGTGAGCTCCTGTTGCTCTGTCCCAGCTCCTGCCAACCTAGCTGTTTGAAAGCATGCCAGTGCAAGTAGATAAATAGGTACCACTAAGGCGGGAAGGTAAACATTGTTTCCATGCGCTCTGGTTTCCGTCACGGTGTTCTGTTGTGCCAGAAGTGGTTTAGTCATGCTGGCCACATGAGCCAGAAAGCTGCCTGTGGACAAACTCCTCCCTTGGCCTGTAAAGCGAGATGAGTACTGCAACTCCATAATCGCCTTTGACTGAACTTAACCATCAGGGGTCCTTTTCCTTTACCTTTTTAAGAGCTTGTGTGCAGGTGCTTTTGAACTGCAACACTTACTTAGTAAAATGATGATGCATATCAGGATAGCAATGATAGCTCCTGTTCCCAGCCCAGCTGCGGCAACGGCTCCTACGGTGGTGCAGTCTCCGTTTTCATCACAAGGGCACACCTTGACCTTAATGACAGACGTGTTGAACAGAGGAGGGTTTCCAGAATCCGTCACAATGACCGGAACATCATAGACACCAGCTTCCAAGTACATTATTCGTAAACTGAGTTGGGCGTAGTCACCTGCGGGGAGCAAAAAGGAGTCAGCTGCAGCACTGAGGGAGTCATATAATCATGGGGTTGGAAGGAACCACAAGGAATCGTAAGAACATGTCCACAATGAAAAGTTCCTCTCCCCGCCCCCATGACCTATGTTAAGAACATAAGTAGATCTTTGCTGGCTCTGGTCTAGCTCTCTGTTCAACCAGATGCCTAAGGAAGCCCACAAGTAGGCTAGGGGGATAAATTCAATTTGGTTTGTATTTAAAGGCAAAACTACATTCTACAACACGCTATGAGAACCAAAACACAGTCATCCTTTGAAATCCGGACGTCTTTGAAATTGTTATGGAAATGCGAGGAACTGAACTGAAGTTTGTAGACATGAGAAACTTAGGGAGCCCATACTGACAGATTTCCCCATCCCCAGCTGCCACTGAGTGAGGTTTATGATAAGCCAAGCAATGAGGTCAGTTACAGCTCACTGATTTCAATAGCCTCTCCACTTCCCTCTTCCTATGACAATGAACGAGCCGTCTTCCTACTTTCCCATCCTCAAAAGCTACTTCCTTGTTAAAGGAGAAAAGGAGGGTGACTTTTATGCAATTACAGCCGGAGGAATGATCATTGATCCTGATTGTGGCTTGTGACAATAAAAATGGAACATAAGGAAGACTGATAATAGCTTCCCCCCCCGGGCTATTACTGATGATTTATTCCCAGTTCAATCCTGATAACGGTGCATAATTATGAACTGCATTAAAACCTAGAGGGCGGGGAAGTCGAGTGCCAATGAAAGCGCTTAAGAGTTCTGCTCAAGGCCCAATCCATGCAATTTCTTATTAACTACCTTGCCTATAATGTCAGCCAGAATGTGGGGTTTAAAAAATAAAATAAATCAAAGGGAAAGGACTAAAGGAAATTTGAAAGGGTGAAGGCTGATCCCCTCCCTTGCTTGCGTCGTGTGCCAAGCTGCAAATGCCGCTGGGTGTTGCCTGCCTGGTTTACCATTTAGCCGCGTAATGGTCCAGTTCTTCCTGATGGCAGATGGCACACTTGGCAGCTCAAAGACAAAGGGCCCGATGTTTGGATCGATGTCAGCATCGGCGGCTGTGATGTTGATGACATTCAGGTTTGGCTTTTCACAGATCTGTGCCTCCTTTGGCTGGAGCTCAGGAGCATTATCGTTGATGTCAATTAGATAGATCTGGAGTGTGCCAGTGCCGCTGGCCGGGGGGATACCTAAATGAAGGAAGGATCATTTCCGTGAGTGATTGTTAAGGTTGGCATAGAAGTCGCCAGGCAGGAAGAGGGACCTGCTCTCACCATGGCCCCCTGTTTAGAAAGTACAGGAAAAGTCAACTACAGTTACCAAGGCATTGGGACAAAGCCACTGAGAGCAAAGGCTAAAGCATTTCAGACTTTAAAAAAAAGTATAGTACAAATACATACAGGAGAGACAACATGATACTTTATGAATGGTGTGGAGAAGGTGTATTGAGAAATGGTTCTGGATTTGGTTCAGAACAGACACAAGAAAACGTTTCTTCCCACAACTTAAGTCACATCTATACCACTATAACAGACATGGCTTCCTCTGAAGAGGCCTGGGGAACTGTAGTTTGCTGAGAGTTGTTAGGAAACCCCTCGCACAGCTACAGTTCCCAGCATCCTTATGGAATTTTCCATCCCTAAAGGTCACGAAGAAGTTATTTTATGGCAGAAATACTTAGAGATTACAGTCGTACCTCGGAAGTCGAACAGAATCCATTCCAGAAGTCCGTTTGACTTCTGAAATGTTCAGAAACCAAAGTGTGGCTTCCGATTGGCTACAGGAAGCTCCTGCAGCCAACCGGAAGCCGTGGAAGCCCTGTTGGACATTTGGCTTCCAAAAGAACATTTGAAAACTGGAACACTCACTTCTGGTTTTCGATCGTTCGGGAGCCAGAACGTTTGACTCCCAAGGCGTTTGGGAGCTGAGGTATGACTGTACCTATGTCCATTCTAGTTTGGTTTTAGACCTGGCCATGGTACCGAAACTGCCTTGGTTGCCCATTTAATGATATTTGTTGGGAGAAAGTGGTAACAAGACCCTGCTCTTTCTCCTTGATCTCTCAGCAGCTTTTGATACTATTAACCATGATATCCTTCTGGAAGTTACAATGAAACTCACTGAATCTTGGGTTAGTCACTGCCTCTCAGTCTAATGTATCATATTTACTTGAGTCTAATGCGTCATGGAATCTAATGTGGACCTCAATTTTCAGAACCTTGAAACCTAAAAAGTATTTGTTGATGAGTGTAAATGTGCCATTGAATCTAATGTACACCTTAATTTTTGCAACGTCATTTGGCCAAAGAAGGTGAGCATTAGATTCGAGTAAATACGGTATTTCAAAGGGTCATTGTGCTGATACAATGCAGTTAGGGAGGAATAACCATGTATGTCACTTTGAGCTCCTTGGAGGAAAGTTGGGATCAAAATGTAATAGCAGATAAACCAAACCAAACCAAACCAAACCAAACCAAAGCAACCCAAGATGAACTGAGGCTAAAAGTAGTACAAGCAACAAGTAAAAAATAACCACTCTTACATTAATAGGAAGTGAAAATAACTAATGTTGAAATCATTAAGTCAATAAAAGATGTTAAAAGGGTGATAAGTCCTAGGAGGGGTAAAAAAGGTCTTCACTGGGCAACAAAAACACATTTAAGTAAAGGTAAAGGGACCCCTGACCATTAGGTCCAGTTGTGACTGAGTCTGGGGTTGCGGCACTCGCCTCGCTTTATTGGCTGAGGGAGCCGGCGTACAGCTTCCGGGTCATGTGGCCAGCATGACTAAGCCGCTTCTGGCGAACCAGAGCAGTGCACGGAAATGCTGTTTACCTTCCCGCCGGAGTGGTACCTATTTATCTACTTTCACTTTGACGTGCTTTTGAACTGCTAGGTTGGCAGGAGCAGGGACTGAGCAACGGGAGCTCACCCCGTCATGGGGATTCGAACCGCCGACCTTCTGATCGGCAAGTCCTAGGCTCTGTGGTTTAACCCACAGCGCCACCCGTGTCCCTTAAACACGCATTTAAGGAGGTGCTAAGTGAGCATCTATGGGGGCAACATTCCACAAGTTGGGGACTATGACCGAAAAGGCCCTATATCTAGTTCCCAGCCTCCATACCTCAGCAGAACAGGGGCCCCTTCTTGGATGCTTATAAGGCCCAGGTAGACACATAGAAGAAGAGGTGTAATTTCAGGCTACCAAGATCCCAAGCCATGTAAGGCTTTCTAGGCTAAAGCAAGCGCCTTTAATTAGGCCCACAGATGAATTGGAGGCCTTCATCTCCTGCTTTGAAGCTTCCAGAGGCATCTGTTGCTATTGGCAACAGAATGCTGGGCTAGGCAGACCTTGATCTGACCCAACAAGGGCAGTTCTTCGAGTGCCAGGTAGTATCGCAGTGAAGGATTTATAGCCACATATAACAAAGGTGCAAGCTTTCCCCCTTCACACCGCTGGAGTGATGAGAGTAGCTGAAGGCATCAACCATCTCCCAGGCATGTAAATATTCAAGGTTCAAAAAGCATCCTTCAAGAGCAGACACCAGCGGTTCTAACACTGGTCTCCCTCCCCACAGGGGTCCTGCAAGATCAATGGCTAAGCCTCTAACGAAGGGTCAGCTGTGCCAAAGCTGCCAGATCAGGCTCTCGGCTTTGAGTTTGACTTTTATAAAGGTTAAAAGCCATCACTGTCCTGTATAATCCTTTGCAAAACACACACACACACACACACACAGAGAGAGAGAGAGAGAGAGAGAGGAATATTCCTCAACTCCCCAGATCTGAATGCTTCAGTAACTTCCCTCTAGTTAGAGGGGGGAACAGACCACTTTTAAATTGTTCAATATTCTTCTTTTCTCCCATCTACCATCCCCAGTGAACTGCAGACAGTTTTGTTCCAGGCTTCTACCCTGACTATTTCCTCCAAAAGCCTTGCCTGAGTAGTTTTTTTTAAAGCTCATGTTCTTGGCTGGTTTTTTTTTTTTTAATGCTTTGAAAAGAAGAAGAAATAAATAAAGCAACCCTACTCTTTTTTTAAAAAAAAGGAACGAAAAGAAACCTTCCACTGATTCTTCCTGGCTATTTTTATAAAGCTTTCCATCTTACTCTCCTTGTTTGTTTTTGCTGACTGAAGAGTCTCAGAATCCCCAACGAAGCCCTTCCAATCCCTTTCTGATTATTGTTACGTTAACTCTGCCAACCTCAAGGTCTGGTACTGAAGAAACTTTTCATTCAGCCTGGTGGCCCTGGACAGAACTCCTTCTAGGCTTGGTGCCTTGATCAGGCACTGAGGTTGCTGAACAGTAAAGCGAAGCCCAGGGGTTTTTCCACGACTACCTGCAACCGCTGAGTTAGTTATTATGTAGGAATGCTCAAGTGACTCTTCGTCTTACACAGTGCTCAGGTTATGGCTTGCGGGGGCTTAAATCTCATCTATTTATTTTACAACTCACAAATCTCTGAGTTGTGCCTCTAAAAAAAGAAAACTGTCCAAATGTGATGTGCATTTAGAGGTGAAACAGTGAAAACAGACATCAAGCACACACCTGAGTTTAAAATAGAACATTTGTTTTTGACTCGAGCTCAGTTACCAAAACAGTCTTCTAAAACTCGTTTTATTTACTGTTAAAAGGCATCTCTCTCTTTTTCCAGCCTGCTTTTCGCTGCCCCCTCAAAAACTTCATCTTTTTTACCTTGTTTGTCATCTAAGTCCTAGATGCTAATGACAGAACAGAAGTCTGCAGCAGCCTCGAAAGTGCTAGTTTTAAGCGAGATCACAGGGCGAAATACACAGAGGTTTATGAGTCGGGGACCTCAATGGTCAGGGACCAGGAAATCTTAGATGGGCACCACGAAAAACCAATTTCACAGAAGCAGGCAAACTTCAGAACCCATCCCCTAAAACAACAGGTAAAACACCAACACCCCACTCCAAACAAATAAAACAGACATCATTTCCAAGAATAGGCGGCATTCCCTCCCCAAAACAACCAACTCCTCACTAAACAAACAATTCCTTCATTTAACAAACAACAACACAAAACCAAAAACATTATTTTTAAAAAATAAATTGTATTAAAGTATTATTAAATAAAAATAAATATTGAAAGTCAGTATGTATTGGTTGGTTGGCATCTGCCTGTCTCAGGAAACAATGGAGTGTGCCTTTGGGGGTGAAGTCAAACCCTGGAGAATCACAGAGCCTGTTGTGGCTGCAGAGTAACTCCTAACTGCTGCTTCACACATTGTTTTTGCTGCATGAGCAGTGCTGAAGTGACTTCTCTGGGGCACAAGCCGGGGCAGCGGGTATGGAGGTCCTGGGCTGCCCAGACAACAAGACCCCCTTCTTGACCTCTGTTATGTACTGAGTTGAATAGGATACAAAATGCAGCAGTCTGATTGGTCCTAGAACAATAGGATTCAGAATGCATCAATCTGATTGGTCCTAGAACAATGCAGCAGTATGATTGGTCTGCAGGAGCCACCCAATCCAGCTCCAGGTGGAAGTGAATCCACAACCTGATTGGCCTACAGGAGAATCCCGGAATTAGCCAATCACGTGCAGCCCATTGTGTAAATAATGTATATAAAGCAGATATTTTGGGGGAACATTGATTCCTCCTCACCACTATGAGCTGAATAAAGAGCATGAAA
Organism: Podarcis pityusensis; assembly: GCF_964106645.2. Lineage (NCBI taxonomy): Eukaryota > Metazoa > Chordata > Lepidosauria > Squamata > Lacertidae > Podarcis > Podarcis pityusensis. Next base: position 10,690,754 of record NC_138030.1, read on the forward strand.
TCCACTCTCGACTCCGAGTATATTTCAACCTCACTGATGTGGTCCAAAGGAAAGCAGAACAATACGTTTGGCACCAATATATATTATATTGCTATGCATAAATATCAATAAATTCTGCCCCTCACTCCGCTGCCACAGTGTGAGGAACACAAGCTTTCTTCCAACACAAGGCAGTTGGTCATTTTCCGAGGTGGATCTGATTGTCCGTAAAGCCCTGCTTAGGCATTAAGCCTATGCATTCTCCATCTCAGGTAAGGGGAGACCAGGACTGCTCTTTAAGTCCCACCTCTTCAATTGCATTCCTCTGCATGGCTCTGCAGCCCTGTGCATCCTGCAGGGTCAATGGCTGCAACGAGCCCGCTGCACCATTGTAGGCTCCCCACACAATTCAGAACCTTGATTGCGAGCCTAGGCAAGATCAGGAGGCTCTCAGCTGCGGAGATGTTCAGGACCCAGCAAATGGAGAGCTGCAGGCCTGGGTGGCCAGGATCGCCAAGGAGCAGGCAGGGGTTAAACGGAACATCTCTGCCCTCTTTGCTGGAGGATACATGAGATCAAATGCCTAAACAGGGCTTACATACACCACCAGTGGTTTCTTGACCCTGGGGGAGAAAAATAACACCCAACTTTATGTGGGATGTGGCAGGGGTGCTGCAAAATAATGTTGGATCCCTCCAAAGGTCTTGTCCGATGCCTCTGATCTGTATAATAATAATAATTATTATTATTTATTATTTATACCCCGCCCATCTGGCTGCGTTTCCCCAGCCACTCTGGGTGGCTTCCAACAAAGTATTAAAATACAGTGGTCTGTTAAACATTAAAAGCTTCCCTAAACAGGGCTGCCTTCAGATGTCTTCTAAAAGTCTGGTAGTTGTTCTTCTCTTTGACATCTGGTGGGAGGGTGTTCCACAGGGCAGGTGCCACTACCGAGTAGGCCCTCTGCCTGGTTCCCTGTAACTTGGCTTCTCGAGGTGAGGGAACTGCCAGAAGGCCCTCGGAGCTGGACCTCAGTGTCCTGGCAGAACAATGGGGGTGGAGATGCTCCTTCAGTTATACTGGACCGAGGCGATTTAGGGCTTTAAAGGTCAGCACCAGCACTTTAAATTGTGCTCAGAAACGTGCTGGGAACCAACGTAGCTCTTTCAAGACCGGTCACGGCAGCCACTCCCAGTCACCAGTCTAGCTGCCGCATTCTGGATTAGTTGTAGTTTCCAGGTCACCTTCAAAGGTAGCCCCACATAGAGTGCATTGCAGTAATCCAAGCGAGAGATAACTAGAGTATGCACCACTCTGGCGAGACAGTCCGTGGGCAGATAGGCTCTCAGCCTGTGTACCAGATGGAACTGGTAAACAGCTGCCCTGGACACAGAATTGACCTGCACCTCCATGGACAGCTGTGAGTCCAAAATGACTCCCAGGCTGTGTATCTGGTCCCTCAGGGGCACAGTTACCCCATTCAGGACCAAGGAGTCCTCCATACCCGCCTGCTTCCTGTCCCCCCAAAACAGTACAGTGGTACCTTGGGTTAAGTCCTTAATTCGTTCTGGAGGTCCATTCTTAACCTGAAACTGTTCTTAATCTGAAGCACCACTTTAGCTAATGGGGCCTCCTGCTGCTGCTGCACAATTTCTGTTCTCATCCTGAAGCAAAGTTCTTAACCCGAGGTACTATTTCTGGGTTAGTGGGGTCTGTAACCTGAAGCTTATGTAAGCTGAAGCGTATGTAACCAGAGGTACCACTGTACTTCTGTCTTGTCAGGATTCAGCCTCAATCTGTTAGCCACCATCCATCCTCCAACCGCCTCCAGACACTCACACAGGACCTTCACCGCCTTCACTGGTTCTGATTTGAAAGAGAGGTAGAGCTGGGTATCATCCACATATTGATGGACACCCAACCCTGGTGATAGGATTATAAAACCCCTTCCCTTTCATCCTCGAATTGTTTCTGATTTCCTGAAGGAGCATCTCCTCTTCTGTCCTCAGCTTGGAGCATAATAAGGAGAAGAAACGTACAGCAGATTACCTATTTCTCCTGCCCCATCTTTCTACTGGTTTTACACACTCACGTATGGTGAGAGTCTACATCTTCCTTCCCATTCATCTCCCATTTGTTTCTTCATGATAGTCTGGGACAATTTCATGCATTTAATTTATTCTGGCAATCTCCCGTCCCAGCTTCATGAGGTCTTCCTTCCTCTCCCTTCCTACTTTCTTTCTTTCTTTCTTTTTTTTTTTTGCTTTTTTTGCTTGAAAACCTGGGGAAAAATATATATCTAACTTACCCTGACAACTCTGTCAGGGCAACATTCCCATTTATGCATCACATTACAGTATTATTGAAGCATGGATGATGCAGGACTTGGGCCTACCGTTGTCAGCTGCCAGGAACGTAGCCTCGTAGACGTTGTTCTTAATGTAGGCCGACTCGCGATCAAGGATGGCAGCAGTGGTGATCTGACCATTTGTGGCATTAATGTTCAGCCAGTTTGCAGGATCTGACAGCTTGGAGTATCTGCAGAGAGCCGAGAATAAATACATGGCAGTCTCTTCCAATGACATGTCCTGAATATGGCTTGAAAATAAGGCTTGAGTAGTGTTTGGGCATTCTTGGTTTTCAGACTCCTGGCTCTTCATTTCAAAAGAGCACTCAGACATTTAGTCAGGCCTAAGATGCATGTTATGTGTGAGAGACCCCCATGACTGGAACTTGCAAGACAGACACACAACAGAGTTCTGGGAAGCTGCCAATTTATTGGAACTGTGGTAAGGGCTGGGAAGGAGTGGATGAATCTCTCTATTTTGGTTCCTCTCAGTTGCTCATTTTTCCAATTCTAAATTCAGTTCTCCGCATTTTCAATTCACCGTATTTTTCGCTCTATAAGACTCACCAGACCATAAGACGCACCTAGTTTTTGGAGGAGGAAAACAAGAAAATAAATATTCTGGATTCTGGGATAGCTGCGGAGCCTGCATTCGCTCCATAAGACGCACACACATTTCCCCTTACTTTTTAGGAGGGAAAAAGTGAGTCTTATAGAGCAAAAAATATGGTACTTTTTAAGTCCTCGTGAAAATTCACCACTATTGTAGAGCATGTTTATTCCAATGCACCAATTTTCATCTGCAATTTCTCCTGATATAATATGTTTTTGTATGTTATCTTTACTAAGATATGCAATTTTAAATGCAAACTTTACCCTAGTTGTATGCATTTTTGTACACATTACTTGGCTGGAGAACTGCATTGCAAAAATTGGAGAAGCGTGAATTTCGAAGGACAGCGGTGTTTTGATTGGTGTAATGCTTCGGAAAGCACAAATTAGGTAGCTTTGCCTTTAAAAGTGAAATAAATCAACCCCCCCATTCCTATCTCATTGTACTCTTTCCCAGATCAGAACTGTACTCCCCCATGACTGCCTGCCCTGAAGAGAGAAATTGTGTGAAATGTATTTTCCCTACCCACCTCCATAGAGCAAGCAAGAGCCTGAGGTTGAAATTTTGATGTGGAAACAATTCTCAGGTTGCATCTCATTTTAAAAGAAAAGAAAGAAAGAAAATGTTTGGGGAGCCAATAAAGGATCTTATGCCTAATGTGCAGTTTGATCTTTATTGACAAAAAAGGGCCCTATAAATGTTTGGCAATTCTTATTTTGACTTCTGTAACTGCACAATTTCCCAGGAAAGTCTTCATGCCCTGTTGTTAGGCTTTGGGGGAATCAGCTTCCTCCCCCATGGTAGTAAATAATAAGTGATCAAACAAAAGGAATGTCTTACCAGTTAGATTCTTTAATAATCACAGTGAGAGACAAAGAACCTGTCTACCTAGAATGGCGGTGCTCCCAATTAAGGGATACTCCCCACTCTGTCCCTATTAATCTACATCACTCCTACGTTTTATAATCTGAGTTTGTACCTTCTGTGCTTTCTGTTCTGAGACTTTCTGAGTTTTTCTCGACCTTGGGCTGAGCAGAGGAATGCTATCCAGAGACTGTGAATCAATCTGTTAACTCTCTCTCTTCCAGTGTTTATTCTCCTAGATGTTCCCCATCCAGTATTTCCCAGCTTCTGGCGTCTGAACTGTGCCCCTCTGCAAACCACTGTTCCAAATCCATACTGTCCTCCTGCTCCTGGGAAGATTCAGGATCAGGGGGAGGGGGGGCTCCCACCATTCCTCTTCAGTGTAGCCCTTCTCAGCACGGTTTCTGACACCTGTGGTAAGTGCTGCTTATGGCATGGATACTGCCATGCTAGTGGTAGCAAAAGCATTATTTAGTAATACATGAACAGTAATAATATTGCCAGGTTAAAAATTATGAAATCGACATCACAATATGGACTTCAAAATGGTATTTGATGATATATTGCCCAGCCCTGGTTAATGCATAAAGAGACTCAGCAAAGGATCCTGATCAAGACTGTTCAAATTGAAGGAAAGGAAAATGAAAAAATAATAATCCAGAACTTTCATCTAGAAAAATAAAAATGCATGCATTTCCAGACACTCTTTATTAGAACTTGTGGATATTCAATGAAGCTGAACGTTGGAAGACTCAGGACACACAAAAGGAAATACTTCTTCATCTTGATGGCCAACAACCTGGATAGCTTTTGAACAAAATTAGGCAATTCATGGAGGATAAGGCTACCCATGGCTATTAGCCACAACACTTGTCTTCTCCCCCTACAATTGCTGGAAGCTACCGGAGGGGAGAGAAGGGACGCGGGTGGTGCTGTCGGTTAAAACACAGAGCCTAGGACTTGCCGATCAGAAGGTCGGCGGTTCGAATCCCCATGACGGGGTGAGCTCCCATTGCTCAGTCCCTGCTCCTGCCAACCTAGTAGTTTGAAAGCACCTCAAAGTGCAAGTAGATAAATAGGTACCGCTCCGTCGGGAAGCTAAACAGCGTTTCCGTGCGCTGCTCTGGTTTGCCAGAAGCAGCTTAGTCATGCTGGCCACATAACCCGGAAGCTGTACGCCGGCTCCCTCGGTCAATAAAGCGAGATGAGCGCCACAACCCCAGAGTCAACCACAACTGGACCTAACGGTCAGGGGTCTCTTTACCTTTTCCTTACCAGAGGGGAGAGCACTGTTGCACTCAGGGTTCTAATGGGCATTGTGAGAACAGGATGCTGGACTAGAAGGGCCAGCAAGAATCACTGAACTCATGGGGAATTAAACTCTGGCCCTTTTTTTTGCTGTTTCGACTGTGCCACTTGAATCAGACCTGTGCAACATGGCTTGGAAAATCAGCCACAAACAACGAAAGAGACACGCAGGCCTTCTAGCACTGAAGCTTGCAAGCGGAAGGAAAGCCATCCAAGCAATAGCACCACCACCCAATTGTTCTTCTGCTCTTGGACCAGAAAATCCTAAGCTGGGTCTTTCCCACTCCACATAGCTGGAATGTACAGCCTGCATTTGATCGGAAGGCAAACAGTTTTCTGTCTGCACACCTCAGTGCCGCTACGAGCGAGGAAGGGAAATAAGCACCCTTCAAAAGCCCGGAAGCTTCAGAATGAAACAACTAAGAAAAATGGCCTTGTTAGCTGAGACATTCCCTCTGTCCTTAAAGGTTTCACTGCCTGTCCAAAGCCAACAGGCAGAGGCAGTGAGTAACCACCGTCATTTTCTGCTCCAGACAGCTCCATCCCCGGTGAAATATCTCAACCCTCTAATGATTATAAAATGTCACAAGTGATGTAAGTTTAATTGGCCCCGGCTCTTGTTCCACAGTGTGCCCTCCTGCTATGCCAAATATATCTAGCATTTGCAATAAAGGAGCAGCCAGATAACCAGTGAGGCTGGGAGGCAGGGAGGAGAGTTAGAAACCCCCTTTTCCTTAGGACTCAACTGAGCGTACTGTGGAGAACACGGGTCCTTCTCATTCAAATCTTACAGTGGTGCCTCGCAAGCCGAAATTAATCCATTCCGCGAGTCTCTTCGTCTTGCGGTTTTTTCGTCTTGCGAAGCACGGCTATTAGCGGCTTAGCGGCTATTAGTGGCTTAGCGGCTATTAACGGCTTAGCGGCTTTAAGAAAAAGGAAACAAACTCGCAAGAACTCGTAAGACGTTTCGTCTTGCGAAGCAAGCCCATAGGGAAATTCGTCTTGCGGAACGACTCAAAAAACGGAAAACTCTTTCGTCTAGCGAGTTTTTCGTCTTGCGGGGCACCACTGTATTTAAGCTCACTCAGCTGTGTGTTCGGTTGCAGTTAGCAGCTCAAACCGATGGTTCAGTGGCACTCTGTCTCTGGAGCATATGTGTCTCTCAGCCACCACAGAGCATGAGAATGTAAGAAGAGACTGCTGGATCAGACCAAGGACCCATGAAGCCCAGCTCTCTGTTCTCACAGTGGATAACCAGATGCCTATGTTGTCAGCAGCTCCCGGCTAGTTGCCCGGGAAAGTATAAAGACAAGGAAAAGTTTCTTACCGTCCTTTTATATTTCAAACTTTACAGAGAGAGGCTATAGAACCCAGCCTCTTGGAAAATGGCATTGTCCCAAGTGAATCTCCACCCCCCACTTCTCTCCCTTTTCCTCATTAGTCACCTCCTCCTCTATGGGTGCCGCTAAGGCCATTAATCTTTGAGCTCTTCGCTCTCCTACTTTTAAGGTTCGCCGGGTTCTGGGAACTTTTAAGGTTCTGCTGGGTCTGGAATGCTTTCTAGTGACAACATGTAAGCCAGCTGCTGCTCCGGTTCTGTCTGCTCCTCCTCTCCCACTATTTCCCAACTTTCCCCTTCATCTGCTTCTGAGCTGTGACCTCCCGCAAACCTATGTTGTAAGTCTATACTGTTTTCCTCTTCCTCCTCCCTGGAGGAAGATGGGGAGGCAGTCTCCACCATTCCTCCTCCTCTGCCCAGCTCCTGACAGGGAAGCACAACAGCATTGTCCCCACCTGCAATTCCCAGAAGCTGGTATTCAAAGGCATATTGTCTCCGACCACAAAGGCAGAGCATAGCCATCATGGCTAGTAGCCACTGGTAGCCTAATCCTCCATGATTTTGTCCAATCCTCCTTTAAAGATGGTGGCCATGGTTTAACTACGAGCTGGTATAACTACAGTTTCCTGTGTCTGTCCTGAATCTTCCAACCTCCAACTTCATCGGATGACCCCGAGTTCTAGCATTATGAGAGAGGCACATGAAAAAGTATGGGGCAATTAATACACGATAGGTGGAATTCAACACCATGCAATAACAATTGTTCTGTGAGTACAAGCATTTCTGTAGGTAGTGTTTAGCTGTGTCTTGTGTCTGGAGACAATAAACACCTTCTTATTTTGAACCATGTGGGAGAGGAGTTTCCCCCTTAACTGGGGACTCTGGAAGAAGCTGTCTGCTGGGAACAGGAAACTTCTGAAGACTCAACCAGGGCTTGGCTGATACATCACACTGGTTGAGGTGTGGTAAACTACCAACTGACTTTCACAAGTCACCAGCAACCAACATGGTGCCTATTTGACTCTAACTCCCATCATTCCCAACCAGCATGATCAATGGGAGTCCAGCAATATATGGAAGGCACCATGTTGGCTATCCCTATAATATATATTCTTGCAGATATTTCCCTCCACATCTGCACATGTTGTATGGTTAAAAAAAAAAAATCCTCTTAGCAGGGTGATCCTATGATAATGTTACCCTGTATTCAGAGAGTTTAGCCCAGAGCATTTTATCACCATGGTAGAATTGACTACACTGCAAACATCTAGGTCACAAAAGCCTCTCCTCCTTACAGAGGGGAGGAGTTGCGAGCAGGAGCCGTTTCCCGTGTTGGCAGGGGGCTGGAATGCCCCCTGCCCAGCTGGCCTGGCTGCCGTGCCACACCCCCAGGTAGCCAACCAACCAGGTGGAGGCTTGGGGGCAGGGTTTTGCCGCTCAAACGTGGCCGCAGCAGCACTTCCCTTTCATTCCGCTGCTGGTTTTCGTCGGATCACCCACCCACCCTCCCTTTAGTTCACTGCTTGTTTCTTGACATTGCTATAGACCTGTGGTTGATCGCCTTGGTTGTCCAAGGGGCCTGGTAGGAATTTTATCCAACTGGCAAATTGGCATCGGCCGCTTGGTTTTCGCCTACCTCGTAGCAAATCATCACAACTTTTAGGTATTGGCGGTTAGGCACTGGAATATGTTTGTGTATTGGAGGGCAGGGTGTGGCCATCGCCTAACCCTCCACTTTATGGGTATTCCGGTAAAGGAATCCGGCGGTCGTGGATCCTGTCCGACACCCTTGCTGATGGCTAGGGCCATGGCACGGCCCCCGGTGACATTAGGGGGAGCTTTCAGTTGTATTTGCATCAACAGGCTCCTCCCACTGGTGGGATAGACTCACCCCTCCCTGAGGGGGTGGAGTCACGCTCTGTTGTTTTATCCAATGCCTAAGCCAATACCTCTTACATGCTGTAATCAATAGTTGTGGCCTTTTTTAGCCCTTTGACCTAATATACTGTGTCCATGTGTCTTTCTTATCCTCAAGCGGGTGGCGGGTCCTTGAATCACAAACCCAGATTCGAGGCACACCATGTGCTAAATCATCTTCAGCATCCATATAGACAAACAGACAGCGCCCCTTCTTCCCTGATATTTTCTAAGGAAATGCAATGCACATCCTTGCTTTAGATTGGTGGTTCCTTCTCACCTTACAGCTTGCTGCATGAACCGGTCAGGATCCACAGCTGAAAAAGTCATCAATGCCGTCCCCGTAGGTACTCCTTCCTCCAGCCTGATGAGCTTGTGGTTTGTGGGGAAGTAGGGTGGTTCATTGACATCGGTGACGGAAATGGTGACTCCTGCAGTAGACTGGAAGGACATTTGGATGCCGCTGGCCAGGGGAGCTTGGTTGGACACCATCACTGTCAGCATAAAGGCTCTGTTCATCTCATAGTCAACTTCCTAGGAAATGCAAAGAAATACACAAAAGAGACAGAAAAGCTGTGCACGTGAACTACAGACTGGAAATATGATAATCACTAGCTATCTCATTATCTCACGGGCATTTCAGAGGCACATTTTAACTTTCAAGGGCAATAGCCACGGTCATTTTGAAAGAACGCCTTTTTAATGGCAAACAAACTTGACTGTTTACTTGGCATGTGTCCCTCATGGTTGAGTACCTGCATTTGTCACATGGTCAAATTGCTTTAGCTGATGTGGGACTGTCACTCCTCCAGAATGCTGGAAGACAGCACTTCAGAATAACATGACCTACGCTGTCTGGTCTGGATAGATGCTTTCCCTGCATCCCACAACTTCCAAAGGCTTCCAAAGGCAGATATAGCTCTAGGTTTGTGGGGGTAGTTGCCAAATAATCCCTGCTGAGCACCCTTCTGCCTTAGCAGTCCTAGGTGGTGGTTGTGGTGCCACAAGACAACAGCAGTGCTGCAGTGAGTGTCAGGTGACTGTCAGCTGCTGTTTTCATTTCCCCACAATGCCATTGCAGTGAGACTATGTTGGAGACATTGTGGGAAAAGTAACTGGTGGCTCCCAGACCTAGCTATGCAGCAATGACCTTTTTCCCTTCCTAAAATGGGGGAGTAAGGCAGGCATCTGATGTGGGTCCTGCTGGAATCCTAAGCTCTGTCATCTGCCCAGTGATGCTGTTTCTTGTGGCCTGCCATATTAGCCTGTTGCAGGATGGAGAAAAATATGTCTAGTGGCACCCTTAAAGGGCGATTTGTATTTATTTCAAAAACAAGTGATGGCTCTTCAAGTGCTCTGCCAAACAAAGCAATACAAAGCAAAATACTAACAAAATAAAACTGTCAAAATAGTGTGCATTCAGTAAAATGCCTATAGTATGCATTTTTGCACATATTATTGATTGTCTGCATAAACCCTTAGAAGCAAGATAGAACACACAGCCAGCTTTATCTGGCATAGCTGATTGAACTGCTGTGTCACAATAGTAGTATCAATAATCATTACTGTTAGGATTTGTGTAACAAATTTATATACTGCACAAAGAAAAATTTACCTAAGCAACATAAGAATGACAGAAAACATGCATTAAACAAAGAATTGAATTCAAACTTATATAAAAACCATTTGGTCACTCAGATAACTAATAACACATGGTTATTTGGTCTGCACTTTGCAGAAAGCTTGATTTGCCACAAATACTATTAATATTTATTTATTTTATTATCCATGCTTTCATACTAAGATGGCTTATGTTTCCCCACCCCCAAAAATCAATAAAACATATATCCATAAAAAATCAATTAAATACTAGTGGATACTGGTTGGTTAAAAGGGGTGGAAATCGTATTATGAAGACCTGTCTAAACAGTACAGCTACCACTGCCGATGTCTAAACTGTCCCTCTGATGATGATTATGATAATGGTGAAAATCAAGAAACCCTTTTGTCATAATTCTGTGCAAATCTAAATAGGACTGAAATGGTGGTCATAGTAATGCGCAACTCTTTTACCAGTGTAATTTCAGATTTCTAAGGGAGCCTTCTTTTTAAATCTGGGCTCCCAACCTGGGGGTTAATCTGAGTTACAGAAGACCAGGGCTAAGATCTGAATCATCCTTTCAGTGGGAATACTGCATGCATAACCGCACATAAGGACTTTAGCCTATTTAAATGTGCCAGATCCACAGAGGCAGTGCCAGACAAGTCGCTCACCCCAACATATTTAAGATGGAAGTGTTAATATGATAGATATCACTTCTCTACTTAGAAGTTTAACCTGTGAGACAAAGTTTCCACACCACTTTGTTCCTGCTGTGTGTCCCCCAATATATTTTGTGCGTTATCCACCAATTTGCTGGCCACCTAATTCCTGATACATTTATGTCATAGGGCTTAATAGTCAGAACCCAACCTGTACATTTACACTGTCAGAAGTCAGAAAGCATACAAATCTATCTATCTACTGTCTTCTTCAACAGCTCAGGAGCTCAGAGCAGAACACAGGATATTCACTATGAACACATGGCTTAATAAAAACTTGGTGGTGGCACGTTTGAACAGACCGGCGAAGATTAAGTAAGCTTTCTCTAATATTTATTAGTTCACATCTCAAGGGGCCAGAACGGTGCTGTTATGTCAGGCACTGAAAACAAAAGTTACATGGCTAGGAGGCATTTAAGAAAGAATAGCTTACTGCAAGTAAAACATCTCAGGAGGAAAGGTTTAATTTCTCTCCCCCCTGCTTCGGTTAACCTTGAGTGGAGTTATCAAAATAGAATTTGCTGAAACAGTTGGGTTGGAGACACTGAATGGAATACAGGGTTTGATAGCCTACAATGGCCTGAGTAAATTCTCCTATAACATACATTGAAAGCACTCTTATGCCACTTCAAACTGCCATGGCTTCCCCCAAAGGACCCCCTTATTCCCCTCCCAGAGCTACAATTCCCAGAGCTCCCTGGGAAGAGGGATTGAATGTTAAGCTACTTTGGGAATTGCAGCACGTTCATAATCTATCACTTTGCTCACCCACAGGGAGAAGCCCTTTGCACCTCTCCTGAGTTTCAAAGATCTGGGAGGGTAGGGGTCCAGTCTTGGCACTCAATGAAATGTGGGTATGCCTAAGGGGACATGTTCAGTGTAGGAGAGGCAGAGCCGGTGCAAACAGGAACCGAGCAGGAAGAGCAAAGCGTCTCTCAAGCACTATGGACTTTTGAGGAAATGTATAGTAAGACCACCAGAAGCACTGGCAAGCACACTAGCACCAATGGGCACTGCGTTGGCGACCCCTGTTGAAAACTTCGTGGTACTTTGCTCCAGTCTATGCCACTATGTCTATGGGACATGGGTGGTGCTGTGGTCTAAACCACAGAGCCTAGGGCTTGCCGATCAGAAGGTCGGCAGTTCGAATCCCCATGACGGGATGAGTTCCCGTTGCTCGATCCCTGCTCCTGCCAACCTAGCAGTTCGAAAGCACATCAAAGTGCAAGTAGATAAAAAGGTACCACTCTGGCGGGAAGGTAAACGGTGTTTCCGTGCGCTGCTTTGGTTTGCCAGAAGCAGCTTAGTCATGCTGGCCACATAACCCAGAAGCTGTACGCCGGCTCCCTTGGCCAATAAAGCGAGATGAGCGCCACAACCCCAGAGTCAACCACAACTGGACCTAACGGTCAGGGGTCCCTTTAGCTTTTACCTATGCCAGTAATTGGTAATTAGTAGCAGACAGTTTTCTACATGGAGAATGTCCAATAATATGAACATAGTCTGCAGCCTGAATCATAGAATAGTACAGTTGGAAGGGATCCAAAGCATCATCTAGTGGTCCAACCCCCTGCTATGCAGGAATCTCAACTGAAGCATCCAAGACAGATGGCCGTTCAACCTCTGCTTAAGAACCTCCAAGGAAGGAAAGTCCACCACCTTCCAAGGGAATCCGTTCCACTGTCAAACAGCTCTTACTGTCAGAAATTTCTTCCTGATGTGTAGTCAAAATCTCCTTTCTTGCAACTTGAAGCCATTGCTTTGAGTCCTACCCTCCAGGGCAGGAGAAAACAAGCTTGTTCCATCTTCCCTCTGTGACAGCCCTTGAGATATTTGAATATGTCTATCATATCTCCTCTCAGCCTCCTCTTTTCCAGGCTAAACAAACCTAGCTTCTTCAACCGTCCCTTATAAGGCTTAGTTACCAGAGCCTCGATCATCTTGGTTGCTCTCCTCTGCACATATCCCACCTTGTCAACATCCTTGTGGTACCCAGAAGGACCATAACAAAGTGGTGGAACATCTGCATCACACACTAAAGGTCCGTGGCTTCTCTAGGTAGGGGCTGAGAATGTCCCTTGTCTGAAGACCTGGAGAGCTACTGCCAGTCTGTGTAGACATCATTGAGTTGGATGGACCAGTGGTCTGACTCAGCCTACGACAACGTCTCATGTTTGTTCTCATGGAGGGCAAGCATAATTTTCATAATAATTATTAAATAATAATAATTATAATAATTATAATAATACGTCCATAATTTCCCTGCTTCGGGCCAACAACCCCTCCTGCCAAATGTGAGGAAACCCTTTGAGAAATTAAAGCTTTGGGCTGACTGTTTATGATGAGTCGACTATACATTTTGTCCCACTGTCGCCCAGATGCCCTGTTTATTGCATATTATTTCATTGTGTCTCTAAAAGCTTAGACAGGTCCTACCTAGCGGCTTTGTAGTTTGAGAGGATTGCTGTGACCTCTTTCTAGTGGAACTGAGAGCACATAATGCAAATAAATTGAGCTATGTCTGAGAGTTATTATTTTATTATTACAATATATAAAAATATATATAATAATAATAATAAAGTACCTTTTTGTTCTAAAGGCATCTTTAACTATCGGGAACAAGCTACAACTTCTTGCTGTTATGTCAGGAGTCAGACAAACAATAATGGAGAATGCCTCCATTTCAAAACCATTTCTGTAATCCACTAGGGTTCATATTAACATTTTATTGAGTCAGATGCCACAGGGAACCTATTGCAGCACTTGGAGATTCTATGTAGGCCCTACGTGGAACGGAAAAGCCAGACTCCCCTCTCCTCCTTGTCCCCCACCCCTGTTTACAAGGCTTGCGAGGGAGATAAGTATCTTGCGCCACCAAGGAAATAGCTTTCGTTGAGATGAAAAAACAAAATTGAAATTGTACATCATTCGTTGCCTCTTGGCACACAAAGTTCGCGTGGCAGACAAACTTACAGTGAAAGCCAGTTAAAAGGGCTGCAGGTTTTAGTGAGGGATCCAGAAGTCTCTGAAGAGTTCTTTGATTGATGTGATTTTTCAAAGTGCGCCATCCAGCTGTTTGGGATATGCTGGGTCCTCAACCCCACTTGATACAAACCACAGCAAATTTGTCAATTTAGATTTCTCTCTGCTTTTTTATTTTGCCTTTTCTGCATCTGTTCACTTTTCTTCTCCTCATAGACACATGTTTCTATTTATTTAAGGCTTTTTAATTTATTTACTATTGATTATATTTATATCCTGCCTTTCTTCCAATGACCTCAGGGTGGTGTACATGGTCCTCCCCCTCCTAATTTTATTCTCACAACAGCACTGTGAGGTAGGTTTGGCTGAGAGACTGGGACTAGTTCATTCAGTGAGCTGCAAGGCTGAGTGAGGATTTGAATCCTATTTTCCCAGGGCCTGGTCCAACACTCTAACCAGTACAGTGGTACCTCGGGTTACATACGCTTCAGGTTACATATGCTTCAGGTTACAGACTCCGCTAACCCAGAAATAGTGCTTCAGGTTAAGAACAGAAATTGGGTTCCGGCGGCGCGGTGGCAGCAGGAGGCCCCATTAGCTAAAGTGGTGCTTCAGGTTAAGAACAGTTTCAGGTTAAGAACCTCCGGAACTAATTAAGTGCTTAACCCGAGGTACCACTCTACTCTTTGCCTAATATACACATTTTTGCAAGGGATTTCACTGTGATAAGGTAAATTTGTTCATTATTTTAGCTAATCTACAAATTGATAGGTACGTTAACTTTGCTCCAATTATACTTCTTTGCCCTCCTCTTTTGGATTAAGGACAGCACTGCAAAATTGAGTGAAGTGTGAACTGGAAGAGACAATCCCTAATATAAAAACTTCTGACAAATGCTAGTAAATACCGTACTTTTCTATCTATAAGACGACCCCATGTATAAGACGACCCCTATTTCTGGGGACTCAAATTTAAGAAAATGGGGAGAGATGGCACAGAGTTGTTGAGCTTTTTTTTAGGGGGGATTGATGAAAGTCGCTCACCAGTGTGCATCGCTAAATAATACACCTCCCGTCCATCCCATCGCTGGCAGAAGCTGCCAATTGCCCGCCCAACTGCCAGAGCATCAGCCAATCAACACCACCAATTAACACAGCAACCAATCAAACGTCCACCCTATGCACCACCCATGTATAAGACAACCCCCACTTTTTAGCATGATTTTAAAAGAAAAAACCCTCATTTTATACACAGAAAAGTATGGTAAGTCCTTTTATTAAGGGTGGGCGAACAAAGCATGGAATTTTTTTGACTGTTATATATGCATATATATATGTTATATATCATATATAACAGAAAAAGCAGCTTTCATCCTAACTTCAAGGATGATTTCTTGTTCCCGTTTCTGGCACGAGGCCTCTAAATGGGGATGAAGGCAAGGCTTGATGAACTCAAGATGCCAGAAAGGGGCAGCAAAAATGATCAAGGGGCTGTAGAAATTCCCCTGTTGAGGAAAAGTTATGATGTTTGGTGCTTTTTCCTTCAGAAAAAGGCAAGAGAGGGACAACATGATAGAGCTGTATAATATTATGTATTGTGGACTAAGAGGGCGGGCGGAAGATTTCCTCCATCTCTTACAACATTAGAACTTGAGGCTATTCAAGGAAGATGAATGGTGGGAAATTCAGGGCAGATTAAAGGAAGTATTTCTTCACGTGGCAAAGATCTAAACTGCGAAATTCACTCTCCTACAAAAGGTAGTGATAGCCACCAGTGCGGATGACACCTACACTTTTAATTGTTCTCTGAGACATGGAGGGGAGGTAGAAGGAAAACCAGGATGTTCCCGATCAACTCAGAAACTGAGATAGCTTCTTCAACGCCAGGACTGTCCCTGAAAAATTGGGACACTTGCAGGGAATGCGATGGGGCCTTGTTTTCTTAAGACAAAAGTTGGGGAGCAATGTATGGTAACTCTTACTTTGGGAAGTAGCTTGCATTCCAACCATGCAAAAGTCATAGGGAAGATGGGAAGCTGCCTTAACAGCAAGTCAGACCATTGGTCCATTCAGTTCAGTATTGCTTACACTGACTGGCAACAGCATCTCTCCAGGGTTTCAGGCAGCAAGTATTTCCTAGCCCAATCTGGAGAGTCCAGGGATCATAGAATTGTAGAGCTGGAAAAGGACCCGGAGGATCATCTAGTCCAACCCCCTGTCCCATATGGGGATCAAACCTGCAACCTTGCCGTTATCAGCACCGTGCTCTAACCTACTGAGCTATCCAACAATGACCTTTGGCAAAAAAAGCAGATGCTCTACCAGAGGTTTCCACACATGTCTCCATCTGGGCAAGCAAGAGACATCAACACAGGTCAAGGACACAATTCAGTTGGGCAAAAGCTCTAGAGGGCGACATGGAGCAGAGCCCGAGAGGGGTGTTGCTTGGACAGGGAGCATGACCTAGGGCAGGCATCCCAAAATTTGGCCCTCCAGAAGTTTTGGGACTACAACTCCCATCATCCCTAGCTAACAGGACCAGTAGTCAGGGATGATAGGAATTGTAGTCCCAAAACATCTGGAGGGCCGAGTTTGGGGATGCCTGGCTTAGGGCATCCGAAGAGCCAGACAGATTCAAACTCCAGGCCCTCGGTTCCCTTCCCTGTCAGAGAGTGATTCTCAGGCAGCAAGGCTGTTGGATTCCATGGGAGAATTCTGAATGGATCGGTAAAATGCTACCATTGATGATGAAGAAAGATGCAAGCAACAGAAGATTGTCTTATAGGTCATGGATTGAATCCAAGATAAGGGCGATGAAAAGGGATGAGGTTGTAGGTATGTGTGTGTGTGTATGAAAGTTGCAGGAACCACAGATGGAGCAAGTTAAAATGACTTTAAAAATAATAATTGCTTAACCAGGTAGCAACCGTGAATGTCCCCAAGGTCAATGCAAGAACAAGCTCACAAGCTTCTCCCTCCATCCTTGTGGCATTTCACGGATGGCATTGCATTCGGAGGCAGGGCAGTTTGTTAGGTAGCAGCAAATGTTCTTCGCCCATGAATCACTCTTTCACAATGCTGCTCTTTCAACTTTAGCAGCGCAGCATAGTACATTAAAAAAAATTGCTGCTATGGGAAGGTCACACTTTTCAAAAGATTGAAAAAGCTCTGTTCTCAGCAACATGCTTGCAAAAAAGATTCTTTTCGAGAACAGTGTATCGGACACACTGTGCAGGTCCTTGCCGATCAGAGCAGCCTATTCATTCGCACATCCTTTCTTGTCTTGATGGTCTATGCCACAGACTCTATGGAAAACAGCTGCAGGAATCTTATCTGCTAACTGATTCGCTTGATGTTCTCTGTGCATAATAACACACGGGGAGAGAAGGTGTTGACCCGTGCTGCTGATTTTCTAAGCAGCGTTTTCAAACAAATAGCAAATGTGGGTTTCTTTTTGGAAAGGCAAAAGGCAACAATCACCTCCGCATGCAGGTTAATGGTATGGGCATTGCGCTCAGGGTCTAAAACTTAAACGAGATATTATCAGGTATGCATAGTTGCCACTGATGTTGGTAATGTCTCGTTTTGAGGAGAATTGGTTAGATCCAAAGTTGGACTTGGTTAATGTAGACCCATTGAAATCAATAGGGTGAATTGATCATGCTAATTTAATGGTCTATTCAGTGAGAGACATGGCCTGGGAAGAGGAGCTGTGGTGGGACAGGTTCTGAGGAAAGCCCTGAGGGCAAGCTAAAAATTGGAGGTAGAGTGTTGCACCCATGGTCTCCACCCTTGCCAAAGTGCTTTATGGTCCAGACCCCTTCATTAGAAGATCTTGACTAACTCTTCTACAGGCAGAAATCTCCAATAAATTGCCCATGACAGAATTCCAAATGGGGTGAGTAGAAGGATGGAACCCCAAATGAGGTGAGCAGCACAATGTACATACCCTCACAACTGTTACCAACCCTTCATTGGTAACGGGATCTGTCCTGATGGTGAAGTGACCAGAAGGGTCTCCACTGATAATCCGGTAAACGGCATTCCAGTTGGGCGAGTGAGGCTGATCTCTATCCATGACTGTCAAATTAGCGACCACAACTTCCACTCTGTTTTCTGGAACCTCACCGGAATACTGAAAAAGAAAAAGAAAGTGCTGTTAGCAGCATGCATGTTTGTGTGTTTGGGGATCTTCACATAATGGAAGACCAACTGGGATGGTACAGAAAACGTGTGGGCCCAGTGTTTACTTTTCAAGTGCCCTCTTCAGACAACCAAGCAAACTCTTGGAGTGTGTGTGTGTGTATTGTCTCTTTAATGCGTGTTCACCTGGTTGTCTGTACGCTTGGAGGCTCTGAACAATCAGAGTTAAACACAGAGATTCAGTAGCAGCAAGTGCATTTCCCAATCTGCCTCCCCTGTTTATTTTGCTAAATTAATTAATTAAGAGTTTTCAATACCAACCTTCAACATAATGATGACACCGCAGTTTACAACAACCAAGGAAATATTTAAAAAAGACTTAAGAAATAAGAACATTGACAGTAACTATCATAAAATACATAATTTGGCACCGTGACTTGAAAACGTCTCAATGGTCGTCTGAAGGACAGTTCTCTAATGGGAGGTCTGTCAAGGCTAAGCCCAGTTTAAAGATAAAGAACCACATGGAGGGAGACTGTGAGGGGCCATGAAGTTGGCCATCAATAGTCAGCACCTGAACAGCAGACTGAGAAGGTCCACAGGTCATCTGGTAACAGTATCTCCCACTACAATACAGTGGAGGCTGGTTCAGTAGGCCAAATGGGGTGTTGCCATGCCAACCTCAGCCAGTCCCACCTTGCCAGCCTTCTTACTTACAACCAGTCTGTTATGTACTAAGCTCAGATCCTATAACAATAGGCAAGTAGGATCTTAGAATGCAACAACTGATTGGCTTGCAGGAAAAGACCAGTCAGGTTTCAGGAGGAAGTTAATCAGCCTATTAGGCTGGTAGGATCGTAGAATGCAACAACTGATTGGCCTGCAGGAAAAGACCAATCAGGCTCCAGGAGGGAAGCAGAACCAGCCAATCAGACAGGACTCATTGTGTAAATAATGTATATAAGAGCCTGAGGTTGTTTTTTTTTTGGGGGGGGAATTCAATCACTGTTTTACAAGCTACAATAAAGAGCATGAAATCACTACAGGACTCCGAGTATATTTCACAGTCCAAAGGGTCATTCTACCTGTCAGGCTTCCTCCTCCTTACTCTCATTGTTGTTCTTGCGGAAGTTGGTAGGGAGGAGGAGCTAGAATTAGTTGCCTCTGCCTGCCATTGGCCCTAGACCCACCTACTGTTGCCCTTTCTGCCTTCCAGTGGCTTAGGATGCCACCTGGGAGGGAGCGAAACAGACGGCAGTATGGATGCACATTCAACTGCCTAATAGTGTCCACAACTTTCAGGAGATTGCAGCCACAGAGATAAGACACTAAGAGTTGTCCCGTTGTCTGGAGAGGTTGCTTCCTGGTTCGCATGGAGAAGCCATTTTCAATGGCGTGTCGGGATTCACAGAATGCTGTGTGAGATAGTAAGTCTGCAGGCTTGAGTTTGCTAGCTGATGCAACTGGCTGATGCAATCAGCCTGCAATACTTTCTATGGAAGTGCTGCGTCAAAATGACTTGGCAGTAATGTGTTGACAGTTGATTGGCTGTCATCGGTTTTAAAGGGAAACCCGTCCAGCAGTAAAAGAGGTGGTGTAGAGGAGTGTGGTCAGAGAGAGCGAGAGAGAGAGAGTTAGAGGTCTTCCTATTTGCCTTAAGGTGCAGCCAGGTACTCTGTTTGACTGTGTGAACTGCTCGTGTAGCCTGTAGCCTGTAGATATTTGTATATATAAAGGTAAAGGGACCCCTGACTATTAGGTCCAGTCGTGGCCGACTCTGGCGTTGCAGCACTCATCTCGCTTTATTGGCTGAGGGAGCCGGCGTACAGCTTACGGGTCATGTGGCCAGCATGACTAAGCATGGCGAACCAGAGCAGCGCACGGAAACGCCATTTACTTTCCCGCTGGAGCGGTATCTATTTATCTACTTGCACTTTGACGTGCTTTCGAACTGCTAGGTTGGCAGGAGCTGGGACCGAGCAACAGGTGCTCACCCCGTCGCGGGGATTCGAACCGCTGACCTTCTGATCGGCTAGTCCTAGGCTCTGTGGTTTAACCCACAGCGCCACCTGCATCCCTATTTGTATATATAGCTCACAATAAATATACTGCACTGAAGAACCTGGAACTCTGAGCATTTCTGCTAAAGCGCCGTGAAGAATTCACGACATGGAGCCCAGCGATGGAAGCGTGCAGCTGTATTGAGGCAGCATTGGGTGTTGAAATTTGGCACCCCTTAACAATTTTGCACCTGGGGCAACCGCCCCTGTACCCCTCGCTTCAACCAACTGAGCTATTTAGGACCTTGGGAAGCTGCCTTATAGCAAGTTCAGTATTGTCTACGCTGGGGTAGCACGTATCCAGAGTTTCAGGGGGGAGGCATTCCCAGCCTTATTTGGCGATGCCAGGGATTGAACCCGTGGCCTTTTGCATGCAAAGGAGATGCTGTACCAAAGAGCTGTGAGCACACACAAAAAGGGGGGAGGGTGTGTGGAGAAGCCTTCGAAGCTTGCATTAGACTTTCACAGGAAAACTGTACTTTTATCTGTATTCAAAAGCTAATAAAGAGAGAAGCCCTTTCATCAAACTACTTGACTTCTGGGGCCTTGTGTATTGCACAGAAACTCGCAGAGTCTGCCTTTGAGAACACAATAGCCTTTCATCTGTAACCCAACACTCCTGTATGCTCCAGTCGTGATACTATCATCTTGTTAGGAAGAAAAATTGTGAATTTATCCAAAATGGGATCTCATCCCAGTCTTAGTGATGGAGCTCCTGTGCCAATGACCTTTAAGAGCTCTTTGGCTCAACAATAGAAGATCTTTATCTCGCAAACTCTTGGCGGGGGGTGAGGGTGGAGAGGACACGTTAAAATTCTGATCTGATAAAAATAAGAATAATAAAAAAAGCAAGCAGGGGCTTCCGTTTTCAGGTTTTGTTGAGTTTGCTTTCTCATCGAACGTACCTTTGTTTCGGTCCCGAGGAATGGATAACGTGAAACAGGAGCCACCCCAAAATTATTTGATTGTGGAGGGTAACCCAATAGTGCTGCTTCAGTGAGAACTGTTTGAATACTTTTTTTTTGGTCACCAGCTCAATGTAGAATCACAGAGTTGGAAGTGACCACAAAGGTCATCTAGTCCAACCCCCTGCAATGCAGGAATCTTTTGCTCAATATAGGTTTCGAACCCACAACCCTGAGATTAAGTGTCTTGTGGCACCTCAGGTGAATGGGTACTTAACTAAATCTTCCCTTGTTTTCAAGCAAAATCCAGTTTCTGCACCAAGGTAACCAAAATAAGCTCAGGCAGGAATATGTTGTGCAAATTAAGCACATTATTCTACAATTATGTTTTTGTGGGTTTTTTTTTTGCTTCTGGAAAACACAACAGACCAAAAAGAACAGTAGTCTTGAGAGCATTTTGGACTGAGAATTTGGAGAATTTCTAAGCATTCCTTTTAACCTCTAGAATGGGGTAGGAAACCTGTGGCCCTCCAGAGGTCATTGGACAACCAGGTCCCATCAGCCCCTGCCAGCATGCTGAACAGTCAGATGGGAGTTGTAGTCCTGCAAGATCTGGAGGGCTGAAGGCTCCCTGTCCCTGCTCCAGAAGAAGTTATCTAGAAAATGTAAGTCTATTGCTGTGAAGTAACAGAATCACAGAGAATGTGTTCCAAAGTGTCAAAAGTTATTGGAAAAATGTCCAGAAGTAGCAGCAATCAGTATTAAATCTGTACATGAAAACTTGCTGAAGTATACACTCTAAGATAAGATTGCTTTTATCTGGGCTCGGAGCAGAATGCATTTTCAGTTTCGTCCTTCGCTGAGAGCACACCCTCAAGATCACTTTAAGCACAATAGCTATCCCATAACACTTGAGTTGGATGAAGCATGCATTAGGCTGGTGCAGTCATAGTAAGTGGATAATCTTCATCCCCCACCCCCTTCAAGGAAGATGAGGATTCTAACCATTTTTTGGGACCCTAAATGCCGACCCAGGAAGTAGTAGTGACCCCAGATGGATTGTTTTGGATGAAAGGATATCCGATCCTAAGTGTGCAGCTGTGGATTCTTAGGCGGACTCCAACTGTCACTGTTGTGTGGGAAGGATTGAAAAACATATTGAAAATTCAGGTTAGCTCCAGTAAAGTGGATTAAAGGGTTCTATGGCACAGCCGATTCACTTGTTGTTGTTGTTTTATTACTCTTTCCAGTTACGGAAATGATCGAGAAATGCATTGAAAAGTGTGTGCTGAATGAATGGGAAGAAGCGTAAGCACCACACAAGCAAAAAAGGATGGATGTTCATTGTCACCCCGCAAACAAATCAGAACAAATGCTCCTTAAAGAACAGTCATAGCGTTAGCACCGTGGAAGCGCTGCACAAGCAAATCAGGATAGGTTGGCCACTTACTCATCACCAAAAGAAGAGGAAACAAATCACCCCAAAAGAAGACAAAAGGGGACACTGATTTGCTAAATACATTTACATATGCTAATTTATATGCATAGATGTAAATCTAGCATATAACTGAACTAGAAATACTGCGCATCTCACCAAGCTGACCAGGTGAATTGTGTGGTTACCTGGTTTTCTGTCCAGGGGCTAATTGTTGACCAGCCCATGATTTCGTTTCCAAATTTTAAAAATCATTAAATGGACTGAAGACTGGGCAGTTCTTCAAATGAAGGACTGCCCTCTGTAAAGTGGGACTCATAGATTAGGAAGCGAGGAATGCCATTGAGAATTGTTTGCCCAAAATGCATTAAATATTAGCAAATAGTATGTTTGGAAATGCATACATTGGGATAAAATATGGAGTGAAATACAGACTTTATATACTTTTTTGTTATGAAATGCGTAATTATTTATACACTTTTTTGTGTGTGGAGTTCATGAAGGAGGGGCTGATATGGTTGGATTGGTTTTATTTAAACATAATTTTCCGATGGAAAAATCCAAATTCTTTCCACAGTGTCATTTCACTGACTTTGGGGCTATTTGTAAAAAAAAAAAAGGGGGGGGGCTGTGGATTTAGATAATAAGAAATGAAATCTTCAAGAAAGTTCTGATTTGCACTCTTCTTTCTCAGGCATCGATTCAAACCCCATCTCCACGGGGAGCACCGTCTTCTTGTTCTGCTCCAAAGCCTTTTGAGTATGTTCTTCTGGTAAAACTGTCACACCCTTACACGGTTGCAAAGGGGATGGAGAAAGAGAGGTAGGGATGAGCAACAGGCAGCGCGGCATCTGTAAATGGGCTCATTAGTTAAGGCTAATTGTCTCATTAGAAAAGGGTGTGTGCATAAATGCAGAGATAATTTATAAGATATCCCAGTTGGGAACAAAACAGCTTCAGCCACCCTTCCCCAAACTGATGCCCTCCAGATTCTTTTGGGCTACAGTTCTGAACAGCCCCAGCTAGCACAGCTGGAGGGCAACCAAGTCAAGGAATGCAGCTTTAAAGGGAGCCATTTAAATTAAAAAGACTGGCATAAATAGCTGCTTCAAAGCTGTAAACTTCCTAGCTGAAAACTGTCTTCCATAAGGATGTTTTTTACTTTGCTTATTCATCGTTCTTGAGCATTTTTCTTCTTTCCTCAGACATTGCAATGGAGAGCTTTCATTTCTATTGGTTATAAAATGGAGGAGGTTGGGATTCAGAGCATAACAAGAGCCCTGTTGGAGAAGATCAAAGGCTTATCCACTCCACCAGTATGCTCTCCCAATGGCAAACCAGAGGCCTATAGGAATCCCACAAGCAGGAGATGGTAGAAGGCAAGCTTAAAACAAAATCTGGATGTCAGAGAACGGTAGCCATGGGGCAACCTGTATGTTCCTTTCATGATGGATTCCACCCTCCCCAAATTAGCCAGTACAGAGCAGATGGGTGGGGGCGTGGGAACCTGCTTCAAAGGGCCAACCATGAGCAAGCAAAAGATTCCTATTCGTCCCCGAAGCAACCAGTCACAATTGAAGTGAATCTTAGGAGCAAAGTTGCCAGGACTACAAAAGGGCTGGCTGGGTGGGCTCAGCATGGTTTATGTAGTCCTTGAAGTCCTTCTTCTTCTTCTTCCTTTGGCGATCACTCATAGACGAGTAAGATTGTCTTCCATAAACACGGTTTTAACAATGAGTCCTTAGGTGACTGTGGAGGCCAGTTCTGGATCCACACATCCTTCCACAGTGGGGACATTGGTTCCCGGGTGGGAGTTGATCATGGTGTGGATTTGCCAAGCGTGCCTTCCTCTTAGCATGTTTCTCCCTTGCGTTCTGAGTTCTTCAAAGTCCATGACACCTTTGGTAAACATTGTTCTCCAACTGGAGTGCTTGCAGGCCAGTGTTTCCCAGTTGTCGGTGTTTATACTACATTTTTTAAGATTTGCCTTAAGACAGTCTTTAAACCTCTTTTGTTGACCACCAGCATTACACTTTCCATTTTTAAGTTCAGAAGTCCACCCCCTCCATAGCAACACACATAGGTGTACATCTTGTCCTTCTACCTAGACCTAAGTAGGAATAGAAGTAGCTGCCTTCTGAGCTACAGCTCTACCTTTGAGCTACAGCCCATTCCAATAGCGACTTCTCGATAGCAACTTCCCTGGTCCATGTTGTTGCACCAGCTAGGGAAGTACCACCAACCTCGGGAAGTCCCAGGTCCAAAGGATTTCAACTTGCACAGCTTGGAGAACATTATTCTTGAGATTCCACTGAGCTACAGTAAGGGGGAAGAAACAACTCTGGCTCCAGTGATCCAATGGTCCGATCACCAGATGCACATTGCCTTCTATGATGCCACGCAACAACCAGAGATTAGCAAAATATATACCGTGAACCCCAGAATAAGTT
Organism: Podarcis pityusensis; assembly: GCF_964106645.2. NCBI lineage: Eukaryota > Metazoa > Chordata > Lepidosauria > Squamata > Lacertidae > Podarcis > Podarcis pityusensis. The sequence goes on from NC_138030.1 coordinate 10,715,417, forward strand.
GCGCCATTATGGCGTCTTTGTTTGTTTCTTTGTAGTGATGCTGTTGGAATTTGCAGAACAGGTGGTTGCTTGGATCGGAAGACTCTGTGCCATTGGAGTCTGCCAGCCAGGAGAAACAGTTTGCTTTATTCTGCCAACAAACACTGCTTTATGATAGCAAAGATGTACCCCAGACTGCTGTTTATAGGAATCCAATGTGAATACATATTAGCTCAATAAAGCTACTACCTGTGGTTTGCTTCCTGACTAAAGCGCAACACGGGGAAGGTTGGAGACCATTTAATTGAATTGTGGACATTTTTGTCGGCAACATCTGGCAACGTTACATCTCATTGCACACATCTAGAAGAGCAGCGCCTTGGCACAGGCATCTCATTTTCACTTTGGACATTTTATCCTCATTATTACATAATACATATTACAGGGGCATTGGCTAATGGATTCCTTCCTCCTGGCTCCACACATATTAATGGAAAAGTGAAAATTGCAGAGAGGTTGCATTGAAGGGAGAATACCACAGCAGGGGGATGTGTAACACGGGCAGATGTTACAAATGAAATGGTTCATGACAAATAGGCTCAGGACAAGCTGACAGGGTACCTGGCATGGACTAGGCTGCATAGTACATAAGCTGTGTAACAGCCCTGGAGAACACATGGCTGCCATGAAATTTAATGCATGGTCCATCAAAACCACCTTGCTTGAAGATCAAATATTAACCACAAGTATTCATGCTATCAGGAATATCATGCCCTCAAATAGTCAGGTGTCTATCCTTTTCAAGGCAAAAAAGAGACCACCCCCCAAAAAACAAGTAGTCATTTTGACATGTTCTGGGGACTTCCTAGATGCTGCCATCATGTCCTGCTGTTGCTTGCAAATTAAATGTGTTTTATAATGGCCTGATAAGGACCTGTGAACTGTACAAAATGTTGAGGTGTTCATTGAAGGGAAAAAGAAACTAGAGGTGGGGTACATGTTTGCAAACCCAATGGTCACATAAGGCGAGAGAGTCTCATGAGTGAGTGAACCATACCTTGTCTTTAATAGCATGGTGGGAGTGTTGGGAATCATTCTGCAAAGAAACAGTAAAGATGTTGGTACCTTTAAGAACAGTTTTTGTAAGCTCTGGGCAAATTGGGTACAGCTGGCCATGACTACAAAAGGAGGAAAAAGCTGCAGTTTGAACTTTGCCTGCAGGAAAAACACCCACAAGCTTTGCTGTTTGTTGTTTTATAACAAAAACTTTATTTGATTTGGTTTTACACCTGTCTTGTGGTGTCATAGTCTCTGTCATCTGCCACCAGGAGGAAAACCCCCCTCTATAACAGGGAGGAGTGTGGAAACTTGTTGGGACATCTTTGTTGCTTCTGACCAGTTTTGAATTTCTTTCCCTGCTCACTCTTGAGCACCGTCTGCTGCTGGGCCTGAATAAAGATCTCTTACTTTCAAGTAACAGCTTTTGTATGTTACTTGTTACTTTTGTATGTAGCTTTTGGGTGTAAATGCATTAATAATATGAACTGATGGTTCCCCCACTTCTCCTTGTGTCCCCCATTTCTCTCTCCCTCCCTCTCTCTCAATGAGTTTGCAACAACAACAATGGTTAAAGGTCACTTACCAACTAAGGTTTGTATTTGGTTTATAATCCTTAGTCAGCTTTAGCCTTCCATGTGAAACTGGACTTCCTCCTTAAGGAGCCTTCACCACCCAAAAACTACTGAGCTGTGACTGCAGAGTGTCAAAAAAAATTAAACTGCTCTCAAGGCTCTGCTGCTCTCACTGATGCTTTTAACTATTCTGGAGCAAAATAGGCCAAGGTTTAAACGATCTTCTGTGAAATGCTTCAGCTCTAACCATGGTTTATTAACTGCGGTTAGCATAGACTATGGTTAATGTTACCCACTGCTTAGCATGGTTATGTGCTAATCAGGCCAGTGTTGTGATTTTGGATTTTGCTTACTTGAATTTTGAGGGTCCTTGGCTCTGACAATGCAAAGGCATTTGTGGATGATGTACTCGTTTCAGCTTTAAGTGGCTTGAGATGGGGACTTGAAAGATCACATTTTGTCACTCTGAAATTTAAACAAGTAGGTTTATATTCCAATTTGAGAAAAGCAAATGTATCTGTCTTCCTTTTTTTGGCAACAGGAAATTGAAGTCTAGTAGTTTTTTAAAAAAAGAAATGCCCTAATCTTTGGCAATTTTAAACTCCAGGGTCTGAAAAATTCATTATTACTAACTCCCATCAAGGGGGTTCATGAAGCCAAAATTACTTAATCATCTCCGTTTAGCTTCGTGTGTAGACCTCAATTTGAAAAAAATTATCTTCTTGAATTGTTATTGCAATTAATTTTCTCTTCCTTTTTTTTTTCCTACAGCAGACTATGTTACAGTAATTAGATATTTTATAAAAATGACTTATATTCATTCAAGATAGCTGGCTTCACTTTTACATTTGATTAATCATATTACCACCGAGGTCTGAGGTTTGTCTCCAGGGAAACTTTAATGACCTCGTTTTAATTCTTCTTTTAACCATAGAGAAGGTGTAAATGAACAAATATAAAATGATCTTCTCCCCCCTCCACAATCTCAAGATTAGATCTTAGGGAGCGTTGGGTTGTTGCCCCCCCCCGCGTGGCTGACCCATTTTAAAAAGACAATCTACCAATTCTAATTAGATATAGGGTGCATTCAGACCTAAATAGAGACTTGAACTATCTCTGATAACTAAAGTTCAGCTCGATCCTTATGGATGAAAGAATTTTTAAAGGAAGGTTTAGTGTTGAAGGGTCTTGTGCCTCATATGCACACAGCTTCACCATCTTCAAAGGCTGCCCTATTTATGAATGGAGGAAATACATTTGCATCTGTGGATGGGCTTTCTTTGAAATGAATGGACAGGCCATATATACAAGAGCTAAAATGTACACCAAGCTGCTTTTTACTGACCTACTTCACATTGGAAGGGAGGGCTTTTGATGCCTGCTATTGATGGCTACAGTTGGAGGCAGCTACGATTCTGAATACCAGTTGCTAGAAACCACGGAAAGGTTTCTCACAGCCCTCTGATTGGCCACTGCGATAACAGTGACGTTGGATCAGATGGGCCATTTGCCTGATCCACAGGATCTTCTTATGTCCTTAGGACTGTCATAGTCTCTTCTCCTTTCTCCCTAACACACCTTGCTCATTAGGTGTACCTGTCCCATTGATGGGACGTGGGTGGCGCTGTGGTCTAAACCACTAAGCCTCTTGGGCTTGCCAATCAGAAGGTTGGCAGTTTGAACCCTGGCAACGGGGTGAGCTCCCGTTGCTCTGCCCCAGCTTCTGCCAACCTAGCAGTTTGAAAGCACACCAGTGCGAGTAGATAAATAGGTACTGCTGCAGTGAGAAGGTAAACGGAATTTCCGTGCACTCTGGTTTCTGTCACAGTATTCCATTACGCCAGAACTGGTCTTGTCATGCTGGCCACATGACCCAGGAAGCTGTCTGTGGACAAATGCCAGTTCCCTCGGCCTGAAAGCGAGATGGGCTCTGCACCCCATAGTTGCCTTTGACTGGACTTAACTGTCCAGGGGTCCTTTACCTTTACCCTTACCTACCCATCCCACCTCAAACACCCTCAGACATTCCATGTTTAGGCATTAAATTGAATTCAGTGTACCTGAGTGTATAGTAAAAACCCATTAATTCTACCCCACTGGATGTGGTTCCACTAAAACTACCCCTCACAAAAACAAAACAAAACAACCCTACCTTTCTCCCATGGAAAACAAAGATACAGCTATCTGGATACTTTCCTTATGTGGTAAACAACACCTGTGGGGGGCAACCCAGCCAGATGGGTGGGGTATAAATAACATTAAGATCATCATCATCATCATCATCATCATCATCATCATTTGTAGTGGGAAAACTGCAGGAAGAGGAAGTGTTAAGAAGTACTTTACCCTACTTTAGATGGCAGCCCACATATGTGCATTTTGTAAGACAGTGGTGTCCAAACTTTTTTCAAAGAGGGCCAGATCTGATGAAGTGAAGGGCCACGAGGGCCGACCAATAGGCCGTGCTTTTTTTAGGACTGAAGCTGTTCAGCTTTTTTTAAGGATTGAAGTTGTTGAGGTTTTTTTTAGGATTTTACCCCAACAAATGCCTGTTGTAAGAGGAAAAAAGTTGAGCCATAGCTACTCGTGGCTGCAACTTAGCCTTAAGCCTCACTGAGCTCAGTGGGACTCACACCCTGGTAAGCCTGCGTAGGACTGCCGCCTTGGAAACCGAAATTAAAAGCCCATTATCCCTCGCTTTCTGTGCGCTGCTTTGTGACAAAGAAATGTTATTTCCCATGGAGTGTGCTATGTAGCTCCATTAAGTCAACATCCTTGGATCTAAGCCAAATCAATCTAATCGCCTCTATCGCTGCAAACAGTTATGTGGACATATGTCCTACTCAAACCAATGAGATTGATGTATGCGCAGACCAGAAATAAGCTGCAGAGTTCAATAGGATGCAATTAGCTTAAATTCAAATATGTCAGTTTAACTGGGTTGTAAATGAGGCTGTTAATTACTCGAAGTTGTTGGAAATGACAAAGTTAACTCCTCTCCCCCATTCTTCTAGAAGTGTTATTGAAAGAGACAAAAACTAATAATTTTGTTGTGGGGGTGTGGGGAGGAAACCTTTGCAAATTATTTGGTCAGCTTTATCGGAATAATTTGCTGAAATGTGCACACAAATGGGGATGTTAAGCATCAGTCACTTTGAGTTACTTTGAAGTTAGCGGTGAGGAGTATACAGAAAGCCCTCTGCAATTCTGGCAGCTGGGAGGAAGAGACACAACGGCGATAGAGCTTCTATGGAAGAATAGTAATAACAATCCTGTTTAATTTTCTGCTAAAAAACAAAGCTCTGCTGCAACACATCAGGAGATCAGGGCATGGTTTGGTTGAGCATACATAATATACAACAGATAGTATTGTAGCTCCTTGAGATGTCAATCAGAGATGCCTGTTGGCCCCTTTTCTATCTGACTGTTACTTTAATGACAAGGGGTGGGACTTACAGAGCCTAATTTCCCCCTCCCTCAGTTGCAAATGGCAAGCCACCTGTTCTGCTATGGTCTTTTATCCAACTCTAGCTCAAAATAACCATTTCCAAGAGTTGTGGTCATCTTTCCTTTGCTGTTTTCTTTTTTCCAAAACTCCTAGACTGACTCCAAGGGTGAGCTAAGAGTGGTAGCAGAATGCCTGGCTAGAGGCCACTTTTACTACTTAGTCCCTTTGCAGCTCAAAACCACACTCCCCACGGCTTTCTCCCTGCAGCAGAATATGATTCTAAGATGAATTACGACGAGAGGGTAAAGAGTTGACTAGCTTCTCCCTGCTCACCTTCCTTCAGCTCATATGTAGCCAGCCTAGGGGAAGAATTGCTGGGGGAGAACCTGCTGAGGAAAGACTCACAGAACTCCAGGTAACTTATAGTTTGAATATTGCAGCAAGTAGCCTGGAGGCCAGTGCAACTGTCCATCTAGAAGAATATTGTCTACCATGGGAAAAGTGCTCTAGTGTCTCAGGTAGGTACCCCCTCCCAAGGGATGGGTGAATCTATCAATTATGATTTCTCTTAGTTTCCCTTTCCCCCCAGTTTTAGGTTCAGTTCTCCCCATTTCCACATCAGTCTGCAATTTTTTTTAAAAAAAGTCTTCATGAAAATTTGTCAGCTTTTTAAATTTCTCCAATATACAGAGTTTTGTCTCCAAATGTTTCTAATGTACACATTTCTGAAGAGCAATTTCCCCTAACGCAATGCACTTTTGCATGCTATTTTCAATAACATATGCATTTTTATGTACAATTTATCCCAGGGTGTGCATTTTTGTGCAAATGACTTGGCCGGAGAACCAAACTGCAAAATTGGGGGAAATGTGAATTTTGAAGGCTGGCTGTGCTTTGTTTTGGAAAGTGAGAATTATGAAGATTGGCCTTTAAATGAGAACAACACTGCATTTCTTCCCCATCACCTGCTTCTCAATCCCTTGAGCTGGAGAAGGCAGGGATTGTGCTTGAGACCTTTCGTGGGCAAAGCATGTGTCCTGTCACTGATGTGAGCCATGTTAGAGAGAGAAAATATCCACAGCACACTTTGCGAACAAGAACACTAAACCAGAAATTATAATGAAACAGAAGTGATGGTGTTCGCTAATAAAAAAACACAAGAACCAAAGTGACTTATGGATAGTTTTGGCTTTAGCGTGGTTCCAAAATTTAAATATTGGACTGTCCAGGGACAGTCCAATATTTACTTCTGCTAGATTCTGCTAGATTCATCCAAGCAATTGGCAGTGCTTCTGGCAGTGGGGAGGAAGGAATCTGGTGGCTAGGGCCACAGCCCATGTAAATATACAGAACAGAATTGTGGAGCCAGTATTTGTAATCTTTAGAAGTGGGGAAATCAGTTTTCAAAGATTCTCCTGTGTTATCTGGGGGGAAACCAGCCCCCCGGAACATAGGAAGCTGCCTTATACCGAGTCAGAGTATTGGTCTGTCTAGCCCAGTTGTGTCTACACAGACTGGCAGCTCTCCAGGGTTTCATGGCCAGGGATGCAGGGGATTGAACCTGGACTCTCTGATGTGCAAAGCTCTGCCAATAATCCTTCTCCGAGACAAAGGAGGTTTGCCATAGTATCAGGAAGTCACCAGATCCTCTTGGCTGAAGACGCCATAGATTGAACCTGGGACCTTCTGCCTGTAACGGAAGTGCTTTGTCCCTGAGCTATGGCCCTTGTCTCTAAGCCAGGGGTGAAGAACCTGTGGCCCTCTAGATGTTGCCTGGCCAGAACTCTTATGGCTGAGGCTTACGGGAGCTGGAGGTCACCCACCTATTGCCCTAAAGAGATGACAATGAAGGTCATGGTGCCCAGTGGATTCTGCTGTTGTTTTCAGTGGTGAATATTATTGGGAGATAAGTCGTTATTTAAAAAAAAATGTTTAGGGAAGTATTTAATGACTGATGTTTTAATGTATTTTTCAGTCTTTTGTTGAAAGCCGCCCGGAGTGGCTAGGGAAAACCAGCCAGATGGGCAGGGTAGAAATTAATAATAATAATTATTATTATTCTGGCAAAGCACACATTATCTTGTACCTGGTCAAAATGCTGTGAAGCACCCTTGTTGGAGAAATGTTGCTTATTGTTGAATATGAGAGTGTGAGGAAATTAATCAAAGATAGAGGTTTTGGCAAAGACTCCTGTTTAGATCTGGGAATCATCCAAGGGACTTATTTTTCTAAATGGTACCATCTGTTGGAAGCGGATCGCATCCAGCAAAGGTATTTCCACGAGTTGTCAATTTCCTCTACAAGGCTGCATTTCTAGACAACGCTGTCTGCGTATCTCAATGGCAGATGTTCTGGCATGCTCAGCCCTTTTTCAGATACAGACAAAATACTTGGAGTGGGGGCAGGGCTGGCTCAGCCCCCACCCTTGAGTTCCTCGCTGGCCCCGTTCCACAAATGCCTGTGTGTTTGGCAGGACAGGTAAAAAGGGGAACTGATGTGCTTACAGTTGAGCGCTTTCACGCCATGAGCTGCTACACTAGGCATGGGCGGGGAAAATCTCCAGCCATGGGCCAAATTAGGCCCATCAGGCCGTTCTAATTTTGCCCACAAGGCCATTTTCCATCAGCCATGCTCACCTGCCTCACACCTGCCAACGTGGCCACATCATCACCCCAATAACACAGGGATGAGTTGCATCAAACAATAAGCTGAGATGAGATAATGGATGACAACCATCTGTGTGAGCAGATCAGACCTTCATCACTCATGCCAAGGGTCTTCCTCTCCTGCCCCTACAGCCCACTGCACCCCCCCCAAATTTCCTCCATAGGTTTGGGGTACCACCCTGAGCTAATTTGGGGAAGAAGGGGGAAGAAAGGAAAAGGTGAGTCGTGTTGCACAAGTGGGAGCTTGCTGTCACAACAGTGGATGTCACCCCACTTTTTTTTTAAATTTCCTTTTTCCTAGTTGCCACTTTTGCCTGAACCCCCTAGTTTTGCAATAAATCAAATAGTTTGGAAGCATCACAGATTGTGTCTGCTGTGTCCTCTGCCACCTGCTCCTTAATCCTAAGTGTGTGGAAACAGCCTGCAAGTTATCTATGATGAAGGAAAGGCACTTTTAGGAGTCCTTTCCCTTTATTATAAGCCTAAATTGTCTCCAGGGGAGGTGTATTACCTCTGGTGGGGGACATGTCATGCTCCTTCTGGGGTAGTTTGTTCACCTTTGGTCCCTATCTTGCACTCAGCTCTCACCTGTGACTCTTAGAAGCTGTCAGCATGCAACAGCGGCCACAACCCAGGAATGGTTTTGATTAAAAGGATGGTGAGAAATACCTCTGCTGCAGACCCTGAAGAATCTCTGCCAGGCAGGTTAGACAATATAGGGCTAAACGGACAAATAACCCAGCTTTCTATGGAAGAGATTCTTTTCCCCTCCTATACACCATTGCACATTTGGCAATCAGAGATGCTCGACCATTTAGAAAGCTATTTCGGAGGGTCTGGTTTTGACTTGCATCAAGTATTCATCCGGTGACAGCCAGAACAAGACTAAGAAGGCATTTTCTATTCTCCTTGGCCTTGGCCATCAAAGAGCAGCTTTCTTCCCTCCCCGCCGCATTCCCTCCCATGCTGCTGCTGAACCAACAGTTTTGCTCCTTTTAATTATTTACAGGAGTTTTTCTCTGGACCTGAAATGCAATTAAGAGCAGATCGTCCATTTCAAGTGAAAAGCGCTGAATTCTTTCTTCAAACCAAGCAGGCTGATTTGCAACTTCCAGGATTGGTTGTTTGCATTGAACTGAGAGGCGCAGGAAATTAAGGGTGCAGTCTCTGGCATCAGGTGAGGAAGGGCTGTGTCAGAAACACGGTGAATGCCACCATCGAGAGAGGAAGACGACTCTTACTCGGTGCCATATTTTGTACCTCACTGCTAAGGCAGGGAAAAGAAAGGTCTGAGGCACAGATGGGGGAACCCTGCAGCCCTCCAGATGTTTTGTGCACTCTAGCAATGTCCATGGGCCACAGGTTCCTTAACCCTGTCCTGACTTCCATGTAAAGTAGGGGTAAGAAAAATTGGGCCTGGGGTTCAAATGCTGCCCTCCAAACTGCACACCCATCACTGATCCTTTTTGATACCCTCCTCAAATGCTTTCGCTTGGCTGGTGTGCATCCTTGCTGGGATGGAGGATGGAGGGGGATGTCAGGAGCTTGGCCTACACTCGAGTAGGACCCTGGCAGAGACACATGCCTGACTGGCATGTTCTCTCCCTCCTGGTCAATCGTTCGGGAGCTTCATTAGCTTTCTTCAGCCCGAACATCACAGCGACCGATGCCAACAGACATCGGCACACTTAGGGATCCGCAGAGTCTTTGCAGTTCACGTGACAAACCTCAGCAACTCAGCATTTTAGCTAATCTACTTTATTTACATATCAACACACACGGAGCACTGCAACATGGCTCCCTCTCTCTCTAGCATCAGGCAGCAAAGAGAAAAAGAACAAAGGACCATAGTCCCACTTCATGGAACACAGGAACACAAACATCCTGTCTCCTTCACTTCCCACTCTGCGGAGTCAAAACATATACCGTTATGTGGTAGACAACAATCCCATGACTGTAGTCATGGAGCAGGAATTCTAACAGGGGATCCCTGTCTTGCTTCTATTCCCCCCCCCAAAAAAAAGTTATAAAGAGCTGCCATCTGATGTATTATGAATTGTCAGTTTTCCCTACAATTTCTGCAGTGCGTTGCAAAGTTCACAAATCCTGAGTGCATTTGTTTTTTTTACATATACGCGACAGATGTGGATTTATTATCACAGTGACTGTAGGGTTTCGTTTCGTTTTATTTAAAAAGAAACCTGGCTACTCTTCATCCATATTGGTACTTCTTTTGTCTTTGTTTCCCTCCCAAGCCACTTCATTAATTGCTTGCCTGATACCATGCTTAGCATGAAACGGCTTTCATGCCTGGTATCAAAAAGTCTATGTGGAAAGCTTCTAATAGATGCTCAAGGCAGTTCACAAAGATTCCCCCACAAACCCAACACAGTAACAGCTGAATTAAGACCACATATTTCTCCAATAGCATACCATGTACCATCCAAATCAAAGTGCCTCCTAAAAACTTAAAGAGATGGGAGTTTCAGAATAGATGTATCTGTCAATTTTGGTTTCTTTCAATTTTTCATTCCCTGGCCCCAATCGTAAGTTCATTTTGCTACATTTCCACATCAGCTTGTGAATATATATATCTCTATATATCTATATATTCATTCCTCAGGAAATTCAGTAGCAGTTTAGCCCACATTTATTTTTAAAATCAAGCTTTTGCAAGCAATTTCCTGTAGGTATGTCTGTATGTCACTAATATATGAGTTTTATGCATACTTTACTATATACTTTTTGGACACATGATTTGATTGGAGAACTGCACCCCCAAAATTTGGAGGACTGCACATTTCAAACAATAAGAACATAAGAAAAGCCTGTTGAGTCAGGGACCCAACTAGTGCAAAGTCTTGTTATCAGAGCGGCCAACTGAGTTTCAGTTCATATATTGTTTTAGGAAATGCACGTCATGTAAGTCCACATTAAATGTGAACTGGAATGAATGCCTTCCCCATCCTTGTTGCAGAATCCTGAAAGCACGGTAGAAATGGCTCAATTCCATGACCTATTATCATACATCTCAAGCCTAGCTATACTTTCATTCATTTTAACTGAACTTACTTTCAGATAAGGGTGGTTAAGGATTACATGGAGCAGACCGTGTCCGCCATTTTGTTTTCACAGAGACCACCCAAACGCCTCTCTTAACCTCACAAGAACGGCACAAAAGCAATTGTTTGTTCCAGCATCTGTAACTCGGAACATTTTTCAGCACAGAGGCAGTTGTGGCTATATCCCTTTTTCCTTCCTCCACAATTCTTCCCTGTGGCCTCATCAAAGTCTGCTTTTCTCTTCACGCACAGACTTGCGAAAGAAAATCCAAGTTGTGATTAGGCAGGGCAGCAACTGAGAAAATGGATATCCGTAGCGTGGTTGCTTTTAAATAGGCTCCTTTTCTGCTTTAGATTCTGGCACTCAACGGGAGTACCTCAAAGCGATGCCAAAGGGCGAAATTTAAAGTAGCTTTTAATAAGACCTCCTAAGGCTTGGAGAAGTGGAACGGACCAGTGTGGTGGTGTGTTTTTTTTAAAAAAGGAAAAGGAGCTTGATTGCAAACGCTCTCTCCCACCCGCTCCTGCCCCGCCACAAATCCACAGCTCTACTAATCACAAACACTTCAGCCTGGCTAACATATTATTTTCCTTACATGGGCTACTGCAAAAGGGATAAGGAAAAAAAAAATAGAGAAGTTCTGCACAGTAGGCAAATTTAAGCTAACTTTTAATTAACATTTAAGGCACAGAAGTGTGATCATGCAAATTTGTCTGCGTCTCCTCTCGCTTGCTTGATTGTTCTTGATTGAATATGATAAAAATAGACTTTATTTGAGTTGTGTGTGGGCATGGATCCCCCTTTCGGTCCCATTCCTCTCTGATTAAGCATTTGCTAACTTTGAGTGGATGTCCTCCGAAGGCGAAAAACCGCGTCGTAGGCAGAACTGTGGAATGGCATCGTAGGCTTGAAGTTCTGGAATCAGCATGACCACGCAAGTTGGGTAAATAAGCTTCTTTCCATCACATGTGAAAAGCCCTTGATTAAAAGGGTTTTCCTTCACAGTGCCAGCATCAGCCTATGGAGGGAAGGAGTGCCGTTCCATGCCTTGACTCTTGCTTTTCAGTTCGCATGCAGCTATCACTCAGGGGTGCAGCATTCACTCAAGGCTAACACGACTCAGCAGGTCTGGTTCTCCTATCAGCACTGGGAGGGTCAGCACATGGAAACACAGTGATCTCGCAGCAAGACAGAGCACCACACACAGCCTTATCATCCCCAGATACATGCATGCACAGAACAAGAGCCAGGAGCTGCAGGACTGCTGAGCTGGATCAAGCCATGGGCTTGGAGTTCCCTGGTCCTGTTGTAAGTGATGCCGAATTTAGTGCTGCTACAATGCATTTTGATTGGGTTGCGTGCAGTGCTAACCCTACTCACCCATTGAAATGAATGAATAAGACCAGGCACCCCCAAATTCAGCCCTACAGGTGTTTAGGGACTACAGTTCCCATCATCCCTGACCACTGGTCCTGTTAGCTAGGGATGATGGGAGTTGTAGTCCCAAAACATCATCTGGAGGGCCAAGTTTGAGGATGCCTGAATAAGACTAACTTACGGACTATTCATTTCAGTAGGCCTAAAATTTAGTTGCATGCAATGCATTTTTTTGTTTTTGTTTTTGAACACTCTAAAGGGCTGGGTATTATCATTCGGGCATGTAAGGAAAAAATGGCAATTGACTACAAAAGAATCAACTGCAACTGCTTTGAGTGCATACTTCTTTGGATGAGCATTGGCCCAGAAAGCAGCCTAAAAATAGTTAAATAATAATAATATAATAAAAGAGCATTTGTTGTGGCTACTATTTTCCCCTACCGCATAATAATCCGATCCAAAGGAGTTCCTGAGGAATAATACATGTGGCATGGCACACAGGCTGAATTAGGATTCCTGCTTACTCTTCAAGTCGCAGGAGATTCAGGACAATGATCTCTACTAACTGACCGAGGGAAAGTGGGATTCCCCCAAGAGTGCAATCCTAACTTGTTCTACTTAGAAGTCAGTTGAGGGCAGACAACATAATGAAAAGAAATACTAGATGCTCCTTCAGATAAGATGAGATGCAAGCAAAGCAAAAACACCACCATTCTCTGGTGTTGATGTCCTGCATAATAACAACAATTTATAATAATAATTTATTACTGATACCCTGCGCATCTGACTGGGTTGCCCCAGCCATTCTGGGCGGCTTCCAACATAATAAAAACACAGCAAAGCATTGCCCATTTATTGCCTGTGAAAAGTAGCTGGGAAGAGATACCTAAGGAGAAGAAGGCCTGCACGACCCTTTGAGCATCAAGGGGTTCATGGGATAAATAGGCCCCAATTTACATATTAAGATAATTAGTTCTTTATCTTCCTTGCACAGACACTTCCTCCTATTTGACATATAGCTATGGGGACAGGGCTTAGCTCGTTGCTTCATTCATGCAATCATTTCCGTCAAAAACCATCATTTGGGGAGAGGGCGTTGTTTCATGTTAGTGGTTTCTCGGCCGTTCTTGTTGGCTATTGCAGATTCTCATTGGCTCTTGATTTAGAAGAAGAAGAAGAAGAGTTTGGATTTGATATCCTGCCTTTCACTCCCTTTAAGGAGTCTCAAAGCGGCTAACATTCTCCTTTCCCTTCCTCCCCCACAACAAACACTTTGTGAGGTGAGTGGGGCTGAGAGACTTCAGAGAAGTGTGACTGGCCCAAGGTCACCCAGCAGCTGCATGTGGAGGAGCGGAGACGCGAACCCGGTTCACCAGATTACGACTCTACCGCTCTTAACCACTACACCATACTGGCTCTCTTTTATGTGAGTAAGTCTATCTTAAATGTTTCCGCTCCACCCTTTAACCAGGAAAAATATATATCTAATAGTCATAATAGTATTTGTTTGCTGCTTCATCCAAAAGAAATGTCTCAAAGTGACTTAGCAACAAAATGAAATACTGACAAAAGCCAAATTGAAAACAACGCACAATACGATATTCCTAAAATGCTCATTCTGCGATGCAAGGAAAAGGATAAGTCCTACCCCACTCCACTAAAATATAAGCACCACAACAGAGGGTAACTTAACCACTAGAAAGCACCTTAGCTTGGGGCCTAGTATGGTTGTACAGTGGTACCTCGGGTTAAGAACTTAATTCGTTCCGGAGGTCCGTTCTTAACCTGAAGCACCACTTTAGCTAATGGGGCCTCCTCTCACCGCCGCGCCACTGAAGCGTAATTTCTGTTCTCATCCTGAAGCAAAGTTCTTAACCCGAGGTACTATTTCTGGGTTAGCGGAGCCTGTAACCTGAAGCGTATGGAACCCGAAGCGTATGTAACCCGAGGTACCACTGTAGTGGTTAGCACCTCAGACGAAGACCTGGAAGATCAGGGCTCAAATCCCCACTTGGCCATGAAGCTCCCTGGGTGACCTTGGGTCAGTCATTGCCTGTCAGCCTCACCTATCTCACAGGGTTGTTGTGGATATGAGGAGGTGGTGAGTCATGTACACCACCTTGAGCTCCTTGGGGTATAAATGCAATAAAATAAAATGAAATAAAATAAAACAAAACTGTCAAGTACGGTGCCAGACATGTTTCTCACAGACTACTGAATCAGCCTGTTCTTGTGTATGCACCTTCCATACCTCCTGAAGATGAGGCCCCCGAAAAGGGTGTATGCGTGTACAGTGGACGCTTGGGTTGCGAATGTGATCTGTGCGGGATGCACAGCGTTCCCGCAGCGTTCGCAACCCGCGTCTGCACGTCTGCGCATGTGCGGATTGTGATTCAGTACTTTTCCGCATGCGCAAAGCACGATTTAGTGCTTCTGTGCATGCGTGACTGCTGAAACCTGGAAGTAACCCGTTCCGCTACAGTGGTACCTCTGGATGCGAACGGGATCTGTTCCGGAGCCCCGTTTGCATCCTGAGTAGAACGTAACATGTGACTGCACATATGCACATGCGCAAGTCACATTTTGCCGCTTCCATGCATGTGCGTGACGTCATTTTGAGCAGTGAAACCCGGAAGTAATGCGTTCCGTTACTTCCGGGTTGCCGCTGAGCGTAACCTGAAAATGCTCAACCTGAAGCATATTCAACCCTGAAGCAATATTCAAGCATATTCAAGGTATGACTGTACTTCTGGGTTTCAGCAGTCTGCAACCCGAAAAAACGCAACCTGAAGTGGACGCAACCTGAGGTATGACTGTATATATTTGCACCATAGTGTGTATCACACACACAATAACTTAAGAAGAGCTTGCTGGACCAGGCCAATGGCCCATCTAGTCCAGCTTCCTGTTCTCACAGTGGCTGACCAGATGCCTGGAGGAAGCATTGCTGCAGGATTTGCTCTTCTGCTGTGGTCTCCAGCAACTGATGTTCAGAAGCATTGCTGTGGAGGCAGAGCCTTGCCATCATATCTATATTCTCCAACTTGTCTCACCCTCTTTTAAAGTCATCTACGTTGGTGGCCATCACTGCCTTCTGTGACAGCGAGCTCCATAGTTTAACTATGTGCTGTGTGAGGAAGTATTTTATTGCATTTGTCCTGAATCTCCTAATATTCAGCTTCACATTCCTCACTTTGTGCCTCAGCAGCTCATCCACCCGTGTCTTGTGTCTAAAGCCTCGTCCGAGTTATACGAACAAGAAAACCAGATTGCGTTTCTCCAGCTGCATGGCTTGACTGTCCCAGTCGACCACCAGCACAGCCAATTCCTTTTTTTGCTCCGGTCCAACTGTTAAGTTTTACATAGCAACGTTAATTCCCGCTGTAGAACACGTGGGGCTTAGCAGCAGTGTATTGCAAAGCCCTCCCGGGCTATGTTTATATCCTGAAACTATTAAGCTTCAAGCCTCCTGCTTTGATTGACAGGTAATTTGAGAGCAAGATAGGATGTGCTTTTGTGCGCGTTAGTGGTGAGCTCAGCCCTTGATTTCTCCTCCGCCGGCGCTGTGCCAAGCGCAAGCCTCCGTTGCCATCTTCCAGCCTCTTTCCTCCCCCCCGCCATAACTCAGAGCAGAATTGCTTCAAATAGAACTGTGTGGTTCTCTTGCCGCTGAAACAAATCATACTCTGAAAAGACACAGTGGGGCTGCAGTGGTGGTGATGGGAGATATCATAAGGTGGAAGGAGAACAGAGACAGGGCTTTGCGTCACTCTTGCATTTCACAACACCCAAAGCTGGCCATGGTTCTGATTGCAAAAGTCAAAGAGAAGTACACCTGTCCTGCAGGTGGAGGTGAAGCAATTTGCCATGGATACATTGCAGGATGAAGTCAAGGTACAAAACCATTCCCCACTCCCCCCAGCTGCTGGATAGAGCAAACATGTGCCTTAAATTCTGGCTGGGGTAACCAAATGTTAGGGATGTGGGTGGCACTGTGGGTTAAACCACAGAGCCTAGGACTTGCTGATCAGAAGGTCAGTGGTTCGAATCCCCACGACGGAGTCAGCTCCTGTTGCTCGGTCCCTGCTCCTGCCAACCTAGCAGTTCGAAAGCACATCAAAGTGCAAGTAGATAAATAGGTACCGCTCCGGTGGTAAGGTAAACTGTGTTTCCGTGCGCTGCTCTGGTTTGCTAGAAGCAGCTTAGTCATGCTGGCAATATGACCCGGAAGCTGTACGCTGGCTCCCTCGGCCAATAAAGTGAGATGAGCGCCGCAACCCCAGAGTCGGCCATGACTGGACCTAATGGTCAGGGGTCCCTTTACTTTTACCTTTAACCAAATGTTACATGAAATACTCTTTTTATGACTGGCCATAAATTGCTCACCTGCTTGGATGAGGACCATAGCTTTGTGGCAGAGTGGCTGCTTTGCATGTGAAAAGTCCCAGGTTCAAGATCTGGCATCTCTAGGATGCCCCTGCCCCCCGTCCAAACCCCTGGGGAGCTGCTGCCAGTCATCACAGAAAATTCTGGACTAGGTGGACCAATGGTCTTCCTATACTTAAAGCAGCTTCCTACATTATCATTTGCTTAGTGCATTTAGGCCAGGGTTCTGCAAACTTGGGTCTCCAGCTGTTTCTGGATTACAATCCCCATCTTCCCTGACCACTAGTCCTGCGAGCTAGGAATGATGGGAGCTGTAGTCCAAAAACAGCTGGAGACCCAAGTTTGGGAAACCCCGATTTAGATCCTGCCTTTATCTCACCATGGAACTCAACGTAGGCACATCTGAAATGTCAAGGTGGACTTACATCCAAGCACCAGTCTGATCTATGCCAGCTTTCAGGGCTCTGAAATGGGATGCCAGGATTTCTTGACAAACAGTGCAGCGCCAGATTTAGTGTGGTGTGGGTGGTTCCCCTGCCCAGGGCGCTTAGCAAAGGGGGCTCAAAATTGAGAAGATCCATCACTGATAAGATCCATTTGGTGGCAGCAGATTTTGGCCACACTCAGAGAGCCTTGCTACCAAAGATTACCAAAGTCCACCCCTGAGAGGTGGATCTGCTTTTTTGGTCCAAATGTGACAGGTGGGATTCTAGATGCCCCACATCCATCTTTCATGGCAGGAGTGGCTAAGCTGTTGCTCTTCAGATGTTGAACTAACTACAACTCCCATCATTTGTGACCATTGGCTATGCTGTCTGGGGTTGATGGAATCTGACACCATCCCTGTTTTAATTTATAATAATAATAATAATAATAATAATAATAATAATAATAAATATTTATTTATTTATTTATTTATTTATTTATTTATGATCGTAATTTGGTTGCCCAGAATAAAACGTGGTTTGTTGTATCGTTTGCAGCCTTGATTGCTTTTTGCAAAAATACAGAATATGTGCGAGATAGCAAATGCTTAGATTCCAGTCTTTCCTTGGGAGCAGGGGCCATCAAACAAATGTGGGGCTCATGTCTAAGAAAACATGCCCAGGACTCGGCTATTAATATTGCTAGAACAAGGCTCTATTTTTGTGCCTACCTGGAATGGATTTCTGACTATAACCAGGAGGCTGATTTATTTTAAAGGTCACTTTTGCTAAAGAGCAGTAGTTTATATAACTGTAAAATACCCTCAGGTTTGAATTATGGAAAAGAGCAATGGGGAACATGCAAAGCTGTTTCTGGCCCTTGCAAAAACTTTCTGCTCAGTTCTCAAATTTAGAGAAATGGGTGAGTTGTCCTTTATTCCTGCTCGAGGGGGAGGCAGCAGTTTTTGATCCGTTTAAGCTGGATTCTAGGCAGAGATGTCTTGGTGACCGTAATGCCTTGTGGGCTTGCATGCATGTGAGGACTTTTAATGCTCCGCGGACGTTTGAATGCCTCCTCCCAAAGCTTCTCTTCCTAAAGTTGTTGAATAGGCAGGGTGCTCTAACAGGGGACAAATGATTTGCAAAATCAAGCCCCACGATCCCCTTCTCCCTTTGCAAAGCATCTTTCAGAGAGGGATGCTTTGAAGCAAAGAGGAATGTATAGGGAGGGGAGCTCTTAACCCTTCAGCTGCCAGGTGGTCCCCCAATCTTTCTTCCAGTGGCTTCCTTCGCATCAAGGTTCCAGGCTGGTGCTTGGCAGGGAAACATGGGTCTTGAATGCTGAAGTGAGTACAGTGGTACCTCAGGTTAAGTACTTCATTCGTTCCAGAGGTCCGTTCTTAACCTGAAACTGTTCTTAACCTGAAGCACCACTTTAGCTAATGGGGCCTCCTGCTGTCACTGCACCGCTGGAGCATGATTTCTGTTCTCATCCTGAAGCAAAGTTCTTAACCTGAAGCACTATTTCTGGGTTAGTGGAGTCTGTAACCTGAAGCGTATGTAACCTGAGGTACCACTGTAGTGGGTAACAGAAGTTATGGGGAAGATTCAGAGGAAACCAGCTGGTAGAGGAAGGGGTTAAGCATTCCCTTCCAAATATGGGAGTTGTTTTAGGGAAAGAAAAGCACACATCGTCCATGGCCACCTTGCTACAATAAGGGAAGCTCAGTCCCACACTGAAAATTGCACAGGGCGAGGCAGAAAAAATGGAAGCACCTTTTGCTGAGGAAGAAACCTTTCGGGATCTGGAAAGGCAGGTTTGGATGAAACACTATCATTATTCATTTCAAATCCCCCCCCCCCCCAATGTTTTGCAGAGGAAAGGGGATGTCAAGACTTCATTGCAAATGGCTTCAGTGTAACCTATAGTTTGCCTTACAACTTCACACCGGGAAAAGTGAATAATTGGCTCTACTAACTCATCCTGTCATGACACTGGAGTCAGATTCCCTTTCTCCAATTGCTTGGAACTTAGGAACCTGCCTTATAAAAAGCCAGACCTTGCTCTATTACTATTATTATTATTAATAATAATTTATTTCTATACCGCTTTATATTTTTAAGAAAAATCTCTATCCAGCTCAGTACTGCCTACACCAGCAGTTCTCAACCTGTGGGTCCCCAGATATTGTTGGACTACAACTCCCATCACCCCTGAGCTCTGGCCTTGCTAGCTAGGGGTGATGGGAGTTGTAGTTCAACAACATCTGGGGAAACATCTGGGGACCCACAGGTTGAGAAAGGCTGGCCTACACAGATGGGCAGCATCTCTCCAGGGTTGCAGGCAGGGGTGGTGTACCCCAACCTTACCTGGAGATGCCAGGGATTGAACCTGAGAAGCTTAGCATGAATGGCAGGCCTTGTATCACAGATCTATTGCCCCTTCCTTCATGAGGATGTGGACTCTGAATCAGAAGGGGAATGGCCCAGAGGACCAGCCCCAGAAGATGGTACCACTGCCTCTCTGGCCTCAGGATGTCATATTGCTGTCCTCATAGAATCATGGAATTGTAGAGTTGGAAGAGACCCCATGGGTCCAACCCCTTGCAATGCAGGAATCTCAACCAAAGCCATCCAACCTCTGCTTAAAAACACCCAAGGAAGGAGAGTCCACCACCTTCCACTGTTGAACAGCTTCTGGAGGAAGAACTGAGGGGAGACACTCCGTCAGGCAAGGCCTCCTTCCACCTGCCTTGCCCCACTCTCTGCTTCTCAATGTGTATTGTATTGTTTTATGTACTGTGGCTTGCCGTTCTTTTATTGATTATAGTTTAGATATTATTGTAACTGTGGAGTGGATTTCTGTTTAACTTTTATATGTTGATATTATTATTTTATACTATTCTAATGATAGTTGAATGTTACTTTTTTGATGGAGGTTGCCTATTTTAAAGTTATGTTTTATTATCACATTTTTGTATTGCATTAGATTGTTATAAGATGTACATTTTTTGTTTCTTCAGCTTGTAAACCGCCTTGAGTATTGTAAGATAGAAAGGCGGTATACAAATTAAAAATGATAATGATAATGATAATAAGTTCTTCCTGAGGTTTAGTTGGAATCTCATTTCTTGTAACTGGAAGCCATTGGTTCAAGTCCTCTGGAGCAGGAGAAAACAAGCTTGCTCCATCCTCCATGTGACAGCCCTTGAGATACTTGAAGATGGCTGTCATGTCTCCTCTCATAGTGGATTCTACTGCAGAAGCTGCAATGGTACCAGAATCTCCCCTGCTCTGCAGGAGTAGTGGATGGCAGGAGAGGATTGTTTAGTTGTTTAGTCATGTCTGACTCTTCGTGACCCCATGGACCAGAGCACGCCAGGCACTCCTGTCTTCCAGGAGTGCCAGTGTGGTGTAGAGGTTAAGAGCAGTAGACTCGTAATCTGGGGAACCGGGTTCACGTCTCCGCTCCTCCACATGTAGCTGCTGGGTGACCTTGGGCCAGTCACACTTCTTTGAAGTCTCTCAGCCCCACTCACCTCACAAAGTGTTTGTTGTGGGGGAAGAAGGGAAAGGAGAATGTTAGCCGCTTTGAGACTCCTTAGGGTAGTGATAAAGCGGGATATTAAATCCAAACTCTTCTTCTTCTTCACTGCCTCCCGCAGTTTGGTCAAACTCATGTTCGTAGCTTCAAGAACACTGTCCAACCATCTTGTCCTCTGTCGTCCCCTTCTCCTTGTGCCCTCCATCTTTCCCAACATCAGGGTCTTTTCCAGGGAGTCTTCTCTTCTCATGAGGTGACCAAAGCATTGGAGCCTCAGCTTCAGGATCTGTCCTTCCAGTGAGCACTCAGAGCTGATTTCCTTCAGAATGGATAAGTTTGATATTCTTGCAGTCAATGGGAGGGGATTAGGCCCCTTTAACTGGAAAGGTTCCTTCCAGTGAGGGTGGGGCCAGCAATTGGGATGCAGCTGTGCTACTATATGGGGCTCAGTCTCAGACTGATTGTTGCTGAAGTAACATCTGAGCCCTGTCATTAGTGCATGCATAATAATATGCTGGTTGCTCCTTATGCCAGAAAGGACAGCAAGACATCCAATTTTTCTTAGGAAAGGCATTTTTTGTCTGTGTAGATGGTCAAAATCATTATCTTTTTAAACTGGAAGGGCAAAGGAGGTGTTTACTAGGCAGGACCAGCCCTGCTATTAGGCAGGGTGACACAGCTGCTTTAGGCAGTGGAAGGGAAATGGACACAGCTGTGTGTGCCCTAGAGTATGCCATGGGGCAGTCCCATTGCCTGTGCTGAATTAAGAATCGACTGCCAGCCTAGTGAGCTTCTGTGCAAGAAATGGGAAGAAGCAACATCTTGTCCTTTGCCTCGGGCAGCAAAATGACTTGGGCTGGCGCTGTTACTGGAGACTGTGCCCTTTGCATTAGCTGTGGATACAACTACCACAGAATATTCTTCTGTAATGGTAAGAAGTTGGTGATCATTTCTGTTTGAATTTAGCTCTTTTGGGGATCTATATCTGCAGCCTTGATGACAAATGTCTCAAAATTGTTTGTAAACATGATATGAATCCACTCTGCTTTAATTCTGCAGAATTTTTTTTTTTTTTTAGTCATTTTGCTTTACGGCTGTGGTCTTTGGCTGATTCTGGTAAAACTGAACTAATTCAATAGCGAATAAGGCGTTAAGGAGAGTGAGTCATCTGTACATTATGCAGAATAAAAGCAGGGATTTCTATATTGCAGTATTTCTGTATTACAGATACTGATGCCAGACAGCTGGTAGTTGCTTAAACTCTACTTACTGCATTTACAAAGTATTTGCTCAGGCAGGAGTCAGACCTTATACACTTTGGGTTTTTAATTTTTTAAATAAAAAATGGCCACTAGATGTCACTACCTTTCACTGAAATGAAGGTTAAAAGGGAAGCCTCTCTCTCTCTCTCTCTCTCTCTCTCTCTCTCTCTCTCTCTCTCCTCCCCCCACCCCATTTTTCCTGGCAGTTTAAAATGTTTTACCATCTTAACCCCTGCTTTGAGTCTTAGGATGCTGTGAGTAGTCTGTGCTGCAGTGCAGTACGGAATATGCTTACAAGGCAAGAACCAGTTTAGCTTACTGGTTGTGCTTGGATGGGGAGTCTGTGGCCATGCAAATATTACTAGGCTACAACTCACATCATCCCTTCATGCACCTCCTCCGCGAGAGGAGTGTGGCGACATGAGAAAGGGCCTTTTTTGTGGTGGCTCCCTGTTTGTGGAATGCTCTCTCCCCAGGGAGGCTCACCTGGGACCTCCTTCTCCTCATGGCTGGTCGAGTGAGGCCCATGCATCCTGGGCTGGCGCACTCTTCCATTTCTTCCCAAGACAGATGGACTACCTCTCTGGCCATGCAGACGGATAGGAGTGAAAAGCTGAACAAGATTTGGAAGTCCTCACGCTCCCCATCCCTAACCTTAAATGAGGAACATATCACAGTGTGGAATGTGTGCAGCTCTGCTTAAAATCCCCCACAGCTCAAAACATCACAAAACACTGTGAACATCATAAATAAAATAAAATAAAATAAAATAAATCCACAGCAGAAGACAGTGTACTTACAAACAAGTGAGAAAGTGTAAATACCAAATGTGTCTTTCCAAAGCATTACCTTTGATCCAGATTCTCACACTAGGTGAGAACTCTCTTATGAAGGCACACTCAGATCTGTTTGGATGTTCAAAAGCTATGTATTTACAACTTCCACAAGAAAGCATTTCCATGAAAGAACGATAGGGTGCGGGGAGTCGCAAGAACATAAAACGAGTCCTGCTAAATCAGAGCAAAGGACTGTCAAGTCCAGCATCTAGTTTAGCTGTGTGAAAACGATTGTCTAAATTCAAGCTGCAGAACGGGCTTTGCTTCCTATTTGCTGTCTTAACTGATAACTGCATTTGGGCTGAGGAAGAAATATTCTGGAACAGAGATATTTCCAGAGTCTGGTAGATCCTGTCAACATCTGGAAGCTTCCAAGCCAGGCACATGCAGGAAGACAAATAGGCCACTTGGTTCACACCATACATTTAAAGCACTATGATATCGCTTTAAACAGTCGTGCCTGCCCCCGAGGATTCTGGGAGCTGTGGTTTGTTAAGGGTGCTGAGAGTTGGTAGGAGACCCCTCGCAGAACTACAATTCCCAGAGAGGTTTAACAATTAACCCTTCTTCACAGGAAACTCTGGGAACTGTAACTCTATGAGGCGAATAGGAGCTGCCTGGCGCTGTGGGTTAAACCACAGAGCCTAGGGCTTGCCGATCAGAAGGTCGGCGGTTTGAATCCCCACAACGGGGTGAGCTCCCGTTGCTCGGTCCCTGCTCCTGGCAACCTAGCAGTTCGAAAGCACGTCAAAGTGCAAGTAGATAAATAGGAACCGCTCCGGCGGGAAGGTAAACGGTGTTTCCGTGCGCTGCTCTGGTTCGCCAGAAGTGGCTTAGTCATGCTGGCCACAAGAAATGGAAGCTGTGCACCGGCTCCCTTGGCCAATAAAGCAAGATGAGCGCCGCAACCCCAGAGTCGGCCACGACTGGACCTAACTGTCAGGGGTCCCGTTACCTTTAACAACTCTCAGTACCCTTAGCAAACCACAGCTCCCATAATTCTTTGGGGGAAGCTTCACCAGTTACCATAGCACTTCAAATATGTGGTGTGAATTGTGGCCTAGGATGTTTTAATTACCCATCAGAAGCTGCTCCACATTCTGAATCCACTCTGATGCTTGGTGGATAATTTCCCGCCGCCACCCTCAGTCTGCAACAGTATTTCTGGAATGCAACTAAACAGCTCTGCCCACTCCTAGTTTTCACACATAACACAGTCTTTTATTTTTTTTTAGTTCTTTTGTATCTGTGTATGTTAAAACCTAGACTTTCTTCTTCTTCTAAAGCTTTTCTGCAACAAGATTCACACACACACACACACACACACAGTGCATAAGACTGGATCCCAAGTTTTGTTGGTGTTGGGTATGAAAACCAAGGTGGCCATGCAATCTGATTTATAGAGGACAGTTCTCTATTTGAAGGCACCTTTGCTGTGAAAGTCTGCCTGGCATAAAGGTAATGATCCCTGAGCAGGGAGACTAGTACGGTATTTACCTTCTGGAAAGCAGCCTGAGTGGACCCAGAGATCACCCAGTTACAATTCCCTCACTATGTTGAGATGTACTGTATGGAATTATGGTAATCATGTCCAATTTTGACTCTATTCATATAATTCAATGGGCTAAGTTCAAGGTGTTGATTTGGGTGTATAATGCCCTACTCAGCTTGAGACCAGGATAGGTTAGAGATAATCTTTCTCCTTATATATCCAGTTAAAACGTTTTAAGTGCAATATACAATGTGACACTAGATGGTGGTGGCGGGCCTTATGGAAAATTCAATGTACAGTGGTACCTTGGGTTACAGATGCTTCAGGTTACAGACGCTTCAGGTTACAGACTCTGCTAACCCAAAAATAGTACCTCAGGTTAAGAACTTTGCTTCAAGATGAGAACAGAAATTATGCAGTGGCAGCGGGAGGCCCCATTAGCTAAAGTGGTACCTCAGGTTAAGAACAGTTTCAAGTTAAGAACGGACCTCCAGAACGAATTAAGTTCTTAACCCGAGGTACCACTGTACTTTTAAAAACGTGTTTTTTAAAAAAGCATTTTCAGAATGTTTTTTTATATGTGTGTAGATTCCACCTAGGTGAGGGGCTTCTGCAGAAACCATCTTATCAGGAAGTCCATTCTGCACAATATAGGAATTAAGTTTTTAGCATTGTGGCACCCAGGCGTGCCGGTCTACTGTGAAACTGATGAAGCTTAAAAGCTTCAGGGGCTTTAATCCCAGAGAGGTCCCAGAAGCGACTTTAGTCCACATTGCTTAAAAAAATTGGGTCTAGTTGACCGAATTTGAGTCACACAACTCAACCTGGTTAATTTTTTTGTTGCCTGTGTTTCAACAATCCCAAAGTTTGAGAGTCAGTAGCACAGAGGTTGTAAAGATGTGGTGATCTGCTGCGGAACGATTCCATTGAAGAAGATAAAAGTAGTTACCCAGACCTCACTGCTGGTTGCGAAGGCCCCCCCCATGACAGTTCAAGCTTGAGGGCCCCCAAAAGGTAGGTCCGCCACTGGCGGCACCTACCTTTTGAAACTGCCTCCTGTTATATATGAGATGGGCGCCATCTTTTCAGCCCCCGCTGAAGGTTTCCCTCTTCCCACAATCCTTTTAGGTAGACATATTTCACAGACTGCATCCGTGTTGGAACCAGGTGGGTTTTACTCAGAGTAGCCCCATCAAAATGGATGGACCTTGACTTCTTCACGTCCACTGATTTCAATGGGTCGATTCTGAGGGAAACCTAACTGAATACCACCCATTGTTTTTAGACATTTTTATTGTTTTATCAATTGTTTGTTTGCCACCCTGGACTCCTTTAGGAAGAAGGGTGGGATATCAATTTAAATAATAATAACAATATGCCATTTTAATGCAAATATGTGGCTTCTTTTGTCTTTTTTTCCGGCAATGTGTCTCCACTATTTGTTGGTGGTGCCTAAGTGACCAGAATAGTGAACATAAGAGGAAGAAGAAGAGGAGGGAGAGGAAGAAGAATATAATGGAGGAGGAGGAGGAGGAGAAGGATGTGAACATCTCATGACATGGAGAGAATATATATTTCCACAATCTTTTCATTTTCTCAGTATTCCACTTCAGAGCAAACTGGTAGCCAGATAGCGGAGCTTCTTCATGAATCATTTCTCACATCTCCCTCTCCCTCTTTCTCCCCCAACCCCCCAATTTTTATTTGCTGAAAGTCTTTGTTACACAGTTATCTATCAAGTTCTTTCTATCTGCCAAACCGACAAACGGAGACGAGCCGTATCAAATGTCCATGAATTACAAACACGTTGTGTGTCCATACATCATTGCGCTGATGTATTGATACTTACGGTGCTGGCAGTGAATTCGGGTGGGTTGTCATTCACATCTGTCACCATAATGATTGCCGTCGCCGTGTTCGAGAGACCGTAGTTAAGATTTCCTTCCATATCTGTGGCCTGAACGATGACTGTGTACTGCTGAACTTTCTGGAAGGGGAAACAACAAAGGGGACAAGAATGTGAAATGTTTTTTCTGTCTCTCTATACTTTTCTGCAACTTCATTTTTAAAAGAAAAAAGAAAGATATCACCCTGTTGAGATCTATCTCTGCTGCAAAATGTTTTCTTAGGACAAACTTTTGTCTCCCCTGCAAACACAAGAGACAGCAAAAAAAGCCTCATTCTTTCTCTCTCTCTGTCTCTCCTCACAATAAATGATGCATTAATATCTAGCTGGTTCTAATGGAAACTTTTCTGAAAATAGTAAGTTGTATGTGAGGTGAATAAAACTTGCAAGCCATGTTTACATGAATCCTGTAAGTCCTATTTGGGTGTTCAGTTTCCTCACATGGTTAGAATTGTGTGAGGGAGAGCTAGTTCAACTATCTTGATCATCGTGCCTATGCCTAGCCCAAATAACATTTAGGGATGAGTTAATCTGTCAAATTCAGTTTCTCCCCCACCCCTTGTCTTAATTTCAGTTCTCCACGTTTCCACACCAGTTTGCATTTTGTTAAAAAACCCAAACTCCTAATGAAAATTCATTGGCATTTTAGTGCAAATTTCTCCTAATACACTTGTTTTTGCACACCATTTTGCTTAATGCACCCTTTTTTTTTTTGCAAAGCGATTTCCCCTCCAAATAAGGAATTTTTATGTTATTTTCATTTGCATTTTTTTGTTTATGCTTTACCCTTGCATATGCATGAATGCATGCCTGTATTCATTCTTTTATTTACTCATCTGATTCCATCTCCAAATTGCTTCCCACAAAACACCTCAAAGCGATTTCACGGTAAAAACATTAGCAATAGAAACAATTACGCAATTTCATCTATGCAAAGCAAATGTAACAATTAAACATAAAATATAGAAAAAACTTTGATATGTTAAAAAACCAGCAGCAATTTCATATTGATAAAAACCTTGCCTCACAGGACTGTTTTGAGGATAAAAAGGGCCAGTCCTATCATTAGGCAGGTGGAGAAAATTGAACATATGTTGGCTCCTCCTCAGCCGCCTGACCATTCCACTCTGCTGGAGACCAGAGTTTTGTGTGCCACTAAAATAGCCTGGTGCAGGTGAGAATGCTGCTCCTTGCCAGTTCCCAGTGGACTTCTGCTTGGACTGGTCCTGAAAATGGTTTACATCCATGGACACAGACCTAAAATCTCCTGGAAAACACTAGCTATAAAATGTGATAGGGTGAGGGGACGGGTGGACAGAGACTTTTTGTTGTGGTATTGTTTTTCCTGGAGGTATAAGACGTTCTGCTTTCCCCTTATGGAAGCCAAAATAAAAAGGGAGAATTATCAGAGCAATTATCAGGCAAACAACTATAAATACCTGCAACACCAGCTCAGTGAGTTCACTTAGGCAGATGAAAATCCATTAAATGAGCTGCTAATATTGATGTGGAGCTTTAGAAAGGGAAGGGAATCTTGACGCAACAAATGACTTATTGGCCTTATCATTTCAAAGTGTCTCCTTTACTAGGAATCGCTGAAAATTGAATTTCCTCAGAGAGCCAGGATGTCCCGTCTGCTATTGACTGGGATCATCAGCCACAGATGATTAGGAATGAACAAAAGCAAGTTTTATTTTTGAAGCTGTTCAGACCCACAAAGCTGAAAGCAGCCTCCTAGAAATGTCTGGGGACAAGACGCTGGAGAAAGATTGTCTCCTGAAAGCCACTCTCCCAATGCTACTCTTTGGACTCAGTCCTGGAGGTGGGATTGGAACCAATGTAATACAGGGCCCCCAATTCCGGTTCAGGAGGATCCCATGGTAGATGGCATCAAATGCCAATGGGAGCTCAAAAATATAAAAATAATATCAGCAATACAAAGGAGATGATGTTGGACTTTCGGAGGAAGGAGGAGAACTAGCCCCGTTGTACATCGGGGAGGGCTGTGTGGAGAGAGTCTCTTCCTTTAAATTCCTAGGAGTTTATCTCAGTGAAGACCTTACTTGGAAAATAAATACAACCCAGGTGGTTAAGAAAGCCCAACAGAGACTCCATCTCCTCAAAGAATGATATCAATCAACATTTGATGATCTCCTTCTACCGGTCCACTATAGAAAGTATCCTTTCATATTGCATCACGGTGTGGTACGCTGGTTTGACATCAACTGATAGGAAGTGCCTACAGAGGGTGGTGAATACAGCACAAGATATTACGGGCTGTCCTGTGAATCTGCTGGATGAAATAGTGGAAGAACATTGCCGCAGGAGAGTGAGGAAAATTCTTAGGGATGATTCACACCCTGGCTGGCACTTTCCTGATCTCCTGCCCTCAGGCAGAAGATATAGAAGCATGATTAGTCGCACCAACAGGGTAAAGAACAGCTTCTATCCATGGGCTATTAGGCTGCTGAATGAAAAGATAACAGGGCAACTGACTTTTGGGTTTGGTGGGTTTGCATCAGTAAACGAGGGGAATTAAGACTAAGAGAGCTGAGTGGGGGGTGCTCGTGTAATCTCACTGTATACAAGTTGTACAAGTGACGATAAAGTATTTCAATAAAAAAGCAGGAGTGAGGTCAAACCCTACCATCCCACTCTCTGGAAAGGTCATCCATCAGGGTGACCAAGGTCAACTCAGTTTCATGGCTGGGCCTGAACCCAAATTGGAATGGATCTAAGTAATCTGCATCCTCCAAGAATATTTGCAGCTGCGTCCACCACCTTCCCCCCAAAGCAGGTATTGGCAATTGGCCGATAGCTGTTCCCACCCAAAGGGTCCAGAACCAGTTTCTTTAGGAGTGGTTGCAGCATTGCTTCTTTCAGTGCAGTACAGAGTACCTCCTCATGCAGCAAAGGGTCAACCACACTCTGGACCCAACCAGACAGCTTCTCTCTGCTAGATTTAATGAGCCAGGAGGGACATGGTTCAAGGTGGTGTCAGAATTCCTGCTCCATGATTGCAGTCATGGGATTGTTGTGTTTCACATGACGGTATATGTTTTGACTCCACAGAGTGGGAAGTGATGGAGACAGGATGTTTGTGTTCCTGTGTTCCGTGAAGTGGGACTATTGTCCTTTGTTCTTTTTTCTCTTTGCTGTCTGATTCTAGAGAGAAAGGGAGTCATGTTGCAGTGCTCCATGTGTGTTTATATGTAAATAAAATAGATTAGCCAAAATGCTGAGTTGCTGAGGTCTGTTACGCAACTGCACAAACTCTGTGGATCCCTAAGTGTACCGGTGTCGGTTGGCATCAGTCGCTGTGATGTTCGGGCAGAAAAAAGCTTATGAAGCTCCTGAATGATTGACCAGGAGGGAGAGAACATGCCAGTCGGGCATGTGTCTCTGTCAGGGGCCTACCTGAGTGTAGGCTTAACTCCTGACAGGGGGTACGTCAAGATCACTCTGAAGTTGAGCGATTTTATCCAGTTGCTCACAGTGGGTCTTCTTACATGTGGTTTTGACTCAAGCACATTTTGCAAGGAATTCCCCCATATATCATGTGTTTTTCTATGTCGTTTTCACAAATAAATGCATCTTTATTCACACATTCCCTTAGTATATGAATCGCAATATTCAGGTAAGTGTGAATTTTGAAAGACGGATGCATTTTGCTTCACATACTGTTTTGGAAAATGCAAATTAATAATAATAATAATAATAATAATAATTTATTTATACCCTGCCCATCTGGCTGGTTTCCCCAGCCACTCTGGGCAGCTTCCAACAAAACACTAAAATACAATAACCTATTAAACATTAAAAGCTTCCCTAAACAGGGTTGCCTTCAGATGTCTTCTAAAAGTTTGATAAGTAAAATGATAGATTTCCCTTTAAATGTGGACTGAACCAAATCCCTCTCCAATTTCTACTCAGTACAGCAGGCCCACAACTTACATGCATTTAACTTGTGCACGTTCAGCTTTACATGTGTTGCAAAAAAATATTAAAAATTTAGAAGGGGGTAGGATTCCAGGAAAAATGGCATTGACAACCCTGCTTACCATTTAACCTGATGGGTTTTGAGTATACAAGATTTTGGGTTTAGGTATGAACCCCAGAACTTAACCCGGACAAAACTTCTGTCTACAACAGAAGTGAAGTGGGAGGGGAAAATAATTTCTCCTCTCTGCCCTCCCATCCATCAAAGAACCACGGCATCTCTCTGCTTTCCTGCGCAGCTTCTTCCTCCCATTTAAACTTTGCGGCGCTCTCTTCTACCTTGTTTTCAGCATGACCCCTACAAAGCAGTGTCTGGGCTCAGAGGTCGTCACTTGCAGATTTATCAGTCGGAACAACCTGGGACTGTCAGAGCCGTTTGCTGCTCTTGTCTCACTGTCTTGCCTCCAGCTAGGGCACAGCAAAGACAACATGGTTTCTGTGTCAAAAGTAATTCGGGAACCCGTGATGCAGTTATGCAAACTTTCATCTGAACCTGAAAGCTGAACTGCAAGAAAAGGTCACGCAAGTCTGAGAAAAAGACTTTTTGATAGCAAGGCTTCTAAGTGCTTGCTCCAGCGAAGCCCCATTGCATTGCATTGCATCACAGAAGACCTTGCTGGGTGAAGCTGTTTGAAGGTGGTTGTTCCAGTAACATGGCCTTCTGTTCTGCAGCCCCCCCCCATCCCCTGACTTTTGCTCTTTTGGCTTGTCTGTTATTCAAAGAACATTACAGGAGAAAAGGCATCCAACAGTTGACCCAAGATAAGAAATCTGAAAAGTTTCATTTTTAAAAAGTTTTTTTTTTAAATTTCAAAAACTTCACTATCTTGCCATTCTTGTCCTCCCAGCCCCTCCACTCAAATCCAGGTCACTTATGAAAGCTCCGATTTTTTGAACACTAATAATGATATATTTATACAGTGGTACCTTGGTTCTCAAACTTAATCCGTTCTGGAAGTCCGTTCCAAAACCAAAGCGTTCTAAAACCAAGGTGCGCTTTCCCATAGAAAGTAATGCAAAATGGATTAATTCGTTCCAGACTTTTAAAAACAACCCCTAAAACAGCAATTTAACATGATCTTTACTATCTAACGAGACCATTGATCCATAAAATGAAAGCAATAAACAATGTATTGCAGTCACACAATCAATCAATCAGTAGCTGAACTGGGTTCCACACACTCACAAAAACAAAGAAAAAAGCTGCAAAAACCAAAACTCAAAATAAATAGCAAAAACAGACAGACCTCAGCGTAACACTCAAAACGAAAGTGTGGCACTCAAATAGGAAGTGTGGCCCTCAAAACAGAAGCGTAACACTCAAAACAGAGCACGTTTGGTTCTGAAAAAAGTAGGGAACACTTACTTCCGGGTTTGCAGTGTTTGGGTTTCAAGTTGTTTGAGTACCAAGATGTTGGAGAACCAAGGTACCACAGTATATGTATCTGTGCAGTGCTAGCTAGGAAAGGTCCCTGCATATCCCAATACCAACATAAGAACCAATGTCTCTTAGGAACATGGAAAGCTGTCAGTGGCCCATCCTAGCTAATACTGTCTACTGAGACTGGAAGAAACTCTTCAAGGTTTTAGATGGGGCATTCCCAGCCATACCCAGAGACGCTGAGGATTGAACCTGTCTCTACATGCATGACAGAAGTGCTATCAATGAGGTACAATCATTCCATAGACACCTACAGTCTTGCAAGACATCTAAGCCAGGCATAGGCAAACTCGGCCCTCCAGATAACAGGACCAGTGGTCAGGGATGATGGGAGCTGTAGTCCCAAAACATCTGGAGGGCTGAGTTTGCCTATGCCTAGTCAAAGCAGTGGGAAGGGGTAGAAGATAGAGTGTAAACCAGCTAAACACAACTTTATAAAATTGAGCTACAGGTGATATCCATGCTGGAACATATTCAGGACTGGAAAGGTCATGTTACCAAACTAGACCACTGGTTTCATCTGGATCAACATTACCTACCATTGTCTGACAGCAGCTAGCCAGGGTTTTAAGCAAACGTCTTTCCCAATGCTATCTGGTGATGCCAGGATTGAACCTAGGACCTTTTCCCTGCACAGTATGTTCCCTTCCACGGAGCTATACGGATCTCGCTTTGGAGAAAGAGTCATCTTATGGCCCAGGGTTGATGTAATATGCAAGCACAAATGGACTGGATCCAACAGTGTTTCAGTGCTTTTTCACTAACATAAGGAGAGTGGAGGATGACGAAGGAGTTGCTATGGCCTGGAACAACAGCCTGCAATCCTCAATTACCTTCAACAAGGTAAAGACTCAAACATGTTGAATGTGACAAAAAAGAAAAGTGGGGAATGCACCATTGTCTTGAGAATTCTGTTTTTTGCCTCTCTCCAAAATTGCAGATAAAGTCATACCTTGGTTCTTGAATGCCTTGGTACTTGTACGTTTTGGCTCTCGAACGCCAAAAACCCAGAAGTGTTCTGGTTTTTGAATGTTTTTTGGAAGCCGAACGTCCGACGCAGCTTCCTGCAGCCAACCAGAAGCCACACCTTAGTTTTCAAACATTTTTGGAAGTCAAATGGACTTCCAGAACAGATTACGTTTGAGAACCAAGGTACGACTGTATGTGCAAACTCTCATTGTGAGGACAGTTCCCCGTTATAGGAAATGCAAAAGAGATGAATAAAGCTAAGACTGAGATCAGTGTGAACACAAAGGAGCAAGGATTGGCATGATAGGTGCTCCACGCACCATTGATGTAATGAACTTCAGTTCTTCTGGGAAGCCACTTTGAGAAGATTGCATTTGTTGGGATTAGAGGGGAATTCCCCTTACAGCAGCAGCTTCTCCATGCCCCCAACCTCTTCGCCACAGCCAAATGACCTTTTGTGGCACTGTGGTCTAGACTACAGAGCCTAGGGCTTGCCGATCAGAAGGTTGGCGGTTCGAATCCCCATGACGGGGTGAGCTCCCATTGCTTGGTCCCTGCTCCTGCCAACCTAGCAGTTCGAAAGCATGTCAAAGTGCATGTAGATAAATAGGTACCACTCCGGCGGGAAGGTAAACAGCGTTTCTGTGTGCTGCTCTGGTTCGTCAGAAGCGGCTTAGTCATGCTGGCCGCATGACCCGGAAGCTGTACGCCGGCTCCCTCGGCCAATAAAGTGAGATGAGCGCCGCAACCCCAGAGTCGGTCACGACTGGACCTAATGGTCAGGGGTCCCTTTACCTTTACCTAATTCCCATCCCAGCCTGAAGATGAGGATAAGAGGAGGGGGGTGAGCTCCTCCTTCCTTCTGAAAGGCCAACCAGCACCACTCAGAAAGTGGCCTACAGGCTGCCAGTTAGTTGATGATACGTAGCTCAGTAGATCTCATCAGTGTTGCTACTGAGATCTTTGACTTAACAAATTCAGCTGCCTAATGGATATCACTGTAGTTGGAAGTGCAATGACATTTTATCCTAAATAGGAAGTAATGGGTGAAAGCATAGAAGGATAAAAACAAAAAAGAACACCTAGTCTGTGCATTCAGGAAATTAAAGATACCCCTGAAAAGCAGAGAATACCCCAATTATTTTGAGAAGTGATGAAAAATAAGAGGTGATCTGTAAAATATTAGCCATCAAATGCTATTTCATTTGAATGTCTAGAGCCCGGATTCATAAGGCATAGCAATTTCAGATAAGCCTCTTCAGTTATCTCTAATTAAATCACCAGTGAGGCATGCCCCAATATGTGAGAAATTTGAACGAAGCTTCCCCCCTCCCTGAACACTAACTTTTTCATGCTTGTGTGTTAAGCTGATTTTATTGAGCCATTCAGAAAATTACCATTTCAATGTGTCTTTACAATTTGTCACAGCATTTCTCTGGGAAAATCTCCACCCTCCCACCATTGAATTTTTGGGGATATCATATAGTTATTAAGGCTGCTTGACAGACAAAGAAAGGGCCAATGTCTGAGGCCCAGAGTTTGCAAATACTCAGGTATAACTCAGGTGCTTAAGGATCAGCACATTAAGAGGTGACTTGTTCTTTGAAGGTTCTATAGAACTTGTACAGTCATACCTCAGGTTACAGACGCTTCAGGTTGTGCGATTTCTGGTTGTGCACCGTGTTGAACCCGGAAGTACCGGAACGGGTTACTTCCGGGTTTCAGCACTTGCGCATGCGCAGAAGCGCCAAATCACAATCCACGCATGCGCAGACGAACGGGTTGCGGGTTGCGAACTCTGCAGGTTGCGAAGGTGCCTCCTGCATGGATCACGTTTGCAATCCTAGCATCCACTGTACTCTCAGTTTGCTTCATGCCCTCCCTCCAAAGCCAGGTGTTATTATGGGTATGCTATAGTAGCATTTCCCAACCTGTGGGTCATGACCCACACATGGTTGGTGAGGCCCCTGCAAGTTGGTGGTGGGGCTTTTGAAGTAAACCCCAAACAATTGCTTTTAATCCTTAACAAATATGATGAATACCACTTACAACGTGTATCCAAACCTCTTACAACTTGCAGTGGAACATCAGAAAGTCTTAAGACTTATGTTTCAACACTTGGGAACCAATCTCTGCTGGCTGGTGGCAAATGTGGTGAATGTTCACCACAAGGGAGTTGTTTTGAGTGACTATTACAGCTCCCTTCCAGGTATCCAGCAATCAGATAGTTGGCGTTCTTACATTCCCATAAACAAAACTGTGAATAACTTTGTAAGTACAACAAATTTCAGATTAATAGGGGCGTTACATACATTTTTGCTCGGGTGCCTCAAGCCATGGCTATAAAATTGGCAATATTTCAGTTAAACATGTACAAAACTGACTTCTGCCGAAGACCTATGGCCTAAAATTCATGTGATGATAAATCAATGGGCCACAACACCAAGCAAATTTGGGTTGGTGGGACGCCATATTGAAAAGGTTGGGAGCAAGGTTAACAGCAGCCATAGGGCTTCAGACAAATCAAAAATTAAGATTAGAATGGCAATGTTTCGAGGAATATATGGAAAAACACTGTTCTGAAAAGAATATGTTGATATACATGGATTAAGCATGTAAAGTATAAGTGAGAAAAATAATTAGAAAGGGGTATAAGAGGTGCATTATCGAAAGAATGCAATGACAATATTTAAAGATGAACCAAAGGAAGTTGAGTCGTGGTGGAGGGAAGTCACGGGGGTATGTAGAATCTATATTTGTAGTATAGGGGGTATATGTATTTTTTCTTTTTGTATCAGTATTTGTTTGTTTGTTTTATTTTCATTTTTTGTCTCATTTATTGAGATATATATATATTTTTTAAGGAAAAGGTTGGGAACCACTATACTACAGAACAGACTGCAGGAGGAAAATCTTAGGCCTGGGGGCAAAATGAAGCTGTCCATTCCCCTCTCTCAGACCCTGAGATTCTCCTTTGGCCACGCCCCTTCAGTAAGCCACACCTTCACCAGCCCTTCTTCAAACTCTGCTCGCGTGTTTTGCCTGCCTGGAATGTGTTTTTCAACTGTGATAATAACTCTTGCCTCCCTGATGGATGGAGAGATGTATGTAGGGTGCATGGTTTATATAGAAACCACTGAGTTTTGCCTGGGTGGAGTGTGGCCATCTGTGAATCTGTTGCTCTGCCAACCCTGTCCACAATGGGCATGTAGTCCCTGAAAGGGAATATGGCCCTGGTGTAGAGGCCTCAGAGTCAGCCCAAGTCATTTTAGACCTTTGGCTGCAATTTGGGCAGTTCACCTGGGCTCCCAAACACACGCTGTTCTTTAATTTCATTTATATATTTAAGAGACTT
Organism: Podarcis pityusensis; assembly: GCF_964106645.2. Lineage (NCBI taxonomy): Eukaryota > Metazoa > Chordata > Lepidosauria > Squamata > Lacertidae > Podarcis > Podarcis pityusensis. The sequence goes on from NC_138030.1 coordinate 10,751,196, forward strand.
CAAAGCCATCAATATCTTTTGAAGGATATACCGAATTTTTCGCTCTATAGGACGCACTTTCCCCCTCCTAAAAAGTAAGGGGAAATGTGTGTGCGTCTTATGGAGCGAATGCAGGCTGCACAGCTTTTGCTGAAGCCAGGAGAGCAAGAGGGATCGGTGCGCACTGATTCCTCTTGCTCTCCTGGCTTCAGTGAAAACTGCGCAGCCTGCATTCGCTCCATAAGACGCATAAGGCGCTCCATAGCCGCCTGAAGCCTCCCTTCGCTGAAGGGGCGCTGCGCAGAGAGGGAGAGCTGAAGAGGCGCAGCACAGAGAGGGAAAGTTCCGCAGTACTCCTTCAGCAAAGCGGGAGGAGAAACGGAGCCCCTTCCGTTTCTCCTCCCACTTTGCTGGAGAGGTGCTGAGCAGAGAGGGAGAGAACATTTTTTTCCTTGTTCTCCTCCTCTAAAACTAGGTGTGTCTTATGGTCAGGTGCGTCTTATAGAGAGAAAAATACGGTGATTAAAAGCATTTTAAAGCAAACAAAAGGCTTGCCAGATGGAACGATTACACCCTCTCCCACATTCTGTTCCAGGGATTCTTTCGATCTCTCCAGAACTGATTTCGGGGGGCACAGAGGGAGGGGGTTAATCCCCATTTTGTGCAAGTGAGAGTCCTTTTGCTTAGCTTCTGGTGAAAGGACTTGAAGTGTAGGTGGGTTCCCATGAGGCAAGACACAGTGATAACATCAAGAACCTTTATTGAATTAACAGAACTGTGCAACAGGGGCAAAGCAACTGCTTATATACATTTCTAAAGGCCTGGGCCACTCCCACTCCCAACGTGATTGGCTGTCTAAACTTCCAAGCTGCGAATCATAACTCAGAGGCCTAAATCCTGAAATGTTCTGTGATTGGATATCATGTATCGAATCAGAACACGGGCTCAGAATCCTTAGTCCAGACTCAAGCTCAGACAAACACAGACCACTGAATACATAACAGGACTCATTACTTGAATCCCTCCCAAAGAGTTGCAGCCAGTGCTAGCCCCACTCAGAGTAGACCCACTGAAATGAATGGACATGACTAATTTAGGTTTGTTAATTTCAATGGCCCTTCTCAGAGTAGAACTTAGTTGAATACGACCTCATAACAATAATGATATTGGTTAAAAATCACCTTTATAAAAGGTAATTTACAAACATACCACAAATCAGCTAAAAATAGTTTTAAAAACAGTTTTAAAGAGTTTTAAAAACAGTTTTAAAGAGGTGTTCCCTCTTTAAAATCAAAGTAAACATCTAAGACCAAGACAACTTTTCATCCAGGTGGACAAGCTAAGCAAATCAAATCAAATGTCTTCAGTTGTTTTCAGAAGGTGCAGTTAGTGGGCGGCTGTCATATTTCAACAGAGATGCTTTTCCACAGAACAGGGGCGGCCAAAAGCTCTGCTCCACATTTCTCTGGAGCAGTCTTTAAAGAGAAACTACTCTGCAGAGTAGAGCGATTTAACTGGGTGTATAAGGGATAGTGCAGTCTCTCAAGTAACCTTGTACTGAACTGGATCTAACATTACATGTTAGTGACAAAATCTTGAGCTTAACCCAGCAGACGACTGGTAGACAGTGCAAATCCCCCAAACAAGATGTTATATGTTGCTGGCATTTATATTAAAGGTTCCTATCACCCTCCATGCCTAAATTTTATCTGACTGATTTAAAACTGATTGCAGCAGTCTCGTGAGAAGAAAACTAACAAATATTTAAATGCATTCGTACATTATCAGAGGCGATGATTCCCTTTCCTCCTTCTCTATCAGCTGTGCCAGGGATTGGCATCAAGGCAACAGGGGGATGAGAATTCCACGTAATCCACCTGATTTACAATTTACGATTTCTGGTGTGGCGCTTTTAAAAAGGACAGTCGTTCAATATGCAACATTTAGATCTATCTTAGGTACTTATCTTCGTCTTGATGCCATAAAGTCTAACTCTTAAATAATCTTTTAACACAATTCCCTGATCATTTAAAAAAAGGTAGGTTAAAGATTTGTTCGTAACGTTTTGGGTTTCTTTTTTTTGCAGCCTAGTGTTTAGCACTGAAACTGTGGTCTGCTGAACAATGACATGTAAATACCAGTTCCGGTTATCCCTCTATACCAGGCATGGCCAGACTTGGCCCACCAGCTGCTTTGAGGCTACAACTCCCATCATCCCTAGCTAACAGGACTGGTGGTCAGGGATGATGGGAATTGTAGTCCCAAAACAGCTGGAGGGCCGAGTTTGGCCATGCCTGCTCTATACTATACTTGCACTTGATTACCATCAGGCCACACCCCCCATTGGAAGATTGGCGCTGCTGCATCACAATCCTGAATTTGCATGAAGTCAGGGCAGCGTAGGGGGATGGAAAAAGGAGGCAGTTTGCATGACAGCAGTGGTCACGGCATGGGAGCAAAAGGGGAGACACACTGAGTGGGGAAAAAACAATTGTTTAAAACATGGGTAGGCAAACTACAGCCCAGGGGCCGGATCTGGCCCAGTTGCCTTCTAAACTTGGCCTGCAGGCGGTCCAGGAATTAGAGTGTTTTTACATGAGCAGAATGTGTCCTTTTATTTAAAAATGCATCTCTGGGTTATTTGTGGGACATAGGAATTTGTTCATTTCCCCTCCAAAAAATACAGTTCGCCCCCCCCCCCAAGGTCCGAGGGACAGTGGACCAGCCCCCTGCTGAAAAAGTCTGCTGACCCCTGGTTTAAAACAATGGATGGATTGCAAAGGGAGAAACATTGATGAGGTTTTTATTTTTTAAAAAATAAATTAACAAGGAAAAACACCAGAAATTGGTACTGCGCAGAAGCTAACATGTAATAACTAACCTGGTTACAACAGAACCTTTCCCAACTTCCTTCATGCTCTACTCAAACCTCTCTCATTGTTTAAAACTGCCGTTTCCCCTCCCGCAGGCTGCATCTAGTAGGTATTGCAGTGTGAATGGGGATTGCCCCTTCCACTCAACAGCTGTCAATCACAGACCAGTGCAGAGGCCAGATGAAACAATTCATTTTGGTTTCCCAAAGGCCAGTGGAGGGCTAGTGAATAAGGGGAAGATTGATATCCCAAGGTTGGGAGCTCAATATGCTGGGAGTTGCAAAAGAGAAGCCCCCTTTTTTTCTTTCACCCAACCATCCTTCTAACCACGGAGAGATACACAGCAGAACCTCTCCGCCTTATCTTTGTGGGCTGGCAGAATCATATGTTTAGTCATGTTTCGATATCCTGGTCTCATGCCATTTAGGGTAAGCCGTATTAAAAAATGTATCACTGAAGTTCAGAGAGTTCACTGGCGGACTAGTGAGCATTTACTCACGAGGATAAACCTTCTTTCCCCTCCTACTGTCCCCAACCATCAGGGATTGTCATGGCAATCAGGCGATAATCCCAGGTGATTAATCACCCTGGAAAATTTGTAAAAGAAACAAACAAACCACCAAATAAAATGGAGGCAAGTGTGAATTTCGAAGAACCGTTGTGTTTCAGTTTGAACATTGTTTCAGAAAATGCAAATTCAGTAAGTCCGTCTTTAAATGCAAACTAAATCAAATTTACTTCCCATATTTACCCACCACTGCAGCCCCTGGAGAATATATGGTGATCCAATTTTGGGGCTGAAAAATATGACCCACCCCTGAAATGGGGCTACTGATTGCTTCCCCTGACCAGTAAATAAATACACATAGGCTCTACTATCTGCATGCTTGCTATATGATTTTCTGTGAACGCATCATGTTTGTTAAGCAGGACCTACAAGTAAATAGATAGATTGATGAAAGATAGAAAGACAGAAAGATAGATAGATAGACACCCCAAATGTTTTGGAAAATCAGCTGATAATAGATCTTGAGCCCCTTCGTATTTGTTTCCATTTTCTTCATTTTTTAAAATAACCTTCACTAAAACATGGAACTTTGCCATATCTAAGGTTAGCAACAGAAAGTGTGCCCTGTCTTATCAGATACTTGCTCTTGATTAGGAGATGCAAAGAGTGGGGATGGAGGCCGTATCTTTTGTTTCCCGAATCTTTTCCATTTAGGACAATGCTATTACGTGCCTGCAGGAGTCGGAGAATAAGAAGAAGGTGGGGAGGGAACAAAGTGCTGGACCTGAGTATGAAAAACCGATGCTGTTAAAATCCAAAGAATTTGCTCGCACCTAAATAGCGCCTTTAAATTCACCTCATTCTTCAAAGTTGACACAAGGCCTGGTTTTCTAAATTGCGCATCTATCGTTAAGTTTGCATGTCAGCGATATCTATTTTCTGGGAGTCTGCAGCTTGACTACAAAAATTTGTGTGTGTGTTTTTTTTCTTAAATCCAAAACTTGGCAAGCACACAAATGCTCAAGGAAAAATGGGTAAGTGCAAGGGGGGGGGGGAGGGAGAGGCTGAACTGATTCAATATTATAAGTGTAAAGAGGAATGCAGAGGGGGTTTTTGTTTTTTACAGTCCTTTTAAAAAGGGCCCTGATCCTTCATGCGGGCGGAGCGACAGACACTTTTGCACAGTATATTAACCTCAACGGAGACAGCAGGTTCCTCAAGACGGATGAATTCCTTAATATACCGTGGCATATTTATCACAAATAATATAAAATTATGCAGCCCTCTTAATGGCAAAAGCATAGGGCACCATCCAATGCGCTCAGCGCCGCTAGCATAAGGATTTATGCTTGCGCAAGGGAACTTCCCCCTCTTTCCTCCCCCTCCAGTGCATCCATGCCCTCCCCAAATTTGCTATGGAGAGGTTGTTTTTTTTTGGGGGGGGGGAGAAACCCCAGAACATACTTAGGGACGGCATGGGGAGGAGAGCAGGTTTGTTGCATTGCACAAGTATAAATCCTTCTATTAACAGAATGGGTTACTTGGCGCTACATTGGATACAACCAGTATTTTTCTACAAGAAGTGCTGCTGTGAGTGGAGTGGGGGCTTTCTCAGGTAAGGGCTGGGAGGTTTCTTCCCTGTGCCTCAGCTCTATGGGTCAAGGAAGCTGCTCTGCCTCTCTGGCTGGAAGGACAAAGCAGCTTTCCCATGTGTCATCTGTTAGAATCATAGAATCATAGAGTTGGAAGAGACCACAAGGGCCATCGAGTCCAACCCCCTGCCAAGCAGGAAACACCATCAGAGCACTCCTGACATATGGTTGTCAAGCCTCTGCTTAAAGACCTCCAAAGAAGGAGACTCCACCACACTCCTTGGCAGCAAATTCCACTGTCGAACAGCTCTTACTGTCAGGAAGTTCTTCCTAATGTTTAGGTGGAATCTTCTTTCTTGTAGTTTGGATCCATTGCTCCGTGTCCGCTTCTCTGGAGCAGCAGAAAACAACCTTTCTCCCTCCTCTATGTGACATCCTTTTATATATTTGAACATGGCTATCATATCACCCCTTAACCTCCTCTTCTCCAGGCTAAACATGCCCAGCTCCCTTAGCCGTTCCTCATAAGGCATCGTTTCCAGGCCTTTGACCATTTTGGTTGCCCTCCTCTGGACACGTTCCAGTTTGTCAGTGTCCTTCTTGAACTGTGGTGCCCAGAACTGGACACAGTACTCCAGGTGAGGTCTGACCAGAGCAGAATACAGTGGCACTATTACTTCCCTTGATCTAGATGCTATACTCCTATTGATGCAGCCCAGAACTGCATTGGCTTTTTTAGCTGCCGCGTCACACTGTTGGCTCATGTCAAGTTTGTGGTCAACCAAGACTCCTAGATCCTTTTCACATGTACTGCTCTCAAGCCAGGTGTCCCCCATCTTGTATTTGTGCCTCTCATTTTTTTTGCCCAAGTGCAATACTTTACATTTCTCCCTGTTAAAATTCATCTTGTTTGTTTTTGTTAGCAGGGATGTAGAAGAGCCCCAGCAAAGCCTGCTTGCAAGGAGACCCTCTGTGTAGATGATGTCTGGTCCAGGTTCCGGGGAGGGTCTCCTTGTGAGGTGGAAGTGCAGTGGGTCTTTCCTGAGGTTGGTCAGGTGCTTCCCATCTGAGAGGTGCCGGAGCGCAGCCCTGGATATGACCCTTTGAATCCAGCCAGTTTAAACCTATTCAGTGTTACAGAAAGCAACTTGCACCTGCCCTAGCAACTCAAAATTCCACAATGGGGTGCAACTGATTTGGCGTCAGGGGTATCGAATCACAGAACTGCAGAGCTGGAAGGGACCCCCAAGGGTAATCTAGTCTGCCTGCTGCAACGCAGGAATCACAGCTGAAGAATCTCATGACATGGCCACCCAACCTCCATTTTTAAGCTTCCTAATGTTCTTCCTGACAAACCCAGACAACATCTTTAAAAAGCAGAGACATCACCTTGCCAACAAAGGTCCGTATAGTAAAAGCTATGGTTTTCCCAGTAGTGATGCATGGAAGTGAGAGCTGGATCATAAAGAAGACAAAGAGTCGGAAACGACTAAACGACTAAACAACAACAAATGTTCTTCCTAATGTTTAGTTGGAATCTCCTTGCTTGTAATTTGGTACTGTTAGGCATTGACCAAGGCAGCCCAAGCCCAATATCTTTTAAGGTAGTATTTGGCCAAGGTAAAACTGCAGCGGAAGGGAAACAGTGTTGCATGTGATCCATTTTTAGGCAGGGCATGAAATGATACCTAGTTACATCCCCACAGGCATGTGCCTCCTTGAGAAAAGAGGAGCAGAGGCTATCGCTTTCCCCTGTTTTTCCTTTCAGGGAGCACAAACTGTTAAGATGACTCCGAAATCTGCATTCAAGTCAGTTCCAGAGCCATAAAGAGCCGCATGCTCATTTTTAGCACAAAAGTTCTAATTCTTGGAACTCCGCATTCAAAGCCATATGCCAGTTTCTGCACCTGCAGATGCACTGAGTAAACACTCTCTTCTATAGCATACGAATCTGAATTGAAGTCCCGTACCAATCAATATGTTCAATGCGCTTGCAATTAAAAACAATTCAAAAATTGTATCAGAAATGACCAAAATATTTGTCCCTTTTTATGCAGCTTCCCAGCTTTCCAAAATTCTGATAAATAACTCCGTGCAATGCTAAGACTTTGAACTAATAGTATACTAACTCCAAGGGTGCACAGGAAAATGTTTTTCATGTTGTAGGTCCATTCATTTTCATTATCAGACTTCATTTGTTTTGCTATTGATTCATTAATTCAGCATTCATATTGTTATACCCATTCATACCCCCCCCCCTTTTCTGGCAAGGTGGGGCATAGAGGAAGTGATTCCGGCAGCTGTCTCCTAGAGGCTGCCATTTTATTCTTCCAGAAGGTATGGCCTCCATAAAAAGAAAATGATTCCCTGATTCTGGCTAGAGAAAGTAAGCCCCCCATATCCTGTATGAGTAATAAACAGAAATGAATGATCTAAGAACACAAGAAGAGCCTGCTGGATCAAGCCAACCAGGTGCCTCTGGGAAGCTTGCAATCAGGATTTGAGAACAATAGGACTCTCCCTTCCTGTGGTTTCCAGCAACTGGTATTCAGAAGTATTGTACCTCTAACTCTCAAGGCAGAGCATAGCCATTAGGAATAGTAGCCAATCAGTGGCTGAGCATTTCTTGCTGTTGTCCAGGGTATGTGCGCATACACGGGCTGCACTGGGCCACCTGCCTGGCCGCGAAGTGGGGAGCCAGGGCCAGCCAACTGCTTTGAAGGGTGCACTCACAGCACCCCTGTGAGCGGTGGCGCTGTGGCCTAAACCACTGAGCCTCTTGGGCTTGCCAATCCGAAGGTTGGCAGTTCAAATCTGCATGAGCTCTTGTTGCTCTGCCCAGCTCCTGCCAACCTAGAAGTTCAAAAGCACACCAGTGCAAGTAGATAAATAGGTACCGCTGCAGCAGGAAGGTAAACAGCATTTCCATGTGCTCTAGTTTCTGTCACGATGTTCTGTTGCACCAGAAGCGGTTTGGTCATGACCCGGAAAGCTGTTTGTGGACAAACAATGGCTCCCTCAGTCTGAAAGCGAGATGAGCACTGCAACATCATCGTCATCTTTGACTGGACTTAACTGTCCAGGGGTCCTTTACCTTTTACCTGCTTTGAGAAACTTGCAAAAGTGGTGCAGTGCTGGCAGGGTACATGCCTGTTGCATCCTTCTCAAGCTGCCCTCCAGCTGGGTGGCATGAGGAATGTGACCCCCCCCCCAGAAAACAGTGCCCAAGATTGCAGCCCCCCCCCAGGCCCACCCATGCTACACCTTTGTAGCTAATCTATATCCTGTCCTTCTTCCCCCAAGGAGCCCATGCAGATGTTCAACTAAACCCATGCACATAGCTCAGTGCTCTCCTTCCTTGCCCTGGATGTGTCATCTGAATAGGACTTTATTCTGGCGGCCTGGCATGGCAACAGATCTCTATCATCATCACACTACTTAAACATGAGACAGCCCCCCTACAAAGGTGGGGTGACAAGGAAGCGTGCAAGAGACCTCGGCAATGTTCAAGGAAGCAAATAACTCTTTCCTATCATCCGAGGGGAGCTTTTGGGTAAAGGTGAGCATCTCTTCAAGGTAACATCATCCTAACGAAACCAACAGTTGCCAGGAGATGCCCTCTGGTGAAGATGTCAGGGCTGAGTTCCTGCTGTCTGAAGTTTGTTTATTTAGTTGTCATAATGGTCGCAGCTGTCAGAGGGGGGGAAAAAACTAATCAGGAGACAAAGATGAATGGAGAAGACTGTAAGAAAAGGTCCTTTTCTACACTGCTCCAGTGCAAATAATATCTATCTCTGGCTGATGTGTAGCATCACTTTGATTCCCTAAAGGAAGCACTCTAAGGTGTTTGTGTGAAATCCTAGCTATGTCCGTTGCTGCTTGATAACGTGCAAAACAAAAATAAACCCAGCCCCCAAATTTCAGCCTTTTGCTGTCACATCCTGCCAGAACCATTTTAATATGCATGGCAAACATATTAATTCATTCTGAAACTTTTTGTTTTGGTTTTAAAAATATGAATCCTGAACATCTTTAGACCCAAGAAAGCTATTTGCTCTCCTGCTTTTAGTTGCTACAGCTTTTTTCCAGACTGCAATTTTGGCTTCCACTTGGCCGCCTATGCAGGTCAGGGCAGATTTGGTTCATACATCGAGATGAAAAAGATAAATGTAGGTCAATGAGTGCTTGTAATATGGGCTGCAAAGCCCAACATATATCTTGGGTGCGTGTTGCAACAAGGGGGGGGGGAGTCATCTTTCACTAAAAAAAAATATTGGTGAACTTACTCACCCATTGCAACCTCAAGCTCGACAGCTTCACTTCAAATGATATGCACTTTCCTTGCAATGCAGGGATGCTGGAGGGCAAGAAAATGCCCACTATGTGTCAACCTTGTAATTGCTTCTTGCAGAAAGAATGGTACAGAGACCAGTGGACCTTTTGCTTCCTCAATGAAAAGGGCCATAGCTCAGTGCTAGGTGTCCTGCTTTGCAGGCAGAAGGTTCCGGGTTCAATCCCTGGCATCTCCAGGTAGGACTGAGAAAAGATTCATATATGGAACCGTGGAGAGCTTCTGCCAGTCAGAGTGGTCAGTACTGGGTAAGATGGACCAATGGTCTAACTCAATATAAATGCAGCTTCCCATATTCTTGTATTTTAAGACAGCATCTTAAAAAGCAGAGACATCACCTTGCCAACAAAGGTCCGTATAGTAAAAGCTATGGTTTTCCCAGTAGTGATGTATGAAAGTGAGAGCTGGACCATCAAGAAGGCTGATCACTGAAAAATGGATGCTTTTGAATTATGGTGCTGGAGGAGACTCTTGAAAGTCCCATGGACTGCAAGAAGATCAAACCTATCCATTCTTAAGGAAATCAGCCCGGAGTGCTCACTGGATGGACAGATCCTGAAGCTGAGGCTCCAATACTTTGGCCACCTCATGAGAAGAGAAGACTCCCTGGAAAAGACCCTGATGTTGGGAAAGATGGAGGGCAAAAGGAGAAGGGGACGACAGAGGACGAGATGGTTGGACACTGTTCTCGAAGCTACAAACATGAGTCTGACCAAACTGCGGGAGGCAGTGGAAGACAGGAGTGCCTGGCGTGCTCTGGTCCATGGGGTCAAGAAGAGTCGGACACGACTAAACAATAACAACATATTCTTGTAGCTAGATTTTTAAAAACAGTATAGGTTGGGGAAAGGATGTAGCTCCATGGCAAGGCATCTGGTTTGCATGCAGATAGTCTCTGGTTCAAACTCTGGCATCTCCAGGTTGGGGTGAGAAGGACCCCTGTCTAAAATCCTGGAGATCTGCTGCCAGCCAGTGTTGGGAGTTAGATGGACTAAAGGTCTTGCTTGGTATCATAGAATCATAGAATTGTAGAGTTGGAAGAGACCCTGAGATTCATCTAGTCCAGTGGTTCCCAACCTTTTTTTGGCCATGCCCCAGCAAAGCATCTCTAAAATCCTGATGCCCCCCATGACATATAATTCTTATTATTCAAAGAGTGAACTCGTGTTCACATGAAGGAAGTCTAAAAGACCATTAACTGTTAATAATTCATTCTTGAATTGTCCCCTGTGGGGCGTGTGCCCCATGTTGGGAACCACAGATTTAGTCCATCCCCCTGCAATGCAGGGATATGCAACTGTTCCATACGGGGATCGAACCTGCAATGTTGGCATTATCAGTACTGCTCTCTAATCCAGATCAACTCTATGTTTCCATAATACGAGTTGTGCATGCACTTTTTTTTTTAAAAGGCAGGATCCTATACTATGGTAAACCAAATTCTGCGTTAAGCAATGCTGAATTCTGCAAAATACATGTATTAATTTATTATATAATTTTCCCCTTGGTTTCCTTCCAAGATGGCGCTCAAGGGAGTCTCCTATCCTGGCACAAACCAGACACGGACCTGCTTAGCTTTGGCATGGTGGCAGTATTATCTGAATCGGTATTCATTTATGTAGAAAGCTGCATAAAGAGGTTAAAGCAAGAGCCCTCTAAGTGGTGCACATCATAGAATTGTGGATAAAACACAGCTAAAATCCACACAAAAATAATAAAAACCAAGCATACATCAGATAACTATCATTGCAACACAGATAAAATACAGTGGTACCTCGGGTTACAGACGCTTCAGGTTACAGACACTTCAGGTTACAGACTCCGCTAACCCAGAAATAGTACCTCAGGTTAAGAACTTTGCTTCAGGATGAGAACAGAAATCACGTGGCGGCAACACGGCGGCAGCGGGAGGTCCCATTAGCTAAAGTGGTGCTTCAGGTTAAGAACAGTTTCAGGTTGAGAACGGACCTCCGGAACGAATTAAGTTCTTAACCCGAAGTACCACTGTAAGTAGCAATTAAGGAAATCAGCCCTGAGTGCTCACTGGAAGGACAGATCGTGAAGCTGAGGCTCCAATACTTTGGCCACCTCATGAGAAGAGAAGACTCCCTGGAAAAGACCCTGATGTTGGGAAAGATGGAGGGCACAAGGAGAAGGGGACGACAGAGGACGAGATGGTTGGACAGTGTTCTCAAAGCTACCAGCATGAGTTTGACCAAACTGCGGGAGGCAGTGGAAGACAGGAGGGCCTGGCGTGCTCTGGTCCATGGGGTCACGAAGAGTCAGACACGACTAAACGACTAAACAACAACAACAAAATCATATGAATGGATGGGGTTTCTGGAATTAAAAAAAAGTTTTTAGCAGGTGTCTAAAACAACATAGTGGAGGGCAGTAGCAGAAGCCATGGTGGAACTGTGTCATTTGATCTCCCGCCAGCTGGGTCACTGTACCACACCAGAATGGAGGGTGGGTGGGTGGCAGGTTTGGTGCAGTGCAAACATGCCAGCCGAACTGGAGCTCCTGCTGACACATTTGCTCCATGCTGACCTTGTCACAACCTCACCCATCCCCACCTCCATTCCAGCGTGCTGCAGTGACCCAGCCAGAGGGAGGTCAGGTGAGCCTCCGAGCCCCACAACACCAGTCTGCTATTGGTGAGGGCACCTGCCCAACATCAATAATGTCTGTATCCGATGCATGTGTTCTTCCACTGAGCATTTGCCCGTCCCAGCATATTCCACCAGAATATATGTGTTTTCAAACTTTCTCCTACTAGGGTCTACTCAAGTTGGCTGAACATTACTGAGGCCCACCAGTCACAAAGCAGGGGCAGAGCATGTCACAAAACGGTGGCAGATGCAGGCAGAGTTGGGCACAATCAGCCAGCAAATACTGGTATCACTTTCTGCTGATCCATCTTTGAAAATTGCTACTTTTTGTCATGGCATCTTCCTTGTGGCAAGAAGTTCCACAGCTCAGCTTTCCTCAAGCTTACTGCATACATTTGTTCTGGAGGTATTGTAACTGAACTTCTTCATTTTAGGCAGAGTTTGCTTATCCAGAGGCTCTTAGTGGATGGTTGTTGTTGTTGTTGTTGTTTTTAAACAATACTTTCATCTTCTCACCCCACATGGCTCTCAAAATATTTTTACTCATCTCCTGTAATTTCAACTCCCGTTCTCCTTTCACATTCAACTTGTACGATATCGTCTGCCTACCAAACTGCCAGTTTCTTTTATTCTTCTCTTAGCCCTTTCCTTTATTTAAACAGCAGCAGCAACAACAACAACTACATTCTACTTAACACCTCCTCTCAGTGGCAGAGTGTATGCCCACGTTGCCCGGGGCGGGGCACTCCCCTGAGAGGAGCGGTGCATGGGGGATGCTCTCCTGCACGCCACAGGTTAGGAGAGGGGCAGGGAAGCTACTGCCCACTCTCGCCCTGCTCTCCACTACCAGGTCAGGCTTGACCCGGCGACAGAACTGCTGCAGCCGGGCATAATGTGTGCCATGGCCGAGGAGGGTACACCTGCTCTCCTCACCTGACCCAGGGGCCAAAGCTGCACCAGGCACAAGCGCCGCGGCCAAGGCGCAGCTCCTTCTGGTGTGGAGCCAGGATCAGATGAAGGAGCTTGCTGCAGGGGGGCCTGTTTGTGCCTCCTCTCACAATTGCGCCTGGGGCCACGGCACCCAGGGCTCTGCCTCCTCTGGTCCTTTCCTCCGAGGATACAGACCTTCCTTCCCTCCTCCCTCCCATTGTAACCTTCTCTGCTTTCCAGGCACCTTTACTCAACCTGCAAGGAGTTGCAGGGGGTGGCATCTGCCTAACGCAAAGCTCTATCATGGCTAGAGGGTAGAGCAAGCAAATGAGGAGGCACTGGGCACGTTGTGATACTGAGTGAGCCCAGTGCCAACTGTATGAGAAACACTGTGTTGGCAAGTTTAAAGAACCCCCCTAGATGAATCAGGGTTCATGGTACATTCCCACCATGCCCTGGACAAAACTGTTCTGCGAACGTTAAGGAAAGATGAATCTGGAAGTGTTGTATCCTGGTTAGAAACGGCCCCAAATCACAGCCTACCCCATTTTGACCTAGCAGGGGCATTCTGTTTAGGTAGGAAGCAAAGGGATTTAGATTCCAGTCCAGGGTCTTTCGTAAGCAGAAGCTGCAGATGGTGATAAAACTATGTGTCAAGGTTTTTGCGAAGTGGATTTGTAGCCCTGTAGGGAGAAAGGTGAAAGCATGAAATATGTTTAATTTTATCGTGTGCTGCAGTCATATTTGTATCCAAGAGGGGAAGGGGACTCTTTGCCTCTGAGGCAGCCAGGCTCACGTATAGCACTATTTTTCTGCCTTGTGTCCTATTTATATGGCTCTATGTGGCTTCAGAAAAAAATAAAATAAACATCTCTTTTTTCAGTAGCAAATGTCAGCCCATTTCAGGTTTCCACTGGCAGAAGAAACTGGCTTAGTTGTAACAGTTCCCCTGTTTCTTGGGGTGATCCATTATTGAATCAATGCTCTTTAATGTGGAATGCATATTGAGCCTGGTTGGTCCATCAGAGGGGAAGACATGGTGGGAACAAGCACCATGTGACACATTGCCCGGTCCTCTGGCCAGTCATTGCTGGATCCAAATGCTTGTTTGAAAGAACATGACTTTCCACATTAAAGTTCTCACCACAGCTGCTAATCTCCTAAATAAAGGTAAAGGTAAAGGGACCCCTGGAGGGATGCGGGTGGCGCTGTGGGTTAAACCACAGAGCCTAGGGCTTGCTGATCAGAAGGTTGGCGGTTCAAATCCCCATGACAGGGTGAGCTCCTGTTGCTCGGTCCCTGCTCCTGCCAACCTAGCAGTTTGAAAGCACATCAAAGTGCAAGTAGATAAATAGGTACCGCTCCAGCGGGAAGGTAAACGGGGTTTCCGCGCGCTGCTCTGGTTCGCCAGAAGTGGCTAAGTCATGACCACATGACCCAGAAGCTGTATGCCGGCTCCCTCGGCCCATAAAATGAGATGAGCGCCGCAAGCCAGAGTCAGCCACGACCGGACCTAATAGTCAGGGGTCTCTTTACCTTTATGCCGTTTACCTTCCTGCCTACCTATTTATCTACTTGCACTTTGATGTGCTTTCAAACTGCTAGGTTGGCAGGAGCAGGGACCGAGCAACAGGAGCTCACCTCGTCACGGGGATTTGAACCACCGACCTTCTCATCAGCAAGTCCTAGGCTCTGTGGTTTAACCCACAGCGCCACCTGCATCCCTTAATCTCCTGGATAGACTACTGCAATTGACTCTATGTGGTGCTGCCCTTGAAGAAGGTCCAAAAGCTGCTGCTTATGCAAAATGTGAATTCTCAGTTGCTGAGTGGATCATTCTGGTCCTGAAGAAGTTGAACTTGAGAACCAAATACTCAGATGTTGTTGAGTTGCAGCTCCCATCAGCTCCAGACAACATGGCCAATGGACAGGGATGTTGGGAGTTCAACGCCTGGAGGGTACCAGGCTGGAGGAAACTGTGTGACTAATCCTGCAACTTAAAATGGTGCAGGGGTAGAATGAAGGAATGGGATTCTAAACAAAATGTTTCCCGCTCCCCCTTTCCTGGAGCATATTGCAAAGCATCAGTTGCTTTTCACATCAAACAAAGAGGAAAGCACTCTACTTTTCTCATCTTGACAGCAAAGAACATCTTCTACCTGCATTTGAATAATGTGAATATATTAATTAAGGTTGATAATGGTTCTTAATGATATCCATCAGCAATGGAATGAGGCTATATTTATCTTTACTTTTTTAAAAATGAGGTGCCTAAATATAATTCCCCATATTATGAAGGCCTGAAGCTATGCAAACTTTCTGTCTTTTATTAAGCATGCTTTGTACAATGAGAGTTTTAAAGAAACAGGTATTTTCTCAAGGGGCGGGTTGTACCATGCACCATGCTTATTGGGAAACATCAGCATGAAACGGGCTGTTCATGGCTACAGCTGAAGCTGCTGCTATTGACAGCTGGACAAAGCACAATTTCACTTCCATAGAAATGGGTGTTTGTGTATGAAGGGATGGTACAGTTCCATCTTCCATTCAAGAGTCTGAAGATCTCTGCATTCAAAAGGCCCAGGTTAAATCTCTGGCCATCTCTAGGTAAGGCAAGAACTGGGATTGTTCCCTCTCCGAAACACAGAGAGGCTGCCAGTTGGTGTACGCTAGCCTGTCTCATTTGCAAGGATAAAATCCAGTCTGAAATCCAGAGGACAGGTGTTGCCTATCAGTGCAGGTAATAGTAAGATGGACCAATGGTATAACTCAGTACATGGCAGCTCCCCTGAGCATCAGGCACCTACATGCTACCAGGATCTCAGTGGCAGTGGAGGACCTTAGGGTCTCAGATTTCAGTGGCACTCAGGGCAACACCAAAATTTCCCCTGGCCTCTGGCGCGCCATCCTAAATAATAGTTGTGGCATCCCCTGCAGTGCCCCTGAGACTCTGTGCCCAGTTCAACCGAAGTGGTCATGTTCCCCTAAATCCACCTTTGTCCGTGGCCTACAAGGCTTCCTATGACTCTATGATTTTAACATTTGACTGGTCAACTGACATTCCACTTATCGGTTCTTCACATGTGAGACTCTGTGATCAAAGATTCTAAATGAGAAATTATATTTTCCGTACAGGAAGATCTGGCAAATGCTGCTTCTCATTATTCTGGCCAGAGTTCTGTCAGAACAAAACGCAGCAAAACTTTATTTAAACATTTGCAGATGAAATAAATCGAGGACGGTTGTCTAACAGTGCATTGGTAATTACCCCATACATTAATCAAAACAGACAACACGCCTTCTAATGAATGCCTTTTCTCACCTTTGGAAGAGTTTTGGAGTGTCTTGTTCACCTACGTATTAGTCCATAAATATTCTAATTAGGCTCCTACTCCAGCTGAATAGGATTAGCAATAAAGACATTTTAGACTAGGTACAAAAGAGATACTCCAAACTTCCCTGTCTTGTCTACAGCTCTCCTGACATTTATAATCATGTAGAAATGTTAAATTTACATAGCTTTGCCTAGTTAGACATGGTTGTAATTATCCCCCCTGCCCAAGTATCTCTCCCCACTGTCAAAATAGGAAGACAAAAGCTGAGAATGGAAATGACAACTGGTGGGGAGAACACCTTTATAACCCCCTTTCTCAATATGAAATCTGACATTTTATGTTTGAAATTAGCGTTCCTTACAACCCAGATACAATCAGTATGAATCAACACATCAGAGAGGAATACACAAACAACCATGATGGCTATACGTTGCCCTCTATGGCTGCAAGCAGTTATGTTTCCGAATACCAGCCGCTGGAAGCCACAGGAGAGGAGAGCACTCTTGTGCTCGGATCCTGTTTATGGGATTCCCACAGGCATCTGGTTGGACGCTGCAAGAATAGGATGCTGGATGGGTCATTGGTCTGATCCAGCAGGCTCTTTTTGCATTGGGTAATTTGTATATTTTTTGGAGAATAATAATAATAATAATAATAATAATAATAATAATAATAATATATCTTTATTGTCATTGCCCCCTTCGGGGACAACGAAATTACTTGACTGCTCCATAAAAACACTAATACAGCAAGGGAGATTAGATGACTTTCAAAGTCCGGGCTTCCCATTCAGGGCCGAGATCGCTCTGGAGAAGAAGCTGTTCTTAAGACGGCTCGTTCTTGTCTTCATCGTCCTGTATCTCCGTCCCGACGGCAAGAGCTCGAAGAGACAGTGACCAGGATGCGATGGATCTTTTACTATGTCCAGTGCCTTCCTATGGCACCTTGTGGCATAAATCTGCTCTAAGGTGGAGAGTGGGCAGCCAACAATGCTCTCTGCTGCCTTAACAACCCTGCACAACCCCATCCTGTCCTGGGTAGTACAGCTTCCGTACCACACACATAAGCCATAAGTGAGCACGCTCTCAATGGCACAGTGATAGAAGGCAAGCAGCAGTTTCTGCGGAAGATGCAAGAATGTTTCTTGAGTAGGGTTACCAGACGTCCGTGGTTCCTGGGGACAGTCCCCAGATTCACCAATCTGTTCCCTGGACAAAATCTGTCCCCGGATTTTAATTAATGTCCCCGGATTTATGCCTGGGGACTTCCAGTGAGGCAACATGGTGGGTGCCATGGCAGTGAGCAGCACCGGAGGTCCCAGCCACATCAAAGTTCCAGCCAGCCAATCCGCTGGCGGGGGGGGGGCTATTTAAACTGAGGTGCGAGGCACAGAACTTCCTTCTGGCTCATTTCCTTGATCAACGCTCGCCCCGAAATCACACAGAGCTCTGCGCACCCGAGTTGGGGGGGGCGAATGAGGTGCTGAGGCAGTGAAGAGAAGGATGAGAAGCCCAGAAAGCAAGAGAGAGACAGAGACAGAGAGAGAGAGAGAGAGAGAGAGAGAGAGAGAGAGAGAGACGGAGCCTTGTGTGTGTCTTTTATTGCGTGTTTTCCCAAGACCATCGTGCACCTTTACTCGATCTCTCTCCCCCCCACACCTCTTTTTCTTGGGCATTTGTGTGTTTGTAGATGGGCTTCTCTGCCTGCCTTGTGTCAAGGTGCACGCCCGACAACTTTGGGGTTCCTCCCCCCTAAAAAAGGTCAAGAACTCTGGGCAACCCTTTTCAGTGTGGTGCAGTGGTTAAGAGCGGTAGTCCCGTAATCTGGGGAACCGGGTTCGCGTCTCCGCTCCTCCACATGCAGCTGCTGGGTGACCTTGGGCCAGTCACACTTCTCTGAAGTCTCTCAGCCTCACTCACCTCACAGAGTGTTTGTTGTGGGGGAGGAAGGGAAAGGAGAATGTTAGCCGCTTTGAGACTCCTTAAAGGGAGTGAAAGGCGGGATATCAAATCCAAACTCCTCTTCTTCTTCTAAAATAATAAAGCATGATTTTTTTTTTTAAAAGTGTCCCCGGATTCCTTGAAAAAAATCTGGTAACCATATTCTTGAGTGTGTCTGGGATATGTTTTGTATTTGTGGTATTGTGGAAAATCTCCCTATACAGTCAAACCTTGGATCCCAAACGCCTCTGTTTTGGAACGTTTCAGCTCCCGAACGTCAAAAACCCGGAAGTAAAGCTCCGGTTTTCGAACCTTTTGTGGAAGACGAACATCTGACGTGGCTTGCGCTTGAGTGCAGGAAGCTCCTGCAGCCAATCGGAAGCCGCGCCTCAATTGTCAAACATTTCGGAAGCTGAATGGGCTTCCGGAACAGATTACTGTACGTTTGACAACCGAGGTTTGACCGTATTGAGTCAGACAATTGATCTATCTAGCTAAGTTCTTTCTATACAGACTGGTGGTGCCTCTCCAGGGTTTTAGATAGGTATTTCTCCAACCCTATTCAGAGAAGACAAGGACAGAACCCTGGTCCTAATTAGCAGCTCTGTGATTGCTTGATCAGTTTGCAACCCAGCCTACTTTTACTTGGTACAGAGAAATGCCAAAAGGGGATTGTCTGATGATGTGATGAACATGGGTTCAAGCTGCATCTGTTCATCGACCTTTTCATTGATACATGCCATAGAAGTTGAGCAAGTAGGTCTTTCCCCCCCAAACACTGATAGGAGACGCTTCAGCTGCTGAGTAGATAGATGTGAGCATCATCGGTGTTAAGGGAGATCTGCGCTGCATATGGATACAGACACATTTTTCATAAGCTCCAGGGATAAACTTTCATCATTCAAATCAGATTCTGGGACTGCGTCTTAGTTCAGGTTTAAAAGCAGATCAATACCCTTGTCACAAGTAAAATAGAGTCGGATATAATCAACTCTTGTCTTGTTCCTTTCTAATATAATTTTCCACCATATTAACAGCCCTTTATGATAGCTCGCCTTCTTTCAAACAGATATAATTCAAAATCACTACATAGTTGAATTGGATTAATTTTGTGACGTGCACCCTCATGTACACACACACACACACACACACACACACGGGTCCTTTCTCCAGAAATGGAATGCTTCATTTCATTACCCAGCTAGGATTATGCATCTGTTTCATGGGTCTGTGATAAGGTAATTTAGGCAAGGCCAGGGCTGCTGGCACACAGGGGAGTGATGCACAACGCCTTTCAAGGGAGCTATTTCCAAAATTAAAGGCGCTAACACATTTCACTGCCCAAATAAGAAAAGGGTGCATAGCTTGGTGTTGGTAGAGGTTGGGGAACACTTTCAAGGGCTGCATTCCCTCCAGTGGAGACGGATTTAGGGCAAGTGGGACAGGTTCCAGCACACTGGGTGCCAAGCCTAGGGTTTGCCACAGAATGTCACAACTATGACGTAGTGAATTGAGCAGAACGGAAGGCGAGGGACGCCACAAATTGTGGCCTTGCACAGAGCGCTGCTTAAATTTGAAAGACCAAAACCTGCCTCCAGGGGTTGTAAGTGATTGTAATTTGTAAGTGATTGGTGGGGCCAGGGGCAAAAGTGGTTGGAGCAATGGTTTATTTATTTGTTTCATAAAATTGTAAAAAACGAACAAACCTCAAAGCGATTTCCAAAACTTAAAACAATGATGGGACTCTTTGTACAACTGGCTATATTTCAGCCATGCGAAAGCCAGAGAGTTCTACACACACACACACACACACACACACACACACACCCTCTACCCAGGTAATCAAGAAGAATTATCGCAGTTCAAGAAAACATTCCAGTCTGGCAAAAGCACCTGAAGATGGCTTGAAGCAGAGCCATTGTTAGGTGTAGCTTGGGGAGGAGATGTGGCCTTGGGGATAGTCCCAGGGGTTGGACACAGAGAAGCTCTGAGGACCACATTTGGACCCCGAGCCTGATGTTCCCTACTCATGTGGTGGAGCATTTCCTTTGCAGGAAGAATTGTTTGTTTGTTATTCCCCACCCACCTGGCTGGGTTTCCCCAGCCACTCTGGGCGGCTTAAAGGTAAAGGTAAAGGGACCCCTGACCATTAGGTCCAGTCGTGGCCGACTCTGGGGTTGCGGCGCTCATCTTTCTTTATTGGCCGAGGGAGCGGCATGACTAAGCCGCTTCTGGCGAACCAGAGCAGCGCACAGAAACACTGTTTACCTTCCCGCCAGAGTGGTACCTATTTATCTACTTGCACTTTGACTGCTAGGTTGGCAGGAGCAGGGACCGAGCAACGGGAGCTCACCCCGTCATGGGGATTTGAACCGCCGACCTTCTGATCGGCAAGTCCTAAGCTCTGTGGTTTAACCCACAGCGCCACCCGCGTCCCTTGGCCCTGGGCGGCTTACAACATATCTAAAAACATGATTAAAAACATTAATCCTTAAAATTTTTCCTAAACAGGGCTTCCTTCAGATGTCTTCTAAAAGTCAGATAGTTGTTTATTTCCTTGACATCTGATGGGTGGGTGCCACCACTGAGAAGGCCCTCTGCCTGGTTCCCTGTAACTTTGCTTTTCACAGTGAGGGAACCAGGAGAGGACCTCAGTGTCCGGGCTGAGCTCAGTGGAGTCGCTCCTTCAGGTATACTGGGCCGAGGCTGTTTAGGGCTTTAAAGGTCCGCACCAACACTTCGATTTGTGCTCGGAATACCCCAATTCCGTCTCCTGCATCTGCATTTACTAAGCTGAGGAAGATGTCTCTGCCTGACATTTTGAACAGTGGTCAGCTGGAAAAGACAGTTTTATCAATCATTCTTTCTGAAATAGGTAAGAGCACAGAGGGGACACTCTCATGGGCAAACTTCGCAACAGGAGAGCTCCCATTGCTCTTGAGCTGCTCCCATTAATTTCAGTGAGCCTTGCACAAGAGCAAAAAGGTGGATTGTGCTCCCTTTGTTTCTTCCAGTATTTTCAGACCCACTTCCTGCCAGCCAAGTGCCTGTCATACATTTCACACTAATGCCATGACGATAAAGGCACTGTCCTGCGATGATGACCAGTCGCCGCCCGATTGCTTCTTCAACAACTGCCGTGCGACCCTCCAGATGATTCTTTCAGATTTCATTTCAGCTCAGAGGGCGGCGGAGAGAATTCAGAAAAGAGCTCAGTACCTCACATCGCTTGGCTTGTTTCCTTATTTATAAAACCTGGGGAGCCACTAGAGAACATTTCAGCGGTGCTTAAGGAACTTCCGAACACGGGATTACGGCTTGCGTCCTGGGCTCCCAGTGGAGTATAACCAATGCCTGGCTCGAGAAAATGTCACAATTTATCAGGTAATTGCCTCCTGTTAGATGATAATGCATTAGCAGTAGGCTTTCAATAATATCACCTCAGATCATGACATAGCACTCTTCCTGAATAGTAATAATCTTCGCTTTCAGAATAAGTGGTGGCGTGCAAGCCAGCTGCTGGAATATCTGTCAGGAGCAACACAAGTGCACTAAAAACAAAGTGTTTGCCGTCGCTGGCTTGGTGTACGGGAGGGAGGGTGGGTGGAAGCGAAGGGGAAGGGGAAACAAAACACAATAGCATTGTAAGGTTATTCTGCTAACATATGCATCCATCCAGCTACTGCGTTGTTGTGATTATTATTATTATTGCTATTACTATGACTATCGTCATCAACATTTATGAATCACTTCCTATGAAGCATCTCAGAATGATTTGACTGCACAATAAAAGCATATATAAATCAGCTGCATTTATAAAAAACAGTTTCAAATCAAATGCAGGTACTTGCAGGGGTAAAAAAAATAAAAATCCACTTAGGTTTGTTGAAAGAGAACAGTGTCTTTTTTCTTTTTTTCCCTTTTAAATAAGTACATCTATCTATCAATCTCTGCTGGATCTTGCCCTTCCAATAAGGAGCTCCAGGGTGTATGGGTTTTTTGCTTTCACAACAACCCCATGAAGGAGTTGATTCTGGGAGAGAGTATGGGTGCCTCCAGATGAGGGCTTAATTTGCACATGTATTGCTGTTGAGTTACAACAACAGGGTTGTTCTTGTGGTTGGGCTTTGTTAAGCAGATTTTCCTCAGAAAGGGTAAATCTGGATTAAATCCGGGGTGTGGGGTGTTGTACAGGCTGAAATTTTGATGTCAACAACTTCAAGTTGGTGCTGCAAAAACACTTGCATGCACGCGGAGTACTGATGCCACAACAAGCAACCATCTGGAAGCACCCTGAGTGTCTCAGCTGGGATGGATCCAGCTGCTCAGAGGCAGAACACGAGGCGAAGATGAATTTATTTTTTTAATGAAAACTTTTTTCTTCATGGTTTGGGGTAGGTGGGGAGAAGTTGGTGCCTGAAACTGGGAGAAACTTGGGAGCGGTAGCCAACATAGTGCTCAAAGACCTAGGTACAAGACGTATGGTTTTGTAGCAGCCTGCTGTCAGATACACTGGCAGACACAGGAGTTTCCCCTTCTCTGAGAGCTTCTGATAAGAATTAATGAGCCTCTGGCAGGTTTATAGCCCATTTTATTTAAAACAATGTACAGAGAGCAGCCCCGGGCCACCCTCCACCAGAATAGCAGTTGGTCACTCTGAATCCCCGCTCCTTCGGCAACAGGAAGCACGTCAGCGTCCAGTTTTTCCTCCCCTGTACTTCCATTGTTCTTTAACCCTTTCAACCCTCCAAGTTTGGGGGGGAGGGAGGAAAATTCCCCCCACTCTCAAATGAAAAGCCTTCCAAATGCTCCCTATCTCCTTATCTCCTGGTTGCTTAGCTACTATCTCAAAGCTGTGCAACTCTTCCCCCAACTGTGTGGCCTCTGAATCTACTACTGGGAATGTTGAATGAAGTTGGGGAAGGCAAATTCTCCCCTTCTTCCTCTGTCAGAGGCTGCTCTGTCTGTTACTGCATTCCTCCATCTTCAGAGTCAGACCAGTCTCTGGCATCCGACTCTGGCCAGCCCCTGACACCTGCATTCTGCCAATGAATGATGGCAATCCTAGGGATATAGTTTTATGGTCTCTTTCAGGTACAACAAGATGGAGCAGGCTTCTGCAGATGATAAGAGACTCTGAGGAAGCTAGAAGCAGCCTTCTGGCAAAGGTACCACATAGTCTTTCCATCCTGCCCCCTCAAATTTCAATGAAGCTTATTCTTGCTAGAGTTTTAAAGGGGAATGTTCTGAATTTTATATGCCCTATGTCAGGGCTGAGAAACCTGTGGTCCTCCAGATATTGTTGGACTACAATTCCCATGATCCTTGCCTGTCACTGCTCTGTTGCATAAGGTCAGCCCTTCCACTGCACAGAAAGAGGCAGCCACGTCACACAGCTGATCTGAGATGTCTTGACATGTCAGCAACTTGCTAGGTAGTTTATTTATGTATTGTATTTTTTGCTGCCAGAGAATGATGCTTGTGTGGTTTTTCTGCCTCAGGTGCCAAAATCACTTGGCTGGCCTTGGGTATTATGCACCTTGACATGTGTGTGTGTGTGTGGAGGGGAACGACACATGTGCCATCTGTTCTGCCTCAGGCAGCAAAATAGCTTGGACAGCATTTAGAATATGGCTTGGCTTACTTGCATTATTCACGTCTGGGCTGCTTCTTCATTGGCTGGAAGACCCGCTGATGGCCTCCCGCCCTAGGGCCTGCAAAGGCTTGAAGCTATCCTTGGATACACTGAGGCTGCCTGCCCTGAAATCCTCCTTTGCCTCCTTGCAGGTGAGCACCAGGAATGCAAGCAACTAAGTGATGCAGAAGCAGTGTGCCTGTTGACTGTCTCTCCAGGGGTGTAGGGAATGAAACATTGCTCCTGTCCCAGACAGCCTGAAGCCATTTCTGAATCTACAGGAAAGCTGAAGGATGGGGTGCTAAAGCCATTTTGATAGACAGCTGTGTGGTAGCAATTAAGGCTCCTTGTTTCCGGCTACATCTGCCCAGAGGAGAAGACATCTTGATAAGCTTAGGATGAGCCAGTCGAGCTGTAAGGAGGATGAACCATTTTGCCAAGATTTTGCTGGTGCCCGTTGCCTTCCTGCTGCGAACATCTGGTTGTCATTTCCTCTTAACAAAGCTTGCTTGTGGCACAGGAGGAGGAGACCGTCTCACCCACTGTGCTCCTGCCTTCAATATTCGGAGGCTGCAGTGTGTAATATGAGCAGCAAAATGAGGGAAAGTGTCACCCAGTTCCTACAAATGCCCTACAGGTGAGGATACAGCAAATGAGGACATTCAGATAGCGGCAGCTCCAGGACGTGTGTGTGTGTGTGTGTGTGTGTGTGTGTTTAGGGGACAGAAAAATAAATCTCAGTGAGCACTTTTGACTTGGAAATTGTGTGGGGTGCAAAACTGGGATTTTAGTCACCATGTTGACCACTACTTGCAGATTGAAAAGGACAGGATTGTTGGGTCAGGGGTGCTGTGCCATGGAGTCTAAGAAAGTGCAACTTGTTTGAAGCTGGCTCTGAACATGCTTTTAACTTAAAGAAATGTAATAATGGAATTGCATATTCTCCAACATTTCTCTGATGAAAATAGGGACGTCCTATTCCATTAACAGATCCAGCTCCGAGCGCCTTCTGGCCGTTCCCTCACTGCGAGAAGCAAAGTTAAAGGGAACCAGGCAGACGGCCTTCTTGGTAGTGGCACCCGCCCTGTGGAACACCCTCCCACCAGATGTCAAGGAAATAAACAACTATCTGACTTTTAGAAGACAACTGAAGGCATCCCTGTTTAGGGAAGTTTTTAATGTTTCATGTTTTATTGTAGTTTTATTGTATTTTTTATATTTTGTTGGAAGCTGCCCAGAGTGGCTGGGGAAACCCAAGCCAGATGGGCGGGAAATATATATGGATAGATGATAGATGATGATAGATAGATAGATAGATAGATAGATAGATAGATGATAGATAGATAGATAGATAGATCAATATTACACACACACACACACCCCACCCATCTGACTGGGTTGCTCCAGCCATTCTGGGCAGCTTCCAACATATATAAAAACATAATAAATTATTAAACATTTTTTAAAAAAACTTCCCTATACAAGGCTGCCTTCAGGTGTCTTCTAAAGTTTGTACAGTTACATATCTTCTTGACATAGGAATCACATAAGTCCACAACCTCCAACATTTCCCTGCTGAAAATGGGGATGTCCTCCGGAAAAGCGGACAATCCAGGATCAAATCAGAAACTGGTATGGCTTCTGTAAATCCAGGACTCTTCATAGAAAGTAGTGGCTTCAATATTCAGAGGCTGCAGTGTGTAATATGAGCAGCAAAATGAGGGAAAGTGTCACCCAGTTCCTACAAATGCCCTACAAATGGAATTATTCAGATGTTTTAGAAATGACTGCCCTTACTCAGTAACTAGTTTTGCTGGAAAGCTGTTTTGAAAAAGCACCATTCCTACCTGCACAGCTGACACCTCCCACTGCTGAAGCTATCACTTCTCTCCACATCACTATTGGCTTTTGGTTGGTCATTTGGAGAACAGCCCAGTCCATCACCTTTCAAGGGGTTGGAAGTGGAGCCTCTGTTTGCAGATTCCTTCTCTTCTCCATGGGGTGAAGACATTTTTCTGCCTGAGGCAGAACACCAAATCCCCACCCCCCTCCAATTTACAGGGCAGAGTTCCAAGGGCCAGGCAAATTATTTTGGCAGCGGAGGTGGAAAATCCCACGAGCACCTCTTGTTGGCAATAAAAAGACCATCGCGGTTTAGGAAATAACAACTGGCTGACACCTCATGACATCCAAAATCAGTTGCCCGAGGAAGCTGTCTCACTCTGTTTAATGATAGGACTGGCCCCACGCACAGCTGTGGTAGCATATGTGTCTCTGGTTGGAACGCATCGAGTTGACACACACAGTTGACAGTGTACCAGGTTGCATTCTGTTTTATCTGTTCTGCTTCATTGCCACACTCCCCCCCCCCCCCCACAAATCCCGGGGGAGAGGAAGGCTCAAGGTAGCTTGCAACCACCTTTTCCAACTTGGTGCCCTCCAGATGTTTTGCAGTGGGGACAGCTGACAAACTGCCCCTCCTAATGAACAGACTCCCTACAATGGTACTTAACCTGGGTGATTTCATTCTGAAGGACAGGTTAGCTGTGAAGGCTGATTCAGAATGTGCTCCATATTTGCATTATCAGAGACCTTCTAAAAAAACTCCCCTGAGTGATATTTGCTCCTGAAAGTGCTAAAACAGCTTCTTAGGGGCCAAATACATACCCTCCAGCATTCCTCCGATGAAAATAAAAAGGTAAAGGGACCCCTGACCATTAGGTCCAGTCGTGACCGACTCTGGGGTTGTGGTGCTCATCTCGCTCTATAGGCCGAGGGAGCCGGCGTTTGTCCGCAGACAGCTTCCAGGTCATGTGACCAGCATGACTAAGCCGCTTCTGGCGAACCAGAGCAGCGTACGGAAACGCCGTTTACCTACCCGCCGGAGCGGTACCTATTTATCTACTTGCACTTTGATGTGCTTTCGAACTGTTAGCTTGGCAGGAGCAGGAGCTCACCCCGTTGTGGGGATTTGAACCGCCGGGACATCCTATTCAATAATAATAATAATAATAATAATAATAATAATACCTTATTAAAAGTTGTATAGTTATTTATCACCTTGACTTGGGGGTAGCATGACTCTATAACCTCCAACAGTTTTCTGATGAAAATCGGGACATCCTAAGGAAAACCAGGATCAAATAAGAAACCGGGATGGCTTCTGTAATTCCAGGATTGTCCTTGGAAAAAGGGACCCTTGGAGGGTCTGCAAATAGCAGCTGAGGGTGGGGATGCAATTTCTGCAGAAAACTGGAATGCAGAAGCAGGTTCTGGACTGGAGCCCTGTGGCTACTTTTACTTCAAAATAAAGGCTGGCCAATTTCCACAGACTTTTTTTTTTTTAAGTGGGTTTATCAGAATGTGTACCTTGTCCCTATGCTATGTAGTCAAAAGGGAACAAACTTTAAAACCGTAAAGCTGTGGTTTCCAAACGTGTAGCAATGTCTGGCCTATGTGAACATTTCTGCCTCTGGACCACCAAGGGTTAACAGACTAATCCTGTCTTTAAAATGCTAATACCTAACAATGGTCTGTGGATAAGTTAATTAGTGGAGCCAGCTTGTGTTTAATTATTTCACTTGACCTGGTGCAGCTTTATACAATAATCCCTTTAGAGAGGCGGATGGGGCTATTGGAAAAAAAATATGTGATTTAACCAAAAGAAAACTTTAAATCGTTTTTTGAGCCGAGCAGGTGCTTTTCTCTAACTTGAAATTGGAAGGGTACACTATTTTTCCACCGCAATGCAAGCTCATGTGGGGGAAGAAAAAGTAGATTTAAACTGCTAAGATTATGCTAAAACCCGGTGAGCCTTCCAGTCGAATACTTAACATTTTTTCCCCTTATTCAGCTGGGATTTTATTTATTGAATAATGTAAAAAGCAACCAGCTGTAGACAAGGTGGAGGGATTTGTGTGTATGTGTGTGTGTGTGTGAGAGAACAATTTGAATCAAAGTGCAGCACCCAGGGCTGGATGTGAAGTTACTCAAATGCACATGGAAATCAAGTGGTCTGCAAAAGTGGAGGTGCTCATAGAGCGTCCTGCCAGGTGGGTTGAATCTGCTAGCTTAACTTCCTGGCAGGCAGCGCCTTATTGCTCACTGGGAGGGAGGGTGTCCTGGCTCCCAGCTGTTGAAGAACAAGAACTCTAGGGAGAGTTCTTTCCAAGGTCTTTAACGTTTAGGGTGATGCTGGTTAAAGACACAGCAGGCAGTTAATCTGAAGAACAGTTATACAAAGGCATGGAAGGTGTCTAGCTAAGAAGCTGATCCGACACTAGCATAACGGCCTCGGTGCAGAATATCTGAAGGAGCGTCTCCACCCCCATCGTTCTACCCGGACACTGAGGTCCAGCGCTGAGGACCTTCTGGCGGTTCCCTCACTGCGAGAAGCCAAGTTACAGGGAACCAGGCAGAGGGCCTTCTCGGCAGTGGCACCCGCCCTGTGAAACATCCTCCCACCAGATGTCAAAGAGAACAACAACTTTTAGAAGACATCTGAAGGCAGCCCTGTTTAGGGAAGCTTTTAATGTTTGATGCATTACTGTATTTTAATATTGTGTTGGAAGTCGCCCAGAGTGGCCGGGGAAGCTCAGCCAGATGGGCGGGGTATAAATAAATTATTATTATTATTATTATTATTATTATTATTATTATTCCCCATGCTATTCTTTATAAAGGAATGGGGCAGGCTCTGCTTAGTGCAGCAAGTGGTTCTGCTCCTAAAGAGAGCAGCCTAGCACTCCAACTTGAAGGCAAGATCTGCTCCATCAGTTCATGCCTTCTTTGGTGGAGTTGGCACATAGGTGATGGGTGTGTGTGTGCCTCTGCCCCCTCTGGAGAGGCCAGGATATACACAGCATCAGGGGCACCAACTTGTCCCCCATATTGGTGAGGCACATCATGTGATTTCACGTGACGTGTCCTGCCCAGTGGGACATTCCGTGGGGAGGCAGAAGCAGAACGTGGCACTGGGCTCCGCCGCTCGGCCTCCTCCCCACGAGGCATCGGGCATGGGGAGGGGGGGAAAGGAGGTAGAACACGACACTGGGCTCCCACGGCTCCTGGGTGGGGGCTGGGGCACCCGTAGGGCACCCAGCAGTGGTGGGGGATGTCGGCCCCTTCAATGTTGTGGGGGAGGGCCCCTGTTCATAGTGCCCTCTAAACCCGGTGCCAGTGCCCAGCATCCGACAACTCCAGGGTGGCATGAGAGGCACTGTGGAAGTGTCACAGATAGGCTCTGAAGGCTGTGGAGAGAGTAGCAGGGCTTGGGGAGGGAGGCAGGGCTTGGGGCTCTTGCCTTGGAGACAGGTGATTCGAGGGAGCAGGTTGAAAAGATCCCATACACTTGGACCCTACCCAGGATACTTATTATCAGACTCCCCCAAGTCTGGCAGAGACCTCCTCAACCTGCTGGAGGTCTCCTCCACATACCCAACAACCCTGGATTGTTCTGACTTGGCCAGCCCAGGACAGAGAAGGTGAGGCAGTAGGGAGGTCAGCATGGTGCAAGTAGCCTTTCAAGTTGGTCAGATTGGTTCTGCCAGTGCGTTTGCACCATGCCACCCTCGCTGCCCTCTCCCCCCACTCTCCCTCCTGGGAAGCAGCAGTAACAAAACTGCCAGGAATCTAGCTTATCCAACTCATCTGGTGAGCTGCTTCTAGGAGGAACCATATTCAGGATCATCAGAAGCTTGGTGGTGAATGGGAAAAAGGATATATCAAACAGCAACTTACTGAGATACAAATGTACTGCGTGAGAGACCTAGAGGCCATCCAATATATATACATAGTTTTGACCCTTCCACATGAGAAGGGAAGAAAAGCTTGTTGGATCAGACCAATGGCCCATCTACTCCAGCATCCTGTTCTCACAGTGGCCAACCAGTAGAGCCAGATGAGGACCTTTGGAGGGCCTGAGCAATGAAAATATTATGGTGGCCCCATACGGAATTCAAAATGAAGGCAATACATAATGTACAATTAAAATCCAACCGGCTGTATAGTTCACTCTGCCTTAACGTGGGAACACAGATGCAAATGATTGGAAACCCTCCAGGCATCTCTATCTGGCCACTGTTATTTTTTCCTAGGTCTCATCATCTCCCATGGACTGTCCCATGGACTGCAAGAAAATCAAACGTATCCATTCTTAAGGAAATCAGCCCTGAGTGCTCACTGGAAGGACAGATCGTGAAGCTGAGGCTCCAATACTTTGGCCACCCCATGAGAAGAGAAGACTCCGTGGAAAAGACCCTGATGTTGGGAAGGATGGAGGGCACAAGGAGAAGGGGATGGCAGAGGACGAGATGGTTGGACAGTGTTCTTGAAGCTACCAGCATGAGTTTGACCAAACTGCGGGAGGCAGTGGAAGACAGGAGTGCCTGGCATGCTCTGGTCCATGGGGACACGAAGAGTCGGACACGACTAAACGACTAAACAACAAACAACATCATCTCCCTAGCCACACTCCTCACTTCATATCCCCCTTGAGAGGTCTTCCCTAGCTGGAATGCCTCACTGAACTCTGGTCATTCTTCTTCCTTGCTCGGATGGAAGATAAGAGATGTGTGGATGCGTTCAGAAATGGCCTACCTTACAAAGGCAGAATTCACATCCATTGCTCCACCCACATTTACCTCTCTCCATGCCCACTGTTGGCATGTTGCATCCAGAAGGGGATGTGGCCTTTTTGGGTTGCAAAAGGTTCTCCACCCCAACATACATTAACGTCTGTGATGGAGGAGAGGTGCATGTTTTTAATGCTCACTGTGAGGCACTTTGAGCAGGAGAAGTTGGGTAGAAATATTTCAAGCCAACAAATAATTGTATCTGCTTTCATTTCTAGGAATCCTGAGGAGAGAGCTAAACCTTGAAGAGTGTTGTTAGCAACTCACCCTCGCACGGAGCAATGGATCCAAACTACAAGAAAGAAGATTCCACCTAAATATTAGGAAGAACTTCCTGACAGTAAGAGCTGTTCGACAGTGGAATTTGCTGCCAAGGAGTGTGGTGGAGTCTCCTTCTTTGGAGGTCTTTAAGCAGAGGCTTGACAACCATATGTCAGGAGTGCTCTGATGGTGTTTCCTGCTTGGCAGGGGATTGGACTCGATGGCCCTTGTGGTCTCTTCCAACTCTATGATTCTATGATTCTATAAATATTAATACGGCATCCCCCATTCTTCCCAAGGCAAAAACAGGGCCTGTGATTCAGCAGGCATAGTGAGCAAAAAAATAGAGGCTATTTCTGCATTCATACATCAGTGGATTCCATTTTCCTGGCGTTTCCCTAACTTTTAATTTCTGCATTATATCTGAGCTTCCACACAACTTAAAGGCCAGTTCCAGAAATACACTGGAATACAGTGCAAGTTTAGTGCTCATTTCCATGTTATTTGCAAATGGATTTCCACCCCTGGAAGCAAAGAACATGGAAATGAGCACTAAACTTGCTATTTTCCCGGAAGTGGCTTTTATGTTGTGCAAAAGCTCAAATATGATGCAGAAATTAACAGTTAGGAAAACATTGGGAAAACGGAATGAGCTGCTGCCACAGCTCTTGCCACATATCTATGCATGGGAACCCTTAAGAACTTTTCTCCTCATTTAGGTCTTCTAATGAGGCCTTAAAGGACCATAAAGAAGGCTGATCGCCGAAGAATTGATGCTTTTGAATTATGGTGCTGGAGGAGACTCTTGAGAGTCCCATGGACTGCAAGAAGATCAAACGTATCCATTCTTAAGGAAATCAGCCCTGAGTGCTCACTGGAAGGACAGATCGTGAAGCTGAGGCTCCAATACTTTGGCCACCTCATGAGAAGAGAAGACTCCCTGGAAAAGATCCTGATGTTGGGAAAGATTGAGGGCACAAGAAGAAGGGGACGACAGAGGATGAGATGGTTAGACAGTGTTCTCGAAGCTACAAACGTGAGTCTGACCAAACTGTGGGAGGCAGTGGAAGACAGGAGTGCCTGGCGTGCTCTGGTCCATGGGGTCATGAAGAGTCAGACACGACTAAACGACTAAACAACAACAACAATGAGGCCTTCCTGTTAGGGAAAACTAGACACGACTCCATTCATACAATTAGCAATTGTGTGAATGGCTTTTTAAAAAAGTAAATTGATTGATTACTTGTTTAACAAAATTTACATACCGCTTACTCGGCAGATGACCTCTGAGTGGTTTACATAGGGCAATTTAAAACAGCCAATGGAGTTCCCTTTAGACCTGGTGGACATAGGGGGAAAAGGTGTCACCAGTCCCCTCAAGATTCCCCAGCAGGTGTCAGGATGCTGTCAGCGGCTCCCGGCTGGTTGCCCAGGAAAGTATAAAGACAAGGAAAAGTTTCTTACAGTCATTCTTTATTTCAAACTTTGCAGAGAGAGGCCATAGAACCCAGCCTCTTGGATAATGGCATTGTCTCAAGTGAATCTCCACCCCCATCTCTCCCACTTAATCATTTGTCATCATCATCATCACCTCCTCTACAGGTGCCGCTAAGTGCCCTCTGTCTTTGAGCTCTTTGCTCTCCTACTTTTAAGGCTCACCAGGCTCTGGGAGATGGTGGGTCTGGAGTGCTTTCTAGTGACAGCGTGTCAGCCAGCTGTTGCTCTGGCTCTCCTGTGATTTCCCAACTTTCCTCCTCATTTGACTCTGAGCTGTGACCTCCCTGTAGGGTAAGGATGGGGAGGCCGTCTCCACCATTCCTACTCTGCTCAGGCCCTGACAGCAGGGTCTCAGCCCCCCAATATTAAGGGGCAGAGGGGGCCGAACAGCTGAGCTGAGTGCAGTGCGGCATCAAAGGCAGCCTTCTCCTGAGCATGAGAAGAGGCGCTGCAGCCATGGATGCTACATGGCACTGGGCAAGACCTCCTCGTGATGATGTGCCTCCTCCTGATGACATGCATGTGCTGTGTGCTGCACACGTGGTTCCACAGGTGTACATTGGGCGTGTGACATCATTTTTGCAAAATGCTGCTGGGCCCCCAACTTTCAGCCCACGGTGGCGCCTCTGCTCTAGACATTATGGACTGCAATTCTCACAATTTCTGCCTATTGGCTATGGTGCCTGGTGCTCAGGGACATCTTACCCATAGGCGCTAGGGATGCTGGGCACCCAGGTGCCAGGCTCTCAGGGGTGCCAGGCTGAGAGTCCAGGGCCTAAGAGTTGAATCCGGGGAAGAGCCCGCACATCAGTTGGAGTGCCGCGATGGGCTCTTCTGCTGTGGGTAGCTCTGCGCTGTGATTTCGGGGGTGACTGAGCCAGCGAGATGCTGAGGTGGCCGGCTGGCTCTGCTCTCCTGCATGCCTGGGACTGGGCAACTGGGGGGGGGCACCAGGTGGATCTTTGCACCCCGGCACCACATATGCTTAAGACAGCCCTGCTGGTGCTGATGGGAGTTGGAGTCCAGCAACATAGGGACTCCACTGTGTTGGCTATCATGAATCTTAGCCTGGAGAAGAGGAGGTTAAGGGGTGATATGATAGCCATGTTCAAATATATAAAAGGATGTCACATAGAGGAGGGAGAAAGGTTGTTTTCTGCTGCTCCAGAGAAGCGGACACAGAGCAATGGATCCAAACTACAAGAAAGAAGATTCCACCTAAACATTAGGAAGAACTTCCTGACAGTAAGAGCTGTTCGACAGTGGAATTTGTTGCCAAGGAGTGTGGTGGAGTCTCCTTCTTTGGAGGTCTTTAAGCAGAGGCTTGACAACCATATGTCAGGAGTGCTCTGATGGTGTTTCCTGCTTGGCAGGGGGTTGGACTCGATGGCCCTTGTGGTCTCTTCCAACTCTATGATTCTATGATTCTATGATTCTAAGCTATTCATTTACAAATGCCTATAAATGCAAACATTAAAATGCAGGTTCAAGGAGGTCCGATCCAGAAAAGGACCTGGGAGGCAGATGAGGTTTCAAGCCTTTGCTTAAATTGGGACGGGTTTGGGCTCCTGTGCCTGCTGACTGGAAGCTTCTTGCCTAGTGGGAAAGGCCATTGCTCAGAGATAGAACATCTGCTTTGCAGGTGGAAGAAGGTCCTGGATCAATCCCTGGCTCCTCCACATACAACTGGGAATGTCCAATGTCTAAAATGCTAGAGACCCACTGCTTATGAGTGTTGACAACACTGGGCTAAATGATATGAATCAGTGTAATGCATTCCTGAGTTCCTATGTGCAAAATGTGATCCAGATTCTGAGTGCAGCGGGGGCCAAGCCCATGCAATCCCCACCACCATGACATGGACTTGACCCTGATCCATCAGAAGTGTGGTGGATGCCATTCTGCAAGACTAAATAGTGTGTGTGTGTGTGTGTGTGTGTGTGTGTTTAAAGCTGCTTCTGTCTCCTCCCTCCACAAACCCCTCACGTCCTTGCATTATGGCAATTAATTCACCAGAAGGTACAGAGCACATTTCTAAGAGTATTAGCTTGGGTTACACAAAGAAACTCCTTTTGCTAATGAGTGACATTATACACGACACTAATGTGCTATTAAAGGTCATGGTTGCACATAATGACAAAATCAAAATGGAGCGAGGTGAGATTATTTTATACACTTCTCGTACTAACACCAGCTCCCAGCCAACAGTTTAAATCTATGGCTGGCTAAATTCGGTTTAGCGCTAATCAGCTGTTTCCTTTGACAGGAAATGTTGCTGCAGAAATAGGGACAATTTCCTAGTAGAATAATTTCAACCGTTTGATTATTTTAGTAATGATACCCAAGCTTATTAACATATAAAACCTTTGTATTTATGTTTTTATTGCACAGGCCCGCAGAGTTAAAAGCTAGCAGAAATAATGCCATAGAAATGAATGCCGTTCATAGAGGTTTGCAGTTCATTATATGCAATGAATGTTCAACTTCACAAATCTCTTGGAAAGGGGCAGGACAAATAAGCAGCAAATAAGCCATGTGGAACAACTCACGAAAATGAGAGGAAAGGGTCGATTCATATCTCCTCTTGGATCAGGACCTATTTTTTGTGGGGAAATGGAGAACAAGCTCTTGTGGTCTCTGAATTGTTCATTTCTCCACTGGAACACATGCTGAAACCCAACGATCATTTCCCTTACTTCATGGGGCAAGCATATAAGAGCAGAGCATCTTTGTCCCTTCTCTCTTGCTTCTTCATGATTTCTCTCTCTCTCTCTCCCCTCCCACAACCCCACAACCAAGGATGGAAATAATAAAACCCGAAATAAAAATAAACGGAAGGCCGCCTTGCAACAAAGGTGTCATTTTCCTTATAGCCATTTGTTCTCATTTGACAAGAGACAACCTGCACACTGTGGGAAGTCACAGATATGTAACTTGGTTGCACATCAAGGTCTTTCTGGAGAAATTCTGCAGCAGATGGTGCAACATGCCTGCTTGAAGATGAGGGTAAATCTTTAGACGGGCAAAAAACCAGAAGGAGAGGGAACTGATTGGAAAATGGCAACAGCCAAAAATAACCACCAGCAAAGTAGATGAACATAAGAAGAGGCCTGCTGTATCAGGTCAATGGTCCATCTAGGTCAATATCTGGTTCTCACAGTGGCCAACCGGATGCCTTTGGGAAACTCGCAAGCAGGATCCAAGGAGAAGAACACTCTCGACTTCTGTGGTTTCTAGCAACTTGCATTCAGAAGTGTTATTGCCACCTTGGTCTGATACGCCCAAGTTAGTATTTCATCCTTCTCTTCCCAGCTTAAAGAAAGCATAAAATGGGCATGGAAGGAATTCACTTGTTGCAGAGGGAATCTCTAGTAGAGATCAACTTCAGGGCCAGGGTCAAGGGATGGTGAATCCCATGAGCAAAATGCCTAGTTAGAATGATCAGCTGCGCTGCAGTGAATCAAGGGCCCCAAGTCCAAAGTCTGAGACCTGATGTACTTAGAGGATTACCTGCTCCCATACTCCAGGGTTGGGGTACCTGATCTCCTCTAAATATTGTTGGTCTACAACTCCTATCATCCCTGATGGCTGGGGCTGGTACAAGTTGAAGTCCCACAAGATATGGAGGGTCACAAGATCTCCATCACTTTACAGTTTGAGCATCCTCCAGGTGCCTCCATTGTCTAAAGTGAGACAGGTGGTGACTAGGGAGAGGGCTCTTTAGTTATGACACACAACCTATAGGATGTCTTTGCCATGGAGTCTTGCCTGGCGCTCTCATTTATGTCCTTTTGGCTCCAAGTGGGGTCCTATTTATTCTTCCAAGCTTTTAATCTGCAGTGGGAACTGTTCTGATGCTTTGTGGTCTTTATGATGCTATTTATTCTGGTTGTGCCACATTCGGACTGTCACTGTTTGGAGGTGGGATTCACTCGCATACTATCAAATTCTGGTTGCACAGTTAAAGTTGATTTGCACAAGAAACCTGTTTTCCCCAAAGACTTGAATATTTGCAATATGGAAAGCGATGGGAAAGTGTGAGATAAGACTTGCTATGATGCAAAGTCATCTAACTCCCCACGGAACATCATCCTGGCTTGTTTTCATATTTTTAAATATTACTATTCATTATCATTTATTTTATTTTCTTAAATTTAATCCCCACCTTTCCTCCTAAATGAGCCCATATTATTGTTAGGATTTGTAAGATGCCCTGGAAATGCTTTTCATTAAACAGCACGAGGAAGATTATACCCAACCCGTCTTGTTGGAACGTTGGGATTTTGTTAATAATAAAAGCTATAATGAGTGAGCATGTCCAAACCCCTACAATGAAATAAATTATCTGATTTTGTACAAAACTTTGTTCTAGCATTATTGGTTCCTTCCACCAGTGTATGTGGGAAAAGGAAATATCATAGAATCATAGAGTTGGAAGAGACCACAAGGGTCATCGAGTCCAACCCCCTGCCAAGCAGGAAACACCATCAGAGCACTCCTGACATATGGTTGTCAAGCCTCTGCTTAAAGACCTCCAAAGAAGGAGACTCCACCACACTCCTTGGCAGCAAATTCCACTGTCAAACAGCTCTTACTGTCAGGAAGTTCTTCCTAATGTTTAGGTGGAATCTTCTTTCTTGTAGTTTGGATCCATTGCTCCGTGTCCGCTTCTCTGGAGCAGCAGAAAACAACCTTTCTCCCTCCTCTATGTGACATCCTTTTATATATTTGAACATGGCTATCATATCACCCCTTAACCTCCTCTTCTCCAGGCTAAACATGCCCAGCTCCCTTAGCCGTTCCTCATAAGGCATCGTTTCCAGGCCTTTGACCATTTTGGTTGCCCTCCTCTGGACACGTTCCAGTTTGTCAGTGTCCTTCTTGAACTGTGGTGCCCAGAACTGGACACAGTACTCCAGGTGAGGTCTGACCAGAGCAGAATACAGTGGCACTATTACTTCCCTTGATCTAGATGCTATACTCCTATTGATGCAGCCCAGAATTGCATTGGCTTTTTTAGCTGCCGCGTCACACTGTTGGCTCATGTCAAGTTTGTGGTCAACCAAGACTCCTAGATCCTTTTCACATGTACTGCTCTCAAGCCAGGTGTCACCCATCTTGTATTTGTGCCTCTCATTTTTTTTGCCCAAGTGCAATACTTTACATTTCTCCCTGTTAAAATTCATCTTGTTTGTTTTGGCCCAGTTCTCTAATCTGTCAAGGTCGTTTTGAAGTGTGATCCTGTCCTCTGGGGTGTTAGCCCAGAAATGTTCAGTTCCCTCCCCCACCACATTCATAACTAAATAAGCCACTAACTCTTCTACCAGAAAGCTCTCCCTTTTATCTTTCACTTGGTGGAGAAACCCAATCTCAGAGTGCTGCAGTTTCTGAGAGCCAAGCAGCGGTAATCACAGAGCTGGGGGTTCATGCATTTTTTAAAAGCGCTATGCGCGACCCTGCTCCAGTAATTTTTGGAAGAATTTTACTAGGGAAATTCCATACGAAGTGATTCAAAAGCCTCTGACTCTTTGGTTTTTAAGAAGAGATGAATGTGCTAGTAAAGACTATGTGTTTAAAGAAGATTGTGGGAAAGTGAGTGCCATTCCTGCTACAAGCGACACAGAGCTGAAATACTTATTATCTCAAATAAGTCCTGGTGGCATTTGAGAAGTCTCAACATTTATTGCCATGCCAGCAATACGCATGGAAATGCAGTCGCTTTCTCTGCTTTCCCCTCTCTCTGTGTCCTCCCTCCCTCCACTTTTTATGTGCTCAAAGTCCTCTTTTATAAAATATTTAGTTCAAGCTCTCCAGAGGGCTGGATCGCCTTTGCTGTAGACCGGATGAAGCTTTACAAGGCTGCAGAGAAATATACCCAGCCGCAAGAGAGATCAGTGCAGTTGTATCCAAGAATGCTGGGAAATGCTATCAGTATCTCAGCTGTTGGTAGGAACTATGGATGGGACAGAAATTCAATTCAGTTTGCATTTAAAGACAACATTCAAACTTTCCGAAACAAGTTGAAAACCGAAACACAGCCATCCTTTGAAATTCACACTTCTCCAAATTTCCGAATGCAATTCTCCCCCCAAATAATGTGTAGAAAAATGCATGTATTAGTGAGAATGACATACAAAATACATTAGGGACAATTGCTTTGCAAAAATGTGTATATCAGGAGAAAATTGCACATATGAATTGCACTGATGAATTTTCAGGAGTACTTTTTATTTTTTTTTAAAAAACCCTCAAACCAAAGTGAAGAACTGAAGACTGCTTAAGTTTAAGACTGAAAAAATGAGAACCTGAGAGAAATCAAAACTGACTGATTGGCCCATCCCTAGTTAGGAACCCAGGAAGATGGCTTAATATTGAATCAGATTGATAGCTCAGTTGGTTAGAGTGTGGTGATGATAACGCCAGGGCTGAAGGTTCAATCCCCATATGGGACAGCTGCATCTTTCTGCATTGCAGGGGGTTGGACTAGATGATCCTCAGGGTCCCTTCCAACTCTACAATTCTATGATTCTATGACCATAGGCTCATCTAGGTCAGTGTTGACCACATTCACTGGCAGCGGGTCTATAGGGCTTCAGACAGGGGAAATCCACAGTCCTACCTGGTAATTCCAGGGATTGAATGTGGGACCTTGTGCATGTAAAGCATGTTCTCTGCCATTGGGCTTTCCACCCATCTCCAACCTTTGACCTTGGGTGATCACTGTGGTCCTCTTCAGTGCCACCAAAGACATTCAAACTCTCAGATACAATTAAAGTGGTGGCACAAGAAACTCATTGGGTGTTTCCCCAATCATTTAATAAGGGGTAGTCATTCAGTTAATAGTAATGTGGTGATAGTTTGCCATAAGGAGAACTTGAAAGATGGTCTATCTCAACACACAAGGCATGTGTTGTGCTGTGTTGGGAGCCCTATACCAAGTCAGACAATTGGTCCATGATCTGAACTGTCTGGCAGATGCTCTCCAAGAGTTTCAATCAAGGATCTCTGCCAGCTCTAGTTGGAGATGGAGGGAGTTGAGCCTGGGACCTTCTGCATGCGGAGCAGGTGCTCTACTACCCCATCAAAGCATAGATGACCACGAGATGTCCATCCTTCTTCATCTGCTCTCTGTGCTGCAAGTCCTGTACCACATCCCCAGCTCACAGGCTTCCTCCTGTCATGAAGTAATCTGAAATATCTCCTTACTCCATAAGCTGCAGGATAGCATGACAAAGAAGACCAAGGATATCATCTGTTTCAGGGAGTCAGCTGAGAAGCTTCTCTTCCCTGCAGTTGTTTCATGGCTCAGGTGCACCAATTTAACATGTGTCGTTCCTGGAAGCCACATAATCCCTCCAAAGAAAGCCCATACAGATCCCTTTGTTTGTCAGTATCAGTGGCGTGAAGAATAAGCTCGCCCGAGCAAGCTGTGCTGCCTTTGCAACCCTAGGTGGGATGACACCATCTGTGGTTTATTCTGCACAGCTTCTTTTTCAGATAACTTTTTCTTTGCTGGATTGTGAAGCATTGAAACAGGAGGACCTGATGGCGCGATAATGCCAAGGCTGTGTACGCAAGCATGTACATTTGAAGTATGTTTGAAGCACACGACTTTCTCCAAATAATCCTGGGAATGGTAGTTTACCCCCCCCCCCCCGAATTACAGTGTTGGGGCGTGTGCAGAGTGCCCATTCGACATGCCAGCAGAAGGTGTCAATGGAACAGAAAAACACCAGATAGTTTGGGTCGGGTCAGGTCCTTTACTGACAGTATAATGCAGTTCCATGGCTTATAGGATACATGTTGTTGTTGTTGTTTAGTCGTGTCTGACTCTTCATGACCCCATGGATCAGAGCACGCCAGGCACTCCTGTCTTCCACTGCCTCCCGCAGTTTGGTCAAACTCATGCTGGTAGCTTCGAGAACACTATCAAACCATCTCGTCCTCTGTCGTCCCCTTCTCCTTGTGCCCTCCATCTTTCCCAACATCAGGGTCTTTTCCAGGGAGTCTTTTCTTCTCATGAAGTGGCCAAAGTATTGGAGCCTCAGCTTCACGATCTGTCCTTCCAGTGAGCACCCAGGGCTGATTTCCTTAAGAATGGATCGGTTTGATCTTCTTGCAATCCACAGGACTCTCAAGAGTCTCCTCCAGCACCATAATTCAAAAGCATCAATTCTTCGGCAATTAGCCTTCTTTATGGTCCAGCTCTCACTTCCATACATCACTACTGGGAAAACCATAGCTTTAACTATATGGACCTTTGTCGGCAAGGTGATGTCTCTGCTTTTTAAGATGCTGTCATAGGATACACACAGTTGTAATATACAGTCCTTCCAGCAGCATACAGATTCCCATGGGAATCTGGTCAGTCACTGTGAGAACAGGATGCCATTGGCCTGATCCAGCAACCTTTGCTTATGTTAGTGTGATCAGAAACCCTACCTTTATACACAGGGTGTATCTGCATATGAGAGGGAGGTAGCTTAGTTTCACTCCAAAGAAAAGGCTCCCTATGTTTAAACAACTATTTAAATAAATAGCTTCAATTTCAATGAATGGAAATCATGGTGGAGCCGGCCACTGCAATGCCATTCTATATATCTCTCTTTTTTAATTGAGGTCCATGGGCTTGGCAAGAAGGAAAGCTGTTGGAAATGTTGCATGTGGAGCTCTGAAATGTGTTTTGTTTGTCTGTTAAAGCACAGTAGTGGAGGGTCTGGGTTTGTTTGTTTTTAAAGAATGCTGTGGATACAACCCAATTACCAGGGAGAAAAGGGGCCGATACGAAGCTGTAAACTTAAACAATAACAACAATAAGAATAAAAACCACTTGGCCACGTCTTGATTATTTTAAAGTCAGAAAGCTACAGACTTCAGCTCCCCTCACCCACAAGAGATTATGGAAGAAAGACAATCATTTTTTACATCACATACAAAAAGTCCCCTAGACCTCCTCGTCTACAATTTGGCAACCTTAATTCCCTCTGGAAGAGCTCCTGTGCCTGTAGATTTTATCCGCTTTGACCAAAAAGACTTTTTAAAAAATAAATAAATAGATTTGCCTCATTTTATACAGAGCAACTTGGAACCCCAAACACAGATTGAAGTGCAGAAACCACAGTGTGACTCAGAAGCAGACTGGAATGTTTTAAAAATGCACAGACACAGATATGGTGCAAATCTCAGGGCATCTGCACACTCCTAGTATATTTCTGTATGCCTTCTGCAACAGCTCTAAAAATTCCCTTCCACCAAAATGTCTAATAACACTCCTCTGTCCCTCTTTCTCCTGGCTGTGCATTTTTCTTGCTAATCCATATATTGCTTGCCAGTGCCTGACATTTCCTCTTTAATCTTGAAACATTCCTTAACAAACTACTTTCTCCTCCTTTGCCCTTTACACGTTTCAGCAGCAACATTTGCTTTCAACCTCTTAATTTTTTTCTTTTACACTCGCCTGTTTATTTCAATGCACCTTTGAATCTCCCACTGATGAAATATCATCTGAACATCCTGAACTACAAACTACCTACTTGCCTAACAATCCCTTCATTAGCTCAATGGAAATGACAACCTTTTGTCCTGCTTTGGCATTTTACGCTGTCATGCGAGGACGGAGCTTAAAGCAGGCTGCTGCGAAACCAGCTCCCTTTAATATATTTTTTAAGAACTATAGTCCAATTATCACTATCTTCTTTGGGGATCCATTCAATTAAGTGCAGTCATAATGAGTGAATGGACACATGGCTCTGTCACCATATCTATAGCCTCATTAATGGGAACCAGGTAATATAGCTTTAAATCCATCAGTAATTCATATGATGCTTCCCTCCTTCTTCTGCAGTTTGGGTGGCTTTTTCTATCTTTACTTACTGAAGACAAGGGTAATATTTCAAGGGGTTAAAGTGTTTTTTCCAACCATGGTATGGGCCTGACTTTATTCAGTTTTGCAAACGGCATGGCAGTATTTGAAACTGAATGCTGGTTCAGCCATGAGCCCCTAGCCCCCGTCCCGCTATTGATAGGCAGACCGTTTATAGTAAAGGATGCTCTAGTGATGTTTCATCAGTGGGAGGTAATTGCTGCAAGACGGCCTCTTGACAGCTGGGGATCTCTCTGTGAGTTTGAATGGGATACCCATCAGGGTTTAAAGAAGGTGGCATTTCTCCATCTGAAGGAAGGGAGAATGGGTTCGTGTTTCCATTTGGGAAAGAGAGATAGGAGGTAATGAAGAGCAGAGAGTTTTTTTAAAAAGGCAAGGAGGTTGGAAGAGAGAAAGCTTCCAGCTAGAGTTAGCTAGTACTGGCAGTGTACTGATCACATTGCTCTCTGAGGCTCTATCACATGGGTAGGCAAACTAAGGCCTGGGAGCCGGATCCAGCCCAATCGCCTTCTAAATCCAGCCCGCGGACGATCCGGGAATCAGCATGTTTTTACATGAGTAGAATGTGTCCTTTTATTTAAAATGCATCTCTGGGTTATTTGTGGGGCATAGGAATTTGTTCATCCCCCCCCCCCAATATAGTCCGGCCCCCCACAAGGTCTGAGGGACAGTGGACCAGCTCCCTGCTGAAAAAGTTTGCCAACCCCAGCTCTAGCATGTCAGTATGCCTATTGCTCAATGGTTGAACAGATGCTTTGCTTGCAGAAGTCTCAGATTCAATTTCTGGAATCTCCAGTTAGAGCAGATAATGTAGACCACTGTATTAGGCGGTGCCATCATTCATTCCTTACTTACACATAAAAATTCTATTCCACCTATTTCTCCAAAGCAAAGCGACTATATCACCAGCCAGTAGCAAAAGCAGAATAAAGAAAAGATAATGCCCAACTCACAGATATCACTTCAAATTAGTAAGCTAACAATGCCCAACGTGTTCAACAAATTACATCAGCACAAAGATAACACAGAATGAGGTCTTCTTCAACCCTCTGGGGCCTGATGGATCTCGAGCAGCAAGGCATTCCAGAAGGTGGAGGCCACAACAGAAAACGTTCTGCCCCAAGTTGACACCAGCTTTGCCCCCTGAGGCCCAGGCAATCAGAGAAGGGTCCCAGGTGATGAATGAACCATATCGGGGAATCATAGAATCATAGAGTTGGAAGAGACCACAAGGGCCATCGAGTCCAACCCCCTGCCAAGCAGGAAACACCATCAGAGCACTCCTGACATATGGTTGTCAAGCCTCTGCTTAAAGACCTCCAAAGAAGGAGACTCCACCACACTCCTTGGCAGCAAATTCCACTGTCAAACAGCTCTTACTGTCAGGAAGTTCTTCCTAATGTTTAGGTGGAATCTTCTTTCTTGTAGTTTGGATCCATTGCTCCGTGTCCGCTTCTCTGGAGCAGCAGAAAACAACCTTTCCCCCTCCTCTATGTGACATCCTTTTATATATTTGAACATGGCTATCATATCACCCCTTAACCTCCTCTTCTCCAGGCTAAACATGCCCAGCTCCCTTAGCCGTTCCTCATAAGGCATCATTTCCAGGCCTTTGACCATTTTGGTTGCCCTCCTCTGGACACGTTCCAGTTTGTCAGTGTCCTTCTTGAACTGTGGTGCCCAGAACTGGACACTGTACTCCAGGTGAGGTCTGACCAGAGCAGAATACAGTGGCACTATTACTTCCCTTGATCTAGATGCTATACTCCTATTGATGAGGCCCAGAATTGCATTGGCTTTTTTAGCTGCCGCGTCACACTGTTGGCTCATGTCAAGTTTGTGGTCAACCAAGACTCCTAGATCCTTTTCACATGTACTGCTCTCAAGCCAGGGGAGACCATAAGTGGTGGTGAAATGCTCCTGTGTACAGTGGTACCTCAGGTTAAGTACTTAATTTGTTCCAGAGGTCCGTTCTTAAACTGAAATGGTGCTTAACCTGAAGCACCACTTTAGCTAATGGGGCCTCCTGCTGCCACCGCGCCACCGGAGCACAATTTCTGTTCTCATCCTGAAGCAAAGTTCTTAACCCGAGGTACTATTTCTGGGTTAGCGGAGTGTGTAACCTGAAGCATATGGAACCTGAAGTGTATATAGCCCAAGGTACCACTGTGCATGTAGGTGCCTGTGCACATATAGGTGCCTGTTTCCTTTCTTGTGCAAAGGAAACAGCCATGCTGTCCACTGGGAGCTCTCACCTCTTGGGGAAATGGAGAATATGCAACAGATTCTTCAGCTTCTAACCTGCAATTAATCAATCTGTTCAAAGCCATTGACCAGAATAATACTCTGCTGGAAGGCAAATGTTGTTCCCAAGCCTCGCTAAACGAAGAGCAACACCTTCAGCTTTTCTGTGGCTGCTGTTCCAAGTTGTGACAGTAAGCCTCCTACTACCATAGGAAGCTGTCTTGTACTTGGTCAGGTCAAATCATTGGTCTATCTGACTCAGCTTTGCCTACACGGACTGGCAGCAGCTTTCCAGGAGTTCAGGCAGGGGTCCCTTCCAGCCCTAACCTGGAGATGCCCAGGATTGTACCAGGGACCTTCTGTTTGCAAAGCAGATCTTCCACTGAG
Source organism: Podarcis pityusensis (assembly GCF_964106645.2). NCBI lineage: Eukaryota > Metazoa > Chordata > Lepidosauria > Squamata > Lacertidae > Podarcis > Podarcis pityusensis. Next base: position 10,795,855 of record NC_138030.1, read on the forward strand.
CTACGAACTTCTTTGTTCAATTGCCCTGTCTGGGGATGAAGCCAATGGAAGCAATTTTCTCAGGTTCTGTTCAGTCGCTGACACTCGCAGCCTCTTTAACATTCTCCACCTACCCAACTGACTTACCCAACACGAGCCGATTCTGCTGCCTAAGGGTCAATTGTAGCTGATAAGTCTGCTTCAGGCAAGCCAGAGAGCTCCATGCCAGCTCCACCTGGCACCCCTCCTGTTTTCTCTTTCCAAATCTTTTTGACGGCCCATCAGGTCCCCCACTGCTGGCTGCTGACTGGCTGTCAATGTTTCCCTCAAGTTCTCTGAATTCACCAGTGGCCACCTTCCTCCTGCTCAGAGGCGGCGTTCAAGGATTTCCGCTCTGAGGCTTGGCGGGGATGTGTCAAAGCAGCCCGGAATCCTTAAAGCCTTTATGCAGCCTCCGAGCAGAAAAAGGCAGCCCGAGGTGTTTGAAAGAAACAGACAGAAACAGTGGTGCGGGGAGGGCGGGAGCGGAGAAAGGAAAAAGCAGGGAGGGTGGGAGGGCAAGAGTTTGGGCAGCTGCCTCTCCTTGGGAACTTGGAGACTTTGAGGCAGCTTGCAAGGATAGGAAGAAAGGGGGGGCATTACGACTGGCATCTCCCTGCACATTAGATTTTGGCACTTTAGATCCATGGCTTTCAAAGAAGGAGGCAGGACTCTGAAAGTTACTGCAGTCAGTGCCAGAAGAGGCAGAGTCTCCTCCTGATCTCTCTGACCCTTCACTTTCAAGCAGGAAAAGCATGTTTGGCATAGTCAGTGTATGTCTGGGAGCTATAGCTCTATGCTGCAAAAGAGGGGAGGGGGTTCGTGACCATCATCAACACCATTATTTTGTCATCTTCACTATTTATGAAACTTGCTAGTCACTAGCTGTGACTCACAACCCATTTAAAAACATAAGCACAACTAAAAATATATTACTCTGCGAACCTCTCTTATTCTGTGAACGGCCCTGAGATCTTTTGATTGAGGGCAGGATATAAATTATAATAATAAAATAATAATACTATATAAATCTATTTATGCAAAAACACATGCGATTCATAGAAAAATACACAAAGCAGCCCTGCTTCCCTCAAGCAACAACATCATAAAGGTTTGGCGGCACATTTATAGCAAACGACACCATCATAGTTGATCAAAAGCCTAGAGGAAAGGTACGTTTTAACCGGCACAGAAAAGATGTCAGGGAAGGTGCCTGGCAGAACTGGGGAGAACATCCCACAAATCTGGAGCTGCAACTGAAAAGGCCCTTGAATCTGTCATCAGCCTCTGAACCTCCCTCAAAGTAGGGACTCACAGAAAGACTTTAGGTAACGGGACCCCTGACCATTAGGTACAGTCGGGGACGACTCTGGGGTTGCAGCGCTCATCTCACTTTACTGGCCAAGGGAGCCAGCGTACAGCTTCCGGGTCATGTGACTAAGTCCGGTCAGCATGACTAAGGCGCTTCTGGTGAACCAGAGCAGCACATGGAAACACTGTTTACCTTCCCGCCGGAGTGGGACCTATTTATCTACTTGCACTTTGATGTGCTTTTGAACTGCTAGGTTGGCAGGAGCAGGGACCAAGCAACGAGAGCTCACCCCGTCACGGGGATTTGAACCGCCGACCTTCTGATTGGCAAGCCCTAGGCTCTGTGGTTTAACCCACAGTGCCACCCACATCCCAGAAAGACTTTAGATTGAGATCTAATGGTCCATGCGTATGGTGGAGATGCAGCACAGGGGAGGATGTCTTTAACCCATCCCCTACCAGTCATTTTCTCTCTGCAGCATCACACCCATATCTTCCTCGCCCACACTGGAACTGGGGTTATGGATACACATTTGTCATACCAAAAGCGGAAAGTGGCTGGGAGGGGAGTTGCAGGAGGGAAAGCAGTGCAAGGGAGGAAGGGTTAAGAGACCCTCTCCCGCCCACTGATTCTCCTCTGCAAATGTCCCCTCTGCTTCAACTCAGAGGCACATTAGGGGTTCCCAGATGCATTCCAGCAGCTGAATATTTAGTTCAGATAAATTGCCCTAACTTAAATAAACTTAAGTTAGGGTAAGAGGTGCCTAGGCTTGTTGGAGCTGCTACTTGGGTCCCCTACTTGGGTACCAAGGCAAGCGTTGGAGGTGTTGCACTGGGATGGAGGCAAAGGCCCCCGCCCCAGTGATGAGAAGCCATCATGCATGCTCTCTGCTTCCCATTGAACTCTTACCTCTCTGTCAAGCCCAGCAGCCACTGTGACGATGTCTCCAGTCTCGCTGTTAATGGTGAACATGTTCTGCGATGGGCTCTGAGGGGTTTGCGTCACGATCCGGTACCTCACCATCCCATTGGCTGTAGTGACGTCGTCTGCATCGTTGGCCGTCACTGTCATCACGTAGGTTCCTTCACACAAGGTAGAAATGACAATAGAATCAATCATCATCTGAAATGCAGTATGCCTGTGTGTGTTGATGAAAGGGTTTAACTGGAAGATTCCGTAGAAGCTAAAGAAGATCAGGAAGAGCTCTCTCAGCACCTAGATTGGTTGATTAACTGATGTTAACTGTTGGTTAACTGCTGTTGTTCTCTGCTAGCCAACACGTGAATGTTTAACCTTAAATCACATGGGAGGCTATTGAATTGCAAATTGCCATCTTGGTCTTTGAAGCACAATATACATCAGGAGGCTTAGTCTGGTCAGAATCAAGTATTGACTTCTGAAGTTAACACTAAATACATTACTTCTGGTAAATGAGGCACTGTAGCTGCTAGAGGGCTATAAAAATTTGGGTCCTGGGCCTTACCAAAAAAGAGAAGAGGACACACAGAGAAAACTTCTGCCATTGCTATTGCTCATGAAAGTAATCCCCTTCCAGGGAGCCATGAAAAAGCAAACAAATTCCTCCCTCTTGAAAACATTGACATAAGAAGAGGCTTGCTGGATCAGGCCAATGGTCCACCTAGCCCAGCATCCTGTTCTCACAGTGGCCAACAAGATGCTTGTTGGAAACCTGCAAGCAGGATTTGAGAAGAAGAGCACTCTTCTCGCAGGAGACTGAACACCAGCAACTGGTATTCAGAAGCATTGCTGCGTCTAGCAAAATGCTGCCCCACTTCCACAGGGGTTGTGAAAGTGGGGCGGCGTTTTTGGCAGCGCTTGGAAACGTGGCTCACTAGTGGAGCGTCCATTTAACCTTTAGCAACCACCACCACAACAAAAAAGATGGTATTCACACAAGAATATCAATGGAGATGGCAGGCAGAGTTGCTGCATTAACCTGGAGCACTTTCCTGAGCACACAAAAAAACGTACTTATTTCCCAGAAATTTACAGAGGCAGCAAGGTTGCAGGCTGAAAGCAGCTGAAATCATCAAACATCCCTGGGCTGAATCACGTAGGGAATGCTATCGTACTGGAGTGCACTGAAAGGAACAAGCCACAAAGAAGCTGGAGATGAAAGCTTCAGGGTTTGAGTTGGCAGAACCTTCCAAGATAGTCTGTTGCCTGGAAGGACCCCCCCCCCCCAGCTCATATGCTATAGTTCAGGGGTGGCCAACTCCCAAGAGACTGTGATCTACTCACAGAGTTAAAGACTGGCAGTGATCTACCCCCTTTTGGGGGGTTCAAAGTTGTTGAGCTTTTTAAGGGAAAGCCCTGTTTTTTTTGGGTTGAGATGAAAGTTTCTTTTAGGAGACCCAAACTTGTTGAGCTTCTTTGGGGGGAGCCAGTGATCTTCCAGTGATCTACCACAGATGTCCAGTGATCTGCCGGTAAATCACAATCTACGTGTTGGGCGTGCCTGCTATAGTTGATAAGGGACACAATACACTGAGCAGTTATTTTGCACAAGGCTCACTGAAACGAACACGCACGGGCACAATAGTCAATTGTGCTGCATGTATCAGTTTTGCTCACTTTGCAGCCCTTAATGGTACTCAAAATCCAGGATCAGAGGTGACCACATCTCCCCATCTCACATAGGACTGTTTATGGAGCCTTCTTTGTACTTGGGGCTCATGGGGTTAACCCAGTTGGACAGAGAACCAAATACAAACCAAGCTTTGGACCTTCGAATCTCTCACAATGACAATAAAAACAAATAACTACATAAATAAAGGACCTGCCCACGAGACGCTGACACAAAACCCCCACACAAACACTATGCAAAGGTCATCACCCCCAACCTTCCCTCTCCCCTCTCAGTTTCCCCAATGTCTATGACAATAGTGTCTCAAACCGAATGTAAATGAGCTGTGAAAAATGACTCTATGAATTGAAAGTGGGGATGCTATATGTACTTTCCCTTGTTTATTTGTTTGTTTTGTATCACAAAAAATCTTTGATAAAATCTAAATTACAATAATAATAATAATCTTGGACATCTTAGCAGGGCAGGGATTTTCACAGAGGATAAGGCCATCGATGACCTGTAGGTGTGATGGCTATGCTCTAGCATCACTTTTGGAAGCAATAAGTCCCTGAATACCAGCTGCGGAGCATTGCAACATCCCATAATCACATGTTCAGCCACTTGGAGAGCAGGGTGCTGGACTAACTAGACAGAGCTCTTCTTATACTATAATGTACACTCATTTGTCCTTTCCCTAAGAAATGGATGCTTTGTCCCAAGGTAGATGCTCCATAACTTTCTCCCTAAGGGAGAAACACTATTCATGTCTCTCTCTCTCTCTCTCTCTCTCTCTCTCTCTCTCTCTCTCACACACACACACACACACACACACATCTCCCCCTTACCCATTTTTTATGCTTGGACGAAAACTTCTTTGTCACCCAGCTTCCTATACAAAGCACCATGCACTTCCACCATGGCTTATTTAAGTAGTTAGGAACAAAGCACACCCCATTTAAGTAACATGGGCAATGATGTCTTAAGACACAGCTGCAAGGACCACTCACTAGTTCTCTATCTACTTTTGCAGTCTATTGAAACTGAGATTTCCTCAGCACTCCTACTGGTTTAATCCTCTCCTACGTGCAGGAGAGGGGACCACTGTGATCATTCCATCTAGCCACCTGCCACTGCTTTCCTTGTTCCTCCCATAATTTGATATATCAGGAATAGGGATGGATGAAACTGTCCATTTCGGGTTCTCTCGGTTTCTCATTTTTCCAATCTTCAGTTCAACTCTCCATATTAGTTTGCACTGATTAGCATTTTGTAATGTGAATTTCTCCTAATGGAAATATTTTAGCACGTGATTTTTGACCAAAGCACACATTTTGCAAGGGACGCGGGTGGTGCTGTGGTCTAAACCACTGAGCCTAGGGCTTGCTGACCGGAAGGTTGGCGGTTCGAATCCCCACAATGGGGTGAGCTCCCGTTGCTCGGTCCCTGCTCCTGCCAACCTAGCAGTTCGAAAGCACGTCAAAGTGCAAGTAGATAAATAGGTACCACTCCAGCGGGAAGGTAAAGGCGTTTCCGTGCGCTGCTCTGGTTTTGCAAGAAGCGGCTTAGTTATGCTGGCCACATGACCCGGAAAAACTGTCTGCGGACAAACGTCGGCTCCCTCGGCCAGTAAAGCGAGACCCCAGAGTTGTTCAAGACGGGACTTAAATATCAGGGGTCCTTTACCTTTACCCATTTTGCAAATGAATTTCCCCCGTTTATCAGTTTGGTACGTTAATTTCACCAGTATAGGTATTTTATGGTGAAATTTACCCTCTGGTATGCATCCTTGTGTACATTAGTTGGATGGAGAAGTGAACTGAAAAATTCAGAGAAGTACAAATTTTGAAGGGTGAATTAAGTAGGCTTGCCTTTAAATGTGAACGGAATCAGATTTCTTCCCCATCCCTAGTGAGGGCTCCTTCTTTATTCTAGTATCCATATGCCCTGGATGGGGAGCCATTTATCTTGCTCCACTATCCTTTGATGTATCGGGAAGGGACTTGTGCCTCTCTGTTTTTATTCCACCCCACACTCACTCTTTCCCCCTGCTCTGTTCACTCCTCCTTCCTACAACTCTTTCAGTGCCACTTTTAATACTTCGCCGCTCCAGGCACTACAAGCCTAGGTTTGATATTCTTATTCTGGCACCTCCTTTGGCGCCTCTCCAACCTTTGTGATGAAAGAGCAACACTTTTTAAAAAAATAATTTAAAGAAATGTTCTGCATTTGCATTAGTCTAGATTTACACCGGACGTACCGAAAGCCACTTCAAGCATGACAAAATCCCTATTTGGGGCAATGCTCCTGGCTTGCAACTCAAGAGTGGATTAGGATGTGTGACAACTGCACACATGTGTATTTTATTGTGTCAGTGCACATGCTGTTTCCGAAATCTAAGTGCTCTTCCTGAGAGCACCTTTATCGCTCAAGTGATAAATGACCTTCTTGAATTCAAGGGGGTAACGGGCAAACATTTATTTTTCTTTCTAAATGGGTTGGTCTTGATCAGCGTTCGCCTCTTGACATTTCCCACTAACATGAGAACTGCCAAAGCTCTGGTCGATGAGCTGAAAAGGTTTCCTGGTTGACTGTTGCCTCTCCCGCCACCTGCTGAAAGCCACATTTGATGGATCTAGCATTGATTCCTATTATTATTATTATTGGGACGCGGGTGGCGCTGTGGGTTAAACCTCAGCGCCTAGGACTTGCCGATCACATGGTCGGCGGTTCGAATCCCCGCGGCGGGGTGCGCTCCCGTTGCTCGGTCCCAGCGCCTGCCAACCTAGCAGTTCGAAAGCACCCCCGGGTGCAAGTAGATAAATAGGTACTGCTTTATAGCGGGAAGGTAAACGGTGTTTCCGTGCGCTGCGCTGGCTCACCAGAGCAGCTTTGTCACGCTGGCCACGTGACCCGAAAGTGTCTGCGGACAGCGCTGGCTCCCGGCCTCTAGAGTAAGATGAGAGCACAACCCTAGAGTCTGTCAAGACTGGCCCGTACGGACAGGGGTACCTTTACATTTACCTATTATTATTATTATTATTATTATTATTATTATTATTATTCCAGCTCAGCAGGCATGCTTTGTCATACCCCCTGGGCTTCTATCCACACAATGACCTTGTGAAGTAGGTAGAAGACAAAATCAAGATTCAAGATTACCTTAATAGATTGGAGAAGCGGGCCAAAACTAAGAAAACAGATTTAAATAGGGACAAATGTCAGGTTCTACACTTAGGCGAGAAGAACCAGTTGCACAAATATAAGATGGGGGACACCTGCCTTGTCCAAAGTACGTGTGAACAGGATCTAGGGGATTATTTCATCTTTTCTAAAATGCTGAGCCTGTGCTGGACAGCACAAACATTGTATGAATCAGAAGTCAGCAAACTTTTTCAGCAGGGGGCTGGTCCACTGTCCCTCAAACCTTGTGGGGGGGGCAGGACTATATTTTGGGGAAAAAATGAACAAATTCCTATGCCCCACAAATAACCCAGAGATGCATTTTAAATAAAAGGACACATTCTACTCATGTAAAAACACACTGATTCCCAGACCATCCGTGGGCCAGATTTAGAAGGCGATTGGGCCGGATCCGCCCCCCAGGCCTTAGTTTGCCTACCTATGGTATGAATGTTTTGGATGTATCATTTTAATTTTAATTCTGTTATGAAGAAAGTTCTTCAGGTAAAAGTCTGAATAACATTTTTCTGTTTAGAAAATGATTTATTCCAAAAGGAGTCCATTCTTGTACTTCCAGGTGCTTCAAGCTGCACAATATTAATTTATGGAATAAGGACAATATTAATTTCTGTAATAAGGACAAAGGCTAATTCTGGATGGCTGTGATAGTTTCACAACCACAGCTCCTTCCTTTGGCCAGCAGCCCTGGCGAAGCAGGGCTGTGCCTGACCCACAGAATGCTTGTCATTTTCGTCATTAATGTACGTTAATTGCCAAAAATTATGTGTCCAAAATGGAAGGAAGACCCAAGGGCATGCAGTGTGGAATTATGACCGCCTCTGAAGTTCTAAACTCTTTGAACAGCTATCACCCAAAAGCTTTATTTTTATAGCTGTATTAGAATTGCCATTATACCAAGCTAGGTTAAAGCAAGATTGATGTTCATTAGTTAGACTTAATGCATGTTAAAACAGAGAGGTAATGGGGCATTTATCAAGAGGCCAAACCCTCGTCTAAAAACCCGTCCACTTTGCTCTTTATGCCTCCAAGCAATGTACAACCTTTCCCCAACAACACTTTGTCTAGTGCTGTGATCTAAACATAAAACAGTGATAATTATTCTTTACTGAGCTGCACCTTACAGTTTATGTTTATAAATTCTTATTATTGCCAAATCATTAAAGGTTGGTTAACCTTTTCGGTCTAATTTCCGAACTACACGATAGTTAATTTAATCATCCCCCATAGAAAAAAAAATTCAATCATTATGGGCAGACATGTAGTAACAGCCATATTATATTAGATCTTCATTAACCTGAGCTAATAATGTCTTTCAATTGATGGAAAGTTTCCCTTCTGGCAATTTTTCCTCCTGAATATGTGATGTTTTGTGGAACGGATAGTGTGCTTATGAGCATTTGAGGGGAAAGGACAGAAGTTGAGTGTGGGAGAGGAGCTTCACAAGTATGTAATGGGTTCTGAAATGAACTCCTTTAGTTCAGCAATCCCTGAGTCCTAAGGTCATAAGAAGAGTCTGGTGGATCAGCTCAATGGCCCATCTAGAGCAGCCTCCAGGTCTCACAGTGGCCAATCGTATCCCTGTGGGAAACCTGCAAGCAGGACCCATGCACAAGAGCCCTTTCCCCATTCATGATTTCCAGCAACTGGTCTTCAGAAACATTACTGCTTTTCACCATAGTCATCCTGGCTAGTAGTCATTGATAGCCTTATCTGCCATGATATTTTTTCCATCTATCTATCTATCTATCTATCTATCTATCTATCTATCTATCTATCATCTATTTATCTCTATCTCTATCTCTATCTATATATCGTATTGTTCGTTCCATAAGACGCACCTGACCATAAGACGCACTTAGTTTTTAGAGGAGGAAAAGAAGAAAAAAGTATTCTGAACGGAACAGTGGATGTATGATTTTTGTGGTTCATGCTGTGGCTACAGACATGATATGTGATTTGACGGTGAGTTTGGGGGTAGCCCAATGCAAAAATCCTGAGAATCCATGTGGATCTGTGCTTTGTAACCACGTTTTTGCACCACTGCGGCCCCACGAAACAGTGGATGCGTGATTTTTTTGGTGCAGGCTGTAGCCATGGACATGCTATGTGATCTGATGGTGAATTTGGTGTGGCCCAATGCAAAAAATCCTGAGGATCCATGTGCTTTTATCTCCCCCTCCCAGGCAGCCTCCTTTATTGCGAGAGTCCCTCATCTCCCTCCCGATCGCTTGCCGATCAGCTGCTCAGCGGCTTTGTTTCAACACCTCCTTCCCTCTTTCTTAAAAAAAAAAAAGCACAATCTGCTTTTCGCCTCTGGGCAATTCGGCTCCAGGGCCCACGCATTCGCTCCATAAGGTGCACAAACATTTCCCCTTACTTTTTAGAAGGAAAAAATGTGTGTCTTATGGAGCAAAAAATACGGTGTGTACATATATATATATATATATATATATATATATATATAATTACATTTTCTGTTTTGCAATTTAAAATACCGTATTCTTCCATGTATAACATGCCCCCGTGTATAAGACGCCCCCTCTTTTGGGGGACTAAAAATAGAGAAAATGGGGGGAGATTGTCTGTAGTTGAGCAGCTTTTTTGGAGGAAGAGGGGTTGCCGAAAATCGCTCACCCGCAGGACCGCAGCAGCCACTCACACGCACATCGGCGAAGCAACCAATCATCTGCACATTCGCCAAAGACAAGCGCCAATCGCCTGCCCAATTGCTGCAGCAGCCAATAGCCAGCGGACTTTCCCGCACCCATCAATCACCCACAAAAATATTGCTGGCAATCTCCTGCTCGCTGCATCCACCAATCGTCCATCCCAGCTCTCCACTACCCGTGTATAAGACAACCCCAATTTTTCAGCCTAATTTTAAAATAAAAAAAACCTCATCTTATACACAGAAAAATGCGGTACTTATTTTGCATCCTGAAAATATCAACGACTTCCCTTTTTCTCTTTCCATGGTTCATTTTACATATCATAAATCCCTGCATATTTTACAAAAACTATACCATTCAGTATTCCATTATTGCATCCATCAAAACTTATGTACACTGTTGAATTTATCTTAATGCTGCCAGCATTTTCAGATATACACAATTATTTCCCATATATTCAATAAATGTTTTCCAGTCTTCTTTAAATTGTCTGATTCTATATGTTAAGTCTGCAAGTTGTGCATATTCTGTCAACTTAAGTTGCCATTCTTCTTTGGTTGGGACCTCACTCGTTTTCCAATTTTGGGCTAACAAAACATGGGCCGCAGTAGTAGCATACATAAATAATCTGTTTTGACACCTGGGAATTTTAGTCTGAATTATCCCCAACAGAAAGAGCTCTGGTTGTTGTTTTTTTTTTTTTGGGGGGGGGGAGTGCCTTTAAACATTTTTTTCAATTCATTATAGATCATTTCCCAATACTCTTTTACAAGTTGGTGGCCATTACTGCTTCCTGTGGAAGTGAATCCTATACATCTGTGTGAAGAAGTGCTTTGTTTAATAATAATAATAATAATATAATAATAATAATAATAATTTTTATTTATACCCCGCCCTCCCCAGTCAAGACCGGGCTCAGGGCGGCTAACACCAGGTATAAAAACAATTGATTAAAATACAACTTAAAAACAAAAGTACAATATTAAAATGCAGCCTCATTTCAGTAGAAACTCAAATCAAAAATTTTTTGGGGATGAAAATGTCAAATCTTCACCAAGGCCAACTATCCAGACTGGTCCTACGTGGGCCAGAAAAAAGCCAGGGGAGTCCCCAAATAGGAGTTCCATCGCAGAAGGAGAAAGGAAAAAGGAAAGAGGGAAGGGGATCAAGTTGATTCCAAGCTAAGGCCAGGCAGAACAACTCTGTCTTACAGGGCCCTGGTCTCATGAGACAGAGCATTCCACCAGGCTGGAGCCAGTGTTGAAAAGGCCCTGGCTCTGGTTGAGGCTAATCTGACTTCCTTAGGGCCCAGGACCTCTAGGGTGTTGCTATTTATGGACCTTCAGGTCCTCCATGGGGCATATCGGGAGAGGTGGTCCCGTAGGTACAAGGGTCCTAGGCCGTGTGTCTTGAATGTCTTGAATCCTCCAGCATTCAGCTTCATTGCTTGTCTATGAGTTATGAGCAAGGGAGAAAACCTTTTCTCTCTCTCCACGCCATGCAAAATTATATAAACTTCTACCATGTCACCTCTTATTATAAGGTAATTGTTCCAAACACTGCAAACTTTCTACATGGGGCAGTCCATGGGGCAATCACTTTGATCATTTTGGTTGCCATTTTTGGAACCTTTTCCAACTCTACAATGTTCTCGTATCCAGTGCTATTTTTCCAGAAAAAGAGGTGCCAGAACTTACCATGAACACCTTCCTTGTTCTCTTCAAATGGCAATGGCACCCACCTGAAAGGTGCCAGAACTGATTTCTAGAAAGTTCCAGCAGAAAAAAAGCCATATGCATATCCACTTCCACTTGTGATTTAGCTTTGAGTGGCTCAGTGCCAGATCTTTTGTTAGTTCTGTTTTCCTCCTCTCTGCTTTCCCCACACATTTTCACAAACCTACCATATTGCAAGAGGGAGGGGAGGCGAAAGTTGAGGGTTGTTATCTAAGTTGTCTCTCACTATCCACAAGGAAGTTTTCCAGATTTGCTCAGAGTAGGGATTGGGGGGTGGGGGTAGGGAGCAATTTGATTCAGTTCGCATTTTAAAATGAACCTACCTAATTTGCCCTTTCCGAATCAACATGCAAACCGAAACACACGAACCCTTCAAAAATTCGCATGTCTCTGAATTTTGCACTGCAGTTTGCCAGGCATGTAATATACAATCAACTGTGTGTATTAGGGTGAAAAGTGCCCCAAATGCATGCTAGTGAAAGAAGCCTGCAGAAATGAATTATATTAGTGAAGGGTGCTTGCCAAAATGCTTGTATATCAGGCAAAATTTCATATATCATATGAGGAGAAATTCGCATTAAAATAACCATCAGTTTTCACAAGGACCCCTGACAAGAATTCACAGCCTGATGTAGCAATGTGAAGAATTGAATGCAAGACTGACAAAACTGAGAAACAGAGAAATGGAAATGGATAGATTGCCTCATCCCTCCTGAACTGCAAAGGAAGTGATTTATTGACCAGGAGGGAATACCCCCCCCCCACTGTGGTTTCCAGAATTCCCACTGGCATGGGGGATGCATTACTCATATTCTTTTACATGGAAGCCCTCAAATAGCTTTACCCATTGCTTTCACCCATGATGATTATATGGAGTCTCCACATTTAGGGGAAGTATGTACCACTAGATACCATTTGTTGGGGAACCACAACAGGAGATGCCTATGGCCTTCTCCTCTTCCTCATGGGCTTCCTAGAGGCATCTTACTGATCATGATGGGAAGCAAGATGCTGGACTAGACTACTGGCCTGATTGAGCTTGTCTTGTCTTTTGCTCTCACTTGATGCTGATTGTTACAAAAATAGGTCTCCGCAATAGGACGTGTGCCAAGGAGTCTGACTTGAATTAACACTGCAGTAACTGCAGTAGCGTCTGTGAGACTGGGGCAGGGGTACCCCATCCATGCCCCACTTTCAGCGCCGGATTACCAAATAGGCAGAGCAGGCACCAGCTGATGGGCCCCACGCCTCTTAGGGGCCCTGCGACAACGGATTGAAATACTATTGATTTGATCTTGAAAGACAATTACAATCAAGCTTTCTTAGATCAATGTTATCCCACTAGAGAGCGTGTACAAGGAACCTCCAGATACGAAGCTTTCAAAAACGTATTAGGAGATAATTTGTAAGGACCCCCCCCAACCGATATTTTGACTTCCTCGGGGTCTCCACAGGGTTTAATCTGGCACTGCCCCCCTTTGAGTGCATTTGCCTGGCTATAGTAATACCTCTTCCTTGACTGGTTTGAGAACTCTCTCTATCTTTGTGTGTGTGTGTGTAGGAACATCTGACGTGTGTGCCGTGGTGAAGCTTCATGGTCTGGCACCGGGGGGCGGAGAGCAGGCAGGGGTGTGGCTGGTGTGCATTCTGGGGGCCGTGGTGCACTGCCTGCGGGGGCATGGCATGTGTCCTGGGGGCGTGGCACTATGGGGGCGTGGCACCCAGCGCAGTGGGGGGGGTGCGGCGCTTGTCCAGGGGGCAGCCACAATGGTGGCCCCCTCCCCAATGGTGCCAGGGGCGGTGCGCTCCTCCGCTCCCCCGTTCCCCTGCCAGTGTGTGTGTGACTGAAATGCAGCCTAGGGAACTGTGCAAAGGCAAGAGAAACATCCATTGCTCCACCCACATTGGCTGTTGGACCTGTCTACTGCTAGCATACGGCCCTCAGAAGTTTGTCCACGAGACCATGTGGCCCTTGGCTGGAAGAAAGCTTCCCTACGCTCTTCTATAAGGTATACAAAATAACCTCAACAAATGCTTTTAATATAAAAGGCACTGCTTTTCTCTCTCTTGCTTTGCAATTTAAACTTAATAATATCCCTGCGGGCTTTTATACCTTGCTGTGCATCATGTTGTTCCCCTTATAATCTCCTGGCCCCTTGGTTGCAATCTGGGTGCACAGAATGAAAACATCTGTATCTACATTTAGATACGATTACACATATATGGTTGACAAGGTATGGCGCGAGCAGAGGAAACCAAATAATAGCAATTCATATCCTTGTCTGAAAAGACGTCAAGAAAAAAGAATGGGAACGGGGCTGCCCAAATAACAAGTAACAGCAATCATCAAGAATTTTAAAAAGTCATGCATAAGCCAAGAAAATGAATGAAATGCCTTCCATTCTTCTGCAGAGGCAATGAGTTGAAAAGAACTTTTGTAAACACAAAAAGCTTCAGCACCAGGAGCTACTATGGCCTCTGTGGAGCTAGGAGGATAGGGAATTGGTCCATCTAGCTCAGTATTGCCTATCCCAGGGGTAGCCAATATGGTGCACTCCAGATGTTGTGGACTACAAAACCCATCAGCCCCAGCCAGCATAGCCAATAGCCAGGAATGATGGGAGTTGTAGTCAAAAATGTCTGAAAGGCACTGTGTTGACTATGCCTGACCTAAACTGACCAGCAGTTGCTCTGCAGGGTTTCAGGTCCTAGAAGGAAATGTGGAAGATCTGAGACCCTTTGCAGGCAAAGCACCACCAGTGAGTGTTGGCCCTTCCATATGTATAAAGGTAAAGGGTAAGGGGACCCCTGACCATTAGGTCCTGTCGTGACTGACTTTGGGGTTGTGGTGCTGATCTCGCTTTATTGGCCGAGGGAGCCGGCGTACAGCTTCCGGGTCACGTGGCCAGCATGACTAAACCACTTCTGGCGAGCCAGAGCAGCGCATGGAAACGCTGTTTACCTTCCCGCCGGAGCGGTACCTATTTATCTACTTGCACTTTGACGTGCTTTCAAACTGCTAGGTTGCCAGGAGCAGGGACCAAGCAACTGGAGCTCACCCCGTCGCGGGGATTTGAACCGCCGACCTTCTGATCAGCAAGTCCTAGGCTCTGTGGTTTAACCCACAGCACCACCCACGTCCCCACAGCGCCACCCACGTCCCCTCCATATGTATACCCCACACATTTCCTTGCTTGAAGCTTCGCCTTCCCTGTAAGATATATTTTGCAGTGCTCCACTGCTATGAATGTTCCTCAGCAGCCACTATCCTTTGCTGGCCACGAGGGCAGCAGGGAAGACTGAAAGCATTTCAGCTGTATGCTGCACTGGCAGCATTTAGTAACGGTGGCTGAAGTCCTTTCCAGGTGTTCAGTGACCACATGAAGAGGGTGAGAATTGGGATAACACTCATGGTTGCTTGGAGAATAGGTCAGCGGGCACCATCCCAAGGGCCGCTGCACACTTTCCCTGAATGTGTGAAAAGGGCAAGTGACCTTTTGTGTTTGCCCACAAACTGTGAGACATGCAGGAGAAATGCAAAAGATTAGACTCTGAATCTCCAGGGGCACCCAGAAATTGAATTCTGAAATGTTTTGTTTTGTTTTGTTTTTCGGTGTTTATTTTTACTTTTTTTTTTAATTAAAGATTTTCTTGTTTTACAGAAGTATGTGTAATGTCTCTCGTATTTTTTCCATGTAACATTTTTACAAATCGGTTTCATTTGTTGAGACATTGGGGGGGGGGAAGGGGGTGGAGGGGGGAAAGATGGGGGGGTCGGGTGGCGATGTTTCTATGTTGCTTAATGTATGTAGGGTTTGGTGTCAGCGTTGCTCGTGCTGTTCATTTGTGTTTCTTTGGTGGTGAGAGAGGTTGGGGTTGGCCTAGGGTGTGATTGTTTCTTTGTGATTGGCTGTGGTGGTCTTTGTTTTCGTGTGTGAGTGGGGTGGGTGGGTGTTTTGGATCAGGTTAGCCATATTGATTTGTATGCTGTTGGTGGATTATTGTCATTGTCTTGTTGGGCTGTGTATGTGATAAAGAAATGTTGATATATTCCAAGATAGGAGTTGGCGACGCCTCTGTCATATCTGACCCCTAAGTGGCAATATCTGTCTTCC
This sequence comes from Podarcis pityusensis, assembly GCF_964106645.2. Lineage (NCBI taxonomy): Eukaryota > Metazoa > Chordata > Lepidosauria > Squamata > Lacertidae > Podarcis > Podarcis pityusensis. The sequence continues at coordinate 10,811,496 of NC_138030.1, forward strand.
CAGATGCCAATGCCAAAGGCAAAGCCAGAACATGAACAAACAGCAGCATCTGTGGCAATGGAAGGCAGGGGTTGGCTATTTTGGAGATGGAGGCCTGGGGCCTGCTTGCACCCAACTCCCTTGTTAGATTTTCCCTCTGACAAGTTAGACCAGCTGTCTTGTTGCCCTAGCAGGGATGCCCAAACCAGATCTGCTGCAAACCCAGGATTTAAAAAAACACAACCAACAATTTGCAGACAACAGTAGCAGCCGTTTGACACCACGCACGATCGAGCTCCAGTTGGAAACTCCAACCATTCTCATTCACTGTTATTTGTTGTAATCAATGGCAGATTTTGACCTTTCAAGCAGCTAACCTAATTAATAAAGGACGTCACTTCCTAACTGCTGGAGATTATCAGCTTCATGAAAGGTGCGGTGAGATGCCTTAATGAGGATAAAAAAGAACAAGCTGGCCTGAAGAGATTTTTTTGGGAAGAATGCAAGACGAACCCTGTCGTGAGCGACTGAAGTGATGCCTTTCATGTTAACAAAATTAAGTGCTTGGTTAAGAAAACAAACAAACCTTTTCTTCTTGCACAGAAGTCTGCCGAGTTGTGATCGCATTGTTGGGATGTGTGTTCTGCGTGTTTTGTGGAGGTTGATAATCATAACTAATTAACCATGCAGGCATCGCAGGAGAAGGACTGGAGTGTAATAACGACTCATGGCAAAGCACAATCTGTATCTTCAGAACAAGCATCATGCATGCTGGCAAAGCCACATGGCCTCCATTGTACGGCAAGTCAATGAGGACATCAGGGGTGACTGTAGGGCCCCATAACAGTCAGAAGTCCTGGGCCCTAAGGAAGTTAGATTATCCTCCACCAGGGCCAGGGCCTTCTCAGTGATGGCTCCGACCTGGTGGAATGCTCTGTCCCATGAGACCAGGGCCCTGCAGGATTGAACTTCTTTCTGCAGGGCCTGTAAGACAGAACTATTCCACCTGGCTTTCAATTTGAACTTAGCTTAATCTTTTATTCCCCTTCCTTCCCTCCCCCTCCCTTTTTATGAAGATTACCCACTCTGGGATCCCACAGCTAATTCTCCCCTGGTCTCCTCGCTTGCCCAAATAGGACTAATTTAGCCAGCTAGCCCTGGTGATCATCTAATGTTTATTGCATGGATTTCCCCCCTAAATTGATTTTTTTAATTCTGAATTTATTGTTATTCACATTTTATGCTGGTTTTTTTGTTGCATCAATTAAGTGTTTTAAATTTGTTGTTAGCCACCCTGTGAGCCCAGTTTTTTGAACCGGGAAGGGTGGCGTATAAATAATAAATTATTATTATTATTATTATTATTATTATTATTATTATTATTACAAGGAAAGGGTTGTGGTTCAGTGGCCTATTCTGCATGGAGAAGGGCCCAGATTCTATCTTCTGGAGTTTCCAGGTAGGGTTGAGCAAAGACCTGTATCTGAAACCTTTGAGAGCAACTGCCAGCCAGAGCTTACAATGCTGACTCAAAGACAGCAATCAACTCTGGTTCCCTTCTTTTGAGACAAGGCTTGGAGTGTTTGTGAGTGTCTGCTTCTAAGCACTGAGGGCAAACCTCCAAAGGAGACGAGCGTTGCTGGTGTTATTGCTTATGTGAAGAATGTTGTAATTAAAATCCTTTTTGCCTTCTCTAACTCGGCGCCACGGCAGTAGCTCTGCTTCCCCCCCCCCCGCCTCCCTTCCACAGTCTTCTTCTTGTTATTGATGTCCCTTTTAAAAAATTAAATAGCTGGGAGTGAGATCTACATGTAGCAAATTAAATTGGAGAAATCTCATAAAAATAAATATTCTGCAGAATGCCAGGAACGGTGTTTTTTAAAGAAGCCAAAAAACAAAACAAAAACAAAAAAAGAGAGGAGATTATTCTATTAGTTCTCCTGTTGTTTATTTATTTATTTTATTCCTCTGCCGGCGGAGATCCCCCTGAGAGATTAAAACTGTGGACTAATGCACAGATGGGGCGAGATACTTGAAAGTCATCTGGATATTAAGAATTTAAATCTTTTAGCCTCAGCGATTTGAACAGAAAGCCAATTATGGGCCTGAATTAGTTTTCAAATTAAACTGCAATTTAAAGGTTTGTGAAATTAATCCTTTAAGGCATAGCCTTGCATTTCTACATAAGCTCACACAAAGATCCCAAATCTCCTGCCAAGTCTTGGGGGGGGGGGAGGGAAGAGGTGTTCCCTTTTACCTGCTAGTGCACTTAATGAAGAAATCGCACCGCATCCTGCCACTTGCGTTCCTGGTAAAAGGACACGGAAGAGCGTTGCTGAATGAGTTGGTAAAATTATAGGAGAGAAGGAAATGAAAGTGTCAGAAGCAAAAATTGCAGAGCAGTAGGATGTAAGAAGAGGAACCGGTCACTGGACTGTGGACTGTGAAAACAGCTCCCTTCCCTGACGAAAGCTGAAGCTTCCCATTAATTGCAAGAATAACAAACCCCCTCTGGGGAAGGGGCTGTAGCTCAGTGGCAGACAACTTGCTTTGCAAGCAGAAGGTCCCAGGTTCAATTCCCAGGAAGGGCTGGAAGAGAATCCCGTCTGAAATTCTGGAGTGCCTTTGCCCATCAGAGTAGACAATATGAAGCTAGATGGACCTTTGTATAAGGCAGCTTCTTATGTTCCTACAACTGTCTGTTGCAATGGGTTGTCTTATGAATCCCCATACACACATTCCAACACAATAGGAATATAGGGTTCCAAGACATGTTTTGGAAATCTGATTAAAGTCGATTCGTTTACACCAGGAGTAGGCAAACTAAGGTCCATGGGCCGGATGCGGCCCAATTGCCTTCTCAAACCGGCCCGTGGACGGTCTGGGAATCAGCGTGGTTTTTACATGAGTAGAATGTGTCCTTTTATTTAAAATGCATCTCTGGGTTATTTGTGGTGCATAGGAATTCATTCATTTCCCCCTAAAAAAATATAGTCCGGCCCACCACATGGTCTGAGGGATGGTGGACTGGCCCACGGCTGAAAAAGGTTGCTGACCCCTGGCTTACACTATTCTTTGCCAACCCAGTCGCAGTCCCCCTCTCCCAGAAGTCAGGCCCCGTAAATAAGAAGACACATACACAGTGTGCTATGGGATTAAATTAGGCCACAACTTTATTACATTTCAGATGTACCTTGGCTTAGGCATTGGGCGTGCATCCCTCTCAGCCCCCGGCTGGGAACTGAGGAAGGGCCAGGATTGGAAGGAGTTCAGGGGGACACTGCAGAACGTAAGTTTACACGGCAGACATCTCCAATTCCTCCCATTATGGGGTTCTGACCATGTACCGAGCACTCATGGTCAGTGGGACCCAGCGTAAAACCCCTCTACTGGGGCCTTGCTAACGCTGCCACATGAGAGGTGCGCTACTGCGCTACCCTTCAGTTACACTGATGGACTAAAGCCGGATGTCACAGGTTGATCGATCATGGCACTAAGCTAAGTAATAGCCGGTGTGTTTCTTACTGATCCCCCCAAAGGCTGAACAACTTTTGTCAACCCTCCCTTAAAAAAGCTCAACAACTTACAACTTTGGTCAATCCTCCCCTAAAATAAGCTCAACAACTCCTGTCAATGGCAATGGGTAGATCACTGCCAGGTTTTTTTATCCTGGGAGTAGATCGCAGTCGCTTTGGAGTTGGATGTCCCTGGACTAAAGGATTCTGCCCAAGGCCTAAAACCGCCAAAGTTGTGACAATTGCTACAGGGAAGGCAAAACCTGCAGAGCAGGGAAAACTCCTTCCTGGCCCTGGAAACAGTAACCATCATGCGACTGTAGCAAAGCCCATGAACCTGAAAGGAAAAGGTGTGACTAGACTGCAATTAACACTACGCCTTAAAGGGAGGGTTGGGTGGGTGACGAACTGAACAGAATGGCTGACCAGCAATGCTGGCAGCCCCCTTTTCTGGCTCCTGGCTCTGCTCCCGAGGCCGCAGCTGATTGGCTGATGGTGTCTGCCATGGCGACCTGCAGCCTATGGGGATGGCCCAGGGGATGGGGCAAAGGCAGGTGTGGCCTCGTGGGCCAGGGAAGCCGCACCGGGTCGCAAAGGCCGCCCACGTCAGGACTGGTGAGCGGTCATTCACACCAACAAAGATCAAAACGTGCTGCCGGTTCCCAACAGAAGCCTTGCGAACAAGAAAATCTTGTGAAAAATTATGAATACATTGACAACAAACCTCCTTGGCAGTTTTGTGGCGGGGTGGACTTCTGCATAACATCTGACTAGGAATGCTCTCGGGGAATTCAGTCTTTACCCATTTCAGTTTGACTGTCCTAGGCTAGTGACCAGATGGGAACTGAGCTACCCAGTACGTTTCTGAGCACAATTCAAAGTGTTGGTGCTGACATTTAAAGCCCTAAACGGCCTCGGTCCAGTATACCTGAAGGAGCGTCTCCACCCCCATTGTTCTACCCGGACACTGAGGTCCAGCACCGAGGGCCTTCTGGCGGTTCCCTTACTGCGAGAAGCCAAGTTACAGGGAACCAGGCAGAGGGCCTTCTTGGTAGTGGCACCCTCCCTGTGGAACACCCTCTACCAGAACAACAACTACCAGACTTTTAGAAGACATCTGAAGGCAGCCCTGTTTAGGGAAGCTTTTAATGTGTGATGTATTACAGTATTTTAATATTTTTTGGGAAGCCGCCCAGAATGGCTGGGGAAGCCCAGCCAGATGGGCGGGGTATAAATAATGGGCAGGGTATAAATAATAAATTATTATTATTATTATTATTATTATTATTATTACCCACAAGCCTTTGCAATTCCTGAATGGTTTGATTCAGTTCTCGGCTCAAAAAGCAGCAGAATGAATGCGTAAAAAAGAAAGAAAGAAAAATGTTTTAAAACACACATTTTAATGCAAATTTTGTGTGGTTGAAACATAGACTTATAGGTAGGGATGGCGCTTTCTGAAAATCTTGATGTCAGACTTATCTGCATGGATTTCTCCCTTCTCATTCCTATCTTGCTACTTAATCTCAATGAAAGATGAGTCTCACTGCAACAATTCCACTAAAAATGCTGGTTTCCTAAGTAGCCAGCACATACACAGAAACATACTGTACTACAATGTTTATATATTAGTTAAAAGTAAAGGGACCCCTGACCATTAGGTCCAGTTGTGGCCAACTCTGAGGTTGCGGCGCTCTTCTCGCTTTACTGGCCAAAGGAGCCGGTGTACAGCTTCTGGGTCATGTGGCCAGCATGCTTCTGGCAAACCAGAGCAGCACATGGAAAGGCTGTTTACCTTCCTGCCGGAGTGGTACCTATTTATCTACTTGCACTTTGACGTGTTTTCGAACTGCTAGGTTGGCAGGAGGAGGGACCGAGCAACGGGAGCTCACCCCATCGCGGGGATTCGAACCGCCGACCTTCTTATCGGCAAGTCCTAGGCTCTGTGGTTTAACCCACAATGCCACCTGCGTCCCATTTATATATTAGTATATATCTAAAATTACGCTGCATAAATATACAACATATCCTTCCTCCCATTCTACTTGCAGGTGAACACATTCAAAATTGACCTGGGCTAGAAACAGACTGGCTCACCCCTTCTGCTCTATTTATTTCTTTCATAAAATGTATACTTGATTGCATGCATAAAATGTATGCTTGATTGCTAAAAATAAAGAACCCTCAAAGCAGCTTACGAAAAAGATAAAACAAAATTATAAAAACGGCGGGAAATAACAATAAGAATTTAAGATTTTCGAAAAGTTAAAATAACAATAGGCTAAAAACAGGTTTAAAAAATCCACATCACTTTCTAAGCATGATATGGGTAGGCTTGTCTAAACAAAAATGTTTTTGGCAGGCACTGAAAAGAGGATGGTGAAGACACCTGCCTGATATCAATAGGCAGGGAGTTCCAAAGATTTTGTTCTTACAAACATGAAATGGGTGTTATGTGGCATCTGCAACATTCTGCTGATTGGGGTGGTTGAGTTGGCATATATGGTTTAAGGAAATCTTTCTTCTATTGTTGCAGTATGGCTTTAAAGGTAAAGGGACCCCTGACCATTAGGTCCAGTCGTGACCGACTCTGGGGTTGCGGCACTCATCTTGCTTTATTGGCCAAGGGAGCCGGTGTACAGCTTCTGGGTCATGTGGCCAGCATGACTAAGCCACTTCTGGCGAACCAGAGCAGCGCACGGAAATGCTGTTTACCTTCCCGCCGGAGCGGTATCTGTCTATCTACTTGCACTTTGACGTGCTTTCGAACTGCTAGGTGTGCAGAAGCAGGGACCGATCAACAGGAGCTCATCTCGTTGCGGAGATTCGAACCGCAGACCTTCTGATCGGCAAGTCCTAGGCTCTGTGGTTTAACCCACAACGCCACCCACGTCAGCAATGCCCAATTTGCAACAAGGAGCATCTTCTGGGGACGGAAAGCATACCTGCCACCTGTACGCCACTGAAAGAAGAAACTGTGGAATCTGGAGACCTTTATCTACTCTTGAAAGGAAACTTCTGCAGCCGGAAAAGAACTTTGCTGATTAAGACTGCTGGAGGGTCCAGTGGGAATTTTCAGTTCTGGCTTTGCAGCTGCTATTTTTTTATTTTTATTTTTGAAACTTAGCTATGTTCTTCATAGAGAGGCAAAGTTCAAAGAAGCAGAACATTATTTGAGGAGAGTAAAACATGGCCTTTTAAGATACACTTTCAATCAGCAGCAGTGCATTAAATCAAAACAGCTCGGGAAAAGGGGGGGGGAATGCTGATTTGGGGTGTGTGTTTTTAAAAATGGTTCAAATCTATTTCATGTTCTGAACTTGTTTCAAAAGCTCAGCAAAGACCCGTGTTTAACACGTAATAAAAAAAAAGCGAACACTAAAGGCTTCATCTGCATAACCTTACATTAATGACATGAGAAGCAGTTAGGAAGAATTTATTCTTCGGCATTTTTAAGGCAGAGCAAAGGGAGTTCCTTTTTAATGTGAGCCGGGGGTGCAATATATAGCAGGCTTGATATGCCTTTGCTTACATGGGCTAGCAGTTTAATTCCACAAGGACTATCTTGCTTTCAATATAATAATGTACTGTTTGGCATTATAAAACGACTACTCTCCCCCCTTTCAATAAAAGAAAGAAATAATTTCTTAGAAATCACAAAGGCAACCATAATATTCATGGGCCTCCCTTCCACCTTTATACCAGGAGATTTTAAACTCACCTCTATCCAAAAGTCTGAGGATGAGTAACTCAGCTGAAGCAAATCTCCCCACTCCCCAAACTCCTCCTCTGCAATTCTTGTCTGGGAATTTTGAGGGAGAATATTCTCCAGTGCCTGGCATTTTGACATCTGATGGCATTTAATAACCGATTTCAATATTTGATATGAACTGACAGTTGGTATGATGGTATTTGATAGCTGACAAACTGTGACAGGAAACATCTGACTGTCTTCAGTTTTTGACATCTATCTTGCAACAGCAGTTCGTTATTTTTGTATTAATGTAGTTAATACCTTTATCCAATTAGGTGATAGGCAGACCTTGATTTTAAAGCATAATGTCAAATTTCAGGATTCAATTCCATCATCACTATCTACATTTCAAAACAGAAAATCTGTAAAATTTGAATGGGTTAGAACCTTGCAAATTGCTCTGTGCAAAAGCCTCTGTTGTAGGAGCTACAACATATTGGCATATTGTCCATTGAAACAAAGCTGAAGAGTTGCACCCAGCTTGTCTCTATAACCCTTCCCAACCCTACGTTACCCAATAAACAAACTTGTACACACTTCAATTCCCAGCATTGTTGGTTGTCAACTGTCCAGAACTTCTACTGACCAAACTTCCCCAGGAAGGGAAGTCTAGTGATCAGTATTAATGTATACATGGGTAGATCTTTTCAAAGTAGGGTTGAATGACCACAGATTTCAGATTATTCACCACTGTACCTTCCCTAAACGTGACATTAATAATAATAATAATAACAATAATAATAATAATAATAATAATAATAATAATATTTTATTTATATCCCGCCCTCCCCAGCCGAAGCCAGGCTCAGAGCCACTAACAATAAAGTAACACAGCATTCTAAAATCAATTCAAAATCATAATAATGGCAACCACTGGGCTAGAGTTCTATGAGGATTACCAAAGGAGGGGGTCAGACTGTGCCTCGGCCAAAGGCCTGGTGGAACAGCTCTGTCTTGCAGGCCCTGCGGAAAGATGTCAAGTCCCGCAGGGCCCTAGTCTCTTGTGACAGAGCGTTCCACCAGATTGGGGCCACAGCCGAAAAAGCCCTGGCTCTGGTTGAGGCCAGCCTAGCCTCCCTGTGGCCCAGGACCTCCGAGATGTTTTTGTTTGAAGACTGTAATGACCCAGCCAGCAAGGTTTTCCCCATAACTTAAAGTGCATCTTTTGCATTATTGGACAAAAAAGAGTTAATTGTTCTGGATAAAGAACAAAGCAGAATAAAAGGACAAGGCTGAGCCAGTTGGCGCCCACACTTGCAGCTGTCAAGGCACCCATAGGCAGGACCATCTGACTCCATGACCTTGTCTTTTTTCTCAAAGGCATAACATCACCATTATTGCTGTAGGTGCAGAATGAGGGCTTCTCATGGCTCGGTCCCCACGAAATTTAGCAAAGGCAAGGAAGAGAAATTCAATACCCAATATAAACCTTTTAAGAGAATACAGATTAAGTAACGGGTTAGTTCTGGGGAAATACATCAAAGGAGAATGTAATTGCTTCTGAATAGGAGAGACAGTTTTGTACCCGTATTACAGTTTGGGATAGATAGTAAAACAACAAGAAAGAAAAAAATCCCACCCAAGCCCATAGCTCTAACCAGAGGAGCAAGCATTTTGTAGTCAAAGGTATCCAATTCTGATTTAATAGCTTAAAGGCTTATCCGGATTTTAAACAGGAAGAAGCTGCAATTTACTCTATCTATCATCCTAATAAGCAGAGCTAGTTTAACATCTGGTAACTCTTTTCTGTATTGATTTGTTTTAGAGTAAGACACAGGAAGTTTGATTTGCCATGGAAGTGTCAAGAGGACATCAGCTCATTTCAACGTACATGTGAGCTCATAACAGTTTTTCGCCCGCTGAAATCCTGATGGAGTGTAGGATCCTTCTTGCACTAAGAGCATTTTAAGCGTGCTGAAAACATCTGCATGCACCTGAACGTCAAAGGAATTATCCAAATGCATTCCAGAAACCCAGAGCTTGCTGCCAAAGCTCCTCCAAGACGTGCTCTTGCAAAATAGAGATCCTGCAGGAGAAGGGCTTGCTGTATACTATATAATCACTAAGGCTCGCTCAGGTTACATAGTGGGTGGTCAGTGAGTTCAATCATGTCCTGAGTTTAAAAACTAATCTGAACTGAACAGGCAATGTATAAATTGACAGTTATATGTTTCAACCTTTAAACACCTGCTGAATTTTTTTTCTGTGCCAACAGGCTTATGCAGGGAATTATGAAAATATATTTCCATAATAGGTTGTTGGTGGTTGCTGACTTTTATTTTTAATTTTTAAAGTTATATAGATAGATATAGAGATATATAGTTGTAAACCATTTTGACAATTTTAGAAGATAGTTAGTTAGTTAGTCAGTCAGTCAGTCAGTCAGTCTGTCAGTTAGTTAGTTAGTTAGTTATTTAGCGTGGGAATGTAAGGGCCCAATATTCAACAATTCTGTCCACGAATCATACAATCATAGAACTGCAGAAAGGCAGAATTGAAAAGGACCCCAAGGGCTATCTTGTCCAACCCCCGGCAATGCAGGAATCTCAGCTAAAGCATCAAAGAAGCAACAAGGGATGAGGCCAGGAGTGGAGGGACTCAGACTTTAGGCAGAATGTGCCCCCCTCTGGCCATTGGCACTCTCCACATTCTGTGCTGGCCTTGCTCAATAAATTCCTTGATTGCTGCTCTTGGCTGGTTGTGTCCTTGAAAGGGTGACCATGCTTGTCTGGCTGGAGAGCAGAGGGGTGGTGTGTGTATGTGTGTGTGTGTGTGTGTGTGTGTGTGTAGAAATCTGTGACTTTTGCATGGCTGGAACACAGCCTACTCTACCAACGTAAGCATGGCATTCATTGCTCCACACATTTTTGTGGCCCCACCCCCCACTCTCATGTGGCCCCGGGAAGGCTGCCCATGAGGAAATGCAGTCCTCCTCCAGCTGAAAGAAGGAGGTTAGGGCAAGAGTATTGTTAGCCCAGAAATGGAAGTGAGAAGAAATCCCGATGAAAGAAGAATGGCAGACAAAATTAATGGACTACGCAGAATTAGATAAAATGACAGGAAGGATTCAAAACCTGCGGGACCAGAGATTCACAGAAGGTTGGAAGAAATATATGAACTATTTGAAGAGCAACTGTAATCAACAAATTACGCTAGGAGGACTACATGAAATTTTGTAAGGAGAAATATATGAAATATTTCAAAGTAAAGAAAGAATAGAGATATTAGTTATGAGATTTAAATGTAATAGTGAAAGTAAGAAATGTATATTAAGTGAATAGTTTGGAAAATTTTCAGATGTGATTGATGGAAGTAAAAACAAAATAATGGTACAAGATATGAAAGTATGTTTAATTATGGTTGAAAATGATATGTTGAAAACTAATAAAAATGTATATAAAAAAGAAAGAAAAGAGAAGGTTAGTCCCCCCCTAGACTAGATAAAGAAGGAGATGGTGATGTAGGCAGTAGAATGAAGCAGGCATGTGGGCTGCCCCACAACAAGCTACAGGTAAGGAAGAGCACTTTTGAATGTTGTATGACCTTCAAAACAAAACAAAACCCTCCATGCAGCCAGATGAAACCTTAGCACTTCTGGGAGGCAGGTTCTAGCCTGGACATTTCTGGATGTGTGTCAGGGACTGGCTGGATGAAGAAGAGTGGTGGTGGGACCTTGCCTCCCAAGAGACCTCCAGGAAGGGCTCCAAAGATGACACCTTAGAGCCTGGAGCTGGTGGTGGGTCTAAAGTGGTGTGGTTTGCTCTATCAGCTCATTCTGCTGCAGGTGTAGACCCAGTGTCAGTACAACAGCAAAACAAAGCAAAAGAGAAGAGGTGTGGACTTTCCCCCCTCAAGGCATGAGTCAAAACACTTTGTCCCTGCTACGAATTTTGGTGCCCTATTCCAATTCCTCAACCGGCAGAAAGGCAATCAATCCCAATTGCCTTTCCTCTTGTTAAAAATGGTGTCCTCCGGAGGTTTTTTATATGACAACTACCCCAGGCAATGGAGAGGTTATGACAAATGTTTGCTGACACAATCCAGGAGGCATGTGATATTTAACCCTTCCACCAGGTAAACAACAGTGGAAGACAAATTTATCAAGGGAAAACAACCTCATTAAGTCTGCCCTGAGATCTTGATTTCTCAGCACGTTCCCTACTGTTCACAAAATAACCTACATTTCTCCTAAAAAAAATAATACACCAAACACTGAATTCCTTCACATTTGTTATTATTAAAGCTCCTGACAGATGAAATTTGCTGTCAATTAGCTGCCTTAAATTTGTCAGATGGACCGATTTAATGGACTAATTACTGGAAATAATTGATTTATCTCAATGCAGGTGGTCACATTTTGAAGACGATGAAGGCAACAGTTTCTCTTGACTAAGGAACATAGATGGTTTAAAAAGAGCATTTTGAAGAGCTAACGGGGTGGATAAAAAGCAGAGACATCACCTTGCCAACAAAGGTCTGTATAGTTAAAGCTATGGTTCTCCCAGTAGTGATGTATGGAAGTGAGAGCTGGATCATAAAGAAGGCTGATCGCCAAAGAATTGATGCTTTTGAATTATGGTGCTGGGGGAGACTCTTGAGAGTCCCATGGAGTGCAAGAAGATCAAACCTATCCATTCTTAAGGAAATCAGCCCTGAGTGCTCACTGGAAGGACAGATCCTGAAGCTGAGGCTCCAATACTTTGGCCACTTCATGAGAAGAGAAGACTCCCTGGAAAAGACCCTGATGTTGGGAAAGATGGAGGGCACAAGCTACCAGCATGAGTTTGACCAAACTGCGGGAGCAGTGGAAGACAGGAGTGCCTGGTGTGCTCTGGTCCATGGGGTCATGAAGAGTCGGACACGACTAAATGACTAAACAACAACAACAACAACAACAACAACAACAACAACAGGGGTGGATATAAGGTACGGAAACCCTTTCGCAGTGTAGAGTTTCATCATTTTTTGCTATAAAAAATGTATTTATAAACAGTGGCTAGTGGGTGAGGGGCAGTGACAGTGGTGTGGGAAGTTTGACAAGATAGAAAGAGTGGTGGCGAGACTGGAGGAGTTGAGGGTTGGTAGTGGCAGCCTGGAGTTCCCCTGACCCCACTGCCACCTTGGCTTTCTCCATTCTGATAAATGGAGTTCTACCAGCAGGAAAATCTCACTGCTGACTCCCGCCTTTCACAAGCCACTACTGAAGCTTGGCTTGTTGGGTTAGGTTCACAACACCTGGGAATGCATCCGGGCCCAATCTCTCTCAAAGATTGCAAATCGCTCCGTTCCTTGAGCCGGTGCAGTGATATTCTCCATGGAGGTTGGTTCATTCAGGAAAACTGGGCACTGTCCCACCAACCTTGGCCTGCCCTCGGCCAGCTCCCACCTGCCTGCCTGCCTTCCTCCTTAAAAGCAGCCCTGGCTTTCAGCCCTTAGCCTCAGAGTTGCTCTGCAGGGAGGAGAATGAGCACAAAAGAAGGATTAATTGGCTCTGCCTGTCATCGGCTCCAGTACTAGTTACTGTTGGTCTCCTTGCCTTCTGCCCTACCAGTCCCAATGGGTATACGCCCTCAATGGATGCTCTGAATAACTGATTTAACTGATGGGGAGTGATAGAAGATCTAAGTTCTGCCTAACTTACATTGAATTGCATTACTTGCTATCTGAGACCCAGAAGTGGTTCACGTTCCAGCCTAAGCTGCATTATGCAAGTTTCAGCTACATCATTTCTTCTGTTTTGTTTTTAATTTCCTTCTGCATTTTAATGAGAAGGGAAAAGAGAGAAGCAGAAAAAAAAGGGAAAGCCTAGAATCATAGACCAGGAAGGGAGAAATTAGGCTGCCTAAACTAGGATTTTGTGTGATGCAGGAAATCCAAGGGAGTCAATGCATCCCCAACAAATGGCCATTCAGCCTGTGCTCAAACTGACGGAAAACTCACCATATTTCCAGGTGATTGCCTCCATTGTTGAACTGCAAGGACATGGATGGTCAACGTGGTGCTCTGCAGATGTTTGTGTCCCTCCAGATTTTGCTGTATTACATATTCCATAATCCCTGACCTTTGGCCATGCTGGTGGGACTGTTGGAAGCTGTAACAACAGCTGGAGGGAATTGCATTAAGTTACCCCGCTCAAGGAACGTCCTTTGGGAAAGGAACTTTTGCATGGAAGTCAAAGGTAGGGGCTACTCAACACTAGGCACAGATCAACGTGCCAGTTTTGGCTTCTGTCAGTTTCTTGTTTTCCAGTATTATTCTCAGTTCTACATGAGTTTGCCATAATAATAATAATAATAATAATAATAATAATAATAATAAATCCTCTCAAAAATTCAACAGCATTTTAGTGCGGATTTCTCCTAATAAACACATTTTTTTATTTGCAGTTTCCCCAATTTATTTATTTTTTGCAATTCGGTGTTTCCTAATATAATACATTTTCATGAATATATCCATTTTTATGCACATTTCAGCCTAGTATATGCATTTTTGTATACATGACTTGGCCAGAGAGCCGCACTGTAAAATTTGGAGAAGTGCGGATTTCAAAGGCTGCCTTTGTTTCAGTTTTAAGAAAGTGCAAATTAGGTACATTTGCCTTTAAATGCAAACTGAATCGAATACCTCCCCACCCCTACTCAGCTCACACAGACCCCAGAGTTACGTAGTACAGCTCATGCCAGGCCCATGCAAAGCTTGTCTGAAACCCAGGGCAGGAGTCTTGAGCATGAGATGTGCTGCCTCAGCTCTGCTGCCTAATCTGATCTGATGCTACACGCAAGTATGCAGTAACTCAGGTCCAGATTTTACTATTGAAGACTTCCATAAAAAAAGGTAAAAGGTAAATGACCCCTGCATGATTAAGTCCAGTCAAAGGCGATTATGGGATTGCGGCGCTCATCTCGCTTTCAGGCTGAGGGAGCCGGTGTTTGTCCATGGACAGTTTTACGGGTCATGTGGCCAAGCATGACTAAACCACTTCTGGAGCAACAGGACACCGTGATGGAAACTAGAGTGCACGGAAACTCCATTTACCTTCCCACTGCAGCGGTACCTATTTATCTACTTGCACTGGTGTGCTTTTGAACTGCTAGGTTGGCAGGAGCTGGGACAGAGCAGCGGGAGCTCACCCCGTCACAGGGATTCGAACTGCTGACCTTCTGATCGGCAAGCCCAAGAGGCTCAGTGGTTTAGATCCATTACGTCATTGGTCAGCTGGGAGGCAAGGGGCATTCATGGCATAACAGTTTAAGTCTGGTGGAGCCCCCAACCAGCTTAGCCCTCCGAAGCCCAGGGCAAGTGTACCCCTGCCTCTGTATGGGTCTGGCCTGTGCTTTGGGCTTGTAATTGCATTACTTGCTATCTGAGACCCAGAAGTGGGTCATGCCCAGGGCTCTTGACTAATAGCATCTATTTCCTTGCACTAAAAGAATCTTGTCGTTTTTATGATTTGGTGTGAACGAACCCAATGCTGTTCAAGGGCTGAATGTGTCAACTGCTCTGGGATTCCTCCACACCCCCTCCTGTTCTTTAATGGACGCTCTACATAAAAATAAACAACAATGCCAAGGATGGGCAAGGGACACAATATAAAACAGCACTTTATTATCTAAAGACTTGCAACAGTTCCACGGGCAATTCCTACCGTACCTGGTTTGGATCCTTCATCAACGGATCCGTTATAGACCTGGTTTATGAACTCTGGTCTGTTGTCATTCATGTCAATAACGTAGATGTAGAGATCAATGGGGTTCTCTACTTTGTTTCCATTCATATCCACTGCATGCGCTCGAAGCTGTTAAGAAAAAGAGAGGAGGGGGAAAACCACGTCAGTAATGGGATTCAGCACTCGGCGGGGCTATGTGTCATCTTCTGTCATTTAGACTCTTCGACAACATTAGGATTTATAACTGTCATAATAATGGAAATTTTCTATGGGGTTTTCTATAGCAAAGCTATCCAGCTGATTTTGGTATGCATAATAATATGAACCTTGAAGTTGTGCTGCAGTTTTAGCGGCTTGCTTGAATTTCTGTGTTCTGGACAAACCTCATGAGTGGTGCAGCTGTACATATGAAAAAAGCTGCTTTTTCTATAAAAGAGAAAAAGGAAGAGGAAGATATATTGACTTTCTTTAAGCAAATCCCATCATAGTAATGGGGAAACCTGACCTCATTTCTTGAAAGTTCCACTGGATTTGCACTAAACTCTAAGTGTGCAGTATCAGTTTTGGGGGATGCTATCTGGGCTTTGGATTTCTCAAAAAACGGAGGACACATTGTCATACTTTGAAGTCCTGTTGGAACCTAAGGGTTCTTCATCCTTCCTCCTGGTTTCTGTATGGCAGAGTTACACTGTGGCAGCCTCACCGGTAGGTTACTTAGTCTCTCAGGCCACTGCATCAACAAATGTCCATGCACAGGAGAGCGGCAAATGCCTTTATAGAGACAGATTTTTTATTTCTGCAGCCCAAACCCAGAAACGATAAAGGCAAAAGCAGTCAATCAAGAAGAAAGGAAAACTTCCGGAACTTTTGTCTCTGCCAAGCCGTTATCAATACAAATATTAAGAACACATCATTTCTTCAGAACCACCATCTGTTTTTTCATCCTAAAAAACCTATCTTCCATTTTCTCAGATGATTACTCATTGTTCTGTCTATTTATGTAGGTAGTTTTTTTTTTTAAAAAAAAAATCTTTTTCCTGTTCCTAGTGGGCCATTTTCGTGGTTATTCACACTGATACTAAAAATGATTGAACACAGCATGTCATTTCAGCTGAGGACTCAACAACTAATTGCAAATAAATAACGTGTTGTTGTAGGGATGTGGAGGAGAACTTTGTACAGTCCTTTTTAAAATAAAAATAAAAATGAACTGGTCTAATTTTCACCTCCTGGATGGGGATACATGAATTGGAACAATTATTATCCTTCCAAGAGTCCACTTCTCTGAATGTTGCAATACAGTTCTTGGCTCAATCAATTTAAAAGTCCATCTTTTAGGATAAAATCTGCTTCAAAATCATGTATTTTAGAAACCAAATTTTGTGCAGGTTTAATCCTGAAATGGGATGAAATGGATTTAGGAATAAACACATGCAAAACTGATGTGTACTGGAAAGAAACTGACCTGCCCATTTCCACTGATGCAGAAATATCTGCATGTGAGCAGCCCAACTTGCACTACCTTTGTAGTGTGGGAGCTGCTACTTCCACAGCTCCTTCAAATGCCATGAAGATGTGTGGCGTTTGCTGGGTCATAAGGAAAGGGTTAAATGAGTGTGAAGTGATTGGCCAGTGGGAACCCAAGGGGAGGAGTTAGAGTTAGAGTTCATGTTGTTAAGGAGTCAGTTGGGTGTTAGAGAAGAGAGAGGGAGGATAAGTCTGGGGGTTGGGATAGTTTGATGTGAGTGAGTGAGAGAATCTGTTAGGAGGAGTCAGTTAAACAGTTGGTATAATCAGTTAGTAGGTAATATGAAGGTATAGGTCAGTAAAGAAACTAAGATTAAGAAACTGACAAGAAAAATTATCTGAAACCATAAACTTGTTAATGCTTATAAATAAACTTGTTTAATTGGTTTAATGTTAACAACTGTCTGGACGGCGTGTGTACCCAAGAGAAACGGGTTGGTGGCAGCAGGGAAGCGATCACAGTGGTGGCACAGGGATCAATAGACCGTCAAACGTCCGGGGACCCTTTATGATCGCCACAAGGTGATATCAGGAAAATCCTGCTGGTGCTGCTCCTATCCAAGTGGCTTCAGGGGGAAGGAAGGTTCAGGAAAGAGGAGAGGCTCTGGAAGAATGAGAAGACTGGTGGGAAAGGCATTCCCCTACCTTCTCCTGTGAAGATGCTACTGCTGCGTGCCCCCTTTTTCTCCTTTCTCAGCCTTGTCACTCACACTTGCCTCTTCTTCCTGCCTGATGCCCCTCTCCACTGAAAGCCCAAATGGCTCTGGGCTCTCAACCTGACCTGCAGTGATCTGGGACCCAGATCTCTCCAAATAGGTCCACATTGGCTCAGGGTTTGGGCCACAGATAAATCTGGTGACCAGCCCTTCTGATTATATACCATCCAACACACTGAGGCTGAAAACCAGGACCTGCGTCTTCCAGGCCACTCTCCCACACAAGTCATGTGACTCTTGTGAGAGCATAAAGCCCAAAAATGTGTGGTTTTGGGTTCTGGGCTCTCGTGAGAGATATCACACATACAGCATGTCCTGATTTAATCAGGGCAGTTGAGGGGTATGTGGTTAGTAATGCAACCTTGAGTGTATTGACTTCCAAGAAAATTCCATTGAGAGCAATGGCACTTCTGGATGTAAGCAGGTCTGGAATTTGTTTAATAAGCCCTCATAATGAAGTACTGCCATGCTACTGAAGTGTCTCCACATCCATGGTACACATTTTAAGGTTGCACAACTGACAGTGTGTAGTAGGTTCTAAGCATGGATGGGCCACAATGGTACTAAGATGTTCGGTATTTTAATTTTAGGACCTTCCCTTGGATTTCCCTTTTACCTTGTTCCATTTTCTTTCAGATTTTGCTTGATGAGTTTGCAGCTCTTTCTTGGGGAGATACAGCCAAATGACACCAATCGAGAGCATATACAAACACTTAACAAATATATTGGATGTCTTGAATTCCATTGTGAATCACTTTGCTTACATTGAATCTGAGCTGGCATTCTCTTGTCCGTCCGCCAACATTTAATGCAAATTTAGCTCACAGGCTACATAATTTACTGTCACAAGATGGCCAACTTTAAAAGGGGTTTAGACAAATTTATGGGAAATAAGACCATCAAGGGCTGTCAGCTATCATGGCCATGTGATACCTCCAGCATCAAAGGCAGTAGGCCTCTGAATTCCAGTTGCTGGGCAGCACAAGTGAAGAAAATGCTGTTGAATTGAGATTCTGATTGAAGCCTTCCCCTAGACACCTGGTTAGCCACTGTGAGAACAGAATGCTGGACTAGATGGGTCATTGAGTTGATCCAGGACGTTCTTCTGGTCCTGAGTTTGGAGAAATCCATTTGGAGCTCTCTCTAGTCTGCTCAGAATTTCAGCCTTTGAAAAAGGCTGGTTTCACCTGCAAAGTTGCCCACTTCGCATTCTATCCCTGACCCTGAAACATTTTATAAATACGCTAAATAATATTAACAGGAGGGGAAACGCACACCTTTATGTTCTTTTCCCTTGGTTGTGAAAGGTTATCCATTTATTCCTAACCTCTTGTTTTAAAATCCATTAACTGGAATGGTAGGAGCTCTGGTTTTCTCATCCCAACATTGCTATGTTTCTTCAGGGTTCTTTGGTGAGGAATTTGTTAAAAGGAAAGGTTAAAAAGCTAGCGAAGGGAAGCATCCCTTTGCAGAAGCCATGCTGCCTTTTCCTAAGCAAGGCTTATTTTTCTAAAGGTTTAACAATTCTAGTCTTAATCATGCTTTCGACTGATTTACTAGAGACAGAAGTTAGGTTGACATGCCTGTAATTTCTTGGATCCCACCTGGCTACTTTTATAAATTGGTTTTACTTTGGCTACCTTCCAGTCAAATGGGTTAAGAAGGTATTTTTTTATGGAGAAGTTGCATATTTTAGTTAATAGTTCAGCAGTTTCATATCTTAGCTCTTCAATAATCCTCAAATGCCACCAATTCTCCATGAATTGTTATTTTTAAATGTCATCCTTTGTCACCTCTATTTGACACAGTTCTTTTGACGCATTATCTGAGGGGGGGAAGTGGTTTTCTGCACATATTTCCCCAGCGTGTCTTGATGTGAAAACACAGGAACACAATTCACTCCATTTCTCTTCCATTTCCCCCTCTTCCCAGGCCATGCTCCTCTCCCCAGATCATACCCCTCACCAGCCTTGCTTTGCATCATTCTTGAATGCTTTTGCCTGGCTGGAATCTGCCCTTGAACTGGGATAACATCTCTTGCTTGCTGGAGTGGAGGTGTACATGTAGAGACTTAGGGACATAGGAACCTGCCTGATATTGAGTCAGATCATTGGCCTGTCCAGTTCAGTATTGTTTTTGCTTGGTGGCAGTGGTCCTTCAGGGTTCCATCCATAATTCCTTCTCACCTCTACCTGAAGATGCTGGAGAATCAATCTCGGTCCCAGTAGGGCCTTCTCAGTGATGGTTCCGACCTGGTGGAATGCTCTGTCCCATGAGACCAGGGCCCTGCAGGATTTAACTTCCTTCCACAGGGCCTGTAAGACAGAGCTATTCTGTCTGGCTTTCAATTTGAACTTAGCCTGATCTTTCCCCCCCTTCCTTTCCCCCTCCCATTTTTATGAAGATTACCTGCTCTGGGATCCCATAGCTAATTCTCCCCTGGTCTCCTCGCTGGCCCGAATAGGACTAATTTAGCAAGCTAGGCCTGATGATCATCTGATGTTTATTGGATGGATTTCCCCCCCTAAATTGATTTTTGATTTTTGAATTTATTGTTATTCATGTTTTATAGTGTATTTTATGCTGGTTTTTGTTGCATCAATTAAGTGTTTTAAATTTGTTGTTAGCAGCCCTGAGCCCAGTTTTCTGAACCGGGAAGGGTGGGGTATAAATAATTTTTTTTTACTATTATTATGATTATTATATTTTATTTTTATTAAGTTTGTATACTGCCCTTCATTCCAAGATGGCTGGGTGGTTCACAGCACAAAAATACAAAATAAAAATATGAACAAAAGCAAACCAATAACCCTCCTTTCACAGACACATTTAAAATGCTGTAGAATGTTCATCAACCAAAGGCCTTGTTGAAGACAAACGTTTTTGCCTGGTGCCTAAAGATATGTAATGAAGGCTCCAGGCGAGCCTCCTTGGGAAGAGTATTTGACAAGTGGGGAGCCACTGCAGAAAAGGCCCATCCGCATGTTGCCAACCCCTTGTGGTGGAGTCACATGAAGAAGGGCCTCAGATTATGATTGCAGGGTTTGGGCCGGTTTACATAGGTTTACATTGTGGTGCTGGAGGAGACTCTTGAGAGTCCCATGGACTGCAAGAAGATCAAACCTATCCATTCTGAAGGAAATCAGCCTTGAGTGCTCATTGGAAAAAACAGATTCTGAAGCTGAGGCTCCAATACTTTGGCCACCTCATGAGAAGAGAAGAGTCCCTGGAAAAGATCCTGATGTTGGGAAAAATGGAGGGCACAAGGAGAAGGGGACGACAGAGGACGAGATGGTTGGACAGTGTTCTCGAAGCTACCAACATGAGTTTGACCAAACTGCGGGAGGCAGTGGAAGACAGGAGTGCCTGGTGTGCTCTGGTCCATGGGGTCACGAAGAGTCGGACACGGCTAAACGACTAAACAACAACAACAACATAGGGAGAGGCGGTCCTTGAGGTATTGCAGTTCTGAGCTGTTTAAGGCTTTACAGGTAAAAACCAGCACATTGGGTTCGGAAACTAATTGGCAGCCAGTGCAGTTGGGCCAAGATCGTTGTAATATTCTCAAACTGTTTTGCCCTGGTGAGCAACCTGGCCACTGAATTCTGCACCAGCTGAAGTTACTGAGCCATTTTCAGAGGCAGCCCCACATATAACATATTGCAGTAATCTAACCTAGAGGTTTCCAGAGCACAGATAACAGAAGTTAGGTTTTCCTGTGCAGGTAGGGGTATAGCTGGGTCACCAGCTGGAGCTGACGGAATATGCACAAAATCCACATTTAAATACCTATTCTTAGAAAGTATGCATTTCTGAAAGTATTTATTCTCAAATTGTGCCTTAATATTTTTTGAAAATATTTTTTTGAGTGGCGATCTGCACTGGAGGTGTGAAAGGCAGTGAACACCTGAGGCTGCAAGCCCAAACGTGTCTTCTCAGAAGTAAGACTGACTGAATTGAGTGGGGCTTACTCCTACGTAGGTGAGATTACAATTACAGCCATAGTTTTGATTTGGGTTGGTTTTTTTCCTGCACAATTCCTCCCGAAACAGCATAAAACCCCATTGCTCCATGGGAAGGGGTTTGTTCTATGTTCATTCAAGGTGCACAATATCAAGTAGAGAACTGCTCAGGCTGTGATAAGCGGGATAAACAATTTCAGAAACGTTAAAGGGGGAAAAGTTGGGGGAATGAAAGCAGAGCACAATCCTCGGACCATCCAGTAAGATGCTTTTAAATGTATATTTAAAGCAAACTTTCTAAATGGAGATTCTGATCCCAGTAGCTACTTGTCTTGGGTTTGAAATTCCTTTTTTTTTTTTTAATCCATGTAATAGCTTTATCTGTTTTTATAGATGTAGTGGTTTTGAATTGTTCTTACATACCCACTTGCTTTATCTAAGTGTTTTGTGAAAATGTGCTTTGAGATGTGTCACAAGAAGAGACTTATTAATCACATAGATAGATAGATAGATAGATAGATAGATAGATAGATAGATAGCCTGGTGGGTTTGTAAGGACATTCCATTAAAAATCCACCTGGAAGCAGGGCAGAATGGGTTGAGTCCTGTTCTCTCTGAGAACTGGGATGGACCAGATTTCAATGCGTCCCTCCTTCCCTAGAACTGATTTGCAAATTCATGTGGAAAGCTCAGATCAGGTTAGTTCATATCGGTATCCGCAAAGACTATATTTGCCAAGCACCCTTCACCGGAACCTCTGCTTGGGGAATCCCCACTTGCCAGCCCAGCTCTTGACACAAATGTGCCATTAAACAGATGTGTCAACCAGGGCTTGTCTGCGTGTATCACGGCAGCAGCTTTAAGTGAGATTACGAGACACTTGCTCGCTGAATTGCTTTTTGCTCGAGTGCAAACCGCGAGCGAATGCATATGTATGTGGGGCAGTGCAGGCGACACGCCGATAGGCTTACAGTGCAAAGAAATTACTTAACTCCTGGAGATTTCAAAGAAGAGCTATCAAATATAATTAAAACTTTGTCTGGGAAGGGAGGGGAGGATGGGGAGGCAGATGTGAAAGGATGAGATATCTGCTTTGCTCTCTGCTTTATCTCAGAAAGGAGGTGTTTTTTTCTGAGCTGGAGATAGAGCAAAGAAGGAATCCATCGCCATTTCAGTTTGAAGATAATAACTTTAATTCTAGCTGAGAATTACTTTCCCCCCCACCCCAAGGGCAATCTGCCCTTTGCCCTTTGACATTATTGAATAGCTGCATCTAACACAAGTGGGGATTGGTAAGCAGGGAAGCGGCAAAGCTGTAAATACACAGGTGGGGAATGGACGTATCATACATATTTCATGATTTTAGAATTACACAGTACAAAATATACATTTAAAGACTAAACATGAGGCTCGGTTTCTTCTTTGTCTTTATAAAAAATATATGCAATAAATGCACTCTTGTCGTGGTGGCCAACCAGATACCTCTGGGAAACCCACAAGTAGAACTTAAGCCCAAAGGTACTTTCCCCAATTTCAATTCCCTAAAACTGACATTCAGAGACATACTGCCTCCAACAATAGAAGTGGAATGTAGCTATCAGAGTTAGTAGCCTCAACCTCCATGCATATGTCTGATCCTCTCCTAAACGTATCCAAGCTCATCTTACAGGAGTGAACTCCATCGTTTAACTCTGTGCTGTTCAGAACTGAAGGGCAAACTGGGTGGCAGGATGACGGACCAAACTAGAAGTCAGGACCAAAGATTGAGCAAGGCTGCAGAAGCACACAAGGATTCATGTCAGGAATGAGACAGCTCTCAGTGAAGATTTGCAGTCGGCTGCAAATCGCAGCCAGGAACAGAGAAGCTCAGAGGTTAATCAGGCTGAGCAAAGGATACAGCAGTTAGAGGCAACTCCTCTGGGCAGTGGAATGCAGGTTGCCAAGGGAACATTGGAGAGTGGGCTGGAAGACAGCCAAAACTCTCCAGACATGCAAAAAGACGTGAGCTTACACAGTGACAGCTTGTCAGGACAGGAAGAGGTTGGAGCTGAGCCAATCAGCCCCTGGTGTCATTGAATGGGAGGGCTGTTAGACAGGAAGCAGAGCAAGAGACGTAAAGTACATAAGTTCAGTATCTTCTGTCAAAACCGGAAGCAGTCTTCAGAGGGGTCATCACAATTGATAATGCTGGCGGCTTGTTAGGACCGTCTGGAGATTTCTGTTTGTTGTTGCAATAAATCTTCTTTTTTAACTATGCTTGCTGTGTTATCAAGCTGGGAACCTAGACTCATGACATCAAGCTAGGCTCAGGAGAACCCGTGAGCTCATTTTGTACTCCTTGCTATCCAGATGTGGCCCAAATGCCCACCCCCTGGGAGGTGGAGTCAGTACAAGCCCAAAAGGTGCTACCTGCAGTTCAGTAGTTTGCCACATGGGAACGGCTGCACATGGATCCATTAGAGCAGGTAGCAGGATGGCTGACTTTTGTCTCTATGAACCGCAGACCTCCATAGCACATCACAGGCTACTTTTGAAGCTCAAGCTACATGGGGCTCAGTTGCAACAATCTTCGCTATGCACCTAATTGTACTGCCACCACAGGCCTGATTTGCCTTGTTGGGGCAATGGACATACCCTACAACATTTCTCCAATGAAAATAGGGACATCCTAAGGAAAAGCAGGACATTCTGGGATCAAATCAGAAACTGAGGCTGTAAATCCAGGACTGTCCCTGGAAAATAGGGACATTTGGAGGGTCCGAATGGAGTCAGCGGACAACACTGGAACTCAGGGGGAAAGGAGACAGCTTAGTGGCAGACCAGAGGATCTGCTCTGCAGGCAGGTGGTCTCAGGGCCAAATCTTGACATCACCAGCTAGGGCTAGGAATGCCCGCTAGCTGAAACCCTGGAAAAACCCAGTCAGTGTACTGAGCTATATGGGCCAGTGGTCTAACTCTGTCTAAGGCAACTCCCAATGTTTCTAACACATGCACATGGAATCTACACTCTGCTTGTGGGCTTCCCTGAATTACTGAAGACAGAATAAATCACAGAGAAACCAGAGGCGTTAAAAAATGCTCAAAAATGCATTATTCATAATGACTGCAGACTATGTATGCTCGGTGTGCAGAAGCTGGGATTTTGTGCTATGGAGAATTCACTACCTGGCTATTTTTCTGTGATGAGGTGGACTTCCTTTAGAATAAATACAAGAGGCCACTGTTGAAAATGACGTATTTGTCTAGATCGACCATTGGTCTGATCTTGTCAGGCTGTTCTTAATTAAAAGATGAAGGCCTGGAGACTTAATGAAGTCCAAAGGCTATCAACTTGTCTATGGAATTAATTAAAATCCATAGACTGGAATGATTTTTTTCCTGTACTTTGCAACTGGCACCACCACAGGAAGGCACAGAAGGTTAAAAAGGAAACCCTTGCAATTTCTGATGTGGGCTGCGCAAACATTTATCCGCTGGTTTTCCTGTTCAGAGGTTTGGGCCACAGCTACTGACTCTTAATCCAAGAGGTGATCTTGTTAGACTAATCAACTGTCAATATTTTTTAAATGTAGGACATAGGAGAAAATGGGCTCCCAAATAAGAATGGACAATCAGCATTCTTAAGGTTTTGGATAGGATTCTGGTATTCTGTACCGTTTAGACTAAAATTGTCAACCAAAAGCTTTACTTTTCTGGTTTTTCACCACCACAGTTACTAATACTGGGCTTCAGTAAAACAAATCATTTAATTAGACAGCGCCTATATGATACCCAAGGGACACGGGTGGCGCTGTGGGTTAAACCACAGAGCCTAGGACTTGCCGATCAGAAGGTCGGCGGTTTGAATCCCCACGATGGGGTGAGCTCCCGTTGCTCAGTCCCTGCTCCTGCCAACCTAGCAGTTCGAAAGCATGTCAAAGTGCAAGTAGATAAATAGGTACCGCTCCAGCAGGAAGGTAAACGGCGTTTCCGTGCGCTGCTCTGGTTCACCAGAAGCGGCTTAGTCATGCTGGCCACAAGGTACGCCGGCTCCCTCGGCCAATAAAGCGAGATGAGCACCGCAACCCCAGAGTCGGTCACGACTGGACCTAATGGTCAGGGGTCCCTTTACCTTTTATATGATAGCAAGCGACAGAATAATCTGGCCACAATAAGGAAATTTTGTCCATGATATGATTATTTCCCAACTAGTCATTTTGACACTTTGGCACCCTATTTGCAGAATTAAACAATTCCAAAATACAGACGTGCTTTCACTTTCATAAGATTGAATATACTGCCTTTGGCTGTACTTGAGGGTCGATTTCAAAAAATTCCACTGGAAAAACGGTTGTCCCTGTGGAGGGGGAAGTACTGAGTCAGTAGCTCATGTGAGGAGTGACGTTATTACCCCTCTATTATTGTCCATGCTGGGTCGCTCAACCATTGCTACTGTGTCTTTTCTTCTAGCAGATCAAGATGATCAGGTGACAGCAAAAACTGCAAGGTTTTTAGTGGGGGCAATTAGAATAAGATCTATTATTTGATTATTGAAGTAAACCCCCAAAATGTATTTTCTATGGTTAAGTTTCTATGGTTAAGTTTCTACCTCTATCTTCAGAGCATTTTATTATATTTTATTGCTATGGCTAGTGGCTGATGCAAATAAAGATTCTATCATCTCTCTATCATCTATCTATCATCTATCTATCATCTATCATCTCTATCTACAGTGGTACCTTGGGTTACAGACGCTTCAGGTTACAGACTCCGCTAACCCAGAAATAATAATAATAATAATAATAATAATAATAATAATAATAATAAATTTTATTTATATCCCGCCCTCCCCAGCTGAAGCCGGGCTCAGGGCAGCTAACAACAATAAAACAGTACAAACGTACAGCACAAACAACACTCTAAAATCAGCCAGCCTAACTTCTCTGTGGCCTGGGACCTTCAAGATGTTTTTATTTGAAGACCGTAAGTTTCTCTGTGGGGCATACCAGGAGAGGCGGTCCCGTAGGTACGAGGGTCCTAGGCCGTATAGGGCTTTAAAGGTTAAAACCAGACCTTAAACCTGATCCTGTACTCCACCGGGAGCCAGTGCAGCTGGTATAGCACCGGGTGAATGTGGTCTTGCAGTGAAGACCCCGTAAGGAGTCTCGCTGCAGCATTCTGCACCCGCTGGAGTTTCTGGGTCAGTCTCAAGGGCAGCCCCACGTAGAGCGAGTTACAATAATCCAGTCTGGAGGTGACTGTCGCGTGGATCACAGTGGCTAGGTCAGGGCGAGAGAGGTAAGGAGCCAACTGCTTAGCTTGGCGGAGATGGAAAAATGCCGCCTTTGTTATAGCTGCAATCTGCACCTCCATGGAAAGGGAGGTGTTGAAGATTACACCCAAACTCTTAACGGACGGTGCTGGCACTAATTGCGCCCCCGCAAGAGATGGGAGTTGCCCCCCCAATCCCATATCGTCCCGTCCCAGCCACAGGACCTCTGTCTTCGAAGGATTTAGCTTCAACCGGCTCCCACGTAACCATCCAGCCACAGCTTCCAAACATCTGGTCAGTGTGTCTGGGGCCGAGTCAGGATGGCCATCCATCAACAGATAGAGTTGGGTGTCATCAGCATACTGATGGCAACCCAGCCCAAAACTCCGGACAAGCTGGGCGAGGGGGCGCATAAAGATGTTGAAAAGCATCGGGGAGAGTATCGCACCCTGAGGTACTCCACACACCAAGGAGTGGCGCGATGACAATTCCCCCCAAGCGCCACCCTGTGTCCCTGACCAGAGAGAAACGAGCGCAGCCATTGAAGGACTGTGCCCTGGATCCCCACGTCGGCAAGGCGGTGGTCCAGGAGTTCGTGATCGACCATGTCGAAAGCTGCTGACAGATCTAGAAGAATCAGCAGCCCCGACCCGCCTCGATCCAGCTGTCTACGAAGATCATCTGTTAGGGCAACCAGCGCCGTCTCGGTCCCATGACCAGCGCAGAAGCCGGACTGGAATGGATCCAGAGCCGATGTTTCATCCAGAAACCTACCAAGCTGTTCAGCAACCGCTCTCTCAATCACCTTACCCAGGAACGAAAGATTCGAAACCGGGCGGTAATTGGATAGATCTAAAGGATCTAACGATGTTTTCTTTAAGAGCGGGTGCACCACTGCCTCCTTCAGTTCCCCTGGGAATGTCCCTGTGCCAAGGGACAAATTGATGATATCCCCCAGGGGGGCCCGCACCTCGTCTGGACATGCTCTAATCAGCCAAGACGGGCACGGGTCGAGAGGACAGGTGGTGGGCTTTCCAGCTCGGAGGAGTCTGTCCACATCGGCTGGGGATATCCGGTCGAAGTGGTCCAATACTGGACCCGAGGACAGTCGAGGGGCCTCCAGTTCCTTTATTGTATCCAAATTGGCAGGGAGGTCATGGCGGAGCAACAAGACCTTCTCTGCAAAAATAGTACCTTGGGTTAAGAACTTTGCTTCAGGATGAGAATTTGCTTCAGGATGAGAACAGAAATCACGCGGTGGCAGCATGGCAGCAGCGGGAGGCCCCATTAGCTAAAGTGGTACCTCAGGTTAAGAACAGTTCCAGGTTAAGAAGTGACCTCCAGAACGAATTAAGTTCTTAACCTGAGGTACCATTCTATCTATCTATCTATCTATCTATCTATCTATCTATCTATCTATCTAGATGCACGGCAGAAGCACAATTCTTACAGTTGTTCCTGCTCTGGGTAGCTTTGTCCAAAGCTCTTGAGTATCATTCTCATTTTGGGCAGTTTGTCCGTAGCTTGTGTCTTTTTGAATTACTCTGAGTTATTTCTAGACAGTTATTTATACCTCACTCTTCGGCTTGCAGAGCTCACAGAAGAGCTTCACAGAACATCCATACAGAACACACACAAACATCGGAAAGCTCTATGGAGCAGAAGTCTAAAACAGAAATACAAAAGCTGGCAGCAGCAGCAGCAGCAGTAAAATCTTAAACAGTAAAATCCAGTTGAAAGAGGAAAGGTTTGGCTTATAGTGAAGGAAGTCCAAAGAGGGAGCCTGGCTGCGGGGTCTTTTTAGGAGGGCTTTTTAGAGGTGTGGAACTGCCACCAAAAGTTTCTGTCTCTTGTGCTGCTGGCCTGAGGTGATGACACAGAAAGCAATGCCTACCAAGCAAATCCTGACACCAAGGTAGGCTTGGTAGATACTCTTTTCCTCAGACGTCATTACATTCAGGGCTTTTTTTCCAGCCGGAACTCACCGGAACTCAGTTCAGGCACCGCTCAGGTGGGCGCCGTGGCAATTATAAGAGAACAAGGGATACATTTGTGGTGGCACTTACTTTTCTAGAAAAATAGCACTGATTACAGTACGTTCCATGCAAATGACTCCTGGAATATCTCTTTCCTATGAACCTTGTTTTACTACCCTGGAAGGAGTTTCTTTGGATGGAGGAACGTTCCATCATGCGAGCCCCCACCTGCAGTAAGAAGTGGCCCAGCCCAGCCGCAGGTTTGCTAACTCAAGGCAGTGGCGTTGCAATGGGGTGTGTGTGTGTGTGGCGGGTTCCATGTTTGCAGGGGTGCCAAGAGGTCATCCTGCGGGGGCTCTTGGCAGCACGAGCAGCCATTGCGCTGCCTTAGCCACTTTTGGAGGATCCTCCATTTGCGGCTGCAGCCGCGAGCATAGGATCCCGGCGCCGGCAGCAAACCGCTAAGTACAGCGCATGTGCAGCTTCACACGCATGCGCCGTACATAGTGACGCCACACATGCACTGTATAGTGGTTTGCAGCCAGCGCCACTCCAACACCGTACGGACGGTGCTGGGATCCTCTGCTTGCGGCTGCAGCTGGAGCGGCGCCGGCAGCAAACCACTACACAGCGCATGTGTGGCGTCGCTACGTACGGCGCATGCATCGTACATAGCGCTGCTGCACATGCGCCCTACGTAGTGACACCTGCCCCGGGTGTTACAACGCCTTCCTTCGCCCCTGACTCAAGGTGAACTTAGTCTAGTCATAATTGGTTGGGCTTAAGGGGGCTGTCTCTAGTACTCTTCCCATCACTGCACTACTGTGATGAGAGAGAATACATTATGGAATTTCTCTCAGCCTGCAAAACTGCACTTGAAGGCATCCTCAAGGAACTCCAGGGATCATCTAGTCCAGCCCCTTGCAATGCAGGAATCTCAACTAAAGCATCTATGACAGATGGCCATCCAGTCCCTGCTTTACAACCTCCAAGGAAGGCGAGTTCACAACCTCCTGAGAGAGTCCATTCCACTGTCAAACAGCTCTTAGTGTTAGAAGGTTCTTCCTGTACTTAGAGTAGAGCCACTAAATTAAATTACTGAATAAGATGAAGCTATATGAATTTCAGTAGCTCTACTCTGAGTAAAAGTTGGTTTAATTCCACCCTAAATTTGTATCTATGCATATAAACAAGTTGATGTAAATATTATGTAAATCTATATCTTTTTTTAGTTCTCTTTTCCCCCAGTGATGCATGAGAACCTAGTAATGTGTGTTGTATCTTTGGTTCCAAAGATCTCCCTTCAACATTTGTTAAAGATTGAAGTATTGAAGATTTTGCCAACAGTTCTATTCCAAGCAACTTCCATTACACATCAACCAGATTAATTCAAAAATTACTCTATTCCCCCTTGGTACACACAAAAAATAAGGTTGGTGTTAATTAGGGAAATGGATGATGAACACGGACAATTAAAAAAATACACACAATGATATAATAATTGTGATCACGAAGCAGTGCAATTAGGTTAAAAGGAAAGCATTTGTTGAAAACTAGGGATGGAATTAAACAGGACTCTGATTAATATCTACACTAATTCTGATTTTAATTGATTTGGAAATTGGACACCGAAAGGCAACAGTAGGAAGACACAGATCTCTGCATGTGCTCAAAGAGGGTTTATGTGAATCTGCTAATCTAGGTATCTTCATTGGATTTTATGCCTGTAGGAGACCCTCCAAGTGTCCTTATTTTCCAGGAACAGTTCCAGGTTTACAGAAGCCGTCCTGGTTTCTAATTTGATCCCAGAACATCCCTATTTTCTTTCATCAGAGAAATGTTGAAGGGTATGGAGTTCTACGACCCCCCGAGCCAAGGAGATAAATAACAATACAACCTTTAGAAGACATCTGAAGGCAGCCTGAGCTCTGTGAGTGCAGTTTTGACGCGCAGAGTGTTTGAGGACTGGGACATAGTAGGGAAAACAAAATACTTGTTTACAAAGCTATTGTATTACCAGCTTTACTGTACACTTGTGATATATGAACCACTTATATAAGCCATCTCCAACTCCTCGAAAGATTCCATCAAGGCTGTCTCTGAAAAATTTTGCACATTGCTTGGGAAGACAGGCGAACTAATGTCAGTGTACTGGAAGAAGCAAAGATCACCAGTGTTGAAGCAATGATTCTTCAACATCAACTTTGTTGGACTGGTCATGTTGTGCGGATGCCTGATCATCATCTTCTAAAGCAACTACTCTATTCTGAACTTAAAAATGGAAAGCGTAATGCTGGTGGTCAACAAAAGAGGTTTAAAGACTCTCTCTGGAGGCAAATCTAAAAAAATGTAGTATAAACACCAACAACTGGGGAACACTGGCCTGCGAGCGCTCCAACTGGAGAACAGCTTTTTCCAAAGGTGTCATGGACTTTGAAGATGCTCGAACTCAGGGCAAAAGGGAGAAATGTGCTAAGAGGAAGGCACGCTTGGCAAACCCTCACCATGATTAACTCTCACCTGGAAATCCATGTCCTCACTGTGGAAGGACGTGTGGATCCTGTATTGGCCTCTACAGTCACCTACGGACACACTGTTAAGACTGTGTTCATGGAAAACAATCTTCCTTGGCTACGAGTGATCACCAAAGAAGAAGAAAGAAGTTGAACCCCCTGCAATCCAGGAATCTCAGCTAAAGCATTAATGAGAGATCGCCTTCCTCTGCTTAAAAACCTCTAAGAAGGAGAGTCCACCACCTTCTGAAGGACTCTGTTCCACTGTCAACAGCTCTTACTGCCAGAAAGTTCTTCCTGATGTTTAGTTGGAATCTCCTTCCTTGTACCTTGAAGCCATTGGTTCGGGCCCTACCCTCTGGAGCAGGAGAAAACAAGCTTGCTCCATCTTCCATGCGAAAGCCATTTGAAGATGGCTATCATATCTCCTCTCAGTCTCCTCTTTTCCAGGCTAAACATACCCAGCCCTATGATTAAATGATTTTAATGTATTGCTAGACGGCTAAACTCAAGATCTATGATTAAAGGAAGTTCTTTTTGGAATTATAAACTCAACGTTTTCACCCCTAGCCATGAATATATCATAACGAGATAGAGGCACCCATTTCTAAGCAACCTTGAAAGCCATTGTCTTAACTCAGTATATTTATTAATGAACGCTTTTTATAAAGTAGTCCCAGGTCACCGAAAGTCGTCATTATGACAGATAAAGTTATTTCTTTTGGACTGCGAGTTTCTAATGCTGGAATCCTAATGACTCCATCAAAGGCATTATTCTGAGACCATTTCCCCCAATTATCCCCCAGTTATAATGGTCTGCCACCAGTGAAACATTACTGACAGCTCCGAAGCAGCACAAAGCCCAAGTCTCAAATATTCCTTTTGCTTCA
Organism: Podarcis pityusensis; assembly: GCF_964106645.2. NCBI lineage: Eukaryota > Metazoa > Chordata > Lepidosauria > Squamata > Lacertidae > Podarcis > Podarcis pityusensis. The sequence continues at coordinate 10,843,245 of NC_138030.1, forward strand.
TATTTCGCCAGGATCACTGGAGAAAATAATTGCTTTTGTTCAAGGAGGATAAAATAACTTTCCCTTAGATTCCCCTTTAACCCTGGGGAAATCTCTTCTTCCCTCCAGCTAAGGAGGTAATATAGTTTAGTCGTCCCTCCACCTCTGTCCACAAGCAATGCCAACAGAGTTCAATGTATGACAAAGCAAACACAGCTTGGCGGGATCAGTGCTTGCCATGGAACTCTTTAAGAAGATGAAGTCAATGCAAGCAATCCTTACAATTTCATAGTTACTTGATTGTATCCATTTGGAAAGCCATTTGGCTCAGAGGCTGTGCTCTGCATCCACCCATTGCCAGCACAGGAGGCCAAAGGCTTCAGATATTTTCTGGGGGATCACAGGAGGCCATTCAGTATATAGGATGCAGACAGGTCTTTGCATCCATGTGTGGGAAGCAATAGATTTTGAACAAGGGCTATAGCTTAGTGGTAGGGGTGCGGGTGGTGCTGTGGGTTAAACCACAGAGCCTAGGACTTGCCGATCAGAAGGTCGGCGGTTTGAATCCCCGCAAAGGGGTGAGCTCCCGTTGCTCGGTCCCTGCTCCTGCCCACCTAGCGGTTTGAAAGCACATCAAAGTGCAAGTAGATAAATAGGTACCGCTCTGGCAGGAAGGTAAACGGCGTTTCTGTGCGCTGCTCTGGTTTGCCAGAAGCGGCTTAGTCATGCTGGCCAATGACCCGCAAGCTGTATGCTGGCTCCCTCGGCCAATAAAGCGAGATGAGTGCCGCAACCCCAGAGTCGGTCACGACTGGACCTAATGGTCAGGGGTCCCTTTACCTTTACCTATAGCTTAGTGGTAGAGTAAATTCCTGTATTTAAAAGTTCCTGGGCTGGCTTCAAGTTCATTTCTAGACCCAATTCAATGTGCTCACTTTAATGTTTAAATCCCTGAATGACTCAAACCCCAAATATCTGAAAGACCACCTCCTTCCCTATGGAGCACCGCCACCAAAATTCATCAGGATTTTAGTGCAAATGCTCCTAATATTGTATGCAATATTGCCTATATATACTCATTTCTGCAAAGCAATTTCCCCGAATACAATGCATGTCTATATGCTATTTTCAGTAATATATGCATTTGTATGTGCAATTTTCTCTAATATATGTGTTTTCTACACATTTGGCTGGAGAACTGCACTGCGAAAATTGGAGAAGAGCACATTTCAAAGGGTGGCTATGCTTCGCTTTGCAAAATGTTAATTCAGTAGGTTTACCTTGAAATGGAAACTGAATTGAATTAATCCCCCATCCCTATATAATGAGGATCTCTCTTGCAGCCTCTGTGTAAGAAGCAAACCTGGCCCAGGTGGTTCTGATTTCCAGAAAGCAGCTGATTATTTTCTTCAGACTCTTGTATTACTTCAGGGAAAACACAATAACCTGAACTCTGGTGTACTGAGATTGTTGTAGCAGATGAATGTTGGGAATGGGAAGACGGAGAGGGCTGGACAGAATTTTGGGTGCCAGATGGGCAGGTGGCAGACTGCTGCGCAGGACAGGATGTTGGCAAGACATTTTGGCTTGCAAGAGAATAGTAACAGGTTTTCAGTATCAAGAAGGAAGAGGCACAAAACTATTGGTAAGGTTTTGGTGAGTCTGTGGTTGATAAACTTGCGATTACTAGAGCAGAATTGTAGGATGAAGATAGAAATATAGTGCAAGACAGGAAGGGAAAAATGCTTTTGAAAAATGCAAGCACACAGATGCAAGTTGCAGGGGGGCCATAGCTGATTTGTAGAACATCTACTTTGTGCACAGGAAGGTCCCAGGTTCAAATCCTGGCATTTCCAGGTAGTGTAGGAATGGCTCCTATCTGAAACCAGTACTGCTGCTGCCAGTCACTGTAGACCAGGCATGACCAAACTTGGCCCTCCAGCTGTTTTGGGACTACAACTCCCATCATCCCTATCTAACGGGACCAGTGGTCAGGGATGATGGGAATTGTAGTCCCAAAACAGCTGGAGGGCCAAGTTTGGCCATGCCTGCCGTAGACAATCTTTAGTAACGTGGACCAGTTTTCTGGCTCAGTGTAAAGCAGTTCCCTATGTTTCTAAATGTAAGTGGAAAAACTGGGCACTCCATAAGCCTTCTGCATATTTTCTGATGTGATGAAAACTGTTATGCCAGACAGATAGTCACCTCTTTGGGTTGGCATGCCTTTAATATCTGAATATAGCAGCCATTAGGTTCTTGGCTCCAAAGTGAATGTAATAAATGAATAAATGATAAAAGAAATTTTAAAAAACCTGCAAAGTACTTCAGATACCAGACTTCTTATGCAAGCAACCAAGGGAAGCCTGATACGGACATATGGGCTTCCTATGGGAGGCCATGCAACGTTTAAAAAGGAGCAACAAGTGTCATGATTGCTACATGAGACATTTTAGTAGATAATACTGATCGCCACAGATCTTCCTCTAAGACAGAGGTGGCGAAGGGGATCCAGCTAGAAGGCAGGATCCTTATCTTCCCCACCTCTCATGGGCCAAGTTTGATAGGTAAGGAGCTATAATCACCTGACATCACAATGATCATTTTTTTGTCCATTTGGACAATCAACTGATCACTGTGGCTTGAAAAGTACAAAACTGCTTTGGCCCAGGCACATCTTTAGCTACCCCACACCTGGTGTCCTAGGGGAGGTGGCTGTGGTTTGGTGAAAACGGTCTGACATGTCAAATGGGGAGGCCTGGAAGATGTAATGATGTTCATCACTCCTGCCATAAGATGTCATTCTGGTTATTTATCTTCTTCCTAATCAGCTAGATGTCTTGTTCCACTGGTCTGGATGTTTAATCACCAGCTCTGGTCAGGGATCTGACCTATGAGGAAAGGAATGCTCTAGCACAGACCCATAGTAACGTTAAGAACTGGTCCTTGAGCTAGTTTTGTCCTCCTCCCTCCCTTTCATTTTTCCTCATGAGACTCTCTTAGAACTGATTTTTGAAAGCTGCTCTGAAAACCATTTTTGGGGGGTGGGGTGGGGTAGAGGGCAGGGTATAAATAAACCAGGAGCTCACTCGTTTTCAGCCTTTCCCTCAAATAATTTCTAAAGCACAATTATTGCCCTGCCCTTATGCGCCCAGTTAGGAGCTGATGGATTGGTTTCGGTGCTGTCAAAACTGTGTATTCTGTGCTTAATTCTGAGTGAGATGTGCTTTGAGATTGTCAGCTCCAACAAGAAGGTAAGAGAAGAAAATATTTGAGGACTGAAAGCCTCAAAATACTAGAAGCTGCATGCTTACGTGATAGGATGCTCTTTCTTCTCTATCCATCGGACGGGTCACGTACATTCTCCCAGACACAGGGTCAATGTTGAAGACTTCCATAGGTGGCTGGTCAGCTCCCACGCCAGTGATGCTGTATCTTATGTGGATCTCGCTGTCCTTATCCGAACGTATCTGAATAAAAGATGAAAGGGAACCATGAGAGAGCCTGGAATGCAAGGCAGGCGGGAAAGAAAGTTCATGGTGACATGCACACAAAGACACACAAAGCTTTCAAGAGTAGAGAAAAATAGCCTATTATTCTACACACATGTGGATTTAGGCAGGGGACAACTCAGCAACCTGTTCACAAAAGACCAAGGAGATGCTTGTTTCAGGAATCTTTCCAACATCTTCTGTGACACAATGCACGCTGTGTGCTTACGCATTTCAGCCATGTGTGGACTCTGTGTTATTTATCCGAGCCCCTGAGATCACAAACAATTTCTGTGAGATCCACAAGCCACTGGCTCATAGGTCCCATGGCTTGCATCAGTAATAGTGCCCAGTGGATTCCAGAAAGGCAAATGGGAATTTGGGAAACAAAAGGTGAAGTCACTGCCAGACTGGTCTGTTTTAACAATCTGTGAAAATGCACATACACAATCTCTTTATCTGATCAAAATATTTGCATGTTGCCTGCCCTACAGCCATATTATCAGGGCAGCTTGCAACAAAGAAATAAGCAAATTAAAACTGCATACAATAAATCAATAAAACCTGTGAAAACAGCATATCAATAAACCATAATACAGATATATATATATAAAGAAGAGGCAGATTATGAGACTTGGGAAAATAAAAATGACATCAAGGTAGATGCTGGGTAAGCCTCTCTGGAACAGGTAGTCCACTGCTGGAGTGTGACTACTGAAAAGGACCTTTTTTTTTTTTTAAAGGATTGCTGCACATCACATGGAAGGAACACCCAGAGAAGATGGAGCCATTCAGAGAATAACACAGTTTCCTTTCTCTTCTCCATTGCACAAAATGGCTATCAGCCCTGATTTGTCAGAAACAGCATGCTTCTGAATTCCAGTTGCTAGAAATTGGAGAGGGGAGAGTTCTGTTTGGCGCATCTCTTGCTTGTGGTCTTCCCACGGGCAACCATCTGGTTGGCCACTGTGAGAATGCAGGATGCTGAACAGGACAGGCCAATTCTGAGCACAATTCAAAGTGTTGGTGTGGACTTACAAAGCCTTAAACGGCCTAGGCCCTGTACACCCAAAGGAGCATCTCCACCTCCATCATGCAGCCTGGACATTGAGATCCAGTTCTGAAGGCCTTTTGGTGGTTCTCTCACTGTGAGACATGAAGCTACAGGGAACTAGGCAGAGGGCATTCTCAGTAGTGTTGCTCACAACTATTTGACATCTTGAAGGCAGCCCTGTTCAGGCAAGTTTTTAATGGTTGATGTTTCACTGTGTTTTTTATATTTTTTTGGAAGCTGCCCAGAGTGGCTGGGGCAACTCAGTCAGGTGGGTGGCATATCATCATCATCATCATCTAGGAGGGCTCCTCTTATAATCTTAAAATAGATTTTTACCAGCAGAGAAGTTAATACTAGATGAGGTGCTGACACAAACTGATAGATGGCTTTGACTCAGGGTAAGAAAGAGGAGATGCATCACTCACAAAAAAAAGAGGACCTACTGTATGAAGATACAGTGGTACCTCGGGTTACAGATGCTTCAGGTTACAGACACTTCAAGTTACAGACTCTGCTAACCCAGAAATAGTATCTCGGGTTAAGAACTTTGCTTCAGGATGACAACAGAAATTGCACGGCGGTGGCGCGGTGGCAGCGGGAGGTCCCATTAGCTAAAGTGGTGCTTCAGGTTAAGAACAGTTTCAGGTTAAGAACGGACCTCCAGAACGAATTAAGTTCTTAACCTGAGGTACCACTGTATGGGTTTGTTTAAAATGTGCCTATGCTAATTTATCTGTATAGGTGCAGATTTAGAAATTACTTTTGTTCTTTAAATGCAATATGTTTCGCCATTGTCTGCTGTGTCCAGGCAGCATAAAGACCTTGTGTGCAGTGTGACAGTCCCTCAAACAGGGGACCCCCTTCAAACAGAGGTTTATCCTGTGTAAAGTAGGCCATATTGCCACCCTGTTTTGACTGTGCTTGCAGTTCACCGAAAGTCAGTTTCAAGGCCACCTCTGCCACCCCATCATGCATATTTTCCCAAGGAAAATAAAAGCAAATAAACAACAAGCTCTGCAAAGATAGTTTCATTCACGTTTCCAGCCACCAGATACAAGACAGTAAGTAGGCCGGTTGAGATGTAACTGTGGCAACCTTGATCTGTTATCGCTCTGCAATCTGAAGTTAATTTTCTGATCAGCAATGTAAAGGAGTCCTTGTAAGATCAGGACTATTTCTGAAAGGGGTAAGAGAGGTGCAAGATTCAAGGGAGAAACAAACCATCTTGACACCCCCCTCAGCTTCAGAAAACAGTCTGATGAGTATCGTGGTGACAAGCAAATGCTCTCTTTGACATCTCCCTGCCCAGATTTATGAAAAAAAGAATGTGGAGGGGTGGGGAAATGGGGGTGGAGAGAGAGAGAGATAATAGAAGCCCACTTTACAGCAAAAGAAGATTGAAACTTCACATCTCGATGGCAGCCGCTTTCCGGGGTGAGTCGGGATGTGCTGATGAAGATGCACATCCATGTGCAACAGGCACAAAGGAGATGGCTATGTTACTAAATACTGTATTTTTCGCTCTATAAGACGCACCAGACCACAAGACACATCTAGTTTTTGGAGGAGGAAAACAAGAAAAAAAAATATATTCTGAATCCCAGAAGCCAGAACAGCAAGAGGGATCGCTACGCAGCGAAAGCAGCGATCCCTCTTGCTGTTCTGGCTTCTGGGATAGCTGCGCAGCCTGCATTTGCTCCATAAGACGCACACACACATCCCCACTTAATTTTTAGGAGGGAAAAAGTGAGTCTTGTAGAGCAAAAAATACGGTAAATAAATAAAAGAGCAAGCAAGCAGGCAGGGAAACAGAGAAGTTCTGCTCTGGCTGAACGGAGGCAGCTATGCAGGTAGCGACGGCAGGAACATTTTGTCCTTCAGAGCAGAGGTAAGTCAAGGAAGGGATGTAGGATTCCTGCTCTCCCTCACTGGTGTCTTTTAACTTCAAAAGCTATCAACCATTCTTTACAAGTCGGGTGTCAACTGATCAACATACTTTCTAAAAAATTGTGTTGTTCTCAGTGTCTCCTAAAGACTTTTCATTTATTTAGGCAAGCCTAGCCTGATGCGTAACGTTAAGATGTTATTTTATTTTATTATCCGTATTTTAAACAACCGCTGATTTTACTCACAATTTTTAGGTTAACTTGCTTTTTATAAATTATTTCTTAATGAGCGCTTTGTACACTATGTAAACAGCTTAGAGGTTATGGATGATTAAGCGTTATAGAAATCCTGCTAAATAAATAAAAATAAATCATATCATTTGCCTTTTAACTAATTAATCAATTGGTGAGAGTGGATGCTACCCAAACTTCAGTAGAAGAGTTTTTATGAGATACTGAAGGATTTTTAAGATAACTTTCAGCTTAATAAACATGAGCTTCCATTCATTGTTCAAAGAAAGAGCATCTCTCATATTTTGTTTGTCATTTCCCACTGTAGTCTCACACCAGGAATAAAACAGTTCCAGTAATTAAGAACTGTGCTCTCAAATCATCACCCCATTGATTAAGGGCCCCCGTGATTCATTAACTAAAACTTAGCTGATTGATCTACTGATTAAACCACTTGAATCTTGCAACCTTTGTTATTTATTAATTACACCTGTACCACACTCTTTCTCAGAAGACCCCTAAGGGCCAAGCCGTATTTAAGAATAACTGGCATAGGGTAGGAGTTCAGACCAAGGTGGTGGCAGGGCTTTCATCCTTTACCCTACTGCAGTCCCAATTGGAAAGGCTTCTCCCTGTGCCAGTTATTTGCAATGGGAGGAAAGCATCCATTAGACAGACAAAAGAAATAACTTCTTCACACAGTGCATAATTAAACTAGGGAACTTGCCTTCACAAGAGGTGGTAGTGGCCACCAACTTAAAGGTAAAGGGACCCCTGACCATTAGGTCCAGTCGTGGTCAACTCTGAGGTTGCGGCGCTCATCTCGCTTTATTGGCTGAGGGAGCCGGCGTACAGCTTCTGGGTCATGTGGCCAGCATGACTAAGCCACTTCTGGCGAACCAGAACAGCGCATGGAAACGCCATTTACCTTCCTGCCGGAGCGGTACCTATTTATCTACTTGCACTTTGACGTGCTTCAAACTGCTAGGTTGGCAGGAGCAGGGACCGAGCAATGGGAGCTCATCCCATTGCGGGGATTCGAACCACCGACCTTCTGATTGGCAAGTCCTAGGCTCTGTGGCTTAACCCACAGCGCCACCCTTACGGCCACCAACCTGGATGGCTATAAAAGAGGATTAGACCAATTCATAGAGGATAAGTCTATGGATGGCTACTAGCAACCCTTGCTATGTTCCACCTCCAGTGTTGTGGTGGGGGGGACATCCTTCCTGAGTGGCAGTTGCTTGGGAACCACAGGAGTGATGTGTGCTGTTGTGCTCATTTTCTGCTTATGGGCTTCCCATACGCATCAGGTTGGTTGCTGTGAGAAGAGAATGTTGGTCAAGATGCATCTCTGGCCTGATTCAGCAGGCTCTTCTTATGTTCCAGCAAAATAAAAATAAAAATGAGGGTTTCAAGTTTATTAATGTTTGTGTTGTATTAGCAAAGATGAAGCCAGAGAATGAGGCCAGCCTAGTATTCTCTGCTGATTCCAAGAAATAGAATGAATCAACGCTTGAGGGAATAGCTATGGGAGGCTGTCATGATGAGCTCTTGAATGTACTTCTACAACACCACTGATGGGTCACAAACCATTTGGAGGACAGAAGGATCTGGCTAGGCCAAGACTCTGATTGGTGCAAGGGGAGGACAGATGAAAGAAAGTCATAATGGAAGTTGAGGTCAATTTCTAAAAGCAGCCAAGGAATATAATGCAGGCAGTAGGAGTGACAACGCTGAGGAGTCAGAGAGATGCTTGCAGAAACAGTGATGTGGTGTTGGGACTTAGACAAATCTGAATGACTCAGTAACAGGGTCTTTTCACTATTTTGTTTGTGGTGGGCTAACCCACATGGAAGGCATTGAAATCCAGGAAGCATTGTGCTCACCCTCAATTGCCATCCTTGTCCTTGTTAACTGCTTTGTGTGCAGAATGTCCCAGCTCCAATATGCAGCCACATCATCATGCTGCAATCCTGCACAATCCTGAGATCTTTTTCATATGTACTATTGCCAAGCAGGACACACACACACACACACACACACACTCCTACACCTGGTGCATTTCATTCCCCTCCCCTAACGGCAGACCTTCTTCTTTGTCTCTGTTGAATTTCATTTTAAGAATATAAGAAGAACCCTTCTGGATCAGGGCTGTGGTCTATCTAGCTGAGCAACCTGTTCTCATAGTGTCCAACCAGATGCCAATGGGATGCCCACAACCAGGACCTGAGCACAACAGCAACACTCTCCCCTCTTGCAGTTTCCAGAAATTGATATTTTGTTTGCTTCCATCCTGCTTTTTCTATTGCATTTTGGATTTTTTCCCTATCTGCTGAGGTGTTTGCTGTCACCGCCAGTTTATGTGAACCACAAATATGGTAAGATTTCCCTCTGCCCTTTCCTCTAGAAGTCATTGATGAAAACTGTTTCACCCTCTTCTACCTGTAGGTAGTCAGAAGTTCATGGTAGGGCAAACTATACCCTGTTATAAATTCTGCTTCTGGCATTTGTGGAAGGCAAAGGTTTTGGCTAATAGCAAGATTAAAATCAACTGCTGAACTTCAGAGTCCAGGGGTGGTTATTTTTTTAAAAACAACAACAAGAAGGTCCATTACTGCTGTATTAACAGATTTAATTTCAGAGCTGTAAGATTATAGTCCTTTAGTTATCACTTAAAACTTAAAAGTTTGAAGCAAGGGAAGTGTAGCTCAAGGAGCTTCCAAGTATTTAAGGCTCTGAGATGTGATTATGTACGGTCAATGGGATAACACGCTTGAAATATATATATATTATGAACCTAGTCACCAAAATTAAAATTACTTCAAGATGAGGCTATACAAAAATGGTGAGACAATCCGATTAATTTATTCCAAATGGGGAGAGTGGCAGAGTGCAGTCCCCAGCCCTCCCTCCCTGCCCCTGCCAAAGGATGTTTAAGTGTAACAAAAAGAGTCAAAACAGCACAGGAGTTTGTAAAATCCAGAAGTGGCAGCAGAAAATCATTTCGGATATTTATTTTTGTACTTTAGGGCATCAGCTGGCGGTGTGGCTTGACACTGCTTCGGTATTAAACTCCGCATTACCACATGTCATCTTAGAAGAGCTGATAATGTGACTACTCCTTGGACAACTCACGAGGCTTTTCACAAACCTCTGTCAAACCAAATCTCTCTCTCTTGATCAATAACGGTGCACAGAGAAGGGGGCTATTTGCAGCGTCTAAAAGGGCTGGATTAGCAGAATACTGTAAATACAGATGGCAGGGACTAATTCCAGCTCTTAAGCAGTGATCATGCAAATCACTTAGGCATGCGAACAGCTCCCTTGAGTTCAAAGGGATTACTCACATGAGCAGAGTAGCTTGCGCACCCTGCATATTAGCTGAAATCAAGACTTATTTTGTGCAATCAGGGCAGCCTGGCTTGGCACCATGCATGCAAACCCAACGGCTTTGGCCATGATAAGTGCACGGCAGCTGATGTTGTCCTTAGCTCCCCTGCTGATAAGAATTTCAGTTCCTGAAACAGCAGTGGTAGCTGGTGCCATTATTGGGATCGGTAGGGCAGAAGGCAGGGAGACCAGCAATTTTGAAGGCAAAGGCAATGCATACAGCCTCCAACATCCCGGTGAGGAAAATTAGGACACCACGTCAGCGGAGGCCCCACTCCCTCTCACTCAGATCCCCCCTATCTCTCTGCTCTCTGCTCCCCCTTCTTTCACTGTCTCCCTTGGGGTTCACAACTCTCACCTCCTGCACCATCACGATGATGGGTCCTTACACACCTTCGCCCACTAACACTGCCCGCCACCTGCCAAGTACAGAAGGAGGAAGGGGGATGGTGGAACGTGACCACAAAGTGAGAGCACAGAAGCAAAATAGTCTGTATTTGGCCCCACCCTCTGATGGGAACCAACTGATTCATGCCAGAGTGCGAGACACAAAAACAGTGCATTTTTTTTTGTCCCACACTCTGGTACAGGCAGAGTGCAGGAGCCAAAATGGGACATCCCGGGTGTGTGTGTGTGGAATCAGAAGCTGGGGTGGCTTCCATAATTGTGGGATGTCCTGATCACCGCACGACTGGGTGTTAGGGAAGAAGGGAGGCAGGCAGTGGTGGAGAGTAGGCGGGGGCAGGGCTGGCATGCATCCTGGGGGGGCGGGGCGAGCCGCCTGTAGGGGCGTGGCACCCAGTGTGGGTGGGGGGAGATCCACGATGGCACCCTGCCGGGATCATGCTGCCGGGGGCGATACGCTCCCCCCGTACTCCTCTTCCTCTGCCAGTGGAGGCAGGTGGGTGCTGGCTGAGAGTAGACTGAAGTTGATGGGGCAGTGTTCCTGTCAATAGCTCATCCTACACTCAAGTAGGAGCCTGGTGGAGACACATGCCCGACTGGCATGTTCTCTCCCTCCTGGTCGATCGTTCAGGAGCTTCATTAGCTTTCTTCAGCCCGAACATCAAAGCAACCGGTGCCAACAGATATCGGCACACTTAGGGATCTGCAGAGTCTGCGCAGTTCGCAACTCAGCATTTTGGCTAATCTACTTTATTTACATATCAACACACATGGAGCACTGCAACATGGCTCCCTCTCTCTCTAGCATCAGACAGCAAAGAGAAAAAGAACAAAGGACAATAGTCCCACTTCATGGAAGACAGTAGCACAAACATCCTGTCTCCGTCACTTCCCACTCTGTGGAGTCAAAACATATACCGTCATGTGACAGACAACAATCCCATGACTGCAATCATGGAGCAGGAATTCTAACAGTTCCATTCATGCTATTGGACGAGCCTCCACTGTGCATCAGAGAGCTGATGTACATGACCACTGAAGCCACAATGGCAGATGGAAATCCAGCTCAAAGCACTGTACTGACTTCCCATCTGTGGCATCTCAGGGTGTCAATAAGCACTGCAAATGCACTATTGGGATGCTAAAGTGATAGTTTACCTATGAATTAACTATCTAGGGACATGGGTGGCGCTGTGGTCTAAACCACTGAGCCTCTTGGGCTTGCCGATCAGAAGGCTGGTGGTTCGACTCCCTGTGATGGGGTGAGCTCCCGCTGCTCTGTCCCAGCTCCTGCCAACCTAGCAGTTCAAAAGCATACCAGTGCAAGTAGATAAATAGGTACCACTGCGGCAGGAAGGTAAACAGCATTTCTATGTACTCTGGCTCCTGTCACGGTGTTCTGTTGTGCTAGAAGCGGTTTAGTCATGCTGGCCACATGACCCAGAAAGCTGTCTGTGGACAAACACCATCTCCCTCGGCTTGAAAGTGAGATGAGCGCCGCAACCCCATATCGCCTTTGACTGGACTTAACCATCCAGGGGTCCTTTACCTTCTTTACTCTATGAATGGGAAGAGAGCAGCTATGTCCAAGCAGATAGGAAAATCTGAACCACACTGATATGGTGAGAGGACTTCTCTGGACCATGGACCTTGCCTCTCTATCAGTGAAGAAGCTTCTCTTTCTCCACCTACACAATGCAAAATCACCTTGCACACTTCTCCATTCCACTGTTGATTAACAGCCAACGATCTGAATTATACCAGCTCATCTTATTTGTGATGTGATATTGCACACAGACACCCTGCCCCCCCAAAATAGGTTGGCACTTTGGGAAATAAAAAGAAGCATTTTTGCACCTTAAGGAAATCAACAAGAATGGAAGTGACTTGAAGAAAGCTTCTTTGCCTCTTTCAAGTATCCATGAGTTTTCGAGTAAGTGACATGAAACACTGGTAAATGGAAGGCAAATAAGCTTTAAATTGCAGGAGATGAAAGGCAGTATATGGAATGGAAGCCCAGGGCCAGACCAGTTAGGGCACAAGAAGTTTTCAGGATTTGTTTCATTGGTCAGCACTTAAAGAAAGCACTAAAGGAAATAAAAATGTCCTTTTATATATTAATCCACAACTGCCACTCTCCCCTCTTCACTCCTGCCTGAGTCTGTAGATTTAGTACTTAGTTGCTAAAAATACACTGGCAGAATTTTATTATCGGGATTTGTTGTTGTTTTATCTGAGACATAAAGGCGTTCACCCACATTTGTACAAAATCTCTTATTTCACTGTCAGGTACAGCCTCATGAGAGTTTTAATTAAGGGTGCCACTGAATGTCAGCATGGGGGAAGAGTGGAAACAAACTCCCCCATTTCAGAAAAGGCAATCCAGCTATGTGCTGAAGAAAATTCCTTACTGAAACTTGCCTTTGCTCATTATGACCTTGCTGGGGGAGTCATCTGCAGCACCTTGCTCATCAAATATGCAGATAACACCAAATTGGGATGGGTAGGTCTTGCCGCAGAAGACAGAATCAGGTTACAAGATGACCTTAAAAGACTGGAGAACTGGACCCAAACTAACAAAATGAATTTCAATAGGGACAAATGTCAGGTTCTATACTTAGGCAGAAATAAACAGCTCCACAAATATAGGATGGGGGACACCTGCTTTGCCAGTAATACATGTGAAAAGGATCTAGGGGTCTTAGTAGACCATGAGCTTAATATGAGTCAACAGTGTGATGCAGCAGCAAAAAAAGCTGATGCTATTCTAGGCTGCATCAACAGATGTCTAGTGTCCAGCTCAAAGGAAGTCATAGTACTGCTCTATTCTGCCTTGGTCAGACCACACCTGGAGTCCTGTGTCCAGCTCTGGGCATTACAGTTTAAAAAGGATATTGACAAGTTGGAAGGCGCGCAGAGGAGGGTGACCAAGATGATCAAGGGTCTGGAAACCAAGACTTATGAGCAATGGTTGTGGGAGTTGGGAATGTTTAGCTGGAAAAGAGGAGACTGAGAGGAGATACGATAGCTTTTCTTTCAATATCTTTAGGGCTGTTATATGGAAGATGGAGCAAGCTGGGTTTCTCCTGCTCTGAAGCCACAAACCAATGGCTTCAAGTTACAAGAAAGGGAATTCCAAATAAATATCAGGAGCACTTTTCCGACAGTAAGAGCTGTTTGACAGTGGAATAGACTCCCTACGAAAGTAGTGGAGTCTCCTTCTTTGCAGGTTTAAGCAGAGGTTGGATGGCCATCTGCCAAAGATGCTTTAGTTGAGATTCCTGCATTGCAGGGAGTTGGATTAGAGGACTCTTTGGGTCCATTCCAACTCTACAGTTCTATTATTCTGTGTTCCAGGATTTCCACCGCTGGTTGTCAGTGCTAATCCAGGGGAATCCCTCTGAGCCATCCTAATGTAACTGCAGAGGGGAATCTGTTTATTTTGTCAAGACGATTAATCTTTGATTCTTTGGGTGTGTAATATTAGTGGCAGAGTGGCACTATTTATTTCGTTCTTCAATTTATTTACTGCTTTTATTCATTGCTTTCCCTGAAAAAGTCTCTAACACCTCCAGATATATAAAATAAATAATTGTCCTTGTCCCTCCTTTATAGAATGATAATACAATAGAACAAGAATATCTGAAGGGTTTCACCCAACAAGACTCAAAAAGGGCATATCTAACATACACTTTCAGGTCAAAGGGTGACAGTCTTTAGGTATTAAATCTCTGCCAACAACTCAAAAAAAATCTAAATCGAAGATAAGCTGTCTCTTGAAGTCAAAAGCTTTCTTCTTTTCCCTGCTTTCACAGCAGCAGCAACAAGAATCAGATGGAAATCCTACCATAGCTATCAGCTTACCCAGTCACTGTCTGGGATACTAATCAGGGATAATGTTGAAAGTTTCTGACTATTTCCATAGGAAAACTTATTCCAATAAGCTATCATTTTGCTATATTTACTAAAGACGCCAATTTTAGTAGATTTGCTTTGGTTCTTAACAATGAGGATGGCAAGCCATATTGTGCCTAGAATATTGTCCCAAAATCCTTTTTTTTAAATGGATTTAGCACTTGGGGGGGGGGTGTCCATATGACTTCAAAGCTGTGTTCCATAGAGCAATTGCCCCACTGCTCTTGCCTGAAAAGGTTAAAGATGGGATTCATAGAATCATAGAACTGAAGAATTGGAAGGGACTCTGCGGGTCTTCTAATCCAATCAGAGGGTCATCTAATTCAACCATCCAACCTCTGCTTATAAACCTCCAGCGAAGAAGAGTCCACCACCTTCAAAGAGAGTCTTTTCCACTGCCCAACAGCTCATACTACCATAAAGTGTTAGTATCATCCTACTCGCATGTAGGACCCTGGTAGAGACACATGCCTGACTGGCATGTTCTCTCCCTCCTGGTCGATCGTTCGGGAGCTTCAAAAGCTTTCTCTAGCCCAAACATCACAGCGACTGATACCAAGAAGCATCAGCACACTTAGGGATCCCACAGAGTATTTGCAGTTTGTGTAACAGAACTCAGTAGCACAGCATTTTGGCTAATCTACTTTATTTACATATAATACCCTCGGAGCATTCTGACTCAGCTCCTTCCTCTTTCTCATCAGACAGCAAAGAGAAAGAACAAAGGGCAATAGTCCTACATCACGGAACACAGTAAAATAAACATCCTGTCTCCGTCACTTCCCACTATGTGGAACGAAAACATACACTGTCATGCGATAGAAAACAATCCCATGGCTGCAATCACGGAGCAAGAATCCTAACATAAAGCTCTTTCTGATGTTTAGTCCAAATCTCCTTTCTTGTAACTTGAATCCATTGGTTCAGGTCCTTCCCACTGAAGCATGAGAAAACAAGATTGTTCTATCTTCCATGTGATTCCTTTAGATAGTTGAAGATGGCTGTCATATCTCCTCTCAGTCTCTCCTCTGTCCCTCACTAAGTATACCCAAGTGAGTTGTGGCCCTTCTGTATATTTGATCTAACTTGCTTTCTAGGTTCAGTTTCATCTATTCAACAGGAATGGGCCTAATGCAAAATAAGATTCTGCATGTTTTTGCCCAAGTCCTACATGTTATCCTAGCTGAAACCAAGCTACATAAATGCCACCACAGTGGGTTCTTTTTTAAGGCTTCAGGGAACCTTAGGAAAGCCCAGGATGCTCACATCTGTAGGAAAGAGACATGCAATTCCTGAGCTTGTCTGCCCCAGCTCTGGGAACTCTGAAGTCCCAACACAAGCAGTCTCATTTATGCAAAGGCTTTGAATGCACCCTTTGTTAGCTCTCACCTGAGTCTTGGCCTTTTCTTGGCCTTTAAGCCAGTCATTCTCAGACGTTTCCTCCCCATGAAGAAGAAGAGTTTGGATTTGATATCCCGCTTTATCACTACCCGAAGGAGTCTGAAAGCAGCTAACAATCTCCTTTTCCCTTCCTCCCCCACAACAAACACTCTGTGAGGTGAGTAAGGCTGAGAGACTTCAGAAAAGTGTGACTGGCCCAAGGTCACTCAGCAGCTGCATGTGGAGGAGCGGGGAATCGAACCCGGTTCACCAGATTACGAGTCTACCGCTTCTAACCACTACACCACACTGGCTCTCCAGTTGCCAAGGGTCTTGGTGGAGCACTTAATGATTTTTCTGCCTGTTGTAGCATTTATGACGTCCTGTGCTAGATGCTGTATGATTTTAAATTCTATTTTTATTGCCTCTTTCATTCTCTATATGTTGTATTACCATTTGAATTCCATGGAATTCAGATGGTAATACAATAAAATAAAATGTAAGACATAAAAGAACAATACAAGTGCAAATCAATACAGATATTTAATTTGATGGATGTGCTGTCTCCTGCTTTCAACTACAGACATGCCACAGACCACCTGAATGAAGCCTAAGGACCATGAGACCACAATTTGGGAATCCTTGTTTTAAGCATATGGCGAGGCCAAAAGCTTTCCCTGCCAGAAACCCTTCCTGGGATTAGTAGTCAGGAGGTGGGAAAAAACTGTTTGTGAACCAGAATCAAAAGACATTTTAGAACTCTTTCAAAATTAGCTTGGTAACCTGCTTTATCTTTATAAACTCCTTTGAAGTAGTTTTTTTAACAACAACAATCATGCAATGTATAAAATTTTATGGAATAAAGTTCCAGGGGTCAGCAAACTTTTTCAGCAGGGGGGCCAGACCTTGTGGGGGGCCAGACTACAGTGGAACCTTGGGTTACATATGCTTCAGGTTATAGACTCAGCTACCCCAGAAATAGTACCTCGGGTTAAGAAATTTGCTTCAGGGTAAGAACAGAAATCGTGCTCTGGCGGCGTGATGGCAGCAGGAGGCCCCATTAGCTAAAGTGTGCTTCAGGTTAAGAACAGTTTCAGGTTAAGAACGGACCTCCGGAACGAATTAAGTACTTAACACGAGGTACCACTGTATATTTTTTGGGGGGGAATGAACGAATTCCTATGCCCCACAAATAACTCAGAGATGCATTTTAAATAAAAGAACACATACTACTCATGTAAAAACACGCTGATTCCCGGACCGTCCGTGGGCTGGATTTAGAAGGCGATTGGGCTGGATCCAGCCCCCGGGCCTTAGTTTGCTTACCCATGGAATAAACCAACCAACCAACCAACCAACTAACTAACTAAATTGTGGGCAGGTTTTTAGCCTTCTGCATTGATGTTTTTAATTATGCCCTAATTCTGATTTGAGCTGAAGTCTGTTTGCCTGTCACCAACTCTACGTTTGGCTAGAAGGAACCACTTTTTATATGCAAAAACAAAACAAAAACAAAAAACTGGGATAAGGAGAAGCTTGAATAGCTCATGTTTCTTCTCCTGCCAGTTCTCCATATGTACAAATCGCTCACAATTGCCGCAATATGTTGGGGCGAGGGAAGTGAGGTGGGGGGACGGGGGACAAGCCAATCCTCAATATGCTTATTTAGCATCTGAACACAGCTTTGGACTATTTAAACATGGGATATGGCTTTGGTCCTTTACTCGAGAGAAAACAAAGGAAAGTTCTTAAGTTGCACAAAAGTTGGCCAACAGCAGGAGGCTCACCAATGCCAACGTTAATTAAGAGCATTTCGAACAAAGCATAGCTTATGTGCAGCGGGTTATGCTTGTAAGCATTTGAACTTTGAAATTGCTGTGGCAGGCAGAATGACTGCAAACTTCCTTTAATGAGACCAAGGGAAGAAGAAAAAACACACACCCCAAGAGTTGCTTTGCAAGGGCATTCCATTCATCCGTCTTTATGGCCATATTCCCAGTCATTTGTGCTTTTTTTGCCCATCCCTTAATGCTCAAGATGTCTTCCCTCTTTGATAATCCCTCTTGCTTACAGACTGCTGCTATGGGACCATTTTTCTCCTCTAATTAGACAAATGGGAGGATCCGCCTGCATTTCCTGCATCCCTAAGCACCCAGGAAGGAACTGTTCATAGACACTTGTCAA
Source organism: Podarcis pityusensis (assembly GCF_964106645.2). Taxonomy (NCBI): domain Eukaryota; kingdom Metazoa; phylum Chordata; class Lepidosauria; order Squamata; family Lacertidae; genus Podarcis; species Podarcis pityusensis. The sequence continues at coordinate 10,861,160 of NC_138030.1, forward strand.
CTTTCCCAAAGATTCATAAATATGGGGACATTCCCATGGGCCATCTAAAGTCAACACTGCTTCATTCATGACAAGCCTCCACCTTTCCCCCTTTGAATGCCCCCAAGGAACACGATTCCACAGCTCCCCTAGTCAACCTGATCCATTGCTGAATGCTCAGTTCTGGTGGGACGCTTTCCCCCAATGCTTTCTTTAAATCTAGCTGACTTAATTTCAAAACCCTGTAAGCTAATGCATTAGCCCAAAGTTGAACAGCGAGATTCGGAGCTGAACAGGGTTTTCAACCCAGGATCATGATCCATGCTTTGTTCCATATGCCTGAAGGCTTTTCTAGACCCACTTCATCCTCTCCACCAAAGCTGCTCCTGGAAGTCAAAAGACCCCTAGGAGCAGCATCTGACCCTGCTTCCAACTAGCTTTCATTTAGAAAGTCATCCGGAGGGGGTGTCACTAAAATCCTGCATTTCTCAATTGTTTTTTCTGGGCAACAATAACTCCTGTCCTGGAAAAGAAAGAAAGAAAGAAAGAAAGAAAGAAAGAAAGAAAGAAAGAAAGAAAGAAAGAAAGAACTGGCTTCAAAATGAACCAGGAAGTCCCTCTACATGGGCTGAACCAAGACATACACTCAAGGAGGAGTTACAGATAGGTAGCCGTGTTGGTCTGCCATAGTCAAAACAAAAAAATTCCTTCCAGTAGCACCTTAAAGACCAACTAAGTTAGTTCTTGGTATGAGCTTTCGTGTGCAAGCACACTTCTTCAGATACACTGAAACAGAAGTTGCCAGACCCTTCTATATAGTGAGAAGGTGGGGAGGGGTATTACTCAGAAGGGTGGTGGGAATGGGTGATTGGCAGATAGCTGAGATGAGCCTGTTGACGACTCTTAACGACTGCAATAGGTCTTACAGGAAAAAGCAAGGGGTGAGAAGGTGAGAAATGGCTTTGTCATGTATAATGAGATAAGAATCCAATGTCTTTGTTCAGGCCAGGTCTCTCCATGGTTTTAAGTTTGGTAATGAGTTGTAATTCAGCAGCTTCTCCACTCAAGGAGGACTGAGCCGCTTTAAAACTGGGGAGCCCCTTCTCCATTGCCTGGTTTGATTTCTCCTAGTGTTAGGCTCTAATGTTCTCTATAGCATGCATCCACTATAGCTATGACTTCTCTCATTGGCTAAAAACAAGGAAAGGTGGGAGCAGAGGCAAACCTAGTCTCCCTTGTGCCCTCTCAAGTAAATGTATCAGTGTCCCACACCTCGGTCCCTTGTGCCCTTGGCAAGGAGATGTATCGGTGCCTTCCAAGCTGGGAGAGACCATGGCCCAGAAACTAAAAAAAATTGCTTTTCATCACTTTTCGTGCTCTGCCAGTGATTTCTTCTGTGGCCATCGGGGTTGGGGCTGCTCTATTCTGCCTCCCCCCCTCTTCCACTGGTCCAAGTGTCTTCCTGCCTGCCTCCCTCCCTCTGCTAGCTGCTTCCTCTCCTAGCCACTCTGAGCCAGAGTGGAAAGACATGATTTGTACACTTACAGACAAACAACAAACACCCCTGGACCTGTGCTCTTGGCGGACCCCAACTTGGCAACCCCTAGGTACACCCCTGGGTGGGAGCAGGCTATTTTTCTCACAAGCTGGTTAGAATGCTGCCTATACATTTTGCTTCGATTTCTTTATTCATAGAGACCTACTTTTTCTTTTTAAATGAAAGCCACACACCTGGCCTCTCTGCTGACTTTGGACCTGGTACATCCATATCCCCTCTACCCCTGTGCATGTCAGCCCTGGAATTTTTTTCCCCTCCATCCCACTCTTTCGTTGTATAAGGAAAGAGATCCTTCTGTATGCTGAAACCTAGCCAAAATGAAGTTTCACTTCTAATAGGAGGTGATCATTTTATTACATAGTTTCCATAAGCATATCTCCTCGTCTCTTTTCTGCAACATGGAAAGAGACAGGTAGATAGCAACCTCCCAGCGATGCCAGACGCTTTTCCTTTCATTTCAGTTATATTGCCAAGGAGGGAAAGGGTTTCATCACAGAAGGAAAGGTGCTTTAAAGGCAAATGACTCATCTCCAAAAAATGGAACAGCATCACCAAAGCAGATCATCCCGACACCTGCTTTCACAACTGATGTGAAAAGGCATTACAGTGAATCACCCCAGCCCTAAAATCCACCTAACCTCTAGCATTAAAACCAGAAATGATGAAATCTAAGTGAAGAACTAGAAGCTCAGCAGTGGGGCATGAGGAAGAAGGAATAGTAGCAGTGCCTTCTTGCTAGCTGCAACACTGCATTTTTCAGGGTGGGAATGGGGCTGGTGGTGGCAACTTGCAGTTGGGTACCAGGAACCCAAAGCACCTCCAGCATCTTCACTGCCTCATGCCTACCCATCACTTTCCCAGCAAGGACAGTGCTGACAGGAGGACAGCACTGCTATCACTGTGCTGCTGCAGCCATTAACACAGAAACAAAGGAAGGCAGATATTTAGCATTATTGCAATCATAATTGGCATGTCCAGTGATGAATGCTACTCCCTTCTAATGAAAATTACCTGACTCCCCAAAAAGCAAAATGTCACATTGATGGGGCAAGGCTAGGCTGGGAGTTGTTGTTGTTGTTTAGTCGTTTAGTCGTGTCCGACTCTTCGTGACCCCATGGACCAGAGCACGCCAGGCACTCCTGTCTTCCACTGCCTCCCGCAGTTTGGTCAGACTCATGTTTGTAGCTTCGAGAACAGTGTCCAACCATCTCGTTCTCTGTCGTCCCGTTCTTCTTGTGCCCTCCATCTTTCCCAACACCAGGGTCTTTTTCCAGGGAGTCTTCTCTTCTCATGAGGTGGCCAAAGTATTGGAGCCTCAGCTTCACGATCTGTCCTTCCAGTGAGCACTCAGGGCTGATATCCTTAAGAATGGATAGGTTTGATCTTCTTGCGGTCCATGGGACTCTCAAGAATCTCCTCCAGCACCATAATTCAAAAGCATCAATTCTTCGGCGATCAGCCTTCTTTATGGTCCAGCTCTCACTTCTATACATCACTACTGGGAAAACCATAGCTTTAACTATACGGACCTTTGTTGGCAAGGTGATGTCTCTGCTTTTTAAGATGCTATCTAGGTTTGCCATCGCCTTTCTCCCAAGGAGCAGGCGTCTTTTAATTTCATGACTGCTGGGAGTAGGCCTTCCCAAATATTGTTCCAGGCAGACCAAAGGCAGGAGACAAAGCTGGAGGCTGGAGTACCAGCAAGTAAAAACCAACTAAATAAATCATGTTTAGGCAGAGAGGTAGGATGTGGAAGCACACCTGTGGGAGGTCATCACCAAGAAGATGGAGCTCCCATGATCTTGCTGACACTTTCCCCCAGCCCTGTCAATGTAGCATCACTGGTGTTGGGAAGCGGCTACTGCTGCCTACCCACTCCCTCAGGTGTGCCAACTTGAATAAAATATTGGGGGCTCCAGGTAAGTCCCACTCTGCATAACTGATCACATGACACAGCACGCACACCATCTGAATGGTGATGCCCATTTTATTTTTATTTTTTGATTTTATTGGGGAGGCTGAAGCAAAAATATGTCAAAGTCTGGGAAAATGTGAAACTGAAAGAAACTGAAATGGGACGGATTTTCCTGAGCAGTGATGCAACACCAGGGGGCACTATGGGAAATTAACATGGCAATCAGACCCAACTACCCAGCACATTTTGGAGCAGTGCTTTCCACTATCAGGAAAATGGAGCTGAGGAGAAGACTCTCCAGAGGTCATTTGCTCAGGTCCTCCTTGTATCTGGGTGTGAGCATGGTGCAGCAGAAGGGAGGTGCAAGAAAGGAGCAAATCCCAATGTCACGAAATGGAAGTGAGAAAAGGAGCAGAATCTTCAGCAAACAGCCCTACAGTTCCAAGAGTGAATGCTTAACCTTCCCGTATTGAGCGTCCCAGGAGCTCAATAATGAATGACAAGAGCAGCATCAAGGGCCCTTACAACCACGCTTGCAGCGCCGGAAATGTCAGCTCCAAAATCTATTATGATAGGGCACGATCCAGCAAAGTTAAGCACTTTTCATTGATTTCAATGGGAGAGTTAAGACAGTCGGTTTGTGCCTGGGAAATGAGATAAGGGAGCCTGCCCTAATTTGCCTGGCACAGGAAGTTATGAAAGTGACAAGCTGACTGCAGCAATAACAAGCCAAGGTTGAAAACATCTCATGCTGGGTTTCAAAGAGTTCCTTCTTTGAGTCCTTTACTTTCTGAACACTAGTAATCGTGGAACATATCCTGTGTGTGACTTGCATGCCTGTGGGGCAGGGGCAGAGGGGTGCTTCTAGATCCATGATGGGTCGAGGTTTCAACAAGCACAGAATCTAGAATGTGACACAGATGAGTTTTAGTAGATGCATGAAATCATAGAACTGTAAAGTTGGAAGAGACCGCGGGCGTCATCTAGTCCAACCTCCTCCAGTGTAGGAATCTTTCATCCAATGTGGACCTTGAACCCATGGCCCCGAGATTAAGAATCTCATGCTATACAGGTGGAACCATTTTGCAGGATATAGATGGGCGTTTGTGCAGCAGGAATAAATGGAGGGGGAGGTTGGGACCCAAAATCAGAGATGAAGAGTTGCATCAGGAATGAGGATGTAGGAGAAATAGAGCTGGAGGAGGACCTTGGAAGTGCAGATCTTTGCAGAACACCCATTTCCCTACTCTTTTCTTTACAACCATGCCCTGCTTACCATATGGAGCTGTGTGCTCCCCACTCTTTCTGCGTACATGTATGTGTGCTTGTGTACAACATGCAGAAAATTATTAGAGGGTTTGCTTTGCCTCTTAGTTGATGCGTTTAAAGAAATTTGCTGAACCTCATTTTAAGCAAACACACACACAGTTTTAGTAGAGTCAGATAACTACAGCTGTTCTTTCTCTTTCAGAGCCTGCTCAATTTTAGGTCTTTCCTGTGGGAAAAGGATGCTCCAGTCTTCCTTTGTTAAGAGGGGTGAAAACGGGCACCGGTTAATTATTAATAAGGTTCAGCAACCTTGTTCCAGAAACTTCCCCATTCCATGCTGCAAAGGGATGGCCATTTTAAATCCTGCTAACTAAATGCTAGGGACATGGGTGGCACTGGGGTCTAAACCACTGAGCCTCTTGGGCTTGCCGATCAGAAGGTTGGCGGTTCGATTCCCTGTGACGGGATGAGCTCCCGTTGATTGGCCCCAGCTCCTGCCAACCTAGCAGTTCGAAAGCATGCCAAAAGTGCAAGTAGATAAATAGGTACTGCTCTGGCAGGAAGGTAAACAGTGTTTCTGTGCACTGCTCTGGTGTTCCGTTGCACCAGAAGCAGCTTAGTCATGCTGGCCACATGACCCGGAAAAACTGTCTGCGGACAAACGCCAGCTCCTTCGGCCTGTAAAGCGAGATGAGCGCCACAACCCCAGAGTCATCTGCGACTGGACTTAACTGTCAGGGGTCCTTTGCCTTTTAACTAAATGCTAAACTCACACAAGTGAGAAAGGGGAAGGATATATATATAACAAAAAATACCCCACTCTCCAAATCCATCCCAACACTTCCAACCCATGCTTTACATCCTCAAGATGAAAGCCAGGAGCTATTTGGGTCAAAGAACTCTGAAAACCTTTTAGTCCTTTGGTCCTTCCACTCTTGCCTTTGATGAAACCATTTGCAGGTGGGATCCTTTGTACCTGCTCATCTTGCCAAAAGAGACCGGGGAGCCCAGGAAGCTTCAAGGATGTCTGCTTCCCTAGTCTGCTTCACCGCTCGTCATTGTTATGTTGCAGTTCCTTGCTCTGCTGAAGAAAGGGATGGGTGTGCTACTCTTTTTCCATTTCTGTGCATGTTCCCAAGAGATACGGCAGTGATGTCAAAATCCCAGGGCCTACAGCCACAGGTTTCTCTTTGTTCCTGAACCTCTGGCAAGCAGGCTTCCATGCTGGCCTTTCACAGTGTCATTGTTCCTATTTGGATAGTGCAGGTAGGCACACATGAGACAAAGCTGCCTACAGCAATAGCAGGCCAAGCCTGAAGAACAATATTTCCCCCTTTTTTTAATGCTCAGATTTCCAGCTTATACTGTGGACACTCTTAGCTCAATCAGATGAGTCCCAAGAGCAGGGAAGGCAGCGGGCAGCATCTCAGGAGAGCCAGGGAGAAGGATTTAGGCATAAACAATGGCATCCCAAGTGACCCAATAATTTCTGCATTACCGAATATAGAGGAGATAACAGCTCATCCTTTAATGTGCTGTGGAGAGAGCTCTCAGGAGGGAAACATTACCCGCCTTCAGAGCAAAGACCAATACTCTGAAAAGGCAGAAATCTGTGTCAGGGGGAAACATTACAGGAGTGGAATGAATGTTCACAAAGATATAGGGGCTCGGCACTCTTTGGAAATTGCTAAGGGCAGAACTAAACATGGCAGAGCAAATACAGGGATTCTAAGCCCACGGCCCCCTTGTAAGGCTAAGGCAGGTGGGGTGCAGACAGGCATAGAACTGAGGGGAATATTTCTCCCCCAGACTGCCACTCCTCCCTGCAGCTCCTTTTTTGACTGATTTTCTCCAGCTAGACATCGGTGGTAGTGCAAGAATAATAACCAGACAGAGAAATAGTCAAGTATGACCAACTCATGAATACTTCCCCCAAAATGTCACCCCCCCCCCCAATTCACATTACTTTATTTTGGAATCCATGTTGGTTAATAACAAGTATTTCTGCCCTTAGCAAATCCAAGAATTTTGTTCATCCCTGAACAAAACTTTCCTTGTAATGCACTTCCAGAGGGTGAATCGATCTATGTGCCCATTGTCACTGCAGGGGGTTGGACTGGATGACCCCTGGGGTCCCTTCCAACTCTACAGTTCGACGATTCTATGAAATGTGAATCTTGAAGGATACCTGCATTTCGCTTCGTGTCTTGTTTCAGAAAATGTGGGCGCGATGAAGGCTTGCGTTAAAATGCAAACAGAACAAACTTTCTTCTAGTGCAGTATAACCACAAAAGCAAAAACAAAACAAAACAGCAACACCCCAAACAAACCCACCTCTGCCACCATTCAAGGATAACACTTGAGCCTTCAGCTGGGATTTATCTGTTTACCTCCTAAACCTCCTGAATGAATGAAAGCTCAAGAGCTCTAACTCTGGAACTGAGCATAGCAAGGGCCTGTTAGCTATTTAAACCGCTTTTTCAGTTCAGACCCTGTAACTGGGAAAATAGGCCTGATTTCATTTGGAGATGCAGGAGTTAATTATGCCCAACTCTGTCAATCATATAATATTACCAAGGGCAGCAAAACCAAGACCCCCACACTTCAAAGGACTGACTTTTTTTATTTCCCTCTTTCCTCATCAAGAGATGAGATTGTCTCTGTGCCTCGCTGGCTCCTAAGATCCCTTCTAATGGAATTTCCTGGCTCCCATACCAATGCAGAGCTTTAAATAAAAGTCAAACATATTTTTATCATCTTAAGGCATGAGGGTAAACCAGGATGCGTTTGTGGCAATTATGTGTTGTCCAAGAAACTAAGATGGAATGAACCATTATGCTTTTTTTAAACAAAACAAAACAAAACAAAACAAAACAAAACCCCAAGCTTCAGAGAAAGGGTCAAGTGAAACTGATATCTCTGTAAGGAGAGTGCTATGGAAATAATATGAAATACTTAAGAAACTTTACAAATCATTGCCTATGCTATTAGGAACCAGTTTGGCTACTTGACCCAATTCTCACACTAGTAGTTTTTTATTCACTTTCTATTTTATTTCTTTCTCCGTTTGTATACCACTTCCCATCAACCAAAGGACCCGAAAGGATCTTGCAACTGAAACTAAAAACATCACATACAGTCATAACCTATCAACAGATAATGCGGTCCAAGGAACAGCTTAAAATAAACATCCACTTACAATAAACACTGTTATTGCTATCTTCAGACAGGAGATTTTAAACTCGTGTTGTAAAAGAGGTGTTTTTCACAGCATTTTGAAAGGTGGAGAGGGAGGGAGCCACCACTGAAAAGGACCTGGACTGTGCACCCACCAATTTAGGCTCTTGCTGCTGTAAAATTATAGAACAAATGGGATCCACCTATTGTTATGAGCTGGAATCATAGAATTGTAGAGTTGGAATGGACCCCCGAGGGTCATCTAATGCAAACCCCTGCAATGCAGGAATCTCAGCTAAAGCATCCATGATGGATAGCCATCCAACCTCTGCATAAAAACCTCCAATGAAGGAGAGTCTACAACCTCCTGAGGGAGACTATTCCACCACTGAACCTCTCTTACAGTCAGAAAGTTTTTCCTGATGTTTAGTCAGAATCTCCTTTCTTGCCATTGAAGCCATTGGTTCGAGTCCTACTCTCCAGAGCAGTAGAAAACAACGTTATACCCTCTCCCATGTGAAGCCCTTGATATTTGTAGATAGCTTTCATATCTCCTCTCAGCCTCCTCTTTTCCAGGCTAAACATACCCAGCTCCTTCAACTGTTCCTCATAAGGCTTGGTTTCCAGACCCTTGATCATCTTAGTTACTCTCCTCTGCACATGTTCCAGCTTGTCAACATCCTTCTTAAATTGTGGCGCCCAGAACTTGACACAGTATTCCAGGTGTGGTCTGACCAAGGCAGAACAGAGTGGTACTATTACTTCTCTTGTTCTGGACACTATACTTCATTTTGAGAAGTTCTCCCACCCAAAAAATGTATGCATGAAAAAGCATATATTGGAGCAAAGTGGGCATGAAAATGCATAGAGTTATGAGTTTTTTTGGGGGGGGTCAGTCTGGATGGACTCCTGGGTCCCCTTACAGAACCTGTGTTCCTGATTCCATGGGGGTAGAGTATATAAGAAGAGGAAGCTTTCCAAACCAAGTTAATGGCTTTGGCTTTCTACTAAAGCACCATGATCTAGCATAACCACGTAGTTGCTCTGTGCCATAGACTAAATGAGTGAGTCGTTCCTTCAACTCCTTCACCTGGGTGGACACCATGTGATCCTAGGTAGAAGAAGTTGGATGTGAGCTGAGCTGCAAAACAGATACGGAGCTGAAGACATGTGTTTGCTTTGTTTTGAACTTTGGGGCTTCCCTGGAAACCAATGGGGAAGTAAGAAGTGTTATTGTTGCGAGCTCCTCTATCTTAAGCTCAGGTTGCATATATGGGTAAATAAAACCATATATTCTAAAGACACCACGATTTCTGCTAACCCCTGAAACTGATCCCTGAGTAAACCCAGGAACCCCTGAAGTCTCTTGCTGCTCAGAGATTGGGGTGGCACATACAGTGAAAATTACATTCTCGAATGCATTACATTAGAGATGCGTGCTTGCAAAAACATTCATATTGGGGGAAATGCCGTTTACCTTCCTGCCGCAGCAGTACCTATTTATCTACTTGCACTGGTATGCTTTTGAACTGCTAGGTTGGCAGAAGCTGGGACAGAGCAATGGGAGCTCACCACTATTGCATGGATTCGAACCGCAGACCTTTCGATCAGCAAGCCCAAGAGACTCAGTGGTTTAGACCACAGCACCACCCGCATCCCCAAATAATAGGTGGACCAAGGGTTTGACTCAGTATAAGACAGCTTCCTGTGCACAAAACAAAATAAAAACCTAACTCAAAGCACCTTAAAAGAGGCATATTCAGAAAAAGGGAGCAATGGAGATGATAGGAAAGGAGACAGTAAGAGCAAACCATAAGTAATATTCTTACTTGCACCCTTTTTTTGCACCCTACCTCCTCACTATGTACTGTGATGGATTGCAGCCATAGTTCCCAAGAGGAGTTTCCAATCTGTTACTAAATGTGTAGTAAATACAGAGGAGGAAAGTGTTTGCGATGAAAAAAGGTTCTTGTTGAAAGTCTCCTCACTGAGAGAGGAGAATGTCTCACTCCCAAAAAATAGAGGAGAATCACACCCAGATGTTGTGGGGTGTGTTTGTGTTGAATGACAGAAGCATTTAAAAAGGATCGCCCAGAACCAATTGGTTTGCCCCCTTCTGGAGCCTTAATGGGAAAGGCAACCAAAATGTTTAGACTAGGATACCATTGCAAGGAGTGTCCTCCCCCCCAGAAAGCTATAATCTTGGTCAGCAGGAATTCAAGTGACATGACTTGAACAGCGCTGGTGCAAGGCTGTGAAAGAACGGAGCGAAGAACTGTCAGCATTTTTAACTTTGCAGGAACATTCCCTGTCGCTGCAGTGTGTGAACATGTGAATTAAAAAAAATGAGAGAAAGACTTGCATTTCTCTAGGGAACAAGGCACGGGGAAAGAGGGAATTAGCAAAACCAAATCCGCTTGCCAGATGCTCACACTTCAAAATAATAAGGCATTCATGGACCCAGGGCTGAATGTGGCCCTTTAGATCTCTGTGTCTGGCCCTCAGAATTCTGCTCAGGCCACACACCCTCCCCAACCTCACCCTCTTCTGACCCTGATTCATTTAAGTTTTTTTGTCTGACTGGAATGCGTCCTTCGATCACGCCTCTTGCACCCTTAGATGGGCAATGGAGAGGAGTGTATAACCCACTAGCAATGAATGATGGGAGTTGTAGTCTAACTGCATTCTCCCACCTCTGCAACAGGAGGCCTATTGCCAGTCATGGCAGAAGTCTCTGCAACAGTCCATGGAGATCTTTCTTCTCCTCTTACCATTGTTGGTTGTATATCTGCCCTTGGAGCCATCTCCGATTCTCTCAAGAGCAAAAGGCTGAGGCATGAGTCCATGGACGGTGCCAACATTTAGGCAACCCAGAAAGAGCTTGCAGACGAAACCAGCAATTGATACGGCCTCCCAAAGGCAACAGTGTTCGATGTCCTTTCTCTCTTGTTATGAATGCTTTTAATATAAGCCTGGTCCCGCTTTTTATGACCCAGTATGTCCCTTTCTGATTATTTGGAGAGTTGCAAAGAAAGAGCTAGTCAGCACTTTGGCGCTCCCCACAGCTCATAAGCGATGGATCCAAGACCATCAAATTGAGCTCCCTCAGAGGACTCCTGTTGTCATCTCTTTCTTCATAACCTCTCCAGAGAGAGAGAAGGAGTAACGAAGCACATCAATAACCTTTTTCTCTAATTCCTATGAAGGGGTGACGGCAACTCATTCCTTTCACTGGCCAGCCATAGACACTGGGGGCTTGATTTTACACTGCAATTTCGGGTGACACCATTTAGCTGGCTAAATGACCCACCACCACCACAATCACTCCCATTACCGTATATTTCTATTCCACCTTTTCCCTCTAAGGACCTCTAAGGTGGCGTTGCATGGTTTTCTCCCTCCTCATATAACCCCCACAACAACTCTGCGAGGTAGGCTATGATTTGCGGCAGTGACTGAGCTTCACGGCCAAGTGGGGATTTGAACCCTGATCTCCCAGGTCTTACTCCAATGCTGTAACCACTACACTACACCACCCCTTGGTGCTGGTGGGAGACAGAAGATGGTTAAACCTCTCCATGAATTGCCCTGCTGGGTTTTTGCCAGCAGGGCACAAATGAGAGCAATTTCTCACTCATTGTTTTGGTTTTCTTAGTTTATGGTTTCATTCCCATTGGGAAACAACAAGGATCACAGTAGGCCAATTTCTGGGCTGCTCTAGATCTCACCTTGGTTTGAGGGGCATGGTAGGTAGATTTCTCATAGCCAAGCTTTCCCTTCGAGCTGTCCAGCATGCTCTCAATGTACCCCACCAGACCCTCTTTTAAAAAAACAAGTGATCTGTGTTCCTGCTCTCTCTGTTGCCCGAGTGCTGCTAATTGCTAATGAGAAGCCCTTAGGTCCCTGCAGTTCTTTTATGCTTATTTTGTTTTAAACTGTACTTCTGACTGTTCACAGCCATGAGAATAGAGGACTGTCAAGTGAAAAACAGGACACCTAGGTACCCTGGTAGAGACAGAGGAAATTTATTCCCACTCACATAATACTGAAAGTTGATTGGGGGGCGGGGGGAGGGGGAGGGCTCGCCCTGATAAATCAAGTGGCAGTGAAAACTGATCAAAGGAAGTACTCCTCCAAACATCACATGATGAATTTATAGACTTTAGTATTTCAAAGCACGGTGAAAGCTTAGAGACCATTAAGGAAAAAGCAGGCAATTTCATGGAGGCCAGGATAACCAATAGCTACTTACTCAGATAACATGGTTAGTACTATTTGATTTGGTATTTACATGCTGCTTACTAGTCATAATTTCTAAGCAGTGTACAGAATTATTATTTTTTTAAAAAAAAATCATACCAAGAACAATTAAAAGAAGAAGAAGAAGAGTTTGGATTTGATATCCCGCTCTATCACTACCCGAAGGAGTCTCAAAGCGGCTAACATTCTCCTTTCCCTTCCTCCCCCACAACAAACACTCTGTGAGGTGAGTGAGGCTGAGAGACTTCAGAGAAGTGTGACTAGCCCAAGGTCACCCAGCAGCTGCATGTGGAGGAGCGGGGAATCGAACCTGGTTCACCAGATTACGAGTCCACCGCTCTTAACCACTACACCACAATCCATCATAAAACCAGAAAATTACCTTAAAATGAGCTTGTACCCAAGAACTGGTTCCTGAGTTTGCTTATTTCCTCCTCCCTCCTAATCCATTTTCCTTTCGTGCCATGTATTTTTGGATTGTAAGGCCAACACCAGGGGCTGCTTTGCTTTTATTGATTTGTAAACCACTCTGAAAGCCTTTATTTTCTTTTTTTGCTGACGAGCAGGGTAAAGCATGTTTAAATTAATAAATAAAGCCTTCTTCACGTTTTGAGGAAGCATACCCCTTGGTACATGGGAGGGTCTATATAGGCCTTAGCCATCACATTAAAATCCTGCATCATAGTTCAGTCAGTCAGTTTTAGACTCTGAACTTAATGGTCACACCCACACCCACACCCTGTATCTTTAGATAGAAAAGCGTATTACTTCACTTATTTCAAACTTCCTTCAAAATAACCCTGTGAGGTAGCTTAGGTTGAGAGATTGTGACAGGCCCCAGGTATTCAGCTAATGAACTTCATGGCTGATGGGGTGATTTGAACCCAGGTCTCCGAGGCTCTAGTCAAGCACTCCACACCACATTGGTTCAGCAGGGTATGCAAATGAGCTCTAAGGCAGACCTGCCCAGTCTTCCTGCTGCCATCTAGACAGGTAGGAGTTCGATGTTAGGAAAGCTCTGTTGTTGAAATTAAACAGTGTGCTTGAATTAAAGTGAATAACCTTTGCTATTCTCCTCTCGACTTTATATATCTTGCCTTCTCCAGCAGTGTCAAACGAATGTCAGCAGGGAAGATCATTCTTCTATTTATTTCAGATACCTTCGCCGGGATCCTGAACTGCTTTTTTTTTCTTTTCTCCTTTTCCTTTTTAAGATTTGCCAATTACCCACATACCAACTGTCCCACTGATGGTCTGATCTCACCGTAGGAACATTTAGTTCAGAGATACAAAAGCTCTTTCTCTGCCCCCCCCACCTCTCCATACTGCAGCAACCATTCTATGGGTTCTAAAATCAGAGCTGGCATAAGGAGGTGCATTGCAGATGACCTCCCCATAAAAGCTCCCAGACTCAGCTGCCTCTGAATTTCTGCCCTCTGTCACCTTGCAAGCTGACAGTAGGGTGGGGGCAAAGCAGGAGTGTAACAAACCCCACAGTGCATCTTTCAAAGAAGTGTGGAACTTCCAGAATTAGGAGAGATACAGAAACGCAGGCCATCTGGTGGAATATTGTCTATGCAGACTGGAAGTGGCCAACCATGGTTAAAGGCAGAGATCTGATGTCCACCTGGACCTGGATGTGCCGGGGACTCAAAGCAGATGGGGTACCACTGAGCTGCAGTCCTTTCCCTTAAGAGGGGGCCACATGCATACATTTTGACATTGGTGTTGTCTGTTTGTTGAGCATGGAATTCAAATCCTACACAGATGTTGGTAACTGAGCTGGTTTATTAACAGCAGGGGTGATGAACCTCAGGCCTGGGAGACCACCACATAAAAATGCAAGATAAAAAACACAAAGTACATAATAAGAACACAAACTAACCAATAGTTCCCCCTTCCCTATCCCCTTCCACAACCAGGGCTTTTATCAGCCAGAACTTGCTGGAACTGAGTTCCAGAACCTTTCAGGTAGGTGCCATTGCCATTGAGGGAGGTGTTCGTGGTGAGTTCTGACACAGATTGTGCTTCAGGGAACAGAGGATAAAGAAGAAAGTGTGCTTGAATCATTTTTTGAACTAGCTGGATGTTAGCAAAGTGGGTGGGTGTGGAACTGAACAGGGTTTCTTTTGGAGCAACGTCTGCTTTTCCTAGGAGCTCCCCTTGGTGCTGATCCTCACCCTGTTTCCTGCTTTGCCTGCTGCATAATTCCCACTGAGTGACCCCCTCCAACAGTCTGGCTGGAACAGAAGACAGGTTAATGAAGTTGCTGCTGTGTTGTACACAGCCCTATTGTCTGACATGACCTTCTTATCCAAAGCACCCCAGAAGAGTTACTGCCTGCAGCTGAGTGGCTGGATAGACTTGAGCTGGGCATTGGAAGGAATGAGCAGTAAAAAACCCCCTCCTGACCTCTGAACTTGGCTTCCATGGCTGGCTGCTTCTCACAAATATTGGGTTGCCATGGCATCGGAAACTAACCTTCCTGGGCATGCAGCTGGAGCCTGGGTTTTATAATTCTCTTTTTTGAAAACAAAATAAAAAGCCTGTGTTCATATTATTTTCATTGCAAAGTCGTGATAAAACATTTTTCACCTAAACTCGGCCATCATTTGAGACTATAAATGTGCCAGCCTTCCTGTGGCATTTTCTCCAATATGAACTGCGGAGTAATATTCTCAGCATTATATGCAACCGTTATTCTATTAACATGATGGAATGACAATTGCTTTTATGATGTGAGTGTCTCTGTTGCAGGGAATGAGGCTCCAGGAACGAATAATAAACACATTATTCATAGAAACATTGGGGAGTAATCCTCTGGTTTTGCATACTGTGATGATGTAAAAATAATATGCTGAAAAATCCTGACAAATTAAAGGTATTCTGGATTATATAAGAGACTGATCCTTTAAAAATCATGGAGAAAGGAAGCAGTGGTCAGCGTCTGTATCTAGGGATTGGGGTGGAAATTCACAGGACTCCAGTCATAAAACAAAAATATAACAGAATTATTATATTACGTTTATATGCCATCTTTTCCTCCAAGGAGCTCAAGCTGTCATTCATGTTTCTCCCCCTCCCCATTTAATCCCTACAAAAACCCTGTGAGGGAGGTTAAGGTGAGAGGTTGTGGTTGTCCCAAGGTCACCCAATGAGCTTCATGACGGAGTGGGGATTTGAACCCTGGTCTCTCAGGTCCTATGGGACGTGGGTGGCGCTGTGGGTTAAACCACAGAGCCTAGGATTTGCCTATCAGAAGGTCGGTGGTTCGGATCCCCGCAGCGGGGTGAGCTCCCGTTGCTCGGTCCCTGCTCCTGCCAACCTAGCAGTTCGAAAGCACATCAAAGTGCAAGTAGATAAATAGGTACCACTCTGGCGGGAAGGTAAACGGCGTTTCCGTGCACTGCTCTGGTTTGCCAGAAGCGGATTAGTCATGCTGGCCACATGACCCGGAAGCTGTACGCCGGCTCCCTCGGCCAATAAAGTGAGATGAGCGCCGCAACCCCAGAGTTGACCACAACTGGACCTAATGGTCAGGGGTCCCTTTACCTTTACCTCTCAGGTCCTAGTCCAACACTCTTAACCGCTACCCCACACTGACTTTCAGAAAGTAAAGATCACATGGTATCCCTCTTGTCATGTGACAGGCAGGGGGATCCTGAGAACCATGACTACCATTTGATTTTACAGGGTGAGCTTGTGGTCTTCACCACTGTGAGAAAGAAAACTCTGGAAGTCACTTATTAATATTAATATTTGCTGCGATGAAGAGAAAAAGCAGTGATTTCTTTCTTCACTCTTTGCTAGCAAATAGTTTTTGTGTCCCCTCTCCCAGTTCTGGTTCCTTTGTCCTATAGGTGTACCTGTGTGTTCCATTCACACATCCAAAATTATTAGAACACAAACTGTCTCACCGATGCACCTATATAAAGAAAAAGATAAATGCGTCTAACCTAACTGGATGCAACAGCCTGAGCTGCAAGTAGCCTTCTATCAGCTATTTGGATGGATGAGACTAAATCCAATCCCATTTTCCCCCAGACAGCTGGCTAGTCATATCACTGGTCTTCTGACACAGGTCTATGAACACAGAGTCCCGCCCTTTGGGTAGTGAGAGAACAGTGTTCAGTGCACAAAACAGCCATTTCCAAAGGCAGTTCTGCACCCAGCACATGAGATGTGCACAAAAGAGTGTTTCTGCCCCAAAGCTGGATTGGGGAGCAAGTGCATTGGTATCAAACCAGGGTGTCAAAAGGAGATTCTGCACAGGCTTGCTAAGTGCCAACTATCAACTGATAGTCTGTGCTTGGTAAACACCAGGGAAGGGGCTTTGTGACTGACTGAAGGTACCTGCATAGCACCTTTTGTCCAAGACCCACTTTCCTCACGCCGTGTATGATGTCATTGGCCATGCTTCCTTGCGCTGATGGGAGTTGTAGTTCAGAAACTATGGAGGGTCAAAGATTCTCCATGCCTGTATTAGTGCAACACCACTAAAACCAGGCAAATTCTCGTTTGTGCACATTGCTTTGATGAGACTGTAGGGAAAGTGTGTCGCCCCAAACAGAACTATTCCGAACCTTTTGATAAATGTTTGGGACATGGAAATTGCAGCCATCTGACTTCTAGCCATGACCTTGGTTTGCTTTATCTGCCAGCATCTCCAAACAGAAGCAGGAGCAGTG
The DNA here is from genome assembly GCF_964106645.2 of Podarcis pityusensis. Classification (NCBI taxonomy): domain Eukaryota; kingdom Metazoa; phylum Chordata; class Lepidosauria; order Squamata; family Lacertidae; genus Podarcis; species Podarcis pityusensis. The sequence continues at coordinate 10,878,006 of NC_138030.1, forward strand.
ATGAGTCGATGTGGAATGTGATAAGGACGCAGATGGAGATACTGTTAGAGATAAGACCGCAGAAGCTAAAAACAGAAAACAAAATGTAAAGCAAAAGGCAAAATGGATCGGCTTGCTGCCTACTTAGCAAGACCATATTTAAATCCTGATTGTAACCGTTGTTATGTTTGGTTTATTTGTGTTTAATTTTAAAAGAGTGCCATTGTTTAGCATTGCCTTAAGAGTTCTATGAAAATAACTGCTTGGATTTGCCTGCCATTCAACACTTCCATATTAATGCAAGTCTGTTAGCATTTAAAATTCATTACACCTTCTCAGAATTTAATCCAACTGCTGTGCAATTTGTTTTTTTTCCCCTCATTAGCATAACATTATCCATTGCATTAAGTCTCTCTGTTCTTATTGTAATAACTGTTGTTTTCAAAAATCTTATCTTAGGGTTGCAACAGTTAGGTTGCAATCATATACACACCGACCCGGGGTAAATCCCATTGAACTCAATAGGGCTCCCTTCTGAATAGAAAGGTGTGAGATTGCACTGCAGCATTCTTAGGGGCTGCATTCGGCCCCCTGGGGCTGGGTTTCCCCTTTCCTGGCTTCTGCCACAGCAAATTTTTAGCCTTTATTGTTACAGGCAGAGGGTCTTCTCGGTAGTGGTGCCCGCCCTGTGGAACGCCCTCCCATCAGATGTCAAGGAAATAAACAACTTTGTACTTTTAGAAGACATCTGAAGGCAGCCCTGTTTAGGGAAGTTTTTAATGTTTGATGTTTTATCGCTTATTATTATTATTATTATTATTATTATTATTATTCTGTTGGGAGCTACCCAGAGTGGCTGGGGAAACCCAAACAGATGGGCGGAGTATAAATAATAAATTATTATCATTATTATTTTAAGGTGCCACAAAACCCTTCGTTGCTTTTAATTAGACAACATTAACATCAAAACACTTCAAAATATGACAGTTAGGGATCTTGGGTGTTCAGAAAGTTTATAAACTAACACCAGCTCCCTGTTTTAATTTTTACTAAAGTGAACCAAATAATTTAACTTAATCCTGTTCTGAAACTTTCTCTCTCTCTCTCTCTCTCTCCCCCCCCCCCCGTTTCACATATTGTGGGCAGGGTAATGATCTCTCTCGCACACCAAGCTATTGCATTTTTAACATACCACTTTAGACTCAGATCCTCAGAGTCCGTATGTTGCTGAGTTGCCTGACAGAAAGCCAATGTTTGCGAAGGAAAACATTTTCACCCTCTCCCAGGGAGAACTAATCTGCTCATTGCCGTGAACAGTGATCCTTGACTGCTTGATTTAACCATGGAAACCTTGTCTAGGAAACCAAATTTCTAACTCAAGCAACATAGACTTGGGCCTTGTCAATATTAGGCTGTTGCCACATCTGGGTCGCCTAGCTCCCCTTTTGTGTTTTGCAATTTGCCACCAGGCGACTCTTTAAACTTTGCATTGCTCTAGAGTTCCTGTCTTTGTAACAACGCAAAACGTGCCCTTTTCGATGCAAGCTAAGAATGTGTGCTCAGAGAAAGGAGAAGGAGAAAAACAGAAGAGGCAGAAACCCAAATTGGACAGCAATATGTTGCAGCACAAAGAGTGCTCCCATTTGGGGTTGCAGCCAGGCTCCCTTTCCAGGTTATCCTATTTTGTATCCACCCTGGTTTTCCTCAAAAAAGAAGCCTACACCAGTTAGCATTCCAAACCCAACTAACAAACTACAACTCACATCATCCCTGGCCAGTGGCCATGATTGCTGGGGCTGATGGGAACTGTAGTTTAGCAACACCCAGATGATTCCCTACACTTACTGTGTCTGAAAGGCTCTTGTGTTCTGTCCAAGTCCAGTTTAAAGGTCACTTGGTCACAGTCTCTCTGTCTTTCCCCTCACTATGGGGAGATGCATTGTATTTCTATTTAAATTACTGGGTGGGAAGCAATGTAGCAGTAAGGAGATGGTTCTGTCAGAGTGAGCATTTCTGATTGTCCAGTCAAACCATCTCTCCTTTCCTCCCCCTGAGTGGTGGTTGAGGGGTTATCACAACCCTCCAAAGCAGATTTGGGGAAGGCATGGGGTGGGGGATGGGGAGAAAGAGGGAAGCCCTCTTGTGCTAGCTGGAGTTTTTACATACTTACATACCTGGCTAGTTGAATCCAGGCCACAGTAATTATTTCTAAATGTATACACATGCATATAAATCAACATTTGCAATTTTCATGCAAATCTGTGTCCTCTTTTTGGGGTGATGTGCAAAAAAACCACCCTAGATATCAGACTTGAAGCTGGCCCTGGCTAAACCAACCATAACTGTGGCCCTGGCTAAACCAACCATAACTGTGCACACGAGAACCTGGGACTTCAGAAACAGGGAGATTGTCAAGCATCTAGAAGAACACAATACATAGCAACACCCTTGTGCAAATTAATTGAAACAAAGCATGTTTTCTATCTTACTCGTAATCCTGTACTCAAAACAAACAGGAAAAGTCAGTTGATCATTATGGTGTCGGAAGCCAGCAGCCAACAGAAGGAATGATGCGCTCGCCACAATATATTGAGGTTCTTCAAAAGAGAGTTATTCCAGAGCTGGAAAAGAGGTATCCTGATGGTATTGGGATATTGCAGCAGGACCTAGCCCCCTGTCACACATCAAAAGTGATAAAGAAATTCATGACAGAGCAGCAAATACAGGTACTTGATTGGCCAGGGAATTCCCCAGACATAAACCCCATTGAGAATTTGTGGGCTATATGCAAAAGTCGCCTCCGTGCTGTAGACTGTACAACTATGGAGAAGCTCATTCAGGCGCTGATTCAAGTGTGGTACAGCCATACCTTGGGTTACAGACACTTCAGGTTGCGCATTTTTGGGATACGGACGCGCTGAAACCCGGAAGTACTGGAATGGGTTACTTCTGGGTTTCGGCACTTGCACATGTGCAGAAGCGCTAAATTGCACTTTGCGCATGTGCAGAACGCCGAATCGCAACCCGAGCGTGTGCAGACACGGCGCTGCGGATTGCGGATGCTGCGGGTTGCAAACGTGCCTCCCGCACGGATCACGTTCGCGACCCGAGCGTCCACTGTACAGGGATCCGAAAATCAACACTGACTGCTCAAAACTAGTAGACTCCATGCCAAACCATGTTCAAATGCTGCTTAAAAATAGCGGAGGTCATCTCCGTTACTAATGTACGTATATGTGAGTTTTGTACATGCATATGTGAGTTTGTACAATAAACTACTTTGTTTGTTTCAATTAATTTGCACAATTAATTTGTACATTTTTCCTGTTGGGTTACAAGTTGTTCAGGCTTGGATTAGTATCTGCAGCTCTGGGTGATAATCTGGAATTGTTTGTTCTGCATGGAATTGGCTCCATTTCTTTGATTGTGGCACCAATCAATCACTCAGTCAACAGCTGTGGAGTTTGGCACAGTTCCCCACCCCCAGCGAAGCTGTTTCGGGGAGATGTGAACCAATGTTTCCAGCACAATTGCCAACTGACCGGAAAAATGGCCTCGCCTGCTGTACTGCCATTAATGGAGCTTGCTCTGCAGAAACCAGCCATTGATGTTTTTCACTGCTTTGGAGCTGGACCCAATCACCTGCTCATATGTGTGGATCAAACCTCTGTTCAAGGCAGAAGAGCCAGGAGCTAGTGAAAATTAAAAAAAATTGGCAACCCCGAAAGAAAAAGCAAGAGAAAGAGAGAGAGAGAGAGAGAGAGAGAGAAAGAAAGAAAGAGGGAGAAGGTCCTTTCTTTCCAGATACACAGCAAGGAAGAAAGGTTTGTAATTAGATGTGCATTTTAAGTAGCCAAGGCGCAATGGGGGGCTTAGAGCATTCATATAAATTATACCAATCAGCAATGAAAGGGAAATAAATAAGGACATCAAATGTGACACTTTCTTATAAGTGATGTACACCAGTACTAAATCATGGCAAACAGTGGCTTAGAAAACAAGGACTGAAATGTCATCGCGAAATGAATTTTCAGCACCAGCCTTGCTAGATCTGTAAATGCATATGATCATCTTAATGATGTATGTTCAAGAGACATGATGAATCGCTGTGTTAAAGGGGGACTGTGGAATACGCAGACATTCTGAGATTATTCTTTAGAGAAATGAATGGCATATTGTAAACGAATCCAATGAACGGTAGCATTAAGTTTTATGCATTTGTTGCTGCTAGATCAGGCGGTTAAACAAAGGATGCAATGTTTTCTAGTCCAAGAGAGGGGGATCTGGTCCCACATTTGCACCCTTCCACCCCCCCAAAAAACAGTCTGAATTTTAATTTGCTCCCCTTTTACTTCGATGATGGTGATAATTTTAAAAAGGTGAGAAATAGTAAGGGCCAAAAGCACTGTGTTTTTGAGTCGTGGTCAGTACTGTGGAAATCAGGGATCTAATCATAAACACAGTTACAATAAAGTAATCCCCACTCGATTTATTTCTAATTTTGAGAAGGAATGCATATGGCTGCAATGTAAATTAAGCATATGACCCAGGTTCCTGGGCTATATTCATACCATGAATTTAAAGCACTATGCCACTTTCAACAGTCATGGCTTATTCCAAAGAATTCTGGGATTTGTAGTTTGTTAAGGGTGATGACTGTTGTTAGGGGGTCCCTATCCCCAACCCACCATAGAGCTACAATTTCCGGAGTTTCCTGCGAAAAGGGATTGACTGTTAAACTATTAATTACGAATTAAGCTCGATTTACCAGCAAGTCAGTTTGTAGTGAGTTAGTACAGAGAAAGAAGAATACAATATTTGATATTAGATGATGGGAAGAACTCTGTTGGATCAATCCAAAGGGCCCACCTGTTATCTTGTTTTTACTTTATTTATTAAATCTATATCCTGCCCTTCCTTCCTAAGAAGGCCTGGGTTGCAAACACATTTAAACAGTACAATTAAATATGGAATGCTCAATTTAAAGACGATTAAAAGCACCCAAAACATTTTAAAACAATTACATACCCTCACAACTAATAATTTCAAGGTTGCTGAGAACTGTATCATTCAGCCATCAAATGACTGGATAAACCGGAATGTTTCTAAATTCCCCCTGAGCATTAACGAGGAAGAAGGATGCAATATAATAGGGATGGTATTCTGCAAATGGCCACTGAGAAGGCCCTGTCATGAGTGAACCCCAACCAAGTAGTGACCAATAGCACATCTTGTTACAATGGCCAATTAGATATCCCCAAGCAGGACCTGAGCACAACAGCACTCTCCATACTTGCAATTCCCAGAAACTTTGATCTTTTTTTTGCATGCCAAAGCATAAATGAACACAGCTTTGGCATTGGGAAGAACTATACTCAGAAACCCACGGGAAAACATTTCAATATCCCGTGATGCTCCATTGTGGAGCTGACAGTTGCCATTGTGAATCCTTGTACTGGTTATCCCTCTTGAACTACTTTATGCACTGAAATGTGGCTTGATACTGGCAGCTACCAGAGCAAGAAGAAGAAATATGCAGAATTGTGGGCTCCTGCCCATTGCATTAAGTCTTTCCTGTGCTGTGATGCATTCCCTGGCTCCAGAAAGACCCCACCTCCAAGACCCCTGAACAAAAGGGGAAAAAGAGAGGGGGAAACCTTATAACTCAGTGTTGTGGAAGGGAGAGAGGAGCTATTGACCATAGCTTGTTTAATATTATCATTTGTGTCCTGATCCGATTACTCAGAAGCAAATCCCACTAAATTCAATGGGACTTACTCCCTAGTAAGTGTGCTTAGGATCTCAGTCCTAGCCACTTCAAGCAAATTATGCAATTATTATGCAATTACGGAGCTAGCTCCATAAACCTATGACGGTCATAATTAAAATCACATTCACAGCAATGGCATGTCAACTGCTTAACGTTTTCTTCATTGCAGTTCGAAGAAAACTGAGACAATATCAATTAGCCAAGCCAAAAGTAACATTTAGTTTTAAATACATTCATAAAGATGATTTTTATGGGTTACGGGTGGAAGAAGTTAGCATTTTCTGACACGCAGTTACAGAAACCCTGGTTTCAGTAGCAATGTAAGAACATTATTCCACATAGATTCAGGATGGGCAATAAGATAATTGATAAGCCAATATTTTCTTCCATTCCTTACTCTCTCATCAAACCAGTTCTTGATTCCTGTGTTGCTTGAAAGCTCAGGGTTCACAAAGTTGTAGTTAAAAAACACCAGGGCAAACAGGCAAACAGCACTCCCTCAGGAGGTGGTAGTTTTGGAGGTTTTTTAAAGCAGTGGTTAGATGGCCACATGTCATGGATGTTTTAGTTGAGATTCCTGCATTGCAGGGGGTTGGACTAGATGACCCGCGGAACCCTTTCCTACTTTACCATTCTATGCCTGACAGCCAACTCTGCCCACTACTGCCCACACCAGCTGGTATGCAGTCCCCAAGCACCTACCCATTGTCAAATATGCCCACCCTGGAGTAGAGAGACCCTCTGTCTTATCCAGTAGAAGAAGAGGAAGAATCCTGCCTTTCACTCCCCTTAAGGAGTCTCAAAGCGGCTCACAATCTCCTTTCCCTTCCTCCTCCACAACAAGCACTCTGTGAGGTGAGTGGGGCTGAGAGACTTCAAAGAAGTATGACTGGCCCAAGGTCACCCAGCAGCTGCATGTGGAGGAGCGGGGAAGCGTAATCAGTTCACCAGATTACAAGTCGACTGCTCTTAACCACTACACCACACTGGCTCTTGTGTAGGGGTCTTGTGTCCTCCTGCTTCTTTTAACACTTATGTTTTCCTTTCTGGCAATATTTGTTTATTTCATTTGTGTTTGCGATGTTTTGATACACCTGCAAAGCACAAAATGGTCAAAGGGAAAGGTTTCGAAACACGGCACGTCTCTTGCGTTTATGCATTCATCTTCCAACTTTGTCCTTTCCCACTAAAGTTGTCTGAAGGTCACCTGCTCATCCAAACCCCCCGAACCCTTTACCTCTGGCATTCCAAAGGCAGCTTTGCAAGAGGGAAGAAAATATCCAGGCACAAAGGCTGAATTTTAAAACAACAGAACTCGACACCCTTTATGGAAGCCAGGTGCAAGGAAGCATTCAAATGTTACCTCTTGCCCAAAGAATCAATTTGTGCATTGTTTGTTGTGCAGCCTGTTCTATTCTTGGTGTGCTTAGTACGCAGTTCAAAATAAATGACTACTTTTAGACTCCTTTTTTTTTTTTTGCAAATGAGAATAAATTAGAGGTTTGATCAAACAAACAATTATAACGACCATGATGTAATTATGATGTGCTATCTATAGACAACAGAGTGGGCACAGATAACCTGTCAGAAATGACTTCCAATCTGAAGGGTCACTTATCACAATCTAAGTATACCCATGAAGAACTCCTTCACCACATGTTTGGGCTGTGCTCTAGGAACAGGTTGGCAACATACAGAAGAGAACATGGCTTCTACAACTTGAGAGTTCTATTGAGAGCTAGACGCCTTGAAATTACTGAACCCAAGCCAGCCATGTTGCTTAACTACAGTGGATCTACAGTGGACGCTCGGGTTGCGAACGTGATCCGTGTGGGATGCATGTTTGCAACCCGCAGCGGTGCATCTGCGCACACGCGGGTTGCGATTTGGCACTTATGCGCATGCGCAAAGCACAATTTAGCGTTTCTGCGCATGCGCGACCGCCAAAACCCGGAAGTAACCCGTTCCAGTACTTCTGGGTTTTGGTGGATCCATAACCCAAAAAAAAAAACTCAACCTAAAGCATCTGTAACCCGAGGTATGACTGTACTTTGTGGAAGACCATCATTGGATGTAAAGGTAAAGGGTAAAGGGAACCCTGACCATTAGGTCCAGTCGTGACCGACTCTGGGGTTGCGGTGCTCATCTCGCTTTACTGGCCAAGGGAGCCGGCATTTGTCCGCTTCCACAGACAGTTTTTCCAGGTCATGTGGCCAGCATGACTAAGCCGCTTCTAGTGAACCAGAGCAGCGCATGGAAACGCCGTTTACCTTCCCGCCAGAGCAGTACCTATTTATCTACTTGCACTTTGGCGTGCTTTCGAAATGCTAGGTTGGCAGGAGCAGGGACCGAGCAATGGGAGCTCACCCCGTCGCGGGGATTCGAACTGCCAACCTTCTGATTGGCAAGTCCTAGGCGCTGTGGTTTAACCCACAGCGCCACCCGCGTTCCATCATTGGATGTACGTAACCCTTAAAAATGGTGCCCAAGAGCGAACTTCAGCAACTGTAGCCTATCTGGGAAACACCTAGAGCAGAGTGTGGCGGAGAAAGGCACTTCTCCTTTCTTGTCCCCAACATCTGGGGGATAGTCAGGGCCAGCCCTGTCATGAGGCAGAGTGAAGCAGGTGCCTTCAGGTGGCAGATGTTGAGTGCTGAGGAGGAGGCAGAGCTGTGCACACCACAGGGTCTAAGCTAGCCTGCTGCTTTCCGGTGGAGTGGAGAACGCTGTCCAATTGCCAGTGCTGAACTAAGATTCAGCTGTCATTCTGGTTGGCTTTTGTACATGTAATGAGGTGGCGGGCAGGGAGGAAGCACCATTTTGTCCTTTGCCTCAGCCAGCAAAATATCCTGTGCCAGCCCTGGGGATAGTTTTCTGTCTCAAAAGTCCAATCTGGGATACATGGATCTGGTTTTCAGATTATTTGAATTCTGGCCTATGGTGTCACTGAGCATTCTGTTTGCATCATAATTTTGGTTTTGCACCTACTTAAGCCCAAGCAGTGGAACATGGATGGCTGCTTTTACACCATTCTTTCCTCTGGGAAAGGATAGTGGAATCAATTCATCTAAAAATGTATAGGCCGAGCAGCCTTTGGGACCGCATAGCTCTAGCAGTGATAATTCCATAGGAACATTCATCTAGGCAATGCCCTCCTTGCCACAAAATCAGCTCACAGCATAGGGGGGGGGGGGGACAAGAATTTTGCTTCTCACAAGCCCTGTGAATAGTAGCTTATGAAGACAGGCCAGCCCAATTCTGCAGGAGGAACTAATTTCTCAAAGGAACCCGTAGGCTTCCCAGAAGCATCTTTTTTGATCACTGGATTCTGAGATGGACCTTTTGTCTGACCCATTAAGGTTTTTCATAAGTTCTTCAGAAAAGCTGTGTGTGTGTGTGTGTGTGTGTGTGTGTGTGTGTGTGAGAGAGAGAGAGAGAGAGAGAGAGAGAGAGAGCCTCCATTCTATCCAAACAGGTTGAAGCTTCCCCGCCATTCCTATTTATCCATTAGCCATTTTAGATCACCCTTATCAATGATCAGACTCCATCTGAAGAGAGTACTCATCTAACATGCAGGCAAATGAAGGAAATCTCTCCACTCTGAGGAAGAGCACAGGGCGCTGAGCTGAGTGCGTGCAGAATAGTAGTAGTAATAATAAGAATACCTATATTTATATGTGTACCTGCTGAGAATATCCATAAAAGCAACTGTACCAAAATGAATTTATGTGAAAATAGGGGTGAGGGTGGTGCTGTGGTTTAAACCACTGAGTCTCTTGGGCTTGCCGATCGAAAGGTCAGCAGTTTGAATCCCTGCAACAGGGTGAGCTGCCGTTGCTCTGTCCCAGCTCCTGCCAACCTAGCAGTTCGAAAGCACACCAGTACAAGTAAATAAATAGGTATCACTGTGGCGGGAAGGTAAACAGCATTTCCCTGCGCTCTGGTTTCCGTCATGGTGTTCTGTTGCGCCAGAAGCAGTTTAGTCCTGCTGGCCACATGACCTGGAAAGCTGTCTGTGGACCAACGCCAGCTCCCTTAGCCTGAAAGCAAGATGACCGCTGCAACCCCATAGTCACTTTTGACTGGACTTTACTGTCCAGGGGTCCTTTACCCTACCTTTTACCTTTATGTGAAAATAAGATATATTTAGGAGGCATGCCAAGTTTTCAGGGCACCATATTACCAAAGTCCACCCCTGCCTTCCCCAAAGTTTGTTTAGGAACAGCAGAGGTCAGTATCTCATTAGCATGGGTTTTGGAGTCACTTCTATTGTTACAGTTGTCTTTCCACCAACTGATTCCTTTGCCAACAAACAAGGAGGGGGAGAAACCTGCCTGTCTATAGCTGTCATAGGTAGGAGAGAGACAATAGTCCAGAGAAATGGAAGTAGTTCAGAAGAGGTATCACATCACTTAGTACACAGACACAAACACATTGTTGCCTCTGATCAAACAGCTTTTACAGCGTTTTGAAGAGCCGTATACAAAACCTGTTCACCAGAGGACGCAATGGGATGAGAGTACATACTACGGACAGCCTTTCCTCTGTAAAGGCATTTCAACTCTCTGTCTGTCTTCAGGCTCAAATCACCAGCTGCGGACGGCAGATTTTGAGAGCTGAGTTCCTAAGATAATAACAACATGTGATATGACACACACATAGCCAAGTTTGCTTGATCCTAGAGAAGGTGAAGGCGCATAGAGGGAGATTAAGGTAGGAACCTAAATAAATCTGTTTCAAGTAGAATCAAGACTCAGCTTATTCCCTATTGCTGTGCCTTGTGGTTTCTGCTGCAGCGCTGAGGTGGGTGACTCAAAGATTTGAAGTACAACGGAGAGCTGGGCAGTTGTACCAAAAGAAGAAGCAACTGCAGGAGCAGACAATTACTCCAAAATGAATTCTAAATGTTAGCTTTCAACCAACTATATTAATGTATGACACATATGGGTTTAAAATAGCTCAACTAGTACAAATGGAGTATAATCCCATCGTGACAATTACTCCATCTCCAGCTGTTTCGGCACTGCTCAATAGAATCTTTCTTTCCTGGCAAAAGGAATATTTAAATGCTACTTTATCAAATCCTTTATCACTCAATTGTAAATGCCATTCAGTTACCAAAGCATTTCATAAAGGTAGTAATTACAAACAGCTTCAATATTGCACATGTATTTAGGGAAGAGAGTCTTTGAAGAATTTCTAAACGAGATTTGCTGGTGTGGTCCAAATTGATTTTATTTTGTTTTTTTGCCTTTGGTCTCCTTTGTAAATTAAATATTGCCTCTTTTGTTTTTGTTTTTTGTGTGTGTTTTGGAAATGTGATTAGCCAGGAGGGGATAGGATTAAGACCATACTTCAGGTTGCTCCTTTAAAAATGCCACACAGATCAAAGACTATACAAATGAAATAAACGTCAGTTGCATATGAGAACAGGGATACACAACTCCCCGTTTAATTTAGCCTTTCCAAGATGTTGATGAGATCGCTTTAGACGAATTTGTTTCCAATATCATGATGGCTCATATGGAGTTTTTTTTAAAGACAGTTGTCTTCAACATCTTCAGAGGTAGGATCTGCCTTTAACTCAAACTTGTTACTTCACATTAAGGTGTAATGGTCCTTCTCTCTATCCCTCTTCCTGCCCCTGCATTCTATCTCCCATCGCTGCCCCTTTTAAATACTTAACAAAAATGTGACACCTGGAGTAGTCAGGTGTTCTGGCCTGGCCATGCCTTCTTACACCTGGATGGGCTGTAGCTCAGTGGTACTGCACCTGCTCTGAATGCAGAAGGTTCCAGGTTCAATCCCTGACACAGGATATGAATATTTCAGGGTGGAGGGAAAGGAGAAAAATGAAATTCTGAGTGCTGGAAGTCAGCAAACGGTGTAGGCTTCTGCAGCTGGGAAAAAGGAGGGAGCTATCACATTTCCCAATCTGCATTCCCTGAAAATAAAGCTCTGCAGTAAAACATAAGACATGAAGATACGCGGCGCCTGTGGAGAAACAAACACTGCAGAACCGAACATGAAAAAATCTCCTCTGCTGGAATCCATGCAGCCTTTTAAAACCAGTAAACCTTTAAAGAACATAAAACATTTAGATGGCATTTGTATGGCTGCATCTTAAATACCGCATTTTTCACCCTATAGGACGCACTTTTCCCCCTCCAAAAATGAAGGGGAAAGGTGTGTGCGTCCTATGGGGCGAATACAGGCTTTTGTTGAAGCCTGGAGAGTGAGAGGTGTCGGTGCGCACCGACCCCTCTCGCTCTCCAGGCTTCAGGAAGCTATCCGTAAGCCTCGCGCGCCCGGTGGGAGGTCCCACCGGCCGCGCAAGGCTTGCGGGCAGCAGCCTGCAGCCTGAAGCATGGGGCGAGCTGTGGAGCCTGCCCCGTGCTTTGGGCAGATGTCGGCAAGCCTCGCGCGCCCAGTGGGAAGTCCCGCCGGGCGCGTGAGGCTTGGGGTGGCAGCCTGCAGCCCAAAGCACGGGGCGAGTTGCGGAGCCCGCCCCGTGCTTTGGGCAGATGTCGGCAAGCCTCGCGCGCCCTGCAGAAGGTCCCGCCAGGCGCGCAAGGCTTGCAAGCAGCAGCCTGTTCTGGGGGCTGGGGTCGGGGGAAGCTCGGGCTTCCCCCGCGCCAGCCCCGCGCCGGGGGGGGGGAAATAATTTTTTTTCTTTATTCCCCCCCCCCCAAAAAAAACCTAGGTGTGTCCTATGGGGCGGTGCGTCCTATGGGGCGAAAAATACGGTAGTGTAAAATAAGGGTAGGTTTGTTAGTTGCACATTTGGAACCAAAGCACTACTGAACCACTCCTGTCCACTCTCAGCTGCTGAGAGTGGACACGCATTTTCCGGGAGTCAGCTGTCTTGTCTATACTACCCCAGCAGCTTTCTTTGTACAGTGGTACCTCGGGTTACAGATGCTTCAGGTTACAGACTCTGCTAACCCGGAAATAGTACCTCGGGTTAAGAACTTTGCTTCAGGATGAGAACAGAAAAATAAATAGCAAAAACAAAAGCGCCAAATACAGTGGTACCTTGGTTCTCAAACTTAATCCATTCCAGAAGTCCGTTTGACTTCTGAAATGTTCGGAAATCAAGGCACGGCTTCTGATTGGTGCAGGCGCCCCAGAAACAATAGCCAACAACCGCACCAGACATTTGGCTTCTGAAAAACATTCAAAAGCCAGAACACTTACTTCCCGGTTTTCGGTGTTTGGGAACCAAGGCATTTGGAAGCCAATGTGTTTGAGAACCAAGGTACTACTGTAGTAATAATAAAGCAGGTTTGAAGAATCTAGTCGAAATGTGAAGAAATGCAAATGCTGATTTCTCCCCAACTTGTACTCTGGACAGGTTCTCCTAGCCCAGACTACTCTGACCGAAAACAGATCTTTAGGATCTCAGGAAGACTGTGATCCAGCACCTGCTACCAGAGATTCCTTGCCCCCGGGGATTGAACCCATGTCTGGCACAGAGCCCCTGCAATGCTCCCCTCTGTTTGCTTCTATCATCCCAAACTCTGCTTGGAAGCCTTTGTCATTTGCAGCTGACCGCATATGACTAGCTTTGTGCATGTTAAGCAAGAAGCCATTGGATATGCAAAGAGTAATTGGCCAGAATAAGGACAAGACAGTGCCATTGATGGGTTTCCCTCCTGCTGCCCCTTTGCACCTTCAGCAATGCTTACTGGATTTTAAAAGAGGTTGACCCATGCTCACATGAAACCCTTTGCAGACTCCTGCAGCTTGCACTGCACCTCACTTTTCTATTATTGCAGTTACAAGACGGAAGATTCATCATTAAGAAGCAGTTTGAGAAATTACATCTCAGATAGGAAGATTGAGAAGAGGGAAAAGGTTATGCAGATAAAGACTGAGGAGCCAGTTTTCTTCTTAATGGGCCTGACCTGCAGGTTTCTTCAGATGCTTAAAAACCTTTTATTCATGTTCTACATTTTCTCTCTTCTTCCATGCATTTGAAAAGCACTGGAAGCCAACTGGAGAGAGGGGGTGGTGGTGCATGGAGAGATCTGTAACGCTTAGATGGGGAACGATGGACTTTTAAAAACTTTGTTTTTCAAAAAGGAAGCATCTCCAAAAGCCTCTGATCAGAATTTGTCTGGAAGAAACCACACATTTGATTGTTAGAAATAAAAGTCTAGGAAAAAAGGAATTGATCCTAATGGTAAATATTGATTTATGCTTTTTCCTCTGCTTTGTGTTCTGGTGTGGAGGAAGAACAGGCGGCCACAGAAATTTTCGGAAGATTAAAAGAATTGAGGAAATATCAAACCCAAGAGCTGAGCTACTGGCATGTCTGCTGAATTTTGTGAAGGTTAATGTGCAGAGAAAACCAAGAGAGTTAGTTTTAGAGCGACACAAACTTTGGACAGGGAAAAGTGAATCAAGTATGAGATAACAGTTTATCTTGTTTTTGTCTTGTACAGTATGCTTGTGCAGGATTTATAAAACAAAAACATTGATTTATGCAGAGTTGAAACGCTTAAAATTCCTCGCTAATATTATATCGACTTTCCGTTCCTCCTCCCTGTCTCTCATCATCAACTTTGTTGAAATTTAAACTGTAAGCTCTTGGAGCAGGACTAAGCATGCTGTCTGGGAGTACTGACTGCCTTTGGGGGTGGGAAATGATAAAGCCCCCCAAAAAAACTAGGCAGGGGGAGAGAAGAAATGGCTGGCTGAACCCCACACTGCAGGGTTCTGTGTTAAGTCCCCTCCTTGTTTATTCTGATGTCCTTGCAACATTACCAACTTGATATGGCAGAAGCGGGGTGGTGCTTGTTGTGTTTATTCAAAACAGGTCCCACACATTTATTTTCTTGAGCTCTATACCCTCCAACACTGGAATAAGGAAAATCAGGATACGACCTCAACGGAGGCTGCACCCCCTCTCACTCCGGCCTCAACCCTTCTTGGCTCCCTCCCTCCCTCGCACCTTTGCCCATCTCTGCAGCCTCTGCCTCCACCATCCATGTGGAAGCCAGTAGTGTTTCCATAAATGCAGTGCCAGCGTCCAGAAGTATGTCAGCTGGAAAGTCATGGCAGAAGGAGGAAGCGTGATGATGCATGGGGGTATGGTAAGTTTGACTTTCTTTTTTGGGTACCACGCTCTGGTGTGAGCCAGCTGACTTGCATGGGAGCCAACGTCTGGGACTGGGATCAGAAGCTGGGGCAGCTTCTCTAAATCCAGGGTGTCCTGCTTAAAATGAGACAGTTGTGCAGTATGGAGGTCTGAGTTCTGCCCCAGGGGCAGTTGCCATGACCTTCCTGGCACTTTGAATTATGGGAGGGAGGAAAAATGGAGGGTTGGATCCAAGACTGTCAGATCAGGAATTTCAGTCCTGGGGAATGAATTCATCATGCATTGGTGCATGAGCTTCCTTTGGGAGCCATGAAATAGGCGCTCTTCTTTATTTAAGCTTCCATTTTAGCTTAATATATAGCAAGGGAGGGGAAGCCTTTTCATTCCCAGGGGGCACATTCCCTTCTGGGCAATTTTCTAGCAAGGCACATGCCCAAGGTGGGAAGAGCAATGAATGCAGGTGTTACCTTTGCTTACACACACACACACACACACACACACACACACACACCCCTCTTTTCTATCCCTCACCCAGGCAAGCAAAAGGCATTATCAGAGTTCAAGGACATCATAAAGCAGACATTTCCACCCTTCCCATAGGGTGAAGCGACGGCAAATGTCTCTTTGTAGAAGAGCATAGTGGCATTTTATGCAGCTGGCTTTGCAAAGCTTGAAACAAATCCAAGGAAACAGATTGTTATCTTTTAAGGTTAGAAATCAGACCTCGCTTGTCTGAAGTGCAGATATCTTAGCAGCCTGCTATGACCTAATACTAAAACCCCAGCAAATGCAATCTCTGTCACTAAGTTAAGAGGGATCCTTGCCTCTCTCTCTGTGTTCTCTATTGGCTTTTTTTAATCTATTCACTGCAGTCTCATGCCATTATTAAAAAGGCACTATCAACACATCTCTATAGCGCTCACCATTCCATTTTTCCATTATTATTTCTCATGAAGAATCTGATGCCTGAATTTCACTTTTCTTTCTTATGCACCCTCCCCTTCTTCCAAGCGGGCTGTGATGTAGCACTTTCTGTATAAGGGCTCAAAGAGAACAATGGTATTGAATGCATTTCCATGCTAAGCATGGCATTGGGGATATTTCCAACATAGACTGAGTTGTGCCATAGTTGTGAGCCGCTTCGCACTTTAAGATCTTCAGAAGAGATCCTGTTGAGGGCAGGGGGATCAGGACTGGCAACCAGATCTAGATTGCAGGGATCATGTGGCAGCAGCCTCTGGGTGGATTTCCAGGAAGATTGACTGCCTAGCTAACAGTGCAATTCTAACTCCTGCTGAAGGTGGTTGAAAGGGCTTAAGATGGGCCAGGAAAGCCTGTCTGTTGGCCAGACACTGTTCAGCTGGGAGGGCAGCATGTCTTTCTTTAAATCCCCTGGTACTTACATGCAGATCTACTCCACAGTGCTTCAGTTGGTCATAGAGATTGGTGCTTTTTGGAGTTGGTCATAGAGATTACTGCAATGCATCATACATAGGGCTGCCTCTGCAGGTTGTTTGGAAACTTCAGCTGGTGCAAAATTCAGCAGCCAGATTGCTCACCAGAGAAGAAGAAGAAGAAGAAGGGTTTGAATTTGATATCCCGCTTTATCACTACCCAAAGAAGTCTCAAAGTGGCCAACATTCTCCTTTCCCTTCCCTTTCCCTTCCTCCCCCACAACAAACACTCTGTGAGGTGAGTGGGGCTGAGAGACTTCAAAGAAGTGTGACTAGCCCAAGGTCACCCAGCAACTGCATGTGGAGGAACGGGGAAGCGAACTCGGTTCCCCAGATTACAAATCTACCGCTCTTAACCACTACACCACACTGGAGCAAGACGGTTTGAGCCAATTACAACAATCCTGGCCTAAATGCACTAGCTGTTGATTTGTTTTCAGGCCCAATTCAAAGAGCTGGGGTTTTTTTTACCTATAAAGCCTTCAGTGCCCCAGGACTGCAATACATCAAGGACCACCTCTTTCCATATGAACCTACCTGGACCTTGCAATCATCATCTGAGGCCCTTCTTCATGTGCCCCCTCCATGGAAAGTCTGGAAGGTGGTGGCACAAGAGCGGGGCCTTTTCAGTGCTGGCTCCCCATTTGTGGAATGCCCTTGCCAGGGAGGATCACCTGGCACGTTAATTCTACACCTTTAGGCACCAGTCAAAAACGTTCCTCTTCAACTAGGCTTTTAAATGTGTTGTGAGAGGGAGGGGGTTTATTGGTTTGTGGGGGTTTTCTTGTTCTTGTCTTTAGCATGTATTTTGTTTTTGATTCTTTTATTTTTATGTTGTGAACTGCTCTGAGATCTATGGATGAATGGTAGCATACAAATAATAATACAGTGGTACCTTAGTTTACGAACTGAATCCATTCCGGAAGTCCATTCTTAAACCGAAACCGTTCTTAAACCAAGGTGCGCTTTCCTTAATGAGGCCTCCTGCCACCGGTGCCCTTCCACCGTTCGGCTTCCATTCTTAGACCGAGGTAAAGTTCGTAAACTGGGACACTATTTCCGGTTTTGCGGAGTTAGTAAACCGAATCGTTCGTAAACAGGGCTGTTCTTAAACCGAGGTACCACTGTAATAAATAGAGGCCAAACTGGGGTGGTGTTGGAGCTGCGAGACTGAAAGTCCGCTCCCTAGGATTGGGCCCTGTACTTACTCCAACTTTGAGCTCGCACCAGTATTCTCCCTGTCATCTGAAAGCCTTGTCACGCCAGACGAGGAGAATTAACTGGTGGTAAGGTAAAGGTAAAGGTAAAGGGACCCCTGAAGAAGAAGAAGAGTTTGGATTTGATATCCCGCCTTTCACTCCCTTTAAGGAGTCTCAAAGCGGCTAACATTCTCCTTTCCCTTCCTCCCCCACAACAAACACTCTGTGAGGTGAGTGGGGCTGAGAGACTTCAAAGAAGTGTGACTGGCCCAAGGTCACCCAGCAGCTGCATGTGGAGGAGCGGAGACGCGAACCCGGTTCCCCAGATTACGAGTCCACCGCTCTTAACCACTACACCACACTGGCTCTGACCATTAGGTCCAGTCATGACCGACTCTGGGGTTGCGGCGCTCATCTCGCTTTATTGGCTGAGGGAGCCGGCGTTTGTCCACAGACAGCTTCCGGGTCATGTGGCCAGCATGCCTAAGCCGCTTCTGGCAAACCAGAGCAGCGCACGGAAACGGCGTTTACCTTCCCGCTGGAGCGGTACCTATTTATCTACTTGCACTTTGTGCTTTCAAACTGCTAGGTTGGCAGAAGCTGGGACCAAACAATGGGAGCTCACCCCATCACGGGGATTTGAACCACCGACCTTCTGATCAGCAAGTCCTAGGCTCTGTGGTTTAACCCACAGCGCCACCCGCGTCCCTCATAACTGGTGGTAGGTGGAAGCAAAACTGCTTCAGGGTTCTAGCACTAAGACTTGCTTCACCGTAACTTCTGCTAATGAACTGCATGTCATTTTCATAGCTGAGTCGCTACATATCCTTGGGATAAAACTGATGTGCATCTTACCATCCAACACAGGCACTGGTCTGCATGCACTTTCTTACTAACCAAAGAGTTAGCTCAGTCAATAGCATTCCATTCCTAATTGGGAAGGGGAGAGAAATTTGGGGTTGACTAGGTGCCATCAATTTTGGCGTTGGGCAGCAAGTTCTTAAAGAAATGGGAGTGCCTGATCACCTCATCTGTCTCCTGAGAAATCTCTATGTGGGACAAATAGTGAGAGATTTTACTTTCTTGGGTTCCAGGATCACTGAAGATGGTGACAGCAGCCACAAAATTAAAAGACGCCTGCTTCTTGGGAGAAAAGCAATGACAAACCTAGACAGCATCTTAAAAAGCAGAGACATCACCTTGCCGACAAAGGTCCGTATAGTTAAAGCAATGGTTTCCCCAGTAGTGATGTATGGAAGTGAGAGCTGGACCATAAAGAAGGCTGATCGCCAAAGAATTGATGCTTTTGAATTATGGTGCTGGAGGAGACTCTTGAGAGTCTCATGGACTGCAAGAAGATCAAACACATCCATTCTTAAGGAAATCAGCCCTGAGTGCTCACTGGAAGGACAGATCCTGAAGATGAGACTCCAATACTTTGGCCACCTCATGAGAAGAGAAGACTCCTTGGAAAAGACCCTGATGTTGGGAAAGATGGAGGGCACAAGAAGGGGATAACAGAGGACGAGATGGTTGGACAGTGTTCTCAAAGCTACCAGCATGAGTTTGACTAAACTGTGGGAGGCAGTGGAAGACAGGAGTGCCTGGCGTGCTCTGGTCCACGGGGTCACAAAGAGTCGGACACGACTAAACGACTAAACAACAACAACAACAACAACAACAAGGAGCAAAATGCTGTGGTTAATTCTTCACTTCCTTGCAACGTGTGTTCTAGGGTGACCGAAACGAACATATTATGTACATATTATCTACTTGTGTTCCAGGAGCTAATTCTGCTGGGAACCCCTAGAGAGTGTTGCTGAATGCACTAACCTTTCAGCCTTTGTTAGCAACAAGCACTTGAAGAATCTAAGCCGCTTCTTGTTTTCTATCATCCAGCACAATCTCTTTTCATCAGAGAAAGACTGAAAACATCTCTGCTGGGTAGATTTGATGCTCCCAGAGGCAAAATCTTTAGAGGGGAACTTTGCATACCATCCAGCACTATAGTGTTTACCAGAATGTGGGAAGGAGATCAAAGCCACCTTTTGAAAGGTGTGATCCAGGGACAATGTTGAAATCCTTCCCTTTTCCTGCAGCCCTTGGCTTGGTTTCCATTCATTTCTCTGCTTCGTGGATAAAATAACACCCACAGTCCCTGGAGCAGGGGCACAACTTAACCTGTAAGCATTTTTTGGCAGTCTGAAAGAATCCCTTGAGGTTCAAAACCATGGCAATTCCTGGCAATTCTACTCGGCCTCCGAATGCATATCACGCACAAGTCCTTTGCTGTCATATTTACCATTTGCATAAGATGGTATTTGGCATTTCCCCCCACCCTGAGGAGGAGGGGAAAAATATGCGAGAGGAAAGGAGAAAGAAAATGTAGATTACTGGAAAACTGTCAGTCTAGCTTGTGTTTCTGCTCAGATGAGAAGGATGTGGATAAATAATGCCTTTGATTGCCTTCTGAGAGGGTGCGGGTGTCAGAAGTGTTCAAATTGCATCAGTTTCTTTCTGTGTTTCTTCTGCCAGGCATAAACAATGTGGACCTTCTTTACTTTGTTAAGAGATGCCTTTAATTCCACATGGTAATTTGCTATTTGATCAGAGAAAAGGTGCCCTGAATGAAAACTCTTTTGCTGGTGACGGAAGAGAGTATAAGGGGCCGCCGCCGCCCCTTCTGCCATTCCTCATACCAAATGCTCATTCTAGTATCATGAGGTCTGAATTAGGGGGATGTGTAGAGAAACAAACACACACAAACACACACACACACACAGAGATAATTTACTTATGCTATTTACTTATCCTGTATCCCCTATGCTTGAGGGGGCTTGCAAACGACCAAAATGTCCAATTAAAAATGAGATGGCCGTCCCCATCACATAATAGTAAAACCACCACAACAGCAATTATAAACAAATCCAGTTACCACGGAACAAGAGCTCACGACCAGCCAATCACGATGATCCATTTCCAAATGCTGTCTTTGAAATGTAGGCTCTGCAGTTCCATTAAATTGTTCCATTTTGGGGCAAGGGTCATAGCTAAGTGGTAGAGCATCTGTCTTTCATGCCTTTCAACCCCCAGCATCTCCAGGTAGGACTGGGAGAGACCCCCTTTCTGAAATTTTGGAGTGGCAAGTATTCAGAGTAAAGATTCTGAACCAGGTGGTGTGAGACCTAATATTTAGGAACACAGCATCCTCTGTTCCTAAATAGCTCTGACCCCACTTGCCTGCCCTTATGCCTGAACAGCAACATACTGTCAGGGAACTGCCATCGGAGCTAGAGGCGGAGGGAAGGCTCCAAAGGGATGCAGGAGAGGGTCCCAGTAGGGAGAGAGGCAGCCCATCTGCTGGGGAAGGAAATCAGCGTAACACCAGTGGAGAAGGGGGGCAGGTGGGGGAATCGGGGAGGAGGCTCCAAGACTCTTCACTGGAGACCAGCGGAGAGAGTACAGGTACTCCGCTGCCCACACCCTCCCTGCGCAGAAGACTTCCGCGCAGGGAGAGTAGGAGGAGACTTGGCGTCAAACAACTTTTATGCTGGAAAAGGTTTAAGAAACGCCCACTGACGGATTCTGCCAGCGACTGAGACAGTCACGATGCTGGAGGCTGTTCAGTCAGAAAGGGTTAACCAGGTAACCTAGCCAGGAGTGGCGGCAACTTACGCACGAGCAACCCCTAAACCCATTACACATACAATGACTTTTCTTTTTGCCTTCAGATACTTCTTCAAAGCCTACATTTCCCTGTGAACATTCCACTTAGCCCTTTAATTCTCACCCCTAACTGCAATGTTGAGGAAGTATGGCTCGCTGCCTTTGCCCTCGCTTCCTGCTGCATTTCTTCTTGCTTCCCCTGTGGGCCAAAGCCAAGGGCCTCTTCCAACATTGGTGGGCCCCCAGCTACCACTTTTTAAATTTCCCATCGTGCCCCAGGTTGCTCTGGGGTACCATGAGAAATGGAAAATGGCAGACCGCTCTGCTAGTGGGAGCCCTGTGCCAGGTTCGAAAATGGGCCCTGATGGGGTGTTTGGGTCTCAGGACCTGCCTGAGAATGCTGGGTGCTGTCAAAATTCCTGGCCTGTGGAATGTGGATGAGGGTTAATATTATTTTGCCAAGTTTAAGTCTCTCATGGTGGAGCCTGCACCCCTCCAGATGAAAGTGGTTGGGGATTTGTAGTCCGACAACATCTGGAGAGGTGCAAGACCTACATTGGCTCCAAGTATGTTTCTCAGCACAATTCAGAGTGTTGGTGCTGACCTTTAAAGACCTAAACGGCCTCGGCCCAGTATACCCGGAGGAGCGTCTCCACCATTGTTCAGCCCGGACACTGAGGTCCAGCTCCGAGGATCTTCTGGAGGTTCCCTCACTGAGAGAAATGAGGTTACAGGGAACCAGGCAGAGGGCCTTCTCAGTAGTGATGCCCACCCTGTGGAACATCCTCCCATCAGATGTCAAGGAAATAAACAAATATCTGACTTTTAGAAGACATTTGAAGGCAGCCCTGTTTAAGGAAGTTTTTAATGTTTGATCTTTTATTGTGTTTTTAATATTCTGTTGGAAGCTGCTCAGAATGGCTGGGGAGGCCTGGCCAGATGGGCAGGGTATCAGTAATAAATTATTATTATTATTATTATTATTATTATTATTATTATTATTATTATTATTTCCCCAACCCTTCTGTAGACCTTTTGGACAAGGGACCTTTGTGCAAAGACCCCTGGCACTTGTGGACAGAAAATGTTGGGTGTAGCCCACTGTCTCATGAAAACCTGCAGAAAATTACACCAAGCATGAGGCTTTGGGGCTAAAGGGCTTTTCTATCCAGCGCAGGATGTACTAAACACCTCCTTCTATACATAAGTATTCAGAAAAGAGTGAGTTGTTCAGAAACCTTTCTTCAGCTGGCTTAGAAGAAGAAGAAGAGTTTGGATTTGATATCCCGCCTTCCTCCCCCACAACAAACACTCTGTGAGGTGAGTGGGGCTGAGAGACTTCAAAGAAGTATGACTGGCCCAAGGTCACCCAGCAGCTGCATGTGGAGGAGTGGAGACACGAACCCGGTTCCCCAGATTACGAGACTACCGCTCTTAACCACTACACCACACTGGCTTACTGGCTTAAATGTTTGATGCACCCGTTCAGCAATGGGGATTGTGCTGAAGGGATGTGAAATGATATCATTTGGTTAAGTTGATCCACTGTGATGCAGACAATGCTCACTGCTTGATAGAACATGAGAAGCCTGGTCTCCAAAGAACCTGTGTGTGTGTGTGTGTGTGTGTGTGTGTGTGTGTGTGTGAAGAATCTTGCAACAAGCCCAATCATGAAACATAGAGAAATTCTTATAGAAAGGCTTGTGGAAGGGAAATTACAATATCTGTTCAAGAAGCGGCAAGGATATTGTATTGGGATCTGGGAAGCTTTAAGGAACAGGGAAAGTTTAAGGACTTAGAGGATGGATTGCAACCGACTGACACTGGGATTTCACCACCCCATGATATTGTAGAGATGGAAGAGGTTCAGAAAAGGACAACCAAAATGCAGCAAAGGTTACAATATTTGGGACCTTGGGAGGGGGGAGATGAGGAGGGATAACATGATGGAGGCATTTACTTACGGTGTTGAAAAAGTGGATATATATAAATTTCCATCCCGCTCTTGTGCTACTAGTAACAGGGGCCACAAATGAAGCTGGTTGGGGTTTTTTTTTGGGGGGGGGGAGAACAGACCTCCTGACCAAAAAGTATTTCTTCATAGAGTTAAAACTATGAAATTCCATTCCCACAAGATGTAGTGATGGTCACTGAGTTGGGTAGCGTCGCAAATTTACATTGAAATTCGGGACGATCCTTTATTATACAGGATTGGTGGCAACCCTAATTCAGGGCCACATCCCCCTTTGGGGAATCCTTTTGGGGGCCAAATACAAGGGGTGGGTGGGACCAGAAGAAACAGTACACAGAACTATTCACATAATTTTTACTTTTGTACTGTAGGCTAGTTTCTACACCCCACTCTATCCTGCACCCAGGCCAACAGAGGTATAATCAGGTTACAAGGACACACATCACAGCC
Organism: Podarcis pityusensis; assembly: GCF_964106645.2. Lineage (NCBI taxonomy): Eukaryota > Metazoa > Chordata > Lepidosauria > Squamata > Lacertidae > Podarcis > Podarcis pityusensis. The sequence goes on from NC_138030.1 coordinate 10,901,599, forward strand.
GAGACAAAACAACAACAACCCTTCAAGGAGGCTTCAACGCAGGGCAAGTCAAGGATGTGACCTGGGAAAGGTCCAATAGGACCAGATAGGGAAGCTTAGAGGAAGAAGAAGAGAAGAAGAGTTTGGATTTGATATCCCGCCTTTCACTCCCTTTAAGGAGTCTCAAAGCGACTAACATTCTCCTTTCCCTTCCTCCCCCACAACAAACACTCTGTGAGGTGAGTGGGGCTGAGAGACTTAAAAGAAGTGTGACTGGCTCAAGGTCACCCAGCAGCTGCATGTGGAGGAGCGGAGACGCGAACCCGGTTCCCCAGATTACAAGACTACCGCTCTCAACCACTACACCACACTGGCACATCCGGGCCCCTCACTGCTGATAGAGGCTAAACCAGTGTTTCCCAAACTTGGGTAGCCAGCTGTTTTCGGACTACAACTCCCATCATCCCTAGCTAGCAAGACCAGTGGTCAGGGATGATGGGAATTGTAGTCCAAAAGCAGCTGGAAACCCAAGTTCAGGAAACACTGGGGTAAATGCAGGTAGCTAGGAAGTTCTGTAGTAGTAATAATAAATAAATAATAAATAATAAATGAAGTAGTAATAAATAAATTTTATTTATACCTCACCCTCCCCAGCCAAGACTTGGGCTGCTAACACCAAATATAAAAACAATTGATTGAAATACAACTTAAAAACAAGATTAAAACACAACATTAATATACAGCCTCATTTCAGTATGAACTCAAATCAAATACTTTTTTGGGGATGAAAACGTCAAGTCTTCACCAAGGCCAACTATCCAGACTGGTCCTACTTGGGCCAGAAAAAAGCCAGGGAAGTCCCCAAATAGGAGTTCTATCACAGAAGGAGAAAGGAAAAAGGAAAGAAGGGGAGCGGATCAAGTTGATGCCAAGCCAAAGGCCAGGCGGAACAACTCTGTCTTACAGGCCCTGCGGAAAGAAATAAGATCCTGCAGGGCCCTGGTCTCATGAGACAGAGCGTTCCACCAGGCCGGAGTGAGTGTTGAAAAGGCCCTGGCTCTGGTTGCGGCTAATCTGACTTCCTTAGGGCCTGGGACCTCTGGGATGTTGCTATTTATGGACCTTCAGGTCCTCCGTGGGACATATCGTGAGGCATCTAATCATAGCCTGCATTTTTATCAAGGCTTATAGTTTGATTAGGGTCTGTATTTTAAAATGAGCTTAAAGATTTTCAAATGTTTTATGCCAGGCAGAAGACCAGCTGCCTAAGTACTTTGGCAAGATGTTTATCCTCCTGGACAAGGGGGCCCCCTGATTTATAGCAGAAAACAATTCTCAAAGTCGTAAAAAGGGAATTACAAGTTGAGAGCAAGGTTACACTGACCCTACATAATTAAGAGTTGGTAAATAGTGCCTCCCATTAAATTTGAGACATATCTTCCTAAGGTTAAAGGCCAAGAGCAAATGGAAAAGAAAGCAACTGGCTGGAGAAGTGTAAACAGAAGAAGAGGCTTTTTTCCTATTTTATTTTGAGGCTGTAAACTATTCCTTCCTTTCACTTTGAGAAGGTTTATTCTTCTAAAAAGCTATCTATGATAATGTATGAAATATACTGGCTTAAATGTAATTATGCAAAGGATCTAGAAAGAAAGAAATGTTAAATTCTTATTTCATAGAGTCATATTGCTGTAGGAGACCAGAGGGGCAAACGAGCCCAGCCCCCTGCCAGACGGGAGACGCCATCGAGCACTCCTGACATATGGTTGTCAGGCCTTTGTTTAAAGACCTTCAAAAAGGAGATCTTTCATTGATGATGCATGAGAATGTGAACCCAAGATCTCTGACATCTGTTTAAGATAAAAATTTAAAACTATTAACCATCTGTTTTGGAGGGCAATAGGGCAAGGAGGGCAAGAGGTGAGCTGATAATTAAGGTTCCTTGTTGAGACAAATGTAAGATATATGACTGCTTATTTGTCATTTATAGATAGAAGAATATATAGCTTTTTGTATCCCATAAAAGGCAATAGGAAATGGGTGTATCTTTTAGGATTGGTTATAGCAATCAGCCAATAGGAAATTCAACCAGGCTGATTGGACAGAGGCAGCCAAAGGAGGAGCAAGGGGGCTGGGCTGAGGGAATATAAGTGCTGGCCATAATGGCAGGAGACCAGGCCAGAGCTTGGTAACCATATACCACTGTGCCTCTCATTTATTTGTCTGACAAATAAATTATTATTTTAATTTCTCTATTGCTGCGTTGAATATTTCATTCCAGCTAAGCGTTAACCACAAGCAGGGTGCTACATTCGGGAGAGGCGGTCCTGTAGGTACGTAGAGGACATCCCGTAGAGATGTAGGTAGGTCCTCCGTTGCTCCAGTATCTCAGGGATGGGGAACCTGCAGCCCTCCAGATTTTTGGTGAACTTCCAGCTTCCATCAATCCCAGCCAATGACCAGGGATGATGTGAGTTGCAGCCCACTAACATGTGGAGTGCTACAGCTTCCCATCCCTGTAGCAGTTAAATCCCCCCCCCCCCAATACACATTAAGAATGCTAATTAAAGTTCACACCATTTTACACGGAGGGGGAAACATAGTATGCAGAGAGGAGCAGGTGATGGCGCCGGCACCGAGTGTCGAATCGAATACAATATCCATCAAATCATATAGAATTAGAGTAATCATCTGTTTAATTCGATTTAGCTTGTAGCCGCTAAATGAAATGCGCGTCATGTCCCACAAATGCATCATCATCGCCTTGTAAAATGAAATACATGCAATATTAAAATGGAGATAACATTTATTAAAACCATTATGCAAAGAACCTGAGATGATATTTGAACGGCTCGCAGGGTGTGATGACTTGTTATGGTTACTCAAGCAGCTTAGATATTTATTCACAGGCTAAGCAGCTGCACTTTTTTTTTTCCGATCAGGGAAAGAGAAGGGAGGAAGATGCATGTTTCTAGACCTTCCTCCAAAGGCTCAGTTATTAGAATTACAAAGCCCAAAATCATCCTGGTGGGGAACATTCCAGAGAGGGAATGCACAGTCCCAGCTGAGGGGCAACGGCCTGTGTGTATTTGTGTTTTAAGAAGAGGGGTGTATTTGTGTAAGGGTGTGAGAGGAAGTGGGGTTTGTGTGTGTGTCACGAAGAGTCGGACACAACTAAATGACTAAACAACAACAACAACTATAGGAAGAGCTTTACAAATGGAATGCACTTTTCACCTTTGACTACACACTGTATATTGTGATGTCATATTGTATATTGTGATGTATATTGTCACTGTCTCATGGACTGAGTTTCTGCCACATGCTTTTTTAAAACTTCTGGATCATTTTGTATTTTTAACAGGTCTGGGGGGGGGGGAAATCCATTTGTAACAAGGTTGTATTATATAAATACAACAAACACACTTGACGTTTGCAGGGCCTTACTAGGACCAGTGTATTTTAAAATATTTCTTTCTTAACAGAGTTTGGTCACTGCAGCTGCAGCAGTCCATCACAATGGCCCAGTTCACATTTAACATTAAGAACAACCACAAAGATCACACAATCCCTCCCCCGTCTATTTGCCATCTCAATACCTGGGGAGTAAGCCACAATTTGGCTTAGCGTTGTGTCCGAACCTGGGATCATGGTTTCCCTTGTTCCAGGAAAGCCGCAGGTGGTAAACCAAGAACAAACCTTCATTGCATCTTGTGGTTCATCTGCTGCCCAAGGTTTGATGCAACGCAAATCATGGCTTAGCTCTAGGTCACATGTCAGCAGCAGGACAAGGGGAGGAACACAGTGGCCACAATTGTGGTTCTGGGCATGCTCACATTTGCTCAATTGCACATGGTCAGTGATAAATGTGAACTGAGTCAGGGCCCTGGTTGAAACACAGCTACACCATGACATAGCATTGTTAAAGGTAAAGGTAAAGGGACCCCTGACCATTAGGTCCAGTTGTGGCCAACTCTGGGGTTGCAGCGCTCATCTCACTTTATTGGCCGAGGGAGCCGGCGTACAGCTTCCGGGTCCTGTGGCTAGCATGCCTAAGCCACTTCTGGCGAACCAGAGCAGCGCACAGAAACGCCGTTTACCTTCCCGCTGGAGCGGTACCTATTTATCTACTTGCACGTTGACGTGCTTTCAAACTGCTAGGTTGGCAGGAGCAGGGACCGAGCAATGGGAGCTCACCCCGTCGCGGGGATTCAAACTGCCGACCTTCTGATCGGCAAGTCCTAGGCTCTGTGGTTTAACCCACAGCACCACCCGCATCCCAGTGTTACAACATTGTTACAGAGGCATTATTAGAAGGTGGGGGTGGCAGGTCCCACTGGCTAGTGACTTTTTCCAGTAACCCACCCCCAATTCCTGAAAGTTTCTAGGATCTCTTCTACTCACCTGAAGAAAACAAAACCCCCTTCCCATGTTTTGCACCCTGAAAATTGAGCTATGAAGGTGTGTCAGGGGGTGGGGGTGTATTTTGGGCTCTGTTATACTTGAAACAAGCCTTTGTGCTGATAAACGCAGAAACAGAATATGAGCGGTGGCTATGGGTGATGTGCCTATTTACTCAAAAGTAAGCCCACTGATTCCCTGGAACTTACTTCCACTGAAGACTGCTTACACCAGCTGCCTGGAGGAAATAAATTACAGATACATGGGGAAATCGTGCATTGCTTATATTGGTCCACCAAGCCAAAACCTTGAAACTTTTCTACACAAAGGCTCCACGTGTATTTATGCATAAATAAATAAATACACCTGCACTCATTTGTTCCTTTTCCTGCAGCCCCCTTCTTCTTTGCTTACTCTTCCAAAGTTATCCCTGGGCTCACCTGAATCAAACATTTTGCAAGATGGGTTGTTTTGCACATTTTTAATAAGTCTCTGTTTTGCCATCGGAAACATTTGCCAACAGTGCACATTCTGTTTGCCGACATTAACAACAGAAATTCCCTTTGAACCAACACAATCTCAGCAGGTTGGATGACCTGCTGCAAAAGGAGGTGTCTCTCCTCCCCCCCCCCCACTTTTGCTGTCTTTTTGCAAACAAGGAAGAGCTTAATTCCTTGGAAACAGCAAGCAAAACTTTCATCCAGAGGTTCCAGCTTAAGCACATCCTAATTATTTTGACTAATCACTGCAAGTCAAAGTGAGAGATCAGCACTCTGGCATGCACAGACAGACTGGTACCTTTGCAAGGTCACTGACAGTGGTAACTGAGACCCATTGGGATTGGTAGGGTGGAAGGCAAGGAGACTGACTGTAGGTGGAGACAGAACCATTGACTGGGAGAGCCTATGGATCCTGAACTGGCCTCCACAGTCACCTATGGACACACTGTTAAGACCGTATTCATGGAAGACAATCTTACTTGGCTACAAGTGATCGCCAACGAGAAGAAAGACAAATGTTAGATTTGTCTCCATCATCCTCCCTGCTGAATTCTACAACAGGCAACATTGACCCAGCAGGCCTCTTCTTAATAAAGTTCTTTCCAATCCCAAATCATTGCCCTTTTTTTGGGATTTTTGTTGAGCCTTTCAAAGCTCTGCTCAGTTACACAGGAACATAGGAAGCTGATTTTTACTGAGTCAGACCATTGCTTCACCTAGCTCAATATTGTCAGCATTGACCAGTCTCAAACCCTGAGTGAGTTAGGGACTTTCCCTAGATGAGAAGACAGGCTCCAGCAGATTGAACAGACAAGAGCAATGGGTGTGTGTCTTGTGGGATGTAAGAATCGGGTGCAGTCATGCTAGAGTAGGCATGAATGTTGTCTCAGTCCTCCAGCCGGAACATCCTGCTTTCCAGGACTGAGACGAAACTTCCTATGTGTAACTTGAGATGGGTGTGGCCTCTCTCCTGAAGTAGAAAGAACCAGAAGCACAGGTTGGCGACCATCTTGTCTCTTTTGTCTCTATCAATGCCATCTCAATAACAGTACTACTAAAATGCACCCTTGGTTCCAGGCCAAGAGAAGAAAAGGGGGGGCTTTCTCCCATAAAGAGATAGTCACCACATTTAAACTATGTTCTAACCTTATAAGTCTGCCTTCTGGGAACCTTTGTGTGAACAGATGATTACTTGTGAGTAAACATTTTATATTTTACAGAAGACTGTGTAGCGTCTCATTTTAGGAGGGATTATATGGGGAAAATACCAGGAAATATTTACAGAGTCTCTAACGAGTCTGAGCAAGCTATCTGCTGTGCGTGTGTTTTTCAAAAGGGGAATGTTAACTCTGCTGATTTTGTTGAACTTGTAAAGACAAGTTGGGATAGGATATCTTAGACAATATATCCTCCCCCGCATCCCTAAGCATTCCCACGTGTCTAATGGTCAAGAAGGTCATTTCTGCATGAGCTGCAGAGGGAAGTGAGGGACAGATGGGGCTCATCAACCTGGAAAGATAACCCATCCAGGAGAAGGAAAACTCTCATCCTGAACCTCCACTGCCTTGAGGGGTATCTTCGGGAGAAGAAAATGCTAAGCAGTAAACCCTACACAAATCTGGAGTGGAGTCCCTAAGATGCTTGGATGGTGCCTTATATGCCTCTTTCCAGCAACTCCTGCAGCCCAGCTAGTGCCAAACATATTGCTCTGCTTTCCTTTGGACCATATCAGCAAGGCAGGGAGAGGGATCTTGTCATCTGGGCAGCCCAGGACCTTTATACACACTGCCCAGGCTTGCACTCCGGAGAGATCACTTCGATGCTGGTAACAGAGCAAAAACCACAGTTTGCCTTGACCCCTGGAGGCACACTCCATCGTCTTTTGAGACAGATGCCAAGAACAACAACAAAATTGGCTCTGTCTCCTGGAGATGCTGGTGGGGACCTTATGGACTACCTGCTCCCATGTGAAACTATTCTCACACATTGGTCGTCTGCAGAGGCCCTCTTCCTGTTTCTTCTCCAATCAAAGGTCTGGAGGGCGCTGATGTGGGCTGGGACCTGCCTAGGAGAGGCACCAGAGTTATGAAACTCGCTCCCCATATGAGATACAGCCTGCCCCCTTTCTCACTTGCTTTTCGATGTTGGGTGAAGACAGTTCTGTCCAGTGGGCATGTGGGATCAACACTGAGTCATAGCTATTGTGTAATTTCCGGTTGCTTTTGTGGTTTTGGGTTGGGGGTATTATCCTTTTGAATCTCTCCTACCGTCTGATGATACGGTTAATGTTATACACGGGGGGTTTTTTGTGCAAGCTATTTTGTGGTGCCTGTATTTGTCACACAATAAAAGCAGGATGGTATATTAAACAGATACATTTTTACTACCCAGCTGCAGGGAAATTTGCTTTTCAGAGAAGCTGCCCAGCAAGATTTCTCTTCTTTCCCCGCTGCTAGCTTTGATGAGTCACAAAATGCTGAAGACTTTCTGACCAGGCAGCATCTCGAGAAAAGATTCAAATCAGCTGCGGAAGATGCTGAGAAAGAACACAGTGACATTCGGCATCCTCTTCCTCCGCTGAATAAACAGCAAAGTCGGCTCATTGTTAGGGAACAGGGGGAGAAAAGGCTGCAGCAACAGGAGACGTTTGCTGTACAACAGAATGAAAATACCCCGGGGACACTTTGTCCTCCGAAATCTCTCACCTTCCTACATTCCCTCCCTTCTGACATTGCTGTAGATGGCTGTTGCGAAGAATAATGTGATTGCTGTATTTGTCTATTTCTATATATATTTGACTCTGGGTCTTTCACAGGCAGCTGGCAAAATATGTTGTAGCGCCTGGCAGATATTATTTTGGAAGGCGGCAAAGTTAAGTTTGTCAGAGTAGGGCTGGCTTCACAGATAAGGCAGGCGAAAGGGTGGAGGGCAGGGGTTCTGGTACAAGAGGAGCTACAATTCCCAGAGTTCCCTGCAAAGAGGGATTGACTGCTAAGCTCCTCTGGGAATTGTGGCTTCATGAGAAGAACATAGGGTCTCCTAAGAATTCTCAGCACTCTTAACAAACACACCAGGGCTCCCAGGATCCTTTGTGGGAAGCAATAACTGCTCAAAGAGTTATGATGTTGCTTAGTTCTGTGAACCGCCCTGAGACCTCTGGGTATAGGGTGGTATATAAATTCCAAGAAGAAGAAGAAGAAGAAGAAGAAGAAGAAGAAGAAGAAGAAGAAGAAGTATAGTGTAGATGGGGCCACAGTTCAAGGACACATTCTAGCTAAACAAAAGCACTCAAGCCTTGGGAGAATTACATGGGCCAGTGTCACAGTGCTGCCGGGCAAGGAATTAACTCTTTATTGTCGAAAGCACACTTGCAAGTTAGGGAAAGACATGTCCATCAGTCCTACATCTCTCAGCTACTCCTAGGTGTGCACTCATTGAGGCAGTTGCCCCCACCCCCTGCCAACCTCAGCTTATATATATATATTTTCAACCAAGCTGTGCACAAGCAGGCAGAGACTATGCCTGCATGTAACCTGCTTCTGCTCCTCCCTCTTCAACCCTCTTCTGGTCCTGGGAGACAGTGGGACAGGAGAGGTGGAGGTAGGAGAAGGAAGCGGTGTGGAAGCCCTTGGTGTATCTCTTCCTTCTCCTGCACCTATACTTCACTCTCCAATCCTGCAGCTTCTCCTGCCTCTGACTCTCATCTCCTGGCTGTTACTGCCTCCCCTAGATCAGTGATCCTTTCTTCCAAGTCAGCCTTCAACCCCACTTCTCCTGATGCCCACTCATCAGAATCCAGCCACCACCTCTCCTCATCCAGTCAGTACCTGACAGCTAGACAGAGAGGCTTGGAGGGCCATATGCAGCCCTCAGGCCTTAACTTCCCTGTTCCTAGGGTTCAGGGTTGCCATATTTGCACAAGCACCAACTTCCCCAGTGATTTTCCTAGCAGCACGCTATGACAGCTCTTTAGCGCAAAACTTCAGGCCATCTTCCCAAATGTGTTGCCTTCTTGGAGCAGCTCCCTGGGAAGAGGGATTGACGTTAAGCCACTCTGGGAATTGTAGTTTTCGTTGTTTAATTAGGCTTCCTTGTTCATATTGTTTTTATCCAGTGGTGTTTATCCACAAACTACGAGGTGCCAATCAGCCCTTTCTGCCTAAATAATAAAATGGATGATGATGGATCCTGTCACTTTAAATACAGTCAGGCATGGTATTTTCTCTTCCCCCCCTCTGCATCCCAATCAATCTGTTTTCAGCCTTCCAGGGGGTCATGACACTCTTGTGTCAAGAAGCCCTAGGGATGCTCAGTCAAGTGGAGTCGATGTGTGAAAGATGGATTGATTGTAAGACACAACTAGCTAGAGAAGAGGCTGGAAGGGAGGTAGAAATATATATACAGCCAGAATCTCCAGACTCATTTTCTTTCCGCATTTGCAATAAATAAGTGTGTGGTGGGGATAAAACGAACCTTTATATAGCTGATAGCAAACCCATGTCTTTCTGTATACATCCTGGATTTGATGGTGGGTTTTTTTTTTTGCATTTAAATAATGAATTTCAAGAGGTAAAGGTCAGACATTGTGTTTCCATGCCAAGGAGGGCATGTCAGTGCTCACAATCTCCGTGGAACATTCTGCAATCCAAGCAAGGCAACATATTCAAGTTGTAGCAAAACCATGTTTTCTAATATGCCTCTGCCTCCCGATAACACAGAAGAAAATTAAACGGTGCTCTTTTTATTCAATTATGGTAAAGCCGCTTTCGGGGAATCTCAGCAAATCTCCAGCTATAGATATAAAAAAAGGAGGGCCTGTCTGAAGTTTGACTGGAGTCACAGAATATTCCTATTCTGGCAAAATTATCCTAATAGGACAGCCTCAGATTCTGGTTTTGTGCACATCCTCACCCGCAACTGCATTTTGAGCCTGAAAACTCTTTCATGTAGAAGAAAAACAACCACCCTGAAATGTACTTCTATAACAAACTGTCCTAAGATAACTCTTTAAAAAATGGTCCTCAAGATAGCACAGTCCAAAAAGGAAACTATATCATTGCACACTTACTTTTCATTAGTTATATGGTGTCACTGATCTGGGGCTTAAACAGCAAACTTCCTTGCCTGCAGTTGGAAGCCAGGATCAAGAATAAATGTGTTCGTGCCCTGTTCATACTAACATAAGTTAGCTTTGGGTAAGTGCCATAGCTCAGTGATACAAAATCTGCTTTCTATGAAGAAGGCCATGGGTTCAATTCCCAACACCTCCAAAATGGTTTGGGTATGGCTTCCTGGACAATACTGAGCCAATGGTTGGACTTTGTACACAGCAGCTTCCTGCCTTTCTCAAATACATCCTGGAGTCCACTGCCTCCTCAGAGACCGGCTTTAAGGAGAGGGGCTGTCCCTCAGACGTATAGGAAGTGTTTTGCATGCAGAATGTTCCAGACTCAATTCCTGCCATCTCCAGGTACAGCTGGTAATTTTCCTGGTCCAAAATCCTGGAAAGCCTCTACTTTGTCAGTGTCCACAATGCTGAGGTGAACAGACCTGGTATGGTCTGACCTGGTATAATATAGTTTTCTACATTCCTAACCTTGGGCCACCAAATTGCTTCCTATCATGGAGGAGCATTTGTGTACTTTTCCTCATGCATTGTATGGATGTACACATCATGACCCTATTTCCACAATACCCCCCTCCCACTGCACACCTTTTGGAGCAGGAATCTCTGGAAACTATGGGAGTTGTAGTTCAGCACCATCTGGAGGGCCACAGGTTCCTTATTCCTGCCCTATAATATACTGGACGAGGAAACAGCTGGCTGGAACCCTGAAGAGCACTCATGCTAGGAGGTAAGGAATACAGTGGCATACCGTGGGTTGCCAGTGACCAGGGCCACGTGGAGCAAGGGAAATGGATGGCGTACGCATGCACATTCAACTCCCTAATGGTGTCCACGTCACCCAGGAGACCGCAGTCACAGAGATAAGAAAACAAGAGTTGTTCCATCGTCTGGAGAGATCACTTCCCAGAGAAGCTGTTTTAAATGGAGCCCAGCAACGAAAGCATACAGCTGTATTGAGGCAGCATTGGGTGTTGAAATTTGGCGTCCCTAACCATTTTGTGCCTGGGTCAATCACCCTGTGGTGCCCCAAACTACGCCACTGAAAGAATATATAGCAAAATTTGTTGCAGGTTCCACTTGTCTGCATCTGAATGAGGAATTCTAGATTATTTCCTAATGCAGGGGTTTTTTTTGTGTTTTTTTAAAGCTGGTCACAGCTTTCCATTTTCTGCCCAACCTCCCACAAGTATATTTCAGCTTCCGTCGGTTTTGTGCAATGAATTTGCCATGTGCTGTTTGCGTCCTGAGAACAGTAGCCGCGCCTGGTATTTATAGAATGTTTCGACACATCTAGTGCTTCAAAGCGCTTCACAAAAGGAGATAACTCACTAGGACAGCCAGCCACCTATCTATTACAAAATAAATAAATCGGTTTTAAGTTCAGACTTCAAAAGGGAAGCGGTAGCTGGCCTACTCAAATCTCAGTGGGCAAGGGAATTCCGCAGAGCCAGTCATAATAGCGAAAAAGAGCATGTTCGTGGGGTGGCACACTGCTCCCCTTGCCCAGTATAGATTAATGAACAGCAGGAATGGAAATGTTAATCATTAAGAAAAGGTTAAAATGTTCTTGCTGTGCAAGAGCGCCGCATAAAAGGAGGCGACAACTGTTCGGAATACACCACATCAACGCAGAGATCTTGCAACGGCTAACTTCCAACTGGGAATATATTAGGAAGGAGAAACAACAACAGAAAAGGAATCCTCAGAGGATAAGGCGGATGCAAAAACAGCAAGCGGAAATCAATCGGAACCAGGGCACGGCTCTGGTTGCTTGATGTAAACTTCAATTTACTCTTTCCAAACTGAAAGCCAAATGCTGTGGGGTTGGAATTGGTACCGCATAGCCTTGCCTACCATCCTTTTACCAGATTTATAGCTGGAGTATGGCGCTGTGGGTTAAACCACAGGGCCTAGGACTTGCTGATCAGAAGGTCGGCGGTTCGAATCCCCGCAACGGGGTGAGCTCCTGTTGCTCAGTCCCTGCTCCTGCCAACCTAGCAGTTCAAAAGCACATCAAAGTGCAAGTAGATAAATAGGTACCGCTCCGGCGGGAAGGTAAACGGCGTTTCCGTGCGCTGCTCTGGTTCGCCAGAAGATGCTTAGTCATGTTGGCCACATGCTGTATGCTGGCTCCCTCAGCCAATAAAGTGAGATGGGCGCCACAACCCCAGAGTCGGTCACGACTGGACCTATGGTCAGGGGACCCTTTACCTTTACCTTAGCTGGAGTATCAGTCAACTAAACACAGGCTGGAAGCAACTACACATTGTGGGAAACTCCTTCCAACCTGAATGCTAACAGGAATTGAGGAATCCAACTTGCATCTGATTTGGCGTACATGTGTGACGTGTGCTTCATTTTTCTCCCCTCCAGAAAAAAGCCAGCGCATGCAAATTTAGCTTACGTTATGTTGGTGTACAGTCAATGTGCATGTACAGGAGAGGTAAAAAGATTAGGCCTGAGGCCTCCGCTCCCCTCCTATCTGTGGAGGAATGTTCAAAATTCCCCAGGTACCCACCAGGTACATTTTGCTACTGGCGTGCAGGCCCAATTGCAACTTAAATGGAGATTTCTGGCTGCCAGATTGGTAACCACAGTTTAAAAACCTCTGCCATTTCCCTGTCCACTGTGTGTGTTTCTCCTTCTTGTATATCAGGACAAGTGAACCGTTTTAAAAGCAAGCTACAGTCAAGCAATGTAATTTACGGTTGCCATATTCAGGGTTGTTGAGCTTATTTTTTGGGGGGGAGAGGGGGAAGTTGTCAAGCCATACATCCAGATTTTTCCTGGACGTTTCAGCGATTTCCGTCCACTCTTTCTGATTGCCAGAAATTCTGTCCAGGAAATTCTGGATGCATGGCAGCCCTAACAACAACAACCAACTTATTATTTATACCCCGCCCACCTGGCTGGGTTTCCCCAGCCACTCTGGGCGACTCTCAACAGAATATTAAAAACACGATAAAACATCCAAAACTTCCCTAAAGTTGAGATCATAGAATCCTAGAATTTAATCCTAAAATGGTGGCATTGGAAGGGATCCCAAGCATCATTTGGTCCAACTTCCTGGCAAACAGACATTCTCCTGTATCCTAGGTTTAAGATGCCCTTTGGTGCCTACCTTATATATCTGAGTTTCTAACACTGCTGGGGAACCCAGACCCGGCTCAGTTACCCATGCCTTAATTACTGCTGGGATGGATTGCTGTAATGCTCTCTACATGGACCTGCCCTTAGAAACAGTCTAGAAACTTCAAAGGTTCAGAATGTAATGGCCATTTTGCTATCTGGAACTCGAGAGACATCATTTGCACTGGCAATCTCTCTCTCTTCCCAGGATTAATGTCAAGTGCTGGTTTAAGGCCCTAAACAGCGGTAGTGAAACTCCTGACCCGTCAGCCAAGTTTGGCCTGGCATGGGGTAGTCAGTCTCTGTAGAAAGCAGGCTTGAAGTCACAATCTATCAGGCATCAGACAGTGACTTCCAGACTGCTGATCAGTGGTGCCTGACTCTGATAATGAAGGTTGAATAATTAGCAGATATTTAATATGCAGACAGGGAGTGCAGTCTACCACCTGTATTCGAAGTGCCACTGCATTCCAAGTTTAACCCACCAAATCTGCTACATGGCCTCAAGAACACTAGTATTGAGAAACTCTTGAGGTCTGGTTTACATTTCTCACAATGAAGAGGGCTGATAATCCTTCAAAAACCTTGGAAGGATTCCATAAGGATGACAAAAGTGCAAGTAAATATCTTTATTAATAAACAGTGGGGGGAAAGCAGAAAGCTCATCCCAACACTCTTCACACCCCCCGAGATTCCCTGCGGTGGCATTATGAGGATTAATTAATCTCTACAAAGCACCCTGTGATCCTGGGAAAAAAAGGCATTATGAGTGGGCAAATAATTATTAAAGTCTGATTAATCATGTAAGGGGATGTGGGAGGTTGCACACTTTGGTTTACAAAAGTCACCAAAATAAAGAAAAAAAGTGAGAAGTTCATAGAATCATTGACTTGGAATATAGGAGGCTCAGTATAGGAGAAATAAAGTAACCGAGATTGACAGCTTCACCTATTCCTACTCCAAAGTAAGCTCCATTGAGCTCAGTGGGAATTATTCTATAGTATACAATTGCAGTCAAAAGTTTATCCTTTGAGAACAGGATGCTGGACTAGATGGGCCTTTGACGTTGTCAGATGCGGGTAGCAGTTGCTCGTGAGTAACCAGGCAGGACTCCGACCTGTCTTTTACAGGTTTTATTGGTGCAAACCATTTACAGACTCTTGAGAGTCCCATGGACTGCAAGAAGATCAAACCTCTCCATTCTTAAGGAAATCAGCCCTGAGTGCTCACTGGAAGGACAGATCCTGAAGCTGAGGCTCCAATACTTTGGCCACCTCATGAGAAGAGAAGACTCCCTGGAAAAGACCTGATGTTGGGAAAGACTGAGGGCACAAGGAGAAGGGGACGACAGAGGGCAAGATGGTTGGACAGTGTTCTTGAAGCTACAAACATGAGTTCGACCAAACTGCGGGAGGCAGTGGAAGACAGGAATGCCTGGCGTGCTCTGGTCCATGGGGTCACGAAGAGTCGGACACGACTAAATGACTAAACAACAACACCACATTTACAGTGCAGAAACACAAAGTTTATGTCTGTCTTAGTCACTTGCAGAATCTGGGAGTGGCCCCTTCCGGTTTCTTCCCCAACATAAGAACTTCGGCACCCCAAGCCTCCTCCTCCCCTCCTTACGTTTCACCCCTCTGAGCAGGCTGGGCGACGGAAGGGGCATGCGTCCCTCCTGGCCAGCCTGGCTATGTGAGGCGCTGGGGCTCTCAGCAGCATCCTTGAGCCCTTTCCCCACTTGGCTGGCCCCTTCCTTCTCTCCTTCACTGGAGGTGTGGCTTTCCCCACTGCTGGAGGAGGAGCTGCTCCTCAGGATTTTTGGAGGCACTCTGTATCCCAATGGCCCCCCCCTGCCTCTGTCCCCTGTTCCGATGGCAGTCCCCTGACAGACATGATCCAGCAGGGGTCTACTTATGAGTTTAACTAAGCAGAAATACCCAGGTGGACGTGATTTAGTGATCTTGCTAGTGAAGTGGGAAGGTGGGATTCATTATAGAATTGGAAGGGATTTCACTCAGAAACCAATCTCTCCCTTGTCTTTTTCTGTTTTGTTTTGACTAGAGAGCACTCAAAAAAATCTGCAGGGCAGAAGGATTGCATGTTCGCTCCTTCTCATTACAGCAGTAGTCATTAGGCTAGGATGATGTGACTTTTCTCAGGGCTCCATCACCTGAATTTATCTTGTCTAACAGCCACCGCCACTGATTTCTCTTCAGCCTAGGATGTATGTTTACCTATTCAGAGGGTGAATCAGATGCAGAAGTGAGCTGAGAGTCAAGTACTCCCAGCAAGAAGACCAGTGATTCTCGAATCACCAAGGAAATGATCACATAAACAAGAGCAGGATTATTCTCTTGGGTGAACTCAACACACCATTCCGGACAAAAAAACAGTGACCTGTGAACGACCCAACGCAGTCAGTGATGGTTTTGACTGAAAGCCGCTGGAACTCTTAAGTTTGTGCAGGCAGGAATTATCATTGGATAATGCTCCTCAGATAGCAGTGCTGAAACCTTAAATTGTACAAGCAACCAAAGTATTATAAAATATAAGAAATGGCTTGCTGCATAAGGCCCAGAGTCTATCTGCTTCAGTCCTCCGTTTCCTATCATCACCAGCCAGATTCCCCTGGGAAGCAGGGCAAAAAGGAAACTTCCCAACAAAATATTTATAAGAGCTATACATCTGCAGCATCCAGTTTTCAAAGATACACTGCCCACGAGCACGAAGGCCCTATTTAGCTATCAATGCTAAGAGTTGTGAATAAACATAACTTTTCTTAAGTATGCCTGATCCGTTTCCTTTAAATAAAACCCGTCTAAACTAGCCTGTAAGTCTTCATCGTTGCTACCGAAATGGGCCTTTGAAGAAAGAGAAACTGTATATATATATATTTATTAAAACTTATATGCTGCTCTTCGGCTGAAAAAAATGCCCCCAAGGTAGCTTACAACAGCAATGAAGAGCAATATTGTTTAAAAAAATATTCCGAGCACAATTCAAAGTGTTGGTGCACCCCCAATATACCTAAAGGAGCGTCTCCACCCCCATTGTTCTGCCCGGACACTGAGGTCTAGCGCCGAGGGCCTTCTGGCGGTTCCCTCCCTGAGAGAAGTGAGGTTACAGGGAACCAGGCAGAGGGCCTTCTCGGTAGTGGCACCCGCCCTGTGGAACGCCCTCCCACCAGATGTCAAAGAGAACAACAACTACCAGACTTTTAGAAGACATCTGAAGGCAGCCCTGTTTAGGGAAGTTTTTAATGTTTGTTATTTTATTCTGTTAAAATTCTGTCGGGAGCCACCCAGAGTGGCTGGGGAAACCCAGCCAGATGGGCGGGGTATAAATGATAATAATTATTACTACTACTACTACTACTGTTGTTGTTGTTAAAAAAAACATCAGCAACAATAATGAACCAGATAAAATGAGCAGCAATAAACATGAAGAGGCTTAAAAAATAATAATACAACAATTCTCTTAAAATGCACTCCAAATGGTACACACACACACACCCATTCACCTGTAAACACAGCACACTTTTTCTTGTATACACTCAGTGAGGTTGCATTGGAGCACTGAGGCATCCACCACATCCTGCCTTATGACAGGGCTACCTCTGTGCCCTTTAATACTGCCAGTCAACCAGTATTTTCCTGTGAAACTGCACATTCCCAAGTAACCATCACAAGACTCAAACAAAATAGTAATCTTCAGACTCTGGCACGCTCCATCCAATCCACCATCTTTGGCCCTGGCTACACCCTTGACTTGTAAGATCTGTTCTTGTTTCTTTCCTTATCCTTAGGTTTCAATCCTAGCTCCTACATGCCCCAAACTCAACTTCTGAACTGCCCAATTCCCCCAGTCTCAACCCTTAACGCATCATTTCCTGCCCAGGCTCCACCCACCCTGATTCTGCTTCCTGTCTATGGACCTAGTTTTTCAAAATCAACACCTGGCATCTCTAGTCCTTATCCGAAACTCCATTTTCAATCTGGGGTGCTTGTGCTATCCGGAGTCAGGTTTGCTATTTCTGGCGTCTGTCTTCCTTCTCCTCTAAAATGGATTTTTTTTTTAATAGCTACTGCAGAAGGCCAGCATGTTGCAGAGTAACAAAACCATTTCCCTCCTCCTGCCCGCCTTCTTCATAATATCACATCAAATTGCTGAAGTAGTACCATATGGTGCTTGAGTACCAAGCCAGAACAAGTTGTTCAGCTTGTCATAATCTGGAAAGCTGCAGGAAACTTAAATAATTTCTCTGCAAAGTGGAAGATCTCAAGGCACTTTGCATTCCCCCCCTCTTCCTCCCCAGTTTTTTCTTTGATTCACACACCATTTCCTGGCACTTGCCATCAGCAGAAGTGAATGTGTGCAGTTCCCAAAAGGGATGATGTATATATTAAAAAAAACAACCCTCAACAAAATCATTTTCTCCCCCATTGAAGCTTTCTGATTCTTCAACAGCAAAAGGGATGAACCAAGTCCTCATCTGCTGTCTGGTGGGTTTTTTTGTTTATATTTGTTTTTTTTTTTTTTTAAGAAAACCTTCCCACTCATGAGAAACATCATCTTTGCTCAAAAAAGTACGGTATGTATTAATCTTATATGGCTCTCTCTAAAGGCAAACCTAGGTGGTGAGAAATCACGATGAACAGTATCGAATGAAGTCATGCTGTCTGCGCAAGGCATTCCAGTTGTGCAACGAATTCCTGTTTTGTCCAGGCATCCAGTGCCCTCCCCAAATTTCCAGGGGGCTGGGGAACCCCAATAACAGATTTAGGGGGTGAAAGGGAAGGAAGAAGGGAGGCAGTTCCAGCATACAAGTGGAAAACCTTGCTCAAATGGAATAAGTTATTTAGATACTGCCATATATGTATAAATTATGGGCTGGATTTGACTAATTGCGCTAGTGAGGTGGTTCTTGGGGTGTGTGTGTGTAGCGCACTATGTTGTTGTGGCAACTGCGGCGGGAAGATTCAAGGGGGGAGAACCATGTGTGACATCCTGGAAGAATGCTGGAATGTTGTTCTCATTATTAGTAGTAGTACAGTGGTACCTTGGTTTGCATACGTCTTGGTTTGCATACGTCTTGGTTTGCATACGTTTTGGATTACAAACATGTCAAACCCAGAAGTGCGTGTCTTGGTATGCAACCTTTTTTTGGATTACAACCCTTTTTTATTATTATTACGAGCAATTCTTTTTGGGAGGCCCCATTGGCAAAAGCACGCCTTGGGTTACAACCTCTTTTGGTTTACAAACAGACCTCCGGAACAGATTATGCTTGTAAACCAAGGTACCACTGTAGTATTGATGATGTTAATAATGGTGAAGCCATAAAACTGCTAGCAGATTTGCAAAGCTAAGCAGGGGCCTGTATGGTTCCAAATTGGATGGGGGACCGTGTGCTCAGATTCCTGCATTGAAGGGGATTGGACTAGATGATAACATTGGGGTTCCTTCCAACTGTACAAGTCTATGATTCTATAGTCTGTGAATAATAATGATACGGTCGTCATCTTATAAGGAAACCATAACCCACTATGTGTTTCCAAGAGCTGCTCCACGCCCCCAACTCAAAACAACAACAATCCACAACCCATTGAAACCAATGAAATTTGGGTATTGTTGCAAATCGGGGGGTGGGGTGGGGCATTTTGTGTCAACCCTAAATACTAGGAACTTAGGCTGCAGACAGACCATACATTTAAAGCACACAACTTCCTCCAAAGAATCATGTGGACTTTACTAAAAAATGCTGGGGATTGTAGCTTTGTGAGGGGCAAACTACAATACCTAGCATTCTTTGAGAGACATCATGGGTTTTAAATATATAATACAGTGGTACCTCGGGTTACATACGCTTCAGGTTACATACACTTCAGGTTACAGACTCCACTAACCCAGAAATATTACCTTGGGTTAAGAACTTTGCTTCAGGATGAGAACAGAAATAGTGTTCCGGCGGCGCAGCAGCAGCAGGAGGAGGCTCCATTAGCTAAAGTGGTGCTTTAGGTTAAGAACAGTTTCAGGTTAAGAACAGAACTCCAGAATGAATTAAGTTCTTAACCCGAGGTACCACTGTATATAATTTGCATCGTCTCTACTGTCTATGTTTAGTCAACAGAGCAGGAGTAAACCACTGTATTTCTTGTCCCTGGGTTTGGGGACCTAAGTGGGAGATTTGGAGATGGCATTTGCTGGCTTCAATTGGCCCCTGACCAGGCCCTGAAATAAGGAGAAACACTGTATTACAGGCTTCCTTAACCTCGGCCCTCCAGATGTTTTTGGCCTACAGCTCCCATGATCCCTAGCTAGCAGGTCAAGGATGCTGCGAATTGTAGTCTCAAAATATCTGGAGGGCCGAGTTTGAGGAAGCCTGCTGTATTATGTTGCATTATTCTTATCATGCGAAAAGGTCTACAATTTTGATTTTCATCTTTGCACCGAGCAGAGGAGAAATAAAATGGTGGGGGAAGAGAGATGATGTTTCATGTACGATGGGAGGATATAAATACATTTCTTTTTTAACCCACCTCTGTTGTTGTCATGTTTATTTGACATTGAAAAGTTGGGAAGTAACCCAGACATATGGAGGCTGCCGAAAATAAATATATTAAATTCATTAAGCGCATCAGCCCCTTCCTCTCTTGATGGAAGAAGTGGAGTGAAAATAAGAGATGTTTTGCCAGTGATGCGTGCACATTAACGGTGGGTAGGATGGAGGAAATTAGTCACTTCCCCGTCATATATGTTCATAGCGATACAGGTGAGATTATAAAAATAAATACAGGGAAATTCACCAAAGGAATAATACCACTGCAAAAGGGAGTAACTGAGGAGAATGGCAGCTACATGTCCCCGCTCCCCCCAAAAGCCACAAGCATTTGGCCCTGATTCAGAGCATGCTTGATCCTCTTCATGTGTTGCTTGAGATACTCCTAAAAGTAATCCTCCCCACCCACAAAAACACACAGTTGCATCCTGTCCTTTCCCCCCCGGGGGTACGCAGGGGTACACATTGTTGTTGCTTAGTCGTTTAGTCGTGTCCGACTCTTCGTGACCTCATGGACCAGAGCACGCCAGGCCCTCCTGTCTTCCATTGCCTCCCGCAGTTTGGTCAGACTCATGTTTGTAGCTTCCAGAACACTGTCCAACCATCTCGTCCTCTGTCGTCCCCTTCTCCTTGTGCCCTCCATCATTCCCAACATCATGGTCTTTTCCAGAGAGTCTTCTCTTCTCACGAGGTAGCCAAAGTATTGGAGCCTCAGCTTCAGGATCTGTCCTTCCAGTGAGCACTCAGGGCTGATTTCCTTAAGAATGGATGTGTTTGATCTTCTTGCAGTCCATGGGACTCTCAAGAGTCTCCTCCAGCACCATAATTCAAAAGCATCAATTCTTCGGCGATCAGCCTTCTTTATGGTCCAGCTCTCACTTCCATACATCACTACTGGGAAAACCATGGCTTTAAGTATACAGACCTTTGTTGGCAAGTACACATACCCCTAAACATTTTGTGAATCTTTGTACTTTTGTCCATTTACTGTATTTATTTCCCCCGATTTGAACTATCAAATGGTGGTTTTCTTGAGTCAAAATGAGAGTACCCCTAAACATTTTTTTAGAAGAAAAAAAAAAGTATTGGTTGCATCACCCGGATTAACTGCCCCCATGTTTTTACACTCTCCCCCACTCTATTCTGTGGGGAAGCGATACCATGAAAGGAAGGGTTGCCTTCTCGTTTATTTTTTTAAAAAGCCTTTGTTAATGAAGTCATTGCTTCAACAGTGGAACAGTCTCCCTTGGGAAGTTGCACAAAGGTAAACTTTAGATTCATTGCTCTGCTCACTTAGCCTCTGACCCAGTGGCGTGCAGCGATTTATTTTATTTTTTTGGTAGGGGAACAGTTAGAGCCAGAGACACCAGCTTGCGAGGGCAATTGGGACTGTGGAACATCATGCGCGTGAGCATCGTTCCTCCCTTCCTAAGCCGAGCAGAAGCTTCCCAGACTTTGGGAAGGAAGCACCAGACTTTAATATTTTAATACTCTAATTTACTGGGAACTTTTAGGGGACTGGCTTTGTCCCCCTAATCCACTGACCACACGCCACTGCCATGTGGCTGCTGTAATGTTGAGTAGGGGGAAGGTGCCCCTTGGAGTTAAAAAAAAATCCCCACCTGAAGTGTAGGTGGGTTCCCATGAGGCAAGACACAGTGATAACAGCAAGAACCTTTATTGAATTAACAGAACAAGGCAACTGCTTATATGCAGTTCTGAAGGCCTGGGCCACTCCCACTCCCAACGTGATTGGCTGTCTAAACTTCCAAGCTGCGAATCATGACTCAGAGTTTAAGGGCCAATGGCAGAGGACGAAATCCCGAAATGTTATGTGATTGGATATCATGTATCAAATCAGAACACAGGGGCTCAGAATCCTGAGTCCAGACTCAAGCTCAGGCAAACACAGACCACTGAATACGTAACACCACCCATCCCTACAAGTGAGCAAGGGTGTTCACCTGGGACAGCGTCCCAACTCATGGTGTCCCTCCATCAAGGGTTTCAGCCATGGCCTACTTGGACAGTGTCTCCTGTGTTGTGTCACTGAGGTGATCTCAGTCCAAATGCTATTTCATGGGCACTCCAGCTGAACATGGTCGCTTTAGTGAGGCAGGCCCATAGCATTTGCCCCATCAAGACTGAGGGAGTTATATGACTTCCTCAATGTGCACCATATTCCTAAATAATAATAATAATAATAATAATAATAATAATAATAATAATTTATTATTTATACCCCGCCCATCTGGCTGGGTTTCCCCAGCCACTCTGGGCAGCTTCCAACCGAATATTAAAAACAATACAGCATCAGACATTAAAAACTTCCCTAAACAGGGCCATCTTCAGTTGTCTTTTAAAAGTAAATTAGTTGTTTATTGCCTTGACATCTGCTGGGAGGCGTTCCACAGGGCAGGCGCCACTACCGAGAAGGCCCTCTGCCTGGTTCCCTCTAACCTCACTTTTCGCAGAGAGGGAACCACCAGAAGTCCCTCAGAGCTGGACCTCAGTGTCTGGGTAGAACGATGGGGGTGGAGACGCTCCTTCAGGTATACTGGGCCGAGGCCGTTTAGGGCTTTAAAGGTCAGCACCAACATTTTGAATTGTGCTCAGAAACATACTGAGAGCCAATGAAGATCTTTCAGAACCGGTGTTATATGGTCTCGGCAGCCACTCCCAGTCACCAGTCTGCTGTAGGCCACATCTAGTTCCAATTACAGGAACTGTAGTTTGGGAAGCGTGTCAAGAGTTAAGGGGCCCCTATTCCCCTCCAGTTTCCAGAGTTTCCTGGGAAGAGGAATTTCTTGTTAAACCACTCTGAGAACTGTGAGGAGAATGGGGGATGCCTAACAACTATCAGCATCCTTAGGAAACCACAACGGACTCATGGGCCAGCCAAACAGGGACCTTGAGGCCATTCCCAGGGATCTTGGGCAGTTAACTTCCAAACAAATTCCTGCATCGCAGGGGGGTTGGGCTAGATGATCCTTGGTGTCCCTTCCAACTCTACAGTTCTATGATTCGATGAAACTACAGCTACCGGAATTGCCCTGGGGGAATTCTCCATGATTGTGGGGATCAGCGCTTTAAATATATGGAGTGAATGTGGCCCTGGTCTTTTCTTAGCTCCGAGATTGTCACTTTCCATCTGGTTTCCTTCCTGGGAAAGTCTTTGTTTCCCGGCATGCACTGGTAAATCTTTCATGACTAAGAATGCAGCAAAACGTCTCTGTCTGCCTCTCCCCGCCCACATAGAAATGATGCAAGTGGGAGGTAAGGACTTGTTTACTTCTCAGATATACAAACATGCATGAGTGGACACAGCGAGCGAGAGATTCATTATCTCCTCCCGCTATATTTTTCTGCTACCTTTCCTACCATTTTCCTGTTCACGGGGGCAAGCTCCATGAATCAGCACTGTGACTCTCCCGCACACCTCCAGCTGTAAATCTAGGCACTGTATGATTCAGCAACATGTGGATGATGAGCTTGGGTGTTTGTGCACAGATATTGCACATATGCGATGCTCACCTCTCCTGCCTGTGACGGCTGGGCCAGAGCCAGTCCCAAAGAGAAAGTCTTGCCTTCCCTGCAACAGCATTCCTGAATAAGGATGCTCAGCTGTTTATTTTTTCTTTTCTTTTTCCAAATAATCTTTATTAGTTTTTCGATTAGATACTCCACAGACACATATTGTATTACATTTTACATTTAGACTTGCTCTTCAGAGCTGACTTCCCTCCCTCCTTCTTCTGGTTTTTTATATCACATATAATTTTACCGCATTATTTTCTTCCATTTTATATATTGTTATTCATTTTCCATATTTGTACATAGCGTATCAATAAACAAATAAGTCCTCATGTTTATACAATTCTTGTTGTCTGTCTGTATTCATTTACCACTGCTAGTTATATTAGTTTCCTTATATATTTTGCTTCTTATTATTTTCTTTATCCATCACTTTTCTTAATCTTTCCCGTTATGAGGTTTGTTTCCAATTCTACTGGTTTTACTATTTCATCTTATCTTTCCTATATACAACATAAATTTTTCCCATTCTTTTTGAAATGTTTCATCGCCCTGTTGTTGAATTTTCCCTGTTAGTTTGGCTATTTCTGCATATTCCATTACCTTCTGTCGCTTTTCTGTTTCTGTTTCTTTCTTCAATCAGTCTGCATTTTAAAGTGAACTAATCTGATTTTAAGACAGCTAATCTAATTCCTCGGCTAATATGTGGATCAAGAGACAGTCGTCCTTAGGTTCTTGCACATCTCTAGGTTTTCTAGTGCAGTTCTTGGCTAGCTCCCTGCTCCCAACTATCCATAATACTCCTGTCCATCCAAATTGTGCATGGCAAGCAGGAACAAGGAAGGAGGAGTTATTTGATTTTGCTCGCTTTTCAGTGACCTGATTCCCACTTCTTGGACCAATATACACACTGACCTTCAATATTCAAACTTCTCTGAACTTTGCAATGCCATTCTCCCACCAAACAATATGTACAACGTGCACTATATTGGGGGGGGGAGGGGGGACATGTGCATTGAAATGGAATTAGTGGGAATAAATGCATTATATTAGGGGAAATTGCTGAGCCTGGACAGCTCAGTTGGTTAGAGTGTGGTGCTGATAATGCCAACGTTACAGGTTTGATCCCCGTATGAGACAGCTGCATATTCCTGCAATGCAGGGGGTTAAACTAGATGATCCTCTTCCAACTCTTATGTTTCTATGAGTGTGTTGGCTAAAACTGCATACAAAATAGATCAGCAGAAAGATGCTGATGATATTTTCCTGAGCTGTTTTTTTTTATCACTTTCTCTGAAAGTGTGAAACAAAATTTAAGATTGAATGAAAGATGAGAAACCGAGAAAATGAAAATTGACAGATTCATCCATCCCTAGATGGGACCGAGTCCACCCTGTCCTGTTTCCATGTGAAATCTGTGCAGAAATGCAGTTATTTCTGTAACAAAATAAAGTAAAAATAATAAATATTCTTACAAAGCTGTCCAAGGGCTGCAGCTTTGCCTCTGATTCCCCCCCGCTCCCCGCCTTTTTAATAATAATAATAATTATAATAATTATAATAATAATAATAATAATAAATTTTATTTATATCCCGCCCTCCCCAGCCGAAGCCGGGCTCAGGGCGGCTAACAACAATCAAATAATCAAACAATCAAATAATCCAACATTCTAAAAACATTTCATTATAAAAATTATAATGCGGAAAGATGTCAGGTCCCGCATGGCCCTAGTCTCTTGTGACAGAGCGTTCCACCAGATTGCAGCCGCAGCCGAGAAAGCCTTGGCTCTAGTTGAGGCCAGCCTAACCTCTCTGAGGCCTGGGACCTTCAGGATGTTCTTATTTGCAGATCGTAGGTTCCTCTGTGGGGCATACCACTCCAAAGGGGCATACTAAAAACTCCAAAGCTAGTTGATCCAGACTGTGGTCAGCTGGCTGACCTGTTTTGGAGCTTTTTGTAAGGAGGCGAAGAACCAGTTACCAGACAGGAGCAGCTGTGTAGCCCTTGGAAATACAGGACTGTGGATTCTGAAGTGAACCAAACCTATGATCTGCCTGGACTGAATCAGGTTAGTCTGTTTTTGAATCTGATTTCTGCAGATTCATCTCCCATTTCTCCTCTGGACCCAGTGAGTGTATCTGGAAATGTAATTTGTGACTTATTTTTCATCTACCACACCCAGAAAACACACACCCTTCACTGATTTCGGTAGGATTGCTTTAAATGATTTTATACAAGTCTTCAGTCAGAGAAATAAAGAGTGAATTTACCCAGTGGGGGAGGGGGAGCATAGGGTGTAATTAGCACCCTCTGTTTGATGAACAGGTTCCCACATCTTTAAGTGAACCCCTTTCCTGCTTTCAAAATGGTGTTTGATGTTGCTATCACAGGGAGGACTTCAATATCAGATCACATCAGTGCAGAATACAGGTTTTTTAAAAAAGGAAATGTTTATTAACCTGGATCAGAGAATAGCCTTAGATCCTACATTAGCATCTCCATTGACTCTTAAGTATTTTTACCCAAATTTTACTGCCGGGAAAAAAGGAAGGAAGTTTGAAATACTTCTCCATCTTGGCTTCTGCCGTTCATTATATATTTGGTAAGGACTCATCAAATCTGGTGGGATTCCTCCTTTGGTCAAAGGCTGCACGCTTCTGAATTCCAGTTGTTGGAAACTACAGGACTTTCCTACAGAGGAAGGGCATCAACAGTGCTGGTAAGCTTTTCCTATTCCCACCAGGGGTGATAAATGCAATGGTGTGCTGGCTGCATTCTTCTTTGGGGTGGAGGTTCTTAACTTCAATGGGTATTCATGCGTCTACCAGTTGGGTACACAGCAAAATGTTCTCCCTCTCCAAGGCTATAGAATGCCAGTGAGTCACGGTGATTCGATTTAATTTGATTGAGAGATGAGTGAGGTGTAGGGGTCATTTGCAAAAATCAAGAGGTCTCAGGCCTGTTGAAAAGACGATGGGAACACCCCACTGGTCGAAGCTAATGGAGAGCAGCTAGGGGATGTCTGCTGATTTCTTATCCTAAGTGACAGCCTCTGTGACTCAACCTCCCAAATGGAGGTTTGGGAGTGAATGTACTTAGACAAATAGGAGCCACTGCTGATCTCTTCCAAGCCTTGTTCCTGAGGTAGATCTGTTAGGATATTTCCGTTCCACCTTAAAAGGGAGCAGGCTTTGTGAGTAACAGAGTCTGCGCATGTCCTGTTCACAGGATGTTTATGCTTGCTGTTTCCTTTCGATTTCAGTCGGGCAGAGATGCTGACACAGAACGGTCATGTTTTTCTTTGTTCTGTTCAACGCTAAATAAAGTCTGTAAATATGCTCTTCTGCGGTGCAAGCTTTCTGGCTGTGTTTCTGCTGATAAAGGATGTGCACGAGCCTGGAATGTGGCAGTCAATTTCCAAGGCTTCGTGTCGCTAATTGCTGGGTCTGCGTGGCTACAGAGATCGATGGACGTCCGGCAGCCGGCATGGGGGCTCAGATGGACGCTATCTCCCTGGCAGTATCCCAACAACAAGGTTATGGGCCCAGATTCACAGCACCTACAGGAGAGTAAAGCTGCAACAGACTGCGTCTGAGAGGTATGTCAAAAGCGAAAGAGAGGTTTTTCTCTGTTTACCTCGGAAGGAGCTTTTGGAACTCCGGCAGATTAATGGCTCTGGAAGCCAAGCCAGAGAGTTCGTGATAAATGAGCTGCCAAGATAACGAAGTCTTTGAAGGCATAAAGAGACTCCCGGCTCAAAGGAAAAGCTGAAATGGAGTTTTTCCAAGTTTCAGGGGCCATTCACTGCCCTAAGTTACATGGGCAGAATTATGAAACCTGGGCAAAATGGTGTGAATCTTTGCTGCGTCAGTTTGGGGTGTGGCATACCGTTTCTGAGCCCCCCCCAGTTCCTCTGACAGAGAAATGGGAGGCCGAAAATTTGAGGGCGATAGACGTAATCGTCTTGTCCGTCTCTCTGGAGGAGATAAAGACGCTAGCTGGCAATCTGACTGCACGTGGCATGTGGAATGCTTTGATGAAAGCTCACAAGCCAGTCATCCCAGCCCAGAATTTGACTGCATCGGAGGTCCTAGCTGTTTCCCAGAATGCGAGTGAATGCAGGGATGCTGAGGGCACCGGTTGCAAGCTGCAGGGGGAGCTGACCGTCACGTCATCCCAGGCAGCATTCCAGCCTCCAGGGGGAGCCAAGGAGTCGGCAGCTGAGAGCTCTGTTTCTCGTGGGAACCAAGGTCATCGCCTTTGCAGAGGCCGGAAAGGCAAAGGTAAACAAAGACAGATGCCTGCAGATGGCCAGAAGCAGAGGGAGGGTGAAGAGCCCGCGCCAGGGAAAAACAAAGCGTTGTTTGCTGGCACAGCTTCACCAAAGGCTAAAGGCACGTCTGCTGACCAGAAGCAGGGGGGCAAGCTGCAAAAGCCCACGCCAGTGGAAAACAAGGCTATGTTTGCTGGCAAAGCTTCACCAAAGGCTAAAGGCACGTCTGGTGGCCAGGAGCAGCAGGGGGGCAAGCTGCAAAAGCCCACGCCGAAGGAAAACAAGGGTTTGCTTGCTGTAAAGACTGCTCCAACAGCCAAAGGCAGATTTATTGTCGATTCAGGTGCGACCCGCCACGTTTCAAAGGACCGCCATCTCTTTATCTCCTTCAAGCCTCAGGAAGGTGAGATCCACCTGGCTGACGGAAGGACGTTGCAAATCGCAGGAGAAGGGACTGTGAAACTTGCAAGTTTGCACACAACCATCAGCGGTGTACTTTATGTTCCAGGCGCTGCAAGCAATTTGCTAAGTGTCCCACAGCTTACTGGGCGTGGTTTTCAGATTTCCTTCAAGAGGAGCGTCTGTGTCATCAGTAAAGGCAAAGAGGACTATTTGCATGCAAAGTTTATGGATGGTTTGTTCCATATAACTTATGATGACACTGCTGTTGTATCTAATGCTGATTCTTGTTGTGTTGCACAAACTAACCAAGTTCTTCATGCAGGATGCATTCATGATGCACATCGAAAGTTTGGTCATCTCTCTTGGAAGGCACTGGCCAAGATGCCAGAGGTGGTTGAGGGTTTGAACATCAAAC
The DNA here is from genome assembly GCF_964106645.2 of Podarcis pityusensis. Lineage (NCBI taxonomy): Eukaryota > Metazoa > Chordata > Lepidosauria > Squamata > Lacertidae > Podarcis > Podarcis pityusensis. The sequence goes on from NC_138030.1 coordinate 10,929,920, forward strand.
CCTGTAAATTTCACATGAAATGTGTATCTTGTGCAGAGAACAAGGTGAAGGTTGCTCCAAAAGGCAAGGAATCTAGCAGGCAGGCTTCCAAGCCCTACCAGCTAGTGCATGCGGACCTGGTTGGTCCACTTACGCCCTCTTTAGGGGGAGCAAGGTACTTCATGGTTCTAATTTATTCTTTTTCCAGGTACATTCATGTGTTTTTGCTCGAACAGAAATCGCAAGCGTTTCCAAAGTTTAAGGCATTCTGTGCTTGGTTGGAGAATGTGCACGGTAAACGTATTGGTTCTCTGTTTACCGATCGAGGTGGGGAGTTCACTTCTCAGCAGTTTGAAGCTTTCCTGACTGAGAAGGGAATCCAGCATGACATGTCAACGCCCAGATCGCCATGGATGAATGGGCTTGCGGAGCGGGCAAATCAGACATTGCTGCAAGGAATGAAAACCTTGTTGCATGATGCCAATCTCCCTGATAAGTTTTGGGGGGAAGCTTTGGGGAATTTGGTTTACTCCTTTAATCGCAGATTGTCATCACCCATTGGCTGTACCCCCTATGAGAAGATGTTTGGCAAGAAACCCAACACCAAACACATGAGAATCTTTGGTTCTGACATGTGGGTACACTCCCCACAAACCAACAAGCTTGGGAAGCGTGGGGCACATGGTTTGTTCATGGGGTACGAAAAAGGTGCATACAGGGTATGGATGACTAACTCTAAGTCCATTAAGTTCACAAGGAGTGTTGAGTACAATCCTAAGTGGGGGGAAAATGTGGGAATTTTCCAGAGTTACCCAGAGGAGGATGAAGGTGATGTCAAGCAAGCAGCTAAAGCTGAGGAAGCTGCTGAGGATGAGGATGATGATGATGAGGATGATGATGATGATCAGAGTTCGGATTCCAGTTCAGTGGGCGGTGCTGCTGCTGGTGTCAGTGACAGTGATGACACAGCAGACTACCAGAGCGCAAAGGCCTCAGTCAGACCATCTGATGCGTCTGACAATGAACTGGAAGAACCACTGTTCACCATTGGTCAATTTTCTCCTAAGAAAGAGGAGATGAGTCCAGAAGACTTGCGTCTAGTACGTAGGTCTGAAAGGGCGACCAAAGGCAGACCTCCAAAGAGGTATGCTGATGAGTTTGCTAAGACAGCAACTGCTGTTCTTAGTAGCTCAGAGAAGGTGTGGGAACCTTCAAGCTTCAAAGAGGTTCAGGAGTTAACCTCTAAAGATGCTGAGCCTTGGCTTAATGCCATGAAGGCTGAAGTTGATTCCTTGAACAGGAACCAAACTTGGGAACTGGTACCGGTAGTCCCAGGAATGAGACTGGTTGGCAGCAAATGGGTCTTCAAGGCCAAGACAGACCAGAATGGCAAGGTTGTCAGACACAAAGCCAGATTGGTTGCCAGAGGTTTTTCACAGGTACCAGGACAGGATTACCACGAGACCTACTCACCCACAGTCAAATATGAGAGCATTCGGCTGATGCTCAAGGTCGCTGCGGAGGAGAAACTGCATGTTTCCCATCATGACATTAATATAGCTTTTTTGTACGGGATTTTGAACGAGGAGCTGTTCATGCTTCCACCCGATGGGATGGAGATACAGAAGGGAATGGTCTGTAAACTGCGGAAATCCTTATATGGTCTTAAGCAGAGTGCCAGGTGTTGGAACACCAAGCTCACTGAGACGTTGCTTTCTCTAGGTTTTCACCAGGGCAAAGCTGATCCATGTGTGTTTGTCAAGGAGGAGGGGCAAAACAAACTGTATTGTTTATGTTTTGTTGATGATCTTCTGATGTTTTGGAAGAATCAGGCTTTTTACCAAAGCACCCTAGCTCAGCTGAAGGAGCACTTTGACATGAAGGATCTTGGTGAGGTATCCAACTATCTTTCTCTGCAGGTGGAGAGGGACCAAGCAGGTAATTTTCTGGTACATCAAACACAGAAAATTGCTGATGTATTAACCAGGTTGAATTTGGTTGATGCAAACCCAGCAGACACACCGATGGTGACAGGTTACCAGGTAGACAGTACTGCTGAAGCGTTTTCTGACACAACGCTGTACAGATGCATTCTAGGCAAGTTGAATTTCATTGCCAGATGTTCAAGACCTGACATAGCTGTAAGCTGTAATTTGCTTAGCAGACATGCCAACAATCCTACAGTTCAGGATTGGAAAGCTCTGAAGCGCATAGCCCGCTATTTGAAAGGGACTATGCACTACAGGCTGAGGTTCACCAGTCAGAAGACTGGAGGTCTTGAAATCTTTGCTGATGCAAGTTTTGGAAGTGACACCACGGATGGTACAAGCACTTCTGGAGTATGCTACATGTACAACCACTGCCTGTTTGACTGGTTGTGCAGGAAGCAGACGACAGTGAGCCTAAGTTCCTGTGAAGCAGAACTCAATGCCCTGTCATTTTCACTCATGGATTGTGAATGGTTGATGCAACTGTTTAAGGACATCGGGGTTTCTGTGAAATGTCCTGTACAAGTGTATCAAGACAATAGATCTTGTTTGGCTTTGCTGAACTCCGAGAGTTGCAAGCAAAGAACCAAGTACTTGCAGATTAAGCTACATCGTGCAAGGGAGTGTATTCAGAAAGGACTGATTCGGGTATCCTACATGGCAGGAAATGAAATTCCTGCTGATCTGTTGTCTAAGGTTGTTAACAGAGAACAACTTAAGGTTTATGTACAAAGGTTGCAATTGGGTTGAACCACAGGTACTACAGGTTACACGGAAAGGGGGAGGATGTTAGGATATTTCCGTTCCACCTTAAAAGGGAGCAGGCTTTGTGAGTAACAGAGTCTGCGCATGTCCTGTTCACAGGATGTTTATGCTTGCTGTTTCCTTTCGATTTCAGTCGGGCAGAGATGCTGACACAGAACGGTCATGTTTTTCTTTGTTCTGTTCAACGCTAAATAAAGTCTGTAAATATGCTCTTCTGCTCTTCTGCGGTGCAAGCTTTCTGGCTGTGTTTCTGCTGATAAAGGATGTGCACGAGCCTGGAATGTGGCAGTCAATTTCCAAGGCTTCGTGTCGCTAATTGCTGGGTCTGCGTGGCTACAGAGATCGATGGACGTCCGGCAGCCGGCATGGGGGCTCAGATGGACGCTATCTCCCTGGCAGTATCCCAACAAGATCGTTATTTACCCCTTGTTGCTGATGCAGATCTTCATTTTCCCCTTCTTCCTCAGTGGGGAGGAGAGCACCATTTTGTAGTTTGCCTCAGGTACCAAAATGTATTGGGCCAGCCCTGTTTAGAACGGCGGTAGGACTCACCGTCTTGGTGACAATATGCTATGCATTGCCACTGGAAAGTTTAAAGGGAAAACACTAGAATATTGCACTGGAATGCAGCCTAAGGCTTCAGTCCTACCCTCCCCCCTTACCTGGGAGTGAAAATGATGATGATGATGTTCCCTGCCCATCTGGCTGGGTTTTCCCCAGCCACTCTGTTTAAGCTCCACCAAATTCAGTAGGACTTATTTCTGAGTAAACATGGTTAGTATTATACTGCACTACTGTTTTCTGCTTTCGGTGATGTCTCAAGAACCAGCCCAGCTCCCATATGATTTTGGTTCCTTGTTCATCCGAATGTGTTACAGAATGTTGAAAAACCTGCCAAATATCTCCTCAACCCAACTGGCTTCCTCTGAGGATTCCTACTGAAAACACACTAGCTTCACAGTGAGCTTACTTAATAGGATTCAAGTGGCCTTATCTGGATACCCTGGCATTATAGTTCTTAAATCATTGCTACACTGGCTATTCTGACCAAGTCAGAGGGAGCTGAATCAAAGCTTCAAAAATTAACTCACTTTGGATGACATGCTGAAGACTCTTGAACACTGAATGTGCAATATGCATCAACATGGCAGCTGTGAAGAGTAATAATAATAATAATAATAATAATAATAATAATAATAATTTATTATTTCTGCCCCACCCATCTGGCCAGCCACTCTGGGCGGCTTCCAACAGAAGGCTAAAAATACATTAAAACATCAGTCATTAAAAACTTCCCTAAACAGGGCTGCCTTCAGATGTCTTCTAAATGTTATATAGTCGTTTAATTCTTTGACATCTGATGGGAGGGTGTTCCACAGGGTGGGCACCACTACCGAGAAGGCCCTCTGCCTGGTTCCCTGTAACTTCACTTCTCACAGTGAGGGAACTGCCAGAAGGCCCTCGGAGCTGGACCTCAGTGTCCCGGTTGAACAACAGGGGTGGAGATGCTCCTTCAGGTATACAGAGTGTAAGGCGAGCCTTTTAAGATCCTGACACAACTATACCTGGGAGAAGTGGGGGATAAATCTGATTCAATCCACATTTTAATGCAAGCCGACCTAATTTGCACTTCTCAAAGCAACACATGGTTCAAAATGTAGCTATCATTCAAAAACACACTTCTCAGCATTTTGTGATTCGTGGAGGGTAACACTATCAGCAGCTACTAGTCATGATGGTTATGCTTTTCCTCCATGGTTGGAAGCAGAATCAGGGTTGCTTCCGAATATCAGTTGCTGAAAACCTCAGGAAGGAAAAGTACTCTTGTGCTCAGGTTCTGCTTGTTATGTTTCAAAAAGACTGGTCATATTATGGCTCTGAATGTTAAAGATACAAAAGTTCAATATACATAAAATGCTGTGATCAAATGCATTGTATTTAAAATGATTGTAGAGAAGTTTAAATTAGTTGAAAGCTTTTACTTTAGCTAATACAGTAAAGCCAAGCAGCTATCCCCAGCAGGAATTTGAAACCTGAGAAACTCCGCTGCCTTTGCCTTGTGGGAAGCCAGCAGAAAGATCACCAGATCAGATTATTGGGAGAAGGAGCTTCCAGAATAATTGAGGCTCTCTCTGGGATCAGAGAGAGATGTTCCTAGGCTGTATTAAAGGAATGAACAGCTTTGTCTGCAATACATTACTTTGTTCTTAGTAATGTTCAATTGCAACTAGTTTTAAGACTGTTCTGCAGTAAAGCTTTTGGAGGTGGAAAGCTCGTTCATTTCTACACAAAGTCCAGATCAGGGATTGATTCCGCTGAACAACTATTAACGCTGAAGACTCTTTCAGGGCCAAAACAGATAAGGCAGCAGGATACCTAGGCCTAGAACTCTCACCATTTCCCCCTAAAGCTTAAGAGCAAATAGAGACAGAGGAATAAATTGGGTCAGGGCCACGTTGCTGCAGGAAGATTTTCATTTGTACCATTTCCCTGAGACTGCCTAGTCTAAATCAAGCATTCTCACCACTGCACCATACTGACTCTCAAATATCTCTGTAAGCCTTGATACACCATTCCTTGCCCTTCACAGTGTTAGTGTTACAGATCTGTGGGTGCTAAATGGTTGGATTTTTATAACTGTTGGGATTTGATTAGAACTGATATGTAAGGATGGAGGGATAGCCAGACCCAAGTGTGTATATGGGGTGGTGAGAAGTGTGGTGGACCCACTCATAATCAGCACACGTAAAAGCTAGTTAAATAGGCATACTTGCTGGGCTGTGTATTAGGGCAGTCATCCTAGCAAATCAACAAGTGTTAATTGAAAAGACTAATTTCCTTGTGAGGTGACTGCCTGGGGGGATAGACCATTCGAAGTTCAAAGCATCAAAAGTGCTAAGTGTGAATAAGGTGTGGAAAGCTAATCCCCTTTGAGGTAATGAGCTTTAGCACATCAAAGGAGGGACCTTCCTCTGGGTTATAAAAGAGGCCAGAACTTAGGCTAGCAGTGGAGTTATGGGGTTGGAGTTGAGAGTGATGCAACCAGGAAGCAGAGATGGAATAAACTGGTGCGCTTTGGGATGATGATGCTGTGAGCCCCTCCAGTGGAGGTTGTAAAAAAGGCAAAGGTAAAGGGACCCCTGATCATTAGGTCCAGTCATGGCCGACTCTGGGGTTGCAGCGCTCATCTCACTTTATTTGCCGAGGAAGCCGGCGTACCAGCTTCCAGGTCATGTGGCCAGCATGACTATGCCACTTCTGGCGAACCAGAGCAGCACATGGAAACACCGTTTACCTTCCCACCGGAGAGGTACCTATTTATCTACTTGCACTTTGACGTGCTTTCAAACTGCTAGGTTGGCAGGAGCAGGGACCAAGCAATGGGAGCTCACCCCGTTGCGGGGATTCAAACCGCCGACCTTCTGATCGGCAAGTCCTAGGCTCTGTGGTTTAACCCACAATGCCACCCACGTCGTATATATGTGTGAATAAACCATATATCATAAAAACGCTATAGCCTCCGTTATGCCTAATTTTCCAAAGGAAACACAAATGCTGGGTAAGTGCCTGAAACCATTGAAGTCTTGCACACCACTTGGCAGAGATTGGGGTGCTGTGTAACAGCTAGGTATTCTTAGCCTCCCGTAAGCCAAGTCGCAATGAGACAGAGTGCTATTGATGCAGATGTGATAATGTTATGATCACATGCCCTGAAGTGGCACAATATTGACACCCTCCCTGGCTTTTAGATTTCATGATTTGGATTTCGGTGTGGAAAGGAGGATACAAGAGGCTTGAAAATCAGTACGGCTCCTTCTCTAATTACTGATTAATCACAAGTGAAGGTTGCTTAAATAATGATTCATGGGGAGAAGAAGGAAGTCTCATTAAGAACAAGAGGTTAAGAAGAAAAGGAAAAAAATCCCAAGACGTGTGTTTTTACAACTCTATGCAAAGAGAGAGAGAGAGAGGCCAAAATGTAGTATCAGCACATTATGAAACAGGAAACTATTGCCAAGATTTAAATTGTGCATTCATGTCTAATCAAACAGCGTAGAGGAAATGTTCTCTCAAAAGCGGCAGGTAAACCATAAGATGTAATTGAAAGGGAACGACAGAGAAATTCTTTTAATGGCTTCAGAAATACATAATAGTGTCACTGTATCCCCAAGACGCTTTACAAGGCCTAGCAGCTGTTTCGTAAATTCTGAATTGCCTCTTAAAAAAAAAAAAAGATCTAATGTGCAGAAAACTGCGCCATAAACATAATGCTTGATGCAAAATTATTTGGTAGAACCTAGGCAGTTGTTTTAAAGCGTGCATCGATCTTTGAGCTCCTATTTAAATGCCCGCCTTCCTGCAAAGCCAGATGCTACCCTGTAGTGCTTTCCTGCCATCAAGCTGAATCCATATGCTTGCTAGGTTTGTGTGTGTGTGTGCGCACGCACGCGCGCGCTCGCATGTGCACATGTGTGGATGTGTACATTTTCACTCGTGCAAAAGACATTGCCAAGCTGTATTTTCCATCAGCGACAGAAATCTCTTGCCTTGCCTCTGTAAGTTCTCCTCTGTCAAATGCATAAATAACTATTACAGCCTCGGGAAAATGATTTATGTGCTGATGATATCTGATTCTTTTTGCCCCTAAATGATCTTGTTGTTAGACGCTGCAGAATGCTATTACCAGTAAGTAAATTGTATCATCAGTTTCCTCTAAATCACAATCCTCCCAGTGGAAGGGAGCCTAATACACCCCCCTCCCACTGCCACTCTTTAAAATATATGCAAACATCCATACAACTTTACACACTCACACTCACACACATAGATCTATAACATTTCAAAGAATGGTGATGCTTCATTTGTAGCTTCCTATGCCAGGGGTCAGCAAACTTTTTCAGTAGGGGGCCGGTCCAATGTCCCTCAGACCTTGTGGGAGGCCGGACTATATTTTGAAATAAAAACAAAAATGAACGAGTTCCTATGCCCCTCAAATAACCCAGAGAGGCATTTTAAATAAAAGGACACATTCTACTCATGTAAAAACACACTGGTTCCTGGACCGTCCCTGGGCCGGATTGAGAAGGTGATTGGGCCGGATCCAGCCCCTGGGCCTTAGTTTGCCTACCCTTGCCCTATGCTATCAAGGAGGTACACAGATGCATGTACACAGCTTGTTTGTTCATCTCCAGGGAAAGGGGCATGGCTCACTGGGTGACCTTACGTGCAGAAGGTCTCAATCCCTGGCCTCTTCAGGTAACGCTGGGAATGTCCGATGTCTGAAACTCTGGTGAGCCACAGTCAGTGTAGACAATAACATACACACAATGAAACATTAGGCATAACTTTCTCGACAGTGGAATGGGCTGCCTCAGATGGTGATGACGTTGTCAGCATTGCCCTAGAGCCAGTGCACCAACTGGACTCTTGCACCTCAACCCCGACTGGGCTAGGCGAGCTGGGTAGCACCACCAGAGACCTCCTTTCTCACAGGAACAGGTCACAGTGCTGTGGACTCACAGCTCAGAGCTGAGAGCACCGGATTCACTGTCTCAATAATACAGTCGTTGCGCAGCAGAGTTTTGCAGAGTCTTGCAGAGTATAAACCACTCGGAGAGCAGCTCTGTAGAATATCTTCCTTTTATTCTATAACTACAACTATGATACAAAACTATATACAGAGCTGAATATTCTAAGCATAAATCAATGCTACACTGAGAGTCTGCAGCTGCTCTAACAGCAATCTTATCTCTAGGATCTCTAACACTCTCACTCTCTCCGATACACTGACTGACTGACTCTCTCTCTCACACACACACAGATATGTTGCTGGGCAGAATAAGTAGATAGGCAGGACACGCCTCCTTCTCTCTGGAGAGTCAGCAGAGACCATCAGGAGATGATCAGGAGATTCTTGGGTATGGGAGGGGTGAAATCTCCTCACTAAGTGCCTCTATTTTCCAGGGAAAGTCTTGGATTTAGAAAACAGGCCCGGTTTCTGATTTGATCCCGGAATATCCCACTTTTCCTTAGGACATCCCTATTTTCATCAGAGAAATGTTGGAGGGGATGAAGTTATGCGAACCCCGAGCCAAGAAGATAAGTCAATCTTATGCAACCTTAAGAAGACATCTGAAGGCAGCCCCGTATAGGGAAATTTCTTTTTTTAATGTTTAATGTTTTAGTATGTTTTAAAATATGTTGGGAACTGCCCCAGCCACTCTGAGCAGCTTCTAACATATAACATATTGTTGTTGTTTTTGTTGTTGTTGCTGTTGTTGTTATGGAATAGGACTCCCCTATTTTCATCAGAGGGATGTGGGTGGCGCTGTGGTCTAAACCACTGAGTCTAGGGCTTGCCGATTGGAAAGTCAGCGGTTCGAATCCTTGCGACAGGGTGAGTTCCCGTTGCTCGGTCCCAGCTCCTGCCAACCTAGCAGTTCAAAAGCACGTCAAAGTGCAAGTAGATAAATAGGTACCGCTCTGGCGGGAAGGTAAATGGCGTTTCTGTGCGCCACTCTGGTTTTGCCAGAAGTAAATGGCCACATGACCCGGAAGCTGTACGCCGGCTCCCTCGGCCGATAAAGCAAGATGAGCCTTGCAACCCCAGAGTCGGCCATGCCTGGACCTAATGGTCAGGGGTCCCTTTACCTTTACTATTTTCATCAGAGAAATGTTGAAGAGTGTGTGAGTGAAAATAACCCCCATTTGGAGTCTGCAAATATGGAGATGATGAAATTCAGGGGGAGTGTTGCAAAATGTGTGTGTGTGTGTGTGTGTGTGTGTGTGTGTGTGTAGAAATTCACCAATCTTCCTTGCATCTCCTCAGGCAATTGGCCTTCATTTTTATTTTCCACCAACCCCCCAGAATGATACTTAGCATAGTTTCAAGTAGCATTCTCAGGGGGAAATGGTGATTGACAGTGAGGCTGCCATCCCCCCCGCCCACTCCCAGGAGTGCCCCTTGGAAATATGCTGTGTCATGATTAGGGATGGGTAGATCGATCAGTTTTAGTTTCTCGTTCTTCTAGAATTAAGTTTCATTTCCCCCATTTCCACATCAGTTTGCTTCATTTTTAAGTCCCTCGTGAGAATATCACCACCATTTTCATGCAAACGTCTGCTAATATGCACATCTTTGCAAGCAGTTTCCCCCAAAATGCATTTTTGTATGTTATTTGTGCACTGCAAAACCTGAGGATACACACGTTTTGAATGTTTGAATTTTGTGCATATTTGTGCACTGCAAAACCTGAGGATACACACGTTTTGAATGATGGCTGTGTTTCAGTTTGCATATTGTTTCAGAAAGTACAAAATAATAATTAAAATGACCAATGGCTGGTCATTTGCTGCATACGCAGCAAAGATTAGGATCTGTGCGACAAAAACAAAATAAAACACATTTTTGCTTTTGTAGGTAACTGTTCTGAGCATGTGATGAGGTGGGAGATGTTGCTGGAAATATGTTGCTTTCCCCCGCAACAGGCATTTTCATGCCCCTGCAGCGGTTGGCTTCTTCATCTTAGGTATTCAATATTGGGCTATGATTTTTACTTCTGGCCAAAAAAAAAAAAAAAAAAAAAAAAAAAAAGTTTAGTAAACAACCATAAAGGTGCACCTATCAGCTAAAACCCACTATGAACTAGCAGAATAATAAGAAGAAGTTCATAAAGTGAAGGATTTGGAGGGGGAAGATACCCTCCCTGCTTTGTCAGAGGAATATTAAAAGGTACTTATTTGTGTCGCAAAGGTTTCTGAAAAACGGGTAGTCGATGCATAAGCATTCTCTCACACAAACACATACCCACCCCTCCAATTTTAGGTGCCTGAAACCTCCTTGACAGCTCCACTGGGATAAACACCCATTTCTGAGCAAACAACAGAATGCCTGTAAAGACCGCCTTGAGACAGTCACCCAAATTGTTTAGTTACCCAGATTGTCATCAGCAATTGTCTAATTATACAGATTTTGTTTAACAGAGGTTCCTAACAAGTGTCTGTCAACTGGAGCAAATTAGACACAAATACCAAATGCCATCAAAGACATGATCAGCTGTCCCTCGGGAGTTCTCATCAAAAATCGAAATGCCGAGAGAAGGATTGTATCCCCAGTTCGAAGGAAGCGTTAGCCAACAACACTCCTGCGGCTCATTCTTGAAACACAGACGAAACGGCACCGTTGGATGAGAGGAGAAGCATCTCCACAAGGATTGACATGGTGTGATACCTTTGGCTCTGGAAATCTTAGCTGCTATAACAGCTTGAAGTCCAGTGCAGTTGAAAGCAAAGAAAATGGGCTGATTCCTTCAAATTATTACGTGGACTCCAGCCACTACTTGCTCACAGTGTCTTGACTGCAAAAACCAGAAGACCTGCTCCCTGCCTCGTGGTCTTCTCCCACCTGGCTTGGGAGGGCCAAGGGACCTGACTGACTCCAGTTACAAACTCTATGGTTTTCCCAGTAGTGATGTATGGAAGTGAGAGCTGGACCATAAAGAAGGCTGATCGTCGAAGAATTGATGCTTTTGAATTATGGTGCTAGAGGAGACTCTTGAGAGTCCCATGGACTGCAAGAAGATCAAAACTATCAATTCTGAAGGAAATCAGCCCTGAGTGCTCACTGGAAGGACAGATCCTGAAGCTGAGGCTCCAATACTTTGGCCACCTCATGAGAAGAGAAGACTCCCTGGAAAAGACCCTGATGTTGGGAAAGATTGAGGGCACAAGGAGAAGGGGACGGCAGAGGACGAGATGGTTGGACAGTGTTCTCGAAGCTACCAGCATGAGTTTGACCAAACTGTGGGAGGCAGTGGAAGACAGGAGTGCCTGGCGTGCTCTGGTCCATGGGGTCACAAAGAGTCGGACACGACTAAATGACTAAACAACAACTCACTCTGGGGCTGCTAAGGCCAGAGGCCAGAGACCACCTGAGCTATCTCTTAAGGACACGGGTGGCACTGTGGTCTATACCCCTGAGCTTCTTGGGCTCGTCAATCGGAAGGTCAGCAGTTTGAATCCCCATGACAGGATGAGCTCCCGTTGCTCTGTCCCAGCTCCTGCCAACCTAGCAGTTCAAAAGCATACCGGCATGAGTAGATAAATAGGTACCACTGTGGCGGGAAGGTAAACGGCGTTTCCATGCGCTCTGGTTCCCGTCATGGTGTTTTGTTACATCAGAAACGGTTTAGTAATGCTGGTCACATGACCCAGAAAGCTGTCTGTGGATGATTGCCAGTTCCCTTGGCCTGAAAGCGAGATGAGCATCGCAACCCCATAGTCGCCTTTGACTGGACTTAACCGTCCAGGGATCCTTTACCTTTTTTACCTATCTCTTAGTGCAGACCCAGGTCATCGAGCCTGAGCTTTTATAGCCACCACCCAGCATGAATACCAATGGCTGCAACAGCAGCTGATATGTTCTATGTTTATAATGCGTATTTTCTTGCTGATTGTGATGTTTTAAATGTGCATTTTGTATTTGACTTCCTTTAGTAATGTTTTCTTTTGAAATGTTTAAGATGAAAGGTTTTTTTGTTTTGTTAACTTTGCTCCATTAAATGTGCATTATGTTGATGACCTCCTTTGTAATATTTTACTTTTGGAATCTTTTAAGATAATTTTAGTTTCCTGCTAATGATTGTTGCTTTGAATGCATACTTTATATTTGACTTTCCTCAGTAATGTTTCATTCTGGATTGATTCGTTTGATGTTTTTATGTAGGTTGTAGATAGCTTTGAGATTTTTTCCTTAAAAATGTAAGGTGGTACTATTATTATTATTATTATTATTATTATAATTTATATACCGCCCTATACCCGGGGGTCTCAGGGCAGTTCACAGAGTAAAATCAAGATATAAAACCACAAAATACATAATAAAAATTAAAACAACAACCCAATAACCCACCCCCCACAAAAACACACACACATTTTAAAAGGGCATAGGATGTAAATCAGATCAACCAAAGGCCTGGTTAAAAAGGAACGTTTTTGCCTGGTGCCTAAAGGTGTATAATGAAGGCGCCAGGCAAACTTCCCTGGGGAGAGCATTTGACAGGCAGGGAGCCACTGCAGAGAAGGCCCTGTTCTCGTGTTGCCACCCTCTGGACCTCTCAAGGAGGCGGCACATGAAGGACGGCCTCAGAAGATGATCTCAGGGTCCGGGCAGGTTCATATGGAAAGAGGTATGATGATGATGATGATGCCCATATTTTGCTTTTTTTTAAATTAAAAAACTACCCTACTTGTCTGCTCAGTTCAGTGCCACCCCCGCCTCTCGGCTTCTGTTGTTTGTTATTGTTGCGGCACCCCCTGTAGTGCTCTCTCGGCTTGGCACCCAGTGCAGGTGAAATATTCCCCCCCCCCCTTAAATCCACCTCTCCCCTGAGATGTAGTCCTCCCTTTTAGACCAAGTTGGACCCATGGTTCATCTAACTCAGTATGTGTCTACATTGACTTGGCAGCAGCTCTTTCCAAGCACCAGCTGGAGATGCCAGGATTGAAGCTGGGGATGCCCTCCCCCCTGCATGCAAGCCCCCCAGGCTCTTCTTATTGTTTGCTCGAGGTGATTAGATTGGTCTCAACTAGGGACAGGGCCTTTTCAGTACTGGCCCCAACTTGGTGGAACGCTCTGTCACAAGAGACCAGGGCCCTGCGGGACTTGACATCTTTCTGCAGGGCCTGCAAGACAGAGCTGTTCCGCCTGGCCTTTGGTTTGGACTCAGTCTGACCCTTATGTTTCCCTCCCCTTATGGTCTTGATTTATCAGCTACTTTTTAAATGAGGCTGCATTTTAACCTGTATTTTAAATTGGTCCCCCCCCCATTATGTTTTTACTGTGGTTTTATTGGTGTTTGCTGCCCTGAGCCCGGCTCTGGCCGGGGAGGGCGGGGTATAAATTAAATTTATTATTATTATTATTATTATTATTATTATTATTATTATTCTCTCCATATTGCTTCTTCCCAGAACCTTGTCACAGTAAGAGAGACGCAGCAAAGCAGGATTCAGTCTCCTTCTGCCGCGAATTCAGTGCTAGCAAAGAAGCATTTTGTGCCACGGAAAAGGAAGCAGAGAGAGACACCCGTTTGTGGCAGGTGTTTTAAGAGCTCACACTCTGCCCACGCACAGCGCTGCAGCAATTGAAGGGCTAAATTAAATCTCTGAAGATTAAATTAATGATGGAAATCTAAAATATTAATAAATTCTAATTGAATATTCTCCGATAAATTATCGAGGCATTCTCGGCAATTTGGTTCCACTTGCGGTTCTTGGGGAACTTTCAACTGCATAAATACAGCTATTAAAGCAATTCAGGAAAAGAGGAACATTTCCCCCCCCTCCCTTGCTCAGACAAGAGAATTCTAAATACAAAAGGGGCTAAAATTTCTTTCAGATGATTGATTAAATGATAGAGTCTGAGACAGCTGAAATCATTAAACGACGTTTTTCTTTTCAGTCCCACTGGCTGCAGCAAGGACAGCGCAAAATCCCATAGGTCTGAATACAAGGAAGTACAATAGGTATAATTATAATATAGTCCTGAATGCTATTGTTAAGAGGAATTCAAACGGTGGATACATTATTCATTCCACAGTGCAAAGTACGTATGTCTAATGTCCGGTAAACAGCAGCAGTGGAGTTCTGTTGCTGATCGTCTTTTATTTGAAAGAGCTCTTAGCAGATTTCAGGGCGGTAATTTGCTCATGGGTGGAAAAAAAATGGAAGAATCCATGTCCGCAAGGGGTTCAAATATCAGCAATCGTGACACTGACATATTTGTGGAAAAGCAATATATCCAGCAATTGCTGGATGTGCAGGAAGCCCCAGATTTAATCTCTGACATCGCCAGGCAGGACTGGAAAAGACTCAACTAACTGGATCCAACTAGTTGGTCTCGTCACCAGAAGTCCTGTGCAAGAGTAATAATAATAAGAAGAAGAAGAAGAAGAAGAAGAAGAAGAATATATTATTTATACCCCGCCCATCTGGCCGGGCCTCCACAGCCACTCTGGGCGGCTCCAAACAGAAAATTAAAATACAATAATTCATCAAATATTACAAGTTTCCCTAAACAGGGCTGCCTTCAGATGTCTTCTAAAAGTCAGCTAGTTATTTATTTCCTTGACATCTGGTGGGAGGGCGTTCCACAGGGCAGGTACCACCACCAGGAAGGCCCTCTGCCTGGTTCCCTGCAACCTCACTTCTCGCAGTGAGGGGGAACCGCCAGAAGGCCCTCGGCGCTGGACCTCAGTGTCCGGGCTGAACGATGGGGGTGGAGACACTCCTTTCAGTATATTGGGCCGAGGCAGTTTAGAGCACTTGCACAATGAGGCTTCCCCCTCTCCTCCCTTCATGCACTCCTACAGAGAGGTTGTGGAGAAGATGGGGAAGTGTGGTGTAGTGGTTAAAAGCAGTCGACTCGTAATCTGGTGAACCAGGTTCGATTCCCCGCTCCTCCACATGCAGCTGCTAGGTGACCTTGGGCTAGTCACACTGCTCTGAAGTCTCTCAACCTCACAGAGTGTTTGTTGTGGGGGCAGAAGGGAAAGGAGATTGTTAGCCGTTTTGAGACTCCTTAGGGTAGTGATAAAGCGGGATATCAAATCTAAACTCTTCTTCTTCTTCTTCTTCTTCTTCTTCTTCTTCTTCTTCTTCTTCTTGCAAAGCGCTTGTCCTGGTGCAACGTTGGGGATAAATCCCACTGTCTGTCTGAAGCTCCAGAGAGCTTCTGCCAGCTACTGTAGACCAGGCATGTCCAACTTTCAAGAGACTGAGATCTACCCCACACTATAAATAAACTGGCAATACGCGGGTAGCGCTGTGGGTTAAACCACAGAGCCTAGGGCTTGCCAATCAGAAGGTTGGCGGTTTGAATCCCCGCGACGGGGTTAGCTCCCGTTGCACGGTCCCTGCTCCTGCCAACCTAGCAGTTCAAAAGCACGTCAAAGTGCAAGTAGATAAATAGGTACCGCTCCGGCAGGAAGGTAAACGGCGTTTCCATGCACTGCTCTGGTTTGCCAGAAGCGGCTTAGTCATGCTAGCCACATGACCCGGAAGCTGTAAGCCGGTTCCCTCGGCCAATAAAGCGAGATGAGCGCCGCAACCCCAGAGTCGGCCACGACTGGACCTAATGGTCAGGGGTCCCTTTGCCTTTAATCTACCAAAGTTGTTGAGCTTTTTAAGAGAGCCAAAGTTGTTGATTTCTTGTGGGGTTTTTTGAGTAAGGGGGCCGCGATCTACCACAGACACCCCCCCCGCGATCTACCAGTAGATCACGATCTATCTGTTGGACATCCCTGCTGTAGACAATACTGAACTAGATGGACCAGTTGCATGACAGAATAAGGCAGTTTCTTGTGTTCGTGCATGCCACACATTTATTCGCTCTGTTCAAACCATCTAAGTCGGTGGACGTTATCGTATCTTGTGACAATGAATTTCATGTGTGGGTGTGCTTTACAATAATAATAAAAAATGAAAGAGTCCAAATTCTGATGTGTTTCAAGATGGCCACATCATTAAATGGAGGATTGTTAGAAATTATTTTAGCCCTTCTCTTAGGAATAATCGAGTCAGATGTCCCCAGGGATCAAAATAATTTGTTTCTTTGCACAACTACGGCAGCTTGAGTGGTATACGCTCAGAAATGGAGGGAGGGAACAGTACCATCAAGGGAGATATACGCCAGATTGGCAACCTTAACCACTAGAATAAGAGCTTGAGAAGAAAAAAAGCATTTTAGGAAGATCGGAAAATGTTTTTAGAATATTTGAAGAATCGTTGCAAACAGGTTGAAATGTTAGCAGGATTAGATTAAATTCAGCAGTATAAATTAAGCTGGGATAAAATGAGAAAGAAAAACACACACAGAGTAATCAAAATTTGCAGCAGTAATGGATAACTGGTGGAGCAGTTCAGCTGTGGAACAGACTCCCACAAGAGGTGATGGACTCTCCTTCCTTGGAGGTTTTTAACCCCTAAAACAGCAATTTAACATGAATTTTACTCTCTAACGAGACCATTGATCCATAAAATGAAAGCAATAAACAATGTACTGCAGTCACACCATTCATCTATCAGTAGCTGAACTGGGTTCCACACAGTCACAAAAAAAGAGCCGCAAAAACTAAAACTCAAAATAAATAGCAAAAACAGACAGACCTCAGTGTAACACTCAAAATGGAGACGTTCGGCTTCTGAAAAAAAGTTTGCAAACCAGAACACTTCTGGGTTTGCAGTGTTTGGGTTCCAAGCTGTTTGAGTACCAAGGCGTTGAGAACCAATACAAGGTACCACTGTAAATCTACCCCATGACAACTGATGTTCTGTGCTTGTTTTCTTAAGATGCTTTCAGCAAAACGAATCCTGCCCCAGTGCTAGGGATCATACCCAGAGGCCTAAATTCACACCTGTTCCAGCCTAGCTTTTTGTCCCTAGTTGTTCCCAGGAAATGGGACTTATCGCAAGCACATTACAGCTAGATGAGTCATTTCTTTTTCTCCCTCTCTTCCCCATTAATTTATGCAGGAGTTTTGTACATTTTGTGCTGATAAGAAAGAAAGAAAGAATTCTTGGTGCAATTCTTTGCTGTAGAAGCTGAGATTGAAGCTTCAATTACCTGTGACTGACAAAACAAGCATAATCTTAATCACCGTGGTGTTGGGTCCAGGTTGCATCATCAAGTCGTATACCGCAACGTGCATTAGGTACTGCTAAAAATATTATCAGTTTCTAGAGACTTTACACATTTTTATATATATACAACGACCACTCTGCAATCTTAAGCAACCACACACTCCTGCAGTCCTGTACACCATGCAAAATGATGGACCAAACCTTGGGTTTCAAAGCACTTTGTTCCATTTTAACTTCCTTTGTTATTGGAAGCCACAACCAATTGTCCCATGGGGGAACCACTGAGAGCAGTTTGTCCGGGACCCACCAAAACTTGGAGCTGGGCGATGAAGCCAATTAGTCTTGGCTATATGATGAGACCATTGGGGGCAAACGCTGGCTCCCTCGGCCTGAAGGCAAGATGAGCGCCGCAACCCCATAGTCATCTTTGAGGAGTTTTATCTTTTTTACCAAGGGAGAGGGAAGGTGGTAAAAAACCTTGGAGGTTTTCCCCTCCCCACCCTCCTTTTCAAATGCTCAGGAGAAAAACAGCCCTTTAGATTTTTTCCAAGCATTTTAAGGCAACACATGAAAAGCACAAATGTTTTTTTAATACAAGCTGGGATGTGTGTGTGTTTTGTGAGTGGGAGTTTGCTTTTCCACATCACTAATTTTGACTCCGCATTAATAAATCTATATTGTCAAGCAGTTATTTCTCTTAATTGTCCATTAGCTTGGGAGAAAGCACAGCACTGACATGCACGTGATAAAACAGGTATTCTGGACAATTTTTCTTAATTGGCCATTAGCTTAGGAAAAGCTTTTACTGGCAGCCATAGCAACAGCGCACATTTGCTGCATGCAAGGTACACAGAGGTGTCTAAAAAATAAGTTTTAAAAAATAGTCTTAAAAGGCCTACATTCAACAAGGATGGACATATTTGTCAATTTCAGTTTCTACTTTTTCCCAGTCTTGCCTCAGTTCACTCCATCTCTGAATCACTTTGCAATTTATTTATATTTTGCAGTTTTTTAGAGACGTCTGCAGAAAAATTGTATGCATTTCCATGCATATTTCTTCTAATAGATGCACATACAATTTCCCCCAACATGTTCATTTCTAAGCTATTTACCCTCATGCAATGCATTTTTTAAACACTGGTTTCCGCTAATCTATGACTTTCTGTGCACACATAGCTCTAATATATGTTTTATTGTGAGCCTCCTTTGGTTGGGGGGAGCAAACGTTCAAGGATTTCAGTTTGCGAATTGGTTTGCGAACTGTCATTTTGGTAGGTTTGCATTAAGATCCAAACCAAACTTAATTTCTCCTCTCTCCCCAAATGCACCTTCAGAAAAATCCACATGCCAAAAACTTTCTGTGCCTTCAGCCTGACTGACCTGAAACATGATGCATGCAACATTACTCTTTGAAGAACAGAGGATTTTCTCTGAAACGTTATTGAGAAATCTCATGCTATTTGTTGGGAAAGCCAAGATTTCCACACGGAGAATGCCTTGTTTGATTCATGCTTTGGCTCAACGACAAGAGTTAAGCTCTGCTTTAGCCGGGGGATTTTCAAGATGCACACTTTGATAGCCTCTTCTGTGACAAGTTATCAGCAGCTGATGAAGCTTAGGACGTAGCCAAGACTTTGCATTGTTTTTCCTCTGTGGCTTAACAGTGTATTACAGATGATGCTATGTTACATATGATGTTGGTGTGCTTTTTAAGAACAACAACAACCTCCCTCTCCTCTGAGTGCATAGATTTGAATACCCTAAGAATTCTCTTAGCATTAGACATTGATATTGGTAGACTTGTGGTTTCGCCTGGTGCCTTTATTGTATATTTGTAGGCACCAGGCGAAAAAGTTCCTCTTCAACCAGGCCTTTGGCTGATTAAATGGCCTTTGGCTTTTAAATGTGTTTGTGGGAGGGGGCATTAATGTTCTGCTGTTTTGTTTTACTTATTTGCTTTGTTTTTATCCTGCATTTTATTCTGTGTACTGCCCTGAGATCTTATATAATGAAGGACAGTATAAAAATCTAAATTATTATTATTATTATTATTATTATTATTATTATTATTATTAGCAATGACAAACCTAGACAGCATCTAGATCTAAAATCAGCCCTGAGTGCTCACTGGAAGGACAGATCATGAAGCTGAGGCTCCAATACTTTGGCCACTTCATGAGAAGAGAAGACTCCCTGGAAAAGACCCTGATGTTGGGAAAGATGGAGGGCACAAGAAGAAGGGGACGACAGAGGACGAGATGGTTGGACAGTGTTCTCAAAGCTACAAACATGAGTCTGACCAAACTGCGGGAGGCAGTGGAAGACAAGAGTGCCTGGCGTGCTCTGGTCCATGGGGTCACGAAGAGTCAGACACGGCTAAACGATTAAACAACAACAATTATTATTTTATTTTGCTCATGGTAAGGAACAAGGAGGAAGCCACAGGGCACCAAGTGTAATGAAAGAGTATGACTAAAGCAGTATCTTGAATGATGCTAATGGTATTCTTGGAATCTGCACCTGCGTGTAACATTCAGCTGAGAAGCCACTCAAGCGTTGGACGTTTCTTGGAGATGATTATTTCCATTTATTTATTTAGTACAAGAACTGCAGGGGGAGAACATCTTTGGAGGCCCCTCTCTGGATGCTACATCCAATGACAAGCAACTGGTGGCCACTGGGAAAAGGAACTTTTTGGTGGTGGAGTGATAAAGATAATGTCTCTTTCCCCTCCGTCATGACCCAAAGTGGCTTGCCAAAACAGTATAAATATTAAAGCCAGTTGTAGTGAACAAAACCAATAAAAACTGTGAAATACGTCTATGTAGATAAAATACAGATCCTGCCCTACTAAAAGAGGCCACAACTACCTGAAACCTTTCAAATCAAGGACCAAAATCCCAGGTAAAGAGACATGTTTTTACCTGGCACCTTGAAATAGATAAAGATGGTACTAAGCATGGGGAGAACATTCCACAAGTAGGGTGCCACCACTGAAAAGGCCCGTTCTCATGTTGCTGCCTTCTGGACCTATTGTGGAGGTGGCACATGAAGAAGGGTCTCAGATGACAATTGCAGGGTCTGGGTCAGTTCACGTGGGGAGAGGCGGTCTTTGAGATATCGGGGTGATAAGCCGCAACAGTCTTTATAGGTCAAAATGAGCAATTTGATTTGAGCCCAGAAACTAACTGGTAGCCAGGGTAGTCATGCCAGAATTGGTGTTCTGTGTTTGAACTGCCATGCCCTGGTCAACGATCTGGCTGCTGAATTCTGCACCACCTGCGTGGCTGCTTTTGAACCACTTTCGAAAGCAGCCACCCATATAATGCATTGCAGTAATCCAGCCTAGAAGCTACTAAAGTGTAGAAATTAGGCTCTTCCTGTCTGGATAGGGGTTTAACTGGGACAGTAAGCTATGTATCTACTTCTTCAGAGGAAGTGTAACTCCATCCAGAGCAGGCCACATCTAATCCATCCAGTCTAAAAAGATCCACTAACTGTCTTATCTGCATTAAAGGTAAAGGGGTAAAGGGACCTCTGACCATTTGGTCCAGTCGTGGCCGACTCTGGGGTTGCGGCGCTCATCTCACTTTATTGGCCAAGGGAGCCGGCGTACAGCTTCCGGGTCATGTGGCCAGCATGACTAAGCCGCTTCTGGCGAACCAGAGCAGCACATGGAAACGCTGTTTACCTTCCCGCCAGAGCGGTACCTATTTATCTACTTGCACTTTGACGTGCTTTTGAACTGCTAGGTTGGCAGGAGCAGGGACCGAACAACAGGAGCTCACCCCGTCGCGGGGATTCGAACTGCCAACCTTCTGATCGGCAAGCCTAAGAGGCTCAGTGGTTTAACCCACAGCGCCACCTGTGTCCCTTCTTATCTGCATTAAGCTTCCATTAATTGGCTCTCCTCCAGTCCATTACAGAAACAAGACACTGATCTAGACCATTCACCGCAGCACCTGCAGATGCAAAGAAACCTGGGAACTTCAGTTTGTCAATGGTGCTACAATGGTGGAATTGCAGTTCTGCAAAGGTGAAACTATACCATTTCCAGGTTTCTTGGGAGAAGCCCTGCACTTTAAATGCGCTTCAAATGAATGGCATGCATGCAGCCTAGAACTGAGCCTGAGGGAGAGAAGGACTTTCCTGTTCATTTTGACTGGCGACAGAAAATTATAGGTGGTCTGCTTTTGTTGTGCCTTTGTCCAGCGTTTCCTTAGTAAAAAGAAAGGTCCTTTATTACCTTTTAAAGGAACACAAGCCGGGCCTTCACTCAACAAACATCGCTTGACTGCAGGCAAATACCATCTGTTGTTTTCCCCCTCATACAGTTAGAGGTTAATGGATACTGAAATGTTAAGTTCCAAACAGCAAGATACATTGAGAACACTGGGCTTGTGATTGATAATTTCACCTCTCTTTTTTTCCTAGGCAGTTGTTTCAAGGATGTTCAAAGAGATGCTGGAACGTTCGTAGCCAAGCAGAGGTGGGCTCAAGTTTCCTTTGACTTCCCTTGCTTAAACCAAATGGTTCTGCTCGAGGCAAAGAGAAGCAGGTATGCAAATGGGCAGATTGTCAAACGCAATAAAATAGCATAGAAAGTAAGTGCTTAGGGAGGAGTCCAACATGGACATTCCATTGAAGCATGGATTTTTGTCGGAGCAATGGAACATTCTCCTCCTTCTTCTCCCCCCAGATGCTCCCAACACCTGTTGGAAAGGTTACTTCAACCCTTTGGAGCAGATTATGGTAGGGCATGGGGTTATGCAAGGAACAGAGGAAAGGGAAGAAGTCTCACTGTGCACAGAGAAGAGGGCAATTGATGGCTACTATATGCCTTCTTGAGGGATGCGGGTGGCGCTGTGGGTTAAACCACAGAGCCTAGGACTTGCCTATCAGAAGGTCGGCGGTTCGAATCCCCACGACGGGGTGAGCTCCCGTTGCTCAGTCCCTGCTCCTGCTCACCTAGCAGTTCAAAAGCACATCAAAGTGCAAGTAGATAAATAGGTACCGCTCCAGCGGGAAGGTAAATGGTGTTTCCGTGTGCTGCTCTGGTTCCTTGGCCAATAAAGCGAGATGAGCGCCGCAACCCCAGAGTCGGCCACGACTGGACCTAATGGTCAGGGGTCCCTTTACCTTTATATACCTCCCCAAGTGTTCCATTTTAAGCGAGACATTCCAGATGGACAGAAGCTGCTCTGGTTATCAGTTACCATAGGAGGGGAGAATGCTCTAATGCTAGGGTCCTGCTCGCCTGTTTCCCACATGCATCTGGTTTGTCACTGTGAGGACAGGATACTGAACTATACGGACCATTGGCACAATCCAATAGGCTCTTCTTATGTTCTTCTGTTTAAACAGAAATCCTTCCATTGACAGGACTTGTTGGTAGAACACTGCGCTTGGATTCCCGGGCTGTGTTCACACTTACGTAGGCTCACTGCATTTCTAGAGCTCGGTTTTAAATCTGGGTTCACAACACATTATATATTTTTAGGTATCAGGTGAAAACATTCCTCTTCAACCAGGTCTTTGTCTGATGAATATTCTACAGCCTTTTAAATGTGTTTCTGGGAAGGAGGGGCGGGTTATTGTTTTGCTGTTTTGTTTTTAATTACTTACTTGTTTTTATCCTGTATTTTATTTTGTGAACCACCTGAAATCTTGTAATGAAGGGCAGCATATAAATCTTCTTCTTCATCATCTCTAGAGTGGATTGGCAGGGCGGAATGTTTCATATTTCCACCCCAAGTTAATGCCTTTTGCATACATTTATAGGCACAGAAGGCTCTATATGGCCAGAGTGTTGGACTAGGAGCTAGGAGAATGCCCAGTCAGCCAGGAAGCTCACTGGATGCTCTTGGGCCGCTCATTCACTCTCAGCTTGGCATACATCACAGGGTTGTTGTGAAGATAAAATGGGGAGGGGGAAACTATGTATGCCACCTTATATGCCTCCTTGGAGGAAAGGTGGGATATAAATGCAACAACCACAGGTAAAGTAAAGGTAAAGGACTCCTGGAAGGTGACAATGGGGTTACAACACTCATCTTGCTTTTCAGGCCAAGGGAGCTGGCATTGGTCCGCAGACAGCTTTCCAGGTCATGTGGCCAGCATGACTAAACCGCTTCTGGCACAACAGAACACCGTGACAGAAGCCAGAGCGCACGGAAATGCCGTTTACCTTCCCACCAGTGCGGTACCTATTTATCTACTTGCACTGGTGTGCTTTCGAACTGCTAGGTTGGCAGGAGCTGGAACAGAGCAAAGGGGAACCCACTCCATCGTGGGGATTCGAACTGCTGACCTTTCAATCGGCAAGCCCAAGAGGCTCGGTGGTTTAGACCACAGCACCACCCACATCCACAACAACCACAACAACGTACATGTGGGAATGACTGTGCATAGGTCAGAAAAGGAGTTTCCTGCCCAAAGCTGCTGTCTGAAATGAACCGTAGCCTCTCCTCTGTTGCATCCTTGGCATACTGGTTCATCAAGACCCTCACATCAGATGCAGCTGAGGCTCAGAAAGTAAATTCATGGAATGAAGAGGGATTGCAATTGACAGGGAGGGCTGAATACGTTTGCAAGAATAACGTGGCACGTCTTGTTTCGTTTACCATATTTTCCCAAAGAACGAAACGCTTTAATGAGCAGAGAATTACTGCTCATCCCAGCAGAACTGGAAAGAGGGCTGTACTTTGGGCTTATGTGGGCACCATCCAGCGTTATTCACCTTGGCAAGGATTGAAACTTCATTCAGGCGGAGCCTCGCTCAAATACTGACAAGCAGCTAATCAACTTCCCATAAAATGGAACTTTCTGTATTCACAATAGAAAGCCGGATGATGGGGGGAGGGAGCCAAAAAAAGATTTGCCCATGAATTTCAAATTAGTTTGACCTATAAAAAAATGGGAAACAGGATGCAGGCAGCTGCAGGGAAGGCAAATTCAAGCGCACTGTAAAATGCTCACTGTGTTTGTGCCTTGCTGTTGTTTATGAATGGGATACCTCGGATTCTCTCAGTTTTGGTTTGCTCAAGGTTCTCATTTTTAAAATATTAAGTCCACTTCTATACATTTCCACATAACTTGGCAAAAAGTGAAATTAAGTCATTAGCAAAGATTCCTTAGCATTTTGGTGTGACTTGCAACTTTTGCAGAGCAATTTCTCCTTCAATAATGCATTTTTATAGCCTCCCCCCCATGAATATATACATTTTAATGAACATTTTACCCCAGCATATGGATTTTTGTACATATCACTTGACTGGAGAACTGCACTGCAAAATCTGGAGAAGTCCGAAGTTTGAAGAATGGTTGTGGTTCAGTTCTTGGGTTGTTTCACAAAGTGGAAATCAGATAGGTCCACTTCTAAATGCAAATGAATCAGCTTTCTCCTCCATCCTTAGTCATAACAGTTGAACCTCCTCTCCCTCTCTCTCTCTCTCTCTCTCTCTCTCTCTCTCTCTCATGCATACACTGATTTCATTGCACGTGGAGGTTCAGAGAGATTGTTCCTGTCAGAAAAGACAGGTCAGTAGGAAGCAGCTATCTGTTTATTTTAATTCTCGCGGTAAGTTGCCGTAGCAACATGGTATAAATGAAGAGAATAAATAAATGTAAAGAATAAATGGATACATAAAATTACTGCATATGTGGAAAGCTCATTGAAGCTTTGGAGAGAGACACCTGGGCTACAGATAGTTTAACTTCCAGGCAATGCCACAATCAATTCAAGGTTTCTGATGCCTGACAAACAGGAGTCTTCAAAACCAGATCAGAACTGTTCCCCTAGATCTTTCCGACAAGAGAATACCCTGGGGTGATGATTATCACGAGGATCTGAAAAAGCACTGAATGGTGGTCTCTGAAGACATACAATTTTTCCCTAAATGTTACATTAAAGAGAGTAGCACTTTATGGGTCAAACTACACTTGATGTCAGATAGTTCACAGTTCTTGCTCATGCTATTTTACTTCAAGTGAAAAGCTTCATTTTGAAACCTTTAAGATAACGTTTTAGTTTCCTGTTAATTATGTTGCTTTGAATTTATACTGTCTTTCTTTTGCAATATTTTGTTTGGGATTGTTTTGTTTGCTGTTTTAATGTAGGATCCTCAAGGATCTCTTTACAGGGAGCTGGCTTCAGGCACCAGACCAGTTGGCAGACCATTACAAAGATGTCTGCAGACATAACATGAATGCTGTGTAGGAATCCCCTGCGAATGACCCCAGTGCCTAGAGACAGGCAGTCAGGTTGTGTATCCACAGCAGTGACCAGAGAAAGAATGACCGCTGGGAGGAGAACACCTTCATCTGCCCTACCCGGTGGCAAAGCATCTTTTCATGTGGAGGTGGGATATATGCTGCACACCAGCCCAAGCCCTCGCACCAGCCCCAAGCTACTTTCCCCCAAACCAGAAGCTCTAAAAACAGCAAAACTGTATTTAAAATTCATGGGCAATTAATATTCCATAAATGGCTGGGCCAAACCTCAAAGGAAAGAGAAACATATTCAGTAGACACCTAACATCATGATGCCTAATTTCAGCTGATGACCAATTCCAGAAGGCTGGAGCTGAAACACTAAAAGCCTGGTTTCTAGTAGCCCCTATGCACACCACCTCCGGGGCATGTGCAGGGCTGGATTTAAGTTTGATGAGGCCCTGAAGGTAATTGGGCCCTTTATATGTCCAGCTGTCCTTTGTCCACAACAAAATGTCACTGTTTTTTGTGTTGAATATATGATATAAGGTAATTTATGGACCTAATAGGTATCTAAAGCCATTTGCACACGCAGAATATAGGCACCCTATATATTGAAATGAGCAAACCGGTGATAATTTAGGGAGCAGGCTAGCAGGCGGGGCCCATTACTTACATCATAGGAGCCTACACAACACAAAACACTGTTGCTGTATGTAGGTTTTATTTTATTTGTTTTTTTATCTTATATTTTGGAAATGTACATCCAGATTTTTTTTCTTTAATTTTTTTGGGGGGCCCTCCAAGAGAGTGGGGCCCTAAGCTATAGCTTGTTTAGCTTATACGTAAACTTGGCCCTGGGAATGTGCTGCTCTCAGCAGTGCTCCATCTGTGGGGTGCAGTTGGACAAAGGTGATCCCTTAGGTAACCTGGTTCAGAGCTGCTTATAGTAAAATCAAACTGCCTGGTGTTGACCACACAGCGTTTGGCTTACCTCTCTCAGCTTTAGTTATGTCTGTTTATGCCTCATACATGTAGAAAATAGAATGTTTAAGACCTGGCAGCTGTGAGGGCCACAGTTTTAGTTACACAGTGGAAAGCATACTGGAAATTATTTTATGGGAAGAAGGGGTTAACTAAAGAATTATGCTCCACTGCAACCCAAGGATTATTCTCCGCTGCCACTTTTTTCAATGCCTCTGCGCACATGACAGAGTCAGCCAATCATGGAATCCATACCTTACAGAATTAATTACTCAACTTAATTGCTTAATGACTGCTGGCAATTCTTAATTGTAGTTGCTTTCTTAACTCTCTGATGCAGGATAGCTTACCGTGAGCATGATCAATCCCCGCAGAATGTTTACGAGTTCTGCGCTACACTAACCATGACAATTTCAACTTGTACTCCAATCAGACTCTGAGTATGTGTCAGCTTCTCAAAATTTAAGTTTGGATACTGATAATTTAACTATTCAAACTGATTTTTATTTTTATTTTTAAAGATGCTTCATCAGTATTCTCATAGCTGTCAACCTTCCCTTTTTTTGCGGGAAATTCCCTTATTCCAGCGCCATTTCCCGCTGCTTCCTGCTGCTATCCTGGATTGTTAGATATCCCATAGATTGTCCCCGGGACAGGTGAGGCTGCTGATCCCTTATTTTTGAGGCTGATGATCCCTTATTTTCAAATCTGAAAGTTGACAGCTATGAGTATTCTTCAATCCACACTCCCAAGTTATCACCATAATAGCCCTTTTGGGGAGATAGGATCCAGTGCTTAAAACGACAACACATGGGGGCGGGGGGGGGAGTGGGGAGATCAATACGAGCTGCACCCCTCCACGATCATCATTCCCATCACCCTCCACTCATGGAGGCTGCTTTTGTGAAGGAGGAGAATCCATGGAGGTTCCCTGCGCATTTCACAACTCTGGCTTTCCAGGGCTCCAAATTTCCCAGAGAGCCTCTGCACATCCAGGAAGCCCCTTGCTTAACACAGGTGTGCTCCATGAGATGGGAATGATGACAAAGTAAGGCAGGCTAGAACACTTGTCTCCACATGGTCCTAATGCCCAAAGAGGCCTAGTGTCTTCTTGTTCCTGACTCCCCAAAGATGGAAATGCAAATGTTAGCCATTCCAAAATGGAGGCACTGCTATTGCATTATAAGCTCCTGTTCAATTATTTCCCTTCTTTGTGTTTTTTTTAAATCCATGGGTGAGCAGAGACTATTACTGCATCAAACTGGAATGGTTGGCAAGATCAGATACCAATCCTACCCAGAAAGTGGGAAGCTGTCCAAGGTCTCCAGCCATGGGATGCTTCCTAGGAGCTTTTGTTGACCATTAGACAGCTGCAGTACCTGCTAGGAAAGGGAAGCCTGACTTGCCCAGCCTTTTCATCTTCTACATGTGGCTTAAGGGAGCTGCCAGGACACTGCCAGGTACTGATGATTGCATGGTCTTCCTCCCTCCCTACAGATGGTTTGTGTGATGGAAGGGTGAGAGGGTCAGGTTCCACGATTGCAGGAAACTTGGGTAAAGTGTCCTTTGGTGGGGACCCTCCTCTGGCAGTGGACCAAAGCAGAAGAGCCATGGTGGTAGAGCTCTAAGCAGCACTGGCTAATGTTGTGCGGAACCTTTGAGCTTTTGTTTTGGTTTGTTTTTACCATTCAATAGGATTGGAGTTGGGGGTGACGCAAACATGCCTCCAAAATGGGTGGCTAGAAAAGGGAGGTGGGTCAGGTGTTATTTATCTTATGAGGTGACCTGGTCTTTCCTTCTTCCCAGTGAATTCCTTGAGGACATTCACAGTGTCTCTTTTTAAATGGGCTTCCAGCCTGGGAGCGCTTCCTGGAATGACCACATCGCCATATGATCTTTTGTCCCAGTGGCTCTCCAGGGGGCCTGGGGGAAGGCAGAAAGAAGGCTGCATGAGTGGGCCTCTAGCACTCAAGACACCCCAGTTATATTTCATGTGTCATCCAGGAAATGCATTGGGTTAAGGAGAGTATACATTTTCAGATGTAATTTATGTTATCAAGACTGCGCGTACCTTGGAGGGATTTAACAAACCACTTTTCGCTTCCGAGTGTCATGTGCTTAGCGAGGCAATGGCTAATCAGTATGGAGCAGGTAATGACAGCATTCATTTTAATCTTGGAAAGGACTCGGGAAGTATTGTTTCCTGACAAGGCATGCAAATGATGCACCCTCATTTTGTCCAATTATTTTCTAAAATTTCTTGCAATTACGTTGCAATTTTCTTCCAGAGGACAACTTGACAAAATGTTTGCCGGTGGCTTTTACTTCTTCCTTCATTTGTTTTACACAATATTTGTTTTGGGAGGTTGTTTTTTTGCTTCCAAAATAGAAAGCCTGGTAGATGCAAGATACACGGCGTGGGTTTCTGTTTTGCTTTGGCTACTGACAGCAAACATATCCATATGTACTCTGCGTCATTCAAACTTCCCTGTGCCATCTTGTAAGTGAACTGGACTATAACTTAAAAGTCTCTGCTTGTAGCCTGTCATTTCCAAGCGCACCATTAGTGATGCTGATGTCATGGAATGATCACAAACTTTCTAACTTGCTGAAGGGGGTAATGGCCAGTTACAGAGTTTTGACAACTATGCACCTAGTGGGAAGTTTGTTGGGATGAGCCATCAAACAGGGCCAATTAACAAGGGTGAGTAATGCTATGAGTGCCAGCTGGCAAATGCCTCTCTGGGAACCGAAGGAGCTAAGCAAAAGAGGAGCAGCTGACAATGAAAGGCAAGAAACAGAGGAGGCCAAAAGCTTTGGGAGAAACCTCAGGCCTGAGGTTGAGTATGGCGCTCCCCAGGCCACATACACCCTCCCCAGCCACACACTCCTCTTCCCAGGCAACACCCCTCACCACTGCACCACTTTGCATCCTTCTTGAGCATTTCCTCCTAACCTGGAACGAGTCCTTGAGCTGCAGTGCAGCCTATAACCATGGCTAAGCACAATGAACTGAAACAAATGCAGATGGGCGGGGTACAAATAATAAAAATATTATTATTTATTATATTGCTTTCTACTTCAGCCATGCATTCCCTCCTTCTGTTTTTTCCACCATGCTGGCTTTTGAACTCTAAGTGCCTATATGGAGGGACCTGTCTCCAGGGGCGGAGGAAGGGGGATGTGGTGGGGGCAGACCACCCCGGGTGTCTTCGCTGAGGGGGGTGACATTTGGCAGTCAAGGGCGGGTGATGTGCTGAATGTCCGCATTGGAGGCTTGCTCTGCCCCCATGGGCAGCTCACTCCAATCCTGGCTGCAGGGTGTGTGCACTGCTCCATGCACCCAAGTGGCTATTGAACATCAGGGAGGGCACCCTCCACACCCCACACCCCTCAGGAGTGCGCCCACCCTGGGCAGCACAGGCATAGGCTCTGCCACTGCCTGTCCCCTTGTACTGTGTAAAATGTCATGTTCACTGTCGTCACCATATAAAAAACAATTAAACATCAAAAATAAAAGTGGGTGGATAGTAAGCAAGTAAGAAAAAGAGGAGTCCATGATGGGATTTGGTTCTGGAGCATGTAAGGTAATAACAGAATCCATAATGCCTCTAAGCATGTGCAGAGTGTCTCTCCCCCACCCCATGTAACCACTAGCCTTGGCTACAGCTTCCCTGGGGTAACAGAGCATTACAGATTCACTGCAACTGTGCTTTGATAAGTGTTCCTGTTCCTGTACCATTGATCTTGAGACGTGCTCTGCTTAGGGTGTCTCTGTGTGGAGAAGCTGTATACAAATGCAAAGAATGGTAATAATACAACGGTACTTACAGCTCTGAGCATCTACAAAAATATGGCGCACCACTTGGAATTGCAAACAGCCTATCTCCAAAACACAGCCAGCCATCTCCTGACTCACGACAAAACTACATATTGCATTAAACGTCTCGCTGTGCCTTGTAAGTGCAGGTCTGTATGCTGTCACACAAATTGCCAGCCTGATGGATCAGGACCCTGACATGGGGGTAAAGGGGCTTTAACTGCTGGCCCCTTTGCTATGGCCCTGATCTGGATCACAGCAAGGTGTGTGTGGGGAGAGCTAAAGACCCCTCCCTCATCCTCTTGCTAATGTCTCAATATGGAT
Organism: Podarcis pityusensis; assembly: GCF_964106645.2. Lineage (NCBI taxonomy): Eukaryota > Metazoa > Chordata > Lepidosauria > Squamata > Lacertidae > Podarcis > Podarcis pityusensis. Next base: position 10,960,631 of record NC_138030.1, read on the forward strand.
CACCCCTCCTGAAGCAGCAATTTGTGTTAAGTTATGGAAGGGGAACCTCAGGCCAGGGGGACAAATGTGGCCCTCCATGTCTCGTTATCTGGCCCTCAGGACACTCCTAGGTCAAAAAAGCACCCACCACTGGTGCTGCTTTGCATCTTTGTTGAGTTCCCCTCTTCCAGGCTGGCGTGCGTCCTTCAACTTTGATTATGCATTTCACTTGCCCATGTGAAGAAAACTAGCCCACTGTACAAAGGTAAAATACACACTCATTGCTCCACCAACTTTTGCCTCTGGCCCTTCCCAGCACTGCCATGTGGCCCTTGGAAGGCCGCCCAGAATGGAATGTGGCCCTTGAGCTGGAAATAAGTTCCCCATCCCTGTGTTAAAAAACAAAACCCACTTAAAGGCACAGGTCTACTGCTAAAGTCGCACTGAGTTTGGCCTTTGGCGTTGGAGAAATGAGCTTCCTCTCCGAAAACGACACCTCAAACAAGCTTTGGGAAATGTGCAGGGTGCCATCGGACCGACAATCAATCATGGGTATCCATTATTCAGCCGTCCCACTCACCCTAACCAGCTGCTGTGGGAAGGGTCCTCTCGAATTTTCTGGCACGTTGATCGGCGGGATGACCCAGTCTCGCTTCTGCCGCCTCAGCCCATGAGAATTCTGCTGATGGCGCCAGGGCAGGAGAGTGTCGCTCGGCTGCTGCAGGAGGTCTGCTGACGTGTTCTTCTTGCCTTTCTGCTGATTTGGAAGGGGGGGGGAGGAAAACAGGTATTGTTTTGATTTTGCTTAGTTTCATTTACAAAAAAAGGAAGACAAAGCAACAATGCAATGCATGTAAGGAAAAATCAACTCCTCGGGACCATGTTGAGGCTCATTTGGGTTGAGAAATAACTGGGGTGTGTGTGGGGGGGTGTATTTTTGTTATTACAATGAAGCAAACATTTCTGCATTACAAAAGCGAGTGGCACTCCTATTGACAACTTCATTTTTCCACACGTATGGAGCTGTCATTAGACAATCAAGCCTTCTTCCACGACGGATTGTCTTCATTATGCCAACTGCAGGAAGCTTTATCAGCCCCTTGGAGGATAAAATCTGCAGATTCCTAATAAATATAATAAATCACAGGGACGAAATGAAACAAGCTGAAAACACCCCTGGCGTTACCAGTGGTAGGTCTGGGTCCATTACGCAGTATTAAGCTCCTCGCTAGCCTGGAATTTTAAAGCACTGCTGACTTATTTGCAGTCATCATGGAATGAGATTCAGGCAGTCTGAATGCTGTCTAAAGAGATCCATCATCTGGTGGACACTAGGTAGAAAGGAGGGTCCAAAAGAAGATTGGTACATCTTGGAGCTCTGCTTCAAACTATATTTACTTCCACACAGATCTCTCCAAATGATGACTGTAAAAACTGTGATTGGCATGATTATGTGTGTGGTCTTTCGTCAGTGGTTCTGGTCCTTAAAATGGGAACCCCATGTATTTAATTTGGCACCTAGCCTACTAAGCACCATGGGACCATGTGTGCCAAGGGCCCAGCACCCTCTTGAAGCGGAGAAATGAATATAAATGTGCAACATTAGCCCTTGTGATTGGCAGTATATTATTATTATTATTATTATTATTATTATTATTATTATTAATGACATGACTTTGGCTTATGAACCAGATGCAGCTAAATACCAAACCAAAGAGTGTCAGGCCTCCCAGAATGATGCAGGCAAAATCAGGGGGTGGAATGTCAAGCAGAGAAAAAGGTGAGGTAGGCAGCCTCTGCAAAGAGCAATGCTTTAATTTTGCACTCCTGTTACCAGCAGGAGAACACATGCACACAGTCAAACTGTGTAGGATTGAATCCGACACTCACCAGCTAGTGAGTAGAGGATTCAGTCCTGCTAACTGCAGGGTGCTTCACAAGGAGCACCCGGCAGGGTTGTATGGAAGGCTCAGTTCTTCTGACTGAAGGGTGCTTGCAACTTGGCAAGCATGTTCCCCACAGGGAAGGCACTTGTGAAGCACCACCCAGCAGAATTGCACTCTCTGCTCACCAGCTCAACCCCAATTAAATTTTCCCACTCCCCATTGATACAGGGCCACATCTAGGTCAATGGAAGGTTCTGGAATGACCTGATCAACAGAACAATGGCTTCTGTCTGCTTGTCCTGTTCTGGTATCACAGAGAAGTCCACAGGGGAAGAGAGCAAGGGATGTTGCCTGCTTCAGGACCAAGGAGAGCTCCTAGTGTGTGACTTGCTCCATAAGCATTGGAAATGAATTGAGGCCTTATGAGCGTCTGACTCCTGTTCGTATCTTCTAGGCTCCTCCTCATTTTAGAGAACCAGGGTGCCTTAAGGGGCAGGCCAAAGTTCAGGCGAAAGCCCCCCAGTCTTCATGAATTCCCCCCTCCCCCATGAACTCAAAATCTCTCCACTACCCAGTCATGCCCTTCTCAGTTTATGTTTGGGGGAAACAAAATGCAGATTTAGATGGTGTTCGTGTTTTCTTCTAGACTGTGTGATTTTGCATTTGTCATCCTGATTTAAGCAAAAACCTGTGGCCATACAACCCATATGGCTTAACTGGGCTTCTTTCTTTAAGGAGATTCAAGGCTTCAAGCTCACTTGAGAACTGGGAAGGGGAAGAGGGGCATTGGCTCTGAAGCCCCGGGAAACCAAATCAGAATCATTCCTCCATTTCTGAGCTTGCCCTGAGCTGTTTCTTGGTGCTGATAATGCCAAGGTTGCAGATTCGATCCCCGTATGGGACAGCTGCATATTTCTGCATTGAAGGGGGTTGGACTAGATGCTCCTGAGGGTCCCTCCCAACTCCACAATTCTATGATTCTATGAAAGGATGTTATCATGGTTCCCACATCAAATATAAGGATTGAGTCCAAGTGAAAATCATTTGTTGAATATCACCCAGGGGTGTTACAGCTGTACTTTCAATACAAATCTCATATTTATAAACCAAATGTGCTAGTTATCAGACCACAACTTCTGTAAGGGGAAGAACTACAGGCTAAAAAATCAAGCATGTGTCTTACTGGCAGAAGGTTCCAGGTTCACTACCTGATATCTCCAGGTAAAACTATCACATAGCACTGGGATGGGGAAACTGCGGTCCCTGGCTGTTATCAGATTCCAGCTCCCATCACTTCCAAACAGCATGGACAGTGGTCAGGGATGATGGGAGTTAGACATGGGGGTGTGTGTTTCTCATGTCTGATGTAGCAGATGATGTGAAAGACCTGTCTGAGAGTCTGAGGAGCCTAAGTCAGGACTAACAATGTTGGGTTTGATGGGCAGTTAAGTCTGAATTGGTATCAGGCAGTTTCCTACCACTGCCCTCCTAGTAATGTGGCAACAGATTTATAACACAGGTGCTAAATGCTTTCCAAATCTTAAGAGTACAAAGTCTTGCTTGTCTGTGCTTATCTCCTTCCTCTTACATTTTGAGCTTTTCTAGCACCTGTGCTTAATCCTCTTCTTGAATATACTCATTAATAAGTGGCACCAGGAAATGTAAAAGGGCACCTAGGAGCTCGACATGCATTTATGCATCCACGAGACCTAAACAATCCACATTTGCTCCATGGAACGGACCCCTTTTAAAAATCAGTTTGCAATTCCCAGCTGGGGGATCTTGAGAGAGCAGAAGCTTAGGTCAGTTTTGATAATTGGCATGCAAGAGTGAGAGACAAATTACGAAGGGACGGTAAAATAATTTGTGCTCTAGCAAGTTTACACCAGGGAATGTATGTGGGCTAAAGAGAGACTTGAGAATTAACATGACTCCCAAAGCCCTCTGGATGCAGAAATAATTAGTATCGGCTCAGCAAGACCATCCTGGTCCTTTCATTCTTTCAGAAATATTTGATGGCTAGTGAGTGGAACATAACTCTTTGTCACTTGTAATGAGGTTTTCTGACATTAGCATAGATTGCCAACCAGACTTTGAGGTTGGCTGTGTGCACTGAAGCTAAGGGGCCAATTTGGGCATTTTCAAAAGGGTCTCCCCTCCTCGCCCACTGGCTTGGTCCTCTCCATCACCATACAAAGAGGAAAGAAGTGTGATATCACACTGTTTTCCATCATGCTTCCAGTTTTCAGCTCCAAGTAGGGAGGGGAGAACTTAGTGGGATGCTAGAAGCCTATTGTGCTTTTTCTAAAAATGAAATAAATAGAACTAAATCATTTCCTTGCAAGGGGAGCTGGCTTACTTATATGTATTGATCAGATGTTTCTCATTGCTGAGATATATTGGGCTGGAAATGCACCACAGGACCCAAAGGGAAATTTCCTTCAACTATGCTCTTTCCAAGCCCAAAGGACATTGGGATGTGCTGCTTGCAAGATTTCTCATCACACTAGGCAATATCAACCCCACAGTTTGCACTGGAAGTGGGTAAATACAAGTGTCTCTCTGCTTCCCACCTGGTCCAGGTGCATGAGATGACCACATCCCACCTTCCAGCAACTGTGCTTCTGAATAAGCTGAAATTCTCCCATTTACCAGGGGCAGCCTCTATTTTCAATCCCTATCCTTGATTTGCCTCTTAGGGGTATGTTGTAGGTATCAAGGTATTTTGTTTCATTTTTTTAAGTTACAGATTATACATCTGCCAAGTGTCCCTTGCGTATTTCACAGATACCATCTCTTTTGCCAGATTAAACATCCCATTAAACTTTTTTTTTTTTTTTAGTAAATAATACTTATGTTGAGCTTGCTAACACATATGCTGCAGAAGTCAGTACAACAGAGATGGGGACCCTCATGGATACAACTCCCAGCATCCCTGCTCACGTTGCTCAGGACGGATGGGAGGTGCAGCTGAACAATATCTGGAGGGTTACAGATTCCTCATCCCTGCAGTAGAGGATAGGGTATCATAGAGGAAATGAAAGGCATTGCAGAGCAGGTGGAAAAGTCAAGGAAGACCCAGGCAGTGATCTTTCATGCAAGGATTCAAAGCATGCAGACTGCATACATTATACACATACATACCCATCTGCAGATGTTTAAAGTTGAATACAGTTATTGGGAGCAGCACCATAGGGTCAGAGGGGATTACAAAGTCCTTGATATGTTAATATCTTCTATGCAGGCTCTATATACTACAGCATCCATGATAGCATCATATGCTCTATGGATGAAAAGCAATTGTATTGCATTTCACAGGGTTTTTTCCTTTCCTTTTTCTTTCCATGGTTTCCGAATTACGAAACATGCAAAATAGCAATTGCACCAGCGCATCACCAACATAATTCGCCCTACCTAAGCATTACTGATAATGAAAAAAATAAAATAGAATATGAGCAGTGTATGCCAAACCACAGTGACATATTTAATTATAGATAACATAGATCAAATCTCCCCAATGGCATGCAACTCAGATCCATCCCAAAAGGGACTAAGGTTGGGCTGCATCACTTTCATTCAATACATTCTGGGTTTGAATGAAAGACTCCATTTATCAATGAATTATTATGTTGGCGTCTCTCCTCTGTTTAGCTCTTCCAGATGTGTGAGTTCAGTTTCAAAAACCAGTGGTGGGGTTATCTGAGTCCCTTTTTTAAAAGAATGGTCAATTGTGCTGCAGTTGAAATATGAGTGACCATTTCCACATTCTCAGGTAGCACTGTGCCCTTTAAAAATCCTAGTAAGATAACCAGTGAGTCAAATGGCATATCACTGCCTCTAATTTTTAAAATTTCTGTCATCAGCTTCTAGGTAGCTCTAACTCTTTCCCTGGTTTAGGGACATGATTTTGGGATCCAAGCTGTTTCCCAATCCTTCGCCAGCATGACACTAACTGTGGGGTGTGTTACACCAGTACAGTCAGTTACAACGTGCTTCACTTTCTAGAGTGGACGGAGACAGGGGGATGTGTAACTTTCTGTTCCTGCTGTAAGTGATTCAGCAGATGAGTGAGACTCCATAAAAGCAGAGTCACACAGCCGTTTTGTCTCAATTCGATTCAACTCTCAGTTAAGACTCATCCATTTTGCTGTCTACTGGCTCTCAGTTGGGCCCATCTTCCCAAAGGATGTAAGCCACGTTTTGTGTTTGTAACACACAACGTGTTGTAAAGCCTGCCTGTTAGGATGTGTACTGTGAACAACTTGTGAGTCAACTGATTGTTATACTTTTAAAGACAGACTCGTGAGTCTTTATTGTATTTTAAGAGGGAGAAAAGGGAAGACCAGGAATAATCCATATGGGGAAGCCAGATTGGATTAGTCATCTTGTAAAGATTCAAACGAATCTGATCAACCAGCTTCTGTGAATAGAGGGGATTTGCTCTACTACTTCACTCACTAGTGTGAGTGAAGGAAGGATAATACTTAACAAATATTTCCTTACCTATTATCCTAAACATCCCCACACAAACTGTCATTGACACCACTATCTAGCCCTACAGACATTGAAGCTCCGGTGTCAGTTGAGCCAGAGTATTTGATGTTTCTGTGGTGGTGAGGTGAGGAAATCCACAGCACTGTCTCCAATGTCAGAAAGGGAGTTCTGAAGGGAACCATGTTTGCTGGAATGCCCTCCATAGGATTGCAGTGTCAGGGAACCAATCCAAGCTTGCACTCTGGTGCATTTATCCAGTGTAAAAAATAATAATACAAAAAGTACAGAGACTACATGAGAACGAACATGAATCACAAACATTCCCTTTCAACAAAGCCTCCTTGTCTCCACCCCCAATATCTTCATGTCAAACCAAAACAATAACTCTCTTTCATCTTCATTTGTTGACAATGTGTTCTCATAGCATTAATTTCTCCCATGGTGTTTAAATAAGTTATGCATGTTCTCTGGTGTTCAAAAGCTAAGTAAACTGTGTGAACAAAACTGGTGGTGGGGCTGAGTGCCAGATCCATTCACTTTTCTGTAAAAAGAACAAGCTATGAAAGTAACAGAAGAAAAGGGAGCATTATACGCATGCATAGAGATTTCCTTTTTCTTTTTCTACAGGATCCTACAGTTGTAATAAACCTGGGGTGGACTAGATGATGCTTCTCCATGATCTGGACCATATATATATATTGAGGGCCTCCAGAAGCCCATGCAAATCCATAATATTTGGATGTGGCCCAAGTCAGGGGTCACCAACCTGGTGCCCTTAGGTGACAGCATGCCCACCATTACGTCCTATGCAAGGTGCGGCTCAGATCAACATGTACCAGAATTTGCAAAGATTGCTCAAACATCCATACATATACATTTCACAGCAGGATGCACACACCACAAAATACAAGTGGGTCTGCACTGTGAGCACTACAAATCCCATAGTGAAGCACATCCTAAGTTTGAAAAATGGTGCATATGTACCCACACAATTTTGACATGTCCTCACTGGGAATACCTGGTTCTCTGGGAAAAATTTTGGGCAATCCTTCCTGCTCTTTTATCCAAACCAACTTCAGTAGAACAAGTCCCTGTTCAATCCCTGGGCTACGGGATTCATTTAAATCCCTAGCATCACATCTCTGTGCCTCCGGTCCTCAACTGCTTGCTGGCCAACACCTGCCTTGACATCGCAGGTGCACAATCACAGGCTTGATGACCCCTTGTCTATGGGCCTTGGCATTGGCAGACAGAGACTAGGACAGAACTGCATTTTTCTCGGAGATAAAGGCTAAAGTGATCTAGTTAACAGTTGCCACTACCTCGGAGAGCAATGCAGAAAGACTCCAAAAGCCACTGCCTCCTCATTTGGCTGACAGCAGAACCAGTGAGTGTGAAACAATACCAGCTTTCACCTTACGCTACAGTTAGCAGTAACCAGTCCAGCCAGCTGGCAGTTCTCCCCTTCCAGCCAACCTGCTTTTGTTATTAGTCAGCCCCTGGCTAGAGAGACATCTGGACATTATTACCCAGCCAAGCGTGGACCACCAGTCCATTTACATAATACAAGATCAGATTTTGTGTACCAGCTTAACGGCGCCTTTTGGATTGCTGTAGCTTTTTTCAGGGGACAGAATAAGCCACCATTGTGAACCTAAGTTATGGGGTGTCTTAATGCATCCCTTGAAGGCTATTAATTTTATAGTTATTAGCTCCATAAAGGAAATATTATATGTTCTGCATGGCGATGCACTGCTTTGACTCCATGAAGAAATTAGGAATGGAGGAAGGTTTTTTTTAAATAAAATAAAATAAAATAAAATAAAATAAAATAAAATAAAAATAAAAATAAAATACCCTCCCCAAAACCCACCATGTTATTCCTGACATTTTTGTTTCCCTGCCATTAAGCTTTACTCTTTTCAGTTCCTCTTCATACGTGTTTATTTGTCACATTTGTTAGCAACCTTTCAGCAATATGTTCTCATGGCAGCTTTCAATTAAAAGTAGAAAAAACCAGCAACAAACCTAACAACTGAAGGAATAAAGAACACAAGGGGGGAACTTCCGCCAATAAAAAAAATCCGCCAATAAACAAAAGAACAGTCAAACTATAAAACAACAATTAAAATGAACTGTATGAGAGCTGTGTAACATACAAAGTCTTTGCTTGGCAACAAAAGACGTCAAAGTAGAGGCCAGGAAAGCATTAATGTGGAGGGCATTCCAAACACCAGGGCAACAGACATATGTACACACAATTATGTTTTGGAAAGCGGATTGTCCATCTGTTCTGCATGGGTTTGGCTGCCATTCGAGATATCATCACCAAACTTGGCAGAAGGTGTTGCTGAGCTGGGGGCACAGGTCACTGTCAATGTTTGGATGCTGACCGCCATTTTGAATCAAGATGGCAGACTCAGCAGTGACTTTGGTGTGACATTTTGGATGCCTCTCAAGACACAGTTGCCAAATTTGGCATGAGGGCTCATAGATGTTTGGATGCTGGGTGTCATTTTGATTCAAAATGGGAGATAGTAGACCAAAACATGCCTTTTACCTCTCTTTGGCCATTTTGTTTAGCATATGTTTGGCGACCTGTTGAGATATTGTCGCCAAACTCTGCATGAAGTTTCCCTCGGTGGGGGGAGATCACCTTCACTGATGTTTGCATGCTGGGTGCCATTTTGAATCAAGACGGCAGATCAAAACATGACTTTGGCATGACTTCACCTGATTTTTGGTGTAATGGGTCCAAACTCAACAACTGCACTATCCATTATTATTAATATTTATTTCACATATTCCTGGGCAGCACAGGGCACTCCCTATTGGTGTGTGTGGGTGGGTGTGTGATGGGATTAACGGCAGCTTACAGATAAAGACAAGAGTTACTAAAAGCATAGAAAAAACAATAATTTTTAATAATCATGTAAACATTAATAGAAACAAAACTATATACATATATGAAATCTGCTTAAAACATATAAATAGTTACAATAAAAAAGCACAGTACCGGCCCTTTCATGAAAAGCAGTCAGTTCCCAAAAGCCTGTTGGAACAAGAAGTTCTTCACTTGCTGGTGGAAGGACAAAAAGAAGGGAGCCACTCTAGCTTCTCCAGGGAGAGAGTTCCAAAGCCTGGGAGCAGCCACTAGGAAGGCCCTAGTGTGACTGTGAGGGTGTCGGAACCGAAAAAAAAGACTTCCTCTGAAGATGTCAAAATCCATGCATGTTTGTATGAGGGAAAGCCATTCCACTTCCGAGTGGGATGGTGTTGCGGTCAGATCACGTGGCCTCCACACACAGTGGGCGCTGGGGAAGCCCCGTGTCATGGCCCCCGGCCAACCAATCCGGTTGGCCAGGGGTGTGGCTTACTCCTTTTAAACCACAGTGCAGCAAGGGGGATCTCCTTCTTGTTCCGGTTTCTGTGGATCTCCTGCCCTCCCACCCGCTCTTCATGCATTCATCATATTAGCCTTGCTATGGACCTCAGTTGGTCACCTGTTGAAGGGGCCTGGTAGGAATTATTTCCACCTGGCACATTGGCACTGGACATTTGGTTTTCCGCCTACCTCATAGCAATCGTCACAACTTTGTAAGGTTTGGCAGTTAGGCATTGGTAAAACCTTGTTCGGGGGAGGGGTGGTGTGGCCATCACCTGCCCCTCCATACTAAAGGGTATTCTGTTAAAGGAATCAGAGGGGCATGGTCTCTGTCCGAAACCCAGATGGGGGCTAGGGCCATGGCATAACCCCTATCGGTGACCCTGGGGGAGATCCTAGTTGATGTGCATCAGCAGGGCTCTCCCTACTGGTGGTTAACCCTTGTGGGACTTCTTGCAGGCAGGCAGGAGTCAGATATAGTCGGTTCAATTCCAATGCCTAAGCCAATGCTGCTCACATTCTGTAACTAATAAAAGTTGTGGCCTGAATTTTGCCCATTAACCTAAATATGGTATCCACGTGTTATTATTCAACATAAAAGAGGGGGAGGGGCGGTGCAGGGTCTTGACACGCAATATGGTCTTTCAGATAGCTTTGACTTAAGCCATGTACAGCTTTATAGGTCATAACCAGCACTTTGAATTATGCCAGGAAACAGACTGGTAGTCAGTGGAGCAGTTCTAATAAGGGAGTCATAAGAGACATTATCACAGTTCAAGAACACATCCCAAGCATGCCAAAATGTGCTCAAGGAGGCTGCAGTGCAGGACTGGCGAGGACTATGGGTTGAGGAAAAGGGGTCTGGGTTAGCATCTTTTGGGCCAGACCAAGAGAGTCATATTCAGCCCACGAAACTGAGGTCACCAGACCCTGCACCAAGTTCATGGTGGTGTTCAGGACAGGGCATGTACACATTCCCACCCCCAAACTGCCAGTGCTGGATTCACTTCTAAACCAGAATGGACTCCTTCATTACAGAGGAACTCAGTTTCCTGCAATACTTCAGACAATGGCTGAGAAGGTACTGGATTTGCTGTTTTAGAAAAGTTTCCTGTTTGTAGATACTCCAGGGTAACTATTCAGGAGCACATCCACAAACCGTGCAGAGAGAAGAAATGCGAAGAATTCAATTTAACTTAGTCTGACAACAACAAAAATCACCTTTGCTTGCTAGCTATTTTTTAAAATAATAATAATGCTAGTGGAGAAACAGAGTGATGTATGAATTGTATTCTACATGTACAAGACATTCAGCTGCCATTGGCACTGGTAAAGGTAACAAACAAGATTCTTTTTATCTTATGTATGTATGTTTATATCTTTTTTTAGCAAATAGGGTGAGATTTCATTTGGCATTGTCATGCAGAAGAAATGAAAGGTTTGTGGACCGAAAGCAGAATACACACACACACACACACACACACACACTTGTTTGCTTAAATAATTACTGTGTTTGCATTTAGGTCACTGCCGAATTTGCCAGAACTGAAGCATCAGCAACCCTGAAAATCTGCAGCAACAGTAGACGAAACTACCATGTCCAATGATCCTCTTTATTTCAGACCTTGATTTGCTTCTGCCTATTGATGTTAAGCTGTTCTCTTTGTCAGGGTGTCATCCCCTCTATTTCCTAGCATGTTCCCGTCCCCCTGTTGAAAAGCTATAATGGCTACCTATCAGCCATATTTACAAATAGTTGTAAGCTCCGTGGTGAATTTAATCAAAGGCAGCTTCGCATCGCGTCCTATTAGCATCAAAACACAAATTGCTATTCATGAACGATTTGTGTCAAAGTGCTCCGAAAAACTGGCATTTTTAGCTGCAAGATGCTCTCCTGAGCACAGCGCTTCAGCAAGGGCATTAAATTAATGTGTTTGCATAAAATGCGTTTGCTAATTGACAAAGAAATGGGAATTGGGCATCTGACTTCTACTTTAAAGTTAATGAACAGCGTTGGGAAGGAATATATGTACAGGTAGACAAGATCACCTCTTTGCTCCTAAAAAAAAAAAAAGTATCTTAATTTCGGAAGCAAACAGGAACCAATCCTAACAGGCGGCTTGAAGTGCCAGATCAAACTGTTTGATCATCGGCACTTCCAAAGGCAAACAGAGGCTGTGGCACATTTGCGACCTTTATCAAAACAGGCGGCACACAATCAAGAATGCTATGTTTGCTTAGGAACTCATTAGATAAAATTACCTCCCCATTTACAGAACAGTATACAATTGCAGGGTGGTTTTTATTTTTTTATTTTCTGTTAATCAGCTAGTTAAGCAAGAAATTCATTACTTTCTGGGAGGGGTGGTTTCAGTTAACAGGAGGGCTGCATAGAACAGTTCGCATTAGAGTCAATTAGTAAGAAAAATTGTCAATTTTGGCAAGCATGCAGGATTCATTGGTTGACAGACGGGGAAAAGACTGAGTGAGAGACTAACACAGACATCTCATAATGACCAAAAAAAGGGGAAAGAAGGAAGGGAAGGAAAGAAGGCGGGTGATAAGAGATTTGCAGAATGTTCAGTGCAATTGCACTTTGCAAATCTGGTGTGCTATAAGGGGGTGTTTATGAAAGTCAGAGGTGGCCAGGTTTTTTTACTCTTAGAGGACATTTGCTTTTGCAAATAAGAGTTTGGAGACCAGAAGTACATAATTTGTTTCAGGTTCTGTAATAACGTTGGGCTCATCTAGCACAATGGTCTTCCACTGGTCTAGACCTGACTCCCAGGCTGCAACATAGAGGCCATATTCATGTTTTCACATTTGTCTTATATGTAACAGTGCTAATAATGCACATTATTAATCCTCAAATGGCAATTCACAGAAATATGCATCTTATTAAAAAATGTCTCGTGCCTTTCTCCTGCCACATTGCGGCACTCATAGGAGCTGTTAAAATGAGTGCCTCGTCAGATTAACGCGTCTTAGTCTGGACACGCACTCCGTGCTCCTTTGGCTTGGTCAGCCTAAACTGGAATTCAGCATGGCAGCAACAGCTTTGCTGTGACCCATCTGATGTGAACTTGCAACCCAATGGTGGGTCCCAACCTGCTGGTTGAAGACCTATGATCTAGCAGTAGGGGTTTGCTGGTTATGGAGCATCAGTGAAACAGCAGCATTAGATACAAAATCCAATGAGAAGTAGGGATAGTAACATAAGATCAGCCCGGTTTGATCAGCTGAACAGCCCATTGAGTCCAGCACATTGTTCTCAAAGTAGCCTATGGGAACCCCACAAGCAGAACCTGAGTGCAACAGTGCTCTCCCCACCTGCATCAGATGGACAGGTGTAATAATGTGGCCCTCTCCATCAGCATGTCTGAGGACTGCTTCCTCTTGGCTTCTTCTCTGGCACAACTGCCTCCATCAGTGATCGTTTCTCCTGCAGACGTGCATTCATAAAAGGCATATGCTCTTCTGCTATGGCTATGGCTTCTCTCCTCAACGGAAGAATGCACCAGCACTACGGATGGTTCGAGGTCCAGCTCCGAGGGCCTTCTGGCAGTTCTCTCACTGCAAGAAGTGAGGTTACAGGGAACCAGGCAGAGGTCCTTCTCGGTAGCGGCACCCACCCTGTGGAACACCCTCCCATCAGATGTCAAGGAAATAAACAACTATCTGACTTTTAGAAGACATCTGAAGGCAGCCCTGTTTAGAGAAGTCTTTAATGTTAGAGAAGTCTTTAATATTTTATCGCGTTTTTAATATTCTGTTGGAAGCTGCCCAGAGTGGCTGGGGAATGATAAATTGGGGGGATGATAAATATTATTATTATTATTATTATTATTATTATTATTATTACAAGGTTGAACGGTCTTCTAGTTTATTCCTTAGGCTTCTGCTGTAATTTGCTTGAAGGCTGCAATCCTTTCTCATTCACTCCTTTATAACTGCTTTTTAAATGTTTTTGAAAGAGATGTTTTTGCACTGCATTGCTTTCATTTCTTCTGCTCAGTGCGAAACCACCTACATTGCATGTCTTGAGCCCCATTCAACTCCAGTAATCTCTGGTTATAGCACTACAGATAGCAAAGAGTGGGGAAGACCCTTCCCCTCCCCTTCTGGAAGGCTGCGGCTGCCCATCAAGGAAGACATTACTGAGATAGAGACATCAACCACCTGCCTCCATCTAAAGCAGCTTCGAAAGGGTACTGTAAACATAAAGCACACAATCAAAGCAAAATTAAGCATGCATAAGTACCATTAATTTAAGTGAGTGAATAGAGCACATAGTTAAATCTCTCTTATTGCAAGTAATATGATTTAATGGTGCTTAACTTTGGCTGGATCACACCCAAAAATACAGTTCTAAGTCTAGCTGTGTTGCAGAAAAAAACAACAACTCAATAGTACCTTAGAGATTAGCTAATTTGTTGTAGCATGGGCTCTCGTAGGCAAGAGTTTTACTTCATAAGATGAATGGAAAGGGAAAATATAGGCACCCAGAAGTCCAGAGGTGGCATCCTAATCCATGAGGTTGTCTACCACCATGGCTAGGTGATGGCCCAAGCAAGAGGAGGTCATAAATGGCAAGGGTTCCAAGCAGATGGTAAGGCAAGATCAGAACCTTGGAGAGGCTTGTAAATATGCATTTCAGAACCACAGTTGGTGATCATAGAGCTGAGGAGGAACATGCAAGTGTCTTGGGGCACCTGGCAGATTTTTACACCCTAGGCTTAGGATTTATGAAATTCAGGGCCCATTTCCTGAATTCTGCATCAGGGCATTTAAAGGGCTGGTGTCTTCTTGTGCAGCCATTTGCTTCGACTAGGCCCTGAGTTTTCAGTCTGGGGAGATTCCGCCACAAGGCTCCCCTGATCCTCAAAGGAACCTGTGGACCTCTGCTATCAGAGTCTGGGGGCAGAGTTGTCTCCTTGGGATTAAAGGGAAGAGCTGTGGTCTCTGGTGTCTGCTGCTGCATATAGGACAGACCAGAAAGAGGAGGCATCTCCTCCTTGGGACTGCCATTAGAAAAGAAAGACCCTGTCTCCAAGGATTCCTGGTCTGCAGCCATGACAAGTGGTGTGTAGTGTTATGCAAGTGAAATGAACAATTAAGAATCGTGATTAAAATAACAAAACATGTTTAAAACATAGCCTTTTCTCTTTGGGCCATTTGCTATAGTTGAATGTCCTGGTAATATCTGGGGACTTTACAATTGCTCTTAGCTTAGATTGCTGTTAGCAGGGCATGAAGTGAATGATATGAGCCGTCAAGACAATGTCGAAAAAGGACTCAGTCTGAATCATGTAGTAAAAGTTTCCAAATGTCAAAAGTATTTCTTAAATTAAAAAAACCCCCTAGAATTGCACTTTTTTTTGTTTTTGTTCCTAACGTTGTTGCTCGCTGTGTTGGCAGTCATGAAACACATTGTCAAACGTCTCCTAAGATGAAATTTAGAGACCTTCATATTTACCATCTAATTGCAAAGCTTCATCTGAAAACTAGATTTCTCCCATGTCAGTTAACCTGAAACAGGAATGCAGCTGGAGAAGGGGGCAGAGAGCAATAAGAGCATCTGTTCCAAGCACACCTAGAGAAAGTGTGCAAAATGGAAAGCAACATTTATACAATAGCCTGAAAGTTATTTGGGAGGAGGAGCTCAGTAGCACAAGCGGAAGCATCTTTCCAATGTCATTTGGGTTTGTCAGAAACTTCATGTCAGATGGGATGAGCCTGGGATATAGGGTTGTTTTTTTTATGTCAGTGTCTTACATTCTGGAAGAGTTGCTATTGCCATGAGAAATAACCTAATGGAGATCCACCAAATGACCTGCTTATTGAGCATTCATCCTGATTTAATTGCATAAAGCTTATATTGTGGTTAGACTATGCCCACACACACAGCATACATTCAAAGAACTATTATCCCAGTTTAACAGTCATGGCTACCTTCAAATAATATTGAGAACTGTAGTTTGCTAAGGGTGTAACTCCTGTTTGTCTCCCAGAGCTACAATTCCCAGAGTGGTTTAATATTCAATTCATCTAGCAATTTTCACTCCGTAAGGCAAACAGGAGTTTCCTAATAACTCTCAGCACCAGTAATAGAATACAATTCCAATAATTCTTTGGGAGAAGCTATGATTGCTAAAATGGTATAATCCTGCTTTAAATATCTGACCCAAACGTGGCCTATGTCCAGTTGTTCTTGAGCATTTGTTCTGATTTGTTTATGACAAAGAACATTCATTTGGAATAGTCTTCCCTGTATCATTCATTTTTCAAAGCATTTCCCTTTTCCAAACCACAAAAAGCGTTGTTGTTTTTCTCCCTGGTGCTCAGGTGGCAGAGAGATTTCATTTCCATTGTGCAAACCTAATGCTTTGGTATGTGCTTGAATTCCTCCTGCAAAATATTGACAGTCTGGAGGCACCCATTGTCAGCTTCTCCCAACTGACCCAACATTACCAAAGCAATGTCGCAGCAGCGCTGCTAAGCAAGCATCTGCCAGAAGAGGCCCTCAATATGTTCTAGAGGTGATGAAAGACCTCTTTATGGAGCAACTCTTTTGGCTGTTGAACCACACCTTAAGCAGGATGGAGAAGTTCTGCACAATCAAAGAGCTGCAAGCAAGTGAGTTCAAGACCCATTCAAATTAATTGACCTAAATTAGTTATATTCCTTAATTTCAAGAGGGTCTATTCTTAGCACAACTAAAGTGGTTGTATGCAAACCAAAAATAGCATCTACGGACATTGGTTCTATGCTCTCCAGTCGACAAGAGAAGGAAAATGTGACTGACGGGAACAGAGGAAGTTGCCTTATATTAAGTCAGACCAATGGTTCACCTAGCTCACTGTAAACTGACTCCAGGGTTTCAGGTAGGGAATCTCTCCTGGTCCTACCTGGGGATGATGGGGATTGAACCTGGGAGCTTCTGCATGCAAGGCTATTGCTCTACCATTGATATAAACTATGGAACTTGCTCCCACAGGAGGCAGTGATGGTGGCCAACTTGAGAACTGAAAAATTCAGAGAGGGTAAGGCTCCCAATGGCTACTGGCCTGTTAAGATATTCCGTTCCACCTTAAGAGGAACAGGCTGTTGTGTGTCACATGCCTGTTTACACTCCAGCACAGCTTGCTGTGAACTTCCGTTTTGTGTATAGCTTTTGCTTATGTTGCTTGCTTGGACACGAAAGGGAGAAGACATGTTTTCCCCTTTGTCTGAATAAACTGCTTGTAAATATGCTTCACACAGCCTCTATCTGCCCTTCTGTTGCGAAGAGTTTTTTACTCTGCTGGCTTGCGTGCTCAACTTCTGAAGCTCGAGTCTCAGTTACATCCTGATCCAAGGACTGGAGATCGCTCGCCAACCGGCTGGTGGGCTGGAGCCAGCTGGGGGCCTGCCAAATGCCCCTGATCCCTTGGAAGCATCCCAACATGGCCATGATGGCTATACTCTGCCTCTGTGGTTGGAGGATGTACAGTGGTACCTCGGGTTACATACGCTTCAGGTTACATACGCTTCAGCTTACAGAATCTGCTAACCCAGAAATAGTACCTCGGGTTAAGAACTTTGCTTCAGGATAAGAACAGAAATCGCGTGGCGGCGGCGCGGCAGCAGCGGGAGGCCCCATTAGCTAAAGTGGTGTTTCAGGTTAAGAACAGTTTCAGGTTAAGAACGGCCCTCTGGAACGAATTAAGTACATAACCAGATGTACCACTGTAAAGCTTCCGCATACCAGTTGATGGAAACCACAGGAGGTGAGAATGCTCTCATGCTTGGGTCCTTCTTGCAGGTTTCCTAAGGGTTTCTGGTTGGTCTTTGTGAGAACAGTATGTTGGTCGAGATGGGCCACTGGTCTGATTCAACAGAACTCTTTTACAGCCCAGTGCTTTAAAAACAACAACACCCCACAATGTTTCAGGTTGTGTTCCTTCCTATAAATCTCTTCTCAAGGTTACCTTTAAAACTCCTGCCTCTGGAAACTTGCTTATATAGAATCTCATATATTTTAACCATGAGGAATCATCACAGCGGTGATTGTGTATGTTGTGTGTTGGTGTTCTTTATGGAACTTTTTTTTACATCAACTTTTTGATGCGGCATAATGTGACATTGGCAGGTGGAAATAAGAAACAGGGAAACTGGAGGTCAAAGGGCTGCAATCAGGCAGGGTAAGAAACATACATCATGAGCAGGCGTACCTGGGTCTCTGTGTTTGTTTTCTTTTGTTCAAGAGAAGTGATTTATTAGTGCATGGGTGGCTCGGTTTTATGAAAGACAGGCAGCAAACAAATTTCACCTTGGGGTGAGATTTTAATACATTTCAGGACCTTGACAAGATTAGCATATTATCTCTTCAATGCCTTATAACTTGAGCAAATGAGAGCTCTGTCAAAGTGAACATATTTGTGTGCTAACAGATCTATTTATGAGTATGGCTTGCCTGGGTGATGTGGCAGAAAGTACCTCACATATAACAAGATGGATGTATATATCTGTCTTAACCTAGCCTCAGTTGTTTATGCTCTGATGACCTCCCATCTGGATTACTGTACTGTGCTATAAATGGGGCAGCCCTTGAGGATAGGCTGGAGGCTGGAGCCAGTGCAGAATGTGGCTGCTAGGTTGGTAAGTGGGATAGCAGGATGGGACCATGTGACATCAAACCTGAAAGCACTCTGCTGGCTACCAGTGAGCGACTGGGCCCAATTAAAGGTGTTAATACTAGCATATAGTGCACTCTTTGGCCTGGTGAGGTTGTCTCACTCATTATTGACTTTCAAGAGGAATTTTTGGCTTCATGGGCAAAAGTGTACCTTCATGAGACAACTCTGATTGGTGGGTGGGACAACCTACCTATCAATTGTATGGTAGCATCATGACATCAGCTGACCCACCCACCTGTCAAAATCCATTACACAGTGGTTGTTTGGGTGTTTGGGTTGACGTTTGATTCCACAGTGGTTCCCAAGTGATCAACAGTCAACCAGCTGTTGGGAACTGAAGGATCAGCCCTCTATCAGCTGCAGAAGAGCCCAAGCCCACCTTCCCTTGCCAACGCACCCTTTAAGACTCCTGATTACACAATCAGCCATGTTTTTACCTGCCCCACATCTGATGTGGGGTCTCACGGGCCAAATTTGCACCCCTGCTGGATCACATCTGATCCTTGACCTGGATGTTCCCTTCCCCAGCATAGGACACATGGTGGTTGCATGACAAAGATGTAAACAATAACTCCTCAACAACCTATCTAGTATTTGTGGTGTTGATCATCTGACTTTCATTAAGCCAGCAAATACACGCTTCCTAAGTTATCCACAAGGAAAGCCCTTATAAGCCATGCCCAGCAAAAAGAGAGAAATAAAAAGGCTTCCCCTTTTCCCTGGGAATGCAATTTCATTCAAGTGTATCTTTCATAAATGCTGACATGAGCTAGAAGGCCAAATTATTCATTTCATAAACAAGGTTTTCTCTCTCTCCCCATTTCTTCCTTTTGCAGAATATACCCACAGGCGCCATCAACACATTCAACTGTAAAAATAGCCAGTTGGATGAGAACAGTGTGAAAAAACTTTTATCTTAAGTATTTACTGTTATTCCAGAATATCACTCCACTTTCGGGCAGGGAGGGGGGGAAGGCGGTAATTCAGCACTCTGGTGGTAAATCTGTGACCTCATTTGCATTTTCTAATTGAATTGCTATCAGGTTTCTTGCAAGAGTGAACAACCAAAAAGAGAAAACGGGGGGGGGGGGGACCATCCTGAAAAGTTCTTACACTTTCATAACACCACTTGGATTAGCTGGGGGGAGAGAGAGAGAAAGCTTACTTTATGGGTTTGTTTAGCATGAAAAATATTGTTAGTTCATGGAATGCCATAGACTTTGCCATTGAACAGACAGCCTCAAGAAGCTGGGATTTCTCCTACATCATCTGCCATTGGAAGTGCCCCACAATGTCTTGGAATGTTGCTACATCAGACATTGTAGGGAATTTTCAATGACAGACAATGTTCAGATCTAAACCCCATCACAGGGAGCCAGGATTAATGCTAACAGGGGTTCCTACTGAGCTGCTTGTGCCCAGGCTTCTCCCCACAGATATTGCCGCCATTCTGCTTAAACATATCCTGAAATGTTTGCTGGGGAGAGGGATGAAAATACCATACTTTGTTTCAAGGGGGTGACCGGGACCCAGCTTATCATTGGGCAAGACGACAGAGTCCAATTAAAGAGCAAGAAATGGTGAATTATTTAGCTTATCATCAATTTATCATCACCACCATATGGATTTTCTGCCTTAAGCACCAACATGTTTTGGTCCATCTCTGTAAGTGGAAAAGGTTACTTGGCAACTAATAAACAACTGCATCTCCTTTAGGCAATGTGAAGCAAAGCAAATAACACCACATGCACGGTCAGTTATCTCTGGATTTACAAAAATTATATAGGCTGTCCAATGATATTGTCCCCTGGTCAGGTCACTTTTCTGGGTATTGACACTTTGATATTGTAGAGCACGCCACTAAGGCAGGCATAGGCAAGCTCAGCCCTCCAGATGTTTTGGGACTACAACTCCCATCATCCCTAGCTAACAGGACCAGTGGTCAGGGATGATGGGAATTGTAGTCCCAAAACATCTGGAGGGCCAAGTTTGCCTATGCCTTCTCTAAGACATGTATAGAGAACCTGTGCCCCCCCCCCATTACTCTGAGCCAGTATGACTTATAAGGGGTGATGGGAGTTGTCGTCCAATCACATCTAGGGGGCCACAGGTTCTCCACTATGATCATGCAGCTCTGGAATCGACTGGCACTGGGAAAACATGGGCTCAATCTCAAACAAGGTGCTGTAGGTTGTAGGTCAGAGAAGTTCTATTGAGATTAATGAACCTAAGTTTAGCATGTTCATTAATTTTCAGCAGGTTTACTCTGATTAGGACTAGCATTAATGAGCTGGAGGATCAAGGCCACTGACTAGACAGAAGTTGAACCCTGAGAAGACCTAGAACTGCTATTTTATTATCATCCTTGCTGGAAGTTGCAAGTGGGCAAAGAGTGCTGTTGCTTTCAGTCCCAGCTTGCAGGCTGGCCACTGTGGATCCAGGATTAGATGGGCCTGATCCAGCAGGCTTATGTTACATCCTTACTATGTTCTGATTATTGAAGAAGGTTTTGCTTAATCAAGTGTGTGTGTGTGCTATTTGCATGCCTATTAAGACATCCAATCCTCCACTTACATCATGCAGAACTACAGTCTAGCTGTAGGTTCACCATATGAAGAATTCTTTGTCTACTCTTGTCCTCAGAGAAACATGTGAGAGGAGACCCAGCATGTAACAAAAAGCATATTTTAATTACTGCAAAACAACAACAACAACACAACAACTCTGTGCATAACCTTCAGTGGCCGCTAAGTGTGTGCATGTTTGTTTTAATTCTACTGGATTTCTGAAAAACAACATACCAGATCAATTTCCCTGAACAGACGTGTCAGGGTCAGTGCTTCAAAAGCACTGGGATTTTCACTTGATAATGTTTAGTTTCAGTGCTGTTTGATATCCTTCAAATAATCCCATGAACCTGTTTCATTTCTTTTGCAAACAAAACTCTTGTTTTGTTCATAAAAGCGAAGCAGGAAGCTTTAAATGAAGCAGAAGCTCAGCCACCCACTATGATGACACACAATAATACAGTCTGTGACCTTGTCATTAGTCTTGTTTTCCACTCTTTTTTCACCCTCCAACTATACACTAATAAGGCTTTTAAGAAAAGAATGATGTGAATTTTAAAAAGCCAGAGTTCTCTCTGTCTTGAACCAGAGTTCAGCTTGTATTAATATTCTACAAATTTCCAGTCAAATATTTTGCTAAAGTTGAAATGCACTGCAGCTTGTATTCTCTTCGCCGGGGAGAAATTTTATGTAGCTCACTCGAGACGACAGTGTGATCTGTAATACTGAAACAAAATGTGTTCATATTTGCAGAGTATAGGGCACTCCGGCTCAATTGCAAAAAGCATTAAAACAGTGTTGCTCTATGAAGGACTCAGTTTCAATAGAATCATAGAATCGTAGAGTTGGAAGGGACCCTGAAATTCATCTACTCCAAACCACTGCAATTCAAGAATATGCCGCTGTCTCATACATGGATCAAACCTGCAAACTTGCCATTATCAGCACCATCAGCCAGTGTGGTGTAGTGGTTAAGAGCAGTAGACTCATGATCTGGTGAACTGGGTTCACTTCCCCGCTCCTCCACATGCAGCTGCTGGGTGACCTTGGGCCAGTCACACTTCTCTGAAATCTCTCAGCCTCACTCACCTCACAGTGTGTTTGTTGTGGGGGAGGAAGGGAAAGAGATTGTTAGCCAATTTGAGACTCCTTAGGGTAGTGATAAAGCGGGATATCAAATCCAAACTCTTCTTCTTCTTCATGCTCTAATCAACTGAGCTATCCAGGCACAAAAATTACCCCTTCTTCACTCCCTTCTTCACTATCCCACTCGGAGGACGTTGTTCCCCCATCACCCTCAGACCCAGGGGATGGCTCCCCTCTAGCTACTTGGCCACACAAGAATTGCACACTGTTCACCAAGGGTGGCATGATCACTGGAAAAGAAGGCCTTCCCAAACTCCAGATAACATCTCCAAAAGCTCAGCTAGCAGTTCCTATTGGGAGCTGTTCAGGGTTCTGATTTGCCTTGCACTGCCCTGAGCTGACCTGAAGCAGCTTTGGGTATGCATATATGGGTATGATGTTTAGTGGGAATCTCTTTTCTTGTAACTTGAAGGCATTGGTCCAAGACCTACCTTCCAGAAAAGGATTGACAGATGAATGTTCTGCCTCTGACTGAAGACCTTTAGGGTGGTAGAGTCACCAGGTATCTGATTAACATCTCTTACCATTAAGCAGTTTAAAATACTCTTACCATTAAGCAGTTTAAAATAATGGAACATTATTGTGTTTTTAACTGTTTTATTTTGTATGTTTTTTCTTACTTTTTACTTTTTTGCTGTAATTTACACTTTTTTCTTTGCTTTCTGTATTTTTGTGAAACTTTAATAAATATCATTTAAAAAAAATAAAATAAAATAAACTCTACAGGAGGAGAAGGAGGAGTTTGAATCTGATATCCTGCTTTATCACTACCCGAAGGAGTCTCAAAGCGGCTAACATTCTCCTTTCCCTTCCTCTCCCCAAACAAACACTCTGTGAGGTGAATGAGGCTGAGAGACTTCAGAGAAGTGTGACTAGCCCAAGGTCACCCAGCAGCTGCATGTGGAGGAGCGGGGAAGCGAACCTGGTTCACCAGATCACGAGTCTACCGCTCTTAACCACTACACCACACTGGTGTACAGTCTATAACATAAAGTTGCTATATCTGACCTGGCCTCTGGAGTGAGCGGAAAAAAAGTCTTTGCCCTCTTCAGATATTTTAGAGTATTATGCCATCCTGCTCCCCCCACCCCCCTCAAGTCTTCACTTTCGCAAGCTAAACACAACCTGTTCCTTAAGTCCTTCTTCACAAAATCCCCCTCCCCCGCCCCGTCCCAGAGCCTATGCAGTCATTGCTTTCCCTAAAGGTCAGGATGAGCTGGCAGCTAATTTTCCAAAAGCTGTCCCTCCAACCTGACAGTCCTCCATCTCTAGATAATAAATTTTCAGGTTGGAAGTCTGGATTACTTCTTCAATAGCAAATGGCACGTCTGCAAAGCTACAGGGCCAAAGAATGGGATCAATGAAGGGAAATTTATTGCCGTGGGATTCTCTGCTGAAGAGCCTCAGGTACATATTCAGATGTCAGCAACACAGGCAGAGTCAGAGTCAATGTAAAAAGAGGGGCTTGGCGGAAGCTCCAGGAGCAGAGGAGAATTAAGCTTCCCTTTCCACCCATTTGTCTGAAGGCTGTATCTCAACCAAAGGGGACGATACATCACCACAAAAGAGGACGTGAAGGCAGGAAGTGGGTGAGAAATTCTCCCCAGTTCACCAAAGTTCAATCTAAAGGATGATCGAGTGGCCTTTTAAGAATAAGGAAGAACCCAGCTCAAAAGTCAATTCCCCCCTTTAGCTACATTAACCTGAAAGCCTGCACACGGGGAATAGAATTCACAGCCGCGAAATGATTCACAAGGGTCTCATTACTGCATGTTGCTATGCCTGTTTGGAAAAACATGCCTGGTCTGATTTATTTATTTATTGCTCACATCTCCCGCCCGCCTTGTTCCTAATGTTTGGATGGCCAACAGCAAGATGAGGTACCATTTTGGGATGGATCCAGAGCCCTAGGTTCTTAAACAAAGACTAAAAATAGCAATAGCACCCTCCTTCACCCCAGCCTGGGTTTATTCCTGGCCACAAAGGCTGTTGGGAAATTGAGCAAACATCGTAGCCCTTGGTTTGCTGTCTACTATGAATGCAGGGGCAATGGCTGTTGGTGGAAGAAAAGAGGCAGGAAACCGTTCCACTGTTCATTGATTCTATTGAATAATTGCTTCCTCTCCAGACACTTCCCCCTAGCCTAGCTAGCCTAGAGAGCCAGTGTGGTGTAGTGGTTAAGAGCGGTAGTCTCGTAATCTGGGGAACCGGGTTCGCGTCTCCGCTCCTCCACATGCAGCTGCTGGGTGACCTTGGGACAGTCACACTTCTTTGAAGTCTCTCAGCCCCACTCACCTCACAGAGTGTTTGTTGTGGGGGAGGAAGGGAAAGGAGATTGTGAGCCGCTTTGAGACTCCTTAAAGGGAGTGAAAGGCGGGATATCAAATCCAAACACCACTTCTTCTTCTTCTTCTTCTTCTTCTTCTTCTTCTTCTTCTTCTTCTAGAAATGGACATTCTTGGTTGATTCAAACATGATACAGTCTGTCTTGGATTGTACCATTTCAGACTGCAGGTGAAGGATCTGTTTCTGGGATTTATTTATTTTTAAACACCCCACAGGTCATGGAGAGTTAGCACATTAGGGAGAATAGTCTATATTGCTTGTTAACACGAAGACCTTTTAAATATACGATCCCCACATTCCAGCCAAGATATTAGCATGCACTGTTTCTGCACATTTTAATTGACCATTAGAGATTGTGGAGGCCTATAATGATGTACAAGGTCCTTTGAGCACAGTGCCCCAAGCCTTTCTGGGCTATAGGCCAAAATACTAACACCTTGCACCAAGGCCAGATTAAGGTGGTGGTGGTGAAATTCCCATAATAAGCCCCCTACCCACTGCCCCCACAAAAGCTTGAAACAATGTGCCACAAAAAGAGTCTTGTGGCATCATAAAGCCAACAAATTTATTGGCAATTCTCCCCCTCCCCTTCTCGGAATTGCTATCATTGTTATTTTTACCTTGTGTCCCTTGTGTTGTGATTTTTCTCCCACCAGTAACCTGACCATAGTTTCCCAGCTTTCTACGGCCTGGTGGTCCCATGCCGTCACCATAAATATTGTCTGCTCCGAGGGGATTTGCACCTGTTGGGTGGCGTAGATAGTCCCATCTGTCCTCACCTTGAAGTCCAAGTTGTCGGTTTCGTATTGGATTCCTTTACTCTCAGAGCAGCCGCTAAATTTCACTGGGGAAAAGAAGACAAAAGAGAGGGCGGTGGTTATTGAAACTGTTATTATGCCCTCGATGTGCGCAGCACTTATCAGGGTAATGTAAGCAACAGCAACAAAATCAAGATAGGTTCCTGCTGTGAGGACCTTGCATTCTAAATATGATGACAGAGGAGACGCAAATAGAGGGAAAGTAAAAAAGAAAAGAAAAAGGGGGACAGTTGCGAGAAAATGCAGTTGCACACATTTGGGGTGTGCTTTCATTGGCAAAGAGGGCTATGACATAGATCAGGGAAGTATGGTATAAAGTTAGAGAATTAGTCTGGGAAACTTGGGTTCAAATCCCTTCTCATCTAGAACACTTAAGAGGTTACCTTGAACCAATTGGTGGCTCTCTTAGGTGGCTCGTGTACCACATAGAAGGGCAAACGAAAATGATCAGGAGGAAGAGCACCTATGAGGATAAGCTACATTGTTTGCATGCTGTCCAACATTTTTGGATCCAAAACCGGGACATGTGTCTTCTGGGATGCGCTTCCGTTCATGTCACATGACCTGCACAGAGTTCTAGCCACCAAAAACACTTGGGGGGGCGGGGCTAGAACGTTGCAGCACCCAAAATGGCTGCTGAGATCTCACGTGAAAAAATGTGATGTTCCATTTTTTTGGGGCGCTT
Organism: Podarcis pityusensis; assembly: GCF_964106645.2. NCBI lineage: Eukaryota > Metazoa > Chordata > Lepidosauria > Squamata > Lacertidae > Podarcis > Podarcis pityusensis. The sequence continues at coordinate 10,986,615 of NC_138030.1, forward strand.
GGTAGGTCTGTGTTTGAGACACTTCATTTCACAAAAAAGATAGTGATATGACTCTGAGTGAAGTGTAGGTGGGTTCCCACGAGGCAAGACACAGTGATAACATCAAGAACCTTTACAGAACTAACAGAACTGGACAACAGGGGCAAAGCAACTGCTTATATGCATTTCTGAAGGCCTGGGCTACTCCCACTCCCAACGTGATTGGCTATCTAAACTTCCAAGTTGCGAATCATGACTGCCGCATTCTGGATTAATTGCAGTTTCTGGGTCACCTTTAAAGGTAGCCCCACGTAGAGTGCATTGCAGCAGTCCAAGCGGGAGATAACTAGAGCATGCACCACTCTGGCAAGACAGTCTGCAGGCAGGTAAGGTCTCAGCCTGTGTACCAGGTGGAGCTGGTAGACAGCCGCCCTGGACACAGAATTCACCTGCACCTCCATGGACAGCTGTGAGTCCAAAATGACTCCCAGGCTGCACACCTGGTCCTTCAGGGGCACAGTTACCCCATTCAGGACCAGGGAGTTATGAGACCTTTCTCATAACACCAGAAGTGATGAACCACCAATAAAGCTGGATATTGGAAGTGTCAGGACAGATAAGAGAAGAGAAGGCACTTCTTCACACTGCGCAGAGTTAAACTCTGGAACTCGCACCCACTGGGAGCAGTCATGGCCACCAATTTGGATGGCTGCAGAAGAGGATAAGACAAATTCATGGAGGCTGTCAATGGCTACTAGCCATGATGGCTATGCTGTACCTCCACAACTGGCGGCCACAATGCCTCCACATACCAGTTGCTGGAAACGGCAGGAAGCGAAAGGGCTCTTGTGCTCAAGTTCTGCTTCCTGGTTTTCCACAGGCATCTGGTTGGCCGCTGTGCGAATGGGATGCTGGACTTAGATGGGCCATTGGCCTGGATCCAACATGCTATTCTTATGTTCTTATGTGAAGAGGGAAGGGAGAGGACGCAGCACTGGGCTGAAATTCTCAATGATGGACTCCTCTTTTAATCATCACATCTGGAGCCAGCCTAACTTCCATGTTTCAGTGTGTAGCTTTTGGGCTCTTCGTGGGCATCTGGCTGGCTGCTATGAGAACAGGATCTTGCACTAGATTGGCCTCTGGCCTGATCCTGCAGACTTTTCTTATATAAACTTATCCATCAGGGTTCTTCTTAGGTTCAACCTAAGCTAATTCCCATAATTATTGCGAGGACAAAGTTGTCATGGCGGCCACTTATGCTGAAATATGTTCTTTTGGGAGAAAGGGCAAGGCAGATCTCTGATCAGCAACTTCACATAAAGAGGAGGTTGGGAGAGAGAGCTGAAGGGAGAAAGGAAAAGGAGGACGCGAGAGTTCAGATGGGAAACAAAACCCCATAAAAGGACAGTGGCTGGATGTCAGGCCATTTCTGATAGTGTGCTTGATGTTCTCAAAGAAACATCAAGGAAATTATATAACGGTGTATTTGACCTTTCAAGAAAGCTCTTGAACTTTACTACCATTCCCAGAGAAACTGCTAGTGGCTATTTCTAGAAGAGTCCTTTCTAAAGTTTCATTACATCTGAGAGGCAGTCGATCCCCACTGCTATGAGTGGATTCCTCTCCTGCCTCCATTATCCACTGAATATGATGAGAAGCAATTAGCCACATGGCTGGTCTGTCATTTTGTGAAGCCTACAGCTATCTACCTAGTCTATGGGATGCTTACGCATGCCTTAATGGCAACTTAAATGTCCATAATCATTCCGTTAACAGATTTTATTTTTTTACTTTTGGGTTGGACGACAATTAAAACACTCCACTGAAACCGAATCCTTCTCTCCAACTCAGACATACACTGTCAGTCTGCTTGACAGCCATCTTGCCCTTCCTTATGAAAGAGATTTGAGACAATGTGACACGAAACGTACTAAGGAAATGCAGCTTAAGTAAATGCCATCTGATAAATGTGTTCATATTGTAGAAACTACAATTGTGTTTTAATAGCACGTTAATTGAAAAACAACAACAGAGGTCTCTGCAGATGGTGGGGAGGTGTGTGTGTCAGCAACAGGCTGGATGAGAAACATTGGGAGCCACTAGCCCAAGAGCTCCCTGGGGAGGACTCTGAAGATGACACCTTAGAACCTGGAGCCTGGTGGTGGAACACTAGGCAGCAGAAAGGAAGAGCTAGGAGCTGATAGAAATAGGAGACAAGTGATCAAGGAGAGTCCAGGATAGGATTAGAAGCTGAAAGTCACAGAGTGCACACAGACAGTCCCTGACTCTGGGGTTGTGGTGCTCATCTCGCTTTATTGGCCGAGGGAGCCAGCGTACAGCTTCCGGGTCATGTGGCCAGCATGACTAAGCCACTTCTGGCAAACCAGAGCAGCGCACGGAAACGCCGTTTACCTTCCCGCCGGAGCGGTACCTATTTATCTACTTGCACTTTGACGTGCTTTCGAACTGCTAGGTGGAAGTTTTTAATGTCTAATGCTGTATTGTTTTTAATATTCAGTTGGAAGCCGCCCAGAGTGGCTGGGGAAACCCAGCCAGATGGGCGGGGTATAAATAATAAATTATTATTATTATTATTATTAGTGGGCAGGAGCAGGGACTGAGCAACGGGAGCTCACCCCGTCGTGGGGATTCGAACCGTCAACCTTCTGATTGGCAAGTCCTAGGCTCTGTGGTTTAACCTACAGCGCCAACCGCGTTCCATCTGTATATCTATAATGGTGGCAAAATAGCCACATTCAGGCGTCCAGTGCCCTCAAGGGATTCTAAGTGTGTTAGGGAGAATGTGCAACGGTCTGGCCCTGCTGCCACTCCATATACATAGGCCAAAGGCCCATAGCAGGTCCAGGTATGTATGTAGACTCCCTATGCAATTTAGAAGCCCAATCATGTGGGCATCTAAATTGTATGGAGAGCATGAGCAGAGAACCTGCTTTGGCTCTTCCACTCATGGACCATGGTGGGACTCGGCTGTCAGGGATGCAATAGATGTGGTGGAAACAATGGGTTCAGCTCCACTCTCCCAGCCCACAGGATTGTATTCATGTTTGCCACGATGCCCAAAGAGGACTTATATAAATGTTGGTCAGTCAATCAAGATATATTAGTCAGCAAACCCTAATACTTATGTTAATGTATGCTGCTCTGGATTTGAACCCTGGAGGCATCTAAGGTACTGGGGTTAAATGCATTTGGCTAATATCTTTTTTAATCCACCATTTTTTACCCTGAAAGCCATCTCACAGGTTCACTTTGACTTGCAAAACTGCCTGGTAACATCCAAGAGAATAACTTGTTTTTAAAACATTTACTCTCAAATGGACAGTCTCAAGATGATTTGCAGCTTCAGCTTGCTTCAATGATTTATACATAGTTTGGGGACTCAGTCTGAATATTTTTTGTATATATTTGATACTGTAATATTTTAATGTTATACTTTTGTTTTGTTTTTACCTTGACTCCCCCCCCCCTTTCTTTTAAATAAGCCTTGCTGCAACCGGTAGTTTGGTGTGAGTAGACTAGGTCTCTAGCGACAGTTAAAATATAGTTTTGGCATTTGATTTGCAGATGCATTGAGTGAAGACTAGACACAGACTAGCGCATATATTTTTAAATTACTCTCTTCTGGCTCATTTTAATGGCAGACATAAGTGATACCTTCTAGACTAAGAGCAGGAACAGACAACAGTTTCTAAAGTCATGAGCATTGCTGGAGAAGCATTTTCCATGGGACAAGGCCTCATTTCATTTGCCCCACCCTCAACTAGGGTCCAGAGGTTGAGTCTAGCTGTTTTTGACTGGTTCTCTGTTTGGGAGTCTATATGTTATTTCCAGGTATGGATGGCATCTGATGGCAACTTTCACCTGCTAGAAGGAAACACAGCAGCATAAGAGTAAAGGTAAAGGGACCCCTGACCATTAGGTCCAGTCGTGGCCGACTCTGGGGTTGCGGCACTCATCTCGCTTTATTGGCTGAGGGAGCTGGCGTACAGCTTCTGGGTCATGTGGCCAGCATGACTAAGCCACTTCTGGTGAACCAGAGCAGCGCACAGAAACGCCATTTACCTTGCCGCCGGAGTGGTATCTATTGATCTACTTGCACTTTGACGTGCTTTCGAATTGCTAGGTTGGCAGGAGCAGAGACCGAGCAACGAGAGCTCACCCCGTCACAGGGATTTGAACCACCGACCTTCCGATCGGCAAGCCCTAGGCTCTGTGGTTTAACCCACAGAGGGAGGGGGATAATTTTCAGCTACTCCCCCCACCCCCCGCAGTGCTCTGTATGTTAAGTACTGGAATTTAATTCATTGACATTGTTAATGCTTCTATGTATTACTAGGTGTTTAAATCTGATCGGTTGGTAACTGAATTCTAGAGAGTTCTCATGGGATTGGCTAATGTTGATCACATGGGGGGTATCTAGTGAAGGAGAGACTTATGTGAAGCAAGATGACTGTCTTTAAGAATCAACTGTGAACACTGCTAAGTTGAATTGAGTGTTGGAGTGCTCCTTCTCTGCCTGAAAGAAAGAGAGCAAAGCTGTCGGAGAAGGTAAAAATGGAAATATCTCATAGGAGCTGCAACATATATAATTGAGATACAGAAGGGTGAAAGTGCTGAGCTCTGGAAAGAGAGGAAAATACAGTTGTTTGGAAGTTAAAAGAAGAGACAGTGAGCCCATGCTTGGAGAAGCATGTAAATATTATGTTTTAATTCACCTATAAGTTTCTGCAAGAAAAGTTTTTTGAATATTAAAATCTGGACATTGGGTTTAATTTCCAAGAAAGTGTGCCAGTCATATATGTGATTCGAGCTTCTCAGCTGTATTTTCGCTACCCTTTCATCAAAACTGTACCCCTTAAATCCTACTCCAGAGGGTTGAGGAACCCTCCAAAGCAAGTTTAGGGAGAGTGTGGGTTGCTGCAGGGGGCATTGCTGCAAATTGCCTTTATTCCCTTCTGGATATGGATTCTCTTCCATCAGCAGATGGTCACTGTTGGAGATCTCCTTTTGTGTTTAGCCCACCATTTTCTGGCATCAAGCAGAGACCTTTTCATTTGCTCAAGGTGTGTGTGTGTGTGTGTGTGTGTGTGTGTGTGTGTGTGGAGAAGAGAACAAAGTCCCAGCTCTTTCTTTTTCTTGTCTGCTGCCAGCATCGTTGGGATGCTTACTTCAGAGCGTGCATTTCTGAACGTTTTTATATTGCTGTCATTTCATGCCACCATTAGCCCTCTCCCAGCGTGCACTCGCAGGTTGCAGAAAGCTATGCACTCTCGTGATGTTAAAAACCTATCAGCGTTCGAAATACTTCTTACTACTGTTCCTAGGCTCCTCCAGCATCCCCCCCCCCACCTTGCAAATATTTACAAGAGTGGAGTAAAGCAAGTCCACTTTAATGAAGTGGATTTTACTCCTCTTAGAATGGGTGAGAAGAACCCAGTTTTTTGTGCTGAAGAAGATAATCTCCCACAGCCCATTTGTTTGAACACATTGAAATATCTGTAGATACGAACATTCATTCATTTATTGGGTAGGCAGATGCCTTTGGAACTGTCACCTACAGAGGGGTGGAAATGACAAGCCAAGCCAAGAGCAAGTGTCACATTTGACTAATAAACAACGATGGATAATGTCCTAGGTTTTTTTTGTGGGGTGGTTGTTAGTGGGGGTATCTATGCAATTACTGTGGGAGAATTAGGTTTTAAGCAATTTCACTGTCACAGCTTGCTCAATTTAATTACAGTTTATTCCAAAAACCCAGGAGGGGAAAAGGTGCTTCACTGTTTTGTTCCGTGAAGCGAATTCCACCCCACCTCAGCCTTTGCTTTCACCTTTTTATTGCCATTTGGCATGTGAAAATGATCTCGTACACCTGCGACGTGCAAAGCATCTCAGTCTTGACATTTCCGCCCCCACAATCAATGCCTCCCACCTCTGACGCTGGGGGGGGGGGGAGAGCGGAAAATATTGGTTTCTATGGACTAGGTGAAATAGGCATTTTTGGACCCCTTTCTAAACCGGTACATTCAGGAAACGGTATGTTGCCATTAAACTTGTCTGTCATTTCTTTGAACTATTTTAAACACAGGTTGCAAAAATCAAAGCACTGGGTTTCCCGATTGCACTCAACAGCTTTGAAGATCAACTGTGGAGGGAAAGGACCAATTCCCTGTATATTTTGGGGTGCTGATTCACATGTGCATGCCAAGGGCTCCCTGAATCTTGTAGCATCATTTTTCACTCCTTCCAACAGCACCAACTGGGTTGGGCTAAAAATAAAACCATTGAGAAACCATAGAAAGGTACCAGCATGCTCAGGGAACTCTGAAGCTCGCAAAAATAAGAAAGAAACCCCAAAGGGGGCACTCCACAACAACAATTAAAAAAAAATAGTCCAATTAGGATCCAACATGTCCAGCAGCCACATAATTTTGAGTGTCAGTTGGAAAAGAAAACTGGAGGGTAGGTGAAATGGAGTATATTGGGGTGGGGAGCATGGATAGCTGGCTGGAACCTTAAACAGGAGAACTCCTGTTAGGTGAGGATACACACTGCAGCATTTTGTTGCAGATTCTGCTTAAAAGAGCAACTTTAGAACACTGTTCGAATGCTTGGGAACATTAAAGTCTCCAAGTTATATGTTATCTTACAATCCTTACAACAGTCCGGTAAAGTATGTATGGACCTCTGAATATGTGCAGGCCTCCATCACATTGTCAGGGGTCCTCATCAGATTCCTAAATATATGGAAGAGCTGTCTATATGTAGAGTCCATTTTCATATTAACAACAGCAGTAGATGCACAGTGTTAAATACAGTGGTGCCTTGGTTCTCAAATGCCTTGGTTCCCAAACACCGAAAACCCGGAAGTAAATGTTACAGTTTTCAAAAGTGGGTTGGTTTTTTTAAGCCAAACGTCCAATGTGGTTTTCGGCTATTGTTTCAGGGGAGCCTGCACCTTAGTTTTCGAACATTTTGAAAGTCAAACGGACTTCTAGAATGGCTTAAGTTTGAGAACCAAGGAACCACTGTATTTGGCGCTTTTGGATTTGCTATTTATTTTGCGTTTTTGTTTTTGAGGCTTTTCGGTTAATTTGTTTTTGTGACTGTGTGGAACCCAGTTCAGCTGATTGATTGATTGTGTGACTGTGGAAATGGATAAAAGTCCTCCCTCCAAACAATGACCATCATCAGAGCAAGTAAGAAAATAATAATAATTTTAATTTCCATCATCTACAATACTGTCTTATTTGTTTTATAGCACAGTACATTGATTATTGCTTTTATTTTATGGATCAATGGTCTCGTTAGAGAGTAAAATTCATGTTAAATTGCTGTTTTAGGGGTTGTTTTTAAAAGTCTGGAACGGATTAATCCGTTTTGCATTGCTTTCTATGGGAAAGTGCGCCTTGGTTTGGAATGCTTTGGTTTTGGAACGGACTTCCGGAATGGATTAAGTTTGAGAACCAAGGTACCACTGTATATATACACTTTAGCGATACTGAAAATACTTAAACATCTGCTTAAACCACAGCAGGTTGCTCCAATATGCTGCTCTTGAGTCTTGTGTCACCATGTTGATTTCTGTGCTCCATTATCTGAAAATGACTGCCTCGAAGACAAAAGGCCCTCTGTGATTTGCTAATTATTTCTATTAGTTTAAAACAACGCTGGCTAAGGACAGGGGAAGCCAGGAGAGAAATCAGCTCTCCTTTTAGAAACAAGCTGAGGCCCTTGGTTGGTACTGGGCTTCCCGAGGCAGGAGGACAAGAGAAGCCACGAAGGGCATCTTACGGGCAGGGATGCTGTTTCAGGTGTCCGGAGGGAGGGAAAAGGGATTGCAGGAGGGCAGGGCTGGAGAATTTGTGGTCCACAAGTTGTGGCTGGGTTACATCTCCCATCACCCCAAACCATTAGCCTTGCTGTCTGGAGCTGAAGGGAGTTGGATTTCAATGACATTTGGGAGGCTACTGGTTCCCCAGCATGCCCTCCTACATACCTCAGACGAAAATAGGGACAACTCTCACTCCCTCACAACTGACCCTCCTTGATGCCCCATTTTTTGCCCCTGTCCCAGAGCATTTCCTGTCAGAAGAAGGGCGAGTTCCTACCACCACTTCACCAACGTGACACAGCACACACACCCTCTGCCATCCCGAGAAAACCCCGTAATCCTGATTTTATTTTATTTTATGGTAAGGTAAAGGTAAAGGCAAAGGCACCCCTGACCATTAGGTCCAGTCGTGGCCGACTCTGGGGTTGCGGTGCTCATCTCGCTTTATTGGCCGAGGGAGCCGGCGTACAGCTTCCGGGTCATGTGGCCAGCATGACTAAGCCGCTTCTGGAGAACCAGAACAGCGCACAGAAATGCCATTTGCCTTCTCGTTGGAGCAGTATCTATTTATCTACTTGCACTTTGACGTGCTTTCGAACTGCTAGGTTGGCAGGAGCAGGGACCGAGCAACGGGAGCTCACTCTGTTGCAGGGATTCGAACCACTGACCTTCTGATTGACAAGTCCTAGGCTCTGTGGTTTAACCCACAGCATAGATTAACAAAAGGAAAGAAAAAAAGCACACCGATAAATACATTTTAGAAAGGGGCAAAATTAGATGCAGATGCACAAAGCGTTTTCTTTTTTAATGAAGACTCCTTGAACTCTGCTTCCCCTTTCTTCCTGCCCAGGGCAGCCCTGTCCTCTGACTGCCCCTCAGAGTTAGCACATCATGGGGGTCTGTGTCGCGGTGATGACAGCTTCTCCTCTTCTTCACCTGCTCTCCAGCAGCCACTACAAGCTGCCCAAGGGAGGAGGCAAGCAGCGGCCATGGAGAGGCAACAAGATCGCAGCCGCTGTTGCTCAGGAGAAGCGCCGGTTCGTCCTCCTGGGGGGCTCGGCGGCAGCAGCACTGGCTGGGAAACAGGGACACTCTGGGATCATATCAGAAGCTGGGTGGCTTTCATAATTCTGGGACTGTCACTGGAAAATCAGGACATTTGGAGGGTACGCAGTAGAGGATGCAAAGATTGACAACCTGCTCTTGGAGATATTCCAAATTACCGTATTTTTGCTCTATAAGGCTCACTTTTTCCCTCCTAAAAAGTAAGGGGAAATGTTTGTGCGTCTTATGGAGCGAATGCAGGCTGCGCAGCTATCACAGAAGCCAGAACAGCAAGAGAGATTGCTGCTTTCACTGCGCAGTGATCCCTCTTGCTGTTCTGGCTTCTGAGATTCAGAATATTTTTTTTTCTTGTTTTCCTCCTCCAAAAACTAGGTGCATCTTGTGGTCTGGTGCGTCTTATAAAGCGAAAAATACGGTATATTGCAAAACAAAAAAAAGCAACAAGGGATTTTACCCAAACCTGGTCTGGCTCTTTTTCTATATATTTGCAAGGTGTTGCAGACTCAAATAGAAATGGGGGAGAAACTGGTTCAGTTTGCATTTTAGTATGAACCTATCTAATTTGGGTTTCCCCAATCAATACATGCATCAACATGCACCTGCCCATCAGGAGTTGCACTTGGAAGTTTGCAACACAGTTCTCCAGCGAGAACAACAATGTGTACAAAAATGCCATATGCTAGGGGAAATTGTGCATGTGTGCGTGCGCACACACAGTGTCTATTTGTGAAAATAATGTCAGAATGCATCATCTCAGGGGACGATGCTTGCACAAATGCATATGTTGGGGAAAATAAACAGGCAAATGCACACAACTTTCAATGAGGGCTTTTAAAAGAGTTTTCGAATCGGAGGAGCTGAACGTAAGATTGCAAAAAATGAGAAACAGAGGGTAACCAAAACTGACAGATGCGTCCAAGTTTGAGGCTTGGATTCCGGCAACAGGAGCCAGGCATCTCTCTTATGACTGGGATAGCACTCAGGTGCAAGGAACTTTGGGTCTGATCCCTGCTGTGACATTTGTGCAATTAGGTAATTTTAAACTTAATTCTAGACTCTGAGGTCTGAAGGAGGGGGGCTCCCTCTTTAGATAGCAATGTGCATTGCTTCACTTACTTCGAAATACTGCCTTGCTGCATCTGAGAACCTTCATGCTCATTTTGCAGAGCAGGAGCTGAGACGTTTGTCCCATGAGACCAGGGCCCTGCTCTGTCATGCTCTGTCCCATGAGACCAGGGCCCTGCAGGATTTAACTTCCTTCCGCAGGGCCTGTAAGACAGAGCTATTCCTCCTGGCTTTCAACTTGAACTTACCCTGATCTTTTATTCCCCTTCCATCCCTCCCCCTCCCCTTTTTATGAAGATTACCAGCTCTGGGATCCCACACCTAATTCTCCCCTGGTCTCCTCGCTGGCCCAAATTGGACTAATTTAGCCAGCTAGCCCTGGTGATCATCTAATGTTTATTGGATGGATTTCCCCCCTAAACTGATTTTTGAATTCTGAATTTATTGTTATTCACGTTTCATATTGTATTTTATAATGTTTGTTGTTGCATCAATTAAGTGTTTTAAATTTGTTGTTAGCTGCCCTGAGCCTGGTTTTTTGAACCGGGAAGGGCGGGGTATAAATAAAAATTTATTATTTATTATTACCTGGTGTAGACACTGCTTCTTATGAGCTAAAGCCCCGGGGCTAGCCCTTGTAATAAACGCGATAGCTTGCCTTGAAAAGAAAGCTGGCAATCAATCTTAATGGGTGTAAACACTTCTTCTAAATCACGGGATGTCAGTGAAACTACTTTCCTCCTGGCTTTAGGGGACGTTGTGTTCGCATCCTGCGCTCTAACTCTTGCTCCGGACAGGAGATTGGGCTGCATGACCTACAAGGACCTTTTACAGCGGCATAATTCTATTTAGAAAGCTGAGAATGACTGCAATTTGCAAGGGAAGCAACTTTTGAATTAAAGAAGAAAGGGGGCGGGGGGGGGCTGCCTTTACTCAAAGCTCAGATCTCCCCAGACTCAGATCTACGTTCCTTTGACCAGCCTAAAGTCTCACGAACCACTGTAGACAGTTAGTGTTCAAACGCTGCGGCGTCTGTAATTAGGGTTCGAGATAAACAGCAGAGCTTTGCATTTTATCAATTTTACATGGGGGTTGGGGAGAGGGGAAACCGTGTTTAAAAATATATGTGCGTATCAGCCTGTGGAACGCTTCACTGATGCTTATCAGAAGCTTATGCCAGAAGGCGCATCAAATGCCCACCAGAGAGAAAGAAGGCATAGTACCTTCATTAGCAGGAGTTTTCGGTTTAACCCTTTACCCTCATCATTTTTAATTGCTTGCTCTGTGAAGGGAGGGCGGGTGTCGAATTGGGGGAAGGCATCCCAGGTGATGAATTGATCAGTCCAGCGAGTTCGTTCATGTGCCGCATGTTGTATTCAAGAAGCGTGCAGAAGAACACTGCCTTTCCATAACTATGCATTTCTGAATCAATCCTTTTTGAAGCATTCATTCTACCGCGCAAACAGCCAGTCCCAAATATTTAATAATATATAATAATAATATTTTTTTATTTATACCCCGCCCTTCCCAGTTCAGAAAACCGGGCTCAGGGCGGCTAACAACAAATTTAAAACACTTAATTGATGCAACAAAAAACAGCATAAAACGTGAATAACAATAAATTCAGAATTCAAAAATCAGTTTAGGGGGGAAATCCATCCAATAAACATTAGATGATCACCAGGGCTAGCTGGCTAAATTAGTCCTATTTGGGCCAGCGAGGAGACCAGGGGAGAATTAGCTGTGGGATCCCAGAGCGGGTAATCTTCATAAAAAGGGGAGGGGAGGGGAGGAAGGGGAATAAAAGATCAGGCTAAGTTCAAATTGAAAGCCAGGCGGAATAGCTCTGTCTTACAGGCCCTGCGGAAGAGGTCCTACCCCACATACACACAGGAGCCAACTCCTAGGGGCCAAGGGGTCTTCACCCTCCCAATAAAATATTTGAGGGGGCCGAGCCCCCCAAAATTGATAGGCATTGCCATTCAAATAGTGTTCGTGCAAAGCATCATGTGATTGATTATGTGGGGCAGGGCTTACCTGCTCCCCCATATTTGATTCAAGTTGGCACCCTGCACTTAGACAGCCATCTTTGGAACTCCCTGCCTAATGAAATCAGTTCAGCGCCTTCATAGTACTCTTTTTAGCACCTGGTAAAAACCTTTCTGATTAGACATGTAGAAAATGCCATGTGGTTTAATCTGGTTTTAGCTTTTTGGTGATTTTAATTATCCTTTTGAAGATCCTAAATAGTTGTTTTTATGGTTCTTCACCAATAATTTTATTGTATTATTCTTTTTGTAGGCTGTATTCTAATCAAACGGTATATACTTGTTGTGAAATATAAATATGATAAATTCACATCAGCGAAAAAAAAAGGGGGGGAACACAGATTTGCAAGTGCTAATTTATGGGTGTATACACAAATTTATAAATGTTGACTATAAGCTAAATACAAATACGATACATCCCATAATATGGCATGTGTGCTGCCCAATCTGCTGCCCAGGTACTAACTGCTGACGGGCAGTTTAAGGCCTTTCTTCCTCTCCCTTCTCAGAGTTCTTTATTTTTAATCTGGACTTGGCATGTTAGTCCTTTAAATGAATTGCTCCATTAAACAGAAGGCTGTCCACTGACAACTCTTCAAATAGAGGACTAATATCTGTAAGGAAGGTCACATAGCCACTGTATGCTGACCCGCTTTAGAACTGATGTTCCAGGTCAGGTATATCATAGTTTGCTAGAACAGGAATGAACAATGAGCCTGAGTTCTCACAATCTTCCTTGAATCCACTGAAATAAGCAGCATAAATAAATAAATAAATAAATAAATAATAAATAAGCTAGGTTCACTGTAGGGTGCTCTCTCAGTGTGCAATGAGATGAGAAAGGGGCAGGAGACCCATCATTTGACAGTGGAATGGTCTCCCTCAGGAGGTTGTGGCCTCTCCTTCCTTGGAGGTCTTTAAATTCTATGATTCTATGACCTTCTGTATTTTTCTTTTAAAAAGAAAGCGAGAGGGAGAAGTAAAAATGATCCGGGTGGTGAATGTTGGATCAGTGGTTATTCAAACTCACAGGAGAATTGGAATGCTGAACTAGAATTATGATAGATCGAATATACAGAATGGGGAAACATACCGTATTTTTCCATGTATAAGACTAGGTTTTCCCCCTAAAAAATAATGTCCAAAATTTGGGTGCGTCTTATACACGGCGGACATCTCCCCCCATTTTCTTAAATCTGAGTCCCCCAAAATAGGAGGTATCTTATACATGGAGGCGTCTTCTAGATGGAAAAATATGATACATCACAAAAACGAGGTGCAAGGAGCCATGTTTCCTGTATTGTAGGGGGGGGGGGTAGGACTAGATGACCCTTCAGATACTTTCCAACTCCACAATTCTATGATTCTAAGCCTTCTCCAAAGAAGGCCTGCTTCCTTATTCTGTCTTGGGGAAAAAATGAGCCTACACTGCCCCCCACTTTCAGCCATGTATCTGCTCACCCAGCCTGTGATGCAACCCAGCGCCTGCATTAAGTGATACTCATTCCAGTAGAAGCAGAAGGCTTTTATTTTGTAAGTAAACACAAGACATTTAGTTCCCTGCCACTCTCCTGGGATTGGATTGTACGGATTACAAAGAGCTAATGATGTAGAGTTTAACGGAAGACACAAAAACTCAAAGGATAGGATTTAGCTCTGCTTTTGCCTGGGAGAACACATTTAGCTCCATGAAATTTTTATCACCTCTAAATGCACCCTTCTTGCAGGTAGAATCTTGGTGGTTGGGTTTTTTTTTTTTTTATTGCACTTGGAAAACTAGCTGGCAATCATCTCCTGGCTTCCTCTTTTTTCTCTTAACACAAAAACTATTGAGTCAGCAATAGGCTATTACTGTATTTTTCCATGTGACTCAAATTTTTGTGACTCAAAATTAAGAAAATGCACTGTGCGCTATCTGTGTATAAGATGACCCCTTATTTTAAACTTCAAAAATTTAGGAAAAATATAGTCTTATACACGGAAAAATATGGTATATTTGAAGTTTAGCACCAGTGTAAAAAAAATAACCTTTTGTTTATTATTGCAGGCCTATCAGGTTGTGGGAAAACCACCAACCCACAAAGTGTCTCAGCAATATGCCAATGGCTACCGATATGACATCCGGGTGATGGAGGAGAGAAAGGATGCAGTGAAAGGATGCAGCCGATAAAATCTGTGATCCACATCACATAGGAGGCTGCCTTAGGTTGAGTCATTTAGCTCAGCATTGACTGAACTGACTAGTAGCAACTCTCTAGGGTTTTAGACAGTGGGTTTTTCCAGCCCTTACCTGGAGATGTCAGGCACTGGACCTGGGACAGACACTCTGCCACTTACCTACAGTGTTTCTCCTTTTCCCAACTAGCTGCAATTTACATTTGCAGAGGCCGATCTGCAAAGGCCAGGGCTTGCCACCGCACAGCTGGAAGGCAGGCATTGGTGGAGAAGTCACAGGGTGCCCCACTCAACCATGGAGAACTGAACCTGCCTTTCCCTGCCACCAGATCAGCAAGACCAGTCTAATCCCAAGCAGGAATCTACTACAGGACGGACCCAGAAGATAAAATGAAAGAACGCTCTGCCTCATGAGACCAGGGCCCTGCGGGATCTGATTTCTTTCCGCAGGGCCTGTAAGACAGAGTTGTTCCACCTGGCCTTTGGTTTAGGACCAGCCTGATCCCTTCCCCCTCTTTCCTTTCCCTTCTGTGATGGAACCCCTATTTGGGGACTTCCCTGGCTTTTCTGGCCCACGTAGGACCAGTCTGGATATTTGGCCTTGGTGAAGATTTGACGTTTTCTCCCCCCAAACAGTTTTTGATCTGGGCTTCCACTGAAATGAGGCTGCATTTTAAGTAGCATTTTAATCTTGTTTTTAAGTTGTATTTTAATCAATTGTTTTTATACCTGATGTTAGCCACCCTGAGCCCGGTCTTGGCCGGGGAGGGCAGGGTATAAATAAAATTAAATAATTAAATTAAATTAAATAAGTAAATAAATAAATAAATAAATAAAATATACACCACTTATTGTCCCCTTTAGCTTCCAGTCAACACCACTCAAAACACAAGCTGGAAAAAGTGATATCTCTTTCATACTCTATGGGTGGTAAAAACTGTTCTTGTCTACAGGTAGAATCATAGAATTGTAGAGTTGGAAGGGACAGGGTCATCTAGTGCAACCCACTGTGATGCAGGAATCTCAGCTAAAGCATCCATGACCGATGGCCATCCAACCTCTGCTTAAAAACCTCCAAGGAAGGAGAGCCCACCACCTTCTGAGGGAGTCCATTCCACTGTCGAACAGCTCTCACTGTCAGAAAGTTCTTCCTGGTCTTTAGTCGGAATCTCCTTTCTTGTCATTTGAAGCCGTTGGTACCTTCTGGGGTGGGAGAAAACAAGATTTCTCCATGCGACAGCCCTTGAGACATTTGAAGATGGCTATCATCTCTCCTCCCAGTCTCCTCTTTTCCATGCTAAACATACCCAGCTCCTTCAACTGTTCCTTGTAAGGCTTGGTTTCTAGATACAGTGGTACCTCGGGTTACATACGCTTCAGGTTACATACGCTTCAGGTTACAGACTCCGCTAACCCAGAAATAGTGTTTCAGCTTAAGAACTTTGCTTCAGGATGAGAACAGAAATTGTGCTCTAGCGGCGCGGCAGCAGCGGGAGGCCCCATTAGCTAAAGTGGTGCTTCAGGTTAAGAACAGTTTCAGATTAAGTACGGACCTCCGGAATGAATTAAGTACTTAACTCGAGGTACCACTGTAGTCTCCTACCCTAAGGCAGCTCCTCACAAAAAAATAGGCCACAGGGTGAACCAGACTCAGAGAAACAAACACAAGGGCCAATAGAACCTGTAATAAGTCCAGATACCAACTGAGTCAACACAGCAAAGCACTTAGAGTGCTAGAGACTAGGGCTCAAATCGCAACTCAGCATCAAAGCTCATGGGGTGACCTTGGACCAGAAACTTTCTTTTAACCTAGTCTACCTCACAGGGTTGTAGTGAGGAGGAAATGGGGAGGGAGAGAAGCAGTACACCGCACTGAGCTCCTTGAAGGAAAGGTAGGATAGATAAGTAATAATAAATAAGTATCCACCCTGGTATAACTATCATGGGACCCAACAACATCAGCCATAGACCCAGGTTCAATTCCTGGCAGCTCTACTTTCCAGGTACAGCTAGGAGAGATCTCTGTGTGAAATCTTGAAGGGTTGCTGCCAGCCAGTGCAGACAATACTGAACCAGATGGACCAATGGTCTGGTTCAGTATAAGGCAGCATCCTTATGCAACATCTGCTTGTGTCTAGACTTCAGCTATAGAATTGATGCTTTTGAATTATGGTGCTGGAGGAGACTCTTGAGAGTCCCATGGACTGCAAGAAGATCAAACCTATCCATTCTTAGGGAAATCAGCCCTGAGTGCTCACTGGAAGGACAGATTTTTTTTTTTTTTTTTTAAATAATATTTATTAAAAGTTTCAAAAATACAGAAAGTAAAAAGTAAAATACATTTCAGATCCTTATTTTCATATATCCACTTTCTGGGACTCCCCCCTTCCCCCACCCCTACCATATTCCTTTTTCATGTTGTTAACTCCACAAGCTCTCAGTTCTAATTATAAACATAATTTGTTTAAACCATTATTCGAATTTAAGATTTCTACACTCCTCATCAATACCCTTAATAAAAAACCAAAAATTTCTTTCCCAGAGCCCACCCCATTTTCATTCCACAATTTCCCTTTTTTTAGTAATTAAGACACCCCACATAGTAGAAATATCAGAAATAAGAAATAAAAGATATAATAGATAAAACAAAGCCAGTTCAAAAAAAAAAGAAGTTGACAAGCCTTTGGATTTTAGTTCTCCCCCTCTGTCCCCGGTTTAATTTCCCCCTGACCACCAAACCATGTTATCCGCCTGGAATTCTTACAATCCATAAATCGCCTATTTCCCCCAACTCCTTGCTGGTTTTGTTTTGTTTTGTTTTTTTTTTTTTTTTCCTTTCATAATTATTTTTAAAACACTTAACTTCAGATCTTTAATAAAGCTCCCCCCATTGTTCCTTCCAAATTGTAGTCCAGTTTCCTCTTGTTCCGCTGCTGAAACGTTCTAATTCAGAAGCTTAGTAAGTCTGCAGGGATTATTGTTATTCAGGAACAAAAACTTGCGTTCAGTCCCTTCCTTTCTTCAATAGAAAATTCTATTGTCTCCTTTAGCTGAGCACCCTGTAGACAAAATATTATTTCCGTTTTGCAGCTTTCCCAGAAGATAACCAGTTCTGTAAAATTCCAATGGTATTTTTCCACTTACGACCATCTTTGTAATGTCCCGAAACTCCTCTAGGGGGATTGTTGTAACTTTGTTTTCTCTAGTCCAAAAGTCCGATTGTTATCCATATTTTCGCCATTTTGTATCCAAGTTTTAACAAGTTGTAACAAATTGTAACAAATTTAGCCAGCAAAGTTCTCATAATAAAATCCTCTCTGCTTTCCGACTTTGACAGCTACTTTGACAGCTGTCAAAATCTCCGACTCTTTTCACCAGGCTCTCTCTTCAATCACCCCGGTTCCCAGGGGGGGGGGGGTTACGTTTCTTCTCCCTCAATTCGTCCTCCAGCACAGTTCTTATGATTCCCCATCGTGGAATTCTTAATTTTTATCAGCAATACAAATCTTTTTGGACCTTGGTTTCCCCGTCCTTGTCTTGGAAGGTTTACAATAGGGGGGGGGACTGACTTCCTTTTTGGATCCCCCCCCGCTCGTGTCCAATTCAAAAAGAAATTCTTTTTTTCCTCCTTTTAAACCCAATTTTCAAATTACTCACGGGTTGTTGTTAAAAAGTCCGAATTTTCAATGGAAGAAGTCAGCGCTCTCCGCCGGATGGCATGCGGCTGCGCTCGGCAGGGATAGCAGAGGACTCAAAGCACCACGCTTCTCCCCGGCACCCGATCCGTAGCCTTTAAAAAGGCTCCTTCACGAGTCGGGAGGGCGCTGACGGTGCCAGCCGAGTCTCCATGTCCACGGCCCTCGTGGCCGTGGTTTTTAAGGGTCCCCGCATCGCCGGTGCGGTAGGACCCAGCCCCTGCCGAGCAGGCTCCCTCCGGAGCTCGGAGGGAGTCCGCCATTCGGCGATGGCGCCAACCCGGAAGTCCACTGGAAGGACAGATTGTGAAGCTGAGGCTCCAATACTTTGGCCACCTCATGAGAAGAGAAGACTCCCTGGAAAAGACCCTGATGCTGGGAAAGATGGAGGGCACAAGGAGAAGGGGACGACAGAGGACGAGATGGTTGGACAGTGTTCTCGAAGCTACCAGCATGAGTTTGACCAAACTGCGGGAGGCAGTGGAAGACAGGAGTGCCTGGTGTGCTCTGGTCCATAGGGTCACGAAGAGTCGGACACGACTAAACGACTAAATAACAACAGACTTCAGCTGCAGTTTCTGGCTGGACAGCTCCACTGCTGTCTCTCAAATCCTCACCCAGCCTGAAACATGCTCCTTGCTATGGTTGGACAGCTTCCTTGCCGTGCTTGTAAATGCACAACTCCAGCTCTCGATTGGTAAAGCACGTTTGCTTAGGAGATGTGAACAACTGCTATGTTTACTCCTTTCTAATCAAGACTATTGAAAATCTGGAAGAAATTTAACCAATTATATCTCCTTGGTTAAGCTCTCTCACTCTCGAGTCAATGAATCTTCTGCCTTCGTCAATATCTGTTTAGTAAACTGCATGCCAGAAGCTTTCTAATGAATACGATTAGCCTTACATGCAAACAGAAAAGTACTTAGGGCAAAACAAGGCAGTTTACACATCAACTTTGTCTCAAGTCAATTTTTCTCTTTTGGAGAAGTCAATAGCGGACATTATGCTGATGGTCTGAGAAGATCATTCTTTGGCTCACCAATTTTTTCCAGAGTTATTAAACAATATTTGCCCAATATGTCACGGGTTTGCAAAACAGGACCATGATTTAGCTTTGGATATTTATTCAAATGAAGCTAAAACCAATGCATGGGATACAAATAGCATGATAAAGTGCAGCTGTTATCATAAAGCACGCTTCGATTAAACTAGGTTGTACCAGCTCCAAGGCTGAGAACAATAGGTCCTGTGCTGCTAATAAGAAATTGAACCACCTGTGGCCTATTGTTTTAACTGCAGGGACCAGAAATATCTAATTTAGACTTGCATCTGAGATCATAAGAGAAAGCATTACGGTGACCCAATTAGGGATGGAGGAGGAAACTGCTTTTAAAGGATTTCTGCACAGAATTTTGTGCCTGATTGAGCCTTTCCTGCATTGGACCACCTCTTTCATCAAGAACCCACTTAATTTTGAGCTGCTTGCATATTGCCATTTTTATTTTATTTTAAAAGCCCGACTAATTATATGCAAAATTATACGCAATATATTATACATAAATAACATATAAGAGAGTTAAGCCCCATGTGATGCAATATTACTGCAGCATAATTTTGTAAGTAGCAATGTACAAGCATCTTTATAGTCATATGAACAGCTGTATGTATCTGTTTATGTCCTGGATACTTCAGGGAATCTGGTGTGCGTATTCATGTACAGCAGTAATGGGAGGAGATGGGGTGATCCAATTATCAAAGATCAGTGGTCTTATTTGACAGAGTTTCTCCTGATTCCTCCTGTCCTACCTTCCACAGTGTTCTAAGGACCCCCCAAACCATGGAACTGGATTTTTTTTGGTGGGGAGGCCAAGGGGTGGATAGCAGAAGGAATAGGCAACAATTCCTTTCCTCTCTCTTCTGCTGATGGCAGATTCTGCTGGATTCAAGAGCCTTCCATCAGCCCAGAAGACCATATTCTTGACATCCTGGCTTCCAAAGACATCTGGGAGGACTGCTGTTGGAGAGTAAAATCCTGAAACTAGACAGCTAAATCCAGCAAAGGACTTCTTACTCACCCTAAATCTGCCCATCTCCCAACGTCCCCCATTTGCCTGAAACCAGTTTGACTCAAACAGAGGTTGCTTAAAGAAAGAAGACTTATCTCTCACATTTGGGATGGGAGTAAGAGCACCCTGGAGAGGATGACTTCCATAGAGACTAGATGGAACCCCTGCCCCCGCTCCAAAAAGATGACTTATAGCAGCAATCAGGCACAAACTCATTCTGAATATGCTGGTTAAAGCAGCCTCCTTTCTCCACATAGAACTGCTATTTACCCTGCAGTCCTAACCCCACTTAGGAATGTGGGTGGCACTGTGGGTTAAACCACAGAGCCTAGGACTTGCCGATCAGAAGGTTGGCGGTTCGAATCCCCGCGACGGGGTGAGCTCCCATTGCTCGGTCCCTGCTCCTGTCAACCTAGCAGTTCGAAAGCATGTCAAAGTGCAAGTAGATAAATAGGTACTGCTCCAGCGGGAAGGTAAACGACGTTTCCGTGCGCTGCTCTGGTTCGCCAGAGCGGCTTAGTCATGCTGGCCACATGACCCGGAAGCTGTACGCCGGCCAATAAAGCGAGATGAGCACCACAACCCCAGAGTCACCCACGACTGGACCTAATGGTCAGCGGTCCCTTTACCTTTACCTAACCCCACTTAACTGGAGTAAGCCCCATTGAATTCAACAGGACCCACATTTGGAGAGGCATGGTTAGGATTACAGCCTGAGTTAGGTGTTTGCTTGGTTTTATGTCCTCCATCCTTTGCCCTATAACGGAAGCATTCGCTGTAGATTCTAAAAGGCTGATATGCTTAGGATCAATCATTCTGCCTCACTGGAATATAAAATGCATCCGGTCAGATGAAAAACGAACACACTGGGACAATTTTTGAGATGGAAACCATTGCGTTGCAGTAGGTTAGACACCTTATTAAGGTTCCCCGCCCCCCCAACCAGACGAAAAAACACTTTCTAACCTACCTGCTCTTATGCATATATCTATGACAATCATTTGTGGCTTAAAATGAGGGGAAGAGCCAATTTGTATAAAGATCCATTGTCTAGTGGTCTGGAGATGATTCCTGCTAACCACTGAAATCCAGGTAAGTGAATATTTACAAGCCTGTCTCACGACATACAATATTTAAACACAATGTTAGCATATGCACAATGGATCTAGGCCAGAAGTTGCTACAGGAAAACTTCTAGGACACCACTCTGCCTGGCCATCTGCCCTCACTAAGCCTCTGAGCAGCTGACAACTCACTTTTGCTTTATTATATGACATTCGATGTCTACTTTCTGCAACTGCTCAGTTTCACCTGCACTGCTCTCCATGCCATCCACCCTTAAGCAGGGGCATACTTTGGAAACCTCTCACAAAATGGCACCCTACGCAGGGCCAAAATTTGCCACTCCCAAATAGATTTCCTGATGGTTCTCCTCTCTAAATCCAGCACTGCTTTACATACCTTGAGGTGCTCACACGTTCAGTAAGTCCTCAACTCTTGCGGCGGTTACATTCTGGGGGTCATGCCTAAGGCCCAAATTGTGCAGTCAGAAGACATTGGGTGCAGTGACAGGTCGGATTGCCAAAGTCTTTTTCCCAGATGCTGGTCCCCTTTCTTACCCCTTTTTATTCTTTCTTTTTTTTGCCAAGTGCATATAGCTGAATGTGCACAAGCTGAATGTGCATAAATTGTAAGCTTACCTTACTGTACCTGTGAGTCCACCCCTAGGTTTTCTGTATTAATTAGTGCTTCACAACAAGGGGGTGACTGTGCGATTGCGGCGCAATCATTACAGCAATAAGAAGGCATGGAATTAAAAAAAAAAGTGATCCAGCTTAAAAGGGTGTGAAATATACGATACTCAGAGTTGAGTATGAATTTCATGCTCTTTATTCAGCTCATAGCAGTGGCGTAGCGTGGGTTGTCAGCACCCGGGGCAAGGCAAGTAATTTGCGCCCCCTAACCCGTGGATTTGCACCCCCTAACCCGTGGATTTGCGCCCCCTAACCCTAACCCACAGAAGTTGCGGCCGGTGCGGCCGGCACCCCCTGCACCCCCCACGCTACGCCACTGGCTCATAGTAGCAATGAATGAAACTTTCCCCAAAACGTCTAGCTAGATATACATTATTTACACAATGGGCCCTGCATGATTGGCTAATTCCGGGCTGCTCCTGTAGGCCAATCAGTTTGCAGATTCACTTCCTCCAGAAGCCTGATTGGCTGCTCCTGCAGGCCAATCAGGTCGCTGATTCACTTCCACCTGGAGCTGGACTGGGTGGCTCCTGCGGACCAATCACACTGCTGCATTCTGCATCCTTTTGTTCTAGGGTTCAGCTCAGTACATAACAGGGTGCTAGCTTGACACATGTTTAAAGGCTCCATTCAGAAGTGTTAGCTCTTTGCAGCAGAACCATTCGAAAAGCATACATGCTATTCGTGCTCGCCTGAGGGATATTCTGTATTCCAACCCACCTCAATCAAAAGGTGGGTTAGAAGATTTGGGAAATACGTCAGCTCTCCCCCAAACCCTTTTTTCCCCCTTTTCGGACAATTCCCCTTTAGTTCTTGATTCTATTTACAACCCCAAAACAAATAATTCCACATTTAATATGGCTGCCTGAAAACCTAAAACTAGAACATGCCACACTGTAACATTTTGTTGCAGCCCTAGGATTATTATTTTTTAAACCATTCATCACCGGTGCTCAAACATGCTTTCCTTAAGTTCCTTTTTTTTTTTTTGCTGACCAGGCTTATCACATCCTTATGCAGCAGCAAGGTTGCATTAAATGGTTATCCCGGCTGCACCTTTCCCAGCAGGTAATTGCAGCCTCCTTCGTTATGGGTGAGTCTGCAAAGGAGATAAGGTGCTCCGTGGGTTGTCAGACCACACAATTTACACCCCAGTAGGCTATATAACCCGTCTATGGTCCTGGAGCATGGCACGTGGAATCACACCACCTCCTCGTTAGAGTCATCAGGTTTACCGATAAACTAATGAGATGCTTTGCAATTAAAGGTTTCAGCTAGCAGGGAAGCTCTTTTTGCCTTCGCTCAGGCCAGCCTGGGTGCTTTCCTACCTGCCAATAAATAATCCCACACAGCTTCTGGCCTTGTTGCAGGGCTTTCCATGATTAACTCTGCATAAGTTGGCCCAAATGACCTCATGGATTAATCAATGTGTTCCGTCTCTTGGAGAGCAAAGTTCAAGCTGTAGGAGCTACCTCCGATAGGGCTGCGTGTTTTAATTATGACTGGAGTATGAAGTAAATAAATCCCAGTACAGTCAATTTGTCAGTAAAAAGAAAAAAAAGAGAAAAAAGTCTCCCGTTTTGCCATTGTAGCACTAACGATTTATTTTTATTTGGAAAAGCACAGGCGTTTGCTAATATATTTATAAAACTGAACATTTCAGACATCAATATATGTACAGGAGGCTGGCTGCAGATGTAAGCTTTGCAAGCAAATGGTAACAGCAATGCTTCAGAGGTGAATAAAATTAGGTAAAATATGAACTGCCCGCATCTAGACAGACAGCTCAAGGCCTGGCTGTTTATTATGTCCATGACAGGCATCAGAACTGAAATGGATTTGCTTCAAAAGCTGTAAAATTTGACGTAAAGTCTCTTTGAATATTCAAATATTCACCACATGTTTGCTAGCTGAACCAGGCAGCCCGCCATGTTTAACAGCAGGGCTTATATATGGTTGTTGGTTTCTGACAGCATTCGCTAGATGGATGACATGCAGCGGTGCTTTGAAATGGATGGTATTTGATGGCTGGCATGCAATAGCATGCAGTATTTAGCTAAAAGAGATCCAGTAAGGTCTCTCCCCAGCCTGCCCTCTCACCCAACCAGATGGGAGGTCAGAGAAAAATCCCCGGCAGTTTGAGACTTGGTCTTCAAAGCATCAGATTAGGGTGGATGCTTTGGTTTAGGGAATTACAAGCAGTTCCTAGGCACTTCATTCCTCATCCCCACCAGCTTCCCTGCTTTCTTTTCTTCCAGTCTCCCAGCAGCCCCTATAAAAGGAAGCACTTGGGATGAACCTCCTGTTATTTTGCTTTGTTTTGCTTCATCAACCTTAGCTTTCTTGCTTTGCCAACTAAATCCTTGGCTTTCCCACTCACCCTCCGGACACTAAGAGAAAATAAGTAAACACACACCCATAGGCACGACAGCCCAAGTGTTTGGGGGCTGGGGTTCACAAAATCAAATCGCCAAAGAGGCACACAGAAGCATCCTGATAAGTTTCTCCCCCCGCCCCACAACACCTTCCTTTAATTTACAATTTGAGATGAACCGTTTGGCAGCTCGAAACGCCTGGCACCGCGTCAGCGTCGGTTTGCTGGGGCTGAATCCAAACACGAACCTGAACTTTACCAGCTCCGCTCGTTTTTGTAAACAGATTCCCTTTGCCTGCCAAGCGCTTTCCGAAAGGACACAAAAGACGGTGGCTCCCCCCCACACACACGCAAAGGGGGGGGGAGATGCACAGCCCTCAGCACACATTCTTTTACTTAATTAAAAAAAAAGAGAGAAAAAGCAGGAGAGAGGCACTTCATCATTTGAGTTTCGTTGAGAAGCATGGCAGCGTTCCTGCTGCAGCTTCAGTTGCGCCTGCGCCATCCAGCTGCACCCAGAAAGGTTGGGATAGAAAACATACAACTGGGCAATATTCAAAGCCCACTTCTGCCAAATGGTACACCTGCAGCCTCTGTGGACTTCCTGGTGTTGGTGTGGGAGTCTGGGAGCTAAGGTGTGCTGCCTTGAAGATCTGGAACACAGCTTGATCTGGTAGGGGGGCCTTTCCCCCCCTCCAGTTTAGGGATGGTAAAGGACATTGATTTGGTTCGCATTTCAAGGTGAACCTGCCTCATTTGTGCTTTCTGATACAGTATGCCAACCTTTCTCAAACTTGGGTGCCAAAATGTTGTTGGACTACAGCTCCCATCATCCCTGACTACTGGTCCTGGTAGCTAGGGATGATGGGAGTTGTAGTCTAACAACATCTGGGCATCCAAGTCTGAGAAAGGCTGCAATAGGCTAAGGGAAATGCAGCCATCCTTCGAAACTCACACTTCTCCAGGTTTTGCTATTCTCCAGATAAGTAATGTGTGCATAAAATGCACAGAAAAAATGGGAACAGAAATGTATGCATCAGTGAAAGTAACATATAGTAATGCATTGTACAAGGATAATAATAATAATAATAATAATAATAATAATAATAATAACATATTTATTTATTTATACCCAGCCCATCTGGCTGGGTTTCCCCAGCCACTCTGGGCAGCTTCCAACAGAATATTAAAATACAATAATCTATTAAACATTAAAAGCTTCCCTAAACAGGGCTGCCTTCAGATGTCTTCTAAAAGTCTGGTAGTTGTTTTTCTCTTTGACATCTGGTAGGAGGGTGTTCTACAGGGCGGGCGCCACTACCGAGAAGGCCCTCTGCAAAAGTGTTTATGTGCCAGGAGATGCACACCTACAGAGTCTCAGGTAGCTCACGTAGCTAAGGTTTTAGGCTCAGACCAAAATTTCAAATTTCAGAGACGCCCTGTGCAATGCCAAAATTTGGCACCCCTGCCTCTTGGCTTCAATTCAACATCATTGCTGTGGTACCCCCTGTGGTTCCCCCAAGGCTCCATGCCCAGTGAAATACAACAGTTCACCCTCCTCAAAATCTACCTCTGACTCCGCTCCCATAGTCCCTAATACAGGCATGGAGACTTGTGGTCATCCAGTTTTGTGTGCCTTCAATCACAAGTCTGTTCTGTCCTGTTTTCTGAGGATTTCTTTTAACAGTTGCGAAAAATTCTCCTTTATACTGTTACCTGTTTTTGTTTGCACTTGCCCATAAAATAAGCATTTTCTATGCATTTCCCCCAAAATACATATTGTGCACATTGTCTCCCTCCCCCACCAAAACTTATGCGTCATTGCATGCATTAAAACAAAAACTTCATTGCAAAATTCAGACTGTGCAATTTGATTGTTATCTGATTGTTACAACCCTGGAAGCTATGAATTAGGTCAGTGCACTTTAAAACCCAGACTGAATGGAATTCACCTCTATCCTAAGAGATGAGGGGAGTTGTAGTCCAACGACATCGGCAGAGCCACTGTTTCACCATCCTTGCCCTAATGAGTGTTATGTTCAGCAAGGCTGAACGTATGGAATATCAAAAGTTTTGCCTCAATTTGACAGGGGCTTAATTAAAAAAAGGAGCAGCTCATTCAGCTTTTAGGGTGGGGCAACTGACCCTTGAAGCTTTCCTGCTGCAGCTGCTTCCAGTGGCAGCTGAGAGCTACTGGATCTCAGGTAGGTTTTGTCCCAACACCCCAAAATTTGTCCCCTGAAGAGTCCCAACCCTTTACACAACCTGCGAATGAGATCTCAAAAAGGGTGTGTAAGGGTGTGTCAGAAAAACCCTGCAATGTGCATTGATGGTGTTGCAAAAACGACAATGCAGAAATAATTGGAGTGGATTGCAGATCCTGCTTCCCTTTGGCTGAATCCTGTTTGTTTCTTTTCTGTGTGTTTTTAAAGAACGTAACTGTTCTGCTGTCTTTGGGAAAATCCTCCCTTGCAATTGCTTTCTGAGCAGGAAACTACATATTTTCTTGCTTCAAATTGTTGTTGTGTGTTAAAGCTGCCCTCTTTCTGGAGTGCCTGAGTTGCACAATACACCCAGATTGCGGCGGATATTACAGGTTATCAGAACACCCTGCTGGGTGCATGATTGCTTGGACAACCCCGTCACATCTGTGCTTTGCCTTCAGAAAGCAGCCCAGGGTCAGGGGGCCTCTCTCCCAGCACTGCACACTGCCGAGTTGCGGTTTATCAGACGGTGCTCTTTGTCCTGAGGCACCAATTGCCCATCATTTGTTTCACATCAGGCTTTTGCCATTAGATATTGCTGTCAACGATGGGCATTTCTCCCGAGCTGTCAATCACAGGCAGCACAACTTTAGGGGATATGCGCAGATCCTCCAAGCAAATCACCTAGCATTTGCTCACATCTGTTGAAGACCTTTCTTGTAGAGCTTCTTTAAACTGAGTCGGAATACTGGTCCATCTAAGGTCACCGTCATCTGCTCTAACTGGCAATGGTATGCCATGGTCATCTTGTTGTTGTTGTTTAGTTGTTTAGTTGTGTCCAACTCTTCGTGACCCCATGGACCACAGCACGCCAGGCACTCCTGTCTTCCACTGCCTCCCACAGTTTGGTCAAATTCATGCTGGTAGCTTCGAGAACACTGTCCAACCATCTCGTCCTCTGTGTTCCCCTTCTCCTTGTGCCCTCCATCTTTCCCAACATCAGGGTCTTTTCCAGGGAGTCTTCTCTTCTCATGAGGAGGCCAAAGTATTGGAGCCTCAGCTTCAGGATCTGTCCTTCCAGTGAGCACTCAGGGCTGATTTCATTAAGAATGGATAGGTTTGACCTTCTTGCAGTCCATGGGAGTCTCAAGAGTCTCCTCCAGCACCATAATTCAAAAGCATCAATTCTTTGGTGATCAGCCTTCTTTATGGTCCAGCTCTCACTTCCATACATCACTAAAGGGAAAACCATAGCTTTAACCATACGGACCTTTGTTGGCAAGGTGATGTCTCTGCTTTTCAAGATGCTGTCTAGGTTTGTCATTAGGCCAGAGATATTTCCCATGACATCAGAAGATAAGAGGACCCTGCTAGATCATTCCAAAGACCCATCTAGTTCAGCATCCTGTTCTCATAGTGGCCAACTAGCTGCCCCTGGGAAGCCCACAACCGTAAAACCATTCTCTTCACCTGCAACAGGTATTCCAAGGCATATTGCCACCAACTCTGGAGGCAGAACTACTGGAGGCCCAGCTACTTGAGATCCTTTAACTCAGAGATGGAAAACCTGTAGTCCTTTAGACTGTTGGACTCCCAACTCCCACCAGTCCCTACCAGCGTGGTCAATGATCAGGGAATGATGGGAATTGTAGTCCAACAAGAGTGGGAGAACTGTTCTGCCAACAGTTTCCTTCTTTCTGTAGTCATTTTCCAGTTTCTCCACCACCGAGCTTTAACCCTCAACATACACACAACGTTCTTCTGATTCAATGCAGCTATTAGTATTGTTGTCATTGTTCCTAGTTTCCAGAAAGCATAATGATGAGCTTGAAAGCGTATGAGTTCTGGGCAGCATGGATGTCAGAGAATTCCAACCAAAACAGGCATGGGAGTGCTAATTGGTGATGTTTGATTTTTTTATGGAAGAGAAATTAATCCAGCGAATATTATTGCTTTTTGAAGTTGTTTCAGCCTACGAATGATGTGTCACTGATTATATCCCTCCGCCCCATTTGCTTTGAGCTTCCTTTGCATTGAAATAAACGGGGCTGCAATAATGCAGTGACACTGTAATTTATGTAATTAATTACATAACTTGCATAATTTTGCCACAGCAGACAGCGAGACAAATATTGTAGGTTTCAGCAGAAGGTGAACTGCAGTGGAATGGAAACAGTGTTGCATGCAATGCATACAGGGTGGAAGAGGAAGTGATGCCTCTCTACACGCTTAATAGTCCTTTGGGGGTCAGTGTTCTGTGTTCTGCATGGCTCTTTGCCCATCCATTACCAGCAGATGCAGAACGAATTGTGCGAATTGGAATGTACATGAAATCTCTTAAACATCTCACAGAATCCCCCTTCTCTTGGCGAAGAATTGAAATCCTGGCACACAATTTTTTTTTAATAAAACACACACACACAGAAAGCATGTCTCCTTGAGGACTTAGCAGACATTCAAATGCAGTCAAAAACCATTGCTCTCCTACTGATTACACCAGTATGCAGTCTTTGCTGTCCCTCAACTGTTATCCATCAGCTCTGCTAAGACAAGCCAGATTGCTTGCTTGCTTGCTTATGTATGTATGTATGTAGTATGTATGTATGTATGTGTAAGCATGTGGGTTGGGAGTGTCTTGTTCCAATTTCATTTCAGATGGGCGGGGTATAAATAATAAATTATTATTATATTATTATTATGTAAGCGTCTCTGGGAGTCTTTTTGGCTGATAAGTGGGGTACAAATGTTACCAACAAACTCAGCATTTAAAATCAATTTTGTTGAGCGAGTCACCCAAGCTCTCAAATGACACCAACGTTGGTTTGCTGCCAGCTATTGATTATTTTTCGTTTGCTGCATTCTTTATTTTTATTTTATAATGAACAGAGGGAGGGGGAATAAACGAAGGGAGGATTAATGGCATGCAAAGGATGCCCGCATGAATCATTCATTGCATGTTGTTTTGCATACCTTACACTTCGGGAGGGGTATAATTTCGCACGCCAACAAAAAGGCCCGCTTTGCAGTGCTCTGCGTTTTCCCTCAAAAATTGCAGGTGCGTGAGCGCGCTGCTCCCAGACTCTGTCGAGTGACTGCCTCCTCGCTTGCCTCCTCTTCCATCTTTCAGAAACACTGACATTGCTACATTCATCCTGCTGCAGCTAAGGGCCATTTCACACATTACAGAGAGACAAATCTAAGTTTGCCACCGACTGTAAACGCAGCAGGAAAGATGCTGGCAAGCGGGACTCCCTGAGGAGTGTGCTTGCATGATGCATGCCTTTAAATTAAAAACACCTCTTTGTTGCATTCACACTTAACTCAGTTGGAGCTTTTAGCTTATTTGGCAGTTGTCAGGTTTATTTAGATGCTTGTGGTTGTTGTTTTTTTAATCTGTACTTTACATATATATCTATTTTACATATTTCTTATTTCTTTATTGCTGTAAATGCACATTTCTTTGCTGTCGGATGCCTCAAGTGCTCAGAGAAGAAAAGTGAAATAAAAATGGAAACACAAAATTGTTTATCAATTTATGTTGTTGTTGTTCAGTCGTTTAGTCGTGTCCGACTCTCCATGACCCCATGGACCAGAGCACGCCAGGCACTCCTGTCTTCCACTGCCTCCCGCAGTTTGGTCAAACTCATGCTGGTAGCTTCGAGAACACTGTCCAACCATCTCATCCTCTGTCATCCCCTTCTCCTTGTGCCCTCCATCTTTCCCAACATCAGGGTCTTTTCCAGGGAGTCTTCTCTTCTCATGAGGTGGCCAAAGTATTGGAGCCTCAGCTTCAGGATCTGTCCTTCCAGTGAGCACTCAGGGCTGATTTCCCTAAGAATGGATAGGTTTGATCTTCTTGCAGTCCATGGGAGTCTCAAGAGTCTCCTCCAGCACCATAATTCAAAAGCATCAATTCTTTGGCGATCAGCCTTCTTTATGGTCCAGCTCTCACTTCCATACATCACTACTGGGAAAACCATAGCTTTAACTATACAGATTTATACTATACGGATTTATCCATTTATAGGCTGCTTAATTACCAACATTTCTTCGTGGTGCACGTAAAAATGAAAAAGCAATGGATAAGATCAATTAGAAATGATCCTAGCAACAGAACAGTCTTTGCAATGCACCTGAAGTTCAACATAGAGAGGGACTGTCTAATCTCAGCCTGGAGGGAGTTCCAGAGATACAGGCCCACAATTCTGAATGCCGTGAATATGAGCCATGCATCTGAGCCATGGGGGGGATCACTAACAGTGGATCCCCCAGAGATCCCAGTGAATAGGCAGGGATCCTTGAGGCATCCTAGTTCTAAGTTGTTAAGGGCCTTGTAAACTGATACAAGAATGTAGAATTTGGTCCAATCAACTAACACTTTAAGGCAAGCTCCATTCACTTTGAACGATCAAACCCGCAGATCACGTCAGGATCCTGCCTCTGGGGTGAGCATCCCCCTCCTGGCCCATCACTTTGGATGGGCATTGCCTGGAAAAGCAGGCGGGAATGGGTTTATAAAATAAATTTAAAAAACAAGAGAAATCATTGCAACCACTGACAGTGATGCAGAGGCATACAGAAGCTACAGTTGCATCCTCACTAGAGCTTGCAGTTCAGGTTCTCCCCGATCCTCACAAAACTCCAGCCAAGTTTTCAATGTGGTCTCTATACGTTTCAGTGGAAGCAACGTGAGCAACTGCATCATGCTGGAGTCA
The DNA here is from genome assembly GCF_964106645.2 of Podarcis pityusensis. Lineage (NCBI taxonomy): Eukaryota > Metazoa > Chordata > Lepidosauria > Squamata > Lacertidae > Podarcis > Podarcis pityusensis. The sequence goes on from NC_138030.1 coordinate 11,017,610, forward strand.
AGGCATTTCTGAATAGATGCCTTCTCTTTATATAGCAGGGCCTTTTGGTTGGAAAACGTGCACATTTATTTGCAACCGATGAAGACTTTCCCGATTTAAAACTCAGTCTGCCTATCTATTTATCCATCTAACTACTTTGCCTATCTTCTCTACATACACATAACTGAATATACTCAGAACCCATTGATGTAGTTGCAGATTTTGAAGCGTAGTAACTCATCATACTATCTTACTTTGATTCAGACCACTGCTCCATCTAGCTCGGCATTGCCTAGCCCAGGCATGGCCAAACTTGGCCCTCCAGCTGTTTTGGGACTACAACTCCCATCATCCCTAGCTAACAGGACAGGTCAGGGATGATGGGAACTATAGTCACAAAACAGCTGGAGGGCCAAGTTTGGCCATGCCTGGCCTAGCCTGACTGGCAGTGAGAGGTTGCAGCTCTCCAAAGATTTCCTCCACCTTTTCAAAGTGTTGGCGCTGACCTTTAAAGCCCTAAACGGCCTCAGTCCAGTATACCTGAAGGAGCGTCTCCACCCCCATTGTTCAGCCCAGACACTGAGGTCCAGAGACAATTCATCTTGCCTTGGCCACAAAATACTGCACCAGCTGAAGTTTCCGGTTATATCAGCTGAGCAGGGGTAGGGCAGATCACAGGGAGAGGAGTTTTAGTATCCCATCCCCACTGACCAGCTGATCAGTTAGCAATTTTGCTGTGGCAAAGAGGAGGCTCTGTGTGTTTGGCCACACATGCACGGGTTTTTGGTCTGCGCCTGTTTGTGTCTGTGAGATAGGGTGTGAATACAGCCACTTTTGCAACCCCCATTGCTGATGCAAGTTGTTCTAGAGAGAATGTGAAACCCCCCCACCTCAAATCTTTGACATTCTCCCTGGTTTTTGGAGTTCTGCTTGATTATATCAGCTCATAACGCATCTCCCATAGGGATTTACACCACTGGAGTTTATAGTTTCTGCAGCAGCTATTAAGGAACATCTCCATCTACAGAATCTCAAGCTATAGGGAATTAGGTTTGGGGAAAACAAGACCAAGCTGCTGTCTTACCATTCAATGTTTCAAGACAGGAAAGCTGCCTCATCAAAGCAGATTTAGGACAAAAGACAGAGGAGGCCAGAGGAGGAGGAAAAGGATCAGCCAGGAAGGCCTCAGGAAGATTTCAAGTCAGACACGATCCCTACTGAATTGCGGTGATCTCCCGACACACATTCCACTCCCTCTCTAGGGCTGAGAAACTAAATTGCATCTGCTTATAACCACATATGAAGCCATCCCACAAAACCTTAAAAAACTAACAGAGTTGCTACTTTGGGGATGGTTTGCCTCTTTGGGTATTCAAGTGTTCAAGTGGGAAAAGGATCGTTTAAAATAAAAATGATATAGAACCATTTTTAGGCTTCTCTCGTTTATCAGTATGTTGCTGTGTTTATACACAGTATATCCTCTCCAGGCATGCCATCCCTTCAGGGGTGAATATGTCCCTCTAGATCTCTCAATATGGCCCCATGGGCTTTCTCTCTAGGTGTCACTCCCCTCTCCCAAGGCCACACCTTTCACCTGCCCTGCTTCCCCCACCCCTCCTGGAGAGATTTTGCCTTGCTGGAATGTGGCCTTGAACTCTGATTGTGCCTCTTGCTCATCCAGATGGAGGATACAGAGAGGTGTGTGTATGAGCATGTAGAAACTAGCTGGTTGGCATCCATCTGTCTCGGGAGACAATGCGGGGTGAAGTCAAACGGTTAGAAGGTTGCAGCACCTGCTGTGTCTGTAGACTTATAACTGCTGCCTCCTGTGTTGTTTTTGCTGTGTTTGTAGTACCAAAGTGACCTCCCCAGGGTGCAAGTCTGGGCAGGTCCTGTATGGAGGTCCTGGGATGCCCAGACGAGAAGACCCCTCTCTCAGTCTCACTGATGTGGTCCAAAGAAAAGCAGAGCACCAGGTTGGCTGCAGGAGTTGCTGGAAGGAGGCATACAAGACACCATCCAACCACCATATGGCTGGCACTCCAGATCTGTGTAGGGTTTACTCTATAGCCTTTTCTTCTCCTGAAGATGTCCCACAAGGCATATAGGCGCATTGCAGGAGAGGTTTAGGATCATCGTTTTCCTTCTCTGAGATGGGCTACCTTCCCAGGTTGATGAGCCCCATCTGTCCCTCATTTCCCTCTGCAGCATATACAGAAATCACCTTCTTGACCGTTGGACCCACTATTGGTGTCATCCACTTCACCCACCAGAGCCTGTCTTCACTTGCAGGTAAAGTCCCTAACTCACCGATGGTTTTGGACCACCGGCTATCCTCACCTAGCTTAGCCTGCTAGTCAAAGCTGTTCCCAGGGTGTGGCCATTGTCACATGCTGACAACTTCTAGGAGCCACAGGTGAGAGCTGAATGCAGGGCGGAGGCCAAAGGTGGACAGAGTACCCCAGAAGAAACATGACATGTCCCTCACCAGAGATACTGCTGTAGAAACTGGCCTACTGTACAAAGGTAAATTTCACACCATTGCTCTGCCCACTTTTTTCTCTGACATGTGGCCCCCAGAAGGTTGCTTCCAAGGGAATTTGGCCCTCAGGCTGAAGAAGGGTTTCCTACTCCTGTTTTGTTGGTTCCCTCTCCCTGTCAACATTTAAATGGTAAGCTCCTTGGGGCAGGGAGCTGGCATTTCTGTCCATGCCACCGTCTCAACTTTAGAGAGTCTCAAGCTCTGTGTGAATTGATGGTGCTGTTTAAATAATAGATAGCAATAGCAGCAAAAGCATATTTTAATCGTACTTGAAGCAACAAAACAAGCAGCTTATGCCTGCCTAGAAGGGAAACAACAACAAAAGTGGTGAGTTGATGGCAACACATATATTGCTTGCTTGCAAATGTAAAGCAGTTATGTCTGAGATCACATTAAGATGCTAAGACGACGGAGGCCTTGATCATTAATTTTGGATAGTGCTGCCCATTAAATTATCTCTGGGAAAGCTCTCTGCGCTTCACCTCCACTCCCTTCCATCTCAGGGATGCTGAAAGCAAACACTAATTGCTGATTCCTCTCCACCTTCCCTAAAATACTTGGGAGGAGGGTGTGGATGCATGCGCGAGTGCATGGGTCCATGTGGCAAAACGGAATTGCAACGATTAGCAGCACCCATATCATTAGGAGAAACTATGGAGGTCTTTTGTTAATCATTCAGAAATAATATGATAAATATGCAATGCAGAAGTGTTTGCGGAATAAAACATGATAAAACTAAGTGGTGCAAGATTGAACTTGTCTCAGAGAGAGAGAGAGAGAGAGAGAGAGAGGAAAAGAGGGGTTACATTAACATAATAGAATTCAGTGCAGGCGGCCATCTGTTTTAATTGAGCAAGCTTATTCGTACAATGCTCTGCACCGCTAATCTTGTTTAGATTAATGTTAATGTTCTATTAAAAGGCAGTTTATCATCTCACAATGTGAAGTTAAAATAAGCACACCCAGATTCTGCCGTTAAGGCAGAGGGAGAAAATGGATAGCTCATTACCCAGCTATTGATCTCCCTACAACACAACTATTAAGGCTGGGAAGTTTTGCTGGAAAGTAACTCATGATCTTCTTCCTTAAGGTTGAGTGTAAATGAACACAGATGAAAAGTTTGGCTTCCCTAGTTAAAGATTTAAGACAGGCTGCTTGGCAAAATGGGCTCAGATATGTACTGAGGCTGAGGGGAGGGGGCGGCGGGGGGAGACAGAAGGCGAGTACAGACGGGATCTAATGGCCAGTAAATTCTTTCAAGTCATGAAAGTAGAAATCAAGACAGCTTTTCTTTTTCTTTTTTTCACCCACTGTCATAGCTTATGGTGAGAAAACAGTGTCTTTTCCCTCCTTGTCTGTATTTTAATGAGAAAGCCAGGAGTTGACCATTTCTTGGAAACATGCCTATCATTAAGAACAATCCCAAAGGCAAAAGAAAGGAGCTCGGTCTGCGAGCCACAAAGAACATCTGACACCAGAATCAATATAACAGAGATCAGCATTATCAGCAGTGGCAACGGGTATCATTTTCTGCAAACATGGTGGCTCCTGACAGTCTTTCTCGGGACCTCCGAGAGCAGAAGCAAAGTCCTTCTGGGGGGGCAGAACAGTAAGTAAGCTTGCTCTCTTAGGAAAAGTCTGCACTAGGCTTCCACAACATTAATCTGCCATGCATAATGCAGTCTAAACACCGTGTTACTGAAACACATGGGACTGCTTCCGAAGACAATTCAGAAACCTCTGCTGGTGCAGAATTCTGTGGCCAGGTTGGTCACTGGGGCAAGGCAGTCTGAGCATATAAAGCCAACCCTGGACTGACTGCTCTGACTGCCAATTAGTTTCTGGGCCTCATTCAAAGTGCTGGTTTTCACCAATAACGCCTTAAGGACCGCCTCTCCCCATATCAACCTACCCAGACCCTGCAATCATAATCCAAGGCCCTTCTTCGTGTGCCTTCTCCGCAAGAGGTCCAGAGGGTGGCAACATGAGAACAGGCCTTTTCTGCAGTGGCTTCCCATCTGTGGAATGTTCTCCCCAGGGAGACTCACCTGGAGCCATCATAATATAGGTGGCACTCAGAAACTATCCTCTATAACCAGGCTTTATGGCCTTTAGCTATCTGTGGTCTTCTAGAAGTGGGTAGTTTTAATGTATCTACATGGGCTTGTTGGTGGGTTGGTTGGTTTGGTTGTTAGTCACTTGACCCAATCTAGTTGTATGTAGTTGACTACTTGAGTAGTCCATGTCAAATGCACATCCTGGTGTGAATAACACATCATGGCTGGATGTCATTTATATCCTTTTTTCTTCTTCTTAGACCATTAGTTTCTCTTGCAACACATGTACCATCTTGGGATGGCACTGATCAGTGAAATGCAAACAAAACGAACCACAAGGGGAAATAAGATGAAAAGTCAGCTGCAATGTCACAAAACTACCCTCTTTCACTATTAGCAAAGCGCTCCTCTCTTCCCCAGATTTCATTCCAAATCTGAACCCAAAGGGTACAATTTAGTACTAATTGTGCCTATATGTACTGGAAACGAATCGAAATAGCACTAAACAGAGCAACCATCAAGCAAGCTCATGTGCTCATTGCATTGCTGTAGAAATGCAGGGATAAAAATAATTAACATCCCATTTTACCTTCATCCGAGGATTTCATAATGGTTTGTGGACATTTAATAAACGCCACCATGCGTGTGCTTTAGAAAGCGGTGACTTGGAATAAAAGGGGGGCATAAACGGCCGTCGCAGATAACTACCTGACCATTAAGCCTCAGTTCATCGCTGCAGCTAAAAGAGCTAATGTGATCCTTGGGCAAGAATCAGGCAAGAATGTTATCGAGAGGAAAGAAGGGAGAGAGCTTTACCTCCATTGCAGCATGCCATGCATGATGAAATGGCAGCGTTAAGAAAATAACCGCTTTAATGTTCTAGTAGACACCAGGATATGAGCCCATTCAAGGGGTCTTGGGGGAAGAATTCCGTCTGTACAGCAACACAGAGAAAGGGACTATCGGGAGGCTGGTTGCACCAGCAACTAAGTTTCTCAACATCCACAATGTGGAAACCTCAAGCCTAGGGGACCGTACACAGTTCACATCCTCTCCCAACACCAGCCCTGATTTGCACCCACCTCTAGTGTTTTTGCTTGGCTGGAATGCAGCCTTAAACTCTGATAATGCTTCTTCCATGCTTAGATGGAGAGAGGGGTGGATGCACACAAGCGCATGTAGAAACTAGACTACTAAGGTAGAGCTCACAATGTATCGCTCTCCTCACGTTATACTCTGCCCCCTCCCCTACCAATGGTATAGGAAGGCCAGATTTTCACCTTTATTTACTTTCTGGTCCCCAGCAAAATGCTCCCTCCACGCCTTACAATCATAACTACAGAGACCGACACATAATAAAAGGCTTCCAAAAAACATCCTATTGTTTAAATCGGAAGCAGTCAACAAGGTGCCCTGCAGACATTGTTGAACTCTAATGCCCATCCTTCTCAGCTGGTGGACCTGATAGCTGAGGCTGATGGGAGCTGTTATTCAACGTTATATGGGTGGGGGCACCATGTTGACTACTGTCGATTTAAATCACTGTGAGAAAGACAACAGTTATAGCAGCCACCTGAGGAGATGCAGCAACTCATTTTCCAAGTGACAGGAGCAAGCTGGCTAGGGTCGCCATGTTTCAAACAGTGAAAATCCAGACAGAAACATTGTTGAGCCTTTCTGGCTAGGAAAACTTCTCTGGGGAGGGAGTTTTGGAGATATGGTGCCACCACCAAGAAGGATCTTATCACAGGGGGCAGCATCTACAGCAAGGTGCTCCAACCCATTGGCCCACGAGGCCATTTTTGGTGGCCCTCAGCAGCATTCAAGAAAAAAACAACATATGAAATCCTTTTTAAAAATAAAATAAAATAAATGGTTGGCTGTCATGCATTTTTAATGAATGCACATACATCTATTTGTGTATTAATGGTGTTTAATAATTACCGTATTTTTCGCTCCATAAGACGCAGCAGATCACAAGACGCACCTAGTTTTTGGAGGAGGAAAACAAACAAAAAATATTCTGAATCTCAGAAGCCAGAACATCAAGAGGGATCACTGCACAGTGAAAGCAGCAATCCCTCTTGCTTTCTGGCTTCTGGGATAGCTGCGCAGCCTGCATTCGCTCCATAAGACGCACACACATTTCCCCTTACTTTTTAGGAGGGAAAAAGTGAGTCTTATAGAGCAAAAAATATGGTAAATATACTAATTCTATTGTGTATTTAAATATATATATCTAATTAAATATATTCAGTAATATTAAATATATTGTGAACACATTAATTCGCAAAATGGAAATTTAATTCAGCATGTGTTGACCCACAGTGTCGAAGTCCTCTTGGTCTGAGAGGTTGGCTGGCCCTCATCTTCAGAGTCCCCTCCAACATCCATCAGGCATGAGGATATTTCTATAGGAGCAAAGGTTTTCCTTCATATAACTAGGGCTCTGGCTCTTTAGGGCTTTATCCTCTTGCCCAAGACCCCAGGAAGGAAGAGCATTTGCATATAAATACATATTCATGTGCACATTTCCTCTGTTATGCAAATTGTCATGACACATATTGTGTTAGCTTCAGGCAACTCACATTCTGAAATGAGCAGTGGCCCTTTGGCTCCTAGTCTATTCCTGATTTGGACCTCCTCGCTGAACAAGCTGCCCACCCATGGACTAACCTTGTGTAAACAGCATACCAATTTTCTGATTATCCAGATGCTTCGCTTGTCCCCATGGCCAATCAGATTAATGAGTTTGCAATGTAATTATTTCACACGCACACACACACAAAAATATGCATGCAAAGCAAACAGATCTTTGCAAAGAAGCGGGTCCTGGCTGCGTCTCCTCCTGGCACCCCCAGCGGCGGCAGCTCCATCTAATTCCTAAGGTGCATTACGCTCTTGGCCCATTTAGGTAATTTGTCAGGATGGACGGAATACACTTTTTGTAATCAGAGGCCGGAGGAATTAAAAGAGCTGGCGGAAAGGATCCTGGGAAAATGCATGCAATGCGGAGAATGGGAGCAATCAATACAAAGCATCACACCTTGAGAGCTCTACCCTCTGGCCAATTCTTTCCCCAGAGAAACCTATCCAGAAATAATAATCGGGGAGATGACAGCTGAATGATGGAGGCACAACAGGATATCTATTATTTATTATGTGCCCCTCCAACGCTCTGGGCTGTGTGCAGAATCCTGACAACGCTACAAAAAAGAAGAGGTCAAAAGGCAACCAAACCTCAGCAATTTCCCACTGCCCCCCCCCCATTATGCCAGAGGGGAGGGGAGGTTTCTATCTGGCTACTACTCAGCCAAAAGTAAGCATTGGTCCTATTGATTTCAACCGGAGAGAAAATCCCAGGCTTAAGTCTCTCTGGCAGAAATCAAATGGGCTTCAAAGTGCTTAGCTTTGGCTGAATCATGCCCAGTAATAGTTCCCCCAGTGGTTAATATCTTGGGGACCTTAGACCAGGGTTTCCTAGTCTGGGCACCATGGTTTGGTTTAGGAAACCACAATAACATCCTAAAAGCTGTGCATGCCCAGGAAGCGATGGCTTCTTCCCAGGCCAATAAACAAAGGTGTATGGGGGGGGGGGGGGAGATTATGTTATCTCATCCACACAACAGAGTTTTCTAAATTTTGCACATGGCTTGGCTTAGCTTTTTACCCAAATCCAGGCTGGCTTGTCCCCCATGGACAAACCACAGGTGGTAAGCCAACAATAGACCTTGGTTACAGATTCAGGTCGGTAGCCGTGTTGGTCTGACGCAGTTGAAATATAATAAATAAATAAATAAATAAATTGTCCAGTTGCACCTTAGAGACGAACTAAGTTTGTTCTTGGTATAATCATAATAAATAATAATTTATTTATTTTTTAGACTCCACCCTTCCCGGTTCAAAAACCGGGCTCAGGGCAGCTAACAACAAATTTAAAACACTTATTTATAAAAGCAGCATAAAATACAGTATAAAAACATGAATAACAATAAAATTCAAAAATCAATGATAATCCCCAGGGCTAGCTGGCCGAATTAGTCCACTTGGGCCAGCGAGGAGGCCAGGGGAGAATTAGCTGTGGGGTCGTAATCCGTGACGGAGGCACGTCTGCAAACCGCAGCGTTTGCATCCTGAAGCACCACGTCTGCGCATGCGTAAGCAGCGAAACCCGGAAGTAACCCATTCTAGTACTTCTGGGTTTCCCGTGGTCCGCAACCCAAAAACATGTAACCTGAAGTGCCCGTAACATGAGGCATGACTGTAAATAGTGGGAGGGTGGGGTGGGGTTTACAGCTCATAGTTTGTTTGGAGTAAGACCAGAAACCTATCCTGGGTTGAGACGTAACCACAGCTTAGATCTCAGTTTTATGGTGGCAGCTGGACCAAGGGAGGAGTAAAGTGACTATAATCTGCACTGTGTTTACCAGAAAGCCTTGCTCATTCACACTATGCAATAGCTTGGTCCCTTGTGATGTGTGTACCATGCCGTTTTTGTCACTTTGCGAAAATATTTCATATGCACGTGAATTTTTGATGCAGCAAGAGCTCAGCCAATAGGCAAGTCCTCATATTCAACCCATGTAAATGGGGAGTTGCCTATAGTGTCTGGAATACCACAACAAGCAACTTAGACTTCAGACCTAAGCACCCTTACTAGGGAATAAGCCCCACTGAGGACAGCCGGATCATGGGGACCTTGAAGACATAGCGCAGGATTGCGCTGTTAATTGCCCACTACTGATTTAGACCATTAACCCTCTTTTCCGCCAGCTGCTTTTCCAAGACAGATTGAGGAACATGCGACTTGAGCTAAACGAACCCTGAGCCAAATTTGCCAAGGCATTGTTATCTTCCCCGGGATAAATTATGCATTCACCCATTGTTTGAAAGTTTGGAAATCACCGTTGGTGGTAAACTTTTCACTAGAACACACAGATGGTCCTGCCTGATCCTGTTAATGAAAAAAATCTCTCACGCAGCTACAAAAACTGACGCGATCATCTGTTTTTCAACATTCGGGGGGAAAAAAGAATATCGAGCGAGGTGTAAGGTGCGATACAAATGAGAATAATTAGCTTGTGCCATCTGTGGACATTAAAAAAAAAAGTAGGGGGAGAAGAAGAAGATGAAGAAGAAAGGAGAGTCTCTTTATTCCAAGGTTTTCTAATGGTAAGCATTATATCTTCAGCAAAGTATGCAGTTAATAACTTTTCAATTTATGGCGACCTTCTGCTCTGATTTACTTAAGGAACTAAGATACTTGCTGCGCCTCACACCTTTCCCACCTTATAATTAGCAAGTAATAAAAAATGCCATTAAAAAGTAATAAGTCTGCAGCTCTCCGACAACCCACTGATTAATTCTACAGTTTGCAAAGCACTTTGGAGGTTACTTGGCTGAACCTCCAGTTTTTAACCCAGTTCTCCGGAAGTAAGGAAGTCTTCCTGCGCCACAAAGTCCAGAAGCCTAGCGATGGCTGTTGAGAGGTGTCCTTTGGGATGACAAATATCAATGCAAGGCTTTTCAAGGTTCATGAAGGGGTCGCGGTGGGTCTTTGGGGGGCAAGCGTTCAGTCACAGTCTCTTGGTGGTATGAAGGGCCTTGGCGCCACGCTGATATTTACTGAGCTGTGCTGTACCGTAGCTAAATGCTCGATGGAGACCCTGTGTTGAGAACTAGGTCTTGACAGCACATTTCTAAAATGCTGCAGGAGGGTGTGATTACAAGGGGAAGCAGTGAGTTGGGGAGGCATACTTAACTCTTTCCTCCCTTGGCTTTTTTCTTCTGCAATCCCCTCCCCGTACCTGCTTTTCCTCCTATGAACACCACAAGCCCAGCCTCCCATTCTTGCAGTGGCCAACCAGATGCCTGTGGGAAGGTCCTAGGTGCTTCTAAGAACCACACCTGGGAAAAAGAAGCTTGGGGAGGCGAGTGCAAGGCAGAATCAGCAGGTAGGAGATGGGTAAAACATTCATTTTCTCTCCTCCAAATTGCACTCTTATCTAGCCCCCTTTTTTGATGTTCTGCAAGGTCCAGGCTTTGCAGACCAGTATCATTTGCTTAATATCTACTTTGACTCCGACTTGTACCTTTTCAGAAATGCTGTTTTAAAAGAAACAGCTTCCCACACCACTCCCATTTTGTACCACCCTGAGGAACTGGCCAGCACAGTAGAAATATCCACAGGTGGAATCCCTTTGCTTCTCATTCCAGCACGCTTCACAACAGTACGGGCACATAGTCAGAAATATATTGGATTGCGGAAGCCTAAGGGTGCATTGAAATGGGAGTTTGCAATCCATGCACAAGAGTCAGACTCAGCCAGGGCTGCCAGACATTAACCAAGGCAATGTGGGACCCAAAAGTGGCAAGCCACGTCAAGGTATGATAAGATAGGAAATGTCAGGGGATTGTTGAAACATTTTTCAGACAGGGCCTAAAGGCCTGGAATCTTAATTTCTAATCACATATGCTTTTTTTAAAAAAAAAAAAAGTAGAAAGGATTTCCCATTTGGGAGCTGCCCACAGGTAATTTGTCTGTTCACTGTGAGAACAGGATGCTGGTCAAGACAGGCCTTTGGCCTGATCCAACAGGGCTCTTGGGATCTTAGAAACCAGGAACATTGGCCTCTAATAGGAAATCTATGCTGGTCTTCGAATTGTAGCATACATTATGCATCCTACTTGGGAGATGTTCCCACAGAAGAATATGCGCAAAACACCCTGATGTACAAGGACTGTGCATGAAAAAGATCTTAGCTGCCACTCTCATGCTGTTTTAAATACCATCAAGAAGAAGAACTTCATATATTATTGAGGAAACATGCAACACTTCCTTGCACTTTTCTACCAGGCTGAAGAAGCCATGTTTGGCCTTCTACAATCACCACCAGTAAGTAGTGGTACATTTAACTAGTTCACATTCTCCCTTAAAAAAATACATTCTGTCTTTTATGATGTTGGGTCTGCAATGAACTTCATGCTGGCGTATGCATATAATCCTGAGTATTTGTTTCCTCCGTTTCCTCTGCACTACCACAATCTGCGGAAGGGTGTTGACGAGTGGAGCTGAATCCCAATGAGATTTTCTTGGGAAGCGTCCAAGCCAGGCTGTGGTCATTGGTTGATTCCAGAGAATATGTTTTCCCACTTAGGGACCTTGAGGTCCATCTGGTGGGAGTTGAAGGCTTGAGCCAGAGCAGGAATGGAGAGCCTTTGGGCCTCCAGATGTTCTCAGGCCACAGTTCCCACCATTCGTGACTGCTGCTCATGTTGTGAGTCCAGCAATATCCACAGGGCCACATGGCCAGCACCTGATCTGAGTCGGAGAATTACAAAACTGTGCAAGTGAGCTGGACACTAAGGAGCACAATAACCAGCAAAGCTTCAGAAGAAATTGAAATACTTCTGTCCTCACTGCCAGTTCCTTCTCTTCCTGGCTACCTGCTGAGTTATCTGTTCCTCCAGAGTAGACTCCTTGACAACAGAGGCTTCTGGCAGCCAAACCAATGCTGATGCTGAGCTTCCCTCAGGTCTGCTACCATCTTTGCTATGGAGGTTCAGGGGGTGAAGGGGGGAACACATTATTGAGGCAGTGTTCAGGATGAGAGGGGTTTATTGGAGGCGGCAGACAAAACATCCATGTTCTAAGGCATTTGGAGCTGCCTCGGGACTTGGGTCCATGCCTCTGCCTCAACAGAGTTCTTCCTGGGGTCTGTGTCAGGCAGGATCCTGACCGCTGGATGCTGAAGAAGCCCACAGGCACTATCTTCTGCTCCACTGACTGGAGAGGAGTGGTCAGGCTCCCATTAATAATGATAGGTTTAGTGTTGCCAGTCAGTCCCACATGCTGATGCTCCATAGCTTTTCTTAGTCTGATAGTCCATGGTCATTTACGAGGCTAGAGTCAGACTGTCTAGGTCAAGCCCTGGAGTCCATGACCAGATGATTCTGTGGAGAACCATTCTCCCCAGACTTAGGCCACTACCAGACTGTCACCATTTTGCAGGTGGAATGTATAAGAAGAGTCCTGCTGTATCAAGCCAGTGGCCATCTGGCCCTGCCCCCTGTTCTCACAGCAGCCAATCAGATGCCTAAGGGAAGCATTTGGAATCTGTGGTGTACAGTCAAATTCCTGTTGCACAATTAAAACAGAGCTGGCCTTCTTGTGCAAGAATCCATCTTCTGCCACCCCCAGCTACGCTTTTCACAGTAAGGAAAGTGATGGAGAAATTATGTAAGAATTATGTAAGAATATTATGGTTATGAGAAGTTGGGAAAAATAAGATTTAAGTTTTAAGCTTTAAGGTTTTTTATAGTAAGGTAAGATTAAAATAGATTAAGGTAAAGTAATGACAGAATATTATGAAATATGGAAAGGATTTGCTGCGACAATTAACAACTAGGATACAAAAAAAGGGAGGAGGAGGAGGTCAAAGAAAGAAGGTAATGACAGTTGAGGATTTGAGAATGATGGATTTGTTTTTGAGTGTTTGTGGTGTATTTTTGTTTTTTGAATTTGTATTGTTTGATGTGGTCTGTTTTTTCTTTCTTTTTTTCTGCTTTGTTCTTTTCTGTAATTCTAAAAAATTTTCAATAAATATCATTTTTTTAAAAAAGAGAGAAATGCACCAGAAAATATGGGATGACAATTGCTTAACAATGGCCTCAGCCCTGTATACCTGAAGGAGCTTCTCCACCCCCATTGTTCAGCATGGACACTGAGGTCCAGCTCCGAGGGCCTTCTGGTGGTTCCCTCACTGTGAGAAGTGAAGTTACAGGGAACCGGGCAGAGGGTCTTCTTGGTACTGGTGCCCACCCTGTGGAACACCCTTCCTTCAGATGTCAATGAAATAAATAACCTTTTAGAAGACATCTGAAGGCAGCCCTATATAGTGGTACCTGAGGTTACATATGCTTCAGGTTACATACGCTTCAGGTTACAGACTTCGCTAACCCAGAAATAGTGCTTCAGGTTAAGAACTTTGCTTCAGGATGAGAACAGAAATCGTGCTCCGGCAGCGCGGTGGCAGCGGGAGGCCCCATTAGCTAAAGTGGTGCTTCAGGTTAAGAACAGTTTCAGGTTAAGTATGGACCTCCGGAATGAATTAAGTACTTAACCCGAGGTACTACTGCATAGGGAAGTTTTTAATGTTTGGTGCTTTGGATGTTTTTATATATATGGAAAGCCACTTAGAGTAGATGACAACCCAGTCAGATGGGCTGCTTGTTGCTGTTGCTGTTGTTTAACCTCACCACAAAACTGTGTGGAAACAAAGATGCTCCACAAGCAGAGCATCTGAAAGTGGCCTCTGTCTGATGGCAACCCTGAGTTGGTTTTGGATTCTGCTTTCCTGTTGCCCCTGGATGATTCACTTGCGCGAAAGGAGTTGGGTTGTTGTTCTTGTTTTTTGCCGCACACGCATTCACCTGCTCTCTGCTTGTGACACGCTGTGGCTGGCCTGGATTCTCCCTTTTCATCACACATCACAGATGCCGAGGTATGTTTTGAACTGAGGCAGTATATAGGCAGCCAGCAATGTTGTTGTTTTTTTTTTCCTGGTACAGCTTTAACCAAAAGAACAAACACAATCTTGGCTTTTAAAATATCCAAAGGACAGCAGCGTTGCAGAGTAAATAAACACTAAGTCGGGCATCTGTGTGTCTCAGAGCTGAATGTGCGATACACAGCTACGTGGTTTCATCAGGGCTTAATTGAAGACTTGGCTTGAATTTTAGGACCACAGCTTAATAAGTGAGCCAGTGAGCCAGTGTGGTGTAGTGGTTAAGAGCGGTAGACTCGTAATCTGGTGAACCGGGTTCGATTCCCCGCTCCTCCACATGCAGCTGCTGGGTGACCTTGGGCCAGTCACACTTCTCTGAAGTCTCTCAGCCTCACTCACCTCACAGAGCGTTTGTTGTGGGGGCAGAAGGGAAAGGAGATTGTTAGCCGTTTTGAGACTCCTTAGGGTAGTGATAAAGCGGGATATCAAATCCAAACTCTTAAACTCTCTTAATAAGAAAGGGACTCTGAGCATACACTGAGTACTGTTCTGCCACAGCACACAATTGGGATGACTGGGTAAGGCTGCAGAGAAAGTGGATCGGATAGGGTGACCATGTGACCTACTTTGGAGAGGACAGTCCTCTGTTTTGACAGGCAGTCAGAATATAGTCCCCTTTATGAAGATGTCCTCAATTTAAGGACTGTTCACGTCAGAACTATTAACAGTTTTGTACTCAGTTAGGTTTTTTTTTCTTTCCCCCTCAACTAGCATCTGTGTTGCCAGACTAGATGGGGTTGAAGAAAGGGTTAAATTCTGCTCAGCCTGAAAACCACCAGGGATTTTGCAAAAGGAGCAGAACTTTGATAAACATCTCCAGTCTTGCATTAGACAAAAGCCTACATGCTACATCAATCCAGGCACTCGCATGCAAAAGGTCTTTCAGCATATCCTGAAGGTCAACTGATACTGAATACAGATTTGATGCAAAAGGATAAGGAGATGGCCCCATCAAGTTGAACTCAGACCAGGTTCCACATAGGCTACAGAATTAGGGTGGTGTCCAACTAAATAACTGCTTGTGCAAGGATTACTGCCAGAGCAATGGACTTTCCCCTACCCACCTGCACCCCACAACCCCAAAATCTGCTTCAGGGGATTGGGGGAGACCCCAAAACAGATTTAGGGGTGCAATGGGTGGAGAGGAGGGGAGAGAACAATGATAAATCCTTGATGGAATGTTCACCTTCGTGCTACAACCCTAAGGGAGTACAGCTTTGTGATGGTGCAATGCAGTATCTTACATCAAAGTTCAGCAGGCCACCTCTGTGTCTGTTTTCGAAAGGCTGCCTTCTATTTGAAGATGCTTTCTGCTTGAAGGTTTCCCAGTTTGAGTCTGGATAAGAAGGGAGAGTGAGCAAGAGCCTCAAAGTTGTCCATCTGCACACTAAGCTGATGCAAAAGCCACTTGGTGCCTTCCTCACGAAATTAGAGCAATTCTTTCTAAACATGCCCCAATAGATATACATTATATATCTATATCTATCTATCTATCTATCTATCTATCTATCTATCAATACATATACATATACATTAGAGATACAATAGATATACAGTAACCTAAGCATACTTTGTGAAAATTGGTATCCTTATTGTCCTATTTTTGTGTGATACAAAACCTTGTATTTGGCAATGTACAGCTGGCCCCATGCTAGGACAGGATCCCTGGCAAACATCACAAACCCCCAAACATCAAAGAACCCCACCAAGAAAGGGGTCAGATAAAGCAGAGCAGAGGGAGACAGAAAGGAGGGGTGGAAAGAATATCAAGATTCTTATTCCTCATTGGTTGCTGAGTAGCATCTTGAAGCCAGCACTTCTGGTAGAGGCACTGCACACCTTACAAATTCAACTTGTCAGCTAAGGTGTCTTAAGTGGATGTGTGAAAATGTAAAGTATACATTTGCAATGCAGACCAGCCCAATTCACAGTTCCGGAAACAATACATTAATATCCTTTGAAATTCACACTTCTCTGAATTTTGCACTGCTGTTGCACCCACCCCAAAATGTGTACAGGAATGTTTACTTTTGTGGTAACTGTGCATAAAAATGCATATATTAGAAAACATACCAAAACATACAATTCATTATAAAAAGTCCCCCCCCCCCCCCAGATTATGAGAAATTGCATATGGCACAGAATATGTTAACAACAATGTAAACAAAAATGCCAATTACTTTTCATGAGGATTTTTTTTTTAACCCTACAAACTGATACAGAAATGTGGCAAACTCAATTTATGTCTATGAGAAAATGGGAGGGCCACTAATACACACATCACACTCCTTTTTCGTTTCCGTGGCTCCCTGACTCCTCCTAAAGCCACCCTCTAGAGATTTCCCACCGCTGATTGATAGCGTGTCAAAGTGTCCCTTTTAAAGAGTCTCTGAGGCCATTCTGCTGCCTGCTGTTTCCTTCCGCTAAGTGCTGTCTGTCATGTAGCAGCAGTGAGATTTGCAACGATACAGTTGTGGGTCATCCCACAAACCCCTTTTGCAAGCCTTTTTAGCCTCACAGTGTATTCAAACAGAAAAGGTTAGCCGTGGGCATTAGCGAGTTTCCTTTGTATGGGGGCCATATTTTATTTTATTTTATTAACAGACATGAACATTTCAGAACCTAGTTTTGACATCATTGTGCCTTAAAAAAGCAACAACCACAGAATTAAAGTGTTGAAATAGATCCTTGGAGGTCACCTGGTCCAAACCAATGTTCCATGGAGGATCTGCAATGCATAGTGCAACTACAGCATCCCTGACAGAGATGGCTGCCCAGTATCTGCTTAAATACCTCCAGCAGGTGAGAACTCACCACATCTCAAAGGCGGTCTAATCCATTGTCAAGTGGCTGTGATTACTGGGAACAGCTTTCTAATCTCTAGATCACGGTGGACCAATTTTCCATACTGAGCAGGTCACAAGAGTACTTCAGCATGGAACCCACAGGCTGCACGCTGCCTTCTTGCAATGAGGGAGGGGGAGGAAGGTAAACAGTGTTTCCGTGCGCTCCTCTGGTTCGCCAGAAGCGGCTTAGTCATGCTGGCCACATGACCCAGAAGCTGTACACCGGTTCCCTTGGCCAATAAAGCGAGATGAGCGCCGCAACCCCAGAGTCGGTCATGACTGGTCCTAATGGTCGGGGTCCCTTTACCTTTACCTTAGGGTTTGGGAAGGAGACACAAGGCTCTGGCAGGGTCTTAGAGCACTCCCAGCTCCTTCCCAAAGCTGAGAAAGTATTCACTAAGCTTTGGGAAGAAGGTGGAAAGACTCTATGACCCTGTCATAGCCCTCATGCCTTCTTCCCAAAGGCAAGTGCCTCTTTTGGGGGGTGCCAGCACAAGGGCAGAGAAGAGTCATCAAATGTTGACAAGGGTCGCGTGTTGGACCGCGGTGCTTTAAAACAATACAAAACTACTTTTTTAAAACAAACAAACAATCTCACTGTGAAAATAATATTTTCCCATTTGGGAAAAGTGGGTGACATTACTGAGAGCCGAGGATCTAAGATATGGGGGCCAAATGCAGCCCCCACCAAGCCTCTCTTATCGGACACTCAGAGTATTTTCAGGCCACATCCTAAACTGCCCTTCCTCCACCCCCATCATTCTACCCGGACACTGAGGTCCAGTGCTGAGGGCCTTCTGGCGGTTCCCTCATTGTGAGAAGCCAAGTTACAGGGAACCAGGCAGAGGGCCTTCTCAGTGGTGGCGCCCGCCCTGTGGAACACCCTTCCACCAGATGTCAAAGAGAACAACAACTATCAGACTTTTAGAAGACATCTGAAGGCAGCCCTGTTTAGGGAAGCTTTTAATGTTTGATGTATTACTGTATTTTAATATTTGGTTGGAAGCCGCCCAGAGTGGCTGGGGAAGCCCAGCCAGATGGGTGGGGTATAAATAATAAATAATAAATAAATAATAAATCATCATCATCATCATCATCATCATCATCATCCCATAATGCCTTTTGAGATGGAGGATAGAGAGGGTTGTGGGTGGGCTTAGCAGCCAGCCTACACCCATGGCTCCACCCACTTTCAGTTCTAGTCCCACCCACCACTGGAACATGGCCCCAGAAGTGAATGTTGCCTTCTGAACCCCAGCCCACTGCCTGATCCTTTTAACTGGAGATTCCAGAGGTTGGACCTGAGTCCTTCTGTATGCAAAGGATGAGGTGTCTTCATGGGCTATTTCCCCGTCCCTAGAGGGAGCTGCTGGTTATGAAGTGTTTCCTACGTGCTTCAAAGATGTCAGATCACAGCCAAGGTATTTGGGATGGGTTGAGCATAACAGTTTGGGGACGTTGCGCAGAATATAAAGACCATCATCATATGCTAGTGAATTAGCAGAAGTGTTTGTTTGATAAGACTATCACCCTCACCGAAATGCAGAAAAGAAATGTTAATTTAATTGGATTGCTTTGTTTCCTATTTATCTTAAACACATCAACAATGACGGTCGCACTAGACAACATTCCTTAAAAAGAAAAGAAGCCAGACTAAGAAAAGCTGCATTTCTTTTATTCGCTTTGATTTAAATGTAAATTGCCAACTATCTTTACAACCAGAAAGTGTGTGTGTGTGTGTGTGTGTGTGTGTTGAAAGAGTGGTGGGTGAAAATATATGAGAATCCACAAAATACATGCTAAATGTTGTGGTTCTCGCTTGCTTTATGGTGCCGCTGACAGATGTCGGCCAAGAATGGTAAATTCCAATCAAGTGAAACTGAAGATTAATTGCAAAATCCTTCAAAGCCCTTTTTTTTTTTTTTTGGAGAGGGGAGGAGGGAGTATGGGGAGTGACGGGATGGGTGGGGGGAGGAGGGAACAGGTAAGTATACATAAAGATGCAGAGACTCTCACAAATTTACATCACCTATAATTAGATTTGCTGAATGCTACACAGTCGGAGGACTCAAAACTACAAAAAGTGCCTTTGTGTGCAATAAGATGCACGCACAGATACATGAGATGTGTATAATTATAAACAGTTGTTGTGCCTGCCCATGTTTAATTCCTATAAAGCAAAATCAAGGCAGCGACAGCCTTCTAAGTAAAAGCAAAATGATTAACTGAAAAATAAGGAATGCTGACAAGGACACACAATACATACACACACACACACACACACACACACAGAGAGAGAGAGAGAGAGAGAGAGAGAGAGAGAAATACCTTAATACTCATTGATGAATGTGCTCAGAGCTCCACTCAGACATTTTGATAATATGATCAGTAAACATATTTGGGGATGAGTACAAAACATTCACTTAAAATTATGGAAGGGATCCCATGGACCATCTAGTTCAGTAATAATAATAATAATAATAATAATAATAATAATAATAATAATTTATTATTTATACCCCACCCATCTGGCTGGGTTTACCCAGCCACTCTGGGTGGCTTCCAACAAAATATTAAAATACCCCCTGCAGTGCCCCCAAACGGGGATCAAAACTGTGACCTTCCTCATTCTATGTTCATCCGCCTGGTTGGAAGGGGGCTATGGCACATTCACACAATACATTTGAAGCACTATGATGCTACTTTAACCAGTCAGGGCTTCCCCCCAATAATTCTGGAGCAGTAGTCTGTTAAGGGTGCCATGACTTGTTAAGAGGACTCACAGAGCTAGTATGCTCAGTTTCCTCGAAAAGGGCATGGGCTGTTAAACCGCTCTAAGTTAAATTCACAGCTTTGGATCCAGCATAGAGCAGACATGCCCCAGAGTCTCCAGCTTCCAGGACCTCACTCACTCCAGTTGGCTTATTTTTTCTCCATCCTAGGATGACATGGCACCCAGGAAGGTGAGGTGAGAAAACACTCATCCATTTGTCTCTATGGCAACTGAGCTCACTCTTTAAAATGTGGACGATGGGTACTAAGCTGAGCAGCTAAGACCATTACCTTGACAAAGGTTTGCTCTTATGGATTCTACAGAAGGGGATATCACAGATAGCACCCAAACTGTATGTAGCACTACGCATTCTTTAGCATGTGAAAGAAATTGTGAGTTTTTCTTACATCAACTCCATGCTGGAAATCCTATTGCAAATGTGTCTGCATTCCTCAGTAAAAGCAAAATTACAATATTACATGTTACAGTGTATTTAACAAAAAGGCATCCACACACATAACATACACAAACACTTGCAAAGGCACAGCTGATATCCCTTCAAAAGCAAAATTACAGCTGACAATCTTTAGCTTTTATTGTTCCATATAGCCTATATCTGCCAACTAGCAAAAAGGAAAAAGAAGAAGAAAGAATCTGTCTATCAGCTGGATAGCTGGATTATTTCAGAATTAGCTAAACAGTTTCCCCTCCTTCCCTTCCTCTTATTATTAATGGCATATGCATATTTAATTTTAGAACTGTAAATCATATAATTAAAGCTCTGCCTGAAGAGATTATTATGTTTCGAACACAGCTCTGCATGGTAGAAGGAAATGGGAGAAAGGGAGACTTTCATATTTCTAAATTTAATTCAAAATCTAGACAGGTTCGAAGAAAGGAGCAGCGGAGATGGTCTTTGCTAGAGGGACAGATTCACCATGGTCCTTCGACGCCTGAGGGAGGGTAAATAGATTGGCCTCATTTCGGAAGCTCTAGCCTTTAAACATTTTGGAGGTTTAATCTGGGTCTCAACTCAGCATCACATAATGCATACTGCAATAAGGTACTGTTCCCAAGTCATGTACCCCCTTTTGAGACTTTAGTCTTACAGGCATGCCCTGTCTTGGGAAAAGATTTGAATTGTTTTATGCAGCTAAAAAGGGACGTGGGTGGCGCTGTGGGTTAAACTACAGAGCCTAGGACTTGCCGATCAGAAGGTTGGCGGTTCGAATCCCCGCGATGGGTTGAGCTCCCGTTGCTCGGTCCCTGCTCCTGCCAACCTAGCAGTTCGACAGCACGTCAAAGTGCAAGTAGATAAATAGGCACCGCTCCGGCGGGAAGGTAAACGGCGTTTCTGTGCGCTGCTCTGGTTCGCCAGAAGCGGCTTAGTCATGCTGGCCAAATGACCCAGAAGCTGTACACCGGCTCCCTCGGCCAATAAAGCAAGAAGAGCGCCGCAACCCCAGAGGCGGTCACAACTGGACCTAATGATCAGGGGTCCCTTTACCTTTTTATGCAGCTAAAAGAAACCTCCAATGGTAAGTCTGCTCACCTTTTCCCGGTGGGCGGTGTTGTGGCCAGATAGCAGGGTCTCAACAGTTTACCGGCCAAAGGAGCCGAGGGACATCACCTCTCTGCTGTGTCGTGCTGGCCGTGTCATTGTTGCTGGGGTTCTGCCCCCGTGGGACAGCCCCGGTCAGTCAGCTTTCAGGATGGGTGTGGCCGCTGGTGATTTAACTGCGGCGCAGCTGGCCAGCCCCCTCTTTGAATTGTTTAATGCAGCTAAACCCCCCCCCCAAAGATAACGTAATATTTAAACAATCTGCCATGTACTCTTTGGAACCCCAGGGGGTACGTGTACCACAGTTTGAAAAAGACCGAGGGAAATGCTAAAGATTGTTATGAGGCACATGACCTTTGGCATAAATGTACAATTCTGGTTTTACTCAAGCTCTCGATAAATGAAAAAATTGTCTTCCCAAGACAGCTTGCTTGTGCATTCTCAGAGAGATGGCCACTGTAATGCAATTGTCTAGCAACCAGAGATGAATTATTAAAGCCTGTTTTGTTATGTGCATGGCAAAGTCCACTCCTGGCCTATTCTTGAGGCTGCTAAATAATCACCTGTATGGGACTGGAACTACTACGTCTCCACTGACACCGAGGAGATTGATCATTTTTAAACAATGGCAACAATGCAGACGCCTGGCCCCTTTTGTCATTCACTTGCATAGGAGGAGGCAGCAAAAATCCATTCCCCATTCTCTCTCTTTGTTTAAGGCAGCCATGAACGTAGAAAGCCGCCTTTAATGGGCAATTCTAAATGTGTTTAAAGGTCATAAAATTAGACACAGGAGAAATATTGAAGAAATGAATGCCCAAGAAATAATAGTCATATGCTACATATACACGTTCACACTCTTTGAAAACATCTCATTATGGTTTCTTAAAATATCCAAACCATGCCATCCAGGTTCATACCTACAGTCGTGAACTATATGAATGGAACGAAGACTGTAATATTGCAAAATTCCACAAAAATATGAAATGATATAGGGCCAGGACAATTTAAATTTCACATCTCCTTAAAAAGTTCATATTGCTATAAAGCAGTAAGGTTTTACAGCAGATATCCTTCATCAGTCCTCCATGGCTCATCCAACATCTTACATAATATCTTTAATAAAATATACATTCACACTCTTTAACTCCAGATTAATCACTATATCACTGGTTCCAAACTGACAGTAACTAATGAGATTTAAGCTCATGCAGATTTGGAGGAGGATTATACAAGTGCAATCAACAACTTCCCCAATTAAAGGTTTTGTTTGTTTGTTTTAGCCCTGCTTTAAAAAAACAAATGAACAGACTAATATTTCAGACAATAGAGTTTCTGTCAGGTACAGTGGAACCTTGGTTGTTGAACGTAATCCGTTCTGGAAGACTGTTCAACTTCTGAAACGTTCAACATCAGAGGAGCAATTGCCAGCTGGCAAAATCAACTGAAAGAAATGGAGAAATGTGCCTTAGGCACTTTCAAAAATGAAAGCATTCACTTCCGGGTTGTCGGCCTTTGAAAGCCGAAATGTTCGACTCCTGAAGCGTTCGACAACCAAGGTTCTGCTATAGTACTAGAGAAGGCAGATCATTGGTCAGATGTGGCACGGATCCTGTATTGGGCAGGTCAACCTCTAATCACTCTAACATCACAGTGATATTCTAATACTAAGTAGGAATAGCCTGGAACCAGAACTGAATAAGAACTCCTCAGAGGATGATTCCACCCAAATCCATAGAATGTACTAGGACATAAGGGAGTTGGCATACCTTGGAGTACACCGCGAGGCTGCCACCTGGCTATATGCACTGCAGGGGTACCTGTAAATTGGGGAATATTTGCACTTTGATAGCACATGCCCCACAGTCCCAGACTCTCCATAATCAGCCGCAAGACCAGAACCAGTGAGGAGCTCAAACTAAACTCTGCACTAGAAGCACACATCTATTGGCAGAAACATTTGAACAGTACTCTGGAGCAGGAATGAAGAATCAAAGCCTTTGGAGGGGGATCTTTCTCAGTTGGAAACGTGCATCGTCACATGGGCAACTTTTTGGAGTCTGCATGCCAGTGGTGGGTGGAGCCAGAGGCAAAAGTGGGAGGGGCAAAAGATGTGAATTTTACTCTTCTATACTAGGCTACTTTCTACCCAAAGAGAAGACAAGGGTTTCTATATGCAAACACACCTCTTCATCCCTCCAGTTGCCAGCAAGCAGAATGACCTATCCCATTCCAGCCAGAAAAAAGGATGTGAGGAGGCCAGTCCATCACCACCCATGCCCGCCATCTGAAACAATCATCTCAGCTTGCCTGAAAGCCCCTCACTTTCTGCTTAGATGTTGATGGAACAACATCACCATCTGCCCATCTCCATCTCCGAATCCTTGGCTAGACAGCTCCCCCGTTACTGTGGTAAACCTTGCCATGGACCTGATCCCTGTCCAGCTGGTCAACTGTCCACTCCTGCTGGTAGAATAATGAATCTAAGCACACCACCCAGAGTTGGCAGAACTGGGGCAAGTACAAAGAGATAGTGTTGGGTGGGCATGGCCATCCTAAAATGGCCACACAAGCCCAACTGGGTGGCCTGTGGACCTGATTTGTCTCACTGGTTCCCTACTCATGATCTAGAGCTTGCATGATTGCCACATTGGGCCAACACTGATCCATTAAGGTACTGACTTCCTATCTCCAGCCAAGAGTACAAGCACATGTTTTCCCACATGTAGGGCAAAGAAAGCGCTACAGATACACCAAACAAAGCTCTGTGAGGTCCCTGTGACTGGCTGACAAGAGTGCTTGGTGGCTGCATTTGTCACTGACTTCTTTGTCTCCATCACCTTGAAGCCCTCTGCTTCTATGGGTAAACTCCTTGAGTGTTGGAAGGGTAGCACCAGAAAAGCATGAAGCTAACAACACACAGTATTGTAACAATTTGTGGGTTGCAATGCCAGGCCATTGCAGAAGGAAGTCTTGAACGCCGAGTAATCCTGAACTGTGAATTACAATGTTAATCACTTGATCAGGCCAATTTATTATGTACATCTGACCTGTTTAGAACATTCCGTCTCCAGATGAATGTTTTTTCGCTATAAAAAGCCAAAGATTTGTATTTTGACTCTAAGGACATAATTGTGCGGACAAAGTTAATCTTAAATGCTATTATGGAGGCAAGTTAATACACTTTCTCCCAGTGTACTTATAATCCACATTTTGCCAGTTAATTAGATGAGTATATGCTCCTCCATCCCACTATATGTGACACAATTAAGAAACTGGGCTTTTTTGTTTTAATTACAGCAATGTTTTGACATGTTTTGACAGCACCAGTTTTCTACAGTTTGCTTGTCTGGGTAGTGGTGGGATAGAGTTATCTGTTTACAGCCTATATAACCTTTATGAAAGAATCATACGGTCAGCCAATTAAAACTCAGAAGATTGAGAAGGTCGATGCTCAGCCTCTCCCACGGTATTTCACATTAAAATGTAAGTAGATCATTCCTGTGGCACAGGCCATAATGAGAAAACACACAACAGAATGAAATGCAATGCTTTCTTTCTGCCCTTGAGATGATGTTGAACTACAACTCCCATAATCCTTTGCCACAGGCCTCAGGGTGGTGGAGACATTTGATTCAGTTCACATTTAAAGACAAACTTTTCTAATTTGCACTTTCTAAAACAATACCCTAACTGAAACACAGTCATCCTATGAAATTCACATTTCTCCAAATTTTGCAATGCAGTTTTCCAACCAAGTAATGTGTCCCAAAAAACAAATGCACATTTTTTAATGCACCATGGTAAAATGCACATTTTACCGAAAATGACATGAAAAAGTGCAGTACATCACATTAGGAAAAATTATTTCAAAAATGTGCATATTAAGTGAAACTGCATGCAAAATCTGCATTTCTGGAGAAATTGACACTGAAATGCTGTTGAATTTTCATGAGGACTTAAACATCTGGAAACGTATAGGCAGAAATGTGGAGAGCTGAAAAAAAAGGCAAATTGACAAAACTCAAAATGGACAGATTCTCCCATCCCTCTATAGGCAATGCTGGCTGAGGCTGATAGAAGCCTCTCCTTCCTTGGAGGCTTTTAAGCAGAGGTTGGATGGCCATCTCTCATGAATGATCTAGTTGAGATCCTTGCATTGCAGAGGATTGGACTAGATGACCCTTGGGGACCCTTCCAACTCTAAGATTCTGTGATTCCATTTCAGTGCCCCCTCACCCAATCCACTGCAGGGTGTGCTTGTGTAAGTGGTGGGTGTCTCCCTCTTTCCGGCCCAGAACAGCTTTACTAGCCTCATTCTGCCAGCGGAGAGCTTCCCATTCCACTCACTGATGGGCTTTCTTCTGGTGGCAGCCTTGTTGGACTTCCTTCGCCAACCGAGTTTGCACAGCGACTGGGGCAATGGAATAAAAACTTGCCTGCAAGATCTTTGCTTACTTTATTTTTACATAATAATCAAACAGCTGCAACACTCCACTCCACTCCAGCCAGTACTATACAAAGCATTTGGTCAACTTAAATACAGTTTTCAAACTAATCAATTACCCTATCACATTGCCGCATTCGGTGCAGCAGGTAAACTTCCCCTGCTAATTAGTTGAATTGTTGAGATGCTACAGGTGTGTTGAATTGTCAAAAGCTCACAGCTGTGCTGCCATGCAGGTTATAATTACAAACACACACACCTCTGAGTAGCACCATTGACCACATTAATATTAGGACAACCCAAAAAATGGGTATTTCAGGGGTAGAGAGGGATGGATATGTCTTGGGATCAGATGGATCCCCAGTGCCATCAGTTGACAGCATGGGTCCAATTTGGTTCTGATCTCTATGCCAGCTCCAAGCTGGTGTGGCCTGGAATAGGCTTTTGCCTGCCTCCTTGCCTGCTGTCCTGGCCAGAGTGAGTGACAGGCCTGCAGATACGGCGGTGTCTGAACGGCTGCACCAAGCCCCACTACTGCCCAGACAGGGTTTGAATCATTCTGCAAAACTCCATGACAGATGACAACAAGGAAGCCTCTTGGGCTCTTGCAGATCTGATCAGCTAATCACAGGCATCGGAGCACCCAGTTCTTCATCAGCTTTTCCTGCATGAGCACCATAGAAATGAAGGCCGATTGCATAAGCTTATTCCCTTAAAGAGAATCTCTCTCAGACAATTTATAGTGGAATCTAGGTAAGTATGCATGCCATTGCAGCCTTATTGGAGGCTTTTGCCCAGGCATCCGTTAAAGTTTTTATGACTCCTCCATATGGGAATTCCAAATGCGAAACACTAAAAATAAACTTCCAAGTTTGTTTTATTGTGCTTGCCCGTGACGAACAATTGCACACTCAAAAGGCAATGGGTTTCACACTTTACAGTAAAAAAATCCTCCTACATAAAACTGCTTTCCTTATAGCAGCTGTTTTCTGTGGCTGTTGGATTCCTTTTTATAACTTGCTGCCTTGCCCCCTTGGCAAGTTCTTCCACGGGTGTTACAAAATAGGAAACAGAAACATATTTTATGGGCATATGATTTGTGAACTGGCAGTATTGGCAGGATTATATTTTAACAAAAAATTGTACTGGATGCTGGAGAGGGATAAAAACCCTTGGGTCTCTGATGAGTACAGATCTAACTACAGCAAGAGAGAGAGAGAGAGAGAGATGCTCAGAAAGCAATTACTTGAGGGTGGATGTTTAGAGCTTTTCTTGCAAGGGGATATAAACTATGGAGCTTGCATATTTTGCATTAGGACCTCTTTCTGGGTATAATGTTTCGGGTCCTTTTAATCCTGAGTCAGAGGCCAGATTAGTTCAAGAGGCCTAAAATTCCTCCATTTGGTCAGAATCTTCTGGCTGGCTGTAACTGATAATGGCTGATATAAACGTCCTGGACCAATAAAGCATGGGGCCAGTCACACAGGCCTCTTAGATTAAGCTACCGTATTTTTCGCCCTATAGGACGCACTTTTCCCCCTTCAAAAATGAAGGGGAAATCTGTGTGCGTCCTATGGGGCGAATGCAGGCTTTCGCCGAAGCCTGGAGAGCGAGAGGGGTCGATGCGCACCGACTCCTCTCGCTCTCCAGGCTTCAGGAAGCTATCCGCAAGCCGTGGGAGAGCTGCACGACTTCGCGCGGCTCTCCCATGGCTTGTGGAGAGCTTCCTGTTCTGGGGGCTGGGGTCGGGGGAAGCTCGGGCTTCCCCTGCCCCAGCCCCGCGCCTGGGGGGGAAATATTTTTTCTCTCCCCCCCCCCAAAAAAACTAGGTGCACCCTATGGGCCGGTGCGCCCTATGAGCCAAAAAATACGGTAATTCCAGCAGAGGAAGTGCATAAACAAACAAACAAACAAATAGTGATCTCAAATGAGCAGAACTGTTTGTTGCCCAAATTGTCCCAGACAATGTCATCAGAATCGCATCCTGCAGCCATGAGGGCAACCAGCTCATTTGCACGCACTGACGAAGCCACGGGACATGGGAGGTCTCCTAATTAGCTATATTACTTTGGCTAAGGAGATGATTTAATGAAACCTCGGTTATTTAAACAGCCGGAGGATGTCCAAACAGACAATCCAATTAGCAATCAGACGGTTCAATCAATGAGATTTCTCCTTATAGAAACCAGTGTAAAGAAATTACTAGGGGCACCTATGATACGGTTTGATTTTCAGGGAATTCCTGGGAGAAAAGGGGATGCACTAAAATGAAAGTTTCCCCAGGTAAGAATCTAAGAAGAGCCTTCTGGAGCGACCCAACTTGTCCAGAGCCCCGTTCTCACAATGGCCAATCTGATGTCTATGAGCCCACCAGGAGGACCTGAGCAGAAGAGCACTCTCTCTAGCTTCAATCCCCAGCAGCTGTTATGCAGAGGCACAGCCTCCAAGAATGGAGGCAGATCTTAGCCATCAGGGTTAGTAGCCCCTGATAGCTTTATCCTCTATGAATTTTCCTAATCCCCATTGAAAGCCATCTAAATTGGTGGCATCGTTTAACTATTGAACTGTGTAAAAGAGAACTTGCATCGTTCGTCCTGGATCTTCCAACATTCAGATTGATCCTTGCTCCCTTTTCTCTTTCTGTCATATGCAGTAGATGTGGCACACAACACAGGGTATAGCTCCCCAAAAGGTCAAGCCAAGTTGAGTTCCCTCTCCTCCCCCACCCCCAATTTGTCATAACGTTAACAGATTATTACTTGACATTCCTCATGCCATGAGTGCCTCTGTACTGCATCAGCCAATGACATAGAACAGGGGTCAGCAACCTTTTTCAGCCGTGAACCGGTCCACCATCCCTCAGACCATGTGGTGGGCCGGACTTTTTTTTTTTGCGGGGGGGGGGGGAGGGATGAACGAATTCCTATGCCCCACAAATAACCCAGAGATGCATTTTAAATAAAAGCACACATTCTACCTCATGTAAAAACACCAGGCAGGCCCCACAAATAACCCAGAGATGCATTTTAAATAAAAGGACACATGCTACTCATGTAAAAACACACTGATTCCCAGACTGTCGGCAGACCGGATTGAGAAGGCGATTGGGCTGCATGTGGCCCCCAGGCCTTAGGTTGCCTACCCCTGACGTAGAGGATCAGGGAAACCCACAATGTGGTAATATTGAACCACACAATTACATAAACCATAGTTATTTCTGCAGACTAAATTATGCAAATTGGCTGTGTGTGTGTGTGTGTGTGTGTGTGTTTATCTATCTATTGACGCAATGCAACCTTCCTTCCATAAACAGCCTTACAAAAACGTAGTCCTTTTGGCTCAGACCTGATCAGTAGATGAAAGAGGAGTTGAGAAAGCTGCAGTAAGGTGTGGGCATTCTGGGAATGGGACACTGAAGTATACAAGCCATTATGACCTTACCCAATAACTTCTGGAAGGATTTTTACAGCAATTGCCTGCATATATTCAAGATTTTCTCTGTGATAGTGAGAGACAGTTGTAACTGGGGTTTTTTTAATTAAAAAAAACTAAGGTTCTCATGATGTTAAGACCACAGTTATGCACCCAACTTGCTCAAATATTGATTCAGGGGTTGTTTTTCACTCTGCCGTGTGAATTTCTTTATCTGTAAAGAAAGCCAGACTGACCTAACTTTCTCTTCCGCCAGACAGCCACAGTTATGTTTACAAAGTACATTGCTAATCACTCCGAGCAAGTATCAGCTTAATATCATTAGCTTTGACAATCTGGAGCTGGGATTTAAAAGAATTATTATTTTTCTCCTAGACAACGTAGGCCTCTTTTTGATCTTTCCACAAAGCCAGGCAATTGGGGGGGGGGGGAGTCCTCCATATTTTTCTGCACCTATCCAAAGAAATTTATCCTTCACACCCTGCCTCGTGCCATATGTTGGAAGCCAAACGAGTGAAGGATTTAGCTGTCAGCCTCTGAAGGCACTACAGGCCCGGTTCCAACTCCTCAGAGCATCAGATCTGAAAAGTATGACATTTCACTTTAGCTTCTGTCAGCACTATCTGCAGTGCATCACGGGCACCGTGCGGAAAATATTCTTGATCGGCAGCTCATATGCACTGGATAAAATGTTCATTAATCTTTTGCTATTTTTTTGTGGTGAACGGCTGAACTTTTTTGTATGTGTGATGCAAGAAATCTCTCATCTGGCTAGCACTCCCAGGAACATAGGAAGCTGCCTTAGGCTGAGCCAGAATAGTGGTCCGTGTAACTCAGTATTGTCCACACAAGGGCTGAGAATGGCATTCCCTTCTGGGCAGCTGACTGGGAGTCACATGCCAATGGCAGACATGAGTGTTTGTAGACATCCTCTTTTGTAAAAACAGCACCTCCCCTTCCCATAGAAAGCTAGCACAGCAAATAGTTGTTGTTTAGTCGTTTAGTCATGTCCGACTCTTCGTGACCCCATGGACCACAGCACGCCAGGCACTCCTGTCTTCCACTGCCTCCCACAGTTTGGTCAAACTCATGCTGGTAGCTTCGAGAACACTGTCCAACCATCTCATCCTCTGTCATCCCCTTCTCCTTGTGCCCTCCATCTTTCCCAACATCAGGGTCTTTTCCAGGGAGTCTTCTCTTCTCATGAGGTGGCCAAAGTATTGGAGCCTCAGCTTCAGGATCTGTCCTTCCAGTGAGCACCCAGGGCTGATTTCCTTCAGAATGGATAGGTTTGATATTCTTGCAGTCCATGGGACTCTCAAGAGTCTCCTCCAGCACCATAATTCAAAAGCATCAGTTCTTCGGCGATCAGCCTTCTTTATGGTCCAGCATAGTAGGTTAGTCTATAACTTTTCTCCAGACATGTGCCAAGCTTTTCGTTTGTCATTTAGTTGCTGGTCATTTTCCATTAGTGCAGTCCACACACCTCTTCCACCTACATGGAAACCAGGTAGGGCCATGGAGCGTCCTGATTCTCAGAGGACAGAAATTGCATCATAAATTGGTTAAAGATGAGAGACACATATGATGGAACTCCAAAGTTTATCAATGAGCGGGAACACTTAGAGTTTTGAAAGCTCAATAGATTTACGAATAGAAAAGACAAATACAGAATTGCTCATGCATTTCACAGTGTACCACAAGCATATATATTTTTGCTTAATAGAAGCTTTGGTATATACAACTGGGCACACTCTCTGCCTCTTGCCCCAGCATTGTAGCACTGGCTCTGACATTAGGCACAATGAGCCACTTGCCTCAGACAGTGGGTGCTGGGGAGACTGGGGCAGGAGGTGTTGGGGAGGTGCTAGGAGTGCAGAGCTGTGTGCTCAGTTCACCCATCACTGCACCCCAAATCAATGTTCAGTGGTCAGGTTTATTCTTATTTATTTATTTATTTATTTCTTAGCCCTCATCCAGTTCACCTCTGAGTCCAGGTTATCATGACTTCTCCTGACTCAGAGGTTACAGAGAAACAGAGCTTGGTCCCATCAGTGTTTTGATGGCATCTCAAAATCTCCTAATCCCCGCTCCCTACAGCTTCATATAGCTATTATACAGCACTGGCGACAAGATGGTATCCTGCAGCATCTCACAGCACAACCACCAGGGGGCTGAAAGACAACTACCCTACTGACCCTGGGGGTGATGATAATAGTGAGAGATTTTACTTTCTTGGGCTCCATGATCACTGCAGATGGTGACAGCAGCCACGAAATTAAAAGACGCCTGCTTCTTGGGAGAAAAGCAATGACAAACCTAGACAGCATCTTAAAAAGCAGAGACATCACCTTGCCAACAAAGGTCCGTATAGTAAAAGCTATGGTTCTCCCAGTAGTGATGTATGGAAGTGAGAGCTGGACCATAAAGAAGGCTGATCGCCGAAGAATTGATGCTTTTGAATTATGGTGCTGGAAGAGACTCTTGAGAGTCCCATGGACTGCAAGAAGATCAAACCTCTCCATTCTTAAGGAAATCAGCCCTGAGTGCTCACTGGAAGGACAGATCCTCAATACTTTGGCCACCTCATGAGAAGAGAAGACTCCCTGGAAAAGACCTTGATGTTGGGAAAGATGGAGGGCACAAGGAGAAGGGGACGACAGAGGACGAGATGGTTGGACAGTGTTCTCGAAGCTACCAGCATGAGTTTGACTAAACTGGGGGAGGCAGTGGAAGACAGAAGTGCCTGGCGTGCTCTGGTCCATGGGGACACGAAGAGTCAGACACGACTAAATGACTAAACAACAACAACAACTTATATCCCACCCAACTGACAGGGTTGCCCCAGCCACTCTGTGTGGCTTCCAGCAGAATATAAAAGAAAAAAATGAACACAGGACATTACAAACTTCCTGAGTCACCTTTTCAGATAAGACTAGAACCTCTGTAAAACAGTGTCTCCACTACCCATCCTACAAAGTCAGCTCAGAAGGAAGCCATGGTCAATGCTATCAAAAGCCAACAGAATTCAAGTAAAAACAAGAGGATTGCACTCTACTTACCCTCCTCCCAAGAAAGGTAATCTATCTGGGTGACCGAGGCCAATTCATTCCCATGACCAGGCCTGAACGCAGTTTGAAAGAGGTCAAGGCAATCTGCTCCATCCAAGACTACTTGCAGTTCAAGCTGGCTTCAAATGGTGCAGGGACACCATCTTGCTTTTCACCTCAGGTAGCAAAATGTTTTGACCTGGCCCTGACTGTCCCCATCCCCTGTGATGTCTCAGCAGCCATTTATGCTGCTGATTCAGCGGTCCTTGGAGAACTTCAACGCTGCTCAGCTTGGCTGTTGCATTTCTGAAGAAGGAAGTCTAGAGAGCAGGGATGGGGAAACTTTGGCCCTTCAAAGTTGGACCCCATCTCCCATCAGCCCCAGCCAACATGGCTAATTTTCAGGAATGCTGGGATTTGTAGTTCAGCAACACCTGGAGGGCCCTAACCTCTCTACCCATAGCCTGGAGAGTAGGAGATAGGGCTAGGATTCACACCTTTCACCTCATCATGAAGGCCTGATGGTGCTTTTCCACTACAGCTGGTTTCCCTTTGTGCCACACATTTGTTGGGAGCATTTCTTGTTGCTGTTTCATCTCTATGTGAAGGTGTTCACTGAATTATGCAATTCGACTGAAATCCTTAAAGCAGCTTGCTTAAAAATAGCCTTGCTGACAACCCTAGAAACATGCCAGAATAAATGTTGCGAGAGATCACAGTTAAGCCTGCTTGAAATATTTTTATTCTTGTTTGTGTTTCATTTTCTATAGCTTTATTAGTATATAAAGAAATAATAATAATAATAGTAATAATAATTCCAATTATCATCATCTTCATAGAATATATAGTTAAGTTCAGGCATTTGGTACAGCAAACCTCAATTGGATCAGCAGAGTACCCACATGTTAGGTGATGGGTGGGCATTCTGTATTGGCCATCAGACGATGGACTTGTCCACCCGCCTTGACCCTTCCTCCAGCCCTAGGAGTCTTCAGAAGGGAGCTGCTGCTAGAACAATTGGAAAGGGTGAGAGGCTCCAGAAGGGGGTGATTTCCAGAGGAAGAACTGTGAGGGGAGAGTGTCTCTGTGGTTGCCCTCATGGGATGATTGGTTTCACTGGTGCTGCCCCACCCTTCAGCCCTAGCAGCCTTCAGAAGGAAGTTGCTTAAAGGATACTTGACCTATTAGTAAGCTGTGTGCTTCATGGCTGGAGACAGCAATGCTTCTGAATACTAATGGTGCTCCTGAACACCAGTTCTTGGAAACCACAGGGAGCAGGGGAGAGAGTGCCTTTGTGCTCCGGTCCTGCTTGCAGGTTTCCCACAGGCATCTGGTTGGTTGCTGTAGCTTCCAGGTCAAGCACAAGGGAAGCCTCATATAGAGCACATTGCAGTAATCCAGTCTTGAAGTAACTGATGCATGAACTATGGTGGCCAGGCTTTCCTGGTCCAGGAATGGCCATAGCTGTCCAACCAGTTGCAGTTGATAAAAGATCCTTCTAGCCGCTGAAGCTACCTGACCCTCCAGTGATAGAGATGGATCCAGAAGCATCTCCAACCTGCGAACCTGCTCCTTCAGGAGGAGTGAAACCACATCCATGGCAGACAGTTGTCCGATTTCTGAGACATAGGAACTACCAACACACAGTGCCTCTGTCTTCCCAAGATTCAGGCTCAGCTTGTTTTTCCTCATCCGTCTCACCAACGGCCATCCAAGCGATGGGCCAGGGATTGCACAACCTCTCCCGATTCAGATGTCATGGAGAAATAGAGCCCAGTGTCATCAGCATACTGATGGCACCCTGTCTCCAAACTCCTAATGACTGCTCCCAATGGCTTCATGTAAATATTAAATAGCACTGGAGATCAGATAGTGCCCTATGGCAACCCATGAATAAATAAGCTAAGTTTCTATTTGCAAATTGCTCTGTGAGGTGTGCATAAGGTAAGATCATAAAGACAAAATTCACCAAGTATTCCTTATTTAAATAGATTAATCCAAACTGCTCCCAGATCTCCCGGGTCTCCTGGATAAACCAAGCTCACACCAGCCACTGAACATGTAGCCACAGACATTCATCAGCATCAACCTTACTGCATGCTTGTGAAACATGGACCACTTATGAATGCCATCTCCAACTCCTCGAAAGATTCCATCAACGGTGTCTCCAAAAAATTCTACACATCACTTGGGAAGACAGGCGAACTAATATCAGTGTACTGGAAGAAGCAAAGGTCACCAGTGTCAAAGCAATGATTCTTCAACATCAACTTCATTGGACTGGTCATGTTGTGCGGATGCCAATTATCATCTTCCATAGCAACTACTCTATTCCAAACTTCAAAATGGAAAGCGCAATGCCGGTGGTCAACAAAGGACATTTAAAGACTCTCTCAAGGCAAATCTTTAAAAAATGTAGTATAAACACTGACAACTGGGAAGCACTGACCTGCGAGAGCTCCAATTGGAGAACTGCCTTTACCAAAGGTGTAATGGGCTTTGAAGACACTTGAACTCAGAACAAAAGGGAGAAACATGCTAAGAAGAAGGCACGTTTGGCAAACCCTCACTGTGATCAACTCCCACCTGGAAACCTATGTCTCCACTGTGAAATAATAATAAGAAGAATAAATTTTTATTTATACCCCGCCCTCCTTGGCCGGGCCGGGCTCAGGGCAGCTAACACCGGATATAAATCACAACACAGTGGTACCTCAGGTTACATACGCTTCAGGTTACATACGCTTCAGGTTACACACTCCGCTAACCCAGAAATAGTGCTTCAGGTTAAGAACAGAAATCGGGCTCCGGCGGCGCGGCGGCAGCAGGAGGCCCCATTAGCTAAAGTGGTGCTTCAGGTTAAGAACAGTTTCAGGTTAAGAACGGACCTCCGGAATGAATTAAGTACTTAACCCAAGTTACCACTGTAAAACATAATAGAAAAAACCCCAAAACCCCAAAAAACCAGTTAATTAAAATACGGCTGAAAATATGGCTTAAAATGCACTCTCATTTTAGTAGTAGTTCATAAATCAAGACCATAAAGGGAGGAAACATCAGATATTCACCAGAGCCAGCTATCCATGCTGGTCCTACATGGGGCAGCAAAAAAGGCAAGGGAAAATTTATATACCAAATCCCATATAAGGGGTCAGAGTGAGTCCAAGCCGAAGGCCAGGCGGAACAGCTGCATCTTGCAGGCCCTGCAGAAAGATGTCAAATCCCACAGGGCCCTGGTCTCTTGTGACAGAGCGTTTCACCAAGTTGGGGCCAGGGCTGAAAAGGCCCTGGCCCTAGTTGAGACCAATCTAACCACCCTGAGGCTCAGGACCTCCAAATTGTTGTTATTTATGGACTTTAAAGTCCTCCTCGGGGTATACCAGGAGAGGCAGTCCCATAGGTACGAGAGTCTTAGGAAGAATTGGCCTCCACAGTCACTTATGGACTCACTGTTAAGACCGTGTTTATGGAAGACAATCTTACTCAGCTACGAGTGATCATCAAAGAAGAAGAAGAGTCACTGGACATTCATCAACATGGTTTGGAGGCATCAATGTGGAAAACACAGTCTAATCATGCCTAAGCTTTGAAGAAACAAAGCTAAGCTCTTCAGATATTTGGAAGTGACCATCATATCAGCTCTCAGTCTTCTGCACCTTGGCAGGCCAGAAGTGGCCTGCAGGTCAGCTATTCCTGCTCTGAACTTTCCATGGTCAATCTGGCTGCACGATACAAAAAGAAGCCCTTTCGTCTGCCACGTTGGACTGTACAGTTCCGTTTTATCTTCGCCTAAGCCATCGTCAGTGGAGCAGAACCAACGTGCTTATGGGGAAAGCCGCTTATGCCGCCCGTCTCTCTGCAAGTTCTCTTTCTAAAGCGCCATGAAATAGACACACAATGACGCTATTTTCAACCTGTGTTCCAGTCCCTCTAAAGTGAGGACGGAAATTGAGGACACATGTCAACAGCATCAGCTCAGGCCCGTCACGCAGGGACACAGATGGGGTTGTCTATTCTGCACTGTTTCAGGATTGATGGGAAATTGGGGGGGGGCAGGGTGCCAGCAGCGGGCTAAGGAACACAGGGATCTGTCTTATACCAGATCATGCAACTTGTCCACTTAGCCCCATATTACTTACTCTGGCTGGCAGCAGAATGTGCTCTGCATTTGTGAGGATTCACTGCCACGGTATGTGCTCTGGAAAGCCACTTCCGAGCTAGAGAGGAGGTGGGGTTGTGGTCTTCACGCCCCTCCCCCACCCTCGCGGGGGCTGGCTCCAGCCCCCGCGATGCTAGGGAATCCTCGGACACGTCATCCCTGGACCAGCCAATCGGCTGGCTCGGGGGGCGTGGCCTCATGCATTTAGGTCTGGCGTGGCCGAGGGTCTCCCTCTTTCCCGTGCCGCAGCTAGCCAAGTTTTTCCCCTCCCCTCCCACCCGTTAGGTTAGACTCTATGACGATGCTATGGGCTTCGGTTGGTCGCTGTCACGGGGCCTGGTAGGAATTTTCCCATTTGGCAGATTGGCACCAGCTACTTGGTTTTCACCTACCTCGTAGCAATCCGTCACAACTTCCCGGTATTGGCGGTTAGGCATTGGTGGGGGTATGGATCTTTTGTTATGCAGATGAAGGGGGGAGGGAGGAAGCGCCATCACCTTCCCCCAAAACAAAGGGTAGTCCGGTAAAGGATTTCGGGGTGTGTGGCCTTCTCCTAAGCCTATGGAGGTGTGGGCCCATGGCACGCCCCTGAGCGGTAACTCCGGGGGGAGCTCCTAGTTCACGTGCCTCAGCAGGACTCCCCCTTCTGGTGGTTAACCCTCACCGGTCTTCCAGCCAGCGGGCTGAAGCCGGTTAAGTGTTAGGACCAATGCCTAAGCCAATACCACTCAATTCCTGTAATCAATAAAGTTGTGGCCTAATTTGACCCATTAACTCGAATTCTTGTGTCTCGTGTCTTTATTTCTGAGGGGGGAGGCAGGAACTCGCCACGCAACTCCCTGCCTATTGACATTATGCAGGTGCCTTCACTCTACTGTTTTCAGATGCCTGCCGAAAACCTGTCGGTTTCAGCAAGCCTGTGTAAACACTTGATCTATTTGCATAGTTACATTTGTTTAAAAAGTGTTGCAGGTTGGTTTTTTTATTTTAAAAAGCGATTTATTTATTTATATTCATTTAAAAATATTTATATATCACTATTTTTTTTACAAAAGGGTGTTGTACAACAGTAAGCCATATATATATAAAATAGGAAATCGGCTAAGTATTGTGGAAAGTTGTATTGTTAGTTGCCTGTTGGAATAGAAAGCCTTTTCGCAGGTGTTTAAAAGCAGAAACAGAAGGTGCCTTCTGAATCTCTGTTGGAAGAGAATTCTACATGCCAGGGCAGATGATATTGAAGTCTCAGTTACTTGTTGCTGTCAAATGAGTCTTTCCAACTCAGGGAATGACCAACAATCTCCTGCAGATGATATCAGTGATCAACCTGGGATTTAAGGGTTTAGGCAGTCCCTAATACGCCCTGATGGGACGCAGGTGGCACTGTGGGTTAAACCACAGAGCCTAGGACTTGCCGATCAGAAGGTTGGCGGTTCAAATCCCCGCGACGGGGTGAGCTCCCGATGTTTGGTCCCTGCTCCTGCCAACCTAGCAGTTCGAAAACACGTCAAAGTGCAAGTAGATAAATAGGTACCACTCCGGCGGGAAGGTAAACGGCATTTACGTGTGCTGCTCTGGTTTGCCAGAAATGGCTTAGTCATGCTGGCCACATGACCTGGAAAAACTGTCTGTGGACAAAAGTCGGCTCCATCGGCCAATAAAGCGAGATGAGCGCTGCAACCCCAGAGTCGGTCGTGACTGGACCTAATGGTCAGGGGTCCCTTTACCTTTAATATGCCCTGACCTAAGTTGTCCAGGGCTTTGTAAATTATTACAAGGTTTTAGGCATCATTATTTTTAATTGGTCTCTATGTTTTAGCAATGGATCTGTACACTGCCTAAAGATTTTTATTTTTGAGCAAGCAGTATAAAAATTATCAAGAAAAAACAAGAAAAAAACATCCTGTTCTGTCATTCTGTCAATGGAATTCATCCCCGTACTTTAGGTATCTTCAAATAAAAATATGCCCACAAACATGTACAGACAGAGACTTATACAGCCTCCCACAAAAATAATATTAGGGTAAACCTGCACTTGTGAGCACTCAGCAATGTGAAACTGAACTGCAACACCCCCAGGGATTCTCTAGCGCAAAACATGTGGAGGAAAAAAACACATGCCAGGCTTTCATTATCTCCCTCTTTCATACTGAGTTAATTTCAGGAGGCTTTGCAAGCTTGGAACATGTGAAGTCGAAGGATCTAATGAACAACTATGTATGGGTAAACATGGCTAATTAGGCACCATCAAACCGTTACAAACTGACAACTACAATTTTCATTTATTGATGTGGTATGGATCTTCTGCTCTTTGTAAACAATAGCTAAAAAAGCGGGGCAGAGGGGTGAGGAAAACTTTTTGAACTATTAGGTGCAGGATGCATAATTAACTCCTGGTAGCAGAGACATCACCTTGCCAAAAAAGGTCCGTATAGTTAAAGCCATGGTTTTCCCAGGAGTGATGTATGGAAGTGAGAGCTGGACCATAAAGAAGGTTGATTGCCAAAGAATAGATGCTTTTGAATTATGGTGCTGGAGGAGACTCTTGAGAGTCCCATGGACTGCAAGAAGATCAAACCTATCCATCCTTAAGGAAATCAGCCCTGAGTGCTCACTGGAAGGACAGATCCTGAAGCTGAGGCTCCAATACTTTGGCCACTTCATGAGAAGAGAAGACTCCCTGGAAAAGACCCTGATGTTGAGAAAGATGGAGGGCACAAGGCGAAGGGGACGACAGAGGACAAGATGGTTGGATAGTGTTCTCGAAACTACCAGCATGAGTTTGACCAAACTGTGGGAGGCAGTGGAAGACAGGAGGGCCTGGCATGCTCTGGTCCATGGGGTCACGAAGAGTTGGACATGACTAAACAACAACAACAACAATTCACTGCCCCAAGAAGTTGTGATGGCCACTAACTTAGATGGTTTTTTAGAGGGACAAAAGGAAACTGCAACAAATTGTTGCAGAATGTTATGCTCCTATTCACTGTTGGCAGCCTTGTCCTCCCCCATGAGACTCCAGTCCATCCCCCTCCCTCCTAGTTTCGCATTTCCCTCCCACAATAGCACTATATGGCTACTGAGCATGAACAGTTCTCATAGAGTTGGGTCCCCCCCCCCAAAAAAAAATGGTTTGTATCTGCGTGTTTGTGTTTGTGTGTGCTTTTCCAGACTTGTGGATCCCCCATGTGGAGTCTTCATTGGTGGTTTTTAAGCAGAGGTTGGGAGGCCATCTGTCGTTGGTGCTTTAGCTGAGATTCCCGCATTGCAGGTGGGGTAGACTTGATGAACCTTGGGGTCCCTTCCAACTCTACCATTCTGCGATTTCACTGCTAATCTTTTAATGGGACTTCTATTTCTTCATATGCAACCAAGAAGATTCTGCTCACAACCACATAGCTGGCCAACATTATTTTACTTTCTAAATGTGCTCATTTATTTCTCCAAACAATGAGCCGACAAAGAGTGCAGAAGTCTGAATATACTAGGTTTTCTTTGTTGGTGAAAAGATTACCCTCCCTCCTTTCAAGAAGAGATGCCTGAACGCAGTAAGGGCAAGGTGTGTGTGTGTGTGTGTGTGTGTGTGTGTGTGTGTGTGTTTACCGCTGGCACAAACAGCTAAATCCTTCTTTATCACGGACCATGAAGGAATGTAATCACACTCATAAAATGAACACCCGCTCATAATAGGTTGGAGATGAAATGCCAGATAGTAGAAGTATAAATCTGGAAATCCCATACTCCCAGAATGCCAGGCCCCGCTGCAGATTTTTGTCAGAGAAATGAGGTTGTTTTGTGTGTTCCCGATAAAGTCTATTGTGAATTTATTCAAGCAGCTAAGTAAGACGGCAGTTGCCTGGAAAGGCAAAACGCCCATCAGGTACGCAACTCCAGGGGCTACACTCATCCCACACGACTTTGATCCATCTTCACAAAGATAGGAGAGCTTGTTGCCATCTGCTGTCTTCGGAGATTTGTTTTCTAATAATATCACCAATTGACGGAGCACTTTGTAGCAGCAACAATGAGCGTTTATGGAGAAGGGTGGGGGAATAATCTGCTAAATACATAGTGAAAGCTTCTCTCTTCGGAGATGAAAACAAAGAGATTTGGTAGGGGCAGCTCTCACATGTATCAATATCACTTGATTTACTTGGCACTTGTGCCTGGGCCACTGAATGTGGGATCCGAGTCCCTTGAAAAACTCCCTCAACTGTTCCTCCTAAGGCTTGGCTTTAAGACCCTTGATCATTTTGGCCACCCTCCTCTGCACATGTTCCAACTTATCAACATCCTTCCTAAATTGTGGTGCCCATAATTGGACACAGTATTGTGGCGCTGTGGGTTAAACCACAGAGCCTAGGGCTTGCCGACCAGAAGGTCGGTGGTTCGAATCCCCATGAAGGGGTGAGCTCCCGTTGCTCGATCCCTGCTCCTGCCAACCTAGCAGTTTGAAAGCACGTCAAAGTGCAAGTAGATAAATAGGTACCGCTCCGGTGGGAAGGTAAACGGTGTTTCCGTGCGCTGCTGTGGTTCGCCAGAAGCAGCTTAGTCATGCTGGCCACATGACCCAGAAGCTGTACACCGGCTCCCTCGGCCAATAAAGCAAGATGAGTGTCGCAACCCCAGAGTCAGACACGACTGGACCAGTCGTGGGGACCCTTTACCTTTACCTTACCTATTCCAGGTGTGGTCTGACCGAGGCAGAATAGAATGGTACTATGACTTCCCTTGATCTGGACCCTATACTTCTGTTGATGCAGCCTAGAATAGCATTAGCTTTTTTCGCTGCTGCATCACACTGTTGAAGCTTATGTCCTACTAAGAACCCTAGATCCTTTTCACATGTACTACTGGTAATCTAGGTGTCTCTCTTCTTATATTTGTGGAGCTGGTTCTTCCTGCCTAAGTGTAGAACCTGACATTTGACCCTATTGAAATTGATTTTGTTACTTTTGACCCAGATCTCCAATCTGTTAAGGCCATACTGAATCCCAACTCTGTCTTCTGAGGCCTCCCAGTTTGGTGCCATCTACAAATTTGATGAGCATCCCCTCAATTCCTTCATTCAAGTCATTCATAAAGATGTGGAACAGCAACAGGCCCAAGAAAAGAACTTTGTGGCACCCCACATGTCATTCCGCCGCCCCCCCCCCCCCGGAAAACAAGGAACCATTTATGAGTACTCTTTGGGTTCAGTCAGTCAACCAACTACAAATCCACCTAACAGTTACCTTGTCCAGTCAACATTTCCAAGCTTCTCCACAAGAATATCATGGGGGATTCTGTCAAAAGCCTTACTTAAATCAAGATACACTATGTCCACAGCATCCCCCTGATGTTAGATGGTGTTAGATCAGCGATGGCTATATTACATCAGTGACCTGCTATATCAGCCACTGAGGGTACTTCAGATTAACTGTTAACTCCCAAATTGCACACAATCTCTCATTCTTTAGCCTTATTTATTTCAAATTCCTCCAACCGCTTGCTTCAAAAGTAATCTTCATTGGGACTACTCCAGAGAAAATGGAGCACAGACGTTCTCCAGACAAGTCTGGGTCTCTGAAATGCAGAGAAATCTCTCTTCTCAGCATGGGGGAGAGAAAACCCAGAATAATCAAACCTTGTCCTTCATGCATGGAGACCAGCAGCCATTAGTCTCCATTGGCAGACCTGAAGAACAAAAATTTCTTTTTGATTCCTTCTGTACACTGTGCCGATATTTTATGACCCACTGCAATAACCACAAATTGCTAACATTTATTAATCTCGAAAGTTTTTCCCCTCTCCTAAGCATGAGCTACAGTACAGCATGGGTCTTCTATAGGGGGAATCCAGCTCGCAGAGCAGGGGTCAGCAAACTTTTTCAGCAGGGGGCCAGTCCACTGTCCCTCAGACCTTGTGGGGGGCTGGACTATATTCTGGAGGGGGGAAAAGAGAACGAATTCCTATGCCCCACAAATAACCCAGAGATGCATTTTAAATGAAAGCACACATTCTACTCATGTAAAAACATGCTGATTCCCAGTCCGTTTGTGGGCTGGATTGAGAAGGTGATTGGGCTGGATCCGGCCCCCGGGCCTTAGTTTGCCTACCCATGTCACAGACAATGCTTCCCTCCAAATCCAAACTGAAATGGAAAGGATGGTGCAAAGGAGCAGAGAAAGCGAAATTTGCATTACCAACTGCCAAGCAAAATCTGAGCTGGACTTTTCCAGAGAGATTCACTCTGACAGGACTCCTACCTGTGGTTGTGCAAAGGTCTGCAGCCAGAGCCACTCCAACCTCAGAACTGTGACATCAGAAAGGCCAAAAAAAGGAGGTTATGTCAGGGGCATGTCATGGGTGCACCAGGCGTGGCTGTGAATCTGCATGGTCCAAAATCCTCCCATTTGCCTGTGTGGTGGTCAGAGTGTTGGACTGGGACTGGGGAGGCCAGGGTTCAAATCCCCGCCTAACCATGAAGCTCATTGGGTGACCTTGGGCCAGTTACTTCCTCTCAGCTTAATCTACCTCACAGGGATGTTGTGGGAATTAAATTAAATGAGAAAACTATGCACACCACCTTAAGCTCCTTGGAGGAAAAGGTGTGATATAAATGCCTCAAAGAAAGAAGGCAGGAAGCAACTAACCAGTCTTGGGAGCAACGGGAAGGAAAAGGTTTTCGGAACATATCAGTGGTAGAAGGCCAAAAAAAGGAAGAGGAACCTCATTTTCCTATTCCCAATGCAATCTAACAAGGCAGTAGAAAAGGCAGCTCTTATTCTGCCTTGATTGCTCCCTTTCCCATAGGATTACTCTTTTAATCAATTAATATAACCAATTAGCTGATGAAGCATTGCAGCATAACCCAATCTTGTAGGCACTGGGACAATTCAAACTTTAAAAAATCACCCCACGTGGCACTTTTGTATCAAATCAAACAATACCCACGTTCTCTAAATTTTCTAAATGCAAAAGTTAGCAATGCAGCTATGAACCATATTTTAATTTTTTCCCCTTTTGCATCACTGAATACTTACCGAGCAGAAGGTACTATCTGTGATAAATGCTACCTGTCAAAGCTTTTACTTTGATCATGCTTGAAGGAGGGAGGGGGGCCAGAGGAGGAAGGATTTCTAAATCATTTGCTTGGAAATTTTTAATTCTTAAGTGGGTTGTTTGTTTGCCTCAAAGGGAAGCTCTAACCTATTTTACATTGTCAACTCTATTTTTAAACAAAGTTCTTCTTTGTAC
Organism: Podarcis pityusensis; assembly: GCF_964106645.2. Taxonomy (NCBI): domain Eukaryota; kingdom Metazoa; phylum Chordata; class Lepidosauria; order Squamata; family Lacertidae; genus Podarcis; species Podarcis pityusensis. Next base: position 11,061,261 of record NC_138030.1, read on the forward strand.
TTTAAAGCTTCCCCCTAAAATACTTCTTAGGCTCATTTTGTAAAATTAAAACGGGAGAGATGTTTTTTAAAACTATCACCTGCATCAGCAAACTTCCTGGCACTTTTATTTATCCGCTGGCTACAGGAAGCAGAAATCTGACTGAGGGCTCCATTTGCTTAGATTAAAAGCATCCTGCTAATTCTGTTGTTTTGCGTGGCACCACGACAGATCAAAGTGAGTCAAACATCATACGGCGCTGATCTTTGACGGGTGGGTCGGGATCCACTAGTGCACCAGGACCTGATCCAAGGTGAAACACAACAAGAGCCCAATCACTCTGCAAAAACATGGTAAGAGATTAAGGGAATGGGTCTCTAAAGACATGGTTGGGTTAAAAGGTGGTGGGTTTGAAAAGGATGGAGGCTACTGTCATACAAGAAAATTTCCTCTTCTCTTCACGTTATCTGAGGACCAAACTATATATTGGGGGCATGGATTCATGACATGATCTCATGCTTAAAGCTCCACCAGCCCAGCTACACCTTGTCAACTTCTACTAACATATGAACATAGACAACTACCTTACTCCGAGTCAGACAATGGGCTGACCTAACTCACTGTTGTCCACACAGACAGGCAGCTGTTTTCCAAGGGGTCAGGTGGGGAACATTCCCAGATTTACCTGGAAATGCCGGGAATGGAAGCAGGGACCTTCTGTACACAGTGCAGATGCTCTGCTACTGAGCTATTATTTATTTCCTTCATATACCACCTTTCTTTTCGAAGCATCTCAAGATGGTGTAAATGGTTCTCCATTTCCCCATTTCCTTATTCCCATCTTTCATGATGGGCTCTGAGTGAGCTCCAGGCATGATGCTGGCACATTGCATGCCTCATGCGATAAAACATTACAAAGGGTATGAAGGGCTGTTGATCCTGATGGCAGCAACACACTCCTGGTGCATACAGCAGATCACCCAAATGTTCCTATTTTCCACGGACAGTCCAAGATTTACAGAAGCCATATCAGTTTCTGATTTGATCCTGGAATGTCCCGCTTTTCCTTTGTTGTTGTTGTTTAGTCATTTAGTCATGTCCGGCTCTTCGTGACCCCATGAACCAGAGCATGCTAGGCACTCCTATCTTCCACTGCCTCCCACAGTTTGGTCAAACTCGTGTTAGTAGCTTGGAGAACACTATCCAACCATCTCGTCCTCGGTCTTCCCCTTCTCCTTGTGCTCTCAATCTTTCCCAACATCAGGGTCTTTTCCAGGGAGTCTTCTCTTCTCATGAGGTGCTGGAGGAGACTCTTGAGAGTCGCATGGACTGCAAGAAGATCAAACCTATCCATTCTTAAGGAAATCAGCCCTGAGTGCTCACTGGAAGGACAGATCCTGAAGCTGAGGCTCCAATACTTTGACTGCTTTCCCTTAGGATGTCCCTATTTTCATTGGAGAAATGTTGGAAGGTATGAAGTTATCTGACCTCCGAGCCAAGGAGAAAAGTAACTAGACAGCCTTTGGAACACATCTGAAGTTTCTTAATGTTATTATGTTTTTAAATATGTTTGAAGCTGCCCAGAGTGGCTGGAGCAACCCAGTCAGATGAACGGGCTATAAATATTATGATCATTATTGTGAAATAGGACATCCCTATTTTCATTAGATAAATGTTGTAGGGCATGCATATAACAGGGATGGGGAACTCAGGCAGAAATGTGGCCCTCCAGGCCTTTGAATCTGGCTCTCAGATTTCTCCCTAGGCTACATGCCCTCCTGAGCCATTTGCCTTGCCTAGCCCTCTCCTTAAGCATTCTTGCCTGGGTGGGATTTGTCCTCAAGCTTGAAAATGCCTCTTGCTTGTCTGGGTGGGGCACAGAGGGGCATGTGTAGAAGTTCGCCCACTGTGCAAAAAGTAAAATTTGCATTTGTTGCTTTGCCCCCTCCCCCCTCCTGCTGGCATGTAGAAAGGTTCCCTACTTCTGACGAAGAAGTCAGTCAAGAACTCAAGGATCTGACGAAAAACCGTCTCTAGGCACAGTGGGCAGGGGGAGATGGAGAGATTCAGGAAGAGGTGTGCCCTCTTATTTTATTTACAGAGAGGTGTAAGCCTCCTCAAAACCTTAAGCTACTTTTACTGGTTGTCTCGTAGGCGAGCGAAACAGATGTGAAGAAGGCTGCTTTCTAACCCTGGCGCTTTCGCAGCAGGTCTGCCAACTGTCAATAAATTTATGAACAGTTTGTAGATCTACGGGAAGTTTTGAAGGGGAGGCAAAAGAGAGAGAGAGAGAGAGGGAGGGGGAGAGGGAGAGAGAGAGAAGCAGCCCAGGAAGGCAGAGAGGAAACATATTTATTGAGGACAAGCTGGCAAACACTTCTGGTTATAGGCAAGGGAAAGAAGTGTGAAGTTGCAGAGTCAAGCCACAGCTGTCTCTTTCCACGAGGGAGAAAAAGGAAAAGAAACTCAGATACAGTCAGAAAGCCTGTGCTCATAAATTCTATCGTGATAAATACAACCACCAGGTTTTCAAGATCGCCACCCAAGCAGAATGAACAGGTGTGGTTCTTGGTGGGACTTCTGATCCCAGATATAACCCTGCTGGGATTCAGTGGCATTCCCAGAAACCTGCTGAGATTTAAAAAAAATTTTAGTTGCTGTGGTTGTATGAATCATGGCCGCGGCATGTCAGCTCCCGCTCTCACTTGAAGGAGAGCCGTTTCAGACAACTTGTGCCCCCATGCCATCCTGGTGGGTTTCTGCAGTAATAGTGTGGGAGTTATAAATCAAAATCAATCAATCAATCAATCAATCAATCAGAGTATTGAACTAGATTGCCCTTTGAGAAACTTCCAGCACTACAATTCTATGATTCAGTAAAAGGCAATTTGATTTTTTTTTTAAGAAATCAAAGCCATTTCAGATACAAATGTGACTGCATGAAGGCAAGCCATAAAAGCAGGGACAGGCCTGAGGGAGTTTCAATGTGGGGACCCTAAATTTGAAAATGTGCCCAGTAACCAAATTCCTATGAGGACATGGGAGCATTTCTCTTACCTTTCAGATAAACTAATTGCTTTCCTGTCCTTGAACACCTCAGCAAGGGTTAAATTATATCAACAGAGTGAATGAAATTGGCAGGCCTTTTTTGTTATGCAAATGGAAGCTGGCACAGCCTCTGAGTTGTGGGGAAGCTTTAACTCTTTCTCTTTCTGCCATGGTTCCCAACAAAACCACTTCTTTGAAGCTTTGGTAAGAGTGAGTTCTGGTGAGAATGTGGCCCAAGAGGAACGCATTAAGAAGCCTGTATTTCTCTTGTGTCAGACTCCCCTTGTTGAATTGCAGCTCCAGTGGCTGAATCTTATAATAATGAAAATTTTCCTAATCAAAAATCACAGATATGCAATATTGGATTCTTGTCTCATTACACATGCTAAAGCTATTTTTGGTCAACTGCATGCTTTCCCATGCTTTTTCCTGTAGGACTAATTGCAGTTGTTAACAGTCAACAGGTTTACCACACCCATTGAGTCAATCATCCATCTCCTACTACCCTTCTGAGAAAAACCCCACCCCACCCTCCCACCATATATAAGGGTCTGGTGACTTCTGTTTCAGTGTATCTGAAGAAGTGTGCATGCACACAAAAGCTCATACCAATAACAAACTTAGTTTGTCTCTAAGGTGCTACCGGAAGGAAATTTTTTATTTTGTTTCGACTATGGCAGTCCAACACGGCTACCAACCTGAATCTAGATATGCAGTGTGAGTCTGCTCTCTCAACCTCTTCAGTGAAGAGGTCATTGCAGAGATCAAGGTTTAAAACCCATGTAAACAAGATGCTAGACCTCAAAGAATCCTGCAGAGGTAGGTAATTTTCACACACCCCAAATCCCATATAAACAAGCCCTATATTTTAATAATCAGGATTCTCTCCAAAACTATACATTGAATGACTTTCTTTGTCAAGTGCTTCCTCCCTCCTTCGTTTCATTAGCATGGATTTACTCTCAGTCTGCATCCACTTTATTTATTCCTGATAGTTTAAAGAAAGCATAATAATGAACCTATCCCTGAATTTTTGGTTAGACTAAAAATGCATATCCATGAGGTACTCTTTTGAGTTTCCTATTTTTGTTTGAATTAATTATTTGCTAGGCTCTCGCATGAATAATGTTGCTAAAAGGAATCCTTGACTTTGCTTTTCTATACATTTTCAAAGAGCATGGTGGCATTTTCTTTCCTGAGCTGGGAGCAGAAAGTTCTGAATCAAGCTGGAATACAAATAGCACAGCAGGAGAGAACAAACTTTGGAGGAAGAGTTTCTACTTCCCTGATTTTCTTTTTTTCTTTTTCCTCAAATACAGATGTGTTTGGACCTCCAGACATTGATAAACAACAACTCCAGACATTGCTGGACTACAATTTTCACAAGGAATATCTATCTATCTATCATCTATCGATCTATCATCTATCGATCTATCGACCTATCTATTATCTATCTATCTATCTCACACAAACTGATGTGGAAATGCAGAGCACCAAACTTAATATCAGAACAACAAGAAAATGGTAGAAACTAACATGGACAACTTTGCCCATCCCTAACCAGGAGCACCCTTCAAGTCCGCCTCCAGTAAGAGGAGGGCAGAATTCTAGCACCTTTCTGAGTTGTGCAGAAGAGGGAATTTCAGTGAGAGTGGTGTGTTGGCGATCACTCATAGCATAATAAGATTGTCTGCCATAAACACGGTTTTAAAAGTGAATCCGTAAGTGATTGTGGAGGCCAATTCTGGATCCATACATCCTTCCACAGTGGGAACAGAAGTTTCTTGGTGAGAGTTGATCATGGTGAGGGTTTGCCTAGTGTGCCTTCCTCTTAGCGTATTTCTCCCTTGCATCCTGAGTTTGAGTGTCTTCAAAACCCATGACACTTTTGGTAAAGGCTGTTCTCCAACTGGAGCGCTTGCAGGCCAGTGTTTCCCAGTTGTTGGTGTTTATACTACAATTTTTAATATTTGCCTTGAGAGAGTCTTTGAACCTCTTTTGTTGACCACCAGCATTACGTTTACCATTTTAAAGTTTGGAATAGAGTAGTTGCTTTGGAAGACAATAATCAGGCATCCATACAACATCACCAATCCAACGAAGTTGATGTTGAAGAATCACTGCTTCGACACTGGTGATCTTTGCTTCTTCCAGTGCATTGGGATTAGTTTTCCTGTCTTTCCAAGTGATGTACAATTTTTTTTGGAGACATTGATGGAATCTTTCGTGGAGTTGGAGATGGCATTTATAAGTGGTCCACATTTCACAAGCATACAGTAAGGTTGGTAGTACAATAGCTTTGAAAACAAGCATTTTGGTTTCCCTGAGAATGTCCCAGTCCTCAAACACTCTGCACTTCAATTGGGAGAAAGCTACACTCTCAGAGCTCAGGAAATGCTGGATTTTGGCAGTGTAGACCAGGCAGTGTAGACCAGCCTGAGCTAGTTGGGCCAATAATCTGGCTTGTTATATGTCATCTCCTTCAGTTCCCGTGAAGGTTGGATGGGCAGGGCTGCTCCTGCTTCCTGCTCCAGCTGCCAAAGAGAGGATGAGGCATAGAAGAAAGGAAGATCCTTCCTGTCAGAATGGCAAAATGCTTACACAATTTTGCTCAGCGTCCAGTGAGTTACCAGCTGACCAACCTGGTCTCGAGTCCCTAGGCAAGAAACATGCTGCTTCTTCTTTATTTATTTTTTGCCTAGGGAAGACTGGAGATGTGTGAAATTTCTCAGCAGGCCTAATTGCTCTTCCGATTCCACAGCATCATTGCTAATATCACATGCAATTAAATGGGAAATGTAGAGTGGCAGCCCAGCACAGACTACCAGCAATTCGTTTGTACAGTAGAAACTTTGGGATGACAGTGGCAGGGAGCAGGGGAGGGTAGAGGGGAAAAAGGGAATGTACAGTAACTGCGGCCTGGGGAACCAGCAGAAAGCACATGGCATACAAAACGCTGGGAAAGTCTGTTCACAGCCGGCGTTTCATTAATTTTTGCCAGGGGAGGAGATTGCTTTGCACAGCTTTACTACCTCTCTGTTTGGGGGCAAGTTGAAAAGCACAACACAGAGTGCAGCCAAAACTGCCAAGTTTCATACAGTAAAAAAAAAAAGGTGGGAGGGAGAGGAAAAGAGAGAGGGTGGGGAGGGGAGAGAAGGGGAAAAGGGAAAGGAAGGTGAATCATCCTCATGCAAATTTCTTCTGGCAAGCCACAGAGAGATGTGCAATCAGTCAGAACTCAAGGCTTAGCAGAAGACATTTTCAACAAAGCCGGTACTCAGGCAGGGGGAGCAGGTGAGTTTCACACAGGAGCAGGTGCTACAATGAGCTTCTTGTACAGTTCTGCCTGGGATCACTGTAGCAAGGCAGCCACCAAATGAACAGGCTTAGCCAAGGAACTTTTCAACAAAGGATGGGGGAGCAGGTGGGTTTCAAGCCGGAGTAGACTCTGAAATGAGACACCTGTAAGGCTCTGCTTGGGATGAACAGTGGCGTTGACCTCCAGAGTGAGCTTTACAGAAGGCTGTGCAGAAGAAGTTGCCTTGTCCGATTTACCTATCCATCCCACTATTGTTTATTTTGATTGGCAGCGTCTTTTCGGGATCACAGGCAGAGATCCTTCCCGGATTCCCACATAGAGTGAGTAGGCAGCAGCCTCCAGGCCCTATGCCTTTTAGGGGCCCCGAGACAATAATAATATTGATTTGATCTTGAAAGATAACTACACTCAAGCTTCCTTAGTTCAGTGTGATCCCACTAGAGCACATGAACAAGAAACCTCCAGATACGAAGCTTTCTGCTAGTTAGCGTGTCGCAAGTTCCTGCCGACTCCAGATCCTAGTAGAATATTTGCAAGTAGCCAATAATTTGTGATGAGCCCCCTGAGATTTTGACTGCCTAGGGGCCTGAACAGGGTTTAATCCAACACTGGTCCTTCCTATGATGCCTTCCTGGTCCAGGGTATATCCTGGGAGCTTCTGCATGTAAGTCCTGTTTTCCTCCTTCCAGATGTTGATAAAAACACATGCAAAAGGTTGACAAATTAAAAGAGAACTTGCCTTCCTTCTTTAATGGCATTTCATTTTTTCCTCTTGGCTTTTTAAGACTTCTACTTACTGAGGTTCAGCACCTTAACAGCAGTCTGACTCCACATATTAAGATGTCATCTGGCTTTCCAAAAGCACACTAGACCTACGCCAAATATTCACTATATCCACAGGCACGATTTATTTATAACCTACCCTGTCCTTAGTTAACAACATTTTATCTCAGTCACCGTGGGGAGGTGATGGGGAGAAACAAGCATTTTGGAAATTCCTATGGAACAAAGAAATCTACAGAAATCCCTTCATTATCAGCACTCAATCACACAGCTGACAATTACGAGAACGAGACTAAAAAGAACCCTAAATGACAGCCATTGAAAAATTAAAATACGACACAAAAACAAGTACACAGGGAATAAAGTTTCAACAGAATGATTGATAGTATGGAGAGTTCAACAGCAACAGAGACGGGTTTGTTACATTGCAATGCCTTTTATTATTTTGAAAGGTTTTTAATGAATATGTCGCAACTCGCATTTTCTGAACCAATAGGCTTTTGACTTAATGGATTTAGATCTATACTCCACTGTAATAATAGGGATAGGTTAAGTTAACAGCCCCCTTTCAGCTCATTCAACAACACAGCAAAAACTAATGAATTGGGGTAGCATTCCTAAATTACAGATTAGGGAACGGAAGCTAAGACTACAAACTACAAGAAAGAAGATTCCACCTAAACATTAGGAAGAACTTCCTGACAGTAAGAGCTGTTTGACAGTGGAATTTGCTGCCAAGGAGTGTGGTGGAGTCTCCTTCTTTGGAGGTCTTTAAGCAGAGGCTTGACAACCATATGTCAGGAGTGCTCTGATGGTGTTTCCTGCTTGGCAGGGGGTTGGACTGGATGGCCCTTGTGGTCTCTTCCAACTCTATGATTCTATGATTCTGTGATTCTATGATTCTATGATTCTAAGATACTGGTTTGCTTGAGGACCAGTGGATACATATCCAGATTTTGCAGGCATTGCCTTCTCATTCTGGATTCTTATTTCTCAGAAATGCATGGAATCTGCATGAGTTTTCTCCAACACAAATGTCATTCGCCTTAGTAGCTCATCCATCTTTTCCACAGCACAATACTGATTTCAAAACTAAAGGATGTCAATTTTTTAATTGATTCTTTTTACCTCTTAATGTTTCTTTTTTGAGGTTTTGGGTAAAATCTCAAAGACTAAAGCTTCCTTGCTCCACCCCTCCCCCAAATCCATAAAATCTATAAAAATATGGATTTTAAACCAAAACACTTTAAACACGGAACAAACCTGAGTCCTCCAGATACACCATGTGCCACATACAAGAATTCCCTAAAAAATTGATTAGCAGATCCATGGTTTTCAGCTCTACTAGAAAGAAATTCCCAAAAATAAGTGGTCAGAGAATGATTTGAAGGCACCTAATGTAGCTTTCCTGCTGACACTAAGCATCTGTGTTCTTCATGCTGCCTAGACATACTGGTGTACACGTTACCAGTTTAAAATGTAGCTAGGTCACTCTTTTTCTCAATTTGTATCAAACCTGGTTTGGAAGGGGAAACACACTGACAGGACAGAGGCAGGATAGATGTGGATTGGGGCTAATGTAAGCAGCTGTGGGAGTTAGCTGGATGCAGAGTAAACAGGAGTGTGTACACAACCCCATTTAACAACCATATGCAAACTACTCTTGAATGCCACAGAGCCAAAAGACACATAGCAATATACTTCTCTTGCTGGCAAAATGTTTTTGCAGACCATTGTTGTGAAAAAAAAATGCATACCTTGTTGTGAAATAAAATGCATACATTTTGCAGACCATTGTTGTTTTGCAGACCATTGTTGTGAAAGAAAATGCATACATAGGTTGCTGGTGACTTTTAACCAATAAGCTTAAAAAGAAGGAAATTTTGGTCTCATTCAGTGCTCTCTGTCCACAAATGCAAGGGTGGGGTTTTTTTTTTGCGCTAGTAGATGGTTGAATTTTAATGCTGTGCAACGGAGGAATCCAACGCAGAAGTTGCGGTAGTGGAAACTCATTGTGGAACAGATACAATGCAAAATAGGCAACATTCACACTATACATTTGAAGCGCTACGATACCACTTTAAACAGTCATAGATTCCCCCTGAAGGATTCTGGGTGCTGAAATTTGTTAAGAGAGCTGAGAGTAGTTAGGACACCCTTATTCCCCTCACAGGACTACAACTCCCAGAGTTCCTTGGGAAGAGAATAGACTGTTAAATTACTGTGATGAGAACTGTAGCACTTAATGCAGCCCAAAGTTTCCATTTTTGAAACAAACAAACAAACAAACAAACAAAACCTTACTAGATTGTCCTTAGAAATGGTAGATCCAGATTAAATGAGAGGGGGTGGGGACAATATAGGATGGCATCATGAGGAGGACATGTGTGAAATTTTCATGGAAGTGCTTACGTCGTTGACTTTTGAATAAATAAATAAAAATGCAGCTATTGGAGAGCACGTATTAAGACTTGTGCATCTCATTGTCCAGATCCCTGTATTTCTTTTGTGCTTATGTGTGTGTTTGCGGGGAGGGAGTTATGTCATATCTGATTATAGTAAATCTTCCCCATCTCCTCCATTCCATCTGTCCATAATGTTAACCTACACTTTGAGGAAAGAGCGGTCTACATTGTCTAATGCACCCTTCCCCTCAATTTTAATGGATTTGGTTCTGCCTGCAAAGTCTTAGGGAAAGGGTCTTTTTGAAGGCGGCTGCTATGTATTCATGAACAAGCATAATAGCACAGGTAATGTGCATCTGCAAGTATCAGAGGGTAAGACTCACCCTTTAAAAATAATGGCTACGCTCAGATAGTACTGGCCAGGGAGCGAAATACATAAAGCCTTTTCATGTACAAGAGGCATTGATGGATTTGCAAGATAGTATATCTGTTATTTCTCCCTCCCCCTGAGGACAGCATCTTTTGAAGTAAATAATTCACTTCAAAAAGAGAGAGAGAGAGAGAGAGAGAGAGAGAAGCGGGGGGAAAGCGAGAGTAACATTTATGAAAAATCAGCAATTGTCTAACCCCTTCTTGCCACCTGCACAGCAATTTACCCTTATTTTAGGCATTGCACTTCATCTCAGCCATTCAGTGAGATTTTGCTGTTATGGTTTTGACTGGGGGGGAGGGCAGGAGGGAGAAGAGAAATCGTATTAAATATTCTGAAGGGAAACTAAGCCAGACTGCATACAATTTGAAGGTAATTTGTATTAAATTATGTCTCCTGCTTCGCTGTGTATGGCGGGAGACAATGTACATTGGCAAGAACAGCAGTTGCTCTAAGTTTCTCGGAGGGGTACGGGAAAGGCTTTCTAAGGAACAAAGATTATATATGATCTCAAACGCCAAGGAACCTGCAATGAAGTTGATACTATCTAGAAAGGGCTGCATCTTGATGACATTCCTTTCTCAAAGGGCTGTGTGTTCCTGAGAGTGACCCTATGTCCTACTTTACAGAGGACAGCCTTCTTTTTGAAGGATTGTTCTATCTCAGAGTTTCCCAAACTTGGGTCTCCAGCTGTTTTTGGATTACAACTCCCATCATCCCTAGGGACCAGTGGGAATGGTAGTCTGAAAACAGCTGGAGAGAGACCCAAGTTTGCTTTATCTGAAGGGTTGTCCCAGTCTGGTTGAAAGGCAAAGATCATAAGCAGCGAGGAGAAGGTCTTTGAAATGGTCCACCCATGGTTAGATCTCAACAGCGGACTTAGCAGGCCCTTAAATCACCTAGTCCAAGTCTTCTCTTCTGTGATGAGATGGACTGCATGTCGGATTTGTTTTCAAATTTCCATCTCTATGCACATATTGTATTTTGTATGCATTCTCTTTTGGCATAAGAGGCTACTCTACTCTAGCTAGATTAGACTAAAGGTCTAATTAGTCCAGTATCTTACTTCACAAAGCAGCTAACTAGAAAGCCCACAAGCAGAGCTAGAGGGGAACAGTCATCTCTCAGTGGTGTTTCCCCAGGGATTCATATTCAGTCTCTACCAAAGGCTGGGAAATAAATGGTGCTATCAAATAACTAAAAACTGAAAATTCCAACCTCAGAGAACTGCAGCTACCACAGACGCAAACACAAGCCACCCAAGATCTCTACACAGTTCCTGTTCACTTGCCTAGCAGCTGTTTGTGTGAACTCACCCCACTGAAAAGCACTGTGCCTGAAGTGACGCCAGCGGTTTGTTATCTGAGGTGTTGTGTAGGCATACCTTCCAACATCCTACAGATGAAAATAGGGACATTTCTCACTCCTCCCCAACTGAACCTCCTTGCCCCCCCCCCATTTCCTGTGGTCCCCTCCTGCAGACCTTTTCCACCACAACTACACCAACGGGACACAGCTCACACGCCCTCCATCGCCCTGAGGAAACACCTCAATCCTAATTTATTGTATTCTTTCATAGGTTTACAAAAAGAAACACACACACACACACACACACACACACACACACACACACACACACACTGTGATGGCCTGGGACTCGGGCTCAGACTTGGAACCAGAGGAGACTCAGTCTGCACCAGATCCTTTGCCTCAGGCATCATCTGAAACAAGTCTGGGGCCTGACCCTGAAAAGTTCCAGTCTGCACAGGTTCCCCTGCAACAAACACCAGCTGGGATGAGTCAGGGGCCGGAGCCTGCCCTGGCTCCAGATGCGGGGATTACCTTGTTGCCTTCAGCTGGGCCATCACTTACAGCTGTTCCACTACCGGTTTGGTCAGGGAAGGCTGAGGCGGCCCCTGGGTCTAGTAACCCACCGACGTCTCCCGAGCTGCAGGGACTAAGGTCTGAGAGAAGGAGAGACCTGAGTACTCGCAGGAGGAGTGCTCACCTTCGGGCGAAACAGGGAGGTGAGTCGCCAGGGGATCAGGACCAGCCCCTACCCTGACAAAGATAAAAGGCTGTCGGACCCCGCTCCAGATTGCGGGAGCAACATTGCTGTTGCTAGAGTCTGCCTGAGATCCTGTACCTGTCCTTGCCTGGTATCCTGCCTTGGCTCTGTCGGACTGACTCCTAGCAGAACCTTCGGATTCTGGACCGGTCCTGGACGGCGTTTCACAGGTTACCCCTGGGCCCAGCACGCACACACACTAATTTATAAACTACAAAAGGAGCAATGCTAGACGCAGATGCACAAAGCACTTTTTTAAATTAAAAGAATCAAGACTCCTTGTGCTCTGCTCCCCCTTTCTTCCCACCCTGAATGACCCTGCCCTCTGCCTGCCCCTCAGAGCTGGTGCACCATGTGGGGCTGGGCCTCAGCCATGGCAGCCTCTCCTCTTTCTCACCTGCTTTCCAGCAGCTGCTACGAGCTGCCCAAGGGAGGAGGCTGGCAGCAGTAGCCATAGAGAAGCAACAGGATGGTTCCTCACAGCTGCTGTTGCCACCGCCATCATCATCACTTGGGATAAGCGGTGGCTCATCCTGCTCCCCAAGCTCAGCAGCAGCGGTGCTGGTGGGGGGAAATGGGGACATTCCGGGATCAAATCAGAAGCCGGGATTTCTTTCGAAATTCCAGGACTGTCTCTGGAAAATCAGGACACTTGGAGGGTATGTACGTGTGAAGACTCAGTTCCCAGAAACAATGTGTCTCTGGGCGGCTTCCAGTGCATACAAAAACATAATAAAATGCCGAACGTTAATAATACCAGTCTGATCCAATGCAAAAAAAAAAAAAAAAAAAAAAAGTGTCCCGATAACTTTAAAATAAACAACTTATATCAAATAAAGCAATATTCAGGAATCCATTAGAACAGAATATTAAACAGTAAAATTAAATATCTGCAAATAATAAACAGTTTGCACTTATCAGTTACAATAAAGAATTGCTAAACTGCAATCAGTGAAAGTAATGGCAAGTCACAATGCATAAAATACCTCAAAACGTACAAAACCATGTAAAAGGATCAAATAATCATATAAAATTTATTTTTTAAATATCCTTGAACTCTTCTGATTAACAGGTGATTAACAGGCCAGCTTTTATATGTCTGCCACTAGCTCCAGCTTCAGCATCAATTTCCAGGCCACAATAGGCCTATATTATCAGACTAGTGTCTGGAAGTCCCAGCCCCGACATGTCTGAAGAGCCACATTGCGTCTTCTGCCTAGAAGCCTCTAAGCACAGTCCCCATGCATGCCATAGAGCTGAAGTATGCGTTGGACACATGCTGGCATTTTATAAGTTTAATATGGCTTAAAGCACAGCATCTGTGAAATGGATGATAACTTGCAGCACTTGTACGGTTCAGCATATTCAGAGGTTTGCCAATCTGGTATCTGTCAGGGTTCAAAAGTTAATTAAAAACCAGCAGGCAAGATGTATGTATGTATTTATTCCTCAGCTTTTTTTTTTTTTTTTTACTTTTTACACATTTTCAGGGCAATTCCATCCCTGCAGTACTTAGCCCATTCAACTCCCTTCTTGGCAAATGTAATCTCTTAATAAGTATAATTTCAAATGATCCTGCAGGTTTCATGCCTCCCAAAAAGATACGTGAGGGTTTCGTGTTTACTGTTCCTTTCGCTCATTTTTGTTTTGTTTTTGGAGGGTGTGTGTGTGTGTGTCTGTGTAACGGATCATATTGTCAGAAACAGATATGTGATTTTGATTTGCCCCCTAGGCATCGAGGTAATTTCCCCATGCTATTTGCTCTGTGGGCATCTTCACAACACATTGTGAATGGATTTTGTGATGTCTCTTTGAAAGCGCTGCATGCACAAGACATGTGGAATCAAACTAATGAAGCAACCTCTCTCTCTCTTTCTCTTTCCTCTCTCCCTGGCTCTCAATACTCTTCTCTGACGCTTCCTCAAGCTTATACAAAAGAGGTCTCGGATCGGACACTGACAGACAAATATTAAAAATAGAAAGCTCTTGGAGTTGGTCCGCATGTTCTTGAGATAATGAGGTCTTAAGAAAGACGTGGATGTTCACCTGGAACATTAGATCTGACATCCCTTTTGAGGTGAAAATTGCTAGGCTTTCTGATGACCTGCTTCCTTGCCAGGTACACACAGGGGGAAAGGCTAAGGGCTAAAAGAGGAAGAAAAGAGAGGCAGAGATGAAAGATTTCAGAGAATCGTAGAATTGGGAGGGAACACCAAGTCTATCTAGTCGACCCTGCAATGCAGGAATCTTTGGACAAACTGACAACCCGGAGATTTAAGAGTCTCATGCTCTACTGAAAGAGAGCCTTGCTGTTTTCACATCCCTAAGTATTTTAATTTATCATTTATAATATAAATTTATATTAAATTTATGAAAAAGGGATGCTACCAGAAACGTATTTGTGAGAACAGAAGTTGCTGCTTTATGCAGTGTCAGATCTTTGGTCTGTCTGGCACTAAAACTGCTAGCACGTTTACAAAGCTAAGCACTTAATAGAAACAGCAACATTTTGTGCCTGGGGAAAAGGCATTTCTCCAGTCTAGCGACTGATGGGGAGCTGTGTGCAGAAGGGGCTGTGGTGCAGCTGCTACTGTATCTTCCCAGCAGGTGGGTCAACGTTGCTTATCAGGAGGGAGAGGTGGCAAGGAAGTTCTCACGGTGCATGGAGGTTGGCTCCAATAGTGCATTTCCATGGCATCAACCTCCTTACCATCTACCCCTTCCTCTCTTCCACCTGGGAAACATCAGCACCCTACTTGCAAGGATGCCCTGTATCCAAGGCCAGTCCTTTACTCCTGAGGAGTAATTCATGCCTCAGGAGTCCTTGCCTGTGGTTAGACACTTCACTAGATGGGCCAGGTTTCCATGGCACATTTACAGGGCCACCTTTCTGTCTGGCTGAGGACCTGATCAGCCTTGATGACAGAGGATGAACTCATCTTGGGGGTATGGATGGCTCCTCCTCAGCTTTGCTAGAGGATTGTGACTCTTCTTCCCCTAATTGAGTCTGACCCAGGGTTTGGTGTAAGGCCAAGGCCTCCTGCATGGCTGACTCCACAGGAAGTGAGTGGGCCACACCTAGTTAGTCACTTTTGTCATAATAATAATAATAATAATAATAATAATAATAATAATAATTTATTCTTTATACCCCGCTCATCTGGCTGGGTCTCCCCAGCCACCCTGGGCGGCTTCCAACAAAGTATTAAAATACAGTGGTCTGTTAAACATTAAAAACTTCCCTAAACAGGGCTGCCTTCAGATGTCTATGCCAAATATGGTTGTAGGAGTTGACTTCTCGTGAGTATGGCAAACATTTGAGGAATTCAGTCTTTGTGAATCCCTATGCAAAATGATCTGATCCACCCCCTTGCAGGTCAGAATTTAGCTGCCCACCAAACTCCCCATTTTTCCAAACATGGCAATGTGGTTCTCAGCAGCTTAAAAACACACACACACACACACACACAAACACACACACACACACACAAACACACACACAAACACAGATACACACATGAAAGACCTTTCCATTCTATTTTTGAGAGAAAACTTATATTTAAATTCACATTTTGAGAGAAAACACACATTTATACACATTTTGAAGGGTTTTTTAAAAAAATTGCTGGTGAATACAGAACAGAATGGAATTATGGGTAAAAACGTTCAAAATCAACACAGACCAGAAAGAGACAGGTTCATCCACCCCTATTCCACCTTCCCCTGCTGTGAACACAAATTATGTCTCTTTTCTCCTTAAAAAGAGAGAGAAAAGGGAGGGAAAGTGAGGGGGGAGGAAGAGAGGAAGAAGGAAGGGGGGAGACCTGCATTTTTTGAACTGCTTAGAAATATATATTCATCTGTATTTCGCTGTTGATTATGAAGGAATTGTTTGGCCAAAATCCTAAACGGTTCCAGTGAACAGTAATATTGATGTATGAGCAAACAGTCACAGCAAGAAGGCAAGCAAGCTTCACAGAATTAATTTTAATTATTATGCCTCTGTTATACAATTAGATCTTTTTTGTTCCAACATTATTTCATTTATAAATTTTAATTAAAAAGCCCAACCCTCCACAGCGCTTACATTTATGCAGGTATTAAAAACCCCCCAGTAATAACTATAGATTTCCATATATATCTGCTGTTAAAGGGGAAAGCAAACAATAGAGTCATCTCCTAGACGGTTTTTAATTTCTCAGCAGGAATAAGCACTCTATCATTTGAAAAGTGAAAGATACAAATGGCATAATGTGAGAAGAAAACTGCTTTTGTGCACTTAATATGCTATTTTTACATAAAATAAAAATTTGCTAGTGCACACTGACCTCCCTGACTACTGAAATCTCCTCCCTCTACCCCTGTGGGCACATTTGCATAACAGATATAGTGTTGCCAGCACCATTCATCCAGTGCAACTTACTTTATATTGACAACAACAGAATGTGACTTTCAGGGGAGGGTCATGGGCCTTGCGGGTGCCAGGAAAAGCCTCACTGAACACATGCACATCTCTGGGTGCCACACGGGTGACCAATGCTCTACCAAGTAGGACTTCCACATGCCAAAGTTCTAGATAGGTAGGTTCCCACAAGCACATGTATATTTCTCATGTGAGCTGAACCTCATCTACCTGAATACTTGAGGTAGCAATAAAGAGGAGGGCAAGGGATATGGGTGGTGCTGTGGTCTAAACCACTGAGCCTCTTGGGCTTGCTGATCAGAAGGTCGGCGGTTCCAATCCCCGTGATGGGGTGAGCTCTTGTTGCTCTGTCCCAGCCCCTACCAAACTAACAGTTCGAAAGCACACCAGTGCAAGTAGATAAATAGGTAACGCTGTGGCAGGAAGGTAAATGGCATTTCCGTGCCCTCTGGTTTCCGCCACTGTGTTCCGTTGTGCTAGTAGCAGTTTAGTCATGCTGGCCACATGATCCGGAAAGCTGTCTGTGGACAAACGCCGGCTCCCTAGGCCTGAAAGCGAGATGAGCACCGCAACCCCATAGTCGCCTTTGACTGAACTTAACTGTCCAGGGGTCCTTTACCTTTTACCTAAAGAATATTTGTCTCCGACCAGGGTAATAACCAGTTCATTCCCATGTAGCAGGAACTGATTTCTTAAATGTGTTCAACGTAGGACAAGTTCTCTCTGAGGGGCGCGTGGGGCAGAATTTCCATTCTGTTGTTGTTGTTGTTGTTGTTGTTGTTAATAATAATAGAATTTATATGCTGCCCTATACCTGGAGGTCTCAAGGCAGTTCACAGTTTGCATTTAATGGCAGGCCAACCAGATTCACACATTTTGAAACAACCACAGCCTTCCTTTGAAACTGGAACTCCCTTATTTATTTGTTTTTCAAAAAAGAAAAGGAAAAAGAAAAGAACCCACAGAGTAGGGCCATGGGCGGCTCGGGCTCAGCCTGCTCTGTATGCCAGGGCTGCTGCCAGCCCAAGCTGGAGAAAGAGGCGCAAGGGCGAGGGTAATCTGCATGCTGCAGCCGCTGTCACTTTAAATAGTCAGAGCTCCCTCCCCCAAAGAATTCTGGGAGCTGTAAAACGTGATGAGAGTTGTTAGGAGACTCTTGTTGCCCCCGCAGAGCTGCAGAGCTGCCTGGGAAGAGGGATTGATTGTGAAACCCCTCTGGGAATTGTATCTCTGTGATGGGAATAGGAGTCTCCCAGCAACGCTCAGCACCCTTAACAAACCACAGCTCCCAGAATTCTTTGGGGGAAGCCATGATTGTTTAAAGTGGTATGACACCACTTTAGATATATGGTTTGAATGTGACCTTGGACTCACCAGGGTCAGCCTTCCTCAACCTCAAGAGTTTTTGGTCTCCATTCCCATCAGCCCCAGACATCACAGCTGCGTTGTCTGGGGCCGTGCAGAGCTGCAGTCCCAAAACATCTGGCTGCATCAGGTTGCACTGTGCCTAAGTTTAGATCGGGAGCAGGGGCTTCTCTTCGGCTTTGCAAACTGCTGAGCATATTGATGGCGGAGGAAATAATGGCAGCTTGGGAATTGGATTTTTACATATGCTCCTAAATTTACAGCATATACAAAACTAACTCACATTTGCACATGTATGGAGATTGGCATCCACTTTTCAACCAATAGTGCTCTCCTATCCACACACACCCTGCCCCCATCCCCGATGCAACTAATTTATGGAGGTTTGTACTTTGGGATGCTACATTATTCCAGGCCTGTGCCAAATCTCTCAGAGCTCAATAGCCAGCCTGCCGACTTAAATTAAAGGATTCATCAAGCCCCCTTTTTATTCATCCACAATCTGAATGTGCCCATTATTTTGCACTGCCTCCTTTCCCGCCGCTGCCCTTTTCCCCCCTCTCCAGTTCAGTTCAGCTTGAATTTCATTACAGCTTTTCTTCCCCCCATCTCTTTGTAGGTCCGCATTCATCACATTTGTTCTGAATGGGAAAGTCTCCCTATCTGCGGGGAATGTTGACAACAGATTGTTTCACAATTAATTGAAAAGCAAAACCTGGACATTCTCAATCACCTGCTGATGGGAATTCCTTGGTACAACCTCAGTAAATCAACGGTGCGTAGCTGCGGAGAGGAAAGGCAGCTCCGAGTGAACAGCCAGCCGTCGCTCCAACCATATGAATGCACAGTGAAAATCAGGGCTTAGGTGGGAGTAGAGAGCCTTCGGAAGAAAGATCCCTCTCCTCCACCAAAGCTTGAGTGTGACCAAGGAGATGTCATTTGGCCTGGCGGAGACAGCTCAGCAGGGTTGCCAACTTTTCTGTGAGTTTTGCTCTTATGCATTTAACATCAAACCCAAGGATAGCTATTACACACGGGCAAAAAAGAAAGACACAGAGGTTTGCATATGCTAAGGTAAAGGTAAAGGGACCCCTTACCATTAGGCCCAGTCGTGGATGACTCTGGGGTTGCGGCGCTCATCTCGCTTTATTGGCTGAGGGAGCCGGCGTACAGCTTCCAGGTCATGTGGCCAGCATGGCTAAGCTGCTTCTGGCGAACCAGAGCAGCGCATGGAAACGCCGTTTATCTTCCCGCTGGAGTGGTGCCTATTTATCTACTTGCACTTTGACGTGCTTTCGAAATGCTAGGTGGGCAGGAGCAGGGACCGAACAACGGGAGCTCACCCTGCCACGGGGATTCAAAACGCCGACCTTCTGATCGGCAAGTCCTAGGCTCTGTGGTTTAGACCACTGTGCCACCTGCGTCCCTGGATGCTAAGGTACAAACGCACATTTAGAAGCAACAGCTACAATTTAAACAGAAATACAATACATAGAGGGGGAAACCAAGTGTTCTGTGCTAGTGACAGAGTATATGCTACCACTGCCAGGGGTGTGTGGGTGGGGAAACACCCGCCCCCCGAGAGGGGCAGGATGTGGAGGGAGCCCGTGGTGGGAGCACCAGGCTAGCCCCCACTGCTGCTTCAAGGGCACCTTGCAAAGCAGCATGGGGAGCACCTCCTCTTCTCTCCTTCTCTCTGCCCTCAGGTCAGACCTGACCCAGGAATGGAGCTATGGCCGACTGGCTTTGTTGGGCCCTTGTGCGAGGGAGCTGACTCCCTTGCACATTGGAGTCAGGCCCCGGAGGCTCAGTCCGGCCGCGGCTTCCCTCCCCATGGCCTTGATGAGATAGCCTGCTGTGGGGGTACCTGAACACACACCCTCAAAAAAAATTGCCCATGGGTCATGCCCCCCCCAAGCTATTCCACTCTTCCTTGTGCCATCCATCTCAGTTGGCTGTTTAGGTGCTGACTGTGGCTGTGCCCCTCCTGATCTCCTGCTGGAAGATATGACTGAGTTGTGAATGCCATAAAGCCCAATATGAGACTTAGAACTTAAACTACTTCAGATAAGCTTGAGATTCCTGCATCGCAGGGGGTTGGACTAGATAACCCTTGGAATCCCTTCCAACTCTACGATTCTATAGTCTCAGAGGCAGCTTCTTCTAGATCAGCGGCTCTCAACCTGTGGGTCCCCAGATGTCATTGGACTCCCATCATCCCTGAGCTCTGGCCTTGCTAGCTAGGGGTGATGGGAGTTGTAGTTCAACAACATCTGGGGACCCACAGGTTGAGAAAGGCTGTTCTAGATGAACCTTACTGTGTGATAAGATCTAGGAGGAAGGCTGGCTCAGAGTATCACTGTTACATAGGTTCAGCTGACAGCAAAGAGAAGAATATTTTGTCTGTAATGGCCCCCAAAGCTAAGGAATAATTGTACTGACAAGGTTTAGTAAGCAACCTCCAATTTAGCAAGTTCTGAGTTGAATTAGAGCAAGGGGGTTGCAAAAAAGCATCCTTCTCTCGTTTACACCTCTTTCACACCCCTTTAAAAAGAGGCAAAATGTTTGCAAAGGTATATGTCTCTTGCAGCGCCAGCCCAAAGTGTCTTAATGCCTACAGTGAAGGACAATATGATAGTGTCTCCTAATTCCATGCACAGAAGCTAACTGAATTGGCAGCTTCCTCATGGTTACAGGATGATATTATGCATCATATAACAGAAAAACATGGCTGGGGGCTCATAAGGAGCTGGTATTACTGCCCCAAGCATCTCCAGCCCAAGGCGGTTGCCTCACTCTGCCTTATGTTAGGGCAAACCCTGAGTCGCTTGTCTGACTGTGAAATAACCTCCAAGCGTGACAGCAACTTGCCCCATGGTGTACCGTGACCTTGTACTAAAGACCCAGGAATACACGCGTTCATTAGGTCAATGCATGCACATGAATCTGTGTACACATGTAGGCAAGGACATTAAAAAACCCCAGCAACCTTGCTGACACTCTTTCACCGCAAATTAGTTGCATCCTCCTGACATTCAGCAGAAGGCAGATGAGGATGCCCATCTCATAATACGGTCTGGATGGTTGACATTCACAGTTGGCTATGCATCGAAATGCAATGGTGTTGAGCTGCATTGAATGCCTTTTAATGGGATGCACATTCAGTGATCCTTCAAGTGCACATTCCCATCACCATCTTGTGCAACTAGAGCAGGACCAAGTTATGGAGATCTTGCCCTGCAGTGCTGGTGGGCAACAAAATGGCCAGTACAGTCTAGCAAGGCAAGGAGTGCTGGCTCAATAGCCTTAGCAACTGGAACAATTTCCCTCTGCCACCCATTCACAGTGAGGGCAGTGAGAGTGAGCTCTGCTCGTCCTCCCTATCATCAGGACAAATGTGATTGGCTACCTGGTGAATGTCACCACCACATTCATCCTGTGATCACTGATTGGTTGGAATCACAGTGGAAGAGAAAGAAACTCTAATATCATTATATTAGGACTTCAGACAGGCATGAGGGGGAAAACCTAAAGGTTTGGCCTTTTACTGCTGAGGAAATTGCTATGGTTGAAGAAGATTTTAAAAGGACCTTCTTTACCCCACAAAACCCTCAGAAATGCTCTTTTTCTTTTTAACTTTCCCAAAGGTATTCAAAACCCATCTCATCAGGACAAAATTTGGATACTGATACTAATGCTGGCTAGTTGCAAGTTTCCAGGGCGGCGGCGGCGGGGGGGGGGTCTGTGTCTACATTCTTTTGTATGTTGAAGATTTTGTGGGCATCGTGAAAATCAGTGCATCTAAGGAAGTGATTAAAAAAAACAAAACAAAACTATGTTGCCTCTACGCCCCAATTCAGATGTTGACTAACAATACGGAAATGTCTCCTTCTGTTCTGTGCAAAACGGTTTATTAAAACAAGAGTCAATATCATCCTATATATTAAAACATCACGCCAAGTGTCAGAATAGTAACGGATCTGTCAAGCTTCCCCATTACAAAGCCCTATTTCAAGCCATAAAAATCCCCCTTGGGCCGAAAATTGGCATACAAGCAAACTTGAAAGGAAGCCATTCTGTGGGGTTTGAATCATAAGAGTGCAAAGAAAATTGATTTAAAATGTTTGAGAGACTTTTTGTGCTCATATAGCTGTCAAAAAATGAGCTACACGCTTTAACATCCCCCCACCCGGGGGGAGGGAATGCTAGCTTTTGTTTTGTTTTTGATTTTTTTTAAGTCCCCACTGAAAAAGTCAAAATACAGATAGGGGGAAATGGTCAGACTGAAGAATCAGGGAAGATCAGCTGTAAATGGTCGGGATAGCTCAGTTGATTAGAGGATGGTGCTGGTAACACCAAGGCTGCAGGCCTGTACGGGATATCTGCATATTTCTCCATTGCAGGGGGTTGGACTAGATGATCCTCAGGATCCCTTCCAACTCAACGATTCTATAATTCTATGAAGAACATAAGAATACCCCTGCTGGATTAGGCCAAAGGACCATCTAGTCCAGCATCCTGTTTTCACAGTGGCCAATCAAATGTCTCTAGGAAGTGTTAAATCTCCAGGAACATAAGGAGTGATGTCTGCTGTCTACAGAGAAGTGATGTGATGTTTGCCAGGAGGTCTTTGCTCTATCTGTGTCAGCGGAAGCAGACTCAAAATCTTGTCGTTCTGGGGAGTTACCTTCTTAGGCTGGGGTGTTAAGAGGCCAGAAGAGGAGTTCAAGTCTATCTCCTACAAGGCAGCATCAGTTCCCCCGCCGTCTCTAGGAAGCTCACCAGAAGGACAAGAGCACAACAGTGCTCTCCCTCCCCACCTCTGAAACCGCAGGACACCTACGTGGTTTGGGTTCCCCAGCAGCAACCATATGCCACTGGTTGGACCCAATTTAGGGAACAGATGGGGAGTTTGGGGCCAAACTGAAACTGGAAAATGGTGGGTTGTCCTTCCAGACTAAGGAGCGCCTTCAATGCTACGTGTTGCACCACTGCGTCTCAACTAGGATGCTTAGAGCAGGGCAGGCTCTTTCTTAACCAAAGTCAATGTGGGGTGGCACACTGGATTGACACCACAGCATATGGGGAAGGGGATGTTACCCTTTCTCCCTTCTTCTGCTTCCACCATCTCCTGGTGGCCCTGGGCATCTCCAGGTGTGTTCTCTGTCTGAAAGCCACTGAGAGCCACTGTCAGTCAGTGCAAGCAATACTGCGCTGGATGGACCAGTGGTTGGACTAAGTATAAGGCATCTTCCCATATTCTTCTGCTATATTCTCCAGATACGTTATTTAGTTACTTAAAATTTCAGGTTTAGGAGCAAACAGTAGTGTCGGGAAGGGGTGATTTTTTGCTGGGGGGGAGACCAGAATGGGAAAGAAAGAGCAATCCCCTCCCTGCATGCCATAGTCCTACACATTCCCCCATCATGACCAAGCTCCACAATTTGGGGGCCATTACAGAGAAGGCCCTCCTGCAACTCAGAGGGAGATGGCACTGTAAGAGCCTCTCCTGGAGATTGAAACATCTTGACTGGCACGTGGGGGGGGTGCACTCTTGTGGGTATTGGGGGGGAGAGCGGTTTAGGGCTTAAAAACACAAAGTTGGGTAGCTTGAATTAGGCTCAGAACAAAATAAGCAACCAGTATAGCAGGATGGACATTGTGCTTGTCAAAAGGCAGTGAAGGCCATCAACTTGGATGCTTTAAAAGAGTAGAAAAATCAATGGGGCAGGGTTTCCCAAACTTGAGACTTCAGCTGCTTTTGGACAAAATTCCCATCATCCCTGACCACTGGTCCCGCTAGCTAGGGATGATAGGAGTTGTAGTCCAAAACAGCTGGAAACCCAAATTTGGGAAACACTGCTTTAGAGAATATGGCTATTAATGGCTACTAACCCAGATGGTGCTGTGGGTTAAACCACAGAGCCTAGGACTTGCTGATCAGAAGGTCGGTGGTTTGAATCCCCGTGACGGGGTGAGCTCCCGTTGCTCGGTCCCAGCTCCTGCCAACCTAGCAGTTCGAAACCACGCAAAGTGCAAGTAGATAAATAGGTACCGCTCTGGCGGGAAGCTAAACTGCATTTCCGTGCGATGCTCTGGTTCACCAGAAGCGGCTTAGTCATGCTGGCCACATGACCCGGAAGCTGTCTGCGGACAAATGCCGGCTCCCTCGGCCAATAAAGTGAGATGAGTGCCGCAACCCCAGAGTTGGCCACAACTGGACCTAATGGTCAGGGGCCCCTTTACCTTTACCTTTAACCCAGATGGTTATGTTCTACCTCTACAGTCAGATGTGGCATGTTTCTGAATATCAGTTGCTGGTGGGCAGATTTTTGTTGCTTTCAGGTCCTGCTTGCATGCTTTCTATAGGCATTGGGTTGGCCACTGTAAGAAACAGGATGCTGGTCAATCTAGGCCATTGGTGTGATCCAGCAGGCACTTATTATGTAAGGTCAACATCAACCCAATGCCTACAGCCTCTCATTTCTCACCTCTCTTTATGCTATGATATTAAACCAAGGCTCTCCAAGTAAGAACGGGTTTCAGACATAACTAACTTGAAGAACTCTATTAATTTGAACTAGGATTAAAGTATGTATACATCAAACTTCAGCTGCAAGATGGATACATTTGTGTTGGTGTAAAATCTGTACGTGAGCAAGGTCATATGCCGTAGGGAACAGGAGCTATTGGAGTTCAAAGCCTGATTGTTCAAGGGCACTTAGAAATAAGATATCTGAGTTGTTTAAGGCAACCAAAGTATCAAATAATGTTGAGTGCCATATGAACATCAACTCATTCCGGGGCAATAAAGTGGACCTTTGGGAAATAAATAAACTGGTTAATTTATCACACAAAGAAGCGCTCTGGGTATTATCCAGTGTAATTTTCACACTGGTGAAGAGGATCATAAAACAAAAAGTGATTCAAACAACCCTTTGCGGCGTTTGGTTCATTTCCCTTCACCTTGCAGAAATCAATACAAACTTTTGATTTACCTTGAATCTGCTCTCTCTCTCCAATGCACCTTGTGTGCATAACTCAAACATTCAAAAGCTTCGCATCTCTACAGAAGGCAAGGTAGGTGTTTGTGGCACTCCTTCCTAGCACGGCACACAGAGCGAAAAAAGCACTTATGTTTACTCGTATTAATTTGAGTGCTGGTATTACCAGACAAGAAAAGATTATATTTGTGCTCTTTGTTTGCTTCTAATTTCTTTCAGTATTGAAAAGCGATTACCAAACCAAAAAAAGTAAAAAAGAAAAATCTCTTTGCAGTATGAATGCAAACAAGAGGTCAAGAAAGAGACAGAAAAAGCTCGTTGCACAGATGTGCTAGATTTTCTTCGTTGTCCCAATTTGCATTCTCCAACTGGAAATCAAGCAGGGCTTGGAAGCTTGGCTGTATTAATTGCAGTATTGCTAAGTCATTCTGATAAGGGCACTTGGAGGGTATATGAGAGATGCCTCACTAGTGTTTTGGTAGCTGGACTATGGAATCTAAGAAGATAAGAACATAAGAAGAGCCTGCTGGATCAGTCCAATGGCCCATCTAGTGTCGCATCCTGTTCTCAGAGTGGCCACCCAGATGCCTGTGGCAAACCCGCAAGCATGGGCTGAACATAAGGGCATCCTCCTCTTCTGTGGTTTCCAGCAACTGGTATTCAGAAGAATTACTGCGTCCAACCATGGACAAATAATCTAAGACAAATCTTTTCACTGGATGCTGCTGATTTGAAACCAACATGTGCTATTGACATTGTCAGAGTTTGTATAGTTTGATAGCTTGCTATCCAAAATGTCAGGAGTCCAGTCCCCGGCTGATAACACAGTGAACGTAGTTAATTTAAAAGGATGACTTATTGTCAAAACAAACAGATCACTCCGGACGACTCTAACACAGCCTCCGCCATCATCAATCATGATGACCCTTCTGAAAAATGCTTCTGGCAAGACCAGAAGCAACTGAACTTTTGCTTCATATGTCTTTTGTTTTGCTTCCTATCTTGCAGCCCTCCCATTAGTCAAGACCTCGGTCTGAGGGGGTTAGCTCCCTCCTCTTCCCCATTCTCTGAGAGGCTGTCTCTTAACTCTTTTCCACCTGTTTGTGCTTCCTGCAAGTGTTGACTGCGTTCCCGTTCACTCTCTGCCATTCCCTTATCAGCTGGCATTCCAAGGAGTGGGGGATTTGGCACTAGGCAATGCTCATCCTGCATGGCAGTTAACCCTCTCTGTTCCTGACTGCTTTCTTCAATTGGCAGCAACCCTTCCGTGGAAGCTGGCTGCAAACTTTCCCTGGAAACTGGCTCATTCATGACACAAAGTAACTCATAATCAGAGTATGCTCACTAAAATTGATAAACTGAAGTTACTTACATCTTCTGATTTCACTGTGTCTGCTCTAAGATTGGATATTGCAGGTATCAGCCATACTTTCCTCATTCTTCCCCTAACCTTGAGCTACAAGCCAAGCCACTCCTCCAATTCCTAGTTGTTGCTGTGGCATCACCAGTGGCAGGCAGGCAAGGAAGTCTTTCTCAATTTCTTTGGAGTTTGGACATGTTGTTTTCAAGGTGACCATCATCATCATCATCATTTATTTATACCCCGCCCATCTGGCTGGGCTTCCCCAGCCACTCTGGGCGGCTTCCAAAAAAATATTAAAATACTGTAATACATTAAACATTAAAAGCTTCCCTAAACAGGGCCGCCTTCAGATGTCTTCTAAAAGTCTGGTAGTTGTTATTCTCTTTGACATCTGGTGGGAGGGCGTGCCACAGGGAGGGCGCCACTACCGAGAAGGGGAAATCTCACTTTCCAGGGTCCCTGGAGCATAAGATACTGCTGTAGCCATGTTTCAAATGCCATGAAGGAAAAGGGGAAAGATATCTCTACGACCATAGCAGCAGCCAGAGAAGTGCATTTACAAACTCATGGAGAGAAGACTGGAGTTTCAGACTCCATCAAACTTTGGATCACGTCATAGTGAACATGATGAAATCTGAATAAGCATTGGGATTAATCAAATAAAATCAAATAAAAACCACTCAATTTGCTGAAACCAATCCTGTTCTGAATTGGGCGTGTGGGGTGTTCATCACCTATCACTGAGTGTCCTAAAATCCATTACTGCATTAAGATGGCAAAGCCACATCTGTCAGAAATCAGACAAAAGTTTCACAGACAGCAAATTATGTGCTTCATCCACCTCCCAAAGTTCAAAGACTTGAGGTTGGGGAAAACATTTGTCCTAAAAATTCAAGTTCTTTTTCATTACGCTGAAAGACTACCTGTGAAGAGTCTTGGTCAATTAGCATAATTAGCATAATCTAATATAATCAATGTCATTTGAAATTTATGTTGTTTTTTAATGTTATACAGTGAACTTTACCAATGAACTGGATGCTCTGTTATTTCCAGAGGGGAAATGGTGTATGTGTTAACCATCACTTTAAAATATGCCAACATTATAAATGTGTACATTTCACTACTCAGGAGCAGGTGGAAGGAGAGAGAAAGAGGACGAGACCCACAAAGTTTATAGCTGTTAAAACTGCAGAAATATCACACATCCTACAAGCTAAGCTGCTGCTTTTCCCGAGAGCTGTCAAACAACCATTACATGGTGGGTTTAATTAAGGAAAATAAATGATAAACTATTCCAAATTTCAGAATATATTTCTCGCTTGAAAACTCTAAAATAACAACAGTATGTGTTTGTGTGCTCATGCACTTGTGTGTTTATGGGAAAAGCGAAAACACAAAATTAATCATCTTCAACTTGGAAAGAAAAGATGAGCAGCACCGTATCTATCTGACAGCCAACATCTGTAATGATTATGAACTGGCTTATTAATTACCAATACTGTGATGAGACCCAAGGCGCCATCGATCCGCTGCATCCAGAAAGTTCGCTTGCAGAAGGAATGAATCTTAAGGTGCTTAACTGTTGCACCTGCAGACATTTAATTATTACGCAAGGTAAATCATTGCAAGAACAACATTTAATTTCGGAATAAATGATATTTATTGAAAGATTTTTTTTTTAAAAGTTACAAAAGAAAACAAAGTAGAAAAAGAGAGAAACAAGCCACTTCCAACCATACAAATACACAAAATAAGAGAGAAAAAAACAAAAATACACCACAAAAATTTAAAAACATTTAAAAACAAATCCATTATTCTCAACTCCTCAACTGTCATTACCCTCTTTCCTTGACCTCCTCCTCCTCCCCTTCCTTGTGTCCTGGTTGTTAATTGTCACAGCAAATCCTTTCCATATTTCATAATATTCTGTCATTACATTACCTTAAACTATTTTAATCTTATCTTACTATAAAAAACCTTGGAACTTAAAACTTAAATCTTATTTTTACCAACTTCTCATAACCATAATATTCTTACATAATTCTTTAAACATTTTTACTAAACCCAAATAATTTCATTCCAACATTCTTCTAACATTCATCAATTTTATAAAACAGTCCTAGTAATGAAAAAAAGAAATAAAAACAAATCCAATCTTCATCCAGCGTCCCTTCCTCCTGGTCCCGGGTTTGTCAGTCCTTATTATCCCATCGATCTGGCGCATTAACCTGGTGACCTTATATCCGAGGCCCTTAAGTCTCTTCCATGTCCCTTCCGCAGCTCTTCTTCATATTTGTAACTGTATTTTCCCTTGTCTCCTGCTCGTTTCACTCGTGGGAACTCCAGCTTAGCAATATTTTTGACCCTTCTCGACAGATCAGCCCCTTTTCCATAATCGACACTAAATTCCATGTGGTATTTAAAAACATGTTTCAAAAACCCTCCAAAATTAAGAGCCCCCACAATCCCAAACATCTCACGGCCCATTGCCAGACTTGAAAAGTCCAAACATCCCTGCATAGGAGGGTCTATCCAACCCCCCATTTCCAAACCAAACCAAACTTTTTCTTTCCAAATCTGGCTTTTTCCAAGTTCATTTGTCAAATCCAAAAGCTCATATTCCTGTTGGGCCTGTTCTGTCAGGGCACACTCCTGATTTAATTCCTGGGTGGGCTCCACATATTTTCCCACTGCCTGTTCAAAATTTCCCACTGCCTGTTCAAAATTTCTAATCGAATCAGCCATCAAATTCGTCTTCTCATGTAGCTGTTCCAGTAGGGCATTTGTTTTATAGAAAGCACACAACAGAGCTTCTGAATACATTGTCCTGCAAGGTCAGATGTCTATTCCCACGATTGTAATCTGTAACAGCTGCCAGCTCCCAGGAGTTGGTTACAGTTTCACAGTCTCCCTCCAGGGGGAAAACTTCTATTTGATCTTTCTTTTAAAGACAAGTCTAGCAACAGAGTTTCCTTTTTTCAGATATTTTGTCAATATTTGTTCCGTTAAGGTGCGAAAGGAAACAATGCAATCACTATGTTCCTCTTCTTTTAGCTATCTGTCAAAAGCGTTTATCTCTGGTCAATGAGCTTCAAACGTCAGCCCTGACACCCTGCTCCAGGATCAGGACGGTGGAAAGTTACTTTACTTTAAACTCACTTCTGCAGGTTTAAACAGTCCAAAAAAGATCCCCCTTCTTCTCCTGCTGCCGAAGGGGGGTTCAACAATTTTAAATGATGAAAGCCAATCCTTTAGAGGCGATTTTCTGAGCTCTAGTTTACGTTGTCTTTGCTTTATTCTGTCTACAAAGAAACGGAAGGCTGACTTCCTGTTTAGACCTTCCCGTTTCAATACCAAATTGAAGTAAATTTTTAAGTCCAATTCCTTTCTGCTCACAGGTCCTTATTTAAAGTCCAATTGTTCAAAGTTTAAGTACTCACGGGTGCTTATTTTAGAAGCCAAATTGTCCCAGGAAA
The DNA here is from genome assembly GCF_964106645.2 of Podarcis pityusensis. Taxonomy (NCBI): domain Eukaryota; kingdom Metazoa; phylum Chordata; class Lepidosauria; order Squamata; family Lacertidae; genus Podarcis; species Podarcis pityusensis. Next base: position 11,090,924 of record NC_138030.1, read on the forward strand.
AAGGCAGCGCTCTCCGGCAACGGCTGTGCGGCTTCGCTCCACGGAAATAGCAGTTGACTCACAGCACCGCGCCGCTTCCCCCTCTTCGCTTCGGAGCCCGTTAGTGGGTTCCTTTGCGGGTTGGGGGGGCGCTAAGGGTGCCCACTGAGTCCCATGGTCACAGGCTTCATCCGCCTGTGATTTTTAAAAGGGTCCCCGCTTTGCCGTAGTGGAAAAGACCCGTTTCGCGTGGAGCTAGTCCCTCCAGTTCAGAGGGAGTCCGCCATTGCCAATGGCACCACCCCGGAAGTAAGAACATTTAATTTCAGGGCTAGTTTATTTACTCGAAAACCACTGGGCATCCCAACACAAAGCCCACTAGTTCTTACAACCCCATTATCTATTAATAAACCAAATTTCCTAAGGAAGAGTGAACTTCAGAACTAACCATGACCTCAGATGCCACATGTTTCTGTTTAATGTTCCCAATGCTGCCATTTATAAGCTGTGTTATGGGCTAGAAATGAATGGTGAGGGTTGTGGTTTAGAGGGAAAGTTCATGCTGCAATAAGGCAGTGATGATGGTGATGACATGTGGTACCCAACCAGGGCATCCTTTAAGCACAAGGATTTCCACTTGAGCAATGGTACTTGACCCTCTCCTCCCATCAAATGTGCCTCGCACCTAGAGATCTGAACTCCTGGGGGGAGGGATAGGAAAAATCCCACCTCCCCCAAACCCAATCAAACCACATCTCCCCCTGTTTTTCCCTTGAAGCTTTTTTTTGCCTCCCCCCGAAAAAAACTGAAGAGCATAAAGGCTAGTGAAATATTTTCTTTTAGAATGATGAACAATTTTTTTAAGGCCAGGTCTTCATATATCTACTCCCCATTAAATGATTTCTAAAACTGTGTAACAGGAAGACATGACTGAATAACTCCTCGAAAGATTCCATCAACGGTGTCTCTGAAAAAAAATTACACATCACTTGGGAAGACAGGTGAACTAATACCAGTGTACTGGAAGAAGCAAAGATAAGTAATGAGTCTTCAACATCAACTTCGTTGGACTGGTCATGTTGTTCGGTTGCCTGATTATCATCTTCCAAAGCAACTACTCTATTCCAAACTTAAAAATGGAAAGCGTAATGCTGGTGGTCAACAAAAGAGGTTCAAAGACTCTCTCAAGGCAAATATTTAAAAATGTAGTATAAACACCGACAACTGGGAAGCTCTGGCCTGCGAGTTCTCCAATTGGAGAACAGCCTTTACCAAAGGTGTCATGGGCTTTGAAGACACACGAACTCAGGACGCAAGGGAGAAACGTGCTAAGAGGAAGGCAAGCTTGGCAAATCCACATCGTGATCAATTACCACCCAGAAACCAATTTCCCCACTGTGGAAGGACGTGTGGATCCAGAATTGGCCTCCACAGTCACTTACGGACTCGTTGTTAAAACCGTGTTTATGGAAGACAATCTTACTCTGCTATGAGTGATCACCAAGGAAGAAGATAGATGATAGATGATAGATAGATAGCTAGATATAGATAGATAGATAGATAGATAGATAGATAGATAGATAGATAGATAGATGATAGATATAAATGATATAGCTATAGCTATTGATATAGATGGCATGAGGATTTCTCCTTTGAGGAAGGGGAACACACAGATCAGGCTTCACTCTTCTCTGTGGCTGTGCACCAGAGCTTTCCATGTTGGTGACACACTTTTTAGACATGTATCATTTCGCGACACAGTAATTCAGTTTTACTAGCAAACTGGAAGTTAAACTAACCCCTTTCCAGCCCAAGAGGAACACGGGGAGCATTCGCGCAACACACCTACACACTGCAGCCGACACACTAACGTGTCATGACACACCGTTTGGAAAGCTCTGCATTATACCTTTACATCACAACTGAAGCATATTTCCCCTGTCAAAGAATTGTGGGGACTGCAGTTTGTTAAGCATTTCTGGGAAATGAAATTTTGTAAGGGATAAACTGCAGTTCCCATGATTTGTTGAGGAGGAAAATGTGCTTTGACTGTGCTTTAAAGGTATATTCTCTCATTCTTTCTCTTGTTTAGGAATGGGCAAATCTGCCAGTTTTAGGTTCTTTCAGCTTCTCTTTTTTCTTTTTGCAGTTCTACATTTAAAAAGAGAGACATCATGAAAATTCATCGTTTCAGTGCAAATTTCTCATAACATGCATATGCTTGTATATACTTTTGCCTGGTAGCTTGGCAAAGCAATTTCCATCAATTTAATGTATTTTTGTTATTTTCTCCTATACATGCATTTTAATGCACACTTTACTATGGTATATGAATTTTTGTATGTGCAATATGACTGGGGAACAGCACCTTGCGAAATTTTGAGAAGTGAGGATTTCATAGGATGCCTGTGCTTCAGCTCTTGTGCCATTTTGAAAACTGAAAATTCACCAGGTTCTCCTTTACACGCAGCCTGAATCAAATTCCCCCCAATCTCTCCTCTCTTTAGACAGAAATTAATCTCAGTGAAGGAAACAGTAACATTTCAAATAGTCTCGCTCTCTCAGGTGTCTCGGGACTGTCTCTTTTTATAGACTAACACAGCTGCTCTGCTAGAACACATCCCATAGGAATTATGATCTATACCGCTATGTATTTTGCATTCAAGGAATGATACAGAAACCGAAGGAGAGAGTGACGGCAGGGCATTGAACACAATGGGTTGTTTCAGGTCATCCAAGTTCCATTTCGGCGTTGCAAACGCTTAAGCGAAAGCTGGCGCTGATCCTGTTTGAAACCCTTTCTGTTCCTTCCACAGACAATGTTGTGTGAAACATGTAAAAAGCTCAGAAACAAACACACATTTGTTACGCAGCAAGCTCTGAAGATCTCGTGCTGAATGCTTTGTAGATTATTCTTCAGTGTTTTTGGGAGGAAGCCAACACACACACACACACACACACACACACAAAACACATCAAAAACCCTGAACTGAACACCAGAGATAAATAGCACCAAAAATCTGTTTATATTTCCAATCCATCCACCCTTTGCAGACGAAGCTCTGGGAGTCTCTTGTCAGTGATAGTACCATGTGTATGCATGAATCCATGATATACAAAGACACATCTTATGCATTATGAAGACACAATTTCTGTGCCATTTCGGCATCATTCGTATGCTACAGGAAACTCTTGTTCTTTGCAATCAGAGGCCCTGGTAAAAACGATACCACTGTGCCATGTTTAATTAACAGAAAGTTAGCTTATGGAGTATTTAATGCCACACCCTTTGGTTAGGCCGCATTTGCACTATGCCTTTAAAGCCGTATCACACCACTTTGGCTTTCTACAAAGAATCCTGGGAATTGTAGTGTTTTTTAAGGGTGCCACTCTCCTCAGAGAGCTACAATTCCCAGTGTGATTTTACAATCAATCTTCTCTTCCCAGGGAACTCTAAGAACTGCACTTCTCTGACGGGAATACAGGTCTCTTAACACCTTTGAGCACCCCTAACAAACAACAGTTATGGGACAGCGATGGCTTGGGTCACTGTTATGTACTGAGTTGAATAGGATCCAAAATGCAGCAGTCTGATTGGTCCTAGAACAATAGGATCCAAAATGCAGCAGTCTGATTGGTCCTAGAACAATAGGATTCAGAATGCAGCAGTCTGATTGGTCCTAGAACAATGCAGCAGTATGATTGGTCCGCAGGAGCCACCCAATCCAGCTCCAGGTGGAAGTGAATCCACAACCTGATTGGCCTACAGGAGAATCCCGGAATTAGCCAATCACGTGCAGCCCATTGTGTAAATAATGTATATAAAGCAGATATTGTGGGGGAACTTCCATTCCTCCTCACCACTATGAGCTGAATAAAGAGCATGAAATCCACTCTCGACTCTGAGTATATTTCAGTCACCTTGGTGGATAACTTACTCAGGAACAATGTGTGTCCCTGTTCGTTCTTCTGGAACTCTTGGTGGCTTTCTTGCTTCGCTGGGATGGGACTTGGAGCCATTTATAGTGGTTCTTCCTGGAAGGGAGTACCTAGAAGGTGATGCTGGGGGATTCGTGTTCAATGCCTTTCCTTAGTCATTGGTCTGTGGGGTCCCTTAGGGTTCTGTTTTGTCATCCATCCCCCCCCTCCCCGATATGTAACATTTACATGAAACTGCTGGGAGATGCTGTCCGGAGTTTTGAGGTTTGTTGTCACCAGTATGCAGCTGACACGCAGCTCCATTTCTCCCTTCCACCTATACCCAAAGAAGCTATCTGGGTTCTAAACCAGATTTTGTCATCAGTAGTGGGCTGGATGAGTGCGAGCAAACTGAAACTTAATTCAGACAAAGCAGAGGTGCTTTTGGTCAGTCAGAAGGCAGAACAGGAAATAGGGATTCAGCCTGTGCTGGATGGGATAACACTCTCCCTGAAGACACAGGTTTGCCGTTTGAGGACACAGACCTGAGAATGGATGCCCATGTCTCTGTGGTGGGGCACAGCCAAAGCTGCACCCATACCTTGAGATGCCTGATTTGGCCACAGTGACCAATGCCTTAGTTACACCCTGGCTTTTTGTTTTGTTGTTGTTATTATTATTATTTTGTTTCCCGCCCTCCCCGGCCAAGGCCAGGCTCAGAGCGGCTAACATCATAAAAACAACGCAATCTGCATAAAAACAGACATCAGTCAATTAAAATACATCTCAAAATTAATTCAGACAAGTTAAAATCTGGGTGAGTGGCAATTATCAGGTTGGAATTGAGAGTGGTTAATACTTGGCAGGACCAACTTTTCCCACTGATCATACAAGGACCTGTGAGTGGGTTGAAGGCCTCCTTCGGGCTTGTTTTATACAAAGGAAAGTAAGTCAAACTGCTTCCTGCCCCAAGGCCTGGCGGAACAGCTCCATCTTGCAGGCCCTGCGGAAAGATGTCAAATCCCGCAGTGCCCTGGTCTCTTGTGGGAGAGCGTTCCACCAGGCCAGGGCCACGTCTGAAAAGGCCCTTGCTCTAGTCGAGGCCAGTCTAATTTCCCTGGGGCCCGGGATCTTCAAGGTGTTGTTTTTAGTAGACCGTAAGGTCCTCCGTAGGGCATACCAGAAGAGGCGGTCCCGCAATGTGCTCTACATGGGGCTGCCTTTGAAAAGCGCTCAGATACTTCAACCGGCTCAAAGAGCTGCAGCCAGATTGCTGACCGGGGCTGACTATAGGAAGCAGACAATTCCCTTGCTAGAACACCTCCACTGGCTACCAGTCTGATTCTGGGCACAATTCAAAGTGCTTTTCATGACCTATAAAGTCCAACACAGCTTAGGTCCAAGCTCTCTGAAAGACTGTATTACCCCATACAAACCTGCCTGGGTTTTGAGATCTTCAGGGGAGGCCCTTCTCTTTGTCCCACCACCCTTACGGGCACACTTGGTGGGAATCCAGGAGATGGCCTTCCTGGTGGCTGCTCCCAGACCTCAGAACTCCCTCCCTAGAGAAGCTACATTGGTTCCTTCCTTGTTGTCCTTCCTCTGGTAGGTGAAGACGTCCTTATCCAACAGGTTTTGGGGAATGGGCTGCTTTTAATAAAAGGCCCAGTGGTGTGCTGTTTCTATTGTAATTATTTGTATGATTTTAATATATGCATATAGCTTTAATGTTGGGACGCGGGTGGCGCTGTGGGTTAAACCACAGAGCCTAGGGCTTGCCGATCAGAAGGTCGGGGGTTCGAATCCCCACGACGGGGTGAGCTCTCATTGCTCGGTCCCTGCTCCTGCCAACCTAGCAGTTTGAAAGCACGTCAAAGTGCAAGTAGATAAATAGGTACCGCTCTGGTGGAAAGGTAAACGGCGTTTCCATGTGCTGCTCTGGTTCGGCAGAAGCGGCTTATTCATGCTGGCCACATGACCCGGAAGCTGTACGCCGGCTCCCTCGCCCAATAAAGTGAGATGAGCACCGCAACCCCAGAGTCGGCCACGACTGGACCTAATGGTCAGGGGTCCCTTTACCTTTACCTTTATAGCTTTAATGCTATCAAAGTTTAATTCTTGTTGTTTTAAAAAATGATTGCTTATAATGCCCCCCCCCCACCGCACAATGCTTTGAGTCCCATCAGGGGAAAAGGTGGGATATAAATCAACCAATCAATCAACTCCTGCAAGTCTTTGAGGAAAGCCATGACTGTTTAAAGTGGCATGATACTACTTAAAATGTATAGTGCAGACGGGCCCAAGCTTTGATGGCTCTGGAACACAAACATTCATGGAAGGTGGTTAGTCTTTCATTGGTTATTGGGCAAGTGAGTTAAACAGAACACCCATGCAGAAACAACAGAACTATAAACACCAGATCCATCTATCTGACCAGATGAACCACTTCCTATGGGTTGCAAACAACAACAACTATAGCCTGCACTTCCACAGATGCACTTGCCATAAGGTCTCATGGTCCAGATCATGTGGCAGTTATACATGCCAACAGCAAACCTCCCTGCTTCAATCATCTCAAGAGGAAACAGCTGGTTCCAGATGTCACTGCAGCCATTTGTGGCCCGCAACTATGCAGATAAATATTTGGGGCATGCTATCGAATAACTGTTATCCACAAGGAAGCTGGAGGAGGCTGAGGACCCCCCAAAACCACATAAAAGAACCCCTTATTAAAGCAACATTTAATATAGGACACAGTGAGTACAGGATCAGTGGGTATCTTTAAACCTGTTTGCAAAAGAGCCTTTGGCTACAATCCAGGATGTTGCTAAACATGCTTAAGCCCCACTTATTTAAATGGGGCTTAAGCGTGTGTAACTGTGAACTGGATTGCAGCCTTTGTCAATAGCTAATGTTTACTGGATATATACGTCATTGGGTTCTAACTGTTGTGTGTTTGCAATCTTTGGAATGTGCATGGTACCATTAATGAGAAATCTTCCCCAAAGAACTGAAATCTGAAAGGGGGGAAATAGAGTGTTTGCAGTTGCTTTATCTCTGTATTTATGCAATCTGTTTTATGATGCTGTTTCTGGCTTCCTCCACAGTGATGGGTGAGGGAGTGGGGAGGGAAAAAAAAGACAAATCTGCAACAGAAAATAAAACACAGGACCTTTGTCATCCTTGGCACGTAGCAAATTTGTGTTTGATTTTGAGCTTCAAAACATTTCAGAGGCATCGCTCTGGAAATAAATGAAAATGGCATGTACAACAGGAATAGGTGTTTTTTCCCCCCTCAATAACAAAATAAAACTGAAATAATACTTATTGCTGTAGGCTATGATCCAAAACCCACTTAACTGGGGATAAGTGCCACTGAGTTCAACAGGACTTTCCAAGAGACATATATAAGATTGTACTGTAAGGGAGCTTCATGCATTATTTCAATACTGCTTATAACAATCCCAGGACGCGGGTGGCGCTGTGGTCTAAACTACTGAGCCTCTTGGGCTTGCCGATCAGAAGGTCGGCGGTTCGAATCCCCACAACGGGGTGAGCTCCCGTTGCTCGGTCCCAGCTCCTGTCAACCTAGCAGTTCGAAAGCATGCCAGAAAGTTCAAGTAGATAAATAGGTACTGCTCCGGCGGGAAGGTAAACAGTATTTCTGTCCACTGTTCTGGTTTCGGTGTTCCGTTGTGCTGGAAGCGGTTTAGTCGTGCTGGCCACATGACCCAGAAAAACTGTCTGCGGACAAGTATCGGCCAGTAAAGCGAGATGAGCGCCGCAACCCCAGAGTCGCCTTTGACTGGACTTAACCGTCCAGGGGTACTGTACCTTTTTTACCTACCTAGATAAACTTAAATAACTTAACTGCAACTGGACTTAACTGTCAGGGGTCCTTTACCTTTACCTTCTTTTATAATAACCCCATAAAGTAGGTTCGTACAACCACCCCCATATCGCAGAAGGCACACTGTGAACAAGAGACAGACAATGGTTTGCCTAACACAGCAGTGGAGAACTTTTCCAGCCCAATCCCTTTTGGGCAACCTTCCAGGGACCACATGGTGAAGGTGGGCGGGGCCAGAGGCGAAAGTGGGCGGAGCAACACGTGTGACCCTTACCTTTATACAGAATGCAGTCAGAGGTTTCTGCACACACCCTCTCATCTCTCCATCTCCCATGCAGGCATGCAAGAGGCATTCTGACAATTCCAAGGACCTACAGAAGCACTCAAGGAGAGTGTGGAGAAGGACCATGGCCTAGGGTGCAGGTTGTGGCTTGCAGAGCATCTCAGGGGCCAGGCAGAGAGACCTGGAGGGTACAATCTGTCCCTGGGCCTGAAGATCCCATCCAGTGGCCTAAGACCAAATTGAGAATTCAGGGCGTACCCACAATTGGAATCAGCTCAGCCTGTTAGCCATTGCACCACAGTAGTGCTCAAGGTTCCTGATTGTAGTCAGTCTGGTAAACATGCTTGACTAAATGTCCTCCTCTTCAGGCTGCCTCAGACAATGCAGACAGCCTTGGATCTGGAGCAGGCAGGAGCAGCACATAGAATTATAGAACTGTAGATTTGGAAGGGACGCTGAGGATCATCGTCCAACCCCCTCCAATTCAGGAAGCTGCAGCTGTCCCATACAGGGATTGAACCTGCAACCTTGGCATTCTGAGCACCAGTCACTAATCAACTGAGGTCAAGCTGTGCACCTCCACAACAATTAGACATTTATACTGTGGCCTGGTACCTCCTACATGATAAGACATTTATAATGCTTGGCGGTTGGCTATATTTGCCTTCTCCATAAAGATGCGGAGGGAATTAATGTAAATGTTTCCTCAATGTTTTGACTATGCAAATTGCCATATGCCTTATGCATGATTCTCATTTGCATCCTATGGTGAAAATAAATGAGAGCTCCGTTAAAAACGATGCCACGGCACACCAACAAACCCTCAAACTTTGGCATAATGGAAAGCCTTCTCACAAGTTACCATGGCTGAGCCGCTCAATGTTATTAGCACACGTTGCATAATGGGAGCAGCCAAACAAACTGCACCAAATTAAAATCTAGATTTCAGTAGGACTGGCAATGTGAATAATCACATGACTCCCTGCTGCAGTTCAGTGCAGACACAAAGCTTGGCACTATTGGGTGTGGAATGAAGCCATTGGAGGATCCCTGCTTTGATTTCTTCCTCTTTTTTTCAGAAAAGGGAAGGCACTGGCAACTCACAGGGCTTCAGAAATAGGGTCTATCATTAGTAGACCATGGGAGGTGAACTCAGAAGTGGCAGGGGGGCTGGGAATGTGGAAAGAACAACGGGAGGGAGACCTGCTGCAAATGGATGTTTCTTTTTCATCACTCCTACAATGTATTCTGCAATCAGAAGCTGCAAGAAAGTACATACATACAAATGCCTCTCTTCAGAGTAACACAGAGGCCAAACTTCACAAGCCGGCGGGACAGCCACATTTAGACTACTGAAATGCATTGTCTGTGGGGCTGCCCTTGAAGGCAGTTTGAAAGCTGTGGTTAGTGCAAAATGCAGCCTCCAGAATTTTGACTGGGAGAACTCAGTGGGAACACACACTATCAGTTTTGAGGGATCCGTACTGGTTAATGGTCTGAGCTCAACTCAGTGGGCTGGTGCTCACCTTTGAAGTATTTCAGGGCTGGGGACACAGGAATCTTAAAGATAACTGTCACACATATTGACCTATCCATGCACTGAGACCCTATTCAGAGTGCTGTCAACTTCAGAGGTCAAGAAAGTGGCAGCATAGAAGAGGGCACTGCCATCTTTGCCATTCCCTGGTTGCAGAACTCCCTCCTCAAAGAGGATCGCCTGGTCCACCCTGGATTCTCTTTCAGGCATTAGGTTAAGACCTTTTTATTCTACTGGGTGTTGTAACAGTTTGCATTTTAAAATAATACTGAGAGCATGATGCTGTATTTTTAAACCATGGAATCGAAGTGTTTACTTTGTGGTTGAATTGCTAATCCAATTTGTGCTAATTATATTATTTGTTCACTCCTGTTAATTGGTTTATTGCATATTTTTTTATTATTGTGCTTTATTTTAAATTACGTTGAAAAGCTCCCTGGAATAAAGATTACCAAGGGTGGTGTATGAATACCGGGAAACAAACAAAGAAACAAATGAATCCATGACTAGATCTCCCACAAATTTGCTACGGCTTCAAAGATGCTGCGTTGGACCCAATCAGCTTTGGTAAGCCATTTGCCTTGCAATCTCTCTTGTGGTTTCCAGCAACTGGTATTCAGAAATACGGTACTGCTGCCTCCAATGGTTGAGATGCACCTCTGTAGGGAAAGAGTTCCACATGCACAGACCTGCCAATGAAAAGACCCATTGCACTACTGGTTAAATATTAGGAATAACTTCTTGATGGGACCAGGGGAAGAGTCAGACTCAGAAACTGAACTAAGTGAACAAGGGACCGACTCTGCAGATGAGAGTTGGCTGACAGAGTCGAGAAAGGGCAGTTTGACCTCCCTTACTGGGGAAGACTCTGTTAGCTCTCAAGAAGAGGAAGAGTTGGAAGGCAGCCAGAGTGTTGCTAGGCAATCAGCAGATAAGCAGAGGTCTGATACCGTGTCAAGTGGGAGGGGGGAGGCCAGCCTCTCAGTCCCCGTCCTAGGAGACTGGATAAGATCAGAGGGCAACGGAAGGGCAAGAGGGGGAGGGTGGGAGTTTGGGGTCCTTCCTGCTGTGGGAGGGGTGAAGATTCAGACTGACCAACTATCATCAATGTGAGCAGGTGAGAAGCCATGCTCTGGATGTGTGTGGGTTTTTTTGTTGTTTTTTTTTTGTAAATAAACATACATAAAACTGCCGGAGAGCCATTACTTCTCATCGGGGATTGCTTGCCTGCCAGAGATCATTACACAGGCTGCCTTGGCAGGTAGTGGACTTTCTTTTGTGAAAGTTTGCTAAGCAGAGAATGGCTAGCCGCCTATAAGGGATGCTGTAACAGCAAATGTCCTGCATCAAGAGCAGCATGGACTAGATAGCCTTTGAGGTTCCTTCCAGCTCTGTGATTCTATGATTGCACTGCAAATTGGTTTCTCAAAAGGCTACATTGTTGACTTGGGATAATCCGTTAATGGCTATTGTGGATATCCCTTAATTTTGCAAACCAGTCCTTAATTGCCTCATATTCTAGCTAAATGCCTTTGTAGGGCTCTAATTTGCTGACGATCTGCTTTATGAATTTTCAGTTTTACGAACTCTTCCTTAATTTTATGAACTTCTCAATCCTCAATCAGCTCATAAAGATCTTGAAGTGCCTATTTTACTAATTATCTCCTAAGCATCTTGTTTAGCAGTAGAGATCCCCCCCATCTCAAACACACCTTAAATCATGCCTAATGGGTTTCTATTGAATGCCCACAAATATGACAGCGACGTCAACATTAAGGAATTGCTTTGCCATATATCACTGCATAGTGTGGGTGGGTGTGGGGGGAGTAGTTGATTTAAAGGCTGAGGATCTTTCATCATGAACATCAATCACAGCGATGCTTTGTGGGAAAATCTTTCAAAACACACAAACATCTATTCACTAGCATGGCCATTCACCAGATTCCAAAAACATTAGAATGTTTCAAATGCTTGTGATTTATCATTTGGCATTTGTTTTTGTGACACCCCTCCCACCCCACTTTTCAAGGCAAAGAAGGGTGTCTGATTGGTTCCCTGGCAAGGAAAAGAAAAGAAAACCACAAACAGGAGGCTGCTGGCCCATTTGTGATCCAGTCTGAACTGTGGGGATTCTGTGTGAATGGGCTTCTCCCTTTAATGTCAGTCATTTGCATGGATTTGTCCAGAAATGAACTGGGAAGAAGAAGAAGAAGAGTTTGGATTTGATATCCCGCCATTCACTCCCTTTAAGGAGTCTCAAAGCGGCTAACATTCTCCTTTCCCTTCCTCCCCCACAGCAAACACTCTGTGAGGTGAGTGGGGCTGAGAGACTTCAAAGAAGTATGACTGGCCCAAGGTCACCCAGCAGCTGCATGTGGAGGAGCGGAGACGCGAACCTGGTTCCCCAGATTACGAGACTACCGCTCTTAACCACTACACCACACTGGCTCTCAGTGTGGGAGGCTTGTAGGATTGTGGAAGTTGTTGGAAGTGCACATCCAAACAGCCACACCCCAAGGAAACAGATGGATTGGGCTATGGGGACTTGTTCATTCATTTATTACAGTTATAGTCTGGTGGTTCTTCATACCCTATGACAGACCCTCCAAGTGCCCCTATTTTTCAGGGACAGTACCAGATTTACACAAGCCATCCCGGTTTCTGATTTGATCCTGGAATATCCTACTTTTCTTTATGATGTCCTTTTTCCTTCGGAGAAATGTTGGAGGGTATGGAGTTATCCAACCTCCGAGCCATCTGAAGGCAGTCCTGTACAGGGAAGGGTTTTTGTGTTTAATGTTTTATTATGTTTTTATATATGTTGGAAGCCACCCAGAGCCACCCAGATGGGCAGGGGAAATAATAATAATAATAATAATAATAATAATAATAATAATAGATAAAAGAAGGAAATTTTGGCACAGCTGTAGGATAATCAGAAACTTTGGGTGTGTTTCCATAGCAGAGACTGAGGCAGTTCATTTTGAAAGGATGGAAAGGCTTTGCTCATTAATAGTACAGAATTGTAGAAAAACTAGAACCCACCCCCCTGTCCAGGGCTTGAATTCTTCACTGCCATCCTCAGCTTCCCCCTGCCCAACATATTAACTCTCAGCTCATCCCCCCCACAGCCAAGCTCTGCTTCTGAAGCATCGCTAGTAAGATGCTGCAATCAATTTCTGCATCTAAGAAAACATGCTGCCGTACATTTCTTCTCTCTCTTTTTTAATTAACCAGGTTTAACTAAACCAGTCTCTTTGTGCCTAATAATCTCAGAGGAGAGGGCTCACCCACCTGACCACCTTGGGAAAGCAGTTCTCTTCCAGAGTCTCTACATATAATACGTATCACCCTTTTGAAAGATGATTGTGGTGAGAGCATTCTTCTGCATCTCTGCTAATTATTCTTCAAGCTCAGAACACCATTAAAATCTAGTAATGCCCATTTTTCTTCTACAATAAGCATTGTGATGTTCCAACACAGACACAGCTAAATAAAATAAAAATACATGGGAAACAATGGCCTATTTTGCAAGTTGACAAAAGCAAAAAAAAAAAAAAGTTAACTGATGACTTTGATCTGGGAACTTTCTTCAGGGATACTTGCATATCCAGTCATTGCTCAGACTCGTCTTCAGTTTCTACCAAAGAAATAAATAAAATGTTCTTGTTCCTAAGCAACTTCGATGCTGAAGCATGAGTCACGTCAGCCGGGGGGTGGGAAGAGAACAAGCTGCCCTTCTGCGACTCAGAAGGAAGGCGATTGAAAGGGAAACATTTAGCTAGAGCAATTATGTTGGAATAGAACACAATGGAGATTTCATAGAGGAACATCTTGCTCTACAATCCCAGCAGGAGCTGAAAGATGCAAAGGGGAAAGGGCTCCAGGGAGAAGATCTGCACACAGAAAAAGAGTCTGTCAGTCAGTGTTACTGAATATCTATACATACTGGTAGATCAGGTGTAGAGAACCTGTGGCCCATAGGCCTCATTAGACTTGCCAAGCCCTGGAGGATGGCCTCCTGGGCTGCTTGGGGGGAAACGGTGCCCATGTTCCATGCGCTTGACATGATAGATCACATCAGGCGCTGGGAACTTCAAGCCATGGCTGAAATGAAGAAGTGTGCTCTCAACTCTTCATCCGAACAGAAAAAGCTGGCATTTTTCATACTTGGCACCTTTTTCTGTCATCCTGAAGTCAAGTTGGAGATGCAAAGGATTTCTCTCTGAGGCGTGACCTGAGCTTCACCCAGCAAGTAAAAAAAAAAAAAAAAAGAGTCGTCTGAAGTCATTGTGACATCAGGTGATGGTCAGATGGATCGCCACCCTGGTCAGGATCTGGACCACTGGTTGGAACTTGTTCCCCATCTCACTCTGCAATAGACAGATAAGGTTGCTGTGGAGAAGAAACACCTGCTTGTTACCCTCTGGACATCGTTGCCAAATCCTGCCCAGAAAGTCCAGGAGTTTCATGGGAACTCTCCTGAGGTGGATTGGCACAGCCTCAACTAATTCCCCTTGCCTTTGCTACCCTGTTCCTTTACCTTCTCTCCATATTGGTCAGGAATCTTTAGAGAACAGGAAGCCACATGTCCCGCCTGGAAGCATAATTACCGAGAGCGGTTTAGAAAATCCAGTAAATTCTTTGGGTACCACACTCTCCAGAGGTCAAGGGTGATCTATAAAGGTACGCCCACCTTCAGCCACCTCAACAGTGGCATTACCTTTGATGTGGACTGGTTAATGTCATAAGGAATCGTGCTCAACCACAGCAGAAGCTTTGATATGTATGTATTTTTCCTTCAAAAAAGAAGCAGCTATGGGTTTTAAACCATGTTTTGAGAAGACGGCAATGTTGGAACATTCAGCAATACGAAACCTGCTAGATAACAAAATTCTGATTCACACATTATCCTGGGATACATGGATCAGTATCAGAATTTGCAAAGATTGAATTCCTCAAGTATATATTGTGTATGCGCGCGGGCACACACACACTACATACAGCACCTTGAACGGTCTTCACATACTCAATCCCTCTTCAGGTGTTGCCTCCCTGCATGATATAGAACCCTCAGAGTAGAAGCAGGTCCCAAGCTTCAGATAGCTCCTCTCCAAGTTGCATAGGCAATGTGGAAGGGGATGGAAATATGTTCAGCCTCGTGCAACCCTCACATGTCACCTTACCCCAGTTCCTCAGCCCCTTAAGAGGGCTACAGTCTAGTTACAAGGCTGCTGACCACTTCCATATCATCCAACCAACAGCACATAGCCCCATCGGTCTGTAGGCCTTGGACAGCCTTGTGCCTTTCTGAGCAAGTGGGATTTCCATTAATGTTCTGTGGCACAAGCTAGGAAAGGCTCTTATTGAAGCCAGAGCACTTGCAGCCACTAGTTAAAACCTGTTTCAAAGATTGCAGCTTATTTCTCTCGACACCCTGCTCTTAATTTGTCATATTTAGCTGGTTTTACGAGTCAGCTGTAAGAAACCCACTATATTCTGCAAATAGATGTGCTCTGTACTTTAAACTGATATGTCATTTATCTCGTAGTTAAGTGCCCTATGAGGTTATGCAACTCATCTTTGGCTTTGCAAACAGGTATTTTTGGAATGCTTGCTCTGGCCATTGGCTACTTTATATAAAGCAGTTGAGTCACCCAAAGAAAAGAAAAGATAAATGTTTATACCTTTGATCAAGAGTCTTTGAAGGGCTCATTAAAAAGGAGAGGCAACAGATAGTTCTAAGGGTACACAGACAGGCATGATTTGTGTGGTGATACAACAGAGGAACCACACTCATCAAGCTATTTTGTTCAGATGCATTATATTCTACCTTCAATTGAGCTAAAAGTTGCCGAAGAAGTGGGAAATGCACAGTACTGACTGGCCAGAACCAGTTCAAGCACAACCCCTGTATGTAAAATATGTATATTGTACACTAAATACCTCAATGCAACACGTACTATAACACAAAACAATGCAAACTCAAATAATATATGCAGGGTCTCAAATCAATCTTGGAGAGACATATACAACATTACAAGTTACTATTCAATGTCACCGAGTTCAAGAGTTCAACTGTAAAGTACTGAAGGCCAGAGCACAGTTTCTCTGTGTTAAATCTTGTAGATAAGAAGCTGTGTATGAGGAGGATGAGACATCCGGGTAAAATCTTTGTTTCGTCCCCTTCTTTCAGGCTGGTCCAAGAACATTGGTCCAAGAGCTGAGTGCCCACTCAGGAGCTGATCCAGTTGTGAGCATTGATTTGCCTGTTCACCAATGTAAAATGGCCATGGCTATCTGCTAAAGGGCAACAACAACCAAAGACAGAGCTGAGATGTGAGAACAAGATGGGCCGGGACCTGATCCAGCAGGTCTCTGGTTCTTTATGGGAAGTCTAGAACATGTCTTGCAGATGTTGCTGAACTACAACTCCCATCAGCCCCAGCAAGTATGACCACTGGGCAGGAATGTTGGCAGTTGTAGTTCATCAGCATCTGGTGGATCAAAGGTTCCTCGCACCTGACCTAAAGAGTATTCACTTCATTAAAAAAAAATATCCATATGCCTAGAATGTAAACGAGCAAATATCCACCACCATCCAAAAATAATCACTCAGAAACTGAATTAGTGGTGACTGTTTAAGTTAATATTCCACTGTGTTGACATGCTTTCTGTAGTTTAATATATTTTTAAAATGGTCTGATTTGCAATGTTACTTGCTTTACACCAAGGCAATAATGCCACTAGTGGCAGCATGCCTTTCATCCTTTTTAGAATGCTTGTTTATTTCTTCTAATTTAGAGCCAAACTATAAAATATTAAGGAGTTATTAGTTTAAAATATAGAACGGAAAGCATCTGAAAATAGACCTATACTGTAGCCAAAGCATTCACGGCTCTTCATACATTAATCAATAGTTCATATATAAATAATTAGCACCAAGTTCACTTGGTGATGAAAGTGGAATTTCTTTGAATAGAAGGGAAAATATGAATATGAAAATACTGCTCATTCTAAAGTTCATTCTAGAGACTCTTCCCTGCTGAGAAGAGGGCAATAATGGATTTATTTTTTCATGGTCTGAAGCTTTTAGAACTTTTTGAAAAAAATATATTTGTGTTTCCCTTTTTTCTTTGAAACATCCAAAAATGAAAGGGCACTGGAGTTTCTTCCATTCTGTCTTTCAAGGTTTCATCATAAACAGAAGTTCTCAAACTTAGTCATACTGAGATGTGGGTCTTCTTGTTCATAGGAGGCTCAGTGTATACTGAATGAGACCCTTGGTCCATTGAGCTGAGAGTAGCTAACCCTAGATGGCAGCAGCTCTCCAAGGTCTAAGATGGGGTGTATCCTAGACCAGGGCTGTCTGGCAGGGCGGGATGGTGATGTTTACATGACCTCCCATCATAAAACTCCTTCCTTGGAGGTTTTTAAGCAGAGGTTGGATGGCCACCTGTCATGGATGCTTTCGCTGATATTCCTGTATTGCAGGGGGTTGGACCTGATGACCCTTGGGGTCCCTTCCAATTCTACAGTTCTATGATTCTATGAAAAGTCTTCCCTTAGACATGTGTGGGTGACTTCCTGGTCCTGAATGGGGCAACTGTGCCCCTGAAGGAGCAGATGCACAGCCTGGGAGTCATTTTGGACTCAAAGCTGTCCATGGAGATGCAGGTCAATTCTATGTCCAGGGCAGCTGTCTACCAGCTCCATCTGGTACGCAGGCTGAGACCCTACCTGCCCGTGGACTGTCTCGCCAGAGTGGTGCATGCTCTAGTTATCTCCCGCTTGGAGTATAGCAATGTGCTCTATGTGGGGCTACCTTTGAAGGTGACCCGGAAACTAATCCAGAATGTGGCAGCTAGACTGGTGACTGGGAGTGGCCACTGGGACCACATAACACCGGTCTTCAAAGACCTACATTGGCTCCCAGTACATTTCCGAGCACAATTCAAAGTGTTGGTGCTGACCTTTAAAGCCCTAAACGGCCTCTGTCCAGTATACCTGAAGGAGCGTCTCCACCCCCATCATTCAACCTGGACAATGAGATCCAGCACTGAAGGCTTTCTGGAGATGTGTGTTTAATATGCAGGAATATCCAACCCCCTAGGTATAGAAGGACTGAACCTTTTCAACTGGAGAGTCAAATTCCATGTCGGTCAGCCCTCCCAGGGTTGCACACCAGTGGCGGGCATGCCCAAAGCAAAAGAGGGTGTAGCCAAAGTAGGTGTCACCACCCCACACCGTCCCCCCTCCCCCCATCTCTCATACACATCCACACATACAGACTAAATACTCACATATGGGGAAAACTTACTCACCCTTGCAGCACACCTATTCATGAAGCTCCACCACCAAACAGCCCAGCACCTGGTGACTGCTTTTCATTTTTATATGTATTTTAAAAAACCCTTTCAGGAGATGATTTCTCACACTAAGCCTAATTTGACCCTAAGCTTCTGGTGAAAAAAACCCCCCACCTTCTTTCTAGTACAGGGACAGTTTTAATGGCTCAGGGACAACTTAGAAACATAGCAAGCTGACAGAACATTGGCTCATGTAGCTCAGTCTTGTCAACACGGATTGTCAGTGTCTCTCCAGGAGTTCAGGCAATGACTTTCACAGCCCTAACTAGAGATGCCAGAGTTTGAACTCAGGACCTTCTGCATCCAAAGCAGATGCTCTTCCACTGAGTTACAGCCCTTCCCCAAGAACCAAGGCTGCACCTTTGTCTCCTTCGCCTTCCCCAGAGAAGGTACCAGCACCACACCTTCCTCCCCATCATTGTATGGTGAGAGGGAGGAACTCAGCAAGAGGAACCTACTGCTAGAGATAGAAAGGCAGCATAGAGCACTGAAAGAAAACAATTAACTCTTATCTCCTTCACTTTTTCCACCTTGCAACTAAATTCTGGGTGTTCAGCATAAAAATCTAAACAGCATTAGCAATCACAAGGCCCACAATCCCTGGCAGTAAGACTCCCTATGTTTTGGCTCCTTTCAAGGATCATTCAAAAGCACCCTTTAAGAAAGATAAAAAAAGAAAGTGCACCGCAGACAATACACATTGGTCTAGTTGACACACAATGCTAAGCCAAACCAATCTCAGAGAGATTATCATGGCTCCAGTGCTCCTTCCCTGGTTCTGCTACTACCATGCTACTGGCAACTAAACCATGGTTTGGTTTACCACTGTATGCAAATATGAGCTAGCAGTCTATTGGCTTCAGATACACCATGTTGGATGAGCCAAGAACAAACCTTGGCCGCAGTTCTTAGTTTGTCTGCAGTGAGACAAACCACAAGCTCAGATTTGTGCTAAACCATGGTTGAGTTCCTGGTAGCATGGCAGAAGTAGAATTGGAGGAGGAGGTGGGTCCAGGAAGTTGCAATGTTTGCTTGTACATGCTATGCCATAGTTTGTCTTAGTGTTAAGTGCAACTTGGGTCATAAGAGAAGTGAATTCCCCAGCCCCCTGGTTTCCTGAGTTGCTCACTCAGCACATGAACCCATCCACTGAGAGAAGTTAGGGCAGTTTTGTCACCTTTCCCAAGCAACTAAGCTATTATTTCTCAAGGGACAAAGGAACACCTACTCCATAAGACCAGCAAAGTTAATAGATCATCATAAGCCTATTGGCTGAGAAGTGAGCTTTCAGAAGAGAAATAGTGTCTACCTCATATATTTTCAAGGGATTTGTCCTCTGGCTCTCTCCTCTTCTGTCAGCTTTATGTTTTAGAGATGAAACTGTATGTCTATATTATTTCGCAGCTTGTTAACTAGCAGCCTTAGGAAGACATACAAACTATAAGGGATTATTTCCTCTTAATAGTACAATTTTATCTCCGCCATATTTTAATCAGAAAGAAATACTGGAAGAACATTTGAGAAAAGGTTGTTTAAAGGGGGGATGAAATGAGAGCTAGTGCGGCATAGAGACAATGGCGATGTTCTACCTCCACCGCTGGATAAATTATGCCTCTGAATACTAGTTGCTGAAAATCAGAAGTGAGGAGAGCACTGTTACACTCAGGTCCTGTTTCCAGACTTCTTGTAGGCATCTGGTAGGTCCTTGTAAGAACTCCCATCATCCCCGCCCACTAGATGGCCTGTCTGGGGCAGATGGGAGTTGGAGTCTAAGAATATCTTTAGGGCCAGAGACTATCCACACCTGGTCTGCGATAAAGCCTCCTTTACATATTGCCTAGGGAAGTGGTGGCCAAACCAGCCCTCCAGGTGTTTTGGGACTACAATTCTCATAAACTCTGACCATTGGTCCTGTTTGCTAGGGATGTTGGGGGTTGTAGTCCCAAAACAGCTGGAGGGCCAAGTTTGGCCACCACTGCCCTAGGGTGATGTAATCCCTATTGCTTCCTTTGTGGATGTCCCAGTTCTGCTCTAAATAACAGGTACATCTTCTACCCACATGGTTAGGGTGGAGAGCATGCAGTGGGTAGGACCTCCACAGTTAAGCAATATATCACCAGCACTGTACATTGCCTGCCCAAATTATAAAGTAGTGGTTGCCTTTGGAGTTATATATATATATGCAGTGCGTGTGTATGTGTGTGCATTCACATGTGTGTACCTAACTGGTAATAGAATGGCGGTTGCCCCGGGTGCAAAACTGTTAGGCGCAAAATTGCAACACCTGGTGCTGCCTCGATACAGCTGTTCACTTCTGTCGCTGGGCTCTGTTGAAAGTGGTTTCTCCATGTGAACCTGAAAGTGACCTCCAGACAACAGAATGACTCTTCTTTTCTTATCTCTGCGGCTGTGATCTCCTGGGTGACACTGATGACGTTAGGCAGTTAAATGTGCATCTGTACTCCATGTCTGTTTCCTTCCCACCCACTACCCTCCACACATCCCCGGGTGCTGGCAACCCATGGTAAGCCAGTGAGATCTGGTAGGGTTCTTTTTATGATTCCTTGAAGAATAATTCAGCCTTCTCCCAAACCTCCATTGTTGGAGGCCATATGCTCCTGAATACCGGTTTCTGGAAACCACAGGAGAAGACAGGAGAAGTCCTGCTTGTGGGCTTCCTACAGACATCTGGTTGGCCACTTTGAGAACAAGATGCTGGATTAGATGGACCACTCCTCTGATCCAGCATGCTCTTCTTGTGTTCTGATGATACCCTCCAGATGTTCTGGGCTACAGCTGCCATCCGCCCCAGTCAGCAATGGCCAGCTGCAGGTTGGGGGAGGCTGGGGAAAAAGAAAGAGACCACATACGAGACAGCGCAAATGAGAAAGTGAAGCTAACTGACATGCCTCTGTGTTGCATTGGCATCTCAGACAGGCCATCTCTTATTATGAGGTGCCCTTAGAGAGTTCAGCTGGATGGAACCGCTTAGCGCAGCAAATGGATTTGCTAAACTGAGAAGAAGTTGGCCCTTTTCTGAACACAGCAATCTGTGCAACTGCACATAGGGCAGGCTGTTTCCTAATTGTTATGGATAAGGTACAAAGCTTTTTAACAATGGTCAACAGCAAGTGAAGAAAAAAAGGAACTTAAGAGAGGAAAGATTGGGTTTTATGTGAAACTGAGATTAACTGCTCCCTTCGCCATCCACCTCCCTATAGCACCCTATCCAATGTGATAAAGCTTCACGGGTGCTTTTAGGAAGGTAATTACCTCTAAAACAGAATTAATGTAGCTCAAGTGAAGTAAGTGACCTGCAAGCTCAAGTGGCATAAAGGTTATCTCCACGATAGTGACTAATACAGACCTTTCTGACCACAACCTAATTCTGACATTTAAAGCTACTTCCCAACATATTTTTTTTCCACTTCTTTGAACACTGGCAGAATTTGCTCTTTCACCATGGCAATAACAGCCCAGACCTGAAAAACGTGTCCCTGCTATACAGGTGAGCCAGCTACAAGCTTTGCTTTTATAACAGCACTCTCCAAAAAAGCATTTCTCAATGTTTATTCACAACATTGTCACCTCACCACCTCAGCTATCGCAAAGCTCATTGCTATAGTTCAAATAATCAAGGCCAGAGTGATAATGCTTGGATTTGTTTCTTAGCAGCGATTTGCAATGTTCAAAGGTAGACCAGCGGGAGTAAAGTACATTAGAGAAAGGAGAGGTAATCCATATCTCTTCCTCATGAGCCATTTGCTGTCTTCATTTAGCACATCAGTTGCTAAATACAAGAGGACACCACAAACTGATTGTTACAACTTTGTGGGCACATAGGTTGACTGGAAACTCGGGTGCCTTTGATGTACCCTTCCATTATCATCACGTCAATTACTTCAGACCTATTATTTAGGTCTTGCGGAGCATCTAAAAGTCCAATGCCTGCCACTACTGGACCATCAGATAGATAGATAGATAGATAGATAGATAGATAGATAGACAGATGATATATGCAGACAGGCAGGTGTCAGGGACTGGGAAGAGGAGGAATGGTGGAAACTACCTCCCCATCCTGACCCTTACAGAGAGAAGGAAGAGGAAGACAGTATAGGGGTTTGAGGGAGGTAGCAGCTCAGAAGCAGATGAGGGGGAAAGCTGGGAAATCATGGGAGAGCTAGAACAACACCCAGCTGACATGTTGTCACTAGAAAGCATTCCAGACCCTCCCATCTCCCAGAACCCAGCGAGCCTTAAAGAGCCTTAACGAGCTCAAGGACAGAGGGCACACAGCAGCACTCGTAGAGGAGGTGATGATGATGATAGAGGAAGTGGGAGAGATGGGGGGGGGTGGAGATTCACTCAGGACAACACCATTATCCAAGAGGCTGGGTTTTATAGCCTCTCTCTGTAAAGACTGATTAAAAAAAAAAAAAACAACCCACAAAACTTTTCCATGTCTTTATACTTTCCTGGGCAACCAGCCAGGAGCCGCTGACAGCATCCTGGCAGCAGGTATGCCATCTGGTGCTGATGGGAATTGTAGTCAAAACATCTGGTGACAAATTTCCAATTGTCATCCTTATTTCCATTGTGGTACTTATTGCACCATGGGTATGAATGTCAAAATGTCAGTTGACCGTTGCTGGGGAAACCTAGCCAGATGGGTGGAGTATACACAATAAATAATAATAATAATAATAATAATAATAATAATAATAATAATTGCATGTGTACGCATATATTAACCATCTTCAATCATTGTGTCTAGGAGCTGTGGAGTATAGGGAAAAGAGCCCCATTTCACTGGGAATCACAATTCCACACATAGTCAAGTGAGCACCGGACAAAACGAGTTTCGCTTAGGAATCTTGGCATTCTATAACATAAAATTATTTCACTACTGACCATAAGTTTACATTGGGTGCCTTTAAAAGAACACACCCCAAAGCAAACCCAAGTCCATGAGAAACCGCAAGACAGAAAGCATCTCTCCATGATGAAAAAGAAAATAGTAAAACACAGCAAATTGTACACAGCAGAGCGAGAAATCAATTAATTCAACAAGACATAAGATGCTAAATTATTGTACCAGTAGATGTAGCCAGTGGTTATCATCAATAGCCTGTTGAGTAATTGCCTTTGCTACTGCAAGAATACAATGTGGTGCCTGTTATGTATTTTAGACACTTTCCAGACTGTACTATAATTTTATTGATTACCAGATCAGCGGCAGGGGGGTCAGTGAGCGGCATTATAATTTAATGTCGATCTAGCATATTCAATTCATTGGTTTTCATGAACTCTGAGAACAGTTGCCAAGTTTCATACATTGCACTGAAACTACTTGGAAAAGCACCATGTGTGTATAGATCATGTTGCCCAATATCAAATCAAGAGTGCATTGCCTTAATCTACTCTGAAGCAGTGACCAGCTCAAGATTTCTAGACACTTGCTAGAAATCCATCTTTCCCCACTTCAGCAATTCCTCCTCTTCAACTTTCAGGGGAGCAAAACTGATGGGGTCATTGACATTGATGGTGGAAAAACCAATGCTGTAATCAACGTGAGGCTGGTAATGTTTTCCTCCTTAGTACGCCAGGAGACACAAGCATCAATGGCTGGGACTCATCCAGACAGACCTAATTACCAAGTCAGGAACTAAGTCTCTCCAGCATTCTCACAGTCGAAATATGGAGAGCTCACTCCCATGCCCATTGGGGATATCGTGGAAAGTGGCTTTCCCCTGCCTGGACAGAGAGAGATTAACTTCTGTAGTCTGTACTTTGGAATTCTTAGCTACCACCTTCCAGCTTCTGAAATTTCTCCAGGCATTGTCCAGTTACTTTGAGCCTGTACTCAGACTAAGAAAAAGGATGCATGTTGCAGAAGTTTGTGATTGGGGGATGCAGATGAGGGACTCTATAAATGGGGAATGGTTTCGAGGGCTCAATATGTTTCCCAGCAAAGGAAGGGGAGTCATGAGGGGAGTGTGTATGGTGGACTTCCCAAGTTTCTAGGACTCATCATGCATCAGAAATGCAAGGAGACCTAGAATTCAGAATGAGTCCAAATTAGCTCCATTTAGGCGAGTTCATTCTGAAGTGTCCCTTAAGACATCTGCAATCAACAGAAATTTTATTTTTAAAATGAAAACTGAAAACTTGCAATATACTGCATTTGTCTGAAACCATGGACAAAACATCTCTGATAATATTTTCCTTCCAGAAGCATACCTTGTATTTTCTAATTGTTGAACGCTGGGCTGGACATCTCATTTTCTTTTTAATTGGAAAACTCTTTTCGAGTGGGAAACATATAAGGTTGTACCCAATGCTAGTGCTATTCATTCCGTTTTGTTGGCTATTTTCTGAGTCAATGCCTCCCCTGCTTTTTTTGGTTTCCTTAAAACACAGTTTTGATTCATATTGTGTTACATTTTAGTGTCTCAAAAGCCCCCTTTATTACTTAGAAGGTTCTTCGCTTGAAGTTCAGGGATAACTAATATAAAATGAAGGCTGGAGACAGAGGCCAAAAATATGCCAATGGAATTTAAAATACCTGCTCATTTCCAGATAACCTCCCCCTCTCAAATGTTGGAACATCCTATTTATAGGGAAGGCAAGTTCCCATTTAAAGTAGAAAGGGTACACTAAGAGCAGAAATGAAAGCAACAGAGGCAGCAT
This sequence comes from Podarcis pityusensis, assembly GCF_964106645.2. Lineage (NCBI taxonomy): Eukaryota > Metazoa > Chordata > Lepidosauria > Squamata > Lacertidae > Podarcis > Podarcis pityusensis. The sequence continues at coordinate 11,115,550 of NC_138030.1, forward strand.
TAAAGAGTGAGATTATTCAGGAACAAAATGGAAGTGATGGACTTAAAAATGCCACAGGCATCCTTCGGAAAGTATTATTAATAGGGAAGGTATGCAATAATGTATTCCTTTAGAATTATATTTTCTACTCTTCAGAAGTGCAAGAAACTTACTACAGGTCCAAGTTCTGATGTGATATTTTGCAATGGAATTAGAGTTGCTGGCAGAAAAAACAATGCTGCCTGATTTTTGCATGTGCTAATCTACTCTCAGGTATTGTCTAGGCTACATTATACTGCTTAGAGATGGATGTGCTTTTAAAGAGGCAACATTAGTCACAATTATGTCTATTACTGCTAATAATGTTCATCCATTTTTATTTTTATTTAAATGATGTGGCTTTGCACTGCAAAAACCATAACCTGCTTTTTGAGGATAAAACATATCCTAAATACGTTATTCCGGTCCGAGCGAAGGGAGGAAAACAACTTGGTGGAAATAAAGGAGAAGTTTCACATGCACCTAATACCCAGCGCCACTTCATGGATCCCTGCCTTGTTGCGGCAAAGGGGCTTGAATAACTCAGAGAAGCTATGAGCTGTGCCGTGCAGGGCCACCCAAGACGCACAGGTCATAACCGAGTGTTTAGACTAAATGTGATCCACCTGGCAAACCACTCCAGTATTTTGCCACGAAAACTCCATGGACATAAAAAAGGAGAAGCTTTGAGAAGCAAGTGAGAGTTTCCAAGGCATGCTCTGGTTCATGGGGTCACGGAGAGTCGAACACGACTAAGATGACTAAACAACAACAAAATTACCCAGCCAGATAGATCACTCGGAAGAAGAAATCTAGATAGGAAGAGTAGGTTAAATTGTATCACTGTTGCTTGCTGTAAAGTGGTCCTTGATCAAACAATGGGGGGGGGGGGGAGAGAAAAGGGACTTCAATCAATAGCGACTGGGTGACTGAGTCTGGGAGACACTCATCACTGAAAAAACCTCATGGATAATTGCAGAAAAATGGTTCCCAGTGATTCTTTCTACACAGTTTAGCACCTGTTCCTAGAATGTGAATAAATAACCTCTCCACATCACCTGCTGAAAACATTCCAATGCACCTTCTGTTTGTTTTTCAGGCTTCCTGTCCTTACACCTGTGTTCTAGATACACTCATAAGCAGGCAAGGTTTCACATTTACACCATGCTGCCTCTCTCACATTGATTGCGTCTTTTATTTTCTGCCGTTCCTGGAGAGAAAAATAATAATGAAAATACTACACAAATGCTGAATAGAGCGTCATCAAATAGTCATGGGGATGTTTTTTATTTTTATTTTTAAGGCTTATAAATAACTCCTCCACAAAGAACACACAAACTGCACATTTCCAAACAATTACGTGCATGAAACAGAACCAGGTCCAGTTTTTCAAAAGGAATCTGATTCCAATGAGGCAACTCGATTGCTGTATCAGTTATAAAGCTACTTCATTGTTCTGCATGTTTATGGATTTTTACTTCCCCGCTCCACTGAATCAGTATAGAACTATTATGCTATCCTCTTGCTTTCTGTTGAGGTGCTGCAAAAGTCAGGGGTCCTGATCCAGCTACACACACAAGCAGACAGATCCACACACCTTCCCAGTGGTCCAAGATCAAAGGTTGGTGCTGTCAGATCTGAAGCAAGATGTGTAGAAAAACTATGTAGAATATCCAAATGCATTTGTGGACTTTGCTGTTTTTCAGTAGGTTTATATTTGCTGTGTTAAATAAGCCATTCAAATTGTTTGACCTCCACTGGGTGGTGATCAAAGCAGCCACCTACTCAGCTGTTTACACCAGCCTTCTACAAAACATGTCTCTCCCGTATCTGTCTCTACAGTCACAGCAGGCACTGTAACTCTCCAACAGTTTGCCTTTACCCACAAAGGTTTGCTCTTCAATCATCTCCCGAGACAGACAAATGCCAATGACAACAGCCTTGAACACTGGAGAGAGCTGATGCTGTCATTTCTCTTTCTAAAGAGCTCTCAAGCTACATCTTCAAACTGTGAGATTAAGGCATGCTTTGGGGGTTTCTAAGGGAAGTCCCTGGATAAAACACACTAAGGGAGGTGGATGAGCACATGCATGAATTGCAGTCCTCTGGATCACATCCCAAGAGTTCCTTCCAGTGTTGGCTGATGCCCATTGGTAGGACAGGAGCCTAAAAGTCAGAGGAGCCAGAGCCTACTAATTCTATTTCTGTCCCCTTCCTTTGGTTGAGGTCTACTAGAGCAGCAATCAAACTATGGAGGAGGAAGCAGTGCTACCCCTGGACTAGTTGTAAGCAAGAACGGAAAAGGGTTCACAGACAGCAAACTGAGGTTGGCGGGGCCTTGCTCCATTCATCAAAATGGACCAGCAGATTTTGGAAGTGTGTGTTGTTGGGATGTTCCATTCCACCTTAAGGCATGATTGTTGTGTGTCACATGCCTGTTTACACTCCAGCACAGCTTGTTGAGAACTTCCGTTTGTGTATAGCTTTTGCTGCCTTGCTTTGGACATGAAGGAGATCGGGCATGTTTTCCCTTTGTCCTGATGTATGCTGAATAAACTGCTTGTAAATATGCTCACACAGCCTCTCCTGCTACTTCTGTTGTGTAGTGTTTACTCTGCTGAATAGCATGACCTAGCTTTTGAAGCTCGGGTCGCAGATTCATGCTGGTCCAAGGACTGGTGTTCACCTGGGACACCGGCCGGTGGGCTGGAGCTCATTGGGGCCTGCCAATTGCCCCTGTTTCCTTGGTTGCATGGCAACATGTGTGTGTGGGGAGCTTCAGAAAGGAGGAGAAGAAGAGGAACCCTGCTGTTTGAGTGGAAATCTGCTCACACCATGTTTGGTACGACCCCACACAAACAAATGTCTCTTCCCATTCTAATCTCCCATCATAGTTTCCTGTTTCACTTCTTCTCTGTTCCTGATGACATTATGGGGAAGAAAAACACCCTCAACCACATTTTTTTTTTTGTTGGTTCCCTGTACATATGTCTAAATAATTATCAAAGAAGCTGCATGGTTTGCTAAGGCGGACCGCATCACTGAACAACTCATTTTCTACCAATGTAGCCCTAGTATAACTTGGTCCTTTTGGTAGTAATTGAATTCAGCCTACTGCTGTCAAAACAGAGAATTTATGAATAATAAACTGATTGTAGCCAGTACAGCTAAGTCCAAGATAGCAAGCTCTGTCAAGGAATCTGATGAAATTTAAAACACAATAAAGATTAATTTAGGCCTAAACTTACGCTGTTTCCACACTGGACAATAAAAAGCAAATAAAGCTGTCACTCTCATGTAACATAATCTATAGAGCTACAAGGTAAAGAAGTGTTGAGACAAAATAAGTTGGCCAGAGATTTTGGGGGGTGGGGTGGGGTCTTATTTAGCAGTAACATGAAAAAATATATGCCACAAGTAACTTGAACAGTCTGCACCTCATCTCATTTTTCATTCCAGTTAATGTAGTTGTGTTTCTTAATGGGAAAAGTTAGTACCTCAAAAAAACAGATACTAAAACAGATACTGAAGATATTTATACCTGGCCAGTCAGAGGAAGTCAGTCATTCACTCATGATGTAACTTGCAGGTATTCCACTTATTTTTAAAGTTTATCCACAGCTTCTAGTAGTTCTCTATGGTGATCCCTAAGTTGGGTTTTCCACAACTCACCCCCTGCCCATCACGAGCCAGCTGAGGCTCAGTGTTGGGCTGTTTTGATGGTCATTGGCCTGATGGCATCCTCAGCATCAAGGCATCTTCAGCCAACCATCAGTGGTGTAATTTGTCCAAGACAACAGCCAAGGCACATTATCGATAAGTCTCCTTGGAGTGGGTGAAGGACAGGGCCTCCACAGTATATAATGTCAAGCTCCCGTGGTGATTCAGTTCATATGACATAAGGCACTGGGGGAGAAGCCCAATTATTTCCACCAGGCTGCCTCAATTGATCCATGAAGCTGTTTTGCCCAAGCAATACCCACCTATGTCTGGATTGAAATGGTTTCTGCAGGTTCAGTCAACCACATGTGCAAGGCCTTGTGCAGATAATCAGTTGTTTGCTGGTGATGAGCTGATAGTCCATAAAGCCAAAAATGGCTCACCAGACACCAGGTGGCTGGCAAAGGGCAGCCCAAATTTTAGCTCGCAGGGGTGGGAAAAATAAGGATCTGGCTTGCCGTGCAGCTCCAGTCTCCCACCCCATCAGAAGACTTGCTGTGAATTAGTGAAAAGCAGCAGAAATGACAAAAAACAAAACAGGAACAATATCTATATAAAGCAGCTAAGTTTGGCAACGCAGCAGCTTCCAAATTTTCCGTTCTTAACCGCAGCATTAAAATCATTAACAGGGAAATAAAAAGTACATATTCCTGCTGTCTGGGAATTAATCTTTGAGGTCACCCCGTAAGCCAATGGAGAAGAAGGATGTGTAATCTCATTACAAATTCAATAAAACTATTCCATCATGGGGGGGGGGGAGAGAATTCAGCAGAGTCTGTGGCTTCAAACCACAGCCCTCCATAAATCTGTCTATGAACTACAATGTTCAATTAATCTCTGAACCCATTTCAATACTGAGTCATCATCTTTACTGCGGTTGACATCTCTGATCTAAGAATAGGTACCTGTGCATGCTGAACTGTGACTTATGAAGCAAAGCCATTAGCACTTAGCCGGGAAGTTTTATTACTTGAAAATCACAGGTCAGAATTTTGAAATGTGACATTCCCCAGCAGCGCTTAACCAAATTCGGCCGGGAGCTTATTTGTGTAAACTGGCACAGTTGGCTCATTAGTGCACGCTTTGCTTTTGCAAATGTTGATCTCAGTTGTTGCTTCCACCTGCCTAAGAGGAGATACAAGTTTCCAGAAAACAATTCTTTCTACCTGCTGTATGGGGGGACAAAATACACTACAGGGGTCTTTGCAGACCCTGCAATGAGAATGAAAGAACATAAGAAGAGACCTGATGGATCAGACTAGAGGCCTGTGCAGTTCTCTCAGTGCCCAACCAGATGCCTATGGGAAGCCCACAAGCAAGACATGAGTGTAACAGCAATTTCCCACAAAAGTTCCCCACAACTGGTATCCTGGAAGTAATGTAGCCATTATGACCAGTAGCCACCAGTACTTCTTGTGGTAGCAGATCTGGCTATGTGTTTTATGAATAAGTACTTTTCTTTTTTTGGCCTGTCCTGAATCTTTCAACATTCAGATTCATTTGACTGTGTGTTGTGTACAGATGGTGGGGAAATTTTGCTCTGCTCATGTTTTAATATGAACCAACCATAGTTTGAAATTCCCTGGAACAAAATGCAGCTATGCTTGACAATTCACTCTTTTCTGAATTTTGCAGTGCTGTTTTCTTTACAAACCGAAATGCGTACAGGGATGTGTATATTACTGGCAGTAATCTACCACAAAATGCATTCTGTTGGGAGAAATTGCTTGCAAAATGTGTATACTAGGCAAAATTGCATGCTAAAATATTTCCATCAAAAGCAGTGTACACTGGTGACTAGCATGACTAAACCACTTCTGGCACAACTGAACACTGTGGCAGAAACCAGAGCGCACGGAAATGCCATTTCCCACCGCAGTGGTACCTATTTATCTATTTGCACTGGCGTGCTTTTGAACTGCTAGGTTGGCAGAAACTGGGACAGAGCTCAACTCGTCATGGGGATTCGAAATACCGACCTTCTGATTGGGAAGCCCAAGAGGCTCAGTGGTTTAGAACACAGTGCCACCCACATCTTTACCTGCAAGCTTCCTGTATAAATAAGCACACCACATGCTTAGAGAATAAATATATATGGAATTAGGGACTGATGGGAATGAAACGGGAGGCTAACCTGCGGCCTTCCAGGTTTTGCTGAACTCCAGCTTCCATCATCCCCGACCATTTGCCATGCTAGCTAGGGCCAGTGGGAGTCATAGTTCAGAAACATCTAGATAAAGCAAGGGTGAGGGGCTGTGGAGCTTCAGAATATTAACCAGTCTAGATTCCTTAACTCCTATACCTGGAGCCTGTCTTTACCTACAAGGGCTAGGGCAAGATTGTGAATGTGGTAGTATCATAACTCATGTCTGATGCTTTTTCCACAAGTGATGGGCAACAGAAACATTGATAAATTGCATGTAGTGGAAACACTCAACTACGTTCGCGGCGCCATAATGTATCTGAACGAGCAAGAAAAGGAGGGTGCTACAAAGCCTTCTGCCTGACCCCAACCCCTGCTGGAGGCTTGGCATCTGAATAACATTATTCTGACTGCATCTGCAATCCTTGTTTGCTGTTAAGCTCACCCACCCTCCCACCAGCTCCGGGTAGCCAGAGGTGTTAGCAGAGCAGAGAGGGACAGCTCTACAATTTTGACAGATGCTCCCTTCAAGAACTTTGTTGCTCTCACTGACGATGCAGTGTTTAGGCAAATTAACCTGTCCACAAAAAATTCTTTATTACTATGCTTGAGCACAGATGGAAATATGAACCTGACAGTCCTGGGTACTAGCTCAGCAATTAACTGAAACGTTTCAATAGACTAATGAACTTTCATTTCAGGCATGCTCTCTGTCAGGAAAGGAGACAATCTGTTGTTTGAGGAAATGTGAGAGAATTTCAAATAGATCTTGACAGCAGAGAAATACGAAAGGTTGGAAAAGAACCCAGATAAAACACTGGAATACCTAAGCAATTGGGGCAGTGGAGGAGGGGGCAGTCTTGTCAACTTGTCCACCCCCTCTGGTGTTTTGGATGATAACTCCCATCTAATAGGGGCTGATGGAAGTTGTATTCTAAAACATTTGGAGGGCATCAGGCAGGGGAATTCTGTTCTAAGGTCAGCTGGTGTGTTATTCTTATATGTCCTAGAGTTTTAGAGATATCTCCAACATGCGGATGCCCAAATGAAAACCTAGCAGGATCTTCTGGGGGTGGCGGGAAGAGAACATCTCTTCTTACTGGAGAGGTCAGTCATGGTGGAAACTGTTGGTTCGTTCCATGGGCCAGCTCCCTTGCCCCCGAGACACTCATCTTTACAAATAATAGGCTGCTCATGGATGAAGGTAAAGGTAAAGGGGTGCCTGACCATTAGGTCCAGTCGTGACCGACTCTGGGGTTGCGGCGCTCATCTCGCTTTACTGGCCGAGGGAACCGGCATACAGCTGTGGCCAGCATGACTAAGCCGCTTCTGGCGAACCAGAACAGTGCACGGAAACGCCGTCTACCTTCTCGCCGGAGCGGTACCTATTTATCTACTTGCACTTTGATGTGCTTTCGAACTGCTAGGTTGACAGGAGCAGGGACCGAGCAACGGGAGCTCAGCCCGTCGCGGGGATTTGAAATGCCGACCTTCTGATCGGCAAGTCCTAGGCTCAGTGGTTTAACCCACAGCACCACCCGCATCCCCATGGATGAAGACCAGCTCATAAATAAGGAAAGAGAGACTTGGGGGAACAGCTAGATTGTCTGTCACTGTATAGGGCAGATTCCTCTGCTCCTAAGGGTTGAGTCATTTTGGGAGAGTGTGTGTAATTCAGTGGTAGGACATCTGCTTTGTCTGCAGAAGGTCCCACATTCAACTCTCAGCACCTCCAGGTATCTTAGTAGCATCTGCTGAGGTAGATGAACCAATGATCTCCCTCAGTATAAGGCAGCTTCCTGTCTTCCAGACAGGAAATGTTAATGGTTTGAAATGGCCTTTGGCTGCAAACCTCGAGAACCTTTCTAGTGACTAAGTTGCATTCATCACAATGGGACTCCCTTCTTTCTGGGTACAGATGCTCAAGCATCTGAGCACACATAGACTGGTTGGTTGCAACTTTACCAAGTATTTATGAACAGTGAAATCCTGTACATGCTGACTCAGAAGTAAGCTCAGCTGACTTGTATATACGATTGCAAGCTAACACCACTATTTAATATGTATTTTTACCCCTTCTTAGGGCAACACTCTCACAAAGAAATACACCAATTAAAACATGGGAGGATATCTATCTGACAAACCCTTACTTGGGAGTAAGCCGCATTGAAGTCAATGATACAAATGTCTGAGTGAATACTATAGGATTGTGCTGAAAAGCTCTTGCATTTTAAATAGCCATGCTATAACCCAGGGAAATAAGTACGTGCGCACACACACACACACACACACACACACACCACTTAAGATTCATTTATACATTTTAAATACAGGAGACAGAAGAAGCCATTGTGCAGAAACGGGAAACGAGGCATGTTATTCTGTGTAGCAAACAGAATGGTTTGCAAAGGTACGAGTATGCAGAGGTGTTAGCATAGTTAAATAAGGAATTTGCTCTTTGGGAAATAGATGCATGGTTTTAAAGCATTCAGGAGAAGAAAGTGTATGAAAAATGCATTTGAAAGTTGTAAAAACACATCAGAATGACATTTCTGGGAAGAGATTTAAATTATGCATATGGCACACTTTAATGGTCTGTGTGGACTTGGCTTTTTTTAAAAAACACACAACAAAACTCCAATAATGACAAAAACATAGTCTGAATCATACTGTTGTGGAGGAGAGGGCTTTCGAAAGATAGTAGCAGTCAGAAGCAGAAATGTTTCTGTAGACCAGTTGCTGTCCTCGGGTCCTGCTTGTGGGTTTGCGATAAGTACCTGTGAAAACAGGATGCTGAACTGGCTCATTGCTTTCTAGAAAGACTCTCAGTGGCTCTCCAAGGCAGGAATCTCTCCCAACCCTACCTGAAGGTGCTGGGGATTGAACTGGGACCTTCTGCAAGCCAGTTCTCTGTCCCTGAGCAATAGCCCTGCAGGGACACGACAAGAAGCAGAATATATGCATGGCACTTTGCTCTGGTCCAGTGTTTTTCCCTCTACAGTGATAACCACCTATTTGGTTTGTGCAGGTTGGAACTCCCATAACCAAATGTTCCTTCAGATAAATAAAAATATAGTGCAGACAAACGACTTGCATGGCAGGGAGGCAGCTAGGCTAGAAACCTTTCCCTTGACTTCCAGTTTGTACATGGAGGGCTATTCCCTCCCCACTTTTTGGGTATCATATCTTCCCACTCCAGCTGTGGTTTGAAATTGTACTCTGAAGCAGAGGATGTCACTAGAATTGGTTAAGTCTGCTAACTGAAAAGCACAGTGGCCACCAGAGCACAGAGGCAGGGGGTGGGACTGTCACAAAAACCCACAACAAATGAAGCCACCACAACAGTTTTCTGCTTAAGCCAAGACTGTGTGGCTTGTGTCCGACCAAGCTGAAAGTAGAAAAACCCTGCAATTTTAGAAGAAGTTACCTGAGACCTTGATAGTCTGCAGTACGTTGTTGGAAACCTGAATTTGGCTGTGTGTGTGTCCACAGTTATGCAAGCTTGGCTTTTCATCTATAGGGAAGCATATTCTTTTGACAATACAAGCTAAGCTTCCCAGTAACATATATCACATTCCACCTGTTTAGCATTTCTTATTGTCAGGGCCACAACTGCATAAACCGATGCAATATTGAAGCTAGCAGAATTTATTGCCTAAGATGGAGAATCCACAAAGGACGTCAAAGTTAACATTTTCCGTGCAGCTCAAAACTTTTGCATATTCAGTAGCTGAATAAAATGCCCCCTTGCCTTTTTGTTTTTGCTATTTCTGAATAAAAACTTGAAAATCTTATTGCTTGCCCGGTGAGTTGAAGGATACAAACAATGACAAAAAAGTATCTATTATTTTTTTGTAATTATCCATCATGTCCTTACTTTGTGGTTTATGGAGGGATAATTTTGCCTTCCAGTTGTATATAACACAGCACTTAATCTTGGGTGAAAAACTAGCACTGTAATAAAATGGCACATGGCTTTGGCTGCAGTGCTTATAAACAGTTTGCTTCTTTCATAATAAAATATTTAAGCCGAACATTGCAGCTTGTTCCCTCCAAGGATCAGGACTTTGAATAGCCCCAAGCCTGCCATACCGTGGATTGGAAATGCTCCTTTTAAAAAAAACAAACCCAGGAAAAAAACCTCAAAACAAGGTATTAACTGATGTGCTGTGTAATGGATGTTCTTAAGCCATGGCAGACCTTTTAAAATCTTTAAACTATTAACTTCCTGGGGAGTTAATAGATCCCAGGAATAATTGTTAAAGTTTTAAATGAGTCTTTCCTTTTATATAGGAAAAAAAGGTCAGCACAGTAAAAATGTCATCAAGCTCCTAATATTTACCCTCAAATGAGCTGCGTTTGGGGTCAAATCGTTTGGGGAGCTCATTTCATACCGGTTGACATTTTGGGTCAAACGTTCTCGGATCATATCATGACGATTGTGCCGAAGGCTTCACCACAAACACAGACTGGCATCAAAAGTGCCTTTCTGTGCTTCCTCCAGGTGCCTCCAGGTTTGTGGAATTGTTGGATTCCATTTGTAGTATGCGGATGACTGCACCAGTCTAATCTGAGGTGGGGATTGGAATCAGATCAGGCCCAATGCCACCATATGGATCCCAAACCTCTCCACCTCCTTGTCCATGGAAGTACCCATTTCAGGGCTCTCTGTGGGCTTCCAACAACTGGCAGAAGTTCTCCAGAATTTCAGGTCGTGTTATCCCCCAACTTTATCTGGATATGCTGGGGTCTTCTGCATGCCAAGCGGATGTCCCACCACCAAGCTACAGCCTTTCTCGTTGTGTTATTAGCTGCTGAGCTTGCTAAAAGGAGGAATCCACAGAAGCTTGTGAGTACAACACGAACACCACATTTGGCCTGTCAAGGTTTAGCTATAAAACTAGAGGGGGGTGGAAATAGGCAGATGGCTTATTGACTGAGTGAATCAATTGCTTTTGTTATCCACGCTCACGAAACCATGCATTATATATCAGCTTTCCATGTCAAACGGTCTCTGCTCACTTCAGGAATGAGGTTTCCTCCACTTAACAAAAAAAAGCGCGCAGGTTAATTGAAACAGGTGTTGGAGCAAGTCAATGAAGCTGCTTGGATGGACATGACGCCGGAGCCTGAGAAAAATCTGTGGTTTATAACTGCACGGCTCTCTCAACTCCTGTGATAATTAAAGATAGAGTCGAGTTTCATTGCAAAGGGGAGAAGAGCTCTGGTGGAGAAACTGAAGGGGGGGAAAGTAGCAGATGTTATAAACAGACTCAAAAAGGAGGCTGAAGGGATCATGGTGCTGGAAGTGCCACAGAAGGGATCAGATCATTCAGTTTGCAATTGAAGGGTTAATTCTGTTAATGCTCCAGCCAGCTAACAAGATGGAGGCAGGTGGAGGTGCTGCTTAGCAACCAAGGAGAGTGCCACGATCTTCGCTGAGGTAGCATGTGCTCTAACCGGCAATTGTGAGGGAGTTTTTCCTTTGTATGCTTGATGAAATGTCTTCCTGCTCCATACAAGGCCTGAGCTAGGAAAGGCAAAACCTTCCTGTTCCTTTCTCCTCAAATTATACACAGTTTTTGTTCAGAGTCGTCTTTAGTAACGACTCTGTGACATGGAGCAGGTTACCCAGCTTTAGCGCATTGGCTATTGTCCGGACAGCTGAAGTACCTTTATATCACTTTGGTCCATCTGACCCATAGGGAACAAGTGATAGCAGTCCAAGTGAACGACATTGCAAAATTCTGAGAAGTGCAAATTTCAAAGGATAATGGCATTTTATTTCGCCAGATGTGTTAGCACTTGTTGTCTGTTCCAAAGCATTCAAGTACCAATGGAAAGAGTCAGTTAACCTTAGGATATTTCCTCAAGTGTTCTGCTGTTAGATTACTTAGTCTATAGCAAGCTGAACAGAATAAGCTTGGATCATCATTGACCCATGACATATCTATGGCCATTTCATACTGGGGATCTGATGAGATGACCTCAAAGGGCCCCCAGCTTTCATCTATATGAATAACTACATTTGTGTGTGTGTGATAGGCAGGGTCATCTTGCATTTCAGTTATTTCCTTCTAGATTCTCAGAAGAGTCAGATGTTTTTAATTACCCTTCTACTATAATTTGATTATGGCATCAGCATTCACTGAATTACCCTTCTACTATAATTTGATTATGGCATCAGTATTCACATTGCTGCTGCAGTGCTTTTTTTTCTTCCCCCAGCGCTGGCCCGCTCCTATTTTTAAACTCCACAGCTGGCAAAGTTTGCTCTTGGTTCAGAGTTGGAAGCAGAAATTGTCAGCCGCAATACAGTCTTGATGGTGAATAAATTTGAAAGCAAACAATGCTTTTGTGGGCTCTCTTGAAGTTGAATGCTGTTCTTGAGTACAGAGAGATTCTATCAGTGACATTGGACGCTGCATGGGTTTGCATACAAATTTGGGTTTAATTCCTTCGAAAAGAAAAGTACTACAATTAGGGATGATGCAAAATTCCTCAAGTGTCAAGGATAATTCTGATGACAGTGCAGGATCCAGATATTAGATACATATTGCATATTCCCCACCTTACAAATATTGAAGGGGAAAGGGGAGTTCAAGAGATAGGGCTGAGTGGAAAACTCGTACCCTGTTCTGCAGAATCTGCATCAGACTTGGACTCAAAATGCTAAGATCATTGCAGAAAAGCTACAGCAGGATGCACTTTGTTTATGACCCCTAATTTATCGGGTTCACCCATACTGCTTGTATTTGAGATGTTGCCCTCACTCCAAATGGGTTTCATTTGCCATCATCAGTTATAGTATCAAGTGTAGGGATCAGATGGGATTACCATGAGGAATTATAAAATATACATCAAGCCATCGTGTCCACGATGAATGCATTGTGTTGACTGGGTTTGATATATTGACGATAATTTCTGATTAAATCTCATAAAATTCTACATTCATGCCTTTTTCCTCTACTGCCCATTTCTCTCTCTTCACAAGTCACCCACACACTTAGACAGGCAGGCATCCTGGGTCCTCAAAGATAATGGGCAGTTTCGTCGATGTAGCTTTTCTTATATATTAATCTTAGGATGTTAATCTTAGGGCCAGGAAACAGGTTTCACATTAAGGTGATAATGGTCACTGTCCTCCTGGCCATCCTTCTTATCATGTGTACTGATTGTTTATGACCTCCGGGGTTGCTGTATTCGCTCCTTTGAAGTTTTCATTCATTTACTCCAGAGTATGCATGCCTAACTAGTGTTTATAGTTTAACTTTGTCCCCACTTGAGGTTTGTTTGAATGCTCAAAGGAAATCTGATTGGTTCTTACGAGCACTGTGTAAAGGATTCTTTTGCTAATAAAATGGCCTGGTGAGGGGTGTGATGAAATTCACTCCCTCCGAGAGCCTTGCTGGTCAAAGCCTCGTGTCTCATTTTAATCAGGGTCCAGTCCTTCCTTTGGCCTCAGTATGCAACAATCAAGTAGCCAAACCTGATTGGCTACATAGTGTTGTGACATCATCATGTCCACTCTAGGATCCCTAACTGGTTTTGATCAGTCGAGGAAGAACGAAACATGCTTCATACTACATTGTTTACCATACCTGTGTGCCATAAACTAGGGATAGAGAACCTGTCCACCCACCTACAGATCATTAGCATCAGCACCAGCCAGCATAGCCAGGGGATCATGGGAGTTGTAGTCCAGCGACTGGTTCCCCTTCCCTACCATAAACCCTCAAATTATCTCTTTTCTACAACTCCCATTTTACAGGAACGTTAGACAATGTGGCAAGTGGCTTCTCTTGCTCCTCTACACGTGTTACTGTCACTCTAATTATGACGGGCAATTAATACGGAAACGAGTGTTTGTCACAATAAATCTCCTTTGCAACATGCAAATAATACAATTGTATATTTATGCTGCTTTTCATCCCAGAGGATCCCAGAGCACTTCAAAAATGTCCAGGCAGCAGCTGTTTGATAGCAGCAACTAAGACTGAACAACAGTTTAGGGGCAGAAATCAGAGAAGAGCGCTGTTCCCTGCTGAAACAACAAGGGGAATTTAGGTAAGGGAAAATGTAATTACCCATGCTGCCATTTGGCCAATATGCCTGGAGGGCTAACATCTTGCCTTATACAAAATGTTGCCTTGAACCACTCTGAGGGCATTCATCTGTTGACAAACAGGGATTTAAAAAAAAAAAAAATGTATTGGGGAAGGTTGTACAGCACAAACACAGCTGAGCATTCTAATTGAAGCCGGTTCTAGGTTCTTTATAACATGCAAATGAAACAAATGGCTTATTTCGGATTACCTTAATGTGTGTTTTTAAAGCCCCCCTGCCACTGACCATAACAGCTTTATGAACAAAATGAATAAAGAGGGCAAAAAGCATCTGAAACAATGCAGAGCCAGAATCTCTTTGGCACAGATGCAGGAAGCATTTCTGTCCCCACAAATCTGCAACTTTTTTATACGTAAGAAAATGCACAGGCCCTGGATGCATTCCTATCTTCCTACATAAGATGTCCAAACTACTCTTTTTTAAAAAAAAAAAAAATTGGAGATTTTTAAGAGGCCGACTGGGAAATGTTGAACGCAACATTGGTGTGCAGGACTCACATTTAAAATTGTAAATATGAAACTCCATCCCTTATTCACGCAAGTCAATTAGGCCTATGGCCAACACAAAGTCTTTTAATCTATGAACAAAGTGGCAGAGGGGTGTAAGTCAAATTTAATCCATCCAACATCAGGATATAGCATAGCCTATTAGCTAAGTGGAGCCTTGGAGTTCCAGCTTAGTTAAGTATAATTAGGGGAAACCCTGGAAGAGAGGGAGAGAGAGAGAGAGAGAGAGAGAGAGAGAGAGAGAGAGAGATAATTATATTCACCTCCTGTTTCATTGTTATGTGGGTTATACATGAGATTCAGGACACACAAAATGAAGTGTTTTGTTCACACAGCACATAGTCCAGCTATGGAATTTGCTCCACAAGCTGTAGAGTTAGATCAGCATTTGCCAAACTCGTGTCTCCAGCTGTTTTTGGACTACAACTCCCATCATCCCCGACCACTCATCCTGCTAGCTAGGGATCATGGGAGTTGTAGTCCAAAAACAGCTGGAGATCCAAGTCTGGGAAACACTGGGTTAGACAAAGTCATGGTGAATAAGGCTATCCATGGCTACTAGTCACGATGGGCCTGTTCTACCTCACCTGGCAGAGGCAGCATGCCTCTGAATACCCACAGCTGGGAATCAAATGCACGGAAAGTGCTTTTGTGGGCTGCTTGTGGGCTTCCCATGGGCATCTCACTGGCCACTGTGAGAAAAAGGACGCCAAACTAGATTGGCTTTTGGTTTGATCCAGAAGGATTCTGCTTGAGTTCTTACTTTTAATATTGAGCATAGCCAACTTAGTACAGAGATTCTATCAAGTGTATTGAGCCCTCACCTTTCTTTAATGGAAATATATATATTAAGGACACCCCTATGTTTACTGCCATTCTTCAATGGGGAAAGGAGGAACTCTATGAATTCAGTGAAGTTCTGCCTTTTTCATCAGTCTCCTCTCAAACTGCCGCCAACAGGAAACCAGTATGGCAAACTGATATAAGCAAGCTCGCTGCACTGCCGAGGAGGCACCTTAAACAGAATTTTCTAGCTAATTTCATCTTCATGAAGGCAAGAAGACACCAAGGAAACTAGTTTAATGTCCTTTGAAACACTATAAAAATAATCAGTGGTGTGTCTATCTCAGGGGATGCGAATCAGTGGCTCTCCATATCTTGTTGGACTTAAGTACCCATCAGTCTCGGCCACTATGGACAATGGAATGATGGGAGTTGGAGTCAAATGACACCTGGAACATGACATGTCCCCCATCCCTGGGCTAAATATCTACTGACATTTATTTCTGCTTTTTCTTCTTCTTTAGTTCTGTTTTCTTTTTTTTGGGGGGGGGAATACTTAAGAGGCTCCCCCCTCCCTTGGCAATTAAAAACAGTCATCAACACTGCATTTCACCCTGGTTTTCCTTGACAATCCCTTATGATTAAAAGACTCAAATAAATACCTGCAGCTTATCCTACGTTTGCAAAAGTAATGAAAACATGCAATTTTAGCAGTATGCCTAATTATTTCTTTTTTTATTCTTTATAAAAGTGTGTGTTTTGTTCTGACTTCGTGTGATTTCCTCCTCCCACCTCAGTGCAGTTTTTATATCATGATTTCTCCCGCCTGGGACACAAATTGCTTGTTTAGTTATGAGCGTCAGTGATTGGCACACATTCATCCTTAATTACCTTATTTGTCTCATTGTTTCTTTGTGCTGCCCTGCGCTAACTGCTGGCCACCAATTTAGGAAGGCTTCACATGGCCAAATTCTCATCTGATGGGAAGGATCACTATTGAAGATAATGGGCCTGGAACAAAGGCTACTTCGAGCGAAGAGCTTCTTCCCGTGACGGCACATGGAAACCTCCTCCCCTCCATGCTCATCACATGACTTGAGACACCCGGGGAATATATTTTTATTCTAACATTCTTATTACATCCTGACAGAAGCTTGATTATCCCTGGATATCCTCTGCAGGCAATATTAATTTTTCCGTTCCTCTTGTCTAGGGTTAAATAGCTTTTTAAAGAAGTCTGCTTTGTAAAGAAAAGTTTATTAGCAACCTTGGGCGTCTTTGTTAAAGTACAATGGCAGAATTTTAAAAAAATGCTTCTAGACATACAATAGAGTCCTGAATGAGTCTTCTTTGTCAGAAATGGAAATCATACAATTGTGCCACAAACTGGTGTCTCAACAATGCATCTGCATCGTGTGTGACTTTTTGAATTACGGAAGAGAGTGTGAGCACATTCTCAACCTCCTTTACTCCAGAAGCTGGAGTTTTGGCTCAGGTAAGTGTCTGGAAAAAGCCACAACTGCATGAAACCATCATCACTGGTTCATTCGGGCTCTTGTCCACATGTTCCTCATTGCCTACAAATCAGTCGGGAAGAAGAACATCAGATGGGAGCCACGTGACAACTGAGCTGTTGACAGCAACATTAAGGTCATCATTAAAGCTGTGGTCTAAAACACAAGAAGGGCCTGGTTGGATCTGACCAAAGTCCAAGTAGTCCGCCATGCTGTTTGGCAATAGTGGCCAATTGGAACCCCTCCTTCCAGTAACAGCATAAAACGGTCCCACCTTATTAGGGGGAATCCACAGACCTGCAGAAATGTCCTACTATTATGACTCTGGGAATTATGAGAGGCAGAGAGAGAGAGAAAAACTCTGGTCCCTTTTTCTATAGCCTGCCTACATATTCATTCTCTCTCTCTCTTTTCCATTTGTTGACGCTTGTTAGAACTAGGCCCAGGTTGCTGTTGGGGCTGTTGAATTGTGCAGATTTTGTACTATTATTATTGTTACTGTTGCATTTAAATAATTCCCAGGTGCTCTGTAAGCTTTTGATCAAAGAGGGTAGCACATGTCTTTTTAGAAAAGGACTACAGTGGTACCTTGGGTTACAGACGCTTCAGGTTACAAGATGCTTCAGGTTACAGACTCCGCTAACTCAGAAATAGTACCTTGGGTTAAGAACTTTGCTTTAGGAGGAGAACAGAAATCACGCAGCGGTAGCGCGGCGGCAGCGGGAGGCCCCATTAGCTAAAGTGGTACCTCAGGTTAAGAACAGTTTCAGGTTAAGAACAGACCTCCAGAATGAATTAAGTTCTTAACCCAAGGTACCACTGTATAAGCCTCTCTGTTCCAGTTTACAAAAGCTCCCCTGCCTTTTTTCCAGACTGTGTGTGATTCTTATTCACAACTGTGTCCCAGGAAGTTGTTTCAAGCCTGTGTCTAGAGATAAGAGATCTGGGATTAATGGATCCTCAGTTTCTTAACTCAAATGGTTAGGGGCGAGCATATTTGTCTCCTACGGGGAGCCTTACAAACCAGACACAGCTGATGGTCAGAGGCTTCTCCAAGGAAACACAACTTAAATCTACAGTGTTGGCTTGGGCATGATTTCTATTAATCGGAATCCAAGTTTTTTTCCTCTTCCAATGAATGCATTAACTCTGGCGGCAAAAACACTTTGCAAGACTCAACATTAAATCACTTGGCTTTCCTTTGAAATGTTGGGCTTTTGTAAAAGAAAGAAAAGAACAATCAGTTTTACCTAAAATTTATTTGATTTTATTTTTCGCTTGGACTTTCCTAAAGCGCTCTCTCTCTCTCTCTTCCATTTTGTGTTAAAGAAAGCTGGAAAAATTATGGTAATTTTAATGCCCATTCTTCTCCTCTTTCTCTCTCCCTTTTTTGTGAACCACCCTCAGTTTATATGTATAAATAACTAAATGCTCTTATTAGAGCTAACATACTGAGAAATACATTCGCTCTAGCTTGTCTCTGTGTGAAATTGCAGGAAAATCAGCTTCCGTCTCTCGTTTTGATTTCCCCAACACAAGCCCAGTGTTTTTGATCTATTATTCCCTTAATGCCTAGTTTGACACTGGGGCCACCTGGCCATTATAGGAAGGCAAAGGACAACTCTTCTGTTGGCAGGAAAAACAAAGAAAAACCCAACATTTCTTCTAGGACCAAACATATTCATGCCAGCATGGCGGTCAATTTCGGCTTGCATTAACTGAGATGGCTGTCAATGACCACCAGAAATGGTATTCCAGCAGAGGCTCTGGAATGCGTCAGTCACACAAATTTGTGAATTGCCAACACCAACATTGCCAGGAACTTGCTGTTCCAGCTGGACCACTCATCTAGAGCTGCCAATGAGGTTGGCTGCTCTGCTTTATAATTAAGATTTTTTATTTCTTTTAAATAATTTGATCAGCAAGTATAACACCAAAAGGACATATTAACCATGCAGTCCTAACCATATATGCTCAGAATTAAGCTGTACTGAATTCAGTGGGGTTTACCCACAGGTATGTGAGGGTTAGGACTGTAGCCAGCCACACTATTTCCAGACCCAAATTTCCAGAGCCCCCTGTTTCCCATCAGAGCTTCCATTCACAGGGGGAGAGTAGCAAGAAACCCCATGTGGAAGCATCAGTTTCTCTGCCACCAAATAATGTCTCTGAACCCACAGGTTGCTCAGAATGCAGCCAAACAGAGGGAGCATAACCCAAGTGGTATTGATGTAAAAGCACTCTACCTCATGGCAGAAATCAATAGCTTAGCAGACATTCCAATCCCGAGCCCAGTTGAATGGACCCAAGATCCCCTCTCAAATCCCTGTCTGAGAGTGAAAGCAGGAGGCCAATGGGATCTGAACAGAATTTCCTGTTGAGTCAGGCATAGCCAGAAGTCCACAGATGCCATTCTCATTAAATTCAACATTGCCTTCCACTGACAAGGTCACAGCTGTATTCCTAAGTGAGTACTCCAGCCTATGCATACAAAGTCTAAAGTGGGGTGTATTTTATAACAGAAAAAAATAAATAAATGTTAGCTTTCCCCCAGGAAACCTGTCATAACCTGATCATATTGTGGTATACCTTCAAACCTCTCTGTGATTGTTTATTTAAACAACAACCAAAAACACATTTTTTTACCATTTTTTCCTTAAGCTTCTCAGAACCTCAGGCACAGCCTGTGTGTACAAATAATAAAAATAATATATATATATATATTTAATGTATCTCCTGCCCATCTTGTTGGGATTCCCCAGCCACTCTGGGCAGCTTACACCATATCTAAAAACACAACAAAGCATCAAGCATTAAAAACAAAATATCCTATACAAGCAACAAGCAAACCAAAAAATCAATAGAAACGAATAATAACAACAATAACAATAAGAAACAGTTTACAGTTATACTCAAGTTAAAGTAACCCCCAACCCCCAACTAAACATTTAACCAACATCAACCCGACAAAAACAAAACAGAGGAGCCAAAATTAGAACATTTTAACCAGTTGCCCCAACCCAAGAGTGTATGCAAATCCCAAGACTGGGGGATTTCTAGATCTGAATAACGAATGACCTGACTTCTATGTTTGATGATGTTGTGTCCTGATGGCACATGCTTTGGCGATCCTCTGATACATACTTGGAACATATATCTTTTCCCCACTACAATATGCGCCACCCGATGTTATTTCCTTATTCTTTGAGAACATTACAAGTAGCAACAGAACATATCAATGCTGGTTAAATGCACAAATGATCCTGTATTGCAGCAGAGGGGGCAGAGGGGGTTGGAACAGATGGCCTTTGGATCCCTTCTCAGTTTGATGAATCTATGATCCAGGGAGCCTAAAGGGTAAACAAGAGTGAACTAATAGTCTTGCTCAGATAGAGACAACTTGTACTGGATAAAATATGAAGCGTGCAGCTGTTTATTTTACAGATTATTATTATTTTTCCTTTTACACTTTGAAACTTTATGGGATCTCATTAGCCGTTTTATTTTACAAATGAATGTTCTGATGCTAGCACTTAGAAGGCAAAATGGCTCTTGTATTTTGTGTGTAAAAGAGGGGAGAGGTGCAGGATAATACCCACATCTACTTAACACAGGACTTCCTCTTTCAGTTCAAGTTCATGCAGTCATTTGGGGAGGGTACTCTAAGAATAGGGTGCTAGGGCACAAGGAGTCTCTTTCTCTCCATCCTTCAAATAAGGTTGAGAATGAATGGGGACAGTATGGGCTGTTCGACAGTGACATGGACTCCCTTGAGAGGATGTGAACTCTCCTTCCTTGGAGAATCTTTATTCATGCATTGTAGGGGGTTAGACTAGTAGACTAGTAGACCTTTCGGGCTCCCTTCCAACTCTACAGTTTTATGATTCTTGATCATGCAGAAGATGAACATGACAACGGTTTTAATTTATTAAAAGGTAAAGGTAAAGGACGCAATGGCAGTTAAGTCTAGTCAAACCTAGCTATGGGGTTGCAGCGCTCATCTCACTTCAGGCCAAGGGAGCCAGTGTTTGTCCACAGACAGGCTTCTGGGTCATGTGGCCAGCATGACTAAACCACTTCTGGTGCAACGGAACACTGTGATGGAAACCAGAGCGCACAGAAATGCTGTTTACCTTCCCGCCACAGTGGTACCTATTTATCTACTTGCACTGGTGTGCTTTCAAACTGCAAGGTTGGCAGAAGCTGGGACAGAGCAACGGGAGCTCACGCCGTCACGTGGATTCAAACCGCCGACCTTCTGATCGGCAAGCGCAAGAGACTCAGTGGTTTAGGCCACAGCACCACCTGTGTCCTCTGCCATTCACCCTTTGGTCACAGGCTGGTTTACAAGAATTTAAAATACAACATATAAACAGTTTTAAAGTATTATGATTACAAAAAAAGTGACCATGAAAAAAAACCCTAAGGCGTGTTCTGAAAATATCAATCTTACAGCAGACTAGAGAGGTACACTGTCAGCATTCACCAAAAATTGTATAATGAGATTGCCTCACTCTGTGTTGTGGGAGTTCCATAACATAATAATAATAATAATAATAATAATAATAATAATATTTTTTTATTTATACCCCGCTCTCCCCAGCCAAGGCCGGGCTCAGAATGTCCTCTTCTGGGCCACTGCCACCCTGAGTGTCTGAGGATTGTTTCTTCTGCTGAACTTAACACTGGGGGGCGGGGTGTGTGTGTTTCAGACATTATGATTCCCTCCAAAAGCTGGGGGGAGAATTGTGCAAACTAGGGCTGGTATTCAACTATGTTGTACTCAGATTAGGTCCACTGAAATTAATGGACCTCTCTTAGTCATGTTAATTTCAGCTGTTCTGCTCCGAATAAAATCTAGTTAAGTTCCAACCTGCTCCCCCCTCCCCCCAATGATTGGGCATTCAAGTCCTGACTGCAATGGATCATGCTGGAAGAGATCTTCATGATGGATGGTAGGAGATCATGTATCTCTCCCACCACTTCCGCTCCAAAATAAATCCATGCACAGCAAAATCCTAATACTGACCAAATTACCATCCATGTACAATAGTCTAAGCCCCTGAACTCAGCAGATGGCTTCAGAATAATTCCTTAAAAGTCTGGTGCTTGCATCCACATAAATAGCCACATGACCATTTACGATTTCAGCTGCCAATCTCTGTAAAATGAATGATGGTTACAGGGTGCCCAGATCTACTCCTGCCTCCTGCTCTCCAACAATTGTTTTCAAAAGTACACTAAAAACTAATTCATTCAATGACTTGGACGGGGGCCAGGCTGCCCGAATAATCAGCATAAACAGAAAATTATTCCGAAGGTTCTGTTTGTTGGGTTCTGGAAATGGAGTGCAATTAATTTTCTGTCCTCCTAGGTGAAAATATTTGGATAGAATGCCCTTTTCGGAAGCAATAGCCTTTAGGTTCTCTTACTTGCAGTATGAGATGACCGCTATTTTTCTTGTCAGCACGGGAACCAAAGAAAGAGAAAGAACCACAGTAAAAATGCCAAAGAAACAGGGAATCTTTACTGCAGAAGTTAACTGTCTGAATATAATTACTAATTTAACACAGTGTACTTGACTGTGGAAGACTTGTACATTGCAGTTTCTGTCCAAAGTCAAACTTTTTTGGGGGGGGGGGCTATTACTCTCCTTATTTTCTTCCATACACCTCCAAGTATTTCACTCTCCTTCTTGGTTTATTCCCAGCCAATCATGGATCATATTGAGAAGGGTGTTATTATGTAACCAATGAGACTTAACCTAAAAGAGTGTAGAGAAATTGTCCAGAAAAGGATGTGTGTGCTTAATGTGTGCACATGTACACGCATGTGTGTGAGAGCACACACACAAAAAACTTCTATCATTGTACTCAGAAAACAGTTTCAGCTCAGCACTATTATGGACCATATGTGATACATGCAGGTAAAAAATTCAAAATGTAAAGGAAGGAATGGCTTTTGTTGTAATTGTTTAAGTCTTTCGCCAAAGCAAAGGAATGTAATAAATAAGCTACTTTTAGCCAGAAACATTAATTTATCTCATTTGACCAGAAACTGAAGAACCATAGAAACTGGGCTAGTCGTCTTTTTATAGCAGCTATATAGCAAAGCAGGTGTTCCTAATGGAGTGCTATTTAATAATAATATTTTTAAAAACCCAGTCTGTAATTGTGTCCAGCTATTCAAAAGCAAGCACAACGTGAGCCTAAGCTGCTCTTGGTATACTGGCCTTTGACTGAGTCTCATGAACACAAGGCCCATAAACAAAACAGGGACTTAGGGAAGGCCAACAAGCTCTGTGATGGAAGAATGTATTCTGTAGAGGGGTTACATGTTCAAACAATGGCACTCCTATTCCTGGATCTCTGGTAGCGGGTCGAGGAAAGAGCTTCTCTGGAGATTTTGGCAAGACTTCTTCCAGACAGGGTTGGCTGTGCTGGACTCGATGGAGCCTCTGCCTGACTCAGGAGAAAACAGCTTCTTGTAAAATTATGGATTCTTGAGAGCAATCCCACAACAGTGAGACATGCCAATAAAAATGCATTTGCTGTTTCTGCTGACACTTAACACAATATTATGAATGAAAATATTAGTGTTGGCACTGTGACAGCTTGTGATGTGCCCTCTTGGATTTAGTATACACACTATGCTAGAAAATGAGAAGGGGGAAAAAAAAGAGGAATCTTAAGTCTACGGATAGCGGTGGTACTTAAAAAAATAAAAAATAAAGTCAATGATCTGCTTATGAGAAATGGAGACCTACTGATGCAAGCTGCAGTCTTGCTGATAAAAAATGGATTTCCCATAGCTGTGCCAATAGCGGTGGGAACTAATTGGCCTGAGTTTGCTCCTGCTGACAATCCTGCATTTGTTTTTGGCTCATGGTGGAAGTCCCAATCAATCACCAAGCCCAGCTATCTCTCACCCATAAGGAGGCTGCAATTAAGACACAGCTCCCGTGTATTCAGGGAAAGGAAATTGATACAAGATTATCTGAACCTGATAGAGGCTGAGCATGGAACAGCTCATAGATCTCCAGCTAGCCTCCCCAACCCCATCTGTAGCCAGCTTTCCATCTTCTGCTCTCTCGTTTAATGGCTTTGGATGTCACTGAAAGTGCCAGAAAGTGGATGCGTAAAGGACTCGTGGTTCAACTGCAATGGGTCCAAAGGGAAACCTGAACTCAAGGTGCAGCCGCAGCTTGTGCTATTTTCTCCAGCCAAGCTTATCTTCAGACAACACATTATTGTCAGGACCAAAAGGATGTAACAATCCCAGTGCCACCGAAAACAAATAAAATGTCAAGTTATCTCCATAACAGACAGCTGTGTTACCGTCCAAAATAAAAAATCCCTTCTGACACAGGGTAACAGCTGTTATTGCAAACAATACTACCTGCTCTTGTCCCTTTGGTTTTGGTATCTTGTGTTTCTTTGTGGCCAATAAACATTCAGTCCCAGCACTGGAACTGGCCAGAGATCGGGACGTGAGTAGATGTCTACATAAAGATGGGAATCTAGCAAACAATGAGATCTTGTTACAACCATTTCCCCACAGGAACAAGGCATAGGTATACATGTGGGGTGGGTGGATGTATAGCTCAGCTTTCAAGAACTGCACAGAACACGTGTGTGCGACTTTCAAAGGTGGAAGCACTTTTCTTGAATTTACAAAATCATTTGAGTCACTTTACAGCCTTCCAACAGGTGCTCCAAAATACCCCAAAGCAAACTTAAATAAAATCAAGGTGCACACCCTTTCTGAGTATGTTTAGATGAAATAAAAGCACACATCACTTGCATCAGTACAACTGAGCCAGCATAGCAAGCAATATAAGGTCAGGTTATGCACAAAGGGTAAAGCTCTTCCTGGGCTGCATCACTTTGTAAGATGAGCACAATCAAATGCTTCCCTGCACATAGGAAATACACCCTTCTGCAGGAAAGGCTAGATTGAGCTTCCTTCCTGGGATGCTAGCTTAACATGTGCAAGGCTAGTATTTGTGCATGCGTTTCGTGCACAGAAATGTGCAAACACGCAAGCCTCCTCATGCATTAAAGGTCACAAACCAAGAAGAGTTCATTCAGTTCTTGCATATGAGGGAGACCTGGGACGCTCTTGTTAGCCTCACAGCCTGCAGTCACTGAACTCTTGTATCACAGCATGAAAGTTTGCAGGAGGGACGCCACGATATTTGTGGAGGCTCCCTTTGTGATTTAGAATCCAGATTGCATTGCAATGAACATGGCGGCCCTCAGCCACCAATTCTGCTTGGAGTGCTGCTGCCCACCACTGCTGCCAGACAAGCCCACTAAGGCTCATGAACAGAGAAAGAGGCAAACCTGCCTGCCATCTTACTTAAAAGCCAGACCAAGGGGTTGGCACTGACTTTCAGCTTCCTCCTCCCCAGTCTCTGTAGAACTCAGCAGGGAGAAGGATGGGGACTAAACAAGAATTGATTGGCTTCACCTGTCATTGGCTCCTATCTACTGTTGGGCTTCCACTCTGCCCGTCCCAAAGCGCACCAATGACTATTGCCAGGATCTACTCAAACCTGGAGCCAGGCCTGGGGGAAGCAGCCTGTGCGGTAGAGAAGTGACAGGAAGTTTAAGCCTCTCCATGCTGATTGCTTCTCCATGGCAACTACCTTTTGCTTCACCACATAGTGCTCCAAGCACAATGATGTACTTAAAACATGGGTAGGCAAACTAAGGCCCGGGGGTCAGATCCGGCCCAATCGCCTTCTAAATCTGACCCATGGACGGTCCGGGAATCAGCGTGTTTTTACATGAGTACAATGTGTCCTTTTATCTAAAATGCATCTCTGGGTTATTTGTGGGGCAAAGGAATTCGTTCATTCCCCCCACCAAAAAAATAGTCTGCCCCCCCAAGGTCTGAGGGACAGTGGACCGGCCCCCTGCTGAAAAAAGTTTGCTGACCCCTGACTTAAAACATCCATTGCAAACCACGCAGAATTGAGTGGAAAAGGGGTTGGAGGGGAAGGAAGGGCCAAGAGCCAGTGTGGTGTAGTGGTAAAGAGCGGTGGACTCGTAATTTGGTGAACCAGGTTCGCTTCCGTGCTCCTCCACATGCAGCTGCTGGGTGACTTTGGGCTAGTCACACTTCTCTGAAGTCTCTCAGCCTCACTCACCTCACAGAGTGTTTGTTGTGGGGGCAGAAGGGAAAGGAGATTGTTAGCCACTTTGAGACTCCCTAGGGTAGTGATAAAGTGGGATATCAAATCCAAACTCCTCCTCCTCCTCCTCCTCCTCCTCTTCTTCTTCTTCTTTTTCTTCCCACTTTCCTATTTCTCTGCCCCAAATCCCCTCCTCCCAACCCCCCCCGTGTTCTGTTAACAAGAGGTCATCAGGCTTTTGATGCATGTGTTCGTGTGTAGTGTGCAATCCTACCCCAAGTCTCAAGACAGGGATGGGGATTTTCCAACCTTGTTGTTGGACTACAACTTCCACGATCCGAGATGGCTGGCCATGCTGATTGGGGCTAGGGATGGGGGACAAATTCAATTTTGTTCTCATTTAATGGTTCATCTACCTAATTTGCACCTTTTGAATCAATGCAAGAACTGCAATGCAGACATCCTCCAAAATCCGCACTTTCCGAATGTTGTAATGTTGTAACGCACCAGGCAAGCAATGTGTATAACAGTTCATCTCGTAGAATAAGTTGTGCATAAAGGTGCATGAGTCAGTGGGAAAAAACCCATTGAAATTCATTACATTAGGGAGAAGTGCTCTGCAAAAATGCGTATATTCAGCAAAATTTCATACAAGCATGTACATGTGTCAAGGCTGCCTCAAGTCTCAGCTCACAAAAGACCAACGCCTATCTCTTCTTATATACAAAAGTGTTTATTGCAGTTCATTGTTTGCTTCACATCCGAGGCGCGCAGCCCTACGTCTGCTAGGCTTAGACCGCTGAAGTCCCCTCTGAATCCGTCCCTCCCCTGCACCAGTTTAAGAGGCTTGCGCTGCTCCACCTCTTTCTCTCTTTCCTTTTCCGCAGGGTCTTTCTGCCCGCTGGGGTTTCGCCCCTCCTGGATTCCTCTGACGTGGAATCAGACTGCTCTTGCCCCCTCCTGCGGGCTTTGGGACCTGGCCCCTCCTCCGGGCTCCCTGTACTTCCGCGCGCCTCTACATTTGAACTTGGCGTGTGCGCCCAACCTCTAACTTTCCTTTTGACAGCTACGCTACTCCCTTCACTACTCCCCTCCCCTTCCGGGAGGGTGGCTTGCTCCGACCTCCCTCCTTTCTCTGCTGCCGGAGCCGCTTCCCCTGATACACTGAAACCTCCACCCCCTTCGCTGCGCTCTGGCGGGGAGGCTGGTCCTGACGCCCAGCTGCCACTTTGGGATCCCCCGCTGGCCCCCTGCTCCTGACACGTCCCCCCTGGGGCTCCCCTGGCCTTGACCACCGGCGCCCCCTTCTGGGAATCCTCTGATTCGCTGGAAAGACTCATGGAATCTCTTGAGTCATTGTCATCCTCTTCCTCGCTGTCCTGGGATTCATCCCCATCGCTCTCCATCTCCTGCCTACCCTGTGCCTCTGTCCCTGAACCCCTGACAACATGTTATAGGACATAAGAAAAAAAGATGAATTTTTATTATATATTTTTTTAAAATGAAAATGGCAAACTGCTATAGAAATGTGGAGTACAGTGGTACCACAGGTTAAGTACTTAATTCGTTCCGGAGGTCTGTACTTAACCTGAAACTGTTCTTAACCTGAAGCACCACTTTAGCTAATGGGGCCTCCTCCTGCTGCTGCTGCTGCACTGCCGGAGCACAATTTCTGTTCTCATCCTGAAGCAAAGTTCTTAACCTGAAGCACTATTTTTGGGTTAGCGGAGGTTGTAATCTGAAGCGTATGTAACCTGAAGCGTATGTAACCCGAGGTACCACTGTACTGAATTTAAGATGGGGGGGGGGGGGAGAGAGAAACTGAACTGGAGATATTCACCTGTCCCTAGCTGAGGTCAATGGGATTTGGGGATTTGGGATTTGGGGATTTGGGGATTTGGGATTTGGGATTTGGGATTTGGGGGCTCAACACCATCTTGAAGTCTGCAAGTTCCCATCCTTGTTTCAAGACGACATGATATTCTCTATCCTATTGTTTGTAATCTCTCCTGATGAAGAACATCACAGCTCAACAGTCATTGTGGCTTGCCGTTTTCCTTTAAGAGACCCTTGAGACACACTTATGAAACTTCCTCAGTCACCTTTATCAGTTTTAACTACTTTTATGTCTCCTAGAATTGCCGCATCATGAACCACGGTATTAGAAGAACTTGGTGCTGTCAGCAACTCTCCCTTCGGCTCCAGACACCACAGAAACAAGCGTACTACGCGGGGCTAAAGAACTCTTCACAACTTTGTTTGCAGAAACCCACTTTCATAACACTTCTCATAAATAATAACAGGTCATTTGACTTGGAAGGAATCAAGATTCTCATTTCATTTCTATAAATAGTTCTGGCACCTTTTCATTGAGGACATTTGCAAGCATCGGTTCCATTTTCTGTTGCAAAACCAGTACTTTAATTTTAAGCAAGATGCTGTTTTTCAAGTGGCCAATTCAAGCAGCCTTTTTTCCAGAAATGGAAATTAGTCTTTTGCAGTTCTTTTCACTTAAACCCTAGACAGCGACTGTCAAATTAGGAAACCATTTAGAGTGGTTTCTGTGTACAAGCCATTGTTGCATTCTTTTGGGTCTCCAAAAGCCTTGGGAAGAATATTCCTTTCTACTCCCATGAACATCCTCTGTTAAAAGGCTGGGTAAATCGGAACAAATGGCATTTTGTGGAAAACTGTTTGCTCTAATTCAGCGCTTAAAAACAAGGGTTTCCTGGGGGCTGGGGAATGCAGTGGGGCAAACAGAAGTATGGCTGAGCCCTATATTTTCCTGGAGGTAGAAGGTGGAGAGGAAGAGGGGTGAACTTCTTGCTGATTACAGACTTTACCCTCTTAAAATATAGGTGTACATTTATGATTAGTACCCCATCAACTCTGGATGAAAAATGCTGTGAAATGACATATAGGTGTACCTCGGTTCTCGAAAGCCATCCATTCTGGGAGTCCGTTCGACTTCTGAAAACATTCTAAAACCAAGGCGTGGCTTTTGGTTGGCTGCAGGAGCTTCCTGCACTCAACTGGAAGCCGCCTCGGAAGTTCGGTTTCCAAAAAAACATTCGCAACGTAACACTTACTTCCGGGGTTGCGGCGTTCGGGAGCCAAAACGTACAAGTACCAAGGCGTTCGAGAACCAAGGTATGACTGTACACGAAAAGCAATTTGATGGGAATGGGCCAACCATGAAATGGTCCCACTGTTTGGGAGAAAGGGTGGGATAAAAATTAATAAACACATACCAAAAATGACCATTTCCTTCCAATTCCTAATCCTGTGCCCTGACAACCGGCAGAAGGAATTTGTAAAGTTAGGTTCATGTTCTCTGCCATGTGGCCTCAGATGTGTGAACCACACATGACCATGTTCTCATCTCACTGAAGTCTTTGTTGATGCCATCAGAGATCTGCAGATGTTTTACGTGTTCAGGAATCTCAATATTTTCCTTGCACTTCTTTTTTTTTGGGGGGGGGGGGACTGCATAAGGCCAAGTTCACAAAACAGTGGATGATTGTAGCTGTGCAACAGGTACAACATGCAGGAAATACTTCCGTCCTGCACTCGGGGCCCTTTGCATCCTTGCCAACCATTCCTCCTGCAATGTCTGGCTTTTTCTTGAATTAGGAACAAGGGAGATGAAGTTCTATGAAAAAGGCTGAGTACAGCCAGAGGGAATGTAAGTGAGCAGGCAGCACTGAGAGAAAGAGCTAAATGGGGACTCTGCAGGCTATGTTAGTAGTTGCTGGGACTGGTAGCTACCACAGTCATCCACAGCTCATCACTATGTGGGGCTTCTTTCACAAGCCCATTTGAACCAGGGCTTGTGTCAGGGACCAGCAGTTGGATTCCTTTTCATGGAGACTGAGGACTCTAGACCTGAAGAGGATGGGGATGGAAGGCCAGCCCAGAGGTATGCCTACCCATCATAGGGATGTTGCACTGCCCTCCCCTGATTCTGAGGGATTTGCACTGTGCAAAACCCTTGAAGACCTGAGTCTCCTCCACTCCATCACAGTAGATGGTTTATGGAAAAGACTGGGTCCCTTTAAGTCAAGCTGCACCTTGCAGTACAGGCAGTACTAACAACAATTACTAGGGCTATGCACCAGATTCAACCAAAATCCAAGGCCAAGGACTACTGCTTGGACTCCCTCTGTTCTTCTCATCTCCTCCTCCTCAAATCTGGAGCAGATTTGGGGAAGGCACAGGGCAAGTGCAGGGGGGAGAGAGAGCAGAACTCCCATTGTGCAAGCAGAAATCTTTGTGACATGTTAGTAGAATGTTGTTGTTGTTTAGTCGTTTAGTCGTGTCCGGCTCTTCATGACCCCATGGACCAGAGCACGCCAGGCACTCCTGTCTTCCACTGCCTCCCACAGTTTGGTCAAACTCATGCTGGTAGCTTTGAGAACACTGTTCAACCCTCTTGTCCTCTGTCGTCCCCTTCTCCTTGTGCCCTCAATCTTTCTCAACATCAGGGTCTTTTCCAGGGAGTCTTCTCTTCTCATGAGTTAGTAGAATACTGTCCAATAAACACAAACACTGAATCTCTCTCTCTCTCTCTCTCTCTCTCTCTCTCTCTCTCTCTCACACACACACACACACACACATTATTTGCAGGCAAGTGGTAGACCAACAAAACTACATCTAAACAGGAATAGAGGGGTCTCTACCAAGAGGATTAAAATTGATGTAGTTGGCTTGAGTGAAGGATGGAAGAGTTATAAAAAAAGCCTGTTTGCATAGGTATACTAGGGAACTGACAACGACAAGGATCTACTTGAGTAAAGAGATGATGGTTGCAGGTCTTTGGTAAAAAAAGTAATGCACAGATGGGAAGAAAACGGATACAGAATGACAAGTTTGCCTACAAAAACAGACATATGTACTCATGGGATAAGTGGTGCAGACAGAAAAAGAATGTGCCTAATTATAAGAAATGTGCTCCGTTTATCAGCGTGGAAGGCACACAATCGCACAACACAGGATCCAAATAGTTTTCCATAAAGATCAAGATTGATTTGCTGACATACAGATAGCTTTCAGTACCTGACTGATGACTTAACGACTCCCTAAAAACCAAAGATTTCAACCCATTCTGGATTATTTAGTGCCTCTTCCATGGCTCGTGCCCATCCTTTGAGGAATGGCTTCCTTCCACCTGGCACTCAAAATGTAGAAAATCAGCATCACAACATTTCGGAGTTGAGGCGTCCATGCACAAAGTGCCAAATGGCGGCAACAGATGGGGAAACCATACATTGCGAAGCACCACCTAAGCAATTTAACATATGCAAAGCCTGGAATTCATAGCACATCACCTGACAAACGACAAAGATTAGTATCAATACCATGAAGACAAAATATGCAAGAAGCATATCCGGAAAGCAACAGAATCCTGCTAGCAACAACAGTAAAAAATTAAGATTAAAATGAGATCATGCAGAATGACATGATCATAGATGTTCAAGGAAATCCATGTCCAACAACTCTTGCTTCTCCTCCAACAATTTCTGAGTGAGAAGAAGAAGAGAAGAAGAAGAAGAGTTTGGATTTGACATCCCACCTTTCACTCCCTTTAAGGAGTCTCAAAGCGGCTAACATTCTCCTTTCCCTTCCTCCCCCACAACAAACACTCTGTGAGGTGAGTGGGGCTGAGAGACTTCAAAGAAGTGTGACTGGCCCAAGGTCACCCAGCAGCTGCATGTGGAGGAGTGGAGACTCGAACCCGGTTCCCCAGATTACGAGACTACCGCTCTTAACCACTACACCACACTGGCTCTAGAGCAAACTAGGGTAGAAGAATACTGAATGAAAACTTGAGCAACCACAGGATCGAAGGCATCTTTCAAATTCTGAAGAATCCCAGCTTCTACCAAGAAACTAAAATAATAAATCCTACATAATGGGCAGAAGGAGAAGGGGACAACAGAGGACGAGATGGTTGAACAGTGTTCTTGAAGCTACTAACATGAGTTTGACCAAACTGCGGGAGGCAGTGGAAGACAGGAGTCCATGGGGTCATGAAGAGTTGGACACGACTAAACGACTAAACAACAACAACAACAAATGGGCTTCTAGGTTGTCTGTCTGCAACAGACCTTAATAAAATGAAAGCGGAGGTCTAAATCTCAAGTTACAGAGCACTTTCTTTGCATTGAGAAGGCCTCAGGTTCTCTCTCTGGTATCTTCAGTTGCAGTGGCTGGAATCGCCTCTAGCAGAAACCTTTAAGAGGCACAGCCAATCATAATAAATCATACTTCTCTGGGTGGACCCATAGTCTGACTCATGACAAACCACCTTCATCTCACCCCAGCTCATTCTGTGGCTTTGTCCTTCCAATGAAGTACATATTGAATGGGATACTTTTCTTCCTTTTTATCGGCCACCGTTCATTATTCAGGGAAGATTTTCTAAGCTAGCTAGGAGTACACACAGAGAGCTCAGAAGAATGAATATAAGCCTAGCTCGTCATTGATCACAGCGGGGATCTGAAAAATAGAGTTGTCACTAAATTACACCTCAAATTGGTAAAAGTTTCACACATTCAAGTTATTGAGTGGTACCTGCAATTACGATGTGTTGGAGGCAAAGTGCTAATAGACAGTTCCAGTGTGTTCGTTCACACACACACACACACACACACACACAGAGGAGATATCCGCAGGATGGTTTGACAAAGCGTTTCAGTAAATGAAAATGTTTCAACAGGAGGGGCCAGCTTCACAATTGGATCAAACACAATCCTATCAGCTGAAGATTAAAATGCCAACCAAAGAACCAGAAATCAATTTGTAGGAGTGTATTTCAGCAACTTGCATGACGACTCACACAAATAAAATATTTTCGCAAGTATATATCCATGGGAATTATTCTCAAAGCCAGCCAGTGTGTGGGGGCACCCTCTCTCTCTCTATATATATATGTGTGTTGTGTGTGTGTTTCAGAGTGTGTGTGTGTGTGTGTGTGTGTTTCCCAAGGCATCTCTGCCTTCCAGCTGAGTTTAAAATTGTGTAAAAACTGTATCTCTCTTTTGACATTTCGTATTGTCAGAGCAGCAGGAGGTTAAAAGTGCAGAAAAGCAGAGCTGTGAAAATTAAGAGGACAAATGCTTTAATTAAGCTTTACTGAACTTCTAAGAAATTCTTGGCTGGAGCCAAGACTTAAAACTACTGCATTTCATCTGAATTTCATGTCCCTGGTCATCATTATTATCATCTGTCTGTCTGTCTGTCTGTCTATTTATCCAACTAACTGTCTATTTGGAAGCTGTTTTTCTGTTCACTATGCATTTGAACACTTGTTAATATGTCATAACCAAATCTTGCATGATGGTTCCTTAGATTGAGCATCATTTTTATGTCTATGTTTGGGCATGGTTGGGTGCCATTTTGAATCAAGATGGCGGACTGAACCTTTCAAAGCTGCACTGACTTTCTCGGGCTTCCAAGGATTCCTGAGCAGCACTGGATATGAGGCTGTTAGTTAAGCTGCAATGTCTTACACACTTACCTGGGAGCACATCTCATTGAACTCAAAGGACTTACTTTGAGTAGCCATACATAGGATTATGTTGCAAATACAGTACAAGAGCCATTAAGCAAAATTAGGATTTACTTTTCCGTAAACGGATACAGGATTGCATTGTAAAAATAGATGCATCACGCCGAACTGAGCAAAAACACACCCAATTCCTCCTCTCCTGTAGTTTCCCAAAATAGATATAAAAAGCTGAAAAAGGGAATGCTGGCATTTTCCCCAATCTTACTGGTTATGTATTTTCCCTTGGAATGAGATATCAAAGAATATGGAGTTGATAATCTATACTTGTCCAACGTATCTGACTTGTCCAGCACAATCTATTCTCCAGATGTCGACACCACCAAATCTGCTCTGTGTAGACCTTCTTGAAAGACATTTGTGATTAATTAAAGGTGTGGTGGCACCTGTACTTGCTTGCAGATATTAGGTGTACATAGTCCTTTACTCTGAGATGGCTGCTGAACACTTTTCTGTGTTGGTAGGCTTATCCATACAGACCCATACTTTGGTTGCATCTCATCATCATCATCATCATCATCATCATCATTTTATTTGTATGCCATCTTTCCACAGTTAAAACAATGCTCAAGGCGACTTACAACATAACAAAAGCCATAAACAATAAATAAAACACATCAAGAGGTACACAACCAAATGGAAAACAATTTCCACATAAATCATAAAATCTAAAACTAAAAATTCAACATTAATATCAATATCAATAACAATTTAAAATGACATAGATAAAAAAACAATATTCTTGAATTAGTTTTTGGTGTGTTTATTGCTTTTAGATGCTTTTAACTAGTTTTAAGTGTTTTAACTTATTTTATTCTAAACTCCGTGTTGTCATTTTTATTTTAGGATGGAAGTGATGCGACGCTTCAGGAGAGCTGGGGACATTTGCCGCTACAAAGCTAAATAATTTTCCGCTACACCGTATTGTTTTAACAGGAGCTGCCTTTGAAGAAGATATTGTGCTTGTGTTTGCTTGATCAAACATGCTCACCTGCGCCATCTAAATCATCTCTTTATTGGCATGGGGAGTTCTGTGTATCAACAGATGCCCCCAAGCCAGCCCTAGTCTCATATTAATGGAACAATGCACAGGAGTCTCTAAAACAACATCCAAAGACCACGATCTGTTCCGTACCAACGGGCTTTACAGGTGCCGGATGAATGACCAACTGAGCCGCGTGACCGGCTAGCTGATCCTGAAAATAAAAACAGAGCACACATGACGTGATAACATTTGGAATTAGCAAATCCAGCACACACTGGAGGATTTGGTAGGGAAATGATGGGAGATGGATTTTTCTGCCCCCTGGAGATGGATAGAGATGAGATTTTCTAGTTGAGAAAGTTCCTATGCAAACGCCATGCATGGTCAAGCTAACTGAATAGTGGACTGTAGAAGGAACTCAGAGCCAAGGAACTCCTTTGTGGTTATCCAGGATGTGGCTGACTACTCAGTGAATCGCCTTGGGCAAACCTCTCCCTGCCTTGTCTTCTGCCAACTGGAACAACACTCACTGACTGCCTGGACCTGTAAATGTCAAGTCAAAGGGAAGTGTTCTGAAGTGTGCATTCTCTTCCCAAATCCCAATATGTTTATTGAATGCAACAAAGGGAAATTTTTTTGGGGGGAGGGGAGGGTGCACAATCATCTGCTTTGATGGGAAATGACATGAGCAAATTTCAAAAACTCCCTGGAGTTTTGAACCGTTGCAGAGGCAGATTTAGGGGAGCACAACCAGTTTGGTTGCACTGGGTGCGGAGACTCAAGGGTGCTGCAGGGGACATCGCCACAATTATTTAGAATGGCATGTGAGTGGCAGGGGGCACCCAATTTTGGCATTGCACAGGGCGTCGCTGAAATCCATCTGTCATGGATGCTTTAGCTGAGATTCCTGCATTGCAGGGGGTTGGACTAGATGGCCAACCATCTAGTAACTGCCTTATATATGCTATTATACAGCAAATAGGGATAGCTCAGTTGGTGAAGCATGAGACTCTTAATCTCAGGGTCATGGGTTCGAGTTGGGGCAGGGGGTTGGACTAGATGACCCTTGTGGTCCCTTCCAGTGCTACCATTCTATGATTCTAAAATGGTCTCATTCACTACAGCACAGGCTTCTTTCGAACTAGGCCAGGCTGAGGTTGCTGCAGGGTAGAAGTCAGGATTGCCAGAGCCTCTTTTTGGGGATGCAGGTGGCGCTGTGGTCTAAACCACTGAGCCTCTTGAACTTGCTGATCCCATTGCTCTCTCCCAGCTTCTGCTAACCTAGCTGTTCGAAAGCACACCAGTACAAGTAGATAAATAGGTACCACTGTGGCAGGAAGGTAAATGGCGTTTCCGTGCGCTCTGGTTTCCGTCAAGGTGTTCTGTTGTGCCAGTAGTGGTTTAATCAGTGCTTTTTTTCTTAAAAAAATGTTTAGGGGTACTCTCATTTTCCTACTCATATTGAAACACTGCCCCTCAATGAGGCCAAACTTAGATTCACAAAACGTTTAGGGGTATGCGTACCTCCATGTCCCCCCAGAAAAAAAGCACCTGAAGCGAGATGAGCACTGCAGCCCCATAGTCACCTTTGAGTGGACTTAACCATCCAGGGGTCATTTGCCTTTTTATTGCAAATATGTTTTGGGATGTCTCATGGGTGGTGATTTAGAAAGGAAGTAAATAAATAAACAGACTGACAACTCCACCCTCAAATGCAACCCATAGTTTTTGGTAACAGAAAGACCACAAAGTTCATCGAAATGAAATCAAGTGCTATATAATGGTAAGGTTCAAAGATTCAAAAGATTAAAATGTGCTGGAAATGTTTCAGCCCAAATCCTCCTTTCATCCTCAGTGCCAGTAACCATTTCACGTGCAATGCTTCCAGTATTTGAAATATTCAAAGTAGTGCAAGCCTTCGGCTTCTCGGGGCTCGATATGTGACTCTCCACAATCAATGCATCTCATTTTAGTCACCAGAGCCTGAATTCCTACTCCATTAATAAGAGCCAGGGCAATACATCCTAAATAGATGTTTTAAAGCTGTTCTGCGTGTGTTGAGGAGCAAGGCACCATAAGAGAATAAGAACGTAAAAAGAGCCTGCTGCATCCGGCCAATGGCCCATGTTCAGAGATATACCCATTTTACAGATGGAATATTGGAACCGAAACAGAGTGGTCTGCAAGATCCAAAGCTCTAACTGCTCCATCATGCCAGCTGCTGGGCTCCCCCAACCCCTGGAATTGTACTCCAAATGTCTTCTTCAAAATCCATTAGCACTATCACTCAAAGGCTCCCAGCCCACTCTCTTATCTCAGTGACCCTTTTCACTTGGGTTAACCTCTCCTTTCTGGTTACCTTTCCATCATCATTTTGTAATCCCCAATGTGATGCTCAGCTCCCATTGTGCGCAAATGCTGCCCATCCCCTTTTGTTCAGATGCAGAGGCTTGCCTTTGTCACTCTCTTGCTCACATCCTTTTCTTGCAACGCATATAGGAGTTTATAGCTTCTTTAAGACACTAATAGCCATCAGATATGGCCATCTTTGACCAGTGCAGAACATGCAAACATACATCTTGTTCACACTAGAAAGGGACAGGCACGTCCTTAGGCATTCGTAATGCAAGAACTTACAGGCATGTTCAAAGGCTGTTTCAGGGGCCTAATCCGGCCCGCCCATCAATTTAATCCAGCCCCCATGGCAGTATGCCCTGGGTAAAATCCTAAAAAAGCTCCGTAACTTCAATCCTTAAATAACCTCAACAACTCTGGGTTAAAATTGTTTGGGCACCCCTGCGGAGTGAAGCCATCCATACAATTTTTTACAAAGAGCAACAAAGAAGTTACAGGATGCAATATACTGTACAAAGGGACAAGTTCCAGCTTTAACAATCAGGGAAAACCCGAGGTGAAGGAATGTATGTTTTCCAAAGATTTCTGAAGCAGGTAGCTGATGGTGTAAGGGGAAGACAATTCCAAAAAAGAGGGGCAACAGTGGGAAATAAACTTCTACAAATCACCACCAAGCGATGGTCTGTAAAATGCAGTGCCACAAGTCGGAGCTCTTCAGATGATGCCCATGATCTATATAGGGGCAAGTGGTCTTTCAGGTAAACAGGCCCCAAGTTGTTCAGGCCTCTGTGTGCTACTAACAAGATGTTGCCTATGGCCAGTGCAGCTCTCTAAGCACAGACAGAATGTGTACATGTCTGAATCTCCCATTTAACACCCTGGCTGCAGCATTCCAGAAGACCGTTAAGGGTAGGCCCACAGTGCAGTAATCCAATTGTGAGATTACCAATGCATGGGTTGCAAAGGCCACAGCTGAAGCTGGTACACACCAAGAAGCAGAAAGCAACTTTCCATCTTTGTTTCACTGAGAGTGGGGGAAGGAATGCTAAACCTGTGAAACCTGCCATCAATAGATGGAAACAGCACCTAAAAGTGCCACAGAACCATAGAATTGTAGAGTTGGAAGGGACCCTGAGGTCCCAACCCCCTGCATTGCAGGAATCACAACTAAAGAATCCCTGATAGATGGCCATCCAGCCTCTGCTTAAAAACCTCCAATGTAGGACAGCCATTCTAATATTTTAGTGGCATGCTTAGTTTTTATGCAGTCATGTAGCAGCAGCTGCTAGTGGACAGAGGCTGAGGACAGAAGCTCTGGTCAGCCATTACTTAGGCTATAGGCTTAGGCACATTAACTACTGAATAAGTCAAGGTGAGCACAATGGGACTTGCTTTATAGTAAACATGGATAGATAGGGCTGTACCTCTAGTAACAATAAATCTCAAGTCAATAATAGTCTTGAACTTACACCTGCCTGTCCCTGTCCCATAGCAAAAGGGAGAAAACTAATCTCTGAAGCAGACTAGAGGGTGTTGATTTAAGCATGGCATCATCCTGACCCATATCTGGAATGCATGGACATTCGGATCATAGCATCCTAGAGACCCCGCCATGCTGTTTGCATCCTGCAGGCTACTAGCATTTCACATTTTGTCACAAACAGAGTATTGTGTACGGAGATAGGCTTTGCAGCAGTGTCAATTTTATAAGCAAATGCCGATGCAAATGTTTGCAGCATGTTGCTGGCTGCACACCTGAGATAACATGTTCTATTAAGAAAGCTAGTATCAAAATGTGCACGCACACACAATCTACGGGAACGCTGAAGCAGGTAGAGGGCGAGCTCTATGTGCACATCAAAGCACATATTTACTCTACATTTGTCCCAGCAATTAAGAAACGGCACATGTGGACCCACATTTGTTGATAAAAACTTTCTTAATGAGATTTCCCCACTCACTTAATCATTGGCG
The DNA here is from genome assembly GCF_964106645.2 of Podarcis pityusensis. Lineage (NCBI taxonomy): Eukaryota > Metazoa > Chordata > Lepidosauria > Squamata > Lacertidae > Podarcis > Podarcis pityusensis. Next base: position 11,154,381 of record NC_138030.1, read on the forward strand.
GCTGTGCTTATGAATGGAATTATACACGCAAAATACTTCTGGGCATTGAGGACTGCGATGTGCCTCCAACGAAACAAGGAAGACACACACACACACACACACACACACACACCATTAAGTAAGACGAGGTGGAAATAGTCATGCCCTGTAGTTTGGCTCAGAACCAGCTAATCAGAGGTGTGTGATTGGCTGTGAAAATGGGCCTTCCATTTTTGGCTATCAGTGCTAAAGGCATCAACAGACCATCCCTCCATGGGCCCAACATTTGCGTACAATTTATAGCGTTCACAATCTGAGTACACGTCATCTGAACCACATGTAGCTATACATTTCTCTTGCTGAAATTGTCTGAATTTCCTATGCTACCAGGGGAAACACAATGCATGAATGAAACTACCCACATTCAGCCTGATAGCAGCCTGATATATAGTCTTAATCCAACCGCTAACAATGATGCTTAATCCAAAATGTACACAGGATTGCAACTTTAGATTTAGGCGATAACCCACAGCATATGCAATTATCATAATCCTATCATTTTGCTGTACCTGAGCTCTTCATGATCCTCCATCAACAATGGAGCCATTGGGGGCTTACGGAAAATATAAACAACGTGTTAGGAATTTGGCTGCTGATTTGCCACAGACAATCATGTCTCGTGCTCTTCATCCTATGATTTGGGCAATGAAACAATGCTTAAACTCAATTAGAGTATTTTAAATGTATATCCATCTTTTAATGTGCAGACATTGGTGGTAAGTGAGATTTAACAGGGTAGCAGCTGAACAGATGTTTAGGAAATTGTGTACATCAATCGATGCTGAGTGGGGGGAAAGGAGCCATATTTTAATTTAGCTGTTCAAGGTTTTTGAAGTGCTGCCATTGTGTGTTATGCCTGGAAATTAGTTTCTGGGTTTCTTTTCCCTCCCAGTACAAAGGCCACTGCATTACTTTTGTAAACTGAAAATCTGGATGGAATCAAACAAGCTCCAAATCATTAAAGCCATTCTCAGCAACAAATAAAAGCAGAAAGTCACCAGTGCATACATGTACAATGCTTATTTTAAAAATAAAAGGCACTTTACTCTCATGTGTTCTTCATATATTAGTTACCGTGCTTCTTCCTTGTAGAAGCTTTGAAATGTGCAGCTTGTATCTTAACACTCCACAGATGAGGGTTCACACTTGTGGGCTGCATATTATTTTCCATAAAGAATAAAATTTCATTTTCAGTCCTCGTGCCATTCTTAGAGGGTCCACATTACTAGCAAAGCCACAGACGGAATCCAGAGAGAAAAGATATCCTGACAACACTTTACTGAGCAAAACTGAACAGAAAACAGCATATAATTGGAGGAGATAATAAACTGAGAGCCTTTTCTCCTTCAGGACTTATATAACACAGGATTCCTTGGGGGAAGCCATGACGGTTTGAAGTGGCATCATTTTGCTTCAAATGTATGGTGTGAACATAGCCAATGGCGCCAAGGAGAACTTGGCCAGGGAATGCAAACACGATTTGGACAACCTGCGGCGCCATTGCCAAATGACGGCCATCAGCATTCCAATCAGCGGCTGATGGCTTTATTTCCCTGGTGGGTTTCTCTGGATCATCCCTGACAGTAGAGAGTAAGGGGGGAGGGAGAGAGGAAAAAGTGCTTAGTCGTTCGAGTCGTACCCAACAGATGGTTACTGATCAGATATTAGTACTGGAGGCCGAGGTCAGCTGGCTGCCAAGAAAGCTAATCTGAAGGCTGTCTGTTACTTGCCCGCTCCGGGGACGCCACTTCGCTACCTGGGCTTCCGACAGGTGACTCGCTTGGCAATGTTATTGTCTGTATTGTCTGGAGCTCTCATCTATAATTCATAGCCCTGTGATCCTTCCCCCCGCTACATGGCCGTGGTTGGCACCGGGTCACTCAGGGGAGAATTTTGGACAGACTAGAGGGCAGGAAAGGGCAAGGGAAGAAAAGGGAAGCGGCGTGTTCGAGAAAAGCCACCTTTACCTCCTGCAACCTTGTAAAAACAACCACCACTATCTGCATTTCTCAGAATTCAGTTTTCACTCTCTTTATTGTTTTCCCACGTCCTTTGCATCCTTGCTAGACTGATCCACTGTCAGTATACCTCTGAACACCAGTTTCTGGAAGCTGCAGAAGGCTAGGGGGCTGTTGTGTTCAGGTCCTGCTCCTGGGTTTCCACATGCATTTGGTTGGCCAGGAGGATGCTAGACTGGATGGGCTTTTACACTCTCAGGGGCTTTTTAAACAATGGTCCCACTGGAGGCTGAAGCAAACAAATGTCTTGTGATGTCCATGACAGGATCTCCAGACTGGGGTAGAGGGATCATTTTCCTGCTCCAAGTTACACCTGTGAGGCTCTTCTTAGTCCCACCGAGGGATGGGGTGCGAAGGGGCGATGCATCAGAACGAACACCTGAGGATTGCTTTGCTGAGTAAGACGAAGAAGCCATAACATTACACACTTCTATTTTACAAAATTCATTTACTGCTTACTTGACAGATAATCTCCAAGTGGCTTAAAAATCTAAGCAGTTTGGGTGAATATTCATTTGGGTGAATATTTCACTGGAAATTACTTTAAGGCTGCTCTCTTTGTAGTTGTGTTTTATGCTATGTTTGAAATCAAATCTTTATATATATATATATATATATATATATATATATATATATATATATATATATCAAGGTGTGCTTTATAAGCCGCCTTGACTTCACCTGGTGAAAAAGGCGGGCATATATATTCAGAAAGAGATTGCTAAAGACCATTATTTCACTTTCCTCCAGAGCCTGGCATGGAAACTCGGTAAGTACACAGAAGTCTTGGTTAAGCATCCCTAGATGCTTAGGATAGATGGACGACTGCGCTTCCTGAAATCAGACTCGTGAGATCCATTAGTTGAGCAAAACCATTATTGCTAAATGAATGGCTACATTAACATCAGTCTAGCTCAAAACAAAACTGAACACAACAGCCATGTAACGATTCTTGCTATTTCGAAGATCAGGTCCACCCCCTCTTCTTCTTCTTCATCTTCTTCTTTTTAAAAGCTCATTTGAAATTAAGACTAGAGCAAAGATCCACTGCAGCATCTATGTAGAGATACGATTTTGAGAATCCCTCCCCCCCGCAACCTAAGCACATTTCTGAGAAGGATTTATATTTCTGACCAGTTCATTATCATTCCTTGGATCTAAGGGACTCAGGATGATGCCCACAGTTCTCTCCCTCCCAGCTTTATCCTCACAACATCCCTGTGAGGTAGACACAGTGACTAGCTCAAGGTCACCCAGTGAGCTTCCATGATAAAGGAGGGCTTCAACCATGGTCTCCCATGTCCTAGTCCAACACTCTAACTCCTATACCACACTGCCTCACAGGCAACTTGAGGTAAAAGGTAAAGGTAAAGGACCCCTGGATGGTTAAGTCCAGTTAAAGGCGAATATGGGGCTGCAGTGCTCAACTCACTTTCAGGCCAAGGGAGCCGGCATTCGTCCACAGACAGCTTTCCGGGTCATGTGGCCAGCAGGACTAAACCACTTCTGGCACAACGGAACACGTGAGGGAAACCAGAGTGCACAGAAATGCCATTTACCTTCCCATCAAAGCGGTATCTATTTATCTACTTGCACTGGCGTGCTTTCAAACTGTTAGGTTGGCAAGAGCTGGGACAGAGCAACAGGAGCTCACTCCATTGTGGGGTTTCGAACCACCGACCTTCTGATCGGCAAGATCAAGAGGCTCAGTGGTTTAGACCACAGTGTCACCAATGTCCCTCACTGCTAACAGATGCCAGGGGAGAAAGGAAAATAGGCTACTCCCAGTCAGTGTAGACAATGCTGATCTAGATGGACTAATGGTCTGACTTGGTAGCCACTTGTTTTTCCTCCTGCTGAGCTGACCCCTCTCCCACCAAAAGGTCATCTGATAGGAACAACAGCTTGCCTGCGGAAAGCAATGCTAGATGCCAGTTATTTAAAGTTCACTCTTCATAGTGTGCCCATTTCGTAATTGTTGCGAGCAACTTTGTGGACTCTGGTTGAAAAGCAGGGGGCAAATAGTCCAAACACAAATACACAAATAAAACCCAATTAATAGAGGCAATAATTCAATCTTGGTTTCACATTATTGCAGCTGCAGAGCTAAAAAAAAAACTTGGTTCACTCCTTGGGAAGGTGTTGTAAGGCCTCAATTAAGGCTAAAGGTTACCCAACTAAGTATTAACTGACATGGTGAGAATTTTTGTATACCCCATTTTCCCCCCCTATGTGTTTCACGTTTCTTCTTTATGACTGCTGTTGTAATAAATAATTCTTCATGAAAGTTACTGCATCACATTCTTAGTTAAATTATCTGTCTGTTGATATATAATTTTATGGCATCACTCCAAAAAAGTGGTGCTATGAGCCATCAAACCTCAGGAATACACCTTTTCCAAAAGGTTTCCACAATTTTGGCCACTAGCGTAAAAGCTCTCTACCCAAAGGCATGCAAAATGAACCATTTCATAGCTCCAATAAAAAGTGTGGGATGCTAATAGCTATTATACATCCCATAAACAAGGGACACAATTGCCTTGTTCTTTGGAGAACCATTTGCATCATGGATACACCTAGCAGCAGTCCTTTAAACCTTGCAGAACGTCTCGCTTCTGAATCCTCACTTTCCCCTGTCCCCACTCAAATCTTTCACCCCATCCCCATCCCCACACAGAGACACTGAAAATCAAGCAGCAGTACTGATCCCATTCAGTGAGGCTGAACTTTAATAAGCTAGCTACAGACAGTCTTTCCAAACTTGGGGTGGCCATTTCACTGTATCTCCTTTCAAGGCATCTGGTTTTCACCTGGGTGGGGAGAAGGAAGCCCCTTAAGGCAGGAAGCTAAGACAATTATGATCCATTCATTCATACTGACCCGACTCCACAGGACGTTCTACAAATTAATTTATATCACACTTATTAAGCGAGAGCCACACATTCCGATTTTAAGTAGCACCATTAAGTCCCATTATCACAACTAATAATGCTCATGGCATGAGACTTCAATAGCTGCTCTAAGCTTGCTTTTATTGAAAGGGAACAAGAAGGGGATCAGGACTAGACCTATGAATATCCGCATTGTCTTTTAATAATGATGCTTTTAAACTATAATCTGTCTTAACAGCCCATTGCTACAGGGGAGACATAAGAGAATGGAGTTGTCATCTCTACAGCATGTTAAATACCTCTGAACACATAGCCTTATTCTAATCTGGATTCGGAAATTAGTATTGATTATTTGGTAAGGTGTATCTCTCTCTCTCTCTCTCTCTCTCTCTCTCTCTCTCTCTCTCTCTCTCTCTCCCCCCCCCCCCCAGCGCCTGAGTAGCACTCATGAAATTGTTCCACCTAATATGGGTTTTCACTCCCCATAAATATGGCACAATCCCCCCTCAGGCCCAATCAATAGCAAATATTGTCACATCATTGCAAGTATAGCAAAGGGAGTTGTTGGAACAGACCTGGCAGAGTCAAACTTTGTCATTGTAGACCTCCTCCAACCCCAACCGCCCCCCCCCAATATAATTGAATCTCCCTGACTTGCAGTCAAACTTTAATTTACCTGATATACATGTGCAGGAGGGGACACAGGTGGCGCTGTGGGTTAAACCACAGAGCCTAGGATTTTCTGATCAGAAGGTTGGCGGTTCGAATCCCCATGACGGGGTGAGCTCCCGTTGCTCAGTCCCTGCTCCTGCCAACCTAGCAGTTTGAAAGCACATCAAAGTGCAAGTAGATAAATAGGTACCGCTCCAGTGGGAAGGTAAACGGTGTTTCCATGTGCTGCTCTGGTTTGCCAGAAGCGGCTTAGTCATGCTGGCCACATGACCCAGAAGCCGTACGCTGGCTCCCTCAGTCAATAAAGTGAGATGAGTGCCGCAACCCCAGAGTCAGTCACGACTGGACCTAATGGTCGGGGTCCCTTTACCTTACGTGTGCAGGAAACCTTGCATGTTTCAGAAAAAAACAAAATAAAACAAAAGAAGAACATCAAGCTGAACATTTCTGGTATAGCTCACTACTTGTGATACTACTTTTCTACTTGCAAGGAGTTTGTTTCTGTGCTTGGGGGGGGGTAAGAGTGTGATCTCCACCTCCAGATGGAAGTGGTGCAGTCCATACTTCTACCTTATTTGTATCAAGGGCCTCACTGGGTGGGTTCTGAAGTCATGTGACCTCCAGAATCCTTATTGGTGAGAGACAGACCTTCTGCCTCTAAGGTTGGAACTCAGATTCTGCCCTAATTGCAGCATTGTCCTCAAGAGCAGCACGATTATTTTTTTTCCAGGTATGAGTGGGAACCATTCAATTGAATGGCTAACTTGTTACCTGAAACTTGGTCATCACTATGGCCCCAGCCATTCAATGTCAAGGTGGAACCTATCCACACAGCCATGTCCACTGCACATCTTGAGATCCACTCTTGGTCACATTAGAGCGTGATAGAATGCTGCTAAAAAGCTTCAATGTGTTTCACAACATTTTGACCACCAGGGGGAAAGAGTGAGCACCATTTGGATTTTTGCCTCTGGCACAAAACGCCTCTGCTACTTTCTCTCCCCCCCCCCAAAAAAAAAATGTATGAGAACTCTGCAGAAACAGTACTAGCAATGCAATTCACTTGAATGAAACGGGAAGAAGACATAGAAATTATTAATTCTGCCTTCTCCCTTGGCCGAGTCAGCGAGAATGCTACAGTTTGCAAGGCCTGCTTTGATATTCTGAGCTTGCAGCTTTGCATGTGGCCAATAAGGGAATCTGTTTGATCATTTGCTATTAGACAGAATGTGGCTCTACAAAGGGAAATATGAAACTTTGCATTACAACAAAAGCATTCCAAACTTGTTTGCTTTTAATGTGACAAACACATGCACACACACACACACACACACCACACACACACACAGAGGATGTTTACTGCACTACAGATCTGCATTTGACCCTTAGAAAATGAACGCTATGTGTCAAAGCAAACTGCAAAGGCTTCCAGCCCTTTGTGAAGCATTATTGATACGTGTCTTGACTATCCTTGCATGCCTCCCCCTGCCTTTCATTTTCTCCAGTAGCTCATAGAAAGTATTAAAATCTCTTATCATAGATTGCAAAGGTGCTTAAAGCTTCCAACATTAAGCTGCTTGTGCAATATTCAGATGAGTGCCAAATGCAATCCATCAAGATGCCCCCTCCTCAAATAAATTGAGAATAAATAAATATACCAAATAGCAACTTTAAAAAAAAAGTCTGGAGTACAGAAAATAATTAGTGGAAGCTTTCTAGCGATTTTGTTCAGAGGATGTGTGGGAATTAACCCCACCCGCTGCCACCCAAGGGATAATATCTACTCAGTCTTGGAGGGTAGAGAGAAGAGGAAAACATTTGCCATCTGTGAAGAACACAGACCTGGTTTTCCTTAGGACAACAGCTAATCTTAAAACTAAGGATTAATATCTGTAGTACAGTCACCTCCTACAATTCAAGACACAATGATTTGGAGCCTTATTCATCTCCAGACAATCCTGAGCCTTCCCATACAACATAAATCCATGGATGTTGGCTCCCAACCAGAATAACCTATTCATACGGAATTTGGCCAGGGCACAGAAGCCTATTCATGCTTTGTTTGATGGCTTGGGCAGAAGAGACCTGTAAGGGAAGCAGGGATTCCATGTCAACAAGTCCCCTTAACTTGCCTACAAATTCAAGGAAGGCCAAAAAATGACTGAAGGAAGCTGTTTCGGGATGCGGATGGGTGGGGGTGGGGTGAAGGGAGAAAGCTTCTTATATCTTTTTAGAAACACTCTGGAAGTTAATCCCCCGCCAGACTGGATTAACTACCATGGCAGCCTTGTGGGTATGGCGATTGTCAGAGATATTTAAACGAGGAGGAAATAGGAAATCTCTCTCTTTAACCCTCTCCCCGTTCCTGCTTTAAGCAGAGGGATGTTCTGGGATCTGTGCGTTGCACTTATATTTGGTCTATGCCTCTCTCTGGGTGAGCATGCATGTGCAAACATGCATGTGTGCACACACATACACACACAATTCAAGATGACAATAATGCCTCTCAGCTGCTCCAGGTCGGTGTTAGAGGTAGACATCACTGGGCATTTGATGAGACCCACAGCTTTGCAGTGCCATGGCCCACAACCCATGGACCATGCACTGAGCAATGGAGACACCCAAGGAGGCAGAGGCAGCTCTGAATATCCTTGAGTAAATAAATGCCCGAAGTCTGGCCAACCTGGCCTGCTGCTCTCCTCTGATTAAGAGGAGGGGGGTCTCACTAGCTCTGTCTCCCTATGGAGACAAAGACTGCAAAATAAGGTGAAGGCCATTTAACTGCACCGTCTGCTCCTCTGGGGTTCACTACACTACAGGTCAGGTCAACATTTACAGGGACTGCAGTCTTGCAGAGATGTCAGTATGTACAGTTGCCACAGCAGGAGCCGGGGAGCTATCCAGGGTCCTGAAGGTGCTATGGATGACATGGATCAGGTTTCCTCAAACTCGACCCTCCAGATGTTTTTGGCCTACAACTCCAATGATCCCTAGCTAGCAGGACCAGTGGTCAGGGATGATGGGAATTGTAGATGGATTCTTGAGTTGGGTCCTCGCCTTGAATTTCTGACTCAGCCTTTTGATGGTACACTGCTGTGTGTCCCCTGTGAGCATCGGACTCTCACCAAACAAGAAAGCCAGAGTCTCCTGGCACGACTGCTCTACCTCCTTGTGTGCTGATACTTCCTGTCCACCTGCCCTCTCTGCGCATATAAGCAGTTACAAGAGTAAGGACATGGGACTGCATTTAAGGCAAGAGAGGGTACGAGAATGGGGAGTGAGGGCATCAGTGAGGATGAGATAAGCCCATCCAGGAAGTGGGACACAGTGAGAGCACCTTGCTCAAGGGCTCTCCAGAACCAAAGAGCAGCCAGCTTTTGACAACCCCTGAAGTCACATGAGGCTACCACCTTGCTGAAGATAAGAAGGTCTGGATGTGGTCTAGATGAGGATGTGGGTAAGGGGTGTGGACTCGGGAGAGTTCCAAGAGAATGGGAGGTGGAATTTGGCCCATTGCAGACTGAGGCTTCTAATGTTATCAGATGCTATCCTTCCGATATAAAAAGTCCACAGTTTAAGAGCCATAGACATTGCGGCTGCTTCAGTGCTGGGGGTGCAAATGACCCAGGGTGAGACTTTAAACTGAGCAGCAAGATATTATTAATTCTATGGGAACTGACTGTGATAATACTAATTACCAGCACGGTAATGCAGTAGTCCTATAATAAAGGCTTCTGCATATAGAAAGACACTGTAATTCTCTCACTAGCCTAGGACCATTAGCGAGGTGTGCTTTGTCATTAGCTATATTATTTGAAACTTTTATTTAAAAATGTAAATTAGCGGCATGCTTTTTGCAGCTCCCCCCAAACCTGTGGGTTCCCCCCCTCTTTTAAAATCTTTAATTAAACAGAGCTAATGATGGTTAGCTAAATCTGCAGAAATAACTGTAGAGAGTTTCCAGACCAGGATTATTACAAGGAAGCAAGCCAGTGGTATTTTATATTAAGCAAACATGCAGCGGGAGACACTGGGGCAGGAATATAAGCTCTACCTCACCATGCCCTTGGCCATGTTTGCAACTGTCCTTCAGATTTCCTTCTGGAAAACAGAATATAGGAAGGTGCCTTTGCTCCATCTCGCTCAGTATTTTCTACCCTGGCTGGCAGTGGTTCTGCAGAGTTTTGGAAAGGGAATATTCCCAGCCCTATCGGGGGGTGCCAGAGATTGAACTTGGGACCTTCTGCATGCAGAGTAGATCTTCTACCATTGATCCCTGGTGAGCCTACATGATGAGCAGAGACTTTCCACTTCAGAAGATCTCTCTCCAGCTCATGGGGGATGATCAGAAGGACGAAGGTGGCAGAACCTGAATATTTATTGTATTTCTTTATTTATCACTTTTACATCCCACCATTCCTCCAAGAAGGGATGCGGGTGGCGCTGTGGGTTAAACCACAGAGCCTAGGACTTGCCAATCAGAAGGTCGGTGGTTTGAACCCCCGCGACAGGATGAGCTCCCGTTGCTCGGTCCCTGCTCCTGCCAACCTAGCAGTTAGAAAGCACGTCAAAGTGCAAGTAGATAAATAGGTACCACTCTGGCGGGAAGGTAAACGGCATTTCCATGCACTGCTCTGGTTCGCCAGAAGCGGCTTAGCCATGCTGGCAACATGACCCAGAAGCTGTACGCCGGCTTCCTTGGCCAATAAAGCGAGATGAGCGCCGCAACCCCAGAGTTGTCCGTGACTGGACCTAATGGTCATGGGTCCCTTTACCTTTACCTTTATTCCTCCAAGAATCTTTAGGTAGTCTATATGCTTCTGTCCCTCCTCCTTTAATCCCCACAATAACCCTGTAATGTAAGTTAGGCTGAAAGACTGTGACTGGTGGATTTCATTGTGAATTTCATGGCAGCCCATGGAAAGCTAGCACATCAGGGACCTAAGCTAGAATCCTCCCTCCTGACATGCTAGCTTGCAATCCAAGGAACATACGCATAGAAACTTAATACTTGGGTCACACATACACCATACATTTAAAGCTCTCTTATACCACTTTAATAGTCATGACTTTCCCCAAAGAAACCTGGAAACTGTAGCTTGCTTGTCACAAAGCTACAATTCCCAACATGCTTAACAAACTGCATTTCCCATGATGCTTTGGGGGGAAGCCATGTCTGTTAAAGTTGCATAAAGTGGTTTAGAGGTTATGGTGCAAGTGTGACCTTGCTACAGAAGAAAATACAAAATCATCCTAGAGCATTCTAAGTACTGCAGCTATCAATTCTTTTGGTACTCCAAAAATTAATGGCGACTTTGCCTGTGCAATGGAAGCTTTTATAGTCCTTGGTGTGGAAGAAAGGAGTGGGAAACTTTATTGTATATTTCTTGATTATTACAAATGATTGACCCGATATTGGATAACATGAGGCCCAATCGTTTATGCGAAATAATAAGGTAGGCTGCTGAGTAATTATTGAACACAAGGAATTCCTAACTCTCTTCATTGTGCGCGTTTTTTAAAAAGAAATTAATCATTGCAAACGACAGAGAATTCAGTTGCATAATAAAAGGAAGAAACAGCAGAGCACACAATAGGGTATTTAAATGTTAATAGAGTCAAACAGTTTAAAGCGTAGTGTACATTCAAATGCCGGTTTGCGCTGAACCAATTATACTTTCTAAGTAGTGGTGTATACCCTTGATTACAGCTTGATGAACATATTGATCCAGCTGGTGACAAGTGTAATTTTCTTCACTGTACATATCTTCGTTCCCCACCTCCTTTCCTGACCACTTTAACAAGCCATCACACTACTGCACCCTTTAAAAACAAATTTTGTTTCCAGTTGGCACAGCATGGGAAGGGGAAAAGAGCCTGGGTTGTATTTTGGAAAGAATTATCAAAACGTCTTGTCATTACAGTCAGACGAGAGCATGTGGATGGGAGACCTCTCTGCTATAAAGACTGCATTTTTGTGATATGCGACACCTGTCTCCGTGGAGTCACAGAAATACAGAATTGTAGAGTTGGAAGGGACCACAAGGATGATCAAGTCCAATCCTCTGCAGTGCAGGAATCTTTCATCCAAAATGGGGCTCAAACCCACAATCCTGAAATTAAGAGTCTCATGATCTAATCCTGAGCTAATCCTTCAGGGTCCCCACCACTGATGGCTGAACCAACCATTGCCATTGACTGTGGGCACATTTTGATCTCACTATGACACGTGCACTTCAAGTGAAACACTTTACTCTTTTCCATAGGAGTGAATGGCAACTATTCACCACCGGAGAAACTGCATTTATGGACATCACTTGAAACTATATGCTCCTGCCATTGCTAGGTGAGCCAGTTCCTATCAATGAGGCATTATTTCTGTTCCTTTGTCACACCAGAATGTGATAGAACACTGAGATGGAGCGTTGCAGCCAATGTTACTTTTACTCAGAGTGGGCACAATGGAAATAATGGTCATAACTAACTTGGGTTCGTGTAACTGAATAAAGCCCAGAGTCGCAGCATTTTCCGAAATGGCTTTTGCATATTAAATATGCAATACGATTTAATAAGATGAAAATGTTCACTCCTGTCTAAGCGTAAAATAAATATTGACCTCATTGCTCAAAAGTGTTTGGAATACAGTTAAGCTGCACATTTATAAAGGTTTTATATCACTTTACTGGCAAGATTCCTGGGCTGTGTAGGTTGATGAAGAGACAACAAATTCTCAGAAATCCTTAGCTCCCATATAGAATTACTGCTTCTAGATTATCTAATGAGAACGAATGCTTTTTAAAGCAGCTTATTAACTCTGTACTTGGTCCTTTCTCCAAAATCAAGAAGGACTGAATATGCACATACTTAGTTTAGCTTCCTTTCAGATTTATCAGTTTGTGAGTGCAGGAAATTAATCAAACTTTGAATTCAATAGGCTAAAATCATTCAGGTGATGTGAAGCTGTTTTCTTCCAGCCAGGAAAAAAAACAAACAAAAAAAACCCCCACCCTCATCCACTAATGTAAGTTTCCTTTCCATAAGTCATTAAACTGATTAAAGAAGCTTAATAATTATTGTTTAATGTCAATACATTTGCATTTCATTAACATGCAACACCTGATACATTAGGTGCACATCAAGTATGTACATAAATTTAACTTAAAGCACAGCCATTTGCTTTTATCTGTTACATCAAAGAGTATCATAAGAATAGCTGTGGGGAGAAAAAGAAAAATCTTTCCCCCTCTCTTTTCTTTAGGTTTTCAGAAACAGCTTACAAGAAGTAGCAGGAACACCAGTGCAGAAATAGATTCTTCCCTATTAACTTTTCATGCTTCTCTAAGACCGCCAGTACCATATAAATACATTCCTTTCCCTTTAATTTCAACTTTGTTCATCCAAAAAATATGAAACCCTGTCCTGGAACCCAGTGTTTCTCAATACTGAATTTACACTTCTCCTATGGATGATGATGATGATGATGATGATGATGATGATGATGATGATGATTATTATTATTATTTTATTTTTTTAAAAAATAAAGAAATAGATATGCAGAATTTTCTGACCAAGAAAAAAAAATCTGTGTTTTGCTATAAAAACCATGAAAAGTATCATTCACACAGTGTCTATTTTTGCTGTATCCACACAGAAACCTACAAATCTGGCCATTTTCACAGCTAATTACGAGATAGGAGTGCCTTGATAATGTCTGGCTAACATATTTTTTTTCAGAATTTCAACTAAACCAACTAGTGAGATATTTCTGCATTTTGTTTCAGTTTGTTACTGAATTTTTAATTTGCAAATAAGTGATTGTGTATTTAATTACCGTTTTCATATTTATAACTTTTATTGAGAACATTCAAGCACATATGAGTAGTAATACAAATAAACAGAAACGCATGGCTAGATACATGACGATATCACAAGTACCGGTAATATCAAAAAGACACATTTAAGGAAGGCAATGCATTAACGTTCCAAACAGAATCATCGTAATCATACAATCAATTGGCCAGAGGCAACACCAGATAACGCCATTTGTAGAGGGGATTTTCCATCTCCATAACAGTGATGTCAACATACTTCAGTTATGAATGCTTCTATTTTAATGTGAACGTTTTTTAGCTTGTATGCATTTTAGCTACACATATGTATTTTGTGTTTACATTTTGATGTCTGTGCTACATGTATTGATACTTTGTGGACAGCTTAAAACCCTACTTTTGGCATTGAGCAGTATATAAATTAATAAACAAAAGGAACAACTTTCTCACGATGCTGGGTTTGGCAATTAAATCTATTGACTAGGATGGGCTGCATTCAGCCAAGTCCTAATCAGTGTAGCCCCAGCGAAATTAATGAACCCAAGTTATCCACTTGCTGTTTTGTGAGTTGATTGTGACATAAATGTGAAATGTTCTAAGGTTTTGATTTTGGGTCCTACTGCAAGCCAGGGAGGGAGGGGGGGCAGACTACAACCCTCCAGATCACGTGTAGGCAAACTAAGGCCCGGGGGCTGGATCCGCCCCAATCACCTTCTAAATCCTGCCCGCGGACGGTCCGGGAATCAGCGTGTTTTTACAGAATGTGTCCTTTTATTTAAAATGCATCCTATGTGGGGCATAGAAATTCATTCTCCCCCCCCCCCCCAAAAAAATATATAGTCTGGCCCCTGACAAGGTCTGAGGGACAGTGGACCACCCCCCTGCTGAAAATGTTTGGTGACCCCTGCTCCAGATGTAGGTGACTTCAGCACCCATCAGCTCCAATTGCTAATGGTCAATGATGGGGGAATGGTTATAGTGGTAGTCTCACAACATCTGGGGCAGAGGCTGCAGGTTCCTCCGCCATGTTGTAAGCCATCCCGGACTCCCTCCTGGGAGGAAGGATGGGGTATAAATTGGGCAAAGGAATGACTTCACAGTGTTTATTTACTCCAATGGGTTTATTCTGAGTAGGACTGGCACTGAACTTTTCATGGTGGTTTTCATACAGAAGTTGGATGATCATCTTATATTAGGTAAAGGGACCCCTGACCATTAGGTCCAGTCGTGACCGACTCTGGGGCTGCGGCGCTCATCTCGCTTTATTGGCTGAGGGAGCCGGCATACAGCTTCCTGGTCATGTGGCCAGCATGACTAAGCCGCTTCTGGTGAACCAGAGCAGCGCACGGAAACGCCGTTTACCTTCCTGCCGGAGCGGTACCTATTTATCTACTTGCACTGGCATGCTTTCGAACTGCTAGGTTGGCAGGAGCAGGGACCGAACAACAGGAGCTCCCCCCATCGCGGGTATTCGAACCACCAACCATCTGATCAGCAAGTCCTAGGCTCTGTGGTTTAACCCACAGCGCTACCCGCATCATCTTATATTACATCTGCTCAAATGTGATCAACTCCTGCCTGGAAACCTATGTCCCCACTGTGGAAGGATGTGTGGATCCAGAATTGGCCTCCACAGTCACTTACGGACTCATTGTTAAAACCGTGTTTATGGAAGACAATCTTACTCGGCTATGAGTGATCGCCAAAGAAGAAGAAAAAGAAGTCATCTCTCAACAACCAAAGCTAATTCCCACCCCCTCTTCTTTTTGTCTTTGCACCCAAGCAATTTGGTTGCCAATAAATATTGCCATAGACATTTCTGAGATCATGGTTTATCAACGAATGGCTCCTGTCCAGGTTTGTTAACTGTCTTACTTTAAATGTTGTGAGGATCCGACGTCCTTTTAAAATGTGGGTGTTTTTTTTTTTGGGGGGGGTTATTGGGTTGCTATTTTTATTTTGATTATGTATTTTGTGGCTTTGTATTTTAATTTTATTCTGTGAACTGCCCTGAGACCTCCAGGTATGTTGTTGTTTAGTCGTTTAGTCGTATCCGACTCTTCGTGACCCCAAGGACCAGAGCACGCCAGGCATGCCAGGTATAGGGTGGTATATAAATAAATTCAATTAATCATCATCATCATCATCAGTCAGGGGATCTACAGCTATGATTCCTGCACATCCGGGGGTTGGACTGGATGACTCTTAGGGTCCCTTCCAATTCTATACCTCTATTATTCTATTCCATGAATACCACCCATGAACTTTATATTTAAGCAGTTGATAAGGCAAAAAAACCACCACCCCACAAGCTTTCCCCACAAGTTAGAGCCGTTATATATGTGACTGGATTGGGGGCTGGTGGGAGGGATCACACCCTGCCTTCAAAAAAGATCTAGCTGAAATTAGGTTTACCAAATGCCAATTTACGTTTCAGAACGCTCTTATAATCAAAGTATTTTGAGAAGATAAAGAGATCAAAACATGTATTTTGTGTTAAATGTAATTTTGCACTATAGCTAAGAATAAGTCATCCCGCTTGCAATTATTTAGTATATATGTCTAAGCTGTTTGTGTTAGCACCAACAAATCACAGATGTGCTGCACTCTATTTTCCTGGATTTATTTCTATTGCTTAAATTAAATGAAACGAGGAACACTGCTGTGCTCACGGTGTCAGGAGGGTAACACATTAGTGCTGTGAAATTAAGGGAGGAAAGCAATGCTGATGGAATTAACTTTTTCTTCTCCCACACCAAAACTGAGTTATGGTTAATTGAAAAAAAAGAGGTTTAGCAACCAAAAGCCATTTCATCTCTGTTAGCATACCCAGGTCAGGTGGCTGTGAAAGGAAGCGCTACACAGGATTTCAGCTATAAATATTATAATATTTAAAAAAGAGTGTTTGACTGATAAAGAGTTAACTCCAGCTTTGAACTATGCGATTTACTGACCAATTTGAACTGTGACACTATGGCAAGCAAGAATGTCACAAAAAAGTGTAGAACGACACTCACACGCCCATATGGAGATCTTGCCAATAGGCAAATATATTTAAATTTAATCAATTGCTTAATCAGCCAGTTAAAGGGCAAATGATTAATTAGCACAAACTTGATTGCCTACAAATAATATAACCACCAGTGTATACAAACTAGGAGTGAGGGAATCGGTTTACTTCTTGTCTGTCTCATTTTCTTGTGCATTCACTCAAAAGTCTATTTCAGAGTCTAAAACCGTTCCAGAGAGCCAGTGTGAATGAGAAGTTACACTGCTGGACTAGGACTTGCTGAGTGACCTTGGGCCAGTCAAAGTTTCTCAACCTCCCCTACCTCACAGGGTTGTTGTGGGGACTAAATGAGGAGGAGGGATAACTGTGTACACTACCTGAACTATGTGGACCAAAATTACCATATAAGTGCAATAAATATATATTTTAAAAATCACATTTCCACATTAAGATTTTGAAAATCCATGAAAATCCATATTTCATTGTGAATTTTCCCATTTTCTCTCCAATCTATCAACGTATTTTACTTCAAATTCATATTTCTAAATGTATTTTTATTGGGAAGAAAAGGCTAGGACGGTGTTAAAATGTTCAGGAAGTATGAAACCTGCTGGAAAACTAAGGCTGTAAGCCTTACTTCACTTACTGAGGAGTAAACCACAATGAATTCAATAGGGCTTACTTCTGAGTAGTCATGAGTCACATCCACACCACACAAGCACATGACTTCTACCAAAGTATCCTTTACAGTTTACCCCTTAGAGGGTTGCACTTCCAAGCACTCTTAACAAACTACAGTTGCCAATATTCTTTTGCAGGGAGACCATGAGCTGTGTGGATATCGCAACAATGAGCATTCCACTGTGTGAGTTGCAGCCAGCTAAATTCTACCCAGACCCACTGAAATTGATGGACCTAAGTTGGTCACACCCATTAGTCTGCACAGGTCGGCTCTGAGTGTTGTTAGCACTGAATACAACCCTAAGTTTTGATCGGCATATTTGCCTGTGAGGTAGTGACCTGGACCACTTGCATTTGAATCTGCACATATCTCATTCATCAATTCCAAATCTCAGTAGAAATCTTTCCGTTCCTAACAACAACTCCATTTTCTGAAAGAAACAATTCAGGACCACTTTTCTAGCAGAATACAGGTGTTGCATATTGGTTACTGCACCTCAGCAGAAAGCCTGTGTAGTTACTTCAGCAAAATCCACATTAACATGAAAGATTAACATAATTACAGCAAACATAAAAGAAATCAATAGCAGTGCAGGGTTGCCGTTTCCAAACCTTCCAGGTTCTCTCTTGATACTTCCTGTGGATTGACAGTCACCCCCACTCTCCCTGTTCTGCCTTTAAACTTTGAAGCTACCTGAGTACATTACCATTAACGAGCCACTTTGTACAGCAACTTGAAAGGGTCAAATGTTCTCCCCTGCCAACTTTCGCTTTCTTCCCTGACAGACCCCTTGATGTACCTCCCTGCACAAAAAGCCAAAGATGTAAAGGGCCAAGGGACAGCCAGGGCCCGTGGCGGTGGGGAAAGGAAGGAAGCTTTTAACCAAATAGCTTGCTTGTTTATTACTCTAACTGCACAGCCAAATGTCAACGCCATCGTTTGGAAGCCACTTAATTCTGCTACTAATGGGGTGCTGCCAAAGCCATTAAGGTTGCTGACTTAGCTATTGGCAGCACAGATTATTTCTCCGTCTTCAAAGAAATAATAATCTAAAGGCCACTTGCATCACTCGGAGGAGCTGCACCAGGGAGGGAACCTCCATCACTAGCAGAAATAGTCTAGAGAACATGAGAATGTAAGGACTCCCTGGATCAGGCCCATCAATTCTAGCATCCTGTTCTCACAATGGCCAACCAGGTGCCTGAGGGAAACCCACAAGCAGGATTCAAGCATGAAAGTGCTGGAAGCCACAGTGTTCTCCCAATTGTGGCTTCCAGCAATGGGTATTCAGAAGCATTGATGGCTCTGACAGTGGAGGTAGAACACAGCCATCATGGCTAAAAGTCATTGAAAGACCTACATTGGCTCCCAGTACGTTTCCGAACACAATTCAAAGTGTTGGTGCTGACCTTTAAAGTCCTAAATGGCCTCAGCCCAGTATACCTGAAGGAGCATCTCCACCCCCATCGTTCAGCTCTGAGGGCCTTCTGGCGGTTCCCTCAATGCGAGATGTAAGGTTACAGGGAACCAGGCAGAGGGCCTTTTCGGTAGTGGCGCCTGTCCTGTGGAACACCCTCCCATCAGATGTCAAGGAAATAAACAACTATCTGACTTTTAGAAGACATCTGAAGGCTTATGGAAGTTTTTAATGTTTTATCGTGTTTTTAATATTCTGTTGGGAGCTGCCCAAAGTGGCTGGGGAAACCCAACCAGATGGGCAGGGTATGTATGTATGTATGTATGTATGTATGTATGTATAAATTCTTCCCATTTACTTTTAAAGCCATCCAGGTTGGTGACAATCATTACATTTTGTGGGGGGAAATTTGATAGTTTAACTATGCACTGTATTAATAAATACTTCCTTCTGTCTGTCCTGAATCTTCCAACATTCAGTTTCATTGAACGGCCCTGAGTTCTTATGTTATGACAGAGCAAGAAAAACTTTTTCCATAGGTAAAGGTAAAGGGTAACTGGACCGTGACCGTTAGGTCCAGTCGCGGACGATTCTGGGGTTGCGGCGCTCATCTCGCTTTACTGGCCAAGGGAGCCAGTGTACACCTTCCAGGTCATGTGGCCAGCATGACTAAGCCACTTCTGGCGAACCAGAGCAGCGCACGGAAACACTGTTTACCTTTCCGCCAGAGCGGTACCTATTTATCTTCTTGCACTTTGATGTGCTTTCGAACTGCTAGGTTGTCAGGAGCAGGGACTGAGCAATGGGAGCTCACCCCATCGCGGGGATTTGAACCGCCAACCTTCCAGTCGGCAAGCCCTAGGCTCAGTGGTTTAACCCACAGCGCCACCCGTGTTCTCTCCATACTCCACGTTTCTCTCCGTACCACACATAATTGTCCATACTTTTCTATCGTCCTATCTCCTACTTGCCTTGTCTCTTACTTGTCTTTTCCCTAAACTAAGTCCAAAGAAGAGTCCTTGGGTCAGGAGACAGCTGGGATGAAATCTGGTTTCAGCCGACATCCACAGTCTGGGGGTTCCCTACGTTTGCTTAGTGTGACCAGATAACATGTCTATGCCATGGGTGAGGAAAAGTCTCTCCCCCCTCCTGTGGCCACTTTCTCTCCTGGATAACCTTCCAGGGCTTACAATCCAGTGGTGGACAGGACCATGGGCAATATAGTCAGAAGAAGACATGTGAATTTTACTGCGATAAACTAGGCTAGCTTCTAAACAGATTAGCACCCCTCCCAATCTATCCTCCAGCCAAGCTAGCGTGAAGCATTTATCAGAGTTCAAGGACACATTCCAGAAGGTAAAAATATATATCAACAAACACAGAGGATGGAAAGCATTTTTTCCAGAGATTTGACCTTCTTGACTTTCCCCTTTAACTTCCTTTTTTATCAGTCCCTCACTTTTGAGATATTTGTTGAAGTCAAATGTGACTGTTGGATTTTCTTGGCAATTGCCCATTTACATACGGTATATATTGAATTTGATAGCACAATGGTCACTGTTCCCAATCAGTTCAGGAGCACTTTCATCTCACACCAGGTTTCGCGCACCACTCAAGATGAAATCTGGGTTGTCACCACTTTGGTTGGTTCCACAGCAAAATGTTCCAGAGCACAGTCTATTTACAGCTTCTAGAAACTTTACCTCTTTGTTGGATTCAGGTAAGGAGCCGTCTTGGTCTGTCACAGTCAAAATAAAAATAAAATAAAAAATAAAAATTGTCCAGTAGCACCTTAGAGACCAACTAAGTTGGTTCTGGTTATAAGCTTTTGTGTGCGTGCACACTTCTTCAGATACTTTGTTGGAGCACACATTCATCTAGTCTATGAGAGGTTACTTAAAGTCACCTATGGCTATAACATTTGCTCTCATTCTCCATCTCAAGGACTCCTCGAGCATTTTGATCAGGTGAACGATAGCATGTCCCCAGTACTGTACTAAATCATTCTTGGGGCCTGTTATCACCATCCACAATTTCTGTTCTGAAGTTTGCCCCTGTAGGAATTTTTAGCTTGTAGGAGTTATTGCCTCTTGCCCAAGCCAATGATCTGCATATTTTTTTTGCTCTAGTATATGAATATGTGAACCAGAACCCTCATGTTGAAAAGGCAAGACTGCACTTACTCCTTAATGAGTGGACCACCGGATAGCTCAGTTGGTTAGAGTGTGGTGCTGATAATACCAAAGTCACGGGTTCAATCCCCACATGGGACAGTGGCATACTCCTGCATTACAGGGGGTTGGGCTATATGATCCCCAGGGTCCCTTCGAACGCTATGATTTTATGATTCTATTATTCTACCTCTTGCACCCCAAACTCTGCATCTCAATGCTTATCTTCATCAAACTTCTAAATGGCACGCTCATTTAGGAGTCTTTTGCATATGACAATCTCTGCATTGAGTTGTTTCAGATGCTCTTCCACCTCCCCAATATTAGTCATACCTTTCAAAATTAACAGCAATCATAATGATATGTCTAATCCACTCATTACTACTTTTCTTTTGGCTTTCTTTTATTGGCACCACGCAAATCCACCTCTATCACCTGCAGTGTGGAATGTAAACATGCTGCATGTCTATCCGTCTGCCTGTCTGACACAATATTTCCAACCGAAAGTACAAACAGAATGATTATAGTTCACAGCACTAGATAAAACAGGTTATCATTTCTAAGAGAATGAATGCTATCTCACACTTTCCTATAGCTGAACAGGCTAATGTACTGATTGGATGCAAACCCGTGTAATGTGGGAGAAAATAAAGCTGAAAACTAAATATCCCCTGCTCTCATATGCTTCTCATATTCCTATGGGAAGCCGAGAAGGGAGAGAGAGAGAATAAAATTCCCTGTGATAGCACAAGTTGCAAAAACACAGACCACATAACACTTGACATAAGCAGCACAATATCTACTTTGTTAGGTTATGCCAGATGAAAGGCGAAAACTCACCCTGTTTCTCCACCTGAAAAACAAGGAAATTGTTCTAAGCGCCCAAGCTGCCTACTCAGTAAGTTAATGGAAAGAGACAGAAATTATGCATGTATGGAATATTTCTTACAAGAAAGTAGAGATGCTAACAGCTTTGTTGCTGAGTGCCATCATCATAAGGAAACGGGAAAGCAACAGAAGTGATGGCGAGAATGGGAGCCTTGTACAAAAAAAAAAAAAAATGGATAATACACCAGATGCAATGGAAGCAGCAGTATACATGAATAGTCCTGAAAAAGAAGAAGAAGAAGAAGAAGAAGAAGAAGAAGAAGAAGAAGAAGAAGAGGAGGAGTTTGGACTTGAGATCCCACCTTTCACTCCCCTTAAGGAGTCTCATAGCAGCTAACAATCTCCTTTCCCTTCCTTCCCCACAACAAACACTCTGTGAGGTGAGTGAGGCTGAGAGACTTCAGAGAAGTGTGACTAGCCCAAGGTCACCCAGCAGCTGCATGTGGAGGAGCAGGGAAGCGAACTTGGTTCACCAGATTACGAGTCCACCACTCTTAACCACTACACCATATTGGCTCTCTAAGTCCCTAAGCAGAGTAAATAATAAAGTCTGTATTGCTATAGCACCCATAGAGACTAAGCCCATCCCAAAGTCTTACATACCCTGTGCACATAAAGTTTCCTTTCATGCAGGCAGCTTCATTTATAAGTGTGCAGACATGGAGTCACTTGTTCCACTGAAACTGAGGAAGTCATTGCAAGATGGGCAGCTCCACACATGCAAAGTAGTTACTATGATGATAGATCAGGGTGATTTAATAGTTTTGTCCTCCAATTCAGGGGCAGGACCAAGGCTCGATGGGCCAGGAGGGTTGCACACCTGTCGGTCACCTGACATCACAGTGACATCAGGTGATCCATTTTTTTTCTTACGAAGTTTGGAATCCAACCACACTGGCGAAGGCACAGAGATTTCCAGGCTTGCAGAGTGGTCACCGGTGCTTGCAAAGCGTTGCACCTCCTTGATGGGCAGATTCCTTTCCAATTTAAGAGATGATGGT
This sequence comes from Podarcis pityusensis, assembly GCF_964106645.2. Lineage (NCBI taxonomy): Eukaryota > Metazoa > Chordata > Lepidosauria > Squamata > Lacertidae > Podarcis > Podarcis pityusensis. The sequence continues at coordinate 11,176,999 of NC_138030.1, forward strand.
GAAATAGCAACAGAAAACCTTGCTTTACCATGCTACCCTTTCAAAAGTGTAAATTAACACAGGGTGCCTCCTCTCCCCTGACTTAGTGGTAAGAGCAGTGCTGAGTAGTGGTTGATATTTGCCGCAAGTCATGCAAAAGCTATAGGAATGTAAGAAAACCACCTTATTCATCTGCCTCAGTAATTTTGGCACTCACTGACAGAGGCTCACCAGGGTTTCAAGAAGAGAATATTTCCTGCCCTACCTGGAAATACCAGAGATTGAGTCCAGGAGCCTTTGCATGTGAAACATGTGTTCTGACACTGACCTATGGCCTTCTCCTACAATGCCACGCTGGCCCCTTTGGTGTGTTTCCATGCTTCACTTGCCTCCAATTCTGAGAAATGTGCTTCTATTTGCATGTGAAGTAGTATCATTCTTGACTGCGGAGTGTGTATACATGCAAGTCTGTTGCCCGGGTGGGTGGTCAATGTCAAGGCCCCTCCTCGTTCACTCTTTACGGTCCTTTATCTTTAAATCCTACTTGGGGCCAAACCGCTCTTCCAAAAGAGGACTCCTTCAGACAGAGGAATGTCTTCTGCCCTATTCCCCTTGCATAGATACAACACTCAGCATGGTTTAACAATCACAATAGTGTCTCATACCAAATGTAAACAAACTGTGAAAAAGACTCTACAGTGGTAGCTTAGGTTACATACGCTTCAGGTTACATACGCTTCAGGTTACAGACTCCGCTAACCCAGAAATATTACCTCGGGTTAAGAACTTTGCTTCAGGATGAGAACAGAAATCGTGCAGCAGTGGCGCGGTAGCAGCAGGAGGCCCCATGGTGCTTCAGGTTAAGCACAGTTTCAGGTTAAGAATGGACCTCCGGAACGAATTAAGTACTTAACCCGAGGTACCACTGTATGATTGAAAGTGGAGACGCTATATGTACTTTCCCCTGTTTATTTGTTTGTCTTTAATAAAAACTGCTCTCTCTTTTTTTACAAAAAACCCCCCTCTTCACAGGGAATTCTAGCAATTGTAGCTCTAGGAGGGAAAATGGGGTCTCCTGACTACTCTTAGCACCCTTAACAAACTACAGCTCCCATAATTCTTTGGGGGAAGCCATGATACGTCTGTGAGGTAAACAGGAGGTCTCCTAGCAACTCTCAGCACCCTTAACAGACTACAGCTCCCAGAATTCTTTGTGGGACTGTTTAAAGTGGTATCATAGTGCTTTAAATGTATGGTGTGAATGTGGCCAGAGTGAGAGGCAGGGAGCTAACTGGTCATATAAACTGCTTGCTTTCTGCCCTTCCAGATGCACTCTGGCCATAAAAAGGGTTAGCCACCCCTGGAGTAAAGGTTTATGATGCAGCAATGCTCCCATGGTGAAGCTCTGCATTGGCGCCTTAGTGTGAGAGGCCATCTAAGAACTGTACATAAACCATTCTAATCTTCTGGAAGAGCAGCAGAGCCCAAATGCAGAAATAAATAGCAGTCATAGAAGATCGCAGACTACATTATCAAGAAAGTGGTTTTGGACAAGAAAAGAGGGTGGGATAAGAAGACAAAGCAGCAATAAACATTCTGCCTGCAAAACAGGCTGTTTTGTCAGCACACTTCTTGGGTGCCGTTATCTGTGCACGTCTGTGGGAATACAGCAATCATGGGACAGCAAGAAATAGGGACTCATCTTATGTTTATACTCGTTCTTGCATCCATCCAAAACACCTTCTAAATTCGGCCAACCAGTTCTCTTTAAGAAGTTCGAAACAAAGATCAACCTTTTTGGCTCCAGAAAAGGAGTCGTTCCTGGTGTTTGGGGGTAAAGGAAAGGATTTGTGGGGGTTTTCCCTCTCTGTATTTTTTCTTTCTTTTTTTTTAAGCTGAAGATCCAAGATGAAAGCTTGCCATGTTCACAAGTTTCTGCACTTGAGCAACACCGGAGATAGGAGCAAACTTTTAAAATCCCAGATAATCCTCACTTTACTAATAAGCAGTTTTATCTAAATCCTTCTTTAAAAGTTGTGCTTCCTAGAACGATGCTACGGGAAGTAAGTTGCCACGTCCAATTTACAGTTTCTTTTCAGCGAGTATTAAACCTCGGTGGCGGCTGAGCCACGGCGGCTGAGCAGACCTGTGTGCCTCAACAACCACAAAGCCTTATCTTGATCCCTTGTCCTTAAGTCCCCAACTTCAGCTCTATGGAAGGCCTGGTGGTGCAAAGGGATGACGGCCAGTTGCTCCCTGACAAAATTGGTACTAAAAAGCTCTTGGTATTTCACAGCTCTGGTGCTGTTATAGAAGTCAGCAACATTTACACACACACACACACACACACACACACACACAGAGAGAGAGAGAGAGAGAGAGATGGTCAACTCTATTAAAAGATTTGGTTCACATGACTCTAACCATGGTTTAGTGTGCTAACCACGGTTTAGTGTGAATGACGGGGGGCTCCTGGAGAGGAGATCACAGTCGCTTCACTCCTTCTCTGCTGCTGCTGCATGACTGTGAGCTAAACCACGGTTTGGCTTACATGTCATCTGAACCCAGGCTTGTGGTCTGTCTTGCTCCAGACAAACCAAGAGTCACTGCCAACATTTGCTCTTGCTCTTCATTATTAATTTTATTTGCACATTCAACAAGGGGGGAAAAAAGGAAAGAGGAAAAAGTACAGTCATACCTTGGTTCTCGAACAGAATGCATTCCGGGAGTCTGTTCGACTCCCAGAACTGTTCAAAAACCAAGGTGCGGCTTCCAATTGGCTGCCGGAGCATTCTGCAGCCAATAAGAAGCTGTGGAAGCCATGCCGGACACTTGGCTTCCGAAAATCATTCGAAAACTGGAACACTCACTTCCAGGTTTCAAACGTTCGGGAGCCGATTTGTAAGGGAGCCAAGGCATTTGAGACCCAAGGTACGACTGTATTTGTTAAAAATGGATGAAAAAATATAAAATAATACAGGCAACAACTCATCTGTATGGGGGTTGCATTCTGATGCACCACTTGCATCAGTGGGGAGTGTGTAAGCCCACCTTGTTCTGGTCTCTTCCGGGGCTGAAAACTGTGTGTACATCAGCAATTGTGCATATGCCAAACACACACAAATGGGGAGTTACCTGTATATAAATACTACTAATAATACTAGTAAAACATCATCCATGGACATAGTGAGTATTGCCTTTGACTGGACTCAAACGTCCAGGAGTCCTTTACCTTTTACAGTGATCATTAGTACATGGCTCTTAAATATTTAAATTAATATAAACCTTACAGGTGTCCAAAGAGGTATCAACACAAGATTGATGCTTATATGAAAATATTTGAAAGTAGCCAGGGCAGTGAGATCCGCTGCATATTAGACAGGCGGTGTTCATCCAGCCAGCCTTGCAGTCATATAGCCACCATAAGGGCTTGCAAAGCCCACTTTTTCAGTTAATCCCCATATTATAGGAATATAGTTTAAAAATACATGAACATCTGCAAATGACAAAACCAATGAAAGCCAGAACGTCAAACCAAAAGGAATATAACTCTGAATGGCTCTACACTCTATGCTTCAAAGTTTACAGTTCTTGGTTTACTGATGGTGACTTGGCTGGGGGAGCAAGTAATAGGGAAGGACTACCTAATCTGAATTATCTAATGGAAGAATTAAAGAACCTTTTAATGAGGGTGAAAGAGAAGAGCACAAAATATGGTCTGAAGCTCAACATAAAAAAAAACCTAAGATCATGGCCACTGGTCCCGGCACCTCCTGGCAAATAGAAGGGGAAGAAATGGAGGCAGTGAGAGATTTTACTTTCTTGGGCTCCATGATCACTGCAGATGGTGACAGCAGTCATGAAATTAAAAGACGCCTGCTTCTTGGGAGAAAAGCAATGACAAACCTAGACAGCAAAGACATCACCTTGCCGACAGTTAAAGCTATGGTTTTCCCAATAGTGATGTATGGAAGTGAGAGCTGATTGCTGAAGAATTGGTGCTTTTGAATTATGGTGCTGGAGGAGACTCTTGAGAGACCCATGGACTGCAAAGAAGATCAAACCTATCCATTCTGAAGGAAATCAGCCCTGAGTGCTCACTGGAAGGACAGATCCTGAAGCTGAGGCTCCAATACTTTGGCCACCTCATGAGAAGAGAAGACTCCCTAGAAAAGACCCTGTTGTTGGGAAAGTTTGAGGGCACAAGGAGAAGGGGACGACAGAGGACGAGATGGTTGGACAGTGTTCTCAAAGCTACAAACATGAGTTTGACCAAACTGCAGGAGGCAGTGGAAGACAGGAGTGCTTGGAGTGCTCTGGTCCATGGGGTCACGAAGAGTCGGACACGACAAAACAATAACAAAGCGATTGGCACTGATGTAGCATAGGAGCTAACGATGTGAGCCAAAAAACCTTGAGTGTCTGGCATGCTCTGGTCCATGGGGTCAAGAAGAGTCGGACACGACTAAATGACTAAACAACAACAACTACCTAATGCAAAAAGCCTACAGCTCACTGGCAGAGCACATGCTTTGGATGCAAAAATCCCCAGGATCAATCCCTGATCGCTCCAGATAGCAAAGCCTCCTGTCTGAAACTGCTGGCCACTGTATAGCAGGCAATCCTCAGTGAGATGCACGAATGGTCTAACTTGGCTCATGGTTTGCTATGAGCTTCACAGAAGCATCTGGCTGAACACTGTTAGAAACAGGATGCCGTGTAAGCTGCATCTTTGGCCTGATCCAGGAAGGCTTTTCCTATGTAGGTTTCCCCCCTTCTATTTCTTAAGCAAGCTGATAATGAAAAACCCCTCTCAGCAGCAATTTTACACTCTACCGCCATAGTCTATTGGACAAGAAACTTTTACTGCCTGCAGATGTGCTCCTCAGCATTGTCAAAGTAAATTAGTGTGATGGCATAAAAACCAATCCGTGCCCTGGGATTATATGATAAATAGAATCTATTAAAGCACTTGGTAAGCCCTCCTGTGAGATATTCCCTCCCTGACCCAGAATTTAATTGGAATTATTTAATCATAATGAGACAGTAATAAAGCAGCATCACCTGAATAATCTGTTTTATTACCTGTTCCATAATTAGCTCCTGTTGATTATAATAATTCTTTTTAGATATACAAAGAGTATGATGTAAATGACGTCTTGGAAAATATATTAGAGGCAGAGACTATAGGTATCATACGTAGATGGAGCTGTTATCTGCAACAGGTATTTCCCTCGCATGATATCCCCTGTATCTGAACAACACAGGGCTGCTTCAGACTTGGATGTTCATCACCTGATGAATTCTAGGTCAAGTGTTTACAGTGGTACCTCGGGTTACAGATGCTTCAGGTTACAGACGCTCCAGGTTACAGACTCCGCTAACCCAGAAATAGTACCTCGGGTTAAGAACTTTGCTTCAGGATGAGAACAGAAATCGCGCGGCGGCAGCGTGATAGCAGTGGGAGGCCCCATTAGCTAAACTGGTGTCTCAGGTTAAGAACAGTTTCAGGTTAAGAACGGACCTCCAGAACGAATTAAGTTCTTAACCCTAGGTACCACTGTAATTCCATGTCATAGAGCCAACACTACCCCAAACCACTGGTGGAGGAAGAGGGGGCAAGGGGAGCACACTGCCCCCGGCACCACAATCCTGGTGGGGTGCCATCACGGCTGCCCCCCCGTGCGCCATGCCCTCAGGATGTGCACCTGGTGCCAGAGCATGAAGCTCCGCCACTGCCCCAAACACAATGCTTCTTAAGGGTGCCGGTCCATACATTCATGTTCAAGTAAGCAAGTAAGCAAGTGGCATGTGTGTACCAGTGATATCTATGGGACTGCACATTGGGGTGTGGAAAGGGTCCTTGCAGGTTAAAAAAAAGTCATTACTTTGAGATGCGGATGGGAGCATGGCACAGTTCAGGAAGACCAGTGCTTGTATGCAAGGACTTTCATGCATGCACACTGGGACCTAATGCAATTCTAGGCTGCATCAATGGAAGTGTAGCGTCCAGAGCAAGGGAAGTCATGGTACCGCTCTAGTCTGCCTTGGTCAAAACCCAACTGGAGTGTTGTGTCCAGTTCTGGGTGCCACAATTTATGAAGGCTATTGACAAGCTGGAATGGGTGCAGAGGAGGGTGACCAAGATGACCAAGGGTCTGGGAACCAAGCCTTGTGACGAACAGTTGAAGGAGCTGGGTATGTTTAGCCTGGAGAAGAGGTGACTGTGAGGAGCTATGATAAGCCATCTTCCAGTATCTAAATGGCTGTCACGTGGAAGATGGAGCAAGCTTGTTATCTCCTGCTCTGGAGACTAGGACTCAAACCCATGACTTCAACTTACCAGAAAGGAGATTCCAACTAAACATCAGGAAGAACTTTCTGACAGTAAGAGCTGTTCGGCAGTGGAATTGTCTCCCTCACTGGAGGTTTTTAAGCAGAGGTTGGATGACCACCTGCCATGGATATTTCAGTTGAGATTCTTGGATTGCAGGGGATCGGACTAGATGATGATTATTATTATTTGAAAGTATATACTGCCCTACAGTGCTATTTTTCTAGGAAAAGAGGTGCCGGAACTTACCATGAACACCTCCCTTGTCCTCTTATAATGACATTGGTACCCATCTGAGAGGTGTTGGAGCTGAGTTCCAGCAAGTTTCAGATGAAAGAAAGCCCTGCAGCTTTCAGCCTCTGGATTCCTTCCAGCTCTACAATTCTATGATTCTATGGCCTCACCCTTTTTTATTTCGGTTGCAGATCTGAAATGACTTGCAAGCTGTTTGGTATTTTACATTTTTTTTTGTAAGTCACTTAAGAGTCATTTTTTATGGCAGAAAGCAATGAATAAATGCAATAAACAACAACAATAACATAATCGCAAGCTTTAAAGCCAATATGAATTCAGTTAAATTAAGAAATAGCAGGAACAATCCCTCAATGCCCGGCAGCTGTTCACTTTCCTTTTCATCTTGATAACTTTTCCATTTTGCTCTCGAAAGGAGTGGAAGTTTGATGGCCTGACAAACCGTTGACACAATTACAATTAGTTGAGGGGGCACATATGGAAGCAGTCCTATTTGCACACCCCATTTCAGACGGATTTCAGTGTGCTCTGAAATAAATGCTAGTTTGAAATATCTAGCCTGCAATAATAATGATTTGATTTCTCATTTCCCTTTGGTGAACTCCCATGGTGTCCATACGCAGGGCTAACTGCCATTATGACTTTTACTGCTTATAACTCCAGCAGCGAGTCAACTTACTTTCAAATATTTCTGGGAAACGGCTGTGTATTCACAGAAACAAAAATGCCCTATAAACTTTAGTGGCAGCTCGGGAAATTGTAGATAAAGATGCTGCCAGACAATATTTGCAGATATTGTTGATCCATTTTTAATGAACAAGAGCTTAAACTATGCAGCTAATCAGCCAAATTTTAGTGTCCAAACTAATTCCAGTGGATTGAGATAAATGATGGAACCATAAATTGATTCGCGTAAAAAAATATAAAAAATTGGCTGAGTATAAATACTAGCAGCCGGCCTTTCTGCCCTTGATTGGCCAACAGAGTAGCACCTTCTGCCTTCTGTACTCCAAGCTGTGTCCAACTCAAACCCTTCACTCCAGCTATGGAGTATCAAGGATCTGGGTTCAAAATCACACCCTCTATCTCTGGATTTGAAAATGGGCACCCACAACCACACCGTGGCCTTAATGCTATGAATGGTGAAGCCTACTCTTTTCTTTTTCTTTTTTAAATGATATTTATTAAGAATTTTTAGAGTTACAAAAAAGAAACGAAAAAGAAAAAGAAAAAACAAAGGAAAAACAAGCCACAATCAAGCAATACAAATTAATAAAAATCAGAATCAAAAGATAACACATCACGATCAAAAGACAAAAATGTGCCACAAACATTTAAAAACAAATCCAATATTCTCAAATCCTTAATTGTCATTACCTTCTTTCTTTGACCTCCTCACCCCTCCCTTTTTTTGTATCCTAGTTATTGTCACAGCAAATCCTTTCCATATTTCAAAATATTCTGTCATTACATTACATTAATCTATTTTAATCTTATCTTACTATAAAGAACCTTAAAATTTAAAACTTAGATCTTATTTATACCAATTTCTCATAACCATAATATTCTTACATAATTCTTTAAACATTTTTGCTAAAGCCAAATAATTTCGTTCCAACATTTTTCTAACGTTCATCAATTTTAGAAAACAATCCTAATAAAAAAAATTTTTTTTCTTCCAATATTCAACCAGCGTCTCTTCCTCCTGGTCCCGGGTTTTGTCAGTCCTTTCTATCTCATCAATCTAGCGCATTAACCTGGTAATCTTATGTCCGAGGCCCTTAAGTCCCTTCCATGTCCCTTCCGCGGCTCTTCTTCATATTTATACCTGTACTTTACTTTGTCTCCTGCTCCTTTCACTCGTGGGAACTCCAACTTAACAATGTTTTTGACCCTTCTCGACAAATCAGCCCCTTTTCCATAGTCCACACTAAACTCCATGTGATATTTAAAAACATGTTTCAAAGTCCCTCCAAAATTGAGAGCCCCCACAACCCCAAACATCTCACGGCCCATTGCCAGACTTGAAAAGTCCAAACATCTCTGCATGAATGGTGAAGCCTACTCTTAAAGTATATCACATATAGGCGAATATTACATGCAAAGCAGGTCTTGCTTATCCAGTGGGAGAAGGAAATACTAATTGCCTTAAAACAAAACAAAACTGGAGAGAAATGCAGTATCTGTCCTCTTCAGGACTGTATTGCTCTATGACTGCTGAAACAGCATTTGCCATTAAAAAAGCCTTGGACAACCCCTAAGCTTGCACACTCCCCAGTCTACTTCAATGTTCGATTAAGCTCAGCTTGTTGTGTTGTCTGAACCACAGCAAACTGATTAATCACAACTATTTTTGTGTCACGAGCCCCACAGTGCTGTTAGGATTGTGTTTGGATTCGCAGGCTCTGGTGTAGGAGGAGGAAGAAATGGGGGACACATAATAGCAGGAATGTGGGTTGGAGTAGGAGGATCTCCATTTTCCACCTTGACTCCTTTCAGCCACTTTGCTGGCCTCCCCTTCCCTGACCATCCTGCAAAGCAGAGGCCTTCAGTGGAGGCCATTGAGGGCTTTGAGCAGCTGGGGTCAGGAGATGAAACAAGAGGTGATAGTGACTGAACAGAAGCCCAAAAAGAGGGTGAAGTCTTGTTCCCTAGACCCAAACACCACTTTTTCAGGTGGGAAAAGTCCCTCCCACCCCAATGGGGCACATGTTTGCTATCCTGCTATTTCCAGAAGGTGATTGAGTCTCATGAGTGAACACACCATGACTCATCTTTAAAAGCTTGCTGGCTGGGGAGTGGAAACTTGTTGGGACATCTTTGTTGCTTCTGTCCAGTTCTGAAGTTCTTGCCCTGCTCTTGAACTTCAGAACTGTGATTCCTAAGCCCTGCATCTGCTGGTGACCATGCATCATTACCTTTCCCAAATAAAGATACCTTTCTTACTTAGAAGTAAGAGCCTCTGCTTTAGGAGTGGGAGCAAGACCAGGTTAATAGAACAGGCAAATCCATAGTTTCCACTGACTACAGATATGATTGGCCAGAGGTTAGGGTTCAGACAAGATGCTAAACTGCAGTTAACCTATAATGGAAGTGAGAGTTTCCTATCTCCATTCAGTTGCATCAGAGAAGGAGAGGGTGAAGTTCACAAACACAGGGGAAAAGGTCTAGGCTCATTCCTGTAAACTAACTATGGTTTAGTGTTATGTTCCAATTCAGTCATTGGCAGACAAACTCTGTAGAGCCAGAACCATCGGTATTTCAAGGGAAACACATACTGATTACAAAACACTGGGATGCCCTCCAGACTACAACTTCCACCAGCGCCAGCCAGCTTGGTCAACAGTCAGGGATGAGGGCACCATTTTGGCTCCCTTGCATTAGGCAGGAGGAGTAACAAAGCAGACTTGCTTATGCCACAGAGAAACCCAACCAAATGACAATGGGGTAGGGAGGGGCCAAGGAGTGAAAAGATAAAGAGCTCGTGCTTTTATATAAATGTGATCATTCTGCCTAGCCGGAATTACTGACTTGGGGGAAGAGAGGAATGATTCAATTAATACAAATAAATTACCTTTTTTACCAAGTTAAATAAAAGCTAATAAAAATGAAGCAGCAAAGCAAATGGCAGATTTATGCTAACGATGAGGAGTTTCAGTCCAAGATGGAAATCACGTTATATGATATTAAAACAGATCAAATTAAAATTTAACAAATGCACATTCAATGACAGATGCTAAATATTCTTCTCTTCCTGCTTTTTTTTTTTTTTTGCAGTCGATGTGGCACAAACTGACCCTCTAGAAACAAATGAAGGGAGAAATAAGAATACAATATGCATTGTCTGTGTGGGAGCAGCAGCTTAAAGCTCAGCAATTACGCACATACACTTGGAGGTGCCTGCACAAGAGCAAAGAAAGAAAAGAACGGGTGGCAATTATGATAACTGATGACAACATATAACAATAGAGACTACTGGGTTGTAGCTAACAAAGCCATCGCATTAGGCAAGGACTTTCACTTGGGCAATGGGATTTCCTGTCCCTCATCTCTCCACCTGCATGCCCATGCACATCCTTAAATCTGTTAAGGGGCTTCTGCAACTCCCAGAACAGATTTGGGGAGGAGCACAGAGGAGAAGAGAGGGGTGGGGAGTCCTTTGGCACAGGTGGAAGTCATGGTACTGACAGAATGACTTTGGGGATACAGTTGTACCTCGGGTTAAGAACTTAATTCGTTCCGGAGGTCCGTTCATAACCTGAAACTGTTCTTAACCTGAGGTACCACTTTAGCTAATGGGGCCTCCTGCTGCCGGAGCACGATTTCTGTTCTCATCCTGAAGCAAAGTTCTTAACCCGAGGTACCATTTCTGGGTTAGCAGAGTCTGTAACCTGAAGCGTCTGTAACCCGAGGTACCACTGTATAATTATTATTACTATTACTGCTACTACTACAGTGGTTCCTCGGGTTACAAACACTTCAGGTTACAGAATCCGCTAACCCGGAAGTAGTACCTCGGGTTAAGAACTTTACCTCAGGATGAGAACAGAAATCGCACACTGGCAGTGTGGCGGCAGCAGGACGCCCCATTAGCTAAAGTGGTACCTCAGGTTAAGAATGGCTTCAGGTTAAGAACGGACTTCTGGAAAGAATTAAGTTCATAACCAGAGGTACCACTGTACTAGGGGCTGCTGTACCAGCTTGCTATGCTCACCAACTCTGCCAACCCCCACCCCATTGCCACCTCCTATACCCACACCTGGTCAACCGCCTCCACAGCTCACTTCAACCCCATTCCCCGGCCCCTATCTCTCCCCTCACTGCTCAGACCTCTCCCCTCAGATCTCTCCCCTCACCCCCTTCCATCAGAGCTTGTTGAATGTTTAACCGGGGACCCTCTGAAGCATCCCCACCCTCCTTTAAATGCCACCCCAGTGATGTTTGACAGAGGATGGGAACACTTCTGAGAAACCATGCTCATCATCCTGTGCAAATAGCACACTGCCTAGGATACTGGTACTGTTGCTGCTTCCCATCAACTTCCAGGTAGCTGGGGGATCAAGCACTGAAATTGCTTAGCAACCACAACACAATCCTCTCCCTTCAATAGCCTGGAAAAAAATGGCTGCCCCAAGAAGCCAGGGCTGCTGTAAAAGGTGGTGCCAGGCAGCGTTGGGATATCTGGCTTTTTTAGGATGTGACTTCCTTGCTTTATGCCCCTGCTGACTGAGAAGCCAGAGACTGCCCAGAGAGATCCATAGGCAAATGGAAAGATTATTGCTGAGAAGGCTGGAACAGGATTCTCCAGGATCTTCGATGGATGTGCAAATCTGTCATTTTCAGTTTCTGTCAGTTTTTCATATTTTCCCTTCTTAAATTTGGCTCCACACATTTCCAGATTAGTCTGCAAGTTTATTTTAATTACCCCCCTCCAAAAAAAATCCTCATGAAAATTCATCAGCATTTAGGGGTGAATTTCTCATAATATGCACATTTTTGTTGAACAAAGCCCTTTAATATAATTCATTTTGCATCTCATTTTCTCTGATATACAAAATTCCATGCACACTTTAGACATATTTTTTGCATGCATTTCTTGGTGGAGAAGGGGAAAGCAAAATTAGAGGAAGTGTGAAATTCAAAGGATGGCCTAGTTTTGGTTCCTGTCTTGTTTGTGGAGAGTGTTGATTAATTCGCCTTCAAACACAAACTGAGTTGGAATTCTCCCCCATCTCAAGGTGCCTCTAGTAACTGACCAACCAACAGCAGCTAGTCTGTCCAAAGTTCCTGTGCATGTGGAGACTGAAGGTGGTTAACAGACCCTTGTCTGAACCAGTTTAAGAACATGCTTGTGATTTTAAATGAAGTGGCTTATTGGCTGCATGCTAAGAAGAAATTCAACATTTCCTCTGATGTAAGAGACCTTTTTTTTTTTTTAGTATAAAGTCACCAAACCACAGAAAACAAAAATGCAAGTTCACAAAAGGCCACCTCAGGAGGTGAGAACGAAAGAAAAGGGTAGGAAAAAACCACACAGAGAACAGTTACATGTTTAACAAACTACAGCAGATGTTGTAATTTTAGCTGCTTGGGGTGGAAAGCATTTGACAGCAAACATTGTTATTTCCTTACAAGCAAGCAAGTAAATAAATGCATACACAAGGCCATTTGGAAAACTTTAAGGAGGGATTAAAAGAAAAGACAAGAAAGCTACACAGGCAAAGAAGCAGGGATGCTAATCATGAGTGGGACTCAGCGTTGGAAAAAATAAATGAAACACAATTCAGCAGCAGTGTGGGGATCAATCCAGAAGTGCAGGGTACCTTCCATACAGCTCTGCTCCCTCACAGCCATGCTGCCTTCTAAGATTATGCAACCTTCTAAGATTATATAATGATCTTATAATTATACAATAATAATCTTTAGGGATGCATTGAAATGATCAGCACAGTTCTCCATGTGTTGCCTTTAAGTTAACAAGCCAAATCACACCTGAATGGGCAAACACCTGTAGCATGAGTTTGTCTTTAGGACCTCACAAGTATGGCTATGTGAAAGACACATGATCACCAGGGAGCTGGATGATCCATTTTGACATGGTCACGTGCACCTGCACTGTTAAACCTATGCATTAGCTCACATGTAGACTTCACCACTGCTGAGGTCCATGCTACTGCATGGAAGTCCAGGGACCTGGTAGTACTATGGCTGACGCTGCACACAACAACAACAACAACTTTATTATTTATGCCCCAGTCATCTGACTGAGTTGCCCCAGTCATGTGGGGATCCATTCCTGTAATTGACAAGTGAATGAGGTTTATCTGGTTAAATAATGGGGAAGGCGCTTCAAAATAATATTTTATAAAGGAAAAGAACCTAGGGCAATCATGTCCACAAAAGCAAAAAAGTTGTTTGGTGTGGGAATTCTAATATTTTATCATAATTAAGGCCAGAGGAAAGACTGCTTGAGCTTTCTCATGCCTAACAGTGATTTTCACTTGTTTTGCTTGTTGTGAAGGGCCTATTCACAGAAAGTTGGCACATATTAAAATATGGGTTGCATCGCCTTCTCTGACGTTGTCAGGCCACAGTGACATTCCCCCAAATGCAGTATTTCTGGCAAAGTTGCCGGACTGCACAGCAACCATTCTATCATTGTGATTTATCTCCCAGGAAACCAGTTCACCAGGGACAGTGTTAACTTAATCGATTTCCATCCAGAGTCTAATGTGTCCAACTAGTGATTGGCACTGATGTAGCATAGGAGCTAACGATGTGAGTCAAAAAACCTTTGGTTCAGATCTGCTCTTCTTGCATCCTCACAGGGCACTAACTGGGGTCACACCCTAGTTTCCAGACTGCCTGATAGTGAAGGAATTGTCTGATAATTCCCTTATACCAAGGCTATCTTCCCCCGCAAAAAACTTGCCTCCATCATGAGCTGCTCAGCCCTACTCTTTTGCCTCAGCGGTCCTTACTGAGAACTGTTGCCTAGCAACTACCAACAAACCTGGAAAGCGCAGGGGAACAGGCCGCAATAGCTAAAAGGAGAAGCAGTAGTGCCAGGACCTTCCACTGCTGAGGCAAACTCTCCAAACGTTGTTGATGTCCAACCCCTGCCATCATCCCTACTTGATATCCATGCTAGCTGTGGATGGTGGAAGTTATAGTCCCACAATATCTGGATGCAGAATGTTGCTTTTCCTTTCTCTGCTTTGTGTGTGTGCAGCTTGGAAGATGCTTAGCAATGCTAACTCTTATGGCGGTCCCTCTTTGCAACTTTCACAAATGTAATGAAGTGATGAGGGAATTTACTAGGGATCTAGTCTGTCTCCTTAAACAGGGGGTGGGGAACCTCAGGCCCAGGAACTGAATATGGCCCTCCAGAGCTCTCTTCCTGGCCCTCAAGACCCCCCAACTACATATCTTCTTTGCAGGCCACACCCCTCACTGGTCCTAGATCACACATATCCTTGCCTGCTTTTGTCTGTTTGGAACGGGTCCTCGAATGGTTCTTGCTTGCCTGGAGGAAAGTTAGATAGGGATATGTGTGGCCTACTGCACTTAACTGCTGCTTTGCAGGGCATCTTTGGAAGAAGATAAGGCTAAGGAGTAATCCCTATGCAAATATGGAGTGGAGTCCCTAAGACAGTTGGGTGGCACCTTAGATGCTTCCTTCCAGCAACTTCTGCAGCCAAACTAGTGCCAAACGTATGCTCTGCTTTCCTTAGGAGTACATCAGCGAGGCCAAGAGGAGGGTACTGTTCCTTGGGCAGAACCAGGGTCTCCATACACACTGCCCAGGTTTGCACTTCAGTGCTGCTAATGCAGTAAAAACAATGTCATGAGTGACCTGTCTCTGCAGCCACATGGTCAGCAAGAGAGTGCAACAGACATCATGATATGCTCCACACAAGAAATCCACAAAGCTTAAGCAAATGAGTCAGCTGCAGAGATGGGGGAACCTGACAGTTTGATGAGTTGCATTTCTAAAAACTGTTGGGAAAAAAATTGAAATTTATTGTTACGGTCAGAGATCAGCTTGTGAAACACAAATGGAACTACAATCCCAAAAGCAAAACAAACATTTAAAACAATATACAACAATGGATTTTAAGTTTAAAAATGCGGTAGGCATATAAACACATAAAAACGTTAAGATAGACTACCATAAAGAAATGACCTAGAGTCGCCTGTGGAACTGGGTTTGGGAATTTTCTTAACAAACTAGTGTGTGTGTGTGTGTGTGTGTGTGTGTGTACTTATTTTTGGAATGGATTGTGGGGGTTTTTGCTCCTTAAATGGGGCAGAACTCAAGAGTATGTAACACTCAAACTGTGACTCAACTGTTAATTTTTTTGTTTCACTTAATTCAATTTTCAGTTTACTTCATATATCCTGCCCTTCTTCCAAATGATGGTGAGGACAGCATGCAAGAGTGTCTTCCTTTATTGTTCTCCCAACAACCCCATAAGGAAGGTTAAACTGAGAGATGGTGAGCAACCTAAGACCATCCACCGAGTTTCCTGACTGACCAAATATATGAACCAAGGACTCCCTGGCCAACGTCTGATATCTGTTGCCCTTCAAGTGTCGCTGGACTACAACTCCCATAATCCCTGACCAATGGACATGGTGGCTGGGGATGATGGGAGCTGATGTCCAATGACACCTATAGTGCCATTGGCTCCACATCCCTGCTCTTCACCGCTTTGTCTTTTCCCATTAGGATTAGAGTCCTTCTGAGACGCAGTTCAAGTAAACCTGGATTTCCGATTCCTTGTCTCCCCCCCCCCCACTTGTGTTAGGTTAATGAATGTGGATTTTGCCTGGAAAGCAAACAGAATCAATTTCAGAATCACACACACAGATTCCCCTATTAGCAGTAGCAATGGCAGAATCCATAACTGCGGGACATTAATACTACCGTAAATTGGAAAGTATCTATTTCCACGTATCTTATGTAGATCGTATAAAATAAGTATGTGCAATGTGTCCATGCTGCTGATAAGTAGCCTGCAGCAAAGTAGAAAACGTTCATTTCATCTCAATTCCAAAGCTGTGAGACTTGACTTTGGGGATTCGGAAGTCGGCAGTAAACCAAATCACACCATTCGCAAGATTTGGCTTCCCCTTTGCTTTTTTTCCTGTCCTCCCCAAAAGTTTGATGAGACTGAGCTCCCTGCAATAGAGGCTGATTGAAGAAGCTGTCAGCTGAGGCGAAGACTGTTCCCATGATGAATTAGTCTGCAGGCATTTCGAGACCAAACATTTTTATAAGATCTCTTCTACACAGCAATAGCTTTTAAATAATTCCATTCTGACATGTCCCAACCATCACTAGATAAACCACCCGTATCCAAACTACGAATATCTGTCAGCGCAGCATTCCTAACACTTGCTGTTCACTCCAAGGCACACCAGCGCACCTCCGCTTCGCTGAATTCTCCTCCAGAAACTAGTGCTTGCTTTTTTTCTTTGGGGGAGCTCAGCCTTTGACATCAAATGCACGCTGAGGCCCTAAGCGGTATCAAGTTTCCGAGGCCCCATTGCATTAACTCCCCTCCCTCAAAATGAAAATAGAAATAATGAACTTTTATAATTCTGTGTGTGGGCATGGTTAAGGACGCAGCTAAAAAAACTAGCCATCCAAGTAAAGCATATATCTTGCAATAACTCTTGAAATGTTAATAAACCAGTATCATTTGAAACTTCCAAAGTATGTTCTACGAAAAGACTAAAATGGCAACAACAACAACAAACAAGCAATGTGCTGCAGAAAGAAAAATGCTTGGGCCTATCAGTCCCGAGTTCAAATTCCATCTAAGTTTTGGAATTCCTCACCTGTTGACATTAGGCAGGCACCTTTTGTATATAGTTTTAGATCCCTGTGGGAAACTTTGTTGTTGTTTTGGCAAGCCTACCCAGACATATAGTTCAATTAGCAATATTTAATTTGAAAGTTTTGTTGATTTTATCTGTGTTTTAATGGTTGATAGAGAGAAGAAGGGGAAGGATTTTAGCTGTGTTTTATCTATAGCTTTATTTTAATACCACTTGAAGAGCTTTTGGATCAAGTGCTTTATAAATCTAAAAACAATACCATCTCATTTGTGTTCCATTATTTTTCTCTCGGCCTCCGCATGCCGTATGTATGTATGTTTGTATATCTTGCACACCAGGACTAAGACTAGCCCACAACCCCAATATCTCTGTGGAGATCATTTGTTTCTGTATGGAGGAGCCTTTAATTATGTGACATTGACAGCAGTACAGCTGAGAACACAGGTTTGCTGCCTCCCAGGGTCAGCATTTGGGGTGGATTCAATTTTTGCTTGCATTTCAGAGAAACCATTTTGTTTGAAGTTCCCAAACCAATATGTAAACCAAAACACAATCTTTTGAAATTCACACTTCTCCAAATTTTGTGAGGTGTGCAAAAATGCATACTGAAATGTGCTGAATGTCAAGAGTTCAAACCAGGTCAGAAACACGCACACACACACACACACACACAGGAGACAGTGCAAAATATCACACTGTATGGGAACCAGAAGCACGTATTCTTGGACTTCACTGTGAATAAGATGCATGCCTGGTCATCAGAACCTCCTCCCAGTCCAACAAATTGTGTAATTGTGCTAACAAACAAACTAATCTATTCTCTCAACAGAGATACAAAGGCTTTGCCAAATTAAACTTTCATGAAAACTAATGTGCTCTGAACATCTGCTACCACAGCTCATTGAAAGCAGCCTTTCTTTAGTTTGTTGTGGGGTGCATTAGAGCATAATTCAGTGTCCCTGTCTGAATAAATATAATAAATAGGGCTAATAGGACTTAGCCTTCTCATATTTGGGATTTACAAATTATGTGGTGTTGGGGCCAGTTCAACTCCAATTAAGTAACCTTTAAAAAACAGAAAATTCAAACAATAAGACCTATTCCCCCGTGATTCAAATAGAATGTAAAAAAATATAAATCTGTTTTAAGGGTTATTACTACGTATAGTATAGGGATACAATGATACAGGGAATGTTATCCTGGATCTGTAATGAACCACCTTCCGCACTTGGTGCTAATTTCCATGGGGTTTCACAAAAAACAACATTTGACACTTTATTCTTGTATTTCTCCTCTCGAACTCAAAACGTCCTGGAGCTATGTGGTGGTTTAAATGAAAGAGTTATTAGTGGAAGGAATTCCATTTATACAATGGAACTTCACCTCCTTCTTCTCAATCCATACTCTTCCCAACAGTGTTCGAAATCTGCCAGGTGGAAGGCGCTTTTGCACATGGCTATTGGGCAATTGCGACCAGGTGAAGATGCCCGGGCTCCTGACATCTCCACCACCTGGAGGTACATGCCTGGGGATCCTTGGATCTTGACTACTTTCACACACCAGCAACACATCCTGTAGAATTCTGTCCGTGGTATTTTATCTGCACAATCAGAATGAATTTCGGGAACAATATTTCAAGCCTTCTGGCCCCAAAATGGCAACTAGACATTCCGTTTTGGCGACTGTAACCCTGGTTTAAGGAGCCATTTTGGTGCATAGAGTTTCTAACACTGTTCTCAAATCAGCTTTGGAGGGCTGCGGGGAACAGTAGAACAGATTTAGGAGGTATGTGCGAAGAATGCAGGGAAAGAAAAGGGAGGGGTTTTTCTGCTGCACAGTCAAAAGTCCTTCAAATTTGCTGGATACCACCCATGCATTTAAGAATACAGAATGGTCAGCAACTTAACTTAATGTAAGAATTGATGCTTTTGAAATATGGTACTGGAGGAGACTCTTGAGAGTCCCATGGACTGCAAGAAGATCAAACTGATCAATTCTTAAGGAAATCAGCCCTGAGTGCTCACTGGAAGGACAGATCCTGAAGCTGAGGCCACCTCATGAGAAGAAAAGACTCCCTGGAAAAGACCCTGATGTTGGGAAAGATGGAGGGCACAAGGAGAAGTGGACAACAGAGGACAAAATGGTTGGACAGTGTTCTCCAAGCTACAAACATGAGTTTGACAAAGCTGCGGGAGGCAGTGGAAGACAGGTGTGCCTGGTGTGCTCTGGTCCATGGGGTCACGAAGAGTCGGACATGACTAAACGACTAAACAACAACAAAAAAGTAGCTCACATGTTGTGAAATGCAATTTGTTCACCACTTTTAGGTATTTGGGATATGACAAAATTCCATTTTAGGACTTCCGGGGTGGTGCCATCGGCAATGGCGGACTCCCTCTGATCTGGAGGGACTAGCTCCGCGCGAAATGGGTCTTTTCCGCTACGGCGAAGTGGGGACCCTTTCAGAAATCACAGGCGGATGAAGCCTGTGACCATGGGACACGGCGGGCACCCTTAGCGCCCCCCCAACCTGCAAAGGAACCCACTAATGGGCTCCGAAGCGAAGAGGGGGAAGTGGCGCGGTGCTGAGAGTCAACTGCTTTTTCCGTGGAGCGAAGCCGCATAGCCGTTGCCGGAGAGCGCTGCCTTTTTCCTGGGACAATTTGACTTCTAAAATAATCACCCGTGAGTACTTAAATTTCAGACAATTGGACTTTAAATAAGGACTTGCGAGCAGAAAGGAATTGGACTTAAAAATTTACTTCAATTTGGCACTGAAACGGGAAGGACTAAACAGGAAGTCAGCCTTCCGTTTCTTTGTAGACAGAATAAAGCAAAGACAAGGTAAACTAGAGCTCAGAAAATCGCTTCTAAAAGATTAACTTTCATCATTTAAAATTGTTGAACCCCCCTTCGGAAGCAGGAGAAGAAGGGGGATCTTTTTCGGACTGTTTAAACCTGCAGAAGTGAGTTTAAAGTAAAGTAACTTTCCACCGTCCTGATCCTGGAGCGGGATGTCAGGACTGACGTTTGAAGCTCATTGACCAGAGACAAACGTTTTTGACAGATAGCTAAAAGAAGAGAAACATAGTGATTCCACTGTTCCCTTTCGCATTTTAAAGGAACAAATATTGACAAAATATCTGAAAAAGGAAACTTTGTTGTTAGATTTGTCCTTAAAAGAAAGAACAAATAGAAGTTTTCCCCCTAGAGGGAGACTGTGAAACTGTAACCAATTCCAGGGAGCTTGCAGCTGTTACAGATTACGATCGTGGGAAATAGACTTTTGACCTTGTAGGACAATGTATTCAGAAGCTCTGTTGTGTGCTCTCTGTAAAACAAATGCCCTACTGGAACAGTTAAATGAGAAGACGGATTTGATGACTAATGCGGTCAGAATTTTTGAACAGGCAGTGGGAAACTATATGGAGCCCACCCAGGAACTAAAACAGGAGTGTGCCCTGACAGAACAGATGAGAGAAGAGGACATTGCTGAATCTTGGGCGCCAGAGATGGAGGGAGCTGTGGCCCTGCAGGAACATGAGCTTTTGGATTTGACAAATGAACTTGGAAAAAGCCAGATTTGGAAAGATAAAGTTTGGACTGGTTTGGAAATGGGGGGTTGGATAGACCCCCCCTATGCAGGGATGTTTGGACTTTCCAAGTCTGGCAATGGGCCGTGAGATGTTTGGGGCTGTGGGGGCTCTTAATTTTGGAGGGATTCTGAAACATGTTTTTAAATACCACATGGAGTTTAGTCTGGACTATGGAAAAGGGGCTGATTTGTTGAAAAGGGTCAAAAACACTACCAAGCTGGAGTTCCCACGAGTGAAAGGAGAATATGAAGAAGAGCCGCGGAAGGGACATGGAAGAGACTTAAGGGCCTCGGATATAAGGTTACCAGGTTAATGCGCTAGATCAATGGGATAAAAAGGACTGACAAAACCCGGGACCAGGAGGAAGGGACGCTGGATGAAGATTGGATTGTTTTTATTTCTTTTTTTATTATTATTAGGATTGTTTTATAAAATTGATGAATATTAAAAAAATGTTGGAACGAAATTACTTGGCTCTAGTGAAAATGTTTAAAGAATTAGGTAAGAATATTATGGTTATGAGAAGTTGGTAAAAATAAGATTTAAGTTTTAAGGTTTTCTATAAGATAAGATGAAAATAGATTAAGGTAATGTAATGACAGAATATTATGAAATATGGAAAGGATTTGCTGCGATAATTAATAACCAGGATACAAAAAAAGAGAGGAGGAGGAGGTCAAAGAAAGAAGGTAATGAAAGTTGAGGATTCGAGAATGATGGTTTTGTTTTTGTCTGTTTGTGGTGTATTATTTTTTTTTTGAATTTGTATTGTTTGATGTGCTTTGTTTTTTCTTTGTTTTCTCTTTTTCTTTTTCTGCGTGTTCTTTTTTGTAATTCTAAAAATTTTTCAATAAATATCATTTTTTTAAAAAAACAAAATTCCATTTTACTGAAATCAACAAAGCAAACAAAGGAATGAATACACTGCAGAAATTAACACAGTCAATTACTTTACTGTGGAAGAAAACATGGAATATGGAAGTGTGGAGAGGAAAAGGTTACATATTTTACTATTTGTTTTAAGCACTCCTGCACATTCAGGATAATGTTAAGCAACAAATAAGTGCATTTTCATAAATGCTTTGCTCACTTCCAATTAATCTTTCCAAACTTTAGCAAAACCCACATTAAACGTATGATTAATGGCCTGCTGTAAGTGCTTAGTGGCTCCCGCGGTAGAACATTTCTGAGGTCTAAAGCAAACTCTGACAAAATCCGCATGCGGAATGACAACCTGAATTGAATTTTGCTGAAGTCATCCTGACTCTTGAACTCCAGGAGTTAAGTCCCTCCGCCTCTTTCTCATATTTCCATGGTATTGAAATGGAAATACATTTCAGAAGGATAGCCCAAAGCATAGAGAGAATATAGCACTTGGGTAATTGTGGCCAAGTAACAGAACAGACACCATTACAACTCAACTATCGCCGCCCTCGCTACTTACATTACATTGCCAAGTAACCACTGCAATTTCTCCTGCTTTAAATTAGGTCCGACCCCAAAGCTACAATCACCGAAGAAAAAGAAAATTGCCGAATTCCAAATGGAGAAGACGCCTTCCATCTCCCGCATCTAACTCTGATATACTCCCGCTATGTTCCCATATGCATGAAGTAGTTTTAATTGAGAATTCACGATGGAACTCTGGCGCTGTTTAATTAAGGGGGGGATAGGAGGCCTTCGGATCCCATCGAGAGTTTGCCCTGCCCCGCCAAAGATCTAGGCAGCTTGCCGTCCAACATGAAAACTGAAATGAAGACAAGGAAAATGGGACCTGCAATGTTTAGCTGAATAATCAATCAACCGGATGCTCAGAATTGGGGAGCCAACTGTCCTAACATGATGCCTTGCTGTCACCGGTGTGTGAAACATTTGAAAACAAAGCATGCATTTTTAAAGAATATTTGCTATCCCTCATCATCACATTGATGAAAAGAGATAAAAGTGGTTTAATTAGTTGCTTGCACAATTAATCAACATTAATTGGGTGGCAGCTCTACTTAAAAAAATCACACAATGGCTGAAGAAGAACTCTATACTGTTTCTTGCTGAGAAAAGGCTATTGTTCTGTCATTACTGGGCAGGTTCTAAGGATCTGTGAGATAGATCCCAGGATGGTATAATTACCATTAAGTCAGTTCAGATTTGCTTTTTTAAATATTTGATGTATTGCATATTAGAATACACACCAGGAGAATGTCCCACCATATTTATAGTTTTTGTATTGTGGTTATTTTGCCATTGCTTTGACCTACCTGCACAATATAAAATCATGCAGGGCATTGTTTACCCTGGCAGCACACCTCTTTCCCTTGCACACACAGAGAAGACAATAATATTAATAATCAGTGTTCCTTAATTCCCACATGCTTTACTGAATAGAGCTTACAAAATCATTTTAATACTGAAAAAGTGGTAAGCAATGCTAGCTTTTGAGGAAAGTACCACAATCCTGGAACCATTATGAAGAAGGCCTTCTTCCTTGCCACAGATAACATTAATTCCAGGAAGCATACAGCTAGAATTTTAGAATTACAGTGTTATAAAACTGGGAGGTCCATTGGAGGTCATCTATTCCAACTGCCTTCTCAATGCAAGTTTTGCAATCTGGATGGAACTACAGATTCTAAAGCAGATGGCTATCAAACCTCCACTTAATTACCTCCAGGCTCTAGCAAAGGGGGTACTTGATGATGAACTTAGCAGGTTGGATGGTCTATCCACATACAGAATAATAAGCTTATGATAAATGGAAGACTTCAAAAGGTCAGAGCCTGTGCGCATGCACGGACACACACATGCGCGCGCACACACACATAGTGCGACAAGTGACTAATAATAATAATAATCCATGTGCACCATCCACATAAAGGAAAACTTAGTTCTGCTCCTAGGATACCCAAATTATGTGGTAAGAATACATTACACAAAATCATACTCTGTTGTTGTTGTTGTTGTTACAACTCCAGCAGTGTTTTCCATTGTACAAATATACTTTGCAATTCTTCATGCATCTAACTTGCGGCATGGCTGCATGGAGACTTGTTTTGCACCATCTGCACCGCAGATCTAGCTTTTAAGCAATGCAGATTCATTTAAGTTTTGTGGTATGTGAGCAATGACATGGACATGGAAGAATGGAAGGATTGGGGAGGTATGGAAATCTGTATAACAAGGACCTGCTGGAGGGCAGGTTTGCCTTCCATGTGGTCGGGGGAGATAAAGGTATTCCAGGTGATGCATCCTCTTAGTCAGAAGATGGTGATGGCATGGTCCCAAATAAGGAACTAGTCAACCTCATTTGATTAGATTCCTCTGCCACACAACTCTGGGACCTCCTCATCTCATGACATGACACATAAGAGTCATTTGTTTGTGCATTTGTGCAGCACTCATGCATTCAAAATGAACCTAGTATGCATATAGAACACATTCCTTAATCTATTATCACACCTTTCTCTCCCACTTCCCCCTCTCCTAGTCCCTTAATCTGGGAGCAGGTGGTGCTGTGGACTAAACAACTGAGCCTCTTGGGCTTGCCGATTGGAAAGTCAGCGGTTCAAATCCCTGTGACGGGGTGAGCTCCCATTGCTTTGTCCTAGCTCCTGCCAACCTAGCAGTTTGAAAGCACGCCAGTGCAAGTAGATAAATAAGTACCACTCCGACAGGAAGGTAAATGGCATTTCCATGTGCTCTGGTTTCCGTCATGGTGTTCTGTTGTGCCAGAAGCGGTTTAGTCATGCTGGCCACATGACCTGTAAAGCTGTCTGTGGACGAACACCGGCTTCCTCGGCCTGAGAGTGAGATGAGCGCTGCAACCCCATAGTCGCCTTTGACTGGGTTAAGTGTCCAGGGGTCCTTTACCTTTTACCTTAGTCCCTTAATTATGCTCTACGGCTAACTTTGTTCAGTCTAACACACTCTTTCCTATAGTGAAATAACCCCCTCCATCTAGCCGAATTGGTCAAAAAACATACATTTTAAAATTTTATTTAATTTTGTGTTTTTTAAAAAATACTTTCTTGGCACTAGCTATGCCCAGGTAAAAATAAAAGCCACTCTCCTTCCCAAGCAAAAACACTGATGTGATAAAATAAAATATAAATGTGTTACCTGGAAAATGGTTATTACAATCAAGGCAGTTTTGCTGTGCCCTGTAATCTCCCAGTGAGGTATGTTGCTCCAGTTTTTATACAAAAAAGCACACACCTTGTGTTTTGCTTTCCTTTTCTGTTAATATGCACACATATACATTTTGCATATGCCCATGGAGAGGGTTTGGGAAGAACTCATAAAACCACCTGTTCAGCACACCCTGCAGGTGATATTTACAAAACCTTAAGCATATTGTCAGCAACTGATTGAGGGCTGCCGCAGTTGCCATTCCTCCAAACACATCATGATGTATGAAAACAAGTGCTGTATTTAAGTCGTTGGGAGTATTTATCTTCCCTGAGCAAAACAGTCAGCGTGTTCCCAAGAAACCTTAACTTTCTTTGACAAAGCTCCTATCACAAGTGCAAGAAAAAATACCAATTCTTTACAATAATCCCCCGTAACGCAAGCACAGAAACCACTGGCATTGCAATGCCTCTAATCACACAGATGACAGACTAGTTAACAGCCTCCATCACTGCGGAATATCTCATCATATTCTCAAGGAACAGGAGCCTGACAATGGATGGGAACCTACACTGTTGCCAGAGGTATGATCGGAATCAGTAGCACACAGAATCTGCGATAAGCCGAGATAGAAAAGAGTGAGCTTCCTTTGTTTTCGATAATATTCAGCCATTTCGCTTTAAGCAGGGTTGCCGGTCCCCCTCCCGCACCTTCCAAGATTTGTTTGGGTGTGTTCCCCATGCAGAAGAGCAGCATGTCTGTATCAGGCAGGATGCTTGGCTTGGGCTGAGGTTATCATCATGCCCTTTAATGGAAAACTGGTGGGAGGACAGAATGGAGTATTCTGGAGTAGGGCATGGTTGGCACAATGAACACGAGCACGGCTTCTAGGGTGGGCACGATGCCATGTTTTGTTCCAGGTCCCATTTGTTTCCCCGATTTTATAGTTGAGTTGCATATCTAGTCATCTGGACGTGGACTAGGGCTACTCAAAGTTAAGGCAATGGATTCTACCACACTGTTCATTCCACAGGAGCAAACAACAAAACTGCAAAGCAATACATTTTTTTTAATGAAACAAATAACAAATATATATATATATATTTTAAATGTTAGGAACATCTGCAAAAAGTTGAAAACAGACACATATCCTCAAAGCTAACAATTTCTAGATTAAAAAGGTAAAGGGACCCCTGACCATTAGGTCCAGTTGCAGCCAACTCTGGGGTTGCGGCGCTCATCTCACTTTATCGCCCAAGGGAGCCGGTGTACAGTTTCCGGGTCATGTGGCCAGCATGACTAAGCCGCTTCTGGCGAACCAGAGCAGTGCACAGAAACGCCGTTTACCTTCCCGCCGGAGCGGTACCTATTTATCTACTTGCACTTTGACGTGCTTTCGAACTGCTAGGTGGGCAGGACTAGGGACCGAGCAACGGGAGCTCACCCTGTCGCAGGGATTCGAACCGCCGACCTTCTGATCAGCAAGCCCTAGGCTCTGTGGTTTAACCCACAGCGCCACCCGCGTCCCAATTTCTAGATCACTGGGAACAATACATTTCAGCCAACAAATGCCAGGGTACAGTAACGGCAAACACAAACACACACCCACACACACCCATTCTGCTCTTACTGCTGAGCCTTCACCTAATTGCAGTAACTTCCTCTTGACTTGCCGCTCTCCCCCCCCGCTTGGTAAGTGGTAGTGACATGCACCATTAGGAAGATAGGGGAACAAAACAGCTCCACCCGCTCAGTCCTGCTGGCTGCCACTTCCTGGGTGAACAGGGATTTACATTCAGCCTAACTGTTAATAATGAGGAAGATGGTTGGCTCTCATCAAGGAGAGCACTCCATAACCAGGGAACCACTACCGAAAAGGCCCTGCCACATGTCAGTGCTAGCAAGGCACCACTACTGAAAAGGCCCTGTCATGCTAGAAGCTGTTATTTTAGGAACTTGGTTCCCAAACAATTTGGGGCTTTGTATGCTCATGCTAACACCTTGAATTGAGCCTGGTAGCTCACTGGCAACCAGTGCAGTGCTTTCAGGACTGATGACACAAGCTGCCCCACTCACCACCCTAGACGCTGCGTTCTTCACTAACTGCAGTTTCTGGTCCGTCTTCAAAGGTAAGCCCACATAGAGTGCATTGCAATAGCCCATGCAGAAGGCCACTAGAGTATGGACAACTGAGGCCAGGCTATCCCAGC
This sequence comes from Podarcis pityusensis, assembly GCF_964106645.2. Classification (NCBI taxonomy): domain Eukaryota; kingdom Metazoa; phylum Chordata; class Lepidosauria; order Squamata; family Lacertidae; genus Podarcis; species Podarcis pityusensis. Next base: position 11,203,839 of record NC_138030.1, read on the forward strand.
CTGGAATAGTCTAGGAAAAGTTGCAAGGATGCAGTGTACATAAGCCAGGAGGACTGGGCCTCACATTTCTCACCTCTGTACTAAATAAATCAACCAGTAAACATCATTTCAAATCAGAAGCAGCCAGTGCACAGTGGATTCAAAGCGCATTATACATGGAGTCCAGCTGAAGCCACTGTTTCAGGGACAGCATGGGTATTAGGCTGGGTGAGGCAGGCTGCCTCAGGCAGCAGATTTGGAAGCATCATTAAAGGGCAGCAAACAATCAGTTATTCATTGTAATATTTTTACCACCAACAGAGGGGCACCGTTTGGATTTTCTGCAGCAGGCACCATAGTGTCCTGGTTCGCCTCAGAGGCGTTTGATTGATACACCTTGCAGCCAGTTTGCAGTGCAAGAGAAGGAAGAGGGAGATAGATCATAATTCTGCCCCACCCCCTACTTGAAAAGCCAAGCTGGCCGCCACACGGAATAATCAGAAAACCCTGCTGTGAGGACACTGAGCTGAAGCTGCTGCTGCTGCGCATTTGTGGCCAGTTTTGCAGCAGGAGAATTAGGCCATTGGCAAGAGCACCGAAAGGCACGGTGGCATCGGAAGAGAGGCCAGGTGGTTTGTTGTGGAATTTAGATTTGGTAGCCAATAGAATTTTTCAGGGGTGAGGAAACTGTCCCCTGTGAATGTTGCTGAACTCCAACTCCCATCCTCCCTGAACCCTGACCAAGATGGTTGGGACTGATGGGATATGGGAGTCCAGAAACATTTCGCGGGCTGCAGGTTTCACATCCCTGGCCAATTTCATCATGTTCAGGGAGGAGAATAAACTAGCAGAAGATGCAGAGGCTGAGGTACATGTGAGAATAAAATGAAGTACGAAATCAATATAATTTCAGTTTAAAATATGCACTAATATTTTGTGAAATGAATCTCTCTTCTTCCCAGAACGGATTTTTCTCCTTCTTAATTTGCCTGCCCCCTGTGCCCTTAGCAGTAACTTAAAACACACGTACAAAGCACGGCTTATACTGGCATCGGGATAAGTGAAGGGGAAACATTTCACTTGCTAGCTTCCCTCGTTCCAGCTTACAGATAAAGGCACAGAAGCAGAGCCAGTTTCGTTTCGTATCCAAACGCAGAAACTCCGCCGCTTCCCCTCTTATCTCTCTACCTCCTGAAATGGCTCAAGGGATGGAGAGGCAAGAAGAGATTTGCAGCAGTGGGAGGATAAACAAAGGGGCCTTCTCCTTCCAAAGTCTGGCCTGATGGCACATCAGGCCACCACCCTGCTGAAGCTAAGCCGGTCTGGGCCTGGTCAGTGCCTGGATGGGAGACCCTCTGGGAACTGCCTTGAGTTCCATGATGAATGTAAGGAAAAGAAACATAAAATGCATTTTCCACCCTCTCTGACTCCCACAGGACACTAGTGTAAGGAGGAAAAGGTAAGGCTGGCAGAAATGACAATGATGAAGAAAGAGAAAAGGCTGCCTGACTGCATAGAGGGAGATCTTGGTGACCTCCTTCACTGTGACATCCCACAGGGCAGGAGCACATGCAGTGGTACAGTGGTACCTCGGGTTAAGTACTTAATTCATTCTGGAGGTTTGTTCTTAACCTGAAACTGTTCTTAACCTGAAGCACCACTTTAGCTAATGGGGCCTCCCGCTGCTGCCGTGCCGCTGCTGCACGATTTCTGTTCTCATCCTGAGGTAAAGTTCTTAACCCGAGGTAATATTTCTGGATTAGCAGAGTCTGTAACCTGAAGCGTATGTAACCTGAAGCGTATGTAACCCGAGGTACCACTGTACCTCGGTTTAAGAACAGCCTTGTTTATGAACTATTCAGTTTACGAATCCGAAAAACCAGAAATAGTGTCCCGGTTTGTGAACTCGGTCTAAGAACGGAATCGGAAGGGTGGAAGGGCACTGGCGGCAGGAGGCCTCAATAGGGAAAGCACACCTTGGTTTAAGAACTGTTTCGGCTTAAGCACGGACTTCCAGAAAGGATTAAGTTTGTAAACCGAGGTACCACTGTGCTGGAGACAATGGCATTTGATTGGTCTCTGCAGGACTGGGGGATTTGGGGCTACCATGAAAGTTTGTCCTCTCCTTTGACCACCAAGTCCAGAGTAAGCCAGTACTGAATCTGCAGGAACCCTGATGCCCCTCTGTACCCAATGACTCCTGCATCCAATGAACCTCTCGAAATGTATACATTCACAGGGGAGAAGGAAGAATGGCCATTTCAAAATGTCCGTGTTGCGTTTCCCATCCGTTTATGGACTTTACATGATTTATAGACATGTTGGTGGCGAAAAATGCCTATTTCCTAACTTTCCTTGCTAGGTATTGCCTCCCTGGCAGAGAAACCTCTTCTCGCCCCACTACCCACCCTGATGGGAAGCTTTTAACGGGTGGCGTGTTAAATCAAATCGCTCCAGTGTGGTTTTTCATCAGTTAATGGCTGCTGTGAAATGGCATGAAAGACGGTGTACCCTAAGGGGGTGGATGGCAGGGATTAACGGGGAAGTCCAGAAGTGGGGAGATGGACATCTTCTAAGGTTCTCTTTATTAAGCAAAATATTAAAATACATGGCAATGATTCTGAGCAACACAATCAAAAAGGAAACACATATGTCTACTCTTACATTAGGAAAGCTGTGAGCTGCTGCTGCCTTTGTTGTTTCATCTCCCCCCCTCCCCCCCATTAAATCAGACACTTCTTCTAAATCAAGCCCTGGGGGAGTACGAGACAAAAGTGATGAGAAGGCAGTGTGTGAATACAAAAGTGGAGCATGTGTTTTATAACTAACTCTGCTCAGAGATCAAGGGAAATGTCATTGTTTATAGCCATCAGAAAAGAATCAATGTAATTATATTTGTAGTATCAATTCAGGTCATTATTCTAATACATACACCGCAAAGCCACATGAGCAGTTTGCAGCTGAGCTGATGTGTTTATTACTTAACTCCTTCCTGTTGAGTTACTTTATTATTATTATTATTTAAAAAGACATGTTCCTCTTCCTCCAAATGCATGCACCCAAACTGAACAGAGGCAGGGTGTAATACCTTGTCACTTTAGCTGAAGGATGTTGTTGGGTCCACATGAGCAGACACAAAGACACCAAAGTCTCAGTGTATTCACCCTGCACAGAGAGGGTCCCCCTAAGTGGCATCTGGTCCATTCGGGCAAATGGGCCACTACCCAACCAACCTCAGTCTGCCTTCAGCCAACCCCACCTGCCCAGCGGAATAAAGATCTACATCGGGACGTGCTGACCCCATGGATTCTGCCACCTGTGGCAGTCGCCTCACCTTCCCTCATGGGTGGGCCGGTCCTGACGGTGGGACATCTAAAAGAGCAGAAAAAGAGGTCGAACCGCAAGATGGTGCAGGCAAAATCCTCACCAATGTTGGCCCCATAAATGAAGGAAAGGCCCCACCTAGATCATCCACTGCAATGCTTGGTCACAGAAAAAAGCTCTTTGGACTTCTCCTGTGTTCAGAACAGAGTACCCAATGAAATGTCAGTATGTTTAAAGGAGAGGCTGGACCAATGCAAATAGAAACTGAGCAGAGAAGGCATTGCAGATATTTATTGAGACCTCTCAGACATCCAAGAAGGTACTGGCAGGCACAGTGGTGACCACAGCTGGTGTGTTGGCAACCCAGGTTATCTTTATCCCTATAAAAATTATGAAGTCTGCTAAATAAAGGAACAACAACCCCAAACCTTTAAAGGACGGGAAAGAAATGTGTTTAAAAGCACAAACTCCCAGCAACAACAAATAACCGGGATTGCCAATGTAGTGTCCTCCTAATGGTCTTTGACTACATCTCCCATCATCACCAGCTAGTATGGCCAATGATCAAGGATGATGGGATTTGTAGCTCCAACAACATCAGGATGGCACTATGTTGACTGTCTCATGGATAGAATCCAGCCATCATCTCAATCCTTCTCAGCTGGCCTTTATTCCACTTACTGACATCCACCCAAGTGCTGATTCCAGGGGAACAGGAATCAGGACCTGGAAGTGGCAAGCTAGGTTGGGCAGATAATAGTTACGTGCATGTTCTGTAGATGTCCCCTGCCCCTACAGAGATGTTCAGGAATCCTCCCTCTTCAGAGATACAGACTCACAAAGGATTAGGGTTTCCATCTAAGTATTCATAGATTGTAAAGTCACCTGTCCCATTTGATTCATAGCACCTCAACTGTGAATGTATAAAAACAGCCACGGGGGATTCAAAACCTGGAGTTACACATGTGTTAAACAGAGACTGTGCAATCCCAAAGCCATAAAAGATGACTGAAGCTAAAATCAATAGGACCGAAACATGTATCGAAAGCACAACCCAAAGAAAATTCTACCCATATGGAAAGGGCTAGATTGTTCTTACTTTTCCGCAAAGTTCCAGGATTTTGCTAATCAGAAATATAGGAGAGTCATGTAGAGACATTTTCTTACATCTTTGTGGTAAAGACAGCAGAATCTGGAAGCTGCCAGATGAATTAAGAGCTGAGAGACTTACCTAAGGGAAGAAAAAGAAAGAAAGAAAGAAAGATGTGAATTAATAAATAGAGCTGCATTAGGAAGACACAATCAGATTTGGTTTGTCACACGCTATGATAAATGACCAGATTACTTATGTATACTCAATGAGTTGTTGTTGTTGTTTGTTGTTGTTGTTGTTGTTGTTACTATTAAAATTAAATTTTCAATTATGTTTAGAAGCTAAGCAAATTCTGAGCACTAAGAGAAAGTCATCAATTATTCATCCAGGAGTGACTTATATTATAATCCATATAATCCCTTTTCAAAAGTGTCAATATAAGGCAGGCAGTATTTCCATTTTAGAATGCAGTCAATGAATCATAGAATCGTAGAGCTGGAAGAGTCCATGAAGGTCATCTAGCCCAACCTCCTGCAAAGCAGGAATCCTTTGCCCAAAGTGGGGCTCAAACCCATAACCCTGAGATTAAGAGTCTCATGCTCCACCAACTGAGCTATCCAGCGGCTATGATAAAATAAATCACAGAATACTCTCAGTTACCAGCTGGGCAGAAGACTAAGCAGGTACACGGGGTACCTGGTCACAGTCTTCTCCACTGTGGTCAGCTGTGTTATACTTCTACAGTGGTACCTTGGGTTACAAACACTTCGTGTACACGTCTGTAACCTGAAGTGTCAGTAACCCCAGGTAAAGGTAAAGGTAAAGGTAAAGGGACCCCTGACCATTAGGTCCAGTCGTGACCAACTCTGTGGTTGTGGTGCTCATCTCGCTTTATTGGCTGAGGGAGCCGGTGTCCAGCTTCCGGGTCATGTGGCCAGCATGACTAAGCCGCTTCTGGCAAACCAAAGCAGCGCATGGAAACACCGTTTACCTTCCCGCCGGAGTGGTACCTATTTATCTACTTGCATTTTGACGTGCTTTTGAACTGCTAGGTTGGCAGGAGCTGGAACTGAGCAACGGGAACTCACCCCGTCACGGGGATTCGAACTGCCAACCTTCTGATTGGCAAGTCCTAGGCTCTGTGGTTTAACCCACCCTCTCATAACCCAAGGTACCACTGTATAATTATTATTACTATTACTGCTGCTACTACAGTGGTACCTTGGGTTACAAACACTTCGGGTTACAGACTCCGCTAACCCAGAAGTTGTACCTCGGGTTAAGAACTTTACCTCAGGATGAGAATAGAAATCGCACGGTGGCGGCAGCAGGAGGCCCCATTACCTAAAGTGGTACCTCAGGTTAAGAACGGTTGCAGGTTAAGAACGGACCTCCAGAATGAATTACCGTAAGTTTGTAACCAGATGTACCACTGTATTTCAATTATTTCTAAATTTCCATCTATTATAATATGCAAATTCCATGCAAATCATTACCCGCTTTTGGGAAATGCTTCCTTTTTTCCCCACCGTCGCCACGACTGATCTTCCCTTGAAACAAGCAGACATAAAAGGAGCATTGGGTGGGCCCTACTCTCAACTACACATGAGGCTACAGTGGGGGTCAGTTACGCTGGGGGAGTCATGTGCTGAATGCCATCAAAGAAATCCCAGAATCCTTTGCAACACAAATCAGCTCCTCAGTGGGCAGGGCAATAAGAAATGCAGAAAAAGAAAAAGAAATAGAGGGGAGGGGAAAGCCCACATTATTATAAGCAAACCAATACTACTGGATAGTAAAATTCTGGACAACAGCCAACCCCATTATAACTTTATCCCTGTAAGGCTTGAAGACAAGTGTTTTACAGACCTACTATTTCTTCAGCATGCAATTTATAAAGATTAAAGATTAACATTTACAGAAAAAAAAGTTGCTGCTTAATAGTTTGGCGATGCCATAAAAACTAACACTTTTCATTATAATAGCATTTTATGGCACATAAGAGCCAGAACACCCCACAGGTCTTTTCCCTTCCTTCTCAATATCTAATGGGAGTGGGGGAGAGACATATGCACCCTTTAAAGAAAAGAGACCCCTCAAAAGAATAAAAGCTTTCGTTGTTGTTTTTCAATCCCCCTGCGTCAGCAAATATATATCATTCCTTATGTCCCTCCAAGGTGAGGTCTGTTGTGCAGAGAGATAAAGCCTTGAGGAAAGAAATGGTTTAAAATCAAATTAGTCATTGTATATGCATTCTGTGCCCATTTTGACAATGCAGAATTTTAATGAGCCGAAATCTGCAAAGGCATTTGCACTGACAACAAACTGTTTAATTCACTCGGCAATTCCAAAAGCAAGCTGGAGTAATGACTTTATAATTTTTAATTATCATGGAAGAGCCCTCATCTGTGTGTTCCTTTTCTTTCTCTCGCTCTCCCCCTCTCTTTTTCTTTTACGACTGTGCATACTCTATTAAAATTTTAATATCCATATTTTCACCTTCGGCCAGTAATATTTTCATTATTCTGCAAATAAAAACAGTAATGTAAACAAATCGTTGGCAGGCATTCACCAAGAATTTAAAAGAGTGACAACCAGCTGTATTGGTTTGAATTTGCATGTAGAATCAGGCTCTAAACTCCCCCCCCACCACCACCCTCACCTGAACTTTATAAAGGACTTGTAAAGGCAAAAATCTCTGCTACAGTTGAGCCCTCAATCCATCTTTTGTTTTTTAATGCAATGGCAGACCATTATTATGTTATATGACGGATAATATAAGATGATGTTTCTGAATATGTGTGGAGTACCTTTCTCAAATCAATGGGTAACCTAAGGGCCCCACACATCTGGAGTGATAGGAAATAGTTTTGAAGACAATTGCATACCCTCCAACACTTTGAACCCCAAATCCGGGACGCCATCTTCCTGGGTTTTTTTTTATTGTGAGAGCTCTGCGGCCATTTTGGTTTCTGTGATCTCGCTTGATTTCACTCCACAGCAACCCACCCCCCAAAAAATGTTTTCCCCAAGGCATGCTGCCCTAAAATGTGCAGTTTGGGGAACTGTGCGAGATCATAGCCCTGAAAAAGTGGGGGTGGGGTGGGGTGGGGAATCACGTCGTGGAATCGCAAGAGATCACAGCAACCAAAATGGCTGCCATTTTCCCATGATAAAAAACCGGGATGCCCTTTTTCTGGGACACTTAAAGGTAAAGGTAAAGGGACCCCTGACCATTAGTTCCAGTCGTGACTGACTCTCGGGTTGCGGCGCTCATCTCGCTTTATTGGCCGAGGGAGCCGGCTTACAGCTTCCGGATCATGTGGCCAGCATGACTAAGCCACTTCTGGCAAACCAGAGCAGCGCATGGAAACACCGTTTACCTTCCCGCCGGAGCGGTACCTATTTATCTACTTGCACTTTTGATGTGCTTTCGAACTGCTAGGTTGGCAGGAGCAGGGACCGAGCAACGGGAGCTCACCCCATCACGGGGATTCAAACCACCGACCTTCTGACTGGCAAGGCCTAGACTCTGTGGTTTAGACCACAGCACTTACAGGGTAAGAAATCATTTCCAGGTTGGATTGGGTCCCACTAACTCTCATTTTTGAAACCAAACAATGTCTGATGTAGACCAATGTGTTCGAAATTACTATTGGTTGGGGAGGTTTTGTTGTCAAGGCCAGACTGTCATGAAACACACTGATCTACTTGTGTTAGGTGGCAGACTGGGAGGGACAACAAAACGAGTGTCCCCACACCGAATGTCCAAGACCTATTGGGCCACCAAAATGAGTGAACACAAGTGGTGTCCCATCTAAAGAAGACTGGCAAGTTATATTAATGGAATATGCTGAAATGGCAAAATTGACTATGAAACTGAGAGGAAGAGATGACAACAAATTTAAGGAAGAATGGAAGATGTTTATTGCATATTTACAAAAGCAATGAACACAGGTTGATACATTAGCAGGGTTTTAAGATTACTTGTAATTGTGTTATGAATGTATAATATGAATTCAAATAGGATAAAATTTAACAATAGACATGCAGTACAGTAGTACCTCGGGTTACAGACACTTCAGGTTACACACTCCGCTAACCCAGAAATAGTACCTCGGGTTAAGAACTTTGCTTCAGGATGAGAACAGAAATCGCGCAGCCGCAGCGCGGCGGCAGCAGCGGGATGCCCCATTAGCTAAAGTGGTGCTTCAGGTTAAGAACAGTTTCAGGTTAAGAACAGACCTCCAGAACGAATTAAATTCTTAACCCGAGGTACCACTGTATGTTGATAAATAAAAGAACCAAGGAAGGGATTAGAGGGAAGTCAATTTGCTTTGCTTTGTTTTTGTATTGTTGTTGTTTTTATTTTTGTTATTTTGGAAAATCAATAAAATGTTATTAAAAATAAATAAATGAGTGAACACCAGCCATCAAATTCTTGTGGATCCTGGTGGAACAAGACCCCCACACCAGTGCTACAGGATGCCGGTGATGCTGTTGAAATTCTTCATGTCTGGCTCCACAATGATATGATGACTGGTGGTAAATGTAGAGGTCATAATGTGGCCAGGCCATCACCTGTAAGAGATACGTTGCCCTTTGCTTACCACTGGTGACATTCGACAGGGTCTTAGACAACAGGGAATTGTGTTGGGGGATGTGTGTCACTGAAGAAGTAAATGAATGGATGAATCAATGTAATGTTCAGCTTAGCTTTGGATGAAAAGCAGACAGAACAAGCCTTGCTGATGCGGTTCTGCCCACTTTACCTCTAAAGAGCAAAAAAAGAGAAAAGAAAGAAAAAGAAGGCATATCCCATTTCCCTGATTTAATAGACCATATTAGAAAGCAACCAGAAGCTGAAACAGCACCTTTGGTCTCCCCACACACCCCACGAGCCTCTTTCCAGGCCAAGGTAGTAGTTTATGTCATATTTCAGATAGTGTTTGTGCTAGGAAAGGCTAATACAGTTTTATTTTCCTTGAGAAGTTATCCAGCTTCCATCCTTCATATTACTTTGATCTTGCTAAGCTTCCCACCTCTCTGTGTGTACACACACATACACAATTTGGTATCAAGCAGAGTCAGGTACAACAGGCAAATCTTTTCCTCTTCATCAGAGCCTGACAATAGACTCAAAAGTTAAAGGCACCCCGTCTGGAAAAGCTGCAGTGCATGACATTTTATTGAGACAACCCCCATAGGGGAATCAAACAGTGTGAAACATGGCTAACTTCGACTGGAAATGCAAGCGATTAAAAAAACAACCACATACGCAGAAGCGAGCCAAGTTTACAGTCCAGTGCCAATACAAATGGTGCCGAACATCTCCTGTTAAGTTATGCCAAGCCCAAGTCTTGCCCGTCAAAATGTAAACTATGTGGGTTTATATCCAAGCTGCTGGAAACTTACATGGCTTTGGGTGAAACTTTGCAAAACTGTGAAAGGCTTTTTAAAGAGGTGGCAACAGGAATTGTCTAGTTATGACAGCATTGCCGCATGCCACCCCAATCTCTGAGCAGTGTGAGATTCCAAGGGTTGGAGGCACTTACCCAGGATTTGTGTTTCCTTTTGGAAATTGAGGCACAGTGGAGAGTGTGGTGTATTTATGATATGTGGATTATACAACCTGAGGCTAGGATGGAGGGGTTCCCAGCATCAGCACCCTCAACGGGTCTTGTTTCTCTCATAGCCACAGCCTTGGATTCAAGCAGAAATCAAACATCATGCTCTGCTTCTCTGGCTTTATTTCTGGGCCACATCATTACCACCAACTTACCTCTAAACCTTTTATCTTTCTAACTTGCTGTGAGCTGGGCCCACCCATTTGGCATCTCACAAACATCTTGCCTTTGTTCTCTTAATAGCCCTTCACCCCAGGCGATGACCTAATCAGTATGCTTGCTTATATTTTGACACTTGCTGGACCTAGGGGTTAGAAAGGCCTGGCACCCGAACTTGTATGACTGTGTTGCATTGGTAATGTAGCAGCATAAAACTACGCAATTCTTGACTGTCAAGGACCACACACAGTCAGTAAACACAAAACGGGGTAGAGGAACAGCAGAATAGTATATCATCATGAAAGCAAACTTTAGCTATTTTAAAAGTACACTTAGGAGTTGGAGGGGAGTTGTGACCCACAATAATTCAGCTGCCATTTTTTTTTTCATATGAGAAAAAAAAATCAGCTGATCCATACTTCAGAAGATATGTTCTCAAGACTTCATGGTTAATTTTTCTAAGCACCAGGCATCTGTATTTTTGCAAGCCTGGTCCTGATGGTTTAGCTGGCCAGCACAAAAACAGCCAGGAGCAGCTACCACAGAAAGCTCAGTTTCTTTGGTATGTGGCAAATCCAAGTGTACAGTAGATTAAGATGAGGAGGTAAGACGTCTGGGGATTGTGCTGGACAATGGCTGACATAAGAGGAAACACAGATGGCAAGCAAAGAAAGTGGGGAACATGATGCTTTATTCTTCAGAAGCTCTCTCTGTGTTGTGCCACATCCCTGCATCTAGGATCCATTGTGAATATTTAGATGACCCATGGGTCACCACAATTTGGGGAAGCCCTCAGCACCCCTTTCTACACTTGAGAATGTGACTCTTCCATCATCTTCAGACTCTGAAGACAGCTCCTCTTTAACTTCTCCTGCTCCACAGCCATGGAGGACCATACAACTGCAGAACTGGCTACAGGGCCTTCAGGACTTCAGATCTCTCTCACAGAGGGGAGGAGAAGTCATTGGAAGGGAAAGCCCAGCCAGCCTTCTGAAGCTTTCAGCTGTGTATGGGCCTCTGCTGAGACAACCTCTTCCATGGCTCAGGTAACAAGGCCCAGTGTGGTCAGAAGAGGTTCTGCTAATTGATATAACATTCCTTGAAGCACTAAGTCCAAGAAGGGCAGGATACTGTGAGGTCATATGGAGTAAAGAGTCAGACATGCACAGTGAACAGAGGAAGAATTAGTCTTTCTCTCCCTCTTCCTAACTTATTAAAATCCTCCAGCCTAATGGCAGATGGTTTTGTTAGTAAAAGGAGGCAAGATAGACCCATTGAGGTACTTACTTGCAGCCATTGCTCGAAAGGATTTCCAGTCTCAATGAAAGACAGATTCATTTTCTGTAAATGAGGGCAAAGTCACCCAAAAGGCTTTGCTTCATGGATGGCATATTTCTGTTCACCAACAAGCATTCTGATACATCCTGCTGCATCACTTTGATTCTCTTTCTTCTCCTTCTTCTGCTCCATTTTTATTTTTTAAAAAAATAAGATTTCTACCCACTATCCCTCCCTTCAATATAGATTTCAGGTCAAGTGCAGGGCAGTTTGAAAAGGCTTAGGCAGTTTGAAAAGGAAAATATTAAAAGGGCAGAAGTGACAAGAAAGGCTGCCTCCCTGTCGAAATTCAGGAACAAGGGGAACACTCAGAGGGAAGATCATGACTGTCACTTTGATGAGCGACAAAGTGTGCCGTGCCTGATACTGTCAGAGAAAGCACACCTTGCGCATTTCCCTTTTTTTTTGGAAGCAGGGGATTGTGGAGAATTGTATCATGCATTTGCATAAATGCATTGCTTTAAATTACTAAAGAATCCTACATGTTGCTAACAATTGCTATAGTTTTCGAATGCTGGGCTGTTCCCTCCTCTGGAGGACAGTGAAGGCTGTCACATTACAGCTAAAAGCAAACTGCCCCATCAACCTCTGTCTGTTCTCAGCCAGCTGCCATTTGCCTGCCTTCTCGCTTGTTATGTGTCACATGTCTGTTTACAATCCAGCACGGTTAGCTGGCCTTTCGACCCAAGGAAGCCGACATCATCATCACCACCACCACCATCATCAACATTTTATTTGTATGCCGCCTTTCCATAGTTGAAACTATGCTCAAGGCACCTTACAACATGACAAGATTGACATAATTACAAACATAGCAGAAGTCATAAGCAATAAATAAAACGCATCAAAATGTACACAACCAAATGGAAACAATTTCCACGTAAATCATAAGATCTAAGACTAAAGATAGAACAATAATATCAATAACAGCAACAATCTCTCTCAACCCCCTCCCCCATAAACAATACTCCAGCCCAAGAATCTGTTCAACAGCTTTTGTAGCTGGAGTCAGTCCACACTCTACTCTCCCAGGCCAGATGGAGAAAGGCCACTGAGGTAGGGTGCAGGTCTTCCAGGGCTCACAGCCAAGATGGTCTCATTTAAAACAACACAGATAAAAATTAAAAATAATTTAAAAGGGGAGTCCTCGGTGCTAAACAGCAGCCACAGTCTTTGTGAAGCCTGACAGGCCCCTCCCCAAGCCAGGTGGAAAGAGGCAAGGACAAGGCCCTCAGTAGGCAGTCCTCCACTTCAGTGTGGTAAGAGATTCAAAGTCACCATCAATTTACTGATATGCACTGTTTTCCCCTCAGATGTATTGGCTTGACTCCTAACTATCTGCACAATTAAATATTATTTATTTACTGAACTTATTAATCACTATGCAAATAAGTTCTTCAAGTGACTTTTTTAAGTTACATGGAGCTTAAATAAAAAGAATACACGTGTTTGCCATAAAATACAAGAAACTTCATAAAAAGCCCACAGACAAAGCCCAATAATACAGCAACCAAAGCTTTGGCAGCAGCAGATCGTCAATAATAGCTGGCAGCTGCCAGTCATCAGAGTCCACCAAATGCAGGAAGGGGGAGGAGGAAAAGAAGTTGTTACCTGGTGCTGAAAACAAGTTAGCGATGATGCCAGGCAGATCCCACTGGGGTAAAATAACTACCACAGTTAGTAGCTCATAGCATGAATGGTTATCTGGGATTTTGTATATGTTTGTAAAATTTGCAGGCTGTTTTACATTCAATATTACTGCAACAGAGAAACGATTTGAATATACGCGAGTCACTTTATTTATTGTTTAAATATTGTAAATTTAAACAATAAATTTAATTTAAATATTGTAAATATGGTTATGAGATGCATATATTTGGACCCTAATTAGGCATCTGCAAAAAAGCTGCTTCCACTCACAGACAGGGCTAAGATAATAATAATAATAATAATAATAATAATAATAATAATAATAAATTTATTTATATCCCGCCCTCCCCAGCCGAAGCCGGGCTCAGGGCGGCTAACAACAACAAAATAATACAACATTCTAAAATCATTTCATTATAAAATTAATTCAAATCAAATTGATGGCAACCATTGGGCTAGAGTTCTGTGAAGATCCAGCGGAGGTCCCATTGGAAGAAGTGGAGAGAGGCAATTTCCACCATTTCCCGCTTCTTCCTGCATCATCTGACACCACCTCTGGAGCACGTTCCCAGGGGGCACAAAGGAAAGGGGAATCGGCAGAAGTTGCATTCACTCCCACTTCTGCTGAGGAAGCTCTCACTGAGAGAAATTCAAGTTAGGATCTAAGCCTTTGTGATCAGAGTGGTTCACGGAAAATTGAATGTGCAAAAAGCAGAATATCCATAATACGCAATTATGCTACACTAACAACACAGCAATGACCATTTGACAAGTAACAGGTCATTCAACACATATCAGAAGATTAACTGAGCGCAGAACATGCCAACAGGTCAATTAACAACCCACAGGCAAGCTTCTGCAAAATTCTAGTTGTGAACTGCAAATGAGACTGTGACGTGGCATACTGCATGTGAAACTCCTTGTCTTAAAGAGTTTGGCTAATTTCCTTTTTACTCGTGTTCTGCCAATACCTGGAGACACTTCACCGGTGGAGGGGAAGAGTCTCAGCAGCTCAGGGGCGGGGCATCTGCTTTGCATGTAGAGGGTCCTGGGTTCAAATTCTGACATCTCCATTCTTGAAACCCTGGAAACCCACTTCCAGTCAGAGTCAAGAATACTGAGCTAATTAGACCAAGCAGGAAGCTTCCTATGTGTGTGTGGTTTTTTTTAAGGTGTTCAATCCTATCACAATTTTATTTATTGCAAGCTCTAGCCTTCTGTGCTCTTTGTATTATTTCTGGGCTTCTCCTAGTACCGTATTTTTCGCCCTATAGGGCGCACCGGCCCATAGGGCGCACCTAATTTTTTTTGGGGGGGGAATAAAGCCTGCGCCCCAGGCTTCGGGATGCAGGCTGCTATCCGCAAGCCTAGGGACCCCGGGGGAACTCCCGCTGGGCTCCCCAGGCTTGCGGATATCTGCCCAAAGCCCGGGGTGCGCTCCGCTGCGCTCCCCGGGTTTCGGGCTGCAGGCTGCTGTCCGCAAGCCTTGGGAGCCTGGCAGGAAGTTGTGCCAGGCTCCCAAGGCTTGCAGATAGCTTCCTGAAGCCTGGAGAGCGAGAGGGGTCGGTGCGCACCGACCCCTCTCGCTCTCCAGGCTTCAGCGAAAGCCTGCATTCGCCCCATATTTGCCTTCATTTTTGGAGGGGAAAAAGTGTGTCCTATAGGGCGAAAAATATGGTATTTGTTGCTGCTGTTTTAATGACGGACTTGCTTTCTGTCTCATTAGCCACTTTTGGGACAGGTAAAGTGGGAGGGAAGGTTTTATTTTTCTAGAAATGCATAAAACAAAAGCTACTGCAGCCTTATCCTGAGACAATTTATGGGTCATCGAAAGAACACTCACTCAAAGACTTTTGCCAACTTAAGTGCCAGACACCTAAAAAAGAAAAAGTTTTTTTTTTTTTTTTTTTTGCCACAATGTGATATTAATTAAATTCTGAGCAGCAGGTCATCAGTAAAGAACAATTCACATGAGTACACCACTCAGAAAGAAAATACATTATTTCCACATGAATGTGTGAACTGCTTCAACTGGGGGGGGGGGAACCTGTGTTAGGGATCATGTGAAGTGACACAAAGAATTACTCTGTGGCGATCAATTTCTGAAATGCAGATGTTCAGAGAGAGAGAGAGAGAGAGAGAGAGAGAGAGAGAGAGAGAGATGTTTGGAAGACTGGGAGGGTCTGAGGCAGCAGCCATCAGGTGCTTCGAAAACACCGTCCCAGAAATCATGTGTTAAATTAGTCTCGGAGTGCACCATTCTCTACAGAAAGTGGGACAATGTTTGCTAACCATCGCCCAGACATTAATCTGTGGACATTTGGGATTGCTGCAAGGTTCTTGCAGGGAATATTTGAGCGGAAAGGCTTAAATGTGCAGCTGAAGCAAAGCCAGAGAGACGGAATGAATATAATGCGTATGGCAAGGAGTATGGTGACTGTGAGATAGAGAAACCCCTGTCAGCTTTTCATTTTAAC
Source organism: Podarcis pityusensis (assembly GCF_964106645.2). Classification (NCBI taxonomy): domain Eukaryota; kingdom Metazoa; phylum Chordata; class Lepidosauria; order Squamata; family Lacertidae; genus Podarcis; species Podarcis pityusensis. The sequence continues at coordinate 11,219,486 of NC_138030.1, forward strand.
ATTTCTGTTTTCTGCGATCTGGTTATTGTTGTTTGCATTGCCTTATACATTTTGTATTTTCTTCCAGTTCAAAGGTGGGAGAACAACAACCATAATTATAATGGTGATAATCAGTGGGATATGAGAGTGACCAAAAAGAAAACAGCAGATTTCTGTGCCATGACACGTCCAGGCAGTTTACAACAAAGTCCGATATTATAAAAGGGAGACATACATTCATAGCGGGGGGGGGGGGTGGACGCAATCCTTAAATAAGCAACACAAGAACTCTATGAACTCAAATATCTATATAGCAGTTATACTACTAGCAGTAGCAGCAATTACTCCATTTGTCTAATCCAGTCTCTCTTCCTTTCATTGCTTCCAAAAAGGAGTGTCTTAACCAACCGCTGAAAACTAGAAAGGGATGGGTCAGATCAGAAGCAGATTTTGGGTTCGCCCGCACTGGGCACCAAGCTGGAGATGCCTAGCGTACTCTCAGAGCCTGAATTGTGGAACATCAGCTCGTTTGATTGGCAGGCAATATGAAGCCTCTGGATTGGATGGGCCCCATTAAGGGCGAGGCCTCTTTCCCAGACTGGTCAACAGCTCAGTTCCTTCAGCATTCAACTCCTCAAACTCAAACTCCAGCACCAGCTCAAGACCTCAGCATTAAGCTCCAGAAGTGATTTCAGGGATGTGGGCAGGAAAACACATATGCTCCAGGTCTCAATTCAGGTGTGGCCAGCCATGGTCCTGCGTTGGCCTGGCCTGATGAACCAGAGCAACAGAAGTCAGTCTGGCCAAGGCATTTGCATTCTCTCTCTCTCTCTCTCTCTCTCTCTCTCTCTCTCTCTCCCCCAATCTGGTTGATATGTGGCACAAAATTAATGCTTAGCACGCTACATGCCACGCACACCCTCCTCTGTCACAGAAAACTTTAGCTTGAATCCTGATATGACAACTTGAAGTGTTCAATATTTCATAAAAGCTTCACAGTGGGAGGGAAAAAACAACAATCTGTGATATGGCTCCCATTCTTAAGAGTATCTGACTTTTTTTTTTTTTTAATAGCAAGTATATATAAAAATGCTATAGGCAATCAAGAAAAACAACCACCACCAATATTTTGAGAGTGGAGGAAAAAGAGGCTTAAAAGGTTGGGGGCCATCATAATTATGTTTTAAAGGGAGGTATTGATTGCTTACCGCCAACCACCCAAGGCACGGTGGTTACTAAATTCATAACTCTTTCCATCATACAATAAAAGGAAACCAACGTCTTAATAATCCAAGAAATATTGCAGTGTCGCTCCCCGCCCCAAATTCTCTGGGAATCAATGAAATTTAGAACCCTGGAGGTACTGATCTTCTATATCAGGGGCCATCCCATAATAAGATATAGTCCTATTATAACAGCACATCTCAGGGGGCTGATGGTCTTTTTGAGAAAAGAGGGGAAAGGCAGTGGGAGTGCATCAGTACAAAACTTCAACATGGAGGTCCAGTGATACTCTGATGTGGTCCCCTCATGTCTGTGCCATGAAACATTGGATGCAGGGTCAGTTATGGCTCATGACGCATCACCATCATTTTGAGAAAAATAGCAAAAGAAGCATTGGGGGGGGGGGGCAGGATGCATGCTTGTGTCTCCAGCTTTCAGAACCCCAGGAGAATACAAAAGGTATTTCTTTGCCTCCCAGAGGTGCGAAAAGATCTAGCCAGGTGAGTCTATACAGGATGAAGAGGTATACAATAGCAACATCACAGCAGAAAAGACCTCGTTCCTAACAGAATAAGAGACAGAGCCAGTAGTAATCAGGGGACTTCTTTTAAACTGCTTAGTGGCTGACCAACAGCCCAGCAGCTGCATTCTGGACCAGCTAAACTCTGTGAACTATCTCCCTTCTCAAGAGCAGCCCTGTGTAGAGCACATTGCACTTATCAAAATCAGGACTGGACATACTGCTTCCCCACTTTGCATCGGATTCCAGACCTCTGATACGTTCTTCTATTTTGGGATGCTCAAACGTCTCTCTCCGTGGTGCTGTTCCCCGAGTCTCTGGTGTGCTCATTTCCACAACCCCCTTGCCTTTTCTCCCTTCCTGGTTGTCTACGTAGATGAGGGACTTTGATTACAGGCTAAGGTTACAGGGACAATCTGTCAGGAAATGCATAAGAGGTTCTAAAGGACTTTTGAGTTAAAAGACAAGAGTTCTGCTTTATATAAAAAGCAAATACACAGTCTTTTGCAGATAGATCATTATATTTAGCTTTGCGACATTTAAATGGAGGTTTCCAGCTACACTGTTATTAGTTATGAAAGGGTGGGGTGGGGTGGAAATGTGTTTGGCACGTGGGAATGATTTCCGTTCCTTGCGAAGGCCCAGAACCACTTTGCAGCTTACTGTGCTATGGACTACCTTGCTATACACGAATATAGGAAGATGCCTTATACAGAGTCAGAACAATGATCTGCCTAGCTCAGTAGCATCTCCAGTAACTGACAGCAACTTTCCAGAATTTCAGATGAGAAGTCTCTCCCAACTCTACCTGGAGATGCTAGGGTCTGAACCTGGGATTTTCTGGACATGAAGTGGATGTTCTGCCACTGAGCTATGCCCCTTTGACCCTGGCAAGGAGAAGTTGACCAGAAGAGGAGAGAAGAGAAAGAGGTTCCTGAGACAAACGCTGACCTGAGCATCAAGGAACTGTGATGAGGAGCGAGGGCTAAGGAAAAGGTAAACTCAAGTTTTTCAAGTTACACTTCTCGTAACACAATTACATAGGTTCTGGCTGTCTTGCCCTTGATAAAGGGTAGTCCCTCAATGAAAGCATTCTTCTTCTCAGATCTGTTTCAAACACAGAGTGGGTGACAGTGTCTAGGCCAGGAGGACAGCAGGCCCTCCAAGTGTCCCTATTTTCCATGGACAGTCCCAGATTTACAGAAGTAATTCCAGTTTTTGATTTGATCCTGCATCTCCTTAGGGTGTCCCTATTTTCATAGGAGAAATGTTGGAGGGTATGGAAAAGGATGTTCCTATTTTCATCAGCAAAATGTTGGAGGATATGGGGCAGGGCAGCTCCCGCAACATAGTTCTTCCGTTAAACAGCTGACTTGACAGCAGCTAGAGGCTGATGCCACTAGAGGGAGACTGCTCTGTGGTACCCACTGCAAATAATAATAATAATAATAATAATTTATTATTTATACCCCGCCCATCTGGCTGGGTTTCCCCAGCCACTCTGGGCGGCTTCCAAAAGAATATTAAAATACTATGATACATCAAACATTAAAAGCTTCCCTAAACAGGGCTGCCTTCAGATGTCTTCTAAAAGTCTGGTAGTTGTTGTTCTCTTTGACATCTGGTGGGAGGGCGTTCCACAGGGAGGGCGCCACTACCGAGAAGGCCCTCTGCCTGGTTCCCTGTAACTTGGCTTCTCGCAGTGAGGGAACCGCCAGAAGGCCCTCGGTGCTGGACCTCAGTGTCCGGGTAGAACGATGGAGGTGGAGACGCTCCTTCAGGTATACTGGACCGAGGCCGTTTAGGGCTTTAAAGGTCAGCACCAACACTTTGAATTGTGCTCGGAAACGTACTGGGAGCCAATGTAGGTCTTTCAAGACCGGTGTTATATGGTCTCGGCGGCTGTTCCCAGTCACCAGTCTGGCTGCTGCATTCTGGATTAGTTGTAGTTTCCGGGTCCCCTTCAAAGGTAGCCCCACGTAGAGCGCATTGCAGTAGTCCAAGCGGGAGATAACCAGAGCATGCACCACTCTGGCGAGGCAGTCCGCGGGCAGATAGGGTCTCAACCTACGTACCAGATGGAGCTGGTACACAGCTGCCCTGGACACGGATTTAACCTGTGCCTCCATGGACAGCTGTGAGTCCAAAATGACTCCCAGGCTGCGCACCTGGTCCTTCAGGGGCACGGTTACCCCATTCAGGACCAGGGAATCCCCCACACCTGCCCGCCTCCTGTCCCCCAGAAACAGTACTTCTGTCTTGTCAGGATTCAACCCCAATTCAACCCCAAAGTTGGGGAGCAGACAGTAGAGGCAGATTTAGGACAGAGCAACTGGTTCTGCCACACTGGGCACCAAGCCTAGGGGGTGCCACAGTGCATCACAACTATGACATAATGAATTGAACAGAATGAAAGGCGAGAGGTGGGGGGCGGGATTTTGGCCGTGCACAGGGCACCACTGAAATTTGAAAGACCAAAGTCTGTCTGTTGAAACAGACAAGTAGGGAAAGCATCAGCCCCTTACAGGGTAAGTGGCAGCTGCCCAAATTTGATGGGTACCAATGAAGAGGAGGAGGAGAAGAGAGTTTGGATTTGATATCCCGCTTTATCACTATCCTAAGGCGTCTCAAAGCGGCTAACAATCTCCTTTTGCCTCCTCCCCCACAACAAACACTCTGTGAGGTGAATGCGGCTGAGAGACTTCAGAGAAGTGTGTCTAGCATGATGAGTCTCTATCCTAGCAATAGTAAGTACAAGAGAGAACACAAAGGTGCAAAGGCTGGGAGTCTCCCCAATTGTAGGGAGAACTCATTATAGCAATGCAAGCGACAAAATTTAAGAGGTAGTAGAGCCTGGGTCTTTGGAAGTCAGACATTCATACATTCCATAATAAAAAAAAGGAGATACAGATATAGATAGATAGATTCCATCTTTCCCCCTCTTTTTGAGTAGATAACAGTCAAATTCATCATTCAAATGAATCAAACTGAGGATGTGCTCTTATGTATCTGTGGCATTAAATAAGATTTGCTCCACATACTGACTTAGCAAAGCAGGATTTTCCGTGTCCAGCACTTGTGTGGCGATAGAAAATTGCTTCCAAGAAATGCAGAGTTTTGTGTCTGACTGCTTTTTTGTGTGTTTGGTGGGGGATAGCTATTACAAATGCCTTGATGCTTAGCTACAACATTTTGGGCCGTTGAACACCAACAATGTGCAAGGAGAACCTGTCGTTGAAAATGAAGGCTTAACAGCTCATGTCTGCTAAGATGCAAATATAATGAAATAGGAATATATATATTATTGATAGTGCTGTTAGGTGTTCAATACGATCACCAATCTCTCCCTGCAGAAAAGTTGTTATATATTTAGGCCTGTTCAGTGCTGTCATTATTACTGCAACTACTACTAGAGTTTCCTCCCTGTTTGTAATTTTTTATGGACTGTTCATATTTTTTAAGCTCTATCCATAGGCAAGTGAAAAACCTATTATGGTTCAGAGTTTGGCCATATTTTCTGCACAAGGCAGAACGATCTGTCTAAGCAAATTTCCATCACTTCAATTTCAAAAATATGTATTTGAGTCAGCAAAAGAGCAAACAGTAAATATGTTACACACACACACACACACACACACACACAATCTGAACTAAAAACATTTGGGGTTTCTCTCTGTTTTCTCTTCACAGAAACACAACACACAGCCTCGTGGGCTTTTAATAACCGGAAGGCAATTGCAAATTTCATAAATGACATGCAAAAACCTGCATCACATCCATCTAGAAAGCTGAGATGGTTATGTAGGTTAATCAGGATATATATAGTGAAGATTGGACATTACCAAGCTGTTTTCCGCCTCTGTATATAATAAATGAAATCATTATGCTTATGTGATTATATACTCCAAGATTACACCACGGTAGTAAGAAATCTCATTTTGCCCTACTTGCTTCTGTTCCTGATGCCTTGAGTAGCTTCTCCAAAACTTGCTAAGTTAGAGGTTGCAACCCTGATTACTACAGCGATTTAACATGTGCAGTGTGTTGTTCAGAGATGGTTAACCTGCGGTCCTCCAGATGTGGCAGGAATATCATCCCCCAACACTGGCACGGCTGGTGCACATTTGAGTGCAACAATATCTGGAGGGCATCAGGTTGCTTAGCCCTGCCTTACTACTTCCTGGGGGATGTTTTGTTTCGATGCTATAATGTACAGTGGTACCTCTGGTTACAAACTTAATTCATTCCGGAGGTCCGTTCTTAACCTGAAGCTGTTCTTCACCTGAGGTACCACTTTAGCTAATGGGGCCTCCCACTGCTGCCACCACGCAATTTCTGTTCTCATCCTGAGGTAAAGTTCTTAACCCGAGGTACTACTTCCGGGTTAGCAGAGTCTGTAACCCGAAGTGTTTGTAACCCGAGCTGTTTGTAACACGAGGTATCACTGTATTTACCATATTTTTCACTCCATAAGACACACTTTTTTCCTCCTAAAAAGTAAGGGGAAATGCGTGTGCGTCTTACGGAGTGAATGCAAGCTGCATAGCTATCGCTGAAGCCAGCAGAGCAAGAGCGAGAGCTGCGCAGTGCCTCTTGTTCTGCTGGCTTCCCGGCGAAGCGGGAGGAGGAACTGAAGGGAGCCCTTACACAGAGCCCCTTCCGTCCCTCATCCTGCTTCGCTGAAGAGGCACTGGACAGCTATTGCTGAAGCCAGCAGAGCAAGAGTGAGAGCTGCGCAGCGCCTTTTGCTCTGCTGGCTTCCCAGTGAAGCAGGATGAGGGACGGAAGGGGGTCCTTCCGCTGCGCAGCTCTCCCTCTTGCTGTGCTGGCTTCAGAGATAGCTGTGCAGCTTGCTCTGTCTTTTCAGGGAGGTGGGAGAAGGGACAGAGGGCAGCTCATCAGTCCCTTCTCCCACCTCCCGGAAAAGCCAGCAAGAGCCGCTCTATCTTTAAAGAGCCGCGCCGAGTGAGCATGTCTGCAGCTCTTGCTGGCTTTTCTTCTTTTCCTCCTCTAAAAACTAGGTGTGTCTTACGGTCGGGTGCATCTTATAGAGCGAAAAATACGGTATACAGTGGTACCTCAGGTTACATACGCTTCAGGTTACACGCTCTGCTAACCCAGAAATAGTGCTTCAGGTTAAGAACTTTGCTTCAGGATAAGAACAGAAATCGGGCTCCAGCAGCGTAGCGGCAGCAGGAGGTCCCTTTAGCTAAAGTGGTCTTCAGGTTAAGAACAGTTTCAGGTTAAGAACGGACCTCCAGAACGAATTAAGTACTTAACCCGAGATACCACTGTATTAACAATTTCAAATCTGCTGTAAGTCACTTGAAGAACTTCAGGTAACAAGCATCATCATCACACTCATCCGGAGGGTGTCTCAGGTGAGCTGGCACAGAGCAGCAGGACAAAAACCAAGATGCGGGTGGGTTTAAAAGAAAAAACCTGTGAATGATTCAGAGCTGCCTTTTGGCCACTGCAGCCACATCCACATGATACATTTTAGAGCATCCTTATACCACTTGAACAGTCATGGCTTTCCCCAAAGACTCCCGAGAACTGTAGTTTGTTAACGGTGCCAAGAGTTGTTAGGAGGCACGTCAAAGAGCTACAGTTCCCAGGATTCTGTGGGGGAAGCCATGACTGTTCAAGTGATAGAAGAGTGCTTTACAACCTTTACAATGTATTGTGCTGGCAAATTCACCAGCTCTTTACATGAAGAGGGGCTGGGTAGTGCAGAAAGGAAGAGAGAAATATTATTATTATAAACATGGGGTGCCACAGGCTCTGTCTCCTGTCCTCACCTGTTTTCCAGAAGTGAGGAGACTTGAAGAAAGGCTTTACAGGATTATCTTAATACCTGGACTGGTTTGTATAGAAGAAGAAGAAGAAGAGTTTGGATTTGATATCCCGCTTTATCACTACCCGAAGGAGTCTCAAAGCGGCTAACATTCTCCTTTCCCTTCCTCCCCCGCAACAAACACTCTGTGAGGTGAGCGGGGCTGAGAGACTTCAGAGAAGTGTGACTGGCCCAAGGTCACCCAGCAGCTGCATGTGGGGGAGCGGAGACGCGAACCCGGTTCCCCAGATTACGAGACTACCGCTCTTAACCACTACACCACACTGGCTAGGAGAAATCCCAAGCCATGTGGGCCTCAAATATTTCAACCAGCACATTCAATTGCCATTGGACTGAGAGCTGGTGCAACGGTGTTACGCCTAGTGAGATATACTTCATGAGCTGGCCCCAGTTACCAATCTAGCCACCCTATTTTAGGCTAGCTGCAGTTTCTGAGCAGTCTTCAAAGGGCAGCCCCATCTACAATTCATTGCAGTAGCCCAGACAAGATTCCACCAGTAAATGGGTAAAGGTAAAGGGTAAAGGGACCCCTGACCATTAGGTCCAGTCGTGGCCGACTCTGGGGTTGAGGCGCTCTTCTCGCTTTACTGGCCGAGGGAGCCGGCGTACAGTTTCCGGGTCATGTGGCCAGCACGACTAAGCTGCTTCTGGCAAACCAGAGCAGCACACGGAAATGCCGTTGACCTTCCTGCCGGAGCGGTACCTATTTATCTACTTGCTCTTTGACGTGCTTTTGAACTGCTAGGTTAGCAGGAGCACCCGTGGCGGGGATTCGAACCGCCAACCTTCTGATCGGCAAGTCCTAGGCTCTGTGGTTTAACCCACAGCACCACCCACGTCCCATAGCAAATGGGTAACCACAGCCAAATGATGAATGAATGAACAAAGAAAGCATTTCAAAACTCTGTGGGGTTGTTGTTGTTTTTTTGTAAAAGTCCACCATAGCAGAAAGGAAAAAAGGGAGAGAGAGAAGTAGAGAGTCTGGAGAAATGCACACATTTGATAGGATAAAGCAGAATTCAATACCTAATAGCAAAGGGTAAAAGAGAGGCATTTAGCCGTGTCAAACAGAGCATGGTACCTGTCAAGTATCTGCTCTCTACAATGTCATGCAAGAGTGTACGTGCAATTTCCCAGATGGATCGCCCCCTTATACATTTCAGCTCCAAAGAGTTGAAGAAGATTCAAGATGCCACTGTGCTCAGTGCTTCCTTATCTGTTTCCCCATTTTATATTGAAGGCATTTCATATTTGCTAGGCATTCTATTTTGGACTCAGAATGGGGAATTAAAGTCCTTCCATGTTGCCATTGGACAAAACTCTTGCTAACTTTCAGTGCCTATGATCAAAGTTTCCATCAAGATTCCACAGGGATTTTGAAGTACATTTAAAAAAAAAAAATACAGAAAGAAAGAAAGAAAGAAAGAAAGAAAGAAAGAAAGAAAGAAAGAAAGAAAGAGAAAAAAAGACCTGACACTTTTGGGGAAGGCTGGCCTAGTAAAGAAATCAAATTCTACATCTCCAGGCTTAAGCTTATTAAATAGGAGGGAAATGAAAAATGTATGACCAGGGATAAAAGAAGCATTCTTGTCTGCTGGGTTCGCTGGTTTTTGAAGTCAGAATCTTTGTTGTCAGCAATCAGGGTTTGGTGGCAATTTAGCACCCGGTGAATGGAAGGTGGGCTGTGCCGTGAAATGTGAGAAACTTGACACAGATGCCAAACTGGGCTAGGACAGCCGTCCCTTGCTAAGCTGACAAGAAGGCAAGGCAAAATATTATTGCCAAGCAGAATGCTCAGTTTGTTCATTAGCTGGGCTGCACACACTAAAGGACTAAGATCTTGGTGCTGACCACTGGCACAAAAGCCTCCAGACCGCCGTTCTCCCTCTCCCCCACCCCAGTTACCCACGGCAATTCACCTCTAGCTGACTTATGTGTAGCACAGACCAAAATATCATGAAATATTAAAGAATGGCTCTGAAGATCATTATCTGACACACTGTGCAAAGTTAAGCACTAACCAAGAAAGCTTAATCAATGCCCTCTTGCTATTTGTTTTTCGCAAGGCAGCACACAGCAAACACCATGTGCCTGCGACTATATGAGAAACCTGAGAGCTGATGTGGCATAGTGGTTAGAGTGCTGGACTAGCAGCCTGGGAGACCAGGGTTCAAATTCCCACTCAGCCACAAAGCTTTCTGGGTGTCCTTGGGCCAGTCACCCCCCTCTCGACCTAACTCGGTGGTCCTGGATTCCAGATTGAATTACAGAGCAGAGGCAACTCCCAATTTACACAAGGATTACATTCCAGGGCCTCCCCGCGTGTAACCGAAATAATGTACATTGGGAGCACCCTGGAGGAGAAGGGGGCTTGCACAGCTTCTTCCCCACAGATCAGCTAAGCTGGTCAAGAAGACCTGCTGCCCCTCCAGCTTGCACGATCTGGGTGGCAGCGGGGCTTGCTCAGCTGATGTGCAGGGAAGCAGCTGCGGCAGCTACACTACCCCGCAAATCAGCTGTTAGGCGGGGAAGACACCGGCTCACAAGGAGACACTCCCCAAAGCCCAAAGAGAATGTTCTCTCTGGGCTCTATGGAGGGTCTTCTTGCAAGCCAGCAGGACTCTCCAGGGTGCTCCCCATTTCCAGGTTCCCCTTCCACAATCCCAGCACCATGCACATGTGCAGTCACATGCAAATAGAGCATGCATAAATACAACCATAGGCTCATCCATCTCATATGGATATTATACATACATCACTGGCTCCCAGTAAGTCTCCAAACACAATTCAAAGTGTTGGTGCTGACCTGTAAAGCCCTAAACGGCCTCAGCCCAGTATACCCGAAGAAGCGTCTCCACCCCCATCATTCAGCCCAGACACTCAGGTCCAGCTTCAAGGACCTTCTGGTAGCTCCCTCACTGTGAGGTTACAGGGAACCAAGCAGAGGGCCTTCTCAGTAGTGGTGCCTGCCCTGTGGAATGCCCTCCCATCAGATGTCAAGGAAATAAACAACAATCTGATTTTTAGAAGGCAGCGCTGTTTCGGGAAGTTTTTAATTTTGGGTGTTTTATTATCGTGTTTTTAATATTCTGTTGGGAGCCGCCCAGAGTGGCTGGGGAGGCACGGCCAGATGGGCAGGGTATAAGTTGTTGTTGTTGCCATAGTTCCTATTGTTCTTCTTCATCCTATACACCCTTCTGCATCCTGTACACCCACCCCTTCCTATCTTCCTTCTCTACAGAGGTCAAGGTAGCACAGAGCTCCCAGGTGTCTAATCTTGTCCCATTGGACCAAATGCAGGCCTGCTTGCCTCCAAACATGCTCCATTGTGTGCCTTCAGAACATACCCTTGTCCCATAGTTGTCACGGCTGTGACCTTGAGTGGATCACAGAGGAGGAACCATCTGGGCCAGGTCAGTAGTGCAACCTGCAGGGAGGATGAATTAGGCTGCAACCCCAACTCGGAACAAAAGAACCTGGAGCTGTGAGTCTCAAAAACAACAGCCTCATGGCCAGATTCACCAAAGGAAGGACTCGCTTTATACCAGGGCCCAACACATTCCAAGACCTGCTTGCTGGACACAGCACAAGGCTGGAGCTCACAAAGCAAAGGGAATAAGAACTGCAGTCCATAGTCAGCCAGGTAACAGAAGGCCCCCAAAGACTTCTTATATGAGAATTTGGCTTCTTGGCCTCAACCCAGAAGTTTCCCAGCTTCCCCATTTCTCAAAATGTGGCAGGGATAAGAAGCGGGAATAGCAGAATTCCCAAAACTATTTATGAACAGGGAATGTTTCTGTGTATCTATTAAGGATAGCACAAGTTGAATTTTAAACAAATGTCTATTTTTCCTCCAGCAAAAAAACAACAACAAACCCAGGTATTTAAGTCCTGGACAGCTGGAGATCCCAAAGTGAAAATTGTACACATCTTCTAATTCCTCTTTTAAAAAAAGTTTTAAAAAAGAAACTTCAGTGTGACGTGAACTTTATATTGGGGTTATTGTGGAGCCCGAGGGAAGTGGAAGGGAGGGCTGCAGTCCTTAAGAAACCTTAAACTGGGGGGGGGGGGGGGGAGGAACCCAGCATTTTCCTATGGAAAGCTAGCAATGGAAAAGTCTAATATACATGGACACATCACAACTTGGCACTTATGTATAATTCCAAAAGCATAGCTCTCTCTGCTCCGCAGCAAATTTCTGATTCCTTCATCAGTTAGTGTTCCACAGTCTCTCAAGCATGTTGTCAAAAGACATTATCGTCGCCAGGAAACCTAAGGTCATAGGAGCAGCGGAGAAGATTTTACTTCTTCTTCTTTTTCTTCTTTTTTAAGGGAGGCTGCTGGGCGGGGATGGGGGGTGGGTTTCCAAGTATTTACAACAGATTTCAAATTGGTCCTGCTGTACCCTTTGCAAAAATATTTTCTACATCTCCTGGAGACGGATAATCATTTCTAAGAGAGTCAGAAGTGCTTTGTAAGAAGCACCACTACCCCCTAATTTATGTACTATATTTTCTCCCACTGTCACCTTTGGCCAATTTGGTTGTACAATCTCTCTCTCTCTCTCTCTCTCTCTCTCTCTCTTTCTTTCTCTGTGTGTGTCTTTGCAAAACCTGTTTAGCGGAGGTCAAAGTGGGAGGGATGTACACCCCATTAACTGCTATCCCTATTTCTATCTGTCTTCTACCCTTTGGGAACAAAAAAACAAAACAAAAGAGCACATTTCCATCTGCTTCTAGTGTAGCCCAAAAATATCTCTTTCCTTATAACACAGAAGAGCAGTGATTGGATGTAGCATGTTTGTGTGTGTGGCTGCAAGCATGCATGTGTCCTATATAAGCATTTCCTTGTCAGTTTTTCATGCATTAAAGTATTCACTTTTAATTTTGTCATTATAAAATTACACACACACACACACACACACACACACACACAAATATATATAGTCAGGTAGGCCCCCCACATAATTTAGAGCCCTGTGTGATTAGGCTTTTAAATCACAAGAAGCTACAACAGGCTCCTTGAACAGAAGACATTTACACTGACATCCCACCTCTCCTTCAAGGTGGTCACATAGTTTGCCCCCTTTCTACAACAGCCCTGTGAGGTAGGTTAGCAGACCCTACAACTGTCCCTATTTTCCAGGGACAGTCCCAGATTTACAGAAGCCATCCTGGTTTCTGATCTGATCCTGGGATGTCCCACTTTTCCTTAGGACATCCCTATTTTCATTGGAGAAATGTTGTAGGGTATGGAGTTATGTGGCCCTGAGCCAAGGAGATAAGTAACTCTATAACCTTTAGAAGACATCTGAAGGCAGCTCTGTACAGGGATGTTTTTTTAATGTTTAATTATGTTTTTATATATGTTGAAAGCTGCCCAGAGTGGCTGGGGCAACCCAGTCAGAAGGGTGGGGGTATAATAATAATCATCATCATCATAGGACATCCCTATTTTCATCTGAGAAATGTTAGAGGGTCTTCTTCTTTAGCTATCACTCATAGACAAGTAAGATTGTCTTCCATGAACACGGTCTTAACAGTGAGTCCCTAAGTGACTGCAGAGGCCAATTCTGGATCGACATGTCCTTCCACAGTGGGGACATAGGTTTCCAGGCGGGAGTTGATCATGGTGAGGGTTTGCCAAACATGCCATTCTCTTAGCACATTTCTCCCTTTCATCCTGAGTTTGAGCATCTTCAAAATCCATGACACCTTTGGTAAAGGCTGTTCTCCAATTGGAGCGCTCACAGGCCAGTATTTCCCAGTCGTCACTGTTTATACTACATATTTTTTAGATTTGCCTTGAGAGTCTTTAAACCTCTTTTGTTGACCACCACCATTACACTTTCTGTTTCTTTGAGTTCGGAACAGAGTAGTTGCTTTGGAAGATGATAATCAGCCATCCGAACAACATGACCAGTCCATGTTGAAGAATCATTGGTTCAACACGGGTGATCTTTGCTTCTTCCAGTACACTGGCATTAGTATGCCTGTCTTCCTAAGTGATGTGTAAAAATTTTCGGAGACACCTTTGATGTAATCTTTCAAGGAGTTGGAGATGGCGTTTATAAGTGGTCCATGTTTCACAAGCATGCAGTAAGGCTATTAGAAGGTATGGTTAAGTTGATAGGTGGGGTCTGGTCCAAGATCACCCAGTGAGGGTTATGGATGAGGAGATTTGAATCTTGGTTCCAGAGCTCCCACTCTAACTACTACACCACACTGCCTCTCTAATTTGTCTAACTTGATGTGGAGAGTGGTAGGTGAGCCAGGGCCATGGCTGACAAGACATGGCCTCCATGCGCTCCACCTCACGAATGGCCAAATAGGACTGCTGCTGATCTCTCATTCCTTTCACATTCTCCTCCTACCATACAGCACATGTGTGGGGTTTTATTTGGTTTTCTTTTTAATAGGTGGGTGACTGGCAGCTTGTCAACCCTTCGCTGTTGCTTGCTGTTATGAACTAATCAGCCTTGTTTCTCAGGAACGCTACCCTCCACGAAACTGTCTGCTCTACCCTTTGTTCTTCCTGTCGGCTTTCATTAATTTATTAATCAAACACATTTGGTCGGGGGAAAGTACTCCAACACAAACTGCAATGCACAGCACAACCGCCTCAAACCTCAAACAGCTCCATTAGAAACGTGAGTGCATTTCGTCTCCATTGCTCAAGCTCGGCAAAAAAAGAAAGAAAAAGAAAACTGTGGGTCCAGCCACATAAGCTAAATGCAACACAGTATATTGCACCAGCTAGCACATTAACCACAAGCCAAATCATGGCTTTACATGAGCATGAAAGGCTCTGAGTGCCTGGTGAGAAGATTGGGACCGCTGTGCTCATCACCTGGTCTCCTAGTTGCTGCACCGCTATGGACTAAGCCATCAGGACATTAGATTGTCACTGGCTCCCAATTCAAAGTGTTGGTGCTGACCTTTAAAGCCCTAAACAGCCTCGACCCTGTATACCTGAAGGAGCATCTCCACCCCCAACATTCAGCCCGGACACTGAGGTCCAGCTCCGAGGGCCTTCTGGCGGTTTCCTCACTGCGTCAGGGCCTCTGCTGCTTGGTGGGGACCTTCAGTCTGGCCAACTGCTCCAGGCAAGGGTTGCTAAGACCAATAGGCTGAGTTGTGTTTTTGTTTCCTTGGATAAAGAGTTAATTTCACTGGCGCTGGAGTTTTGCTTCCTTTCTTGCTGGCCTGCGTTTGACTCCAGCCCTGACGCATTGCTGGCAGCTTGTGGATTCTCTGGGTGACAACACAGCTTAGGTCACAGTAGACCAGCAGCAGCAGGCCTAGAGGAGGAACAAGGCCGTGATCTTCTCTCCAGGAGGCCCCATGATCACCTATTGCGCTCATTCAAACATGAGGATACTGTGGCCTTCCAGATGTTTCTGGATGACAACTCCCATTCTCCTGGGTCAATGGCTATGTATGTGTTCTGGCTGCCAGCAGTATATTATTTATTTATTTATTTATTTATTTTCTTTATAAAAAAACACACCAAAAAAAAAAAAAAAAAGGCTTTCTCCTTGTCAGGACCCAAGGCAGCTCAAAGTGTGGATTTAAATGAATACAGTTAAAAGCACTTGACCAATATAAACATATATATTTGAAATAAATTAATAACCATTAAAAACACCACTGAAAACACCTAAAAAGCATTTAAAAGAACAATGGAAAAGGAAATAATGTGCAATACCCACACAACAGCCAGTTAGTGACCCAAGACCTGCCTGAAGAGAAGAGAGCTAAGCCTGCCGCCGAAAGGGAAGCAGAGAGGGGACCATCCTAGCTTCAGGTGGAAGGGAGTTCCATAGACTTGGAGAAGCCACCGAGAAAGCCATTCCTTGTGTCCTCAGTAAATGTGTTTGTGCAGGTGGCAGGACCAAGAGAAAGGTCTCCTCATAAGATCTCAAAGCCCAGACAAGTTCCTATAGGGAGAGACGGTCCCTCAGACCTTCTCTGTCCAGTCCTGGCCAAACTGCCATAACGTATCCTTTGCCAGGAAAGCAAATGTGCCGCTGTTCCATAAATTTCTTCCATGAAATCATCAAATCTCTGTCACTCTTTCTGTCTCGGTGCTGAGCATTCCAGGTCATTGCACTGGTTAAGTGAACAACCTCACAAATGCAGAAATAACACAAACAGAGATTGTTCCAATTTCCTACTGGTAACACTTTAAAACAGGGAGAGGGGAAGGTAGAGTAATCAAACCTGCCCTTGCTGTATAGCTTAATCCTACTGGGCTCACCTCCCCCTTTTTGGGATGCTTATTTCATCATTTATTGGCACCTGATAGCTTTCTCAGCGAAACCTCTTAACCCTCCATCGTTACTCGATAGTCAAAGTGTTTTCTCCCACGGAGCAGCTGCTGATTCCAGACTAGCAAAACGTTCGTCACAATGACAGCAGAGAAGGATGTGGAATAAGAGCTTTTATATGGCAGGCCCTGAGGTGGGGGAAGGAAGGAAATACGTCTCTGCATACAGCACAGAGACAGACTGCACTTCCAAGTGGGTCTGCTATAAAGGCCAGAATCATCCCGTGTCCGAGACCGGGGGGAGGGGGTATTTTTGCACACCTCACAAAAGTGCACAAGAGTTACAAGAGAAAATTCACTTTCTGGTTAGAAGACAATGGAAGCAGAGAACATGGTCCACTCCACAACATGCTGGAGGAGAACTCCTATCAAACCCAGGCAGCATGGCCAATGGTCTGGGACGATGGGAGATGAAGGGCACCTGGCTGGGAAACTGCAACCACTACTTGTTAAGAAGCAAGGTGATTGGCTACACATTTCAGAAGTGGGTAGCTGATCCCCATGGAAAGCTGGACCCAAAAGACTATTGGTCCAGTCCAGCAGTGCTTTTCTTGTGTTCTGTGGGCTGGGGTGGAAATTGGCACAGCCGAGATGAGATTTTGAAGTGGTGCCTGCCACCCACATAAGTACACAGGGATGGGTCAACCTGTCAAATTTGTCTTCTCTTTGCCTTTCATTTTCTCAATCTTGTATTCAGTTCTGCACTTTTCCACATCAGTTTGTGATTTTTTTAAGATAAAAAAATAGTTGCTAAAATTACCAGATTTCTTGCAACAGTCCTGTTTATATGCAATTTTGCACAACATCCACATTTTTGAGGAGTGATTTCCCCCAACACTGTGCATTTTTGTACATTCATTTTTATGCACGCTTTACTCCAATACATGAATTTTGTATCTGTGAAGCGGCTGCACTGCAAAAATTCTGAGAAGTATAGAATTCGAAGGTTGGCTGCGTTTCGGTTCTCGTTTTTGCTTTGAATGGTGCAAATTAGGTAGTTTCACCTTAAACGTAGAGCTGATTCAGATTTCTACCCCACATTACCCAGATAAACACCCCACCCCAAATTCCCAGCACCACCACCAACCAACAGCAACACAATATAAGCTGGTGTCTTAGATTCAAGATGCAAATTGACTAACTCTCCTTTGTGAGATCTAATGTAGTAAAAACTAAAGACTTGTTCTGCGACAGAAGCAGATGTTTTTAATGTCTGATTTGTCAACACACTTCACCTCCCCACCCCACCCCACTTTTTAGTACCGGCTAATGTACTTCATTAACCCTGAATAATGCCAAAGAAGATATTCCCTCTCGGAGCAACAACATCTTAAATTTGCAACCCTTTTAAAAGACTGAAAAATGAATCACTTCGGCACAACACCCTCCTCTCCTGTTAGTTCAGCTGTGGTGAACTTTGCATACTGTTAAAAGCTTTCCCAGGCTGCGGCTAGAAAACAAAAGACTCGTGTAAACAACAACAGCAACGCCATTTAGGTAACACAAAAGAATATGCACACAATAAGAGCTTGGGTTGACAGGGGTGCTATTTACACTGGGGGAAATGCAAACTGAGAAAGAATGAGAGGCTGCTGGCAGTAACTGAAGTTCGAATAAGGGTGTTTCGGTACTGAAAAGTAAGTGAGCATCTAGCTTTTATGGACACACTAGAAACAGCTGGTAGCCACTCCTAAGATAGCCACTCCTAAGCGGGAACATCAGACACTGTTGTACACAGAGTCAGATCTATTGGCCCCTGTAGCACAGCATGGTCTACAATGACTGGAAGGAGACCCTCCTAGACCTGGAGATGCCAGGGCTTGAACCCATAGCAGATGCTCTACCAACAGGCTGTGGCCTTTCCCTAAATGGACTGCTATGTTAGCAGAATATGCACAGTATCACACATGACCCCAGTGTCCCCCCCCCAAAAAAAGGTGCCAGAACTCACCATGAAGTTGTTGCAGTAAGTCGCTGGGCAACTCGGGGTAGCCCTCAACAAATGCTGGCGCCCCTGGTTCTGGTGCAGGTCACTTAAATGTGCCTCCGCCTCCCCTGCTCTCGTAGATTCAGGCAGATGCCTAGGGCAGCTCGCAATGCAACACATGTAAATGCATGCTTGTGCGATGATAGAGGCCTGGCTGGAAAGCCTAAAGCCTGCCACCACTATGCAGGAGATGGGTTAAAGAAAAAGAAATACAGTGGTACCTCAGGTTAAGTGCTTGATTCGTTCTGGAGGTCTTTTCTTAACCTGAAACTGTTCTTAACCTGAAGCACCACATTAGCCTACGGAGCCTTCTGCTGCCGCCACGCCGCCGGAGCACGATTTCTGTTCTCATCCTGAGGCAAAGTTCTTAACCTGAAGCACTATTTCTGGGTTAGTGGAGTCTGTAACCTGAAGCATATGTAACCTGAAGTGTATGTAACCCGAGGTACCAGTATATGAACTGGCCTCACCAATTGAGGCTAGGAGCTAGGTGGAGGCACAAATCTCAAAACAATAATAATGGTGTGGACTCGCACATACTGACCAGCTTCTGTTTTGACATGAAATGTTCGTTTTGGGCTTCTCAGAAGTATGGAAAGGCAATAAGCGGTCAGGGGAGCACCGGCTCACAATGGTACCCACCTGAGAGGTGTTGGAACTGAGCTCTGGCTGGAAAAAAACAACAACTGCATAACCCAAGGTTCCCAAACAAGGTCCCAAGAACTCCTTAGGTGTTCTGATGAATATGGTAATCGTGCAAGGAGCTTGAACCACAGGAATGAGCATGTGAGCTCCCCCCCTTTCCTGTTGTTCTCATTGTGCCCCCTTTGTGTCGAAGGGCAATTATGTGGAGTGGGGAGACTTCTGTACTTGTGGTGGCTCCTCAAATGTTTTGGAACTCTGAGGATTCAGAGGGTGGAAGACATTAACTATGTAACAGCTTAAACCTGCCCTGCCCTTATCTCTGCACCAAAGAAGTGTGAGGCAGTTTCTGGTCTTCTGAGTCAAGTATAAAAGTTGTTTTGGGGGTGGGGGTTGCTAGTAGGGATGGGGGATTCATTCAGTTCAGTTTGCATTCCAGTGAAAAACTCAGGCTTCTCAAACCAATTCACTAACTGAAACAGAGCAATCCTACAAAATTCACACTTCCTTGAATTTCATGGTACAATTCTCCAACCAGTGTGTACAAAATTTCACATATTACGGGTAAGTGTGCAAAAAAAAGGCATGCAATAGTGAAAAGAATATACAAGAATGCATTATATTAGGAGGAAAAAAATCTTGCAAAAGTATGTACGTGACTCAAAACTGCATTCAGAACTGGGTGATTATAACTGAAAAATGAGATGCATGAGTAAGGAATTGTGGCAAATTATTTGTTAACTTCCCTTTTGGACGGCACTCAGGGCATTTAGCTTGATATTTTAAAGAAGCTACTCTCAGTCTGATCTAATATTTAAATGGTTAAACAAACATGGAGATGTACTTCTGAAAAAGGAGAACTTTAAGCACATTTAATGCACTGAGGGAAAAGCCCCATCAACCCATTTTTCTGAAAGCATAAGAACCAGCACTAATAAACCCAAGATGAGAAAGCAGCCCCAGATTTATACATATAACTCACTAATTTTCTCTGATATTAAAGTGACATTTAAATTGCTCAGTATATTATAATATCTTCAATTTGATTTTTTAGCTGAGCCGACTATATCTTTCCATTTCCTTCTGGTATTAAGTGGTTTATTATAAACTGACACGGCTACTTCTCGGGAAAGTTTCATATTCACATCTTGATCTCCTTGCTTAATAAAACCTTTACGACAGCAACACTTCCCAGTGACAGATTTGAAAAGTTTGACAGTAAAAGAGTTTCTAAGTGGGAGATCAAGGCCTGCTCTCCTAAGAAACTTTCCACTTTGTCCCACATCCTCATCTGTGGAATAAAACTTCTCAAGCAAATACCACACAACCAAACCTTAAAAGAGTTCTATGACCTGGGGGGGAGGGGGACCCTATGAGCTTTATAAATCTGCAGACTTGGGAAATTTGATTGTATCCTATTTCTCAATGTACCACATTTGAGTGGACTGCAGTGATAATTTAGTTCTGCTTTAGCAACTGTTTTGCATGTGAAAACTTATGTACCCCTTGGGATGCTGGATTTTAGGTGAACATTGAGTTGCATGATCTGAGTGTTTGTATTGTTAACATAACCTAGACAGCATCTTAAAAAGCAGAGACATCACCTTGCCAACAAAGGTCTGTATAGTTAAAGCTATGGTTTTCCCAGTACTGATGTATGGAAGTGAGAGCTGAACCCTAAAGAAGGCTGATCGCCAAAGAATTGATGCTTTTGAATTATGGTGCTGGAGGAGACCCTTGAGAGTCCCACGGACTGCAAGAATATCAAACCTATCCATTCTTAAGGAAATCAGCCCTGAGTGCTCACTGGAAGGACAGATCCTGAAGCTGAGACTCCAATACTTTGGCCACCTCATGAGAAGAGAAGACTCCCTGGAAAAGACCCTGATGCTGGGAAAGATGGAGGGCACAAGGAGAAGGAGACGACAGAGGACAAGATGGTTGGACAGTGTTCTCAAAGCTACAAACATGAGTTTGAGCAAACTGCGGGAGGCAGTGGAAGACAGGAGTGCCTGGCGTGCTCTGGTCCATGGGGTCACGAAGAGTCGGATACGACTAAACGACTAAACACCAACACCAACATTCTTAATATAAAGAGGCCAACTTGTTTACTATCCTGGCACGCTCCTTGTAAAATATTTATTTGCTGTTCAAGTTGCGGTGCTCAGTCACTAAAGCTTCTTTCACATGATCTAGAAGTGCATGCAATGAACAGACAGATGAGTGAGATCACACCTACTGACCCCACCCCAAAAACACCTTGGGGTAGATTTTGCAGAAAAGAGAGAAGAACGGGGAAGGGAAAACAAACAAACCGAAGGAAAATGAAAACTGTCCATGCTCACAGATAATGCCCACTAAGTTCCAAGTCTGTGCTTTCATTCTCCTGAAATAGGTTTTAATTAATGGGTACATGATCAAACTGCAACAACAGCTAATGAAAATAACTGCTACGACCAGATGTTGCTGTCCGAGAAGACGCTTCCCCAAGTGTCAGCAGTTATGAGGAAGGGAGCCTTTAGAAAGGTCATAATTACAGACATAAATGTCTGTTCGTTCTTATTCATTTCCATGCAGTGTTAATCCTGACACGTAAAAAGCAGCCGCTGAAGACCAAAGAAAAAAATGCTACGTTTATCAAGGAGCAGCATGTACTTTTTTATAAGGCTGAATTGGGAAAAGGGCAAGAAGGATCTGCAAGGAGGACCATTAAAATATTTAACCGCTTTGTCTTCTTCCATTTTGATGGCAACTTAAGCACAACGGCCTTGAGCAACCTTTGTTAAATCTTTTATCTGTTCACTGCATTTCACGTGTCTGAAACTTCCTGAAAAGGCTATTGTTCCTTCAAACAGAAGCTGGGTATGGGAACCAGTTCAGACAAATATTGCTGGCTTCCTCTTACCCATGGTCAAGAGAAAGGAATGCACACACCCTTCTCATAATGGTCCTTTCCCAAGGTGCTTATCAGAATTAAGGAACGCCACAGCACTGGCCTTAGGTTCAGTAGCTGGCAGTGTTCAGTCTTAGGTTCAATCTGGGCAGGGCGGAGTGAAGGTGATGTTGGGGATATGCGGACACCACACTGGAGCCAGTCCAGGGCTGCTGCTGGTGCACCAGTCCCAAACTTACCATCGCTCTGTGCTGTCCATATAAGCTGCAGCTCTTCCTCACCCCACCAACCTTGTTGGCACCTGTCCGTCTTGAGAGACAATGCAGTGTGTCTCCTGGGGTGAAGTCAAATGGCAGCTTTAGCAGCAATAAAGTGTGTAGATGGAGGTCCTGGGCAGCCCAGAGGACAAAACACCCCTCTCAGCCTCACTGGTGTGGTCCAAAGGAAAACAGAGCAATACTTTTTGGCACCAGCTTAGCTGCAGGAGTTGATGGAAGAAGGCATAAAAGGTACCATCCAATTGTCTTAGGGACTCCACTCTGGATTTGTGTAGGGTTTACTCCTTAGCCTTTTCTTCTCCCGAAGATATCCTGCAAGGCAGCAGCCATCCAAGTATTTATTCATAGCATCATCCAGAGGCCGGCAAGCAGGAGGCAACAGCACTCTCCCTCTAGTGATTCCTAGCAACTTATATTCAGCCTCCCAATGTATTTTCATTAGAAAAAACAACAACAATGAAGCAAATTGAGCTTGTGGATCTTCTTTGCCATTCTTTCCCCCCCTAAAATCAATGCAAATTTTCTAGTTCCTGGTTCTGTTCTATTTCCAGGCCAGTTCCTCTTTAACTTGCATTGTCTCCCCGCTGCTCCCCACTTCACTGGAAAGAGGCCTTCTGTACGCACTCATTTCACACCAAGTTCTACTATGATTAAGAAGTGAATCTCAGGCAATTGATCGCCTTCTCCTGAAGGAACAATCCTACCAGGATTTTTGCTTGTTTGTTTCGTTTTTAAATTTGAACCAATCAAATGCTCAACTCAAACCCAAGTAAGAATAATCTGATAATTTTTGGTTCATTTTATGTAATAGTTGGATTTCTGTTAGAAAGCACAGTCCCAAAGACGGTCACATACATGCCTTACAATTAAAGCACTGTTATTCCACTTTATGGCCTCATGGCTTCCCCCCAAAGAATCCTGGGAACTGTAGTTTGTTAAGAGTACTGAGAGTTGTTAGGGAGACCCCCCATTACCTTCACTGAGCTACATGGATTGATAGTTAAAACCACTTTGTTTCATCCAAACAACTTTCGGTATACGTAACATATTCCCAGAATTCTTGGGAGCGAGCCATGACTGCCAAAGTGGTATGAGAGTGGTATAAGAGTGCTTTAAATGCAAGGTGTGGCTGTGACCTATATTTCTGTTTTCAAGTAGTATCACAAGAAACAGCATATGATCTGAAATAACCTACAGATGAGTACAAAACTACACTGAGCTCCTCTGGAGGGATTAAAGTTCATACCACGTGGAAGTAGATGGGAATTTAGCCCTCAGTAAGGAAGACTACAGGAAAAGGAGGTTATTGACGTTTTTCAGATTATTTAAATCACCCCGGCTGAAGGATAAGAAAGCAATTTCAGAAACAGCACCTCCTCTTTTGCAACCTCCTCCTCCTAGCTTTTGGACGCCAGGGTTTTACCCCTTTTCTTTTCTGAGCAAAAGAGAAAGCAGCTGCAGGAAACAATGTGATATCAGCAGTGGAAATCACAATCTTGCACTACGAAGGGAGGGGGGAAATAATAATAATAAAAAGAACCCAACATTATCTGTGATTAAATCAAATTTGCTTTGTCCCTTTTAAAATGCCTAGGGAACATAATGCATGCTTATTTCCACACAAACCAAGCCAATATAAATGGAAAATAAAAAAAAAGGCATTACGCTCTTTTGAGGTGATTGGTGGCAAAGCAGGACAACCGTGAATACTAGGATATATAGTATCCTGGTTCCTGTGGAGTTCCTGTGGAGTTATTTTGATTTACCATCCAGTGTGCTTGTCTTGCACAATACAGACTGCTCCCCCAAATGCATATGAACATAAAAGAATCAGCTGGATCCAGCCAGTGGTCCATCTCGCTCAGCATCCTCTTCCAACAGCAGCTGACCAGATGCCCACAGGAAGCCCACAAGCAAGACCTGAGTGTGATAGCCCTATCTCTACATGTGTTACTGAGCAAATGGTATTCTGAGGTATGCTGCAGTGTAGGCAGAGCATAGCCATCATGGCTAGTAGCCCCCGACAGCCTTAGCCTTAATGAATATGTTTAATCCTCTTTTAAAGACAATTTGTTGGCCTCTTGTTGGAATGAATTCCATACTTCCCCTATGTCCTGTGCCCTTTTAAAATGTGTTGAAGGCAGTTATTGGGTTGTTGTTGTATTTATTTTGATTATGTACTTTGTGGTTTTATATTCTGATTTTATCCTGTGAACCGCCCTGAGACCTGGGGGTATAATAATAATAATAATAATAATAATAATAATAATAATATAGAAAATCTTCTCTCAATCCTCTTTCTCTATACAACACATAATTTTATTCAAAGGAAAAGAAAAACACAGCAACCGAAGAAGAAGAAGAAGAAGATACCATCTTTTCCCCTGACAGTTACTCAACCAAGGTAGATGTGCACACTTTCAAGGTAGATGCACACAAATCTTTCTTTAGCCAAACTCAGTCACCCCCCACCCAAACAATGAGCTTCAACACTGGACAGCAGGCAATGGAGAACTCCTGCAAAGAAGACTTCAGGCAGGTTCATGTTGGAGTGCTAAGCTGGAACCCGTGGGAGGGTTTGCAAGAAAGGAGGCAGGGCTATATAATTCCAAAATTTCAGAAGGGGGTGGGGGTGACGGAGGCCGAGCAAGAATGCCTTTCTTACGGCTACCAAATGAGTTTGCGGCTAAGGTGAAACCTGGACCAAGGACTTCTCAGCATGCAGCTCACACACTTAGGTAGTACTGCCTGCCAATTATACTCCCTGTCACCTGAATCCTGCCATGTTCTATTTATTATTTATTTATTTGATTTTATTTATTGAGTCTATATACCACCTTTCCTTACAAGGAGTTCCAGGTGGTGCACTTGGTTCTCCTCCTCCCTATTTCATTCTCACCCTGTGAGTTGGGTTCGGTTACGAGATTATGAAGATTAGCTTCATAGCTGAGTGGGGATTCAAACCCTGGTCTCCCAGGTCACAGTCCAACATTCTAACCATTATGCCACTGTAACAACCCATCGGAGAGCACAAAATTGACCCAAGTCTCACTGGGGGGAAAGGATCCTATTGGAACAATAAATGCCTTGGTGGCAAGAGTCTATGAGTTTAACAGTGGAGCTAATTAGTTAGAATGGTGATGGGCTGTCTCTTGTAAGTCCCATCTCCTAGCCCTGGGTTTCCTGCCATAAAGCAGCAGGTGAGACTAGATGGATCTTTGGTACTCTATGGTTTTAGCAGATGGCACACATTGTCCTGGAGCCAGTGTCAGAGAGGCCCAGGAGACTGGGATGGTAAGCTGTGAAAGAAGAAATAAATCTGTGTTGCGGAATTCAAGGAATTCATTTCCCTTTTCACTCTGATTGCCACTTAACACTCCAGCTTGGCACATGAGTGTGATGTTAAAAATGAAGAAGAGCTAAATATATAATAGGACTTTGAAAGCAGTACAGAGAACCTTGTTCACCTTGGCAGATGCAAAAAAATTAGCTAAGTGAGACCCGGGATATCATTAAAAATATATTATGCCTTTATTTAATTTTATTTAAAGTGGGACAACAGAACAGCCAACAAAGAAAAAGAAAATGCTGTCCCAGCTTTTCAACATAAATCAAATGAAATCAGAGCTTTCGAGGGGTTTTATTCCCCCTCTCTCCCCCTCCCCCTTTCAAATTTTATTTTAATAACTTTGCCGACAGTCTTCTTTTGAAATTAATATATCTGCTCTAGTGGCTCCCAGTTTTCCTTGCAAAAATCATGACAGCTAATAAGAAAGCACTGTCATGTATTCTGACTAAAGGTAATGTATATGTGACAGCCGTGTGATCATTAGAAGAAAAGAATTTCCCAAAGACAAAAGGAATAATTAAAATCAGCCTGAAGACCTAGCCTTGGATTTAAATGTTTAAATGTTTTAATCGGCAAGAACAATGGCTCCCTGAATCATTGGCACAACCAATACTGACAACCTGCCATCTATTAATCAAATGTTAAAATAATAGAAGTGCAGGTTTTAACACCAAACAGTAGATTAGTATGTCTGACGAGCCTTAAAAGAGCACTCCTTTTTTACCCCTAGATAACAGGTGTATGGAATGAAAGGAACCTTTTGATACATTTATTCCACATCTGAAGTAAGCTTTCATGTGGAACTACAGGTGGGTGAAGACAATCTGGAATATATTTTGGAGGCATCACAAGATGATTAGACAAATTCATGTGGGGAGAGGCTATCAACAGCTACTATCCCCAATGGTTACCTTCTCCCACCTCTAAATACAAGCTGTAATCCATCATTTTTTGAAGGACATGTTCTCCATCTCTGCTTTACACCAGTGTTTCCCAAACTTGGGTCTCCAGATGTTTTGGGACTACAATTCCCATCATCCCTGACCACTGGCCTTGCTAGCTAGGGGCAATGGGAGTTGTAGTCGAAAAACAGCTGGGAAACAATTTGGGAAACACTGCTTTTTACACACACACACACACACACACACACACACACACACAGAAGAACAAAAGACAACTAGCAGCAGTTGGTGATATCTAAAAAAACAGTTCAGTCAGCACAATGATTCTTCCCCCATCCTCTCCTCTCTCCATGCCTGCCCTGAATCTGTTCTGGGATTTTCCCCAATCTTCTAGAGCAGGTTTCGGGAGTGCACAGGGAAAGGATTTGGGGAGGAGGTTCAATTGCCACAAAAATCTTTTTGCTCACAGAGCTCCTTTGTTGGCTACCTTCTGATGAGACTAGCTTTGGAGACATTTAATACCCAGCTTGCAGCTTCAGACTCAACTGTTCACTTTCCCTTCTCCTTCTGAGCCCTTCACAGCAATGATATGCAGAAGAAAAAAAGGGTAGTGCATTTCTCTAATACAGCTGATGCTTGCAAACGTTTATTAAAAGCTTTAGCATTCAGCATGTCAAGTATTCAAAGAACAAGATGGATCTTCGTGTCAGAGACGTGATGCATCAATCTTGTCATAGAGAACGAAGTGTTCTAACATTATTTAATTGGCTTTCACCATTAATATGTAGCAGGGGCTTAAAAGAAATAAAGTGATTATTTTAAAAATAAAATGCTAAATATCTGTGTTTATTGTTATTAAATGGTTCAATCTGCGGGGCCCTTTTTAATGCAAGACTGGCTCAGCTGCACTGACTTCCAGAAACTCGCTTGAGCTCAGAGAGAGCTTGAATCTTTTAATTTTTATTATTATGAATTGTACTCTGAAGACCCGCTGAAATTCTGGTATTTTACAGTTAAAGTGATTAATCTTCTTACATTAGCAAACATGCAGCTATTTCCCCCCTTCTATATAAATTAGGAAGAAGTAAATGGATGGCTTTAAAAGAGAATCAGACAAATTTATGGAGGAAAGGTTTCGCATTGGCTACTAGCCATGATGGCTATATTTTAGCCCCTACTGCTGGGGGCAGTATGTCTCTGTGTACCAGTTGCTGGGATCCAGAAATGGGGAAAGTGCTGTGGTACCTTGGTTCTCAAACTTAATCCATTCCGAAAGTCTGTTCCAAAACCAAAGCATTCCAAAACCAATCAGAAATGGAAAGTTTGAATTACAATGGGGAGGAGGCAAATTAGCAGCGCAGCAGGAAACACAGGGGGATGCAAATTAGCAGTGCAACAGGACACATGGAAATGGAAGGCTTGAATTACAATGGGGGGATGCAAATTAGCAGCACAACAGGAAACACAGGGGGGACTCAAAATGGAGCACGTTCGGCTTCCGGAAAAAAGTTTGAAAACCGGAACAACTACTTCTGGTTTTGCTGTGTTCGGGTTCCAAGTTGTTCGTGAACTAAGCTGTTCAAAATCGGAGGTACCACTGTATTGGCTTCCTTTGGGCATTGTGTTGGTCACTATGAAATCCGGATGTTGGACTTCCAAGTTCAGTCTCCAGCATATCCATTTAATTTTTTTGGAAATACCTGTCTCAGAGATTTCAGGGTGCCATTTATTAGTCTCAGTGGACAATTTTAGGTTGGGGGTTTAATTCAGGATAAGGCAGCTTTATATAGCTCGGTGCTGATAATGCCAAGGTTGCAGGTTCAATCCCTCTATGGGACAGCTGCATATTCCTGCATGACAGGGAGCTGGACAAGATTATCCTCAGGATCCCTTCCACCTCTATGATTCTTTGATGATTCTATGATGATCTACAGTCATATCTTGGGTTGCGAACGTGATCCATGTGGGAGGAACGTTTGCAACCCGCAGCATTCGCAATTCGCAGTCTGCGCACGTGTGTGACGAGATTCGGCACTTCTGCGCATGCGCAAAGTGCGATTTAGCATTTCTGCGCGTGTGGAAGACCAAAACCTGGAAGTAACCCGTTCCGGTACTTCCGGGTCGGCGCGGTCCATAACCCGAAAACGTGCATCCCGCAGCGTTTACAACCCGAAGTATGACTGTATCACTTTGCATCTCATTCCCATTCATAGGATATTATGCAGAGGTTTAGAGTTCAGTGGCTTGAGTCCGCTGCTGACCCAAATCCCACATCTCTTTTCCCTTTAACATGGGAAATGCTGTTCCTTCTGTTCCTTCCCAGATTTGTACTGTGTGGGGGGGGGGGGGTTAAACCAAGAAGTTAATATAATACACAGCCCTGCAAGTCAAGAGAACTCGGTCAAAGGCATTTCACGAGTGCTAAGATTGAATGGATGCATAAGAACATTATCTTGCATGGGCTGAAGGAAAAATTCTGCAGAATAAATACATTTGGAAAACCCTGCCAAGAGCAGAAATCTTTTGCGTTTCCGAGATAAAGGCGGAGCTGGCAAGTCCTTTAGACTCCAAACAGTGGAAACAAATTAACTGAAACACTGCAAGCAAAATGGTTCACCCAATGAACCAACAAAATCAAATTACAAAAAAGAAAAGAAAAAGAAAAACAAGACCTGCTCGTCACAAGTGTCAAACCCATGAAGGTCATGCCAGGGGAAAATAAAGAGTAAATATAGCCTGTAAAAAGGGATAGTTGCAGAAACACCAGGACCTACCGAGCAATCCCAAATACAGCAATTTGCAATTTTAATATCCCCCTTTCTGAGGACAGTCCAACCAAAAATTTAAAATTGGATCTGGGGAAACAGACAAGCTTAATATTAGCTTTAAAAAAGATTTTTTCCCCTCCCACAGTACTGCAGTATATTTTCTACTGGAGTAAATTTTGCAGATCAGACATGGGAAACATGCGACGATGCAGGTGTTGTTGGACTACAACTACCATCATCCCTGACCACTGGCAATGCTGGCTGGGGCTAATGGGATCTGTAGCCCAGCAACATTTGGAAGGCCACAGGTTCCCCCACCTCTGCCACAAACTGAAGTAAAGTTATTTCTTATTATTGGAGTTTAACAACAACAACAACAACAACAACAACAACAATAATAATAATAATAATTTATTATTTATACCCCGCCCATCCGGCTGGGTTATCCCAGCTACTCTGGGCGGCTCCCAATCAAATGTTAAAAACAGTACAGCATTAAATATGAAAAACTTCCCTAAACAGGGCTGCCTTAAGATGTCTT
The DNA here is from genome assembly GCF_964106645.2 of Podarcis pityusensis. Lineage (NCBI taxonomy): Eukaryota > Metazoa > Chordata > Lepidosauria > Squamata > Lacertidae > Podarcis > Podarcis pityusensis. The sequence continues at coordinate 11,248,754 of NC_138030.1, forward strand.
CTAAAAATTGGATAGCTGCTTATTTCCTTCACATCTGAAGGGAGGGTGTTCCACAGGGTGGACGCCACTATCGAGAAGGCCCTCTGTCTGGTTCCCTGTAACCTCACTTCTCGCAATGAGGGAACCGTCAGAAGGCCCTCGGCGCTGGATCTCAGTGTCCGGGCTGAACGATGGAGGTAGAGACGCTCCTTCAGGTATACTGGGCCGAGGCCGTTTAGGGCTTTAAAGGTCAGCACCAACACTTTGAATTGTGCTCGGAAACGTACTGGGAGCCAATGCAGATCTCTCAGGACCGGTGTTATGTGGTCCCGGCGGCCACTCCCAGTCACCAGTCTAGCTGCCGCATTCTGGATTAATTGCAGTTTCTGGGTCACCTTCAAAGGTAGCCCCACGTAGAGAGCATTCTGACTTTCCACCAAGGTGGTTTACAATTTCAAAACATCAGAACAAATGCATTAGATAAAATGAAGTGTGATGGGAGTCCTACCAGGTTCACTGGGAGCTGATGGCATAATGGCATAGTTATCGCTACCCTGGGCTCCCTCACTTTTCCCTCTGGATGCTTAGATCTTTAGCAGCCCCAGGAGAGTTGGAGAGGGAGAAGCTGCCCCAACAGTTCTCTCAGGCCACTGATGGTAAGTAGCTGGTTTTAATGATTTCAATTAACACTTAGTCCAGGAGTGGGGATACTGTGTCCCTCCTGCGTAAGCTTGTTTTCTAAGATCCCACCTCCTTGGAAGGCACACTGAAGACTGCTTGAGATAACAACTTTAGCCAATGGGGTTCTACTGTTGTCCCAATTGTGACTTTAAAAGAGGATTAGACAATTTCATGAAAGGTAAGGGTAGCAGTGGCTACAGAATGCCAGTCATTGGGACTCACTCATGGGGAGACTGCTGTTGCATTCAGGGGCCGCTTGCGGGCATCTGGCTGGCCAGTGTGAGAAGATGATGCTGGAGAAGACAGGCCTTTGGTCTGGTCCAGCAGGGCTCCTTTTATGTGCTTTCATGGCACAGAGGAAGCAGCACAACAAGCAGAAACAAGGCACCAGTGCATCTGTTGCTTGTCATAACATCTTCTGAAGCCTGTCCGTAGGGATGGGTAGATCTGACAATTTCAGTTTTCTCATTTTTCCACTTTCAACGTCAGTACTCCCAACATCAGCTTGCTTTTTTCTTTTTCTCATTTCAGCAACATTCTTTTAATATACACATCTTTGTATACTAGTTTACCTATATTTATTTTGCAAAGCAATTTCCCTGATGAAATGTATTTTGGGGGCATGTTACTTGTCTGGAGAAGTGCCCTGCAAAATTTGAGAGACGTGAATTTTGACGGATGGGTGTTTGCCTTTGCTTTGGACACTGCAAATTACCGTAGGTAGATTCACCTTGAAATGTGAACTGAAGTGAATTGCTCTTCCGTCCCTGCAAAGCTGAACCCATCTATTCCACCTTCCTTCATGTATGCATACATGTGACGGCCAGCATTTGTCCACTCTGTGCAATCTCCCGCCCTTAGTCCTTGGGCTGTGGCTGTATTTAAGCAGCTGTAATTTACATGAATGTAAATGCTGTCTGCATTTCCAATAATGAAAGTTTTAGCATCAAAAACTAGCATTCTGTCCCTGACTTTCCATCACTTATCCCTGCTGTTATCAAAGGTTCCTGTTGTAGCGTACATATTAATTATGCATGCAGGTGGCACTTAAGGGAGAATCGTTTATTTCACCAATGCTAGTTGGTCAGGAGCAAAGCAATGTGGAAGAAGAAATCTCCAAGGAGAACATAATAACAAAAAAAGACAGAGAAAGTCATGTATCAATATTCTACATATGGAACAAGGGCATTTATCTATGTGGCCTGCGGAGTTGTCAGAAACAGGCAATTGTGTGACTAAATAAATAAGCGTATTCTCTCTGGAGGTTGTTGATGCCCATATGACACAACATCGCTGGCTCTTTTATTTTAAAATATCCTGTACTGTGGCACATAACAGACAAACAGGATTAGCTGAAGGCAAATTCAATCCTCAGTTCCAAACCAGAGGTTGCTTGGAACATTCCCATGCAAAATCAGTTCAGGTTCATCTGTCTACCTGGGAGAGAAGCCAATTCTCAGCAGGCTGTCATGCTCTGTGGTGACTAAGAAACTGAGCACAGGATAGAACTTTCCTTATGATATCATGGTGACTTTTACCCAAAAAGGAACTGAGAACCATCTTCAGTAAAAAGTGAGAAAAAGTTGCACAGAGATGCAAAGTTACCTTGACCCAGATCTCTGCATAGCACACATAGCACAACAGCCCACCTTTGAAAGATAACACTCTTAGAAACAACATGGGTTTCTCTCAAAATAACTCAATAAATTCTCATTCTCTCTCTCTCTCTCTCTCTCTCTCTCTCTCTCTCTCTCACACACACACACACACACACACACAGTATGCTTAGGTGTTGAAGCAGCTAAAAAACAGTTAGTTTAAAAAACCTAGGAACATAATACCACCTGGAACCTGTTAGGTGGTGAGCAAAAGGAGGGCCTTTTCGGGAGTGGCACCGTGGCTGTGGAAGTCTCTTCTCTCTGAGATACTGCTGACGCCAACTCTTGCAAATTTTTAGCACCAACCGAATGCACATCTTTTCTTTGTGGTGATTAGTGAACATTAATTTTTGAGCTGTTTCTTATTTCCTCCATTTTCTGCATATGTGTGTGTATATAAAACAACAACAGATGCACAGAAACACTTCGAACCATGGAGTTGAAAACAATCTCTCTCCCTCTCCACCCCCATCTCTGAGACTATAACTGAATGCATGACCTCTAACATATCCATGGGGGAGATTCATTAAGTACTTCCTTGAACTGCTGCATGATTTCTGCATGATTTTCCTGCATACCAGAAGTGCAAATGGTAGGAAGCTTTTGCCACCATCATAGTAAAATTCAAAGTTGCAAAGCTATGTTAGCACCAGCTAGTTTTAGTGAGACTGGTATATGAGCCACTTCTACAGTCTAGGGAGCTTCCTATGTTGTTCTGATGCTCATCTCAATTGTGCTCTACTTCCACATTTATTAGAAACATGAAAGTTAGTGTCTCATTAAATGGGTACTAAATTTCATGCAAGATCTCTTGTTCACAGTTCTGAAAAGCTGTCTCGAGGTTCCCTCCGTCATTTGTTTCCCACACCCAGCAAAAACAATGGCGTTCGTAAGATTGTACTGCTGTCTCTGCCTAGCCAGTATGGTGTAGTGGTTAAGAGCAGTGGACTCGTAATCTGGTGAACCAGGTTCGCTTCCCCGCTCCTCCACATGCAGCCGCTGGGTGACCTTGGGCCAGTCACACTTCTCTGAAGTCTCTCAGCCTTATTCACCTCACAGAGTGTTTGTTGTGGGGGAAGAAGGGAAAGGAGATTGTTAGCCGCTTTGAGACTCCTTAAGGGGAGTGAAAGGCGGGATATCAAGTCCAAACTCTTCTTCTTCTTCTTCTATATTTAATATGATAGATATTTAAAATTAAACTCCAAGAACTACCCACAATCCTGACAGAAAAAAATCACAGATATAAAAAGTAAATATAATTTCAACATGGGGGTGCTTATTAAATTGCCACGGCCGTTTGAATCGAAGTGAACATCTGAATGAATTTAGGGATCTCTTTTCTGACAAAACATCTGAGGAATGCTCGGTTTCTGCAAAAGATATGCAACTAAGTAACTCAAGGTTCCCCCAGAGATTCTTTACATCCCACATCTTTCACTGTTTTACCTAAAATTGAATTCAACACAAATTCCAGGGTTCCTGAGGCAAAACAGCTGAAGAATTTTGCAAGGAATCTTCTGCTCCGCAAGCAGTGCTTAAGCAACAGTTATTATCCTGGCTCCTACCCCCAGACACAATATCCGGACTCACAGACTAAGGAAACTCAGTAAGAAGTCAGCACATGGTCTCAGCACCAGCTCAGAATACTGGACACACAGTTCAAAAGTCCATAAGCAGAGTTCTAGGATGTACGGCAAGGAATAAGCAAAGTCATGCTCCAAACACATGGCATATTCCTCCTGCTCCACTTTAAAGAGTGGGGCAGAGACCATCATTTGCAGAATTCTCATCCCGAGCTTGCAAGAGAGAACTTCAACAGTTAGTCTGCTTGGTCTGTGGTGCATCCTTGGTGACAGGACCTTAGTTCAACCTTCCAACTCTCACTCCACCTCCACTTCAGCCGGCTCTGCTGATTAGCCGGCCAGCTCTTTGCCACTTTCTCAGAATGCAGCATAGGGACTGACTCAACCAACTCTTCCTCCTGGAACATCTGGCATTGGCTGGAGCTCCTTCTAAAGGCCCACTGCACACTGTCATTGGGCAGGGCCTTCTCTGCACTGGCACCCCAGCTATGGAACTCTTCCCTCAAAGGTACCCTTGGGGCAAACACATGGTCTTGGGTGCCTGCTGAAGATATATCTCTTTACCCAGAGTTCTCAGGGTGCCTGGTTTGGTTTGTCCAGCAGATACCTGTCTATGTTTTTGTTTAACTTGATTACGGCTTTTGTTTGGTGCTTCTATACTTTTTTTAAAAAAACATATTTTTAATTAAATTTTGTGTTTTACAATTTAAAATACTCCTTTTAACATCCTTAAAATATCAATAACTTCCCTTCTTCTCTTTCCGTGGTTCATTTTACATATCATAAATCCCTGCATATTTTAGAAAAAACTAAACCTTTCAGTATTCCCTTATGGCATCCATCAAAACTTATTTACACTGCTGAATTTATCTTAATGCTACCAACATTTTCAGCTGTACATAATTATATCCTATATATTCAATAAACGTTTTCCAATCTTCTCTAAACGTATGTTATTCTTGTTCTCTTATTCTATATGTCTGCAAGCTGAGCATATTATGTCAGCTAAAGTAGCCATTCTTCTTTAGTTGGGACCTCGCTCGTTTTCCTTTTTTGGGCTAACAAAATACGGGCCGCAGTAGTAGCATACATAAATAACCTTCTTTGACACCTGGGAATTTCAGTCTGAATTGTCCCCAACAGAAATAACCATGTTTTTTATTATTTGGGGAGGAGTACTTTTAAACACCCACCCAATTCATTATGAATCATTTCCCAATACTCTTTTACCCCTTTACAAGTCCATGGTGCTTCTATACTTTTAATGCATTAGCAGCTATGTTTGTGAATCACCCTGGAACCACATGTGAAAAATGGACATATAGAAATCCAACACGTAAACAATAAAAGTAACTTTTAATAAAAGCTCTCAGAAGTGGCAGTGATGGCTACTAGCCTTAAAAAGGGTGAGACAAATTAATAAGGTTATCACTGTCGACTAGCCATGTTGACTACATTCTGCTTTCATGTCTGAGCCAGTATAGCTCTGAATACAAGTTAATGGAAATAACAAACAGAGATAGTGCTGTTTGCACACAAATTCTTGCTTGCAGGTTTCCCAAAAAGACACGGTTGGCCACTGTAAGAACAAGAGACTGGAGCCACTGGCTTGATCCAGCAGGATCTTCTCATGTTCCTTTTGGCTTCTACCCTTGATCCTCACGTCTATACCCGCTGCTAGGACGCAGTGATACCACTGGGAATCGAGTGCATCTTTTTACCTGTTCCTGCAAATTCAAGTCCTTGTCAATAAGATACCCCGAGCGGCTTCAGACTTCAATAGCTTGGTTCCGATATGCTTGTAAGTGGTGCTGAATATTCAGAGTGCTGGTGTGTTTTTTTTGTGTGTGTTTTTTATCCCTTCTGTTTCCTTGCCAGTAGGAAATAAAGAACACACTTTTAGCTAAATGAGAACTGAAGTGTATTGGAAGAGTGCTATAAATTATACGCAGGCCACCAAATAAAATTCAATTTTCAGGCAATGTGAAAGTGTAATGTGTCTGGAGAAGCTGTTTTGCATATCACACAAGGCAGCAGGCAATAAGGAGGAAGGAATGACTAAAACTTGATCTGTCACATGTACCTCTTTGATTGTTTCCCCTGCTTTACCTATTCTAATCGCACTGTTGCAGTGTTGATTCAGAACACGGCAGCCCATGAAAAATGTCACCGTTCGGTCGGCGCCGCGGATCCACTGGCAATTTCGGCAAGCACTGGATGCACATAAAGGGTGATAAGGCGCTCTATCCCGCCATGCTCAGCAGGTTTTCCATTTCCTCCTGCAATTACACATCAAACTGTTTTAGCTTCACAAGCTCCGGCACTATAAATGGCCTGGAGGCAGAAGTCTGCTTCGCACACTGATGAGCCTTTCTTCAAAGCAAGAGTGCAAACTCAGGTTTTGGGTAGGGCTTTCTGGATAAAATAATAATAATATATATATAAATAAAAACCCTGTCTCCCAGAGCTTTTAAGCCTCACCTCTAACTTAGTAATGCTACCTAAGCATCATTCCCTTGGGGGATTCCAATTAACACCTAATTTGGTGTCAGCATTAACTGGGGTTGTTTATGTAAAGAGGCGGCAAGCAGCAAGACACCCTTAACAATTGTTAATCACATCTGAACCCCAAATTTGGCCTTGGGAGCTCAGAGCAACACTCATGGGGACGGGTTGCACATAAACAATCTGCTTTCTATTTTTTAAAAAATAGCCCGGGCTCAGTCTCTGAAATCTCCAGTCTGAATAGCCCTAGTCTGAATCCCTATAGAGCACAAAAACCTTGTTCGGATAGCACTCTTTTTAAAAAATTCAACTATTTGGATGGAATGGCATACTTTCAGATCCCACAAAACACATCTTTCCTGAATAAGCTCTCTGCCTAGTGAGAATCTCTGAAACCCTGCCTACGCGTTTACATTTCTAACGTTTAACGCTGGAATCATATCAGTTGCCATTCATCTGACAACGCAGAGAAGCAAATCATTTCTTGGGGCCAAAGGTAAGCAATCCTCACTTTCAGTCACAGGAAACAATTGCGTATGGAAATTTGCTGAGCAGAGGAGTGGAGTCGAAGAGCAAGTTGGAACTCTGGGTAAATTCATACTAAATAAGTGCTGGAGCACTGTAACCAGGATACAAACAGGGTTCTGGAAAAAGATCCAAACTTGTGCAGTTCATTCATAAACACTCCATGTCAATGATGAATCGGGCCATGGAACAACAGCTCCTACGTTTTTGAGTGCCTATCTGAAGGTTGCTTGTGCTGATTAGAGCAATTTAATGCCCAATGGAAAAGAAGAGAGAGAGAGAGAGAGAGAGAAGCAGGAACAAACATACCACTAGGACATAAAGAGAACCCTGCTGGATGGCCACATAACATTTATAGTTACAAAATGGCTGTTGTTGGGTGTGTGGCATAACACAAAATGGCTGCCACCTAAAAGAGCAGAAAAAGAGAGAGGAATGGAAAATAGTTGGGGGCACGCTCTCCCATCTCACGAATTGTGGATTTTTGAGAGTATACGTACTGAATGAAAAATTGTTGGTTATGGTCACAGACCAACAAAATGAGGTATAAAAATGAAACATACTGCTCATTAAAATAATAAAAATCCAAATAGATACACACATACATTTCTTCATCTTGGAAAACATCTCCTGACCTAAACCGAAGTCAGAAAAAAATTGGTGACTATCTCAGAAAGGGAAATTTACTGATACCTTTTTACAGGTACTTTACGAAGCATTGGAAGGCACAGGTGCCCATGGGCACCAGGTTGGCAAGCCACATCCTGTGTGGGATTAAACTACTGCAATCCTCAAGTTCTGTTGAACTCAATGAGTAGACACATACAGGGCAGAATTGTAAAACCTTTATCTTATTTAAGTCTGAATTATTGTTTCACCGTTTGGAGAGGCCATGGACATCCTAAGTATTATCTCCCTCACTGAGTACAAATTTTATAGAAAGCTCTCATCTGCTGTTATATTCCATGCAGAGTTGGAAACCGGATGGGATGTGTGTGTGTGTGTGTGTGTGTGTGTGTGTGTGTGTGTGTTTAACATCCCTTTCAGCTCTGGCATCGCTCAGTGCTCTAATTTGAGCAGAATTTACCCCATACTGTTTATAATGAAATGATTATTTCCTTCCTGCTTGGCACCTTCTCGAAGGTGGCATTGTTCTAACACTCTCAGATACTGCACAGGAGTTAAAGAGAAGAGGGGGAGAAGCTTGGATAAAAGAAGTGAGTCACTGCAGTTTCTTGAGGATAGTGAAAACTCGTAAGGATCGTGGAGGCAATGGATGACCCAAGCTCTGTGGCAGCAATGTGGTCAGAAGGGCTAACATCCTCCACAATGCGGCTAACAACCCTGGCACAAGCCATCTGCCATACGGTCTTGAAGGAAAATGTTGCTCGTGGCGCCGAATCCTACAGAATATTCATAGAATCACTGAATTGTAGAGTTGGAAGGGGCGCCAAAGGTCATTTAGTCCAGGAATCTCAGCTGAAGCATCCATGACAGATGGCCATCCAATCTCTGTTTAAAAACCTTCAAGGAAGGAGAGTCCACAACCTCTCCTGGGAGTCTGTTCCACTGCCAAACAGCTCTTACTATCAGAAAGTTTTCCCCCGAATGTTTAGTCGGAATCTCCTTTCTTGTAACTTGAAGCCACTTGTTTGGGTCCTACCCTCCGATCAGGAGAAAACAAGCTTGCTCCAGTTCCCATGGGACTGCCCTTTAGATATTTGAAGAGGGCTACCATATCTCCTCTCAGTCTCTGACACGGTAGTGGCTTGAAAGTGGGTGCTCTTCATCATTTCGCCTGCAAATCATCCATAAGTTGCTTTAGACTTTATGTGAGAATAACGCCACTGGTTTTTATATTGTATCTCTGGTTTTATGGCACTGTTTTGTTTCTGAATACCGCAGAGAGGTTTTTAAATATTAAGTGGTCTAGAAAGGCTTTTAAATGAATAACTTGTTTTAATAGGGAAGAGGACAAAAGTGAAGCATAGTGAGAGGAAAACGAAACATGGGTTTCAGAAACAGGGGGAAAGGGTCAAATTGCAGAAACAGACTCTGAGGAGAAATGGTATTATGGCTATGGAGGGAAAGGAGGGCAAGCAATGATGTGATTTACATTTCTTGCTGCCTTTCAACCAAACTACTCCTCAAGGCTGAGTCCAACCCCTGCAATGCAGGAATCCCAACTAAAGCATCCAAGACATAATAATAATAATAATAATAATAATAATAATAATAATAACAAATTTATTATTTATACCCCGCCCATCTGGCTGGGTTTCCCCAGTCACTCTGGGCAGCTCCCAACAGAATTAAAAGCACAATAAAACATCAAACATTACAACTTCGCTAAACAGGGCTGCCTTCAGATGTCTTCTAAAAGTTGTGTAGTTCTTTATATCCTAGACATCTGACGGGAGGGCGTTCCACAGGGTGGGCACCACTACCGAGAAGGCCCTCTGCCTGGCTCCCTGTAACCTCACTTCTCGCAGTGAGGGAACCACCAGAAGCCCCTTGGAGCTGGACCTCAGTGTCTGGGCAGAATGACAGAGGTGGAGACGCTCCTTCAGGTATACTAGGCTGAGGCCATTTAGGGCTTTATAGGTCAGCACACCTTTGCTTAAAAACCTCCAAAGTAGGATGGTTTCAACCTGAAAGGACAAAAAGGAAGTGTGGAAGTCAAACCAGCCTTATTTTTAAAAATAAAGTGGGATCACGGGGTGCTTACAGGCCCACCTGAGAAGACTGGGGTGGCATCCCATACTGAGCACTGGACTGAACTTGTCCTGTTTCATATGTTCAATTTGGGTCACAATTCTTCAGCTTGAGAACCGGTTGCAAGTGCTGAAATTTAAACAGGCTTTTGCGAAAATTGATCCAATTTCAGCTGTGCCAGTAGTTGGCAGTCTGTCTGTCTCCAGCTCAGGCTAGTTAGAGCACAGGGATTTCCCTCAATCGACTGCAGGCACCCAGGGAATCAATTGCCCCCCTTTGACCTAGCGCTCCCATGAAGGTTACTGATGAATAGAAGGCTGCTGCGTATTGCATTTCACGCAGATGGGTTTCCCTTTCACACACGGGCTGCTTATTGATGCCCTGATGGGTCGTGATCAGCTGCTAAGCTAACATTGATTTACAGAAAGGTGGCGGTGGGAAGGGGGGGGGAGGACAAGGATGTTTCGAAGATGGATTGAAGCCTACACTTTTTATTGATGGAAACTTCAGCATACGAATGAGACAGTGGTATCAGGCTACCTGTTTGCTCCGAGGATGACTTTGAAACCTTCACATTAAAACAAACTTTTAAAAGAAAAAAAGGAACTCAGAAACTCACTATTTGCAGAAATAAAACAATAAAAAAATACATGGCACTCATCCCTGCCACAACTCATAATATTGTCTATGCACTCATTGTTGACCACATTATTACAGAACAAGGAATTGTTCTGATGGCTGGAAAGTTACAGTGGTACCTCAGGTTACATACGCTTCAGGTTACATACACTTCAGGTTACAGACTCTGCTAACCCAGAAATAGTGCTTCAGGTTAAGAACTTTGCTTCAGGATGAGAACAGAAATCATGCTCCGGAGGCACAGCGGCGGCAGGAGGCCCCATTAGCTAAAGTGGTGCTTCAGGTTAAGAACAGTTTCAGGTTAAGAACGGACCTCGGGAACGAATTAAGTACTTAACCCGAGGTACCACTGTACTCTTAATTAGTAGTGTAGTGATTATCAACCCACCTTCACTTGAACATAACTAGAAACCTCCATGCAACCAGGGACCTGATCCAGTAGGTTCCACAATCACACAAGGCATGACTCAAACTTTGGCCGCAATGCAACCCACTAGATGAAGACCTGTGTTCTAGATTCTAACCCCATTCTAGCCCCCGCCCTCCTGCTGGGCCATATTAATCAAACACACCGAGATCAGGCCCAGCCATACGATGAGGCAGAGTGAGGCAGCTGCTTCAGGAGGCAAATGCTGAGGTACGAGGAGTGGCCAAAGCTATGAGTGACATGTGGCCTGCCCTTTAACCCCTATACTAGCCTACTGCCCTCGAGGGCAGTGGAAGACACTCCCATTTCACTCAAATTCAACCGACAGTCCTATTGGTTTCTGTGTGTGCCTTGAGGGAGGGCACCATCTTGTCCTTGGCCTCAGACAGCAAAATGTATTGGGTCAGCCTTGACTGAAATACTACCAGCCTTGTTTCCCCAAGTAGGATCCAGCACAACCAACATAAAAAAAGCAGTCCACAACCCCAAGACATTGTGCGGCAGTAAAGAGGGATCTTACATTGAAGATCAGCATTCACTGATCTCCCTTCCCTTTCCTTGGAGCTTAGTTATTTCATCTGATCCGCAGTTTCTATGTGCTGCTAAACATGGATTTTTTACATCGAGCAACAAAATTCATGTTGCCTGTTAAATATCTTATTTTAATGGCAGCCTGTTTATATCAAGATCAAGCACAGGGAATGTTTTTAAATGCTATCCAGTGATTTGTTTCGCACAAACTCAGCAGCCAATTGTAAGCTTTTAAACATGCCCAGTACACCCTTAGGGTTTTTGTTGTTGTTGTTTTGATCCATTGTTATGTCAGCATATTCACCTAGCATTTAAAATCTATGAATACAGGAGACTGATGGCAAAAATAAGACACCCCAGGTGTAAAACTACATGCAGAAAAGAAAATCATACATTTATAAATATCAAGGAGATACCCCATTTGATGCGTGTTTGCCAATCAATTGTATAGACATACATTCCTAGCAAATAATACAGACCTGGAATTTTTACCACACTGTAGCAATTCACATATTTAAGCATTTCCTTGGGATGATTTGGTAGGTTTGCAATTGTTCAAACTCACTGTCTTTTTGATGTTAGGGAAGGAATTTCCACAAAGATCAGATTGATTTCTGATATTGGAGGCTGAGGGAAGAGGGGACATTTCCTCTCTTAGATGTTTGTGTGTGTGCATGCACACATGCTGCTAGCATTTCCAAACCCTTCATGATCTCTGGCTGGGCTTCTTGCATCCTTCAACTTTACGATATTGTGTAAGCAGCTTGTGGATAGGTCATCCAAACACCATCCAAATGCATGTATGCACTGAAACATCCAAAACAAGAAATACAAAAGCTCTATATGCTATCAGAGAGCAGATTTGGGTCAAGCAGGGATCAGGATTAACTCCCCTTGCATATAATTATGCACTGCTAACCAACAGACGGCACCTGTAATGAAATGTATAGCCAGAGACCAGATATGTCCCATTTAGCAATCAACAGCATTATTCTTCCCCGCCGTAGACCTTCCTCATTTGGCCAATATACTTTTTTTTGTGAGTGGCTATTGAATATTTCCAAGAGAACATCCTGTCCTCACTCCAAAATCTTTACAGCGAAGCTCACGGTGGAATAGCATTTCAAGCCCGGCGCCAGAGTTTCCACAATCCCCTTTTCTGAAAAGCTTGGGGGGATTCTATTGTTTTGAGGCTTAATTTTCAATTTGCATCTTTAAAAAGGTGCCATTTCATCCAAATTTCACTCGGCCACACATTTATATTTATCTGCAAGGGACCACATTTGAGCTCCTTTTGAAGAAGAGAAAAGGAGGGGAGAGGAAAAAGCGTAACCATGCTCACAGAGAATCTGATTTTCTAAAAGAACGGCATACAATGCTGGCTTAACTACAATTTAATTTGCACAAACAACCTGATTTATAGATCTCTTAGGCAAAGCTTCCTACTCAATCCAGAGCTCCAATCAGCTGCAAGAAGTTGGTTGGGTGGTTCTCTACTACTCGAATCCCCACAACAGGGTGCGCTCCCATTGCTCAGTCCCTGCTCCTGCCCACCTAGCAGTTCAAGAGCAGGAAGTGCAAGTAGATAAATAGGTACCGCTCTGGTGGGAAGGTAAACAGCATTTCCGTGTGCTGCTCTGGTTCGCCAGAAGTGGCTTAGTCATGCTGGCCACATGACCCAGAAGCTGTATGCCGGCTCCCTCGGCCAGTAAAGCGAGAAGAGCGCCTCAACCCCAGAGTCGTCCGTGACTGGACTCATTTGAGAAAGACAGAACACTTGGAAAACCGTTAAAAGGATATACATTGAAATTTAACCAAGGGGAAGCGAGGAAGTCACTTAACAACATTAATAAGTATAATTTTAATAAGGTTATGATTTATGTTTGTTTGTCTGTTTATCTGTTTGTTTGTTTGTTTGTTTGTTTGTTTGTTTATAATTTTGTGAAAATCAATTAAAAAATTGAAAAAAAAGAGAAAGACAGAACAGTTGTGCATCCTTTCCACCATCAAGCCAAGGAAGTGCTGATAGTCCAAGGTTGGGCTTCCATGTTGTCAGACATCAGGACTGTGTACTACTATATAAAATAAACTTTGAGGGCTGGATTCTGAAGAAAAAACCCCATGCGAGTATAGAATATTACTTCAATACTTTTCAGTTTAGGGTGCCTAATGATTCTTGACTTTGAGTGACAGGACCCAGACCACCACAGGGTCTTCTGTCAGAGCTGTGTGTCAGGTCCCAACGGCTTGATTTACAAGCTCCATGAGTCAGGCACCAATTAATTATTCCCCACGCATTTATGACCACTGCTTGGATGAAGGGAACACTGCTAGTTCAAGCTGGGATGCTGGAGGCCATAATACAAGAGTATCTCACTTGATTCCAGAAACTCAATCCCACGCCACAGCCTTCTATGTAACTATGATATGCTGTGTTCCTTCAGTCTGGACAACCCATTGCAAAGGGAAGGCACCACACTATCCTTCTGTGTTTCCAGTTATCAGTCTCTCCACTGCTTCCTGTACCCCAATAACTTGCTAGCACATGGACTTGGCCACCACATGGTCCTGATGTCTGAGTTGAGTTGTTGAGAAGATAAAATGGAAGCAGGAAAGCTATGCATTCTACCTTGAGCAGTGGGATCATGTGGGTGGGTGGTTGGGTGGGTGCATATGTATATGTCTGTGTGTGTGCATGTGTGTGATCAATTGTGTAACATGTGCATTTTTGTATGCAATTTTGCCTAATATATTTTTTGCAACCAATTTTCCACAGTGAAGTGCATATTTTGTGCGCATATATACAGTATGCACATATTTTGTGTATACTTTTCCCCAATCTACTCAACTTTGTAAGCATTTGAGCATGGTGGTGGTGAAGAATTTCATCACAAAATTCAGAAGTGTGTGAATTGCAAAGCACCGCCATGTTTCTGTTGACATGTTGCAAATTAGGTGGGTTCAATGCTGAGATGCAAACTGAATGAATTTCTCCTCCATCCCTAATCAACCTCCTTCCTACAGAAACCCCTTCTTCTGCATGCTCGTCCTTTGGCCAACACAACCAGCAAATTTCCATCCTTCTCTACTGTATCCTGCTCTTCTTTGCTTTCACCTCCATAACCTCGTGCCCACCACAGCCTGCCTTGATTGATGCTTCCTGGAATGTCAGCCTTGGTTGCCATATGAGCAACTGAGTAGATCGCTCCTGAACTGGCACTGCAACCTTCTGACCTTGCAATCTCCCATCCTGGTCTCTTAATCTTGCCTTCCTGTCACCAAGCCTGACTCCTAGCATTGTTCAGTGACCAAAAAAAATCCATTAACTTCAGACCTAATGCATTAGGTGAAGGTGATTTAAACTCCAGAACTCACATACGCAAAAATGCAGAGCCGTTGTCCTTGCTATCTAGCATGGTAGCTTGAACTTGCTGCTGAAACTTTACCTCTTAATTTGCTTTCTCTTCTCCCCACCAGATTATTTGTCTTCTTAAGAGACACTAGACAACAAAAGCATCAACTGGAGCCAAGTACTTCAAGGTGTTGAACCAAGTGAGAAAGCATTATTCATCATGTAAAAGAACCCTTCCCTTCACTCTCTCATACACATTCTAAAAAGGTCAGTTCCCCAATCATTTCCTTCCCATCATTTCCTCATTAAATCAGAATTTCCTAACCTGGTATCCTCCAGGTCTTGTTCAGACACAGTCAGCATGGCCAATGGTCAAGGACAATGGTGTCCAAAACCATCTGAAGGACACCAAATTGGAGAAGGTTGCATTATACCATCTTGCCTTGGGGAGATTTCAATGCAACACTAAACTGGTGGAGAGGTACTGTGCATGACCTGTACTTCCAGTGCAATATCTATAATGGGCAGGTGCTCATTGCAAGAGTGAAGGAAGAGTTTCCATTGGGTACAAATAGTAGTAGTGATAATAATAATAATAATAATAATAATAATAATAATAATAATAATTCATTCTGCTCTTTTCAAAGCCGTCACTTTCCCAAGAGCAAAAAGGCCTGTTTTTAGTGAAAGCTTATTTGTTTTGCTAGAGTAACAGAGCACTTTAATTGCACAGACTTAATCTTCCCTCTCTATGCTTGTATCCCTCCCACAAAATATTGACAGTTTAGAGGTGCCCTGTGGCAAAGAGATAGAAACTGGTTTCCAGCCTTCCTGGAGAAAAATTCTATGTCACTCCAATGTTTTCATATCACACTAACCAAAGATTGTTGTAACCAGCCCCTGGGCCCTTGCAGTGAAGGGTAGGTAAGAATTCTAACAAACAAGCAATAAAAGGCATCAGCATGAGACCCAATTTTTTTAAAAAAGCATTACTTTTTAAAATATATGTCTTTATCTACTCCCCCCCCCCCCCATGCTCCAACAGAGCTTTTGTTTTGCAGAATTGCAGCCCTGGTTTGACTCTCTGCTGCTTTTCCCCTTACAATTAACATTATAGGAACTTTACATGCTGCGTTAACTAGTGATAAAGCTTTCAGGAACCATAATGGTTTGAAAGAGGGCAATTAAGCTGCTACTTATTCCAAACCAAAGTCCCCATTTTCTTGTCCTCCATCTGGCTAAGAGCCTTCGGGCGGCGGAGAAGATGCCACACCAATCACACACAAAAAAGAGAGCTTCCATTACAGCAACGCTTTCACAAGGACTGCACACTTGACTACCAGGAGTCCCATTACCCAGACACAAGTTGCTCTCCCCTCCTTAAACCTATTAGCTCCACAGGCATCATGGACATAAAATGAAACCAAACAGACACAGCCAAAGCAACGAAGGAGGCACATCAAACACTCTCCCCTCCTGCTGGTCCTCCATCAGGCGTTTCAAGAGAAACCTGCACCCTTCCGAACGGAAGCCAAACTCCAACCTAGATTGTGGCTACTTCTGTCAGTATAACAACCTTCAGTTTCCCGGAGACTCCTGTTTTAATTGCTGTGTTGTTCTAATGGGATCGTTTCATTGTGTATTTTAATTATGAATGCTTATATTTTAATGGGAGAGTCTTACTGTGCATTTTAATTATGGGTGTTTATATTTTAATGTTTGTTGAACTAGGTCCTATACTTTGTAAATGGCACAGGAGCCTATGTTGGCATTAAACAGAATATAAATGGCATTGTTGTTGTTTAGTCATTTAGTCGGGTCTGACTCTTCATGACCCCATGGGTCAGAGCACGTCAGGCACTCCTATCTTCCACTACCTCCCGCAGTTTGGTCAAACTCATGTTAGTAGCTTCGAGAACACTGTCCAACCATCTTGTCCTTTGTCGTCCCCTTCTCCTTGTGCCCTCCATCTTTCCCAACATCAGGGTCTTTTCCAGGGAGTCTTCTCTTCTCATGAAGTGGCCAAAGTATTGGAGCCTCAGCTTCAGGATCTGTCCTTCCAGTGAGCACTCAGGGCTGATTTCCTGAAGAATGGATGTTTGATCATCTCCTCCTCCTCCTCTTCCTCCTCCTTCTTCTTCTTCTTTCACCACTACTATCCAAACTCCCCAGATCTAAACACATAGGGAAAGTATAATTTATTCTATCAGCAATGTTGCATTTGCCTTTTGTGTAAACTAAAAAGGTAAAGGGACCCCTAACAATTAAGTCTAGTCGCAGACGACTCTGGGGTTGCCGCGCTCATCTCGCTTTACAGGCCAAGGGAGCCAGCGTTTGTCTGCAGACAGTTTTTCCGGCTCATGTGGCCAGCATGACTAAGCTGCTTCTAGTGAAACCAGAGCAGCGCACGGAAACGCCATTTACCTTACCGCCAGAGCAGTAGCTATTTATCTACTTGCATTGCGTGCTTTCAAACTGCTAGGTTGGCAGGAGCTGGGACCAAACAACAGAAGCTCACCCCGTCATGGGGATTCAAACCGCCGACCTTCTGATCAACAAGCCCAAGCAGCACAGCGCCACCCACGTACCTTTTGTGTAAACTGCCACACGATAAAAACTGAATATGCCAACTTTGAAAGTCAACATATAAGGGCAGTTACTGCCTTGATACTTGGAATCCCACCCACCCAAAAACACCCCCACATCTCTGTCTGAGGCTGCCTTGCTCTCCTTTCCTTATAATACACCTTTCCCCAGAAGCATCTGGCTTAATGCCTTAGCCCTCACCCTCCAACGAAAACCAGACCTAAGCCCACATTCTCAACCCCAATTATACGCAGGACTAAGCCATTAGACACGAAGTAGACATGGTAAGTGCTTTAACTGCGTTTGCTGAAATTTGTCCATTTGCATTCCTGTTTCTCTTCCCCCTTTCCTCTTCTTCATATGGAAATTTAGATTTATGTAAGTATAATCCATGTTGTTAGCCTCATTATTAAGAGTAGGCAAGTACCTTACAAAACCAGCAGAGGACTGACTCCCCTCACTTCACTTTTCTCCAGAGGAGTCGAGCGTGCTCAGTAACTGTCTCCCTAGAGGAGTTCCTGCAGTCGGACTGGAGAAGGAGGCCTAGATTTTTGTTTCAGGCCTGTTCCTCCAACCCCCAAGAGTTGCCCAGGTTTCTGGTCAGCCACCAGATTGGGGTTCAATGGACAGTGCCTGCAAGGAACTGTAAGATTTGTTTCGACCTGGAAATGCACTGAGAAATTTGAGGTCTTTTGAACTGTTGGATCGCCAAATTGGTTTGCACACACACACATCCCGTTCAGCTTCTTTTGTTCAGCACAGCCCCAGTGCAGCTGTATAGCCTTGTTTGCAATGCATTCAATGCACCATAGTCATATCATATATATCTCTGCATATATGAAGAAGCATACGTTTCGTTTATAATTTATTTGTTACTTGTGCTTTATTCATTGGATGAGCTAATGCAACTATGGGGGGGGGTGAGTACCTCCCCTCCCTTCCCTTCCCCTCCCCTCCCTGCTTTTTAATTCTGTTTGCAGCAGTGGGCAATTCCAGGGCAATTTTTAGCAGAAAAGAGGCATCAGTGTTTGGGGAGTCATCTCTCCTCCCTGCAGTAATAGTCTTGATCCTCCCCAATGATGATATCTTGGAGAAAGACAACCATTTGGTAAGCAAACTGTCTAGTCCAGACTTCAGATTCATCCTGTGGAAGGTAGCCAGTGTGGTGTGGTGGTTAGAACACAGGACTAGGACCTGGGAGGCCAGGGTTCAAATCCAGTCAACACCTTTCAATCTAACCTACCTCACAGGGTTGGGGGGGTTCATGCATGCCAAATCTTGAGCTCTGCAGAGGAATAATATCAAAGAATGAATGAATCATTCCTGCCCCCTCTGCCTGACATGAGCAGCTCTTTGCTCCGTTCAGCAGAAGAAGTGAGCACATAAAGGGCTTATTCTTGTGCGAGTGCTTCCCAAACATCATGGCGTTAATAGGGGTGAGGATTCAGCTTGAGAAGCTGACACTTCCCTCAGCGGAATCTGCCACTGAGACTACCCCATCTGCTCTTGGTTCTTTTATGAAACAGAAGGTTTCACATATTTCTGATGAAACGAATGCAAAAACATTGCCGCAACATAGCTCCCTTCAACAGAAAATATACACTTAGCAGATTTGCAAACAGATTTCGAAGACATGTAGGAAGAGTTCCCTGAAAGGCTTTTCTTTAAAATAATAATAAAAATAATTAAAAATTGGCTCGTTAAAGAACAAGGGAAATGTTTTATTTTTCACAGGTTTGCTTCTTCCAACAGTTATTTGTTTAGCGATTCTGAAATAGCAGCAAGGCTGCCAAATTTGCAACTTTGCTCTCTTATTGCTTTCCTCCCCCCGCCCCTAATGATCCTGATTGCACAAAGGAGTTGGACCTGCTGGGGTGTTCAGTCTCATCACATATAAGGAAACATGTGCAGAGAAGTGGGGTGCACTGCCAAGCCCCATTCACCCTGGCACATTATTGGTAGGCAGGTGAGGACAGGGGTAGGAAACCTCCAGCCCGCAGGCCAATTGTAAATTGTGCCACCCATGGGTTAAGATTGGAGGCTGCCCATTGGTGTTGACCCATGACAGGGCCTTGTCAGTTGTGGTTCCCCATCTGTGGCATGGCCTCCCTAGCGAAGTCTGCCTGTCTTTCTTGTTACTGCCTTTCAGGAGAAATTTTTAAGCAAACATTCCTGCTTACGCAAGCATTTGATGGTTGAAAGGCCCTGTTCTTGGCAACACTGAGATCACTGGTTGAGAATATTTTAAATTGTTTTTAGAATGTTTTCAAACTGTTGTCAGTTACTTTAAAAAATGTTTTATCATTGCTGAGTCTGCCACCCTGGGTTCCTTTGGAGAAAAGGACAGGATATCAATCAAACTACTACTACTACTAATGCTAATAATAATAATGGGGTTAGGAGTTCATTTATAGTGCAATCCAAACACAACATCTGCAAGGGTGAGCCGGTTTGGAATAGGCTCAGTCAGGGCTATGCCAGTGTAACTCCCTCAACCTGGCAGAGCTGGGATTGTGTTGGCTCAGTCAGTGAAACTTCAGCGGGTTTAAAACAACAACCCACTGTGTAAGTCCCCAAAAGGGGCATCCCAGGGGAATGTTGGGGTGGGACGGTGCCATGAGAGACCTATACCTTTTCCAAAACTCTTTCAGCTGAGTCATGTGACCTGGCAACCCGGCAGAACTTATGCTGGCGAAAAAGGATGGTGTAAGTCAAATGATGATGTGTTAAATATGTATTCTGTAGTTGACCTCCTCTGCAATGTTTTATTTTGAAATCTTTAAGATAATATTTTAGTTTCCTGTTAATTATGTTGCTTTGACTATATACTTTATATTTGACTTTCTTCAGAAATGTTTGATTCTGGATTGTTTTATTGATGTTTAATATGCTGTAAACCACTTTGAGATTTTTCTTAAAAATATAAAGAGGTATACATAGGAAATGAAGAAGAAGAAGAAGAAGAAGAAGAAGAGGAGGAGGAGGAGGAGGAGGAGGAGGAGGTCAAAATCAATTTTGAAGGCTCGTTTTTCCTTTCCCAGGCTTAGGCTACCTCAGCTGGCAGCAGGCCTGTTCTTGAACAGAGTTTAGGTAACTTACATTGGCTTAAGTTAAACTGGAACATTTTTGCTGGCTTCCTATGCATAGGACTGCTCTGTCAGTAGGCTAATAAGCGTGGCTATACATGAGGTTGGTGAGACATCGTAACACAATGGAACATTACATAATGGAATGTTAATATGATTTAAACACATACACAGACGCACACACCAATTCAAATTAAAATAAATGAATCAGCTGAAATCAGAGTGTCAAAAGACCAAAGCTGAAGAACACTCCCTCCTGCAAGGTGTTTCCATGATGAACTGCTGCCAAGAACAATCATGTTCCTTTGTTTGCCACCATCACAATTACAATTAAATTTCTCTCCAGGCCAGGTGTTGCATGTCGTTTGAATGACATTGGTTGTCCCCCCCACCTGATATGCTAAGAAGTGTGAAATTTGGCTGATGCATCGAAGCTATAATCCAGCCCACCATTGTAAGAGAGAGTGATGGGTGTGAAAATTAAACAAATTAACTCAACCTCTCTTGGGAACACTGACATCCCGAGGGATTCTCCAGAACTGTCAGCTTCAGATTCTGATCGATTCAAGTTTGGTTTTCTGTTTAGATGGGGCACATCATCCTTCAAAGCTCTGAGGAAACTTGAACAGGGATAATGGTACTAAGCAGACATATCCCTACATGGGCGAAAGGCATGTTTTCCTTTTGGGCAATGGAGTTTCAGAACTGGACTTCATTCATCAACATAGCTGCATATTGCAAGGTGAGGCTGTAGGCAATAGGCAGCCACATTCAAGATCTGGAATAGGAGCTGCTCATATGTTTGGGAAAGACCATAGCTCAGTGATACATCATCTGCTTTGTACACAGAATATTCCAGGTTCAATCTCCAGACATCTCTAGGTAGGGCTGGGAGAAGATCCTGTCTGGAAATCTTGGAGAGCTGCTGCCAATCAGTGCAGGCAGTTGAGCTAGATGGATCAATGGTATGCCTCCGACTCAGACCTCCTCCTATATTCCAGTAAATGCTTAGTAGAAAAGGCATGGGAGCTGACTGCTGCTTAGGCAATCGCTGGTCATGCAGAATAAATATGGAAATAGAATTAGGAACTTCAGACCAGACGAGCAGCGAGACAATGCAAGTACTTATGGGGAATGTGGGATGAGAAGGGAGCCACCCAGAGTGGCTGGGGCAACCCAGTCTGATGGGTGGCATCATATTATTATTATTATTATTATTATTATTATTATTATTATTAATATTATTATTATAGCTTACACTGAAGTGGCAGTCTGAACACAGAAACAACAACTCTTTCTTGACCAAGCAAGGAGAAAAGATCAGGCACTGAGTTTGCCAGTTCAGAGGCATATTACTGCCTACCTATCAAGTAGGGGCTTAATAGGGGACGCACCATATCAAACAATCTCCCTGACCAGAAGAATAGAGACTTTAGGTTGCTGTTAAGGTAAAATATATGGTTCCAGTTACAGATAGGTAGCCGTGTTGGTCTGCCATAGTCAAAATAAAAAAAATCCTTCCAGTAGCACCTTTAAGACCAACTAAGTTAGTTCTTGGTATGAGCTTTCGTGTGCAAGCACACTTCTTCAGATACACTGAAACAGAAGTTGCCAGATCCTTCTATATAGTGAGAAGGTGGGGAGGGGTATTACTCAGAAGGGTGGGGGGAATGGGAGATTGGCAGATAGCTGGGATGAGCCTGCTGACGACTCTTAACGACTGTAATGGGTCTTACAGGAAAAGGCAAGGGGTGAGAAGGTGAGAAATGGCTTAGTCATGTATAATGGGATAAGAACATGTATAATGGGATAAGACATTGGATTCTTATCCCATTATACATGACTAAGCCATTTCTCACCTTCTCACCCCTTGCCTTTTCCTGTAAGACCCATTACAGTCGTTAAGAGTCGTCAGCAGGCTCATCCCAGCTATCTGCAGGCAGCTTTA
This sequence comes from Podarcis pityusensis, assembly GCF_964106645.2. Taxonomy (NCBI): domain Eukaryota; kingdom Metazoa; phylum Chordata; class Lepidosauria; order Squamata; family Lacertidae; genus Podarcis; species Podarcis pityusensis. The sequence continues at coordinate 11,270,969 of NC_138030.1, forward strand.
CCTGCAGCAATTGCATGTTGATTGCCCTCTTAAAAGACAAAGTCCAGCAACTGGAGGAACGTGTAGCTACGCTCCAAAGAATTAGAGAGCTGGAGCTCTTCTTGGAAGCAACAGAGCACACCGTCTCCACCAAGGAGGAGACAGGGGACTCCCCTGAGAAGGAGGCTAGTTCACCAACACAGGAGCCAGATATATGGAGAAACGTGACTCAAAGAAGTAGGAGGCCCAGGGTTCGCTCTGATTGTTTAGAAATACACAATCGCTTTGAGGTCCTCTCCCCTAGCATGGAAGACGAAGAGCAGACTCCATTTGAGGATCTCTCCCTCATTACAATCGATCAGGTATATGAAGACGAGCAGCAAAGTCAGTCCTCAGGGAATGTGCAGGTGACATTGGAACGGACAGCTCACGGAAGAACCCCGACCAAACCTAAGAGGAGGCATGTAGTGGTGATAGGGGATTCCCTACTGAGGGGAACAGAAGCAGTGATCTGTGGGCCTGACAAGATGTCTCGGGAAGTGTGCTGTCTCCCCGGGGCTAAGATCCAAGATGTAACTGAACGACTGCAAGGAATCATAAAACCCACTGACAAATACCCCTTCCTCTTGGTTCATGTGGGAACCAACGACACTGCAAGCAATAGCCTCCAGAAGATCAAAAGAGACTACGAGGCTCTGGGCAGGAAATTGAAGCAATTAAATGCACAAATTGTCATCTCATCTGTCCTCCCAGTTGAACGACGTGGCCCAGGGAGAGAGGGAAAAATAGTGGAAGTGAACAGCTGGCTTCGCAAATGGCGTAAACAGGAACGGTTTGGATTCTTAGATCACGGACTGCAGTTTCTTGAAGATGGACTTCTGGCAAGCGATAGGCTGCACCTCACAACGGTTGGGAGAAATGTTTTTGCCAAAAATCTCAGAAACCTCATCAGGAGGGCTTTAAACTGACTAATGTGGGGGAGGGAGACAGTGCTCCTGAAGGTAGGAGTCTATCAATTGATGAAGATGATCATCCAAATGTCATAGACCAAATGGAGCAAACAGCACGCAGACCTAATGGTGGGAGGAAAAAATCCTTAAATAAGAGACACGGGGGAATGATTAATGGACTTCAATGTCTGTACACTAATGCGCAAAGCATGGGAAATAAACAAGATGAGCTTGAGCTCTTGGTACAGCAAACTAAATATGACATAATAGGCATCACTGAAACCTGGTGGGATAAGTCCCACGATTGGAATGTAATAATGGAGGGATACAATCTATTTCAGAGAAACAGACCAGACAAGAAAGGAGGAGGAGTGGCATTATATGTCAGGGATGTGTATACCTGTGAAGAGATCCAAGATTTAGAACCTCAAAGCCAAAGTGAGAGCATTTGGGTCAAAATTAAGGGAGAGAAGAATAACAGTGACCTCATTGTGGGAATTTACTATAGATCCCCAAGCCAAACGGAGGACATAGATGATGCCTTCCTGGAACAGATGGCCAAGCATGCAAAAGGAAGGTAGATAGTAGTAATGGGGGACTTCAATTACCCGGATATTTGTTGGATGTCAAACTCAGCCAAGAGCATAAGGTCAAACAGATTCCTCACTGGCCTTGCAGACAACTTCATTGTCCAGAAAGTGGGAGAAGAAACAAGAGGAACAGCCATTTTAGATCTGGTCCTAACCAATGTTGATGACCTGGTTAGTGGGGTAGAAGTGGAAGGATCATTAGGCGCGAGTGATCATGCTCTTCTGAAGTTTACTATACAGCGGAAAGGAGCAGCCAAGCATACTAGGACTCAATTTCTTGACTTTAAGAAAGCCGACTTCATAAAACTTAGGGAAGTGCTGGGTGAGATCCCATGGACAGTAATACTAAAAGGAAAGGGAGTTCATGATGGCTGGGAGTTTGTTAAGAGGGAGATAGTAAAAGCACAACGTCAGGCAATACCAATGAGACAGAAACATGGAAGGTGCCTAAAGAAGCCAGGGTGGCTATCTAAAGAACTTTTAACTGAGTTAAGATTAAAAAAGGATGTGTACAAAAAATGGAAAAGGGGGGAAACCACCAAAGAGGAATTCAAACAAATAGCCAGCACGTGTAGACACAAAGTCAGAAAAGCTAAAGCATAGAATGAACTCAGGCTTGCTAGAGAGGTTAAAAGCAACAAAAAAGGCTTTTATGGGTATGTTCGTAGCAAAAGGAAGAACAAAGAAACAGTGGGGTCACTCAGAGGAGAAGATGGTGAAATGCAAACAGGGGACACAGAAAGGGCTGAACTCCTCAATGCCTTCTTTGCCTCAGTCTTCTCCGATAAAGAAAACAATGCCCGACCTGAAGAATTTGGAGCAAATGATTCAGCAAAGGAAACACAGCCCAGAATAACTAAGGAGATAGTACAAGAATACTTGGCTAGTTTAGATGTATTCAAGTCTCCAGGGCCAGATGAACTGCATCCAAGAGTATTAAAAGAACTGGCAGATGTGATCTCAGAACCACTGGCAGTCATCTTTGAGAATTCCTGGAGAACAGGCGAAGTCCCGGCAGACTGGAGGAGGGCAAATGTTGTCCCTATTTTCGAAAAGGGGAAAAGAGATGACCCAAATAATTACCGCCCAGTCAGTCTAACATCAATACCAGGGAAGATTCTGGAGCAGATCATTAAGCAAACAGTCTGTGAGCACCTAGAAAGGAATGCTGTGATCACCAATAGTCAGCATGGATTTCTGAAAAATAAGTCATGTCAGACTAACCTGATCTCGTTTTTTTGACAGAATTACAAGCCTGGTAGATGAAGGGAACGCAGTGGATGTAGCCTACCGTGATTTCAGCAAGGCATTTGACAAGGTGCCCCATGATATTCTTGTAAAGAAGCTGGTAAAATGTAGTCTTGACTATGCTACCACTCAGTGGATTTGTAACTGGCTGACTGACCGAACCCAAAGGGTGCTCATCAATGGTTCCTCTTCATCCTGGAGAAGAGTGACTAGTGGGGTGCCACAGGGTTCTGTCTTGGGCCCGGTCTTATTCAACATCTTTATCAACGACTTGGATGATGGACACAAGGGCATCCTGATCAAATTTGCAGATGACACCAAACTGGGAGGGGTGGCTAACACCCCAGAGGACAGGATCACACTTCAAAACGACCTTGACAGATTAGAGAACTGGGCCAAAACAAACAAGATGAATTTTAACAGGGAGAAATGTAAAGTATTGCACTTGGGCAAAAAAAATGAGAGGCACAAATACAAGATGGGGGACACCTGGCTTGAGAGCAGTACATGTGAAAAGGATCTAGGAGTCTTGGTTGACCACAAACTTGACATGAGCCAACAGTGTGACGCGGCAGCTAAAAAAGCCAATGCAATTCTGAGCTGCATCAATAGGAGTATAGCATCTAGATCAAGGGAAGTAATAGTGCCACTGTATTCTGCTCTGGTCAGACCTCACCTGGAGTACTGTGTCCAGTTCTGGGCACCACAGTTCAAGAAGGACACTGACAAACTGGAACGTGTCCAGAGGAGGGCAACCAAAATGGTCAAAGGCCTGGAAATGATGCCTTATGAGGAACGGCTAAGGGAGCTGGGCATGTTTAGCCTGGAGAAGAGGAGGTAAAGGGGTGATATGATAGCCATGTTCAAATATATAAAAGGATGTCACATAGAGGAGGGAGCAAGGTTGTTTTCTGCTGCTCCAGAGAAGCGGACACGGAGCAATGGATCCAAACTACAAGAAAGAAGATTCCACCTAAACATTAGGAAGAACTTCCTGACAGTAAGAGCTGTTCGACAGTGGAATTTGCTGCCAAGGAGTGTGGTGGAGTCTCCTTCTTTGGAGGTCTTTAAGCAGAGGCTTGACAACCATATGTCAGGAGTGCTCTGATGGTGTTTCCTGCTTGGCAGGGGGTTGGACTCGATGGCCCTTGTGGTCTCTTCCAACTCTATCATTCTATGATTCTATGTTACATATGAAAGAATACATCAACAAACATTAGAATTGAATAATATACTAGCTCAAAAAGTTGAGTTCAGCCTACTAAGTCTAAGACATATATATTGGAAACAGGGAGAAAGACCGACAAAAATTCTAGCTAATCGTCTAAAACAAAAGAAAGCGAACCAAATAATACCTTTAATAAGAAATGAAAACAACATCACAGCGACCTGATCAATAGATATCAATAATGAATTTTTTAAATTCTACAAAAAATTATATGAAGGGCCACAAAATATATCAGAGGATGAGGTGGAGAACTTCTTTCGAGACATTAAAATACCAACTATTGAAGAATATCAAAAAGATGTGCTATCAGCACCCCTAAATAGATCAGATATTGAGAACGTAATAGAAACAATGGGGAATGGGAAATTACCTGGACCGGATGGTTTTCCTATAGAGTGGTATAAAATATTCAAAAATCTACTAGTCCCCAGACTTCTAGAAGTCTATGAGGAAATAGCTCCTAAATCTACTAGTCCCTAGACTTTTTTTTTCTTTTTTGGAGGGGAGGGTGTTTAAAGTGATAGAGCAGCCGTTGCTAAGGAGGAATGGAGAGGTCAGGTTTTAACTTCTCAGCCAAAATCAAACAAACAGCTCAACAGAGGCCCATCCTTGCCACACAAAAAAAATAAAAGTTTAAACCTCATCCCTGTGCATTCTTCTCTGGGAGCAAGAACCACTGACCTCAGTAGGACTACAATCTGAGCAAACATCATCATCATCATCATTATTATTACTATTACTATTATTATTACCCTGTCCATTTGGGTGGCTTACAGCAGATAAAAAATGAGATTCATTGGTAAGTTAAGTAGCCCAAAATAGGTTCTGAAGCAGCTTTCAGTAACGGCACCTTATTACCTTAAGGCACTGTCTGGAAACAAAGAGCAGGTCTAGTTAAAGGTATTTTCTAAGGAAGGTTATTATTTTGCCGAGACAAAGGATACTTTAATTTGCCACCCAAGCCAGAATATGCCCTGCTGAGAGATAAACTGCAATTTGATTACTTGCTTCAAAACACAATTTGATTTGATTTGAAGTGGAGGGCTCCTCTCAAACTTCCTTGTTGCAACCACCGGTTAACAAGGGCCTGAAATTATGCCTCAAAATTCATAACAATAGCAACAATGGGCCAAGCTATGTGTGGTACCCAGTGGAAAACCAGCACAAGATGGTGATGGGCACAGTTCCTAAACTCCTCACCCACAGTGCCATTTTCCTTATGAAGAATCCTCCCAGTTACATTTTTCACCTCAAGTGAAAACATGTGAATATATATATATATCCAGTGGCACCTTAGAGACCAACTAAGTTTGTTCTAGGTATAAGCTTTCGTGTGCATCCACACTTCTTCAGATACCCAGAACAAACTTAGTTGGTCTCTAAGGTGCCAGTGGACCTTTTATTTTATTTTAGTTTTTTTTTATTTTGACTGTGTCAGACCAACACGGCTACCTACGGTACCTGAAAACATATTCATATTCTTGTAAGTGCACCTGTGTCTGTCCATTTACAAAAAAAGCACCTTAAATGACAGATCGTCCTCTTCCTCATCAATTATTATTACAGTGGTACCTCGGGTTAAGTACTTAATTCGTTCCGGAGGTCCGTTCTTAACCTGAAACTGTTCTTAACCTGAAGACCACTTTAGCTAATGGGGCCTCCTGCTGCCGCCACGCCACTGGAGCACGATTTCTGTTCTCATCCTGAAGCAAAGTTCTTAACCTGAAGCACTATTTCTGGCTTAGTGGAGTCTGTAACCTGAAGCGCATGTAACCCGAGGTACCACTGTATTATAAAACACTAACAATAATATTGTCCTGTCCGTTCACCACGGAGCTCAGGAGAGTCTTCATGTGTTTTCCCAACCCCCAACAACATTTTGGAAATCGAAACCTTAGGCTGGGTGGGGGGGATTAAATGAACGTTCAAAAAATAGGATGAACAAGCTCACCCCTTCCCCTCTCTCTTTGGAACTAAACATGACTAGTTTCTCAGACATCCACTGGAAATGTAAAAGTGTGGCTCCATCCAAGAAACCCATCTGGACTCTGCATTCCAGTCATAGCCCCTGAAATGTTGTTGCCTGGTTTACTTCTCGCAGCCACCCCTTCATTCCCTGGTAAATTGCATGCAGTTTGTATGGGGCTGAGGTGGAAGGGGGTTCAGGAGCCATTTTGCACCAGAACACACCACAGCTGTCAACTTTTCCCTTTTCTTGTGAGGAATCCTATTCAGAATAAGGGAATTTCCCTTAAAAAAAGCAAAACGTTGACAGCTATGGAACACACACACACACACACACACACACACACACACAGAGTTCAGTTGCCTCTTAGCAGTGAAAATAAAAACTGACTTACCGTACTTTTCTGTGTATAACACGCCCACCCCCACCCCGTGTTATGTTATTGGGGGCGTCCCAATAACATAACACAGCTAGCAGCAGCAACCAATCCCACATCACCAATATGCACTGACCATGTATATGCCACACACACCCATTTTTAAACATAATTTTTTAGGGGGGGAACTCATCTAATACACAGAAAAGTACGGTACATTCCTCAAAGGTATTCCTTGGCGGATGGCAGTACGCAGTGTGCATACAGTCTCCAGATGTGCCAGCTGCCTCAGATCTAGGCAAGCAGGCAGGCTGCAAAGGGTTTGACCCAGAAGTAGGGACTGCTGAGCCACCCACTGCTTATTTCAGATTCCCTTGGTGGTAAGCCTTATGGAGTGGCCACCAAGACCATATAAAATAAATAATAATAATAATAATAATAATAATAATAATAATAATAATTTTTTATATATATACCCTACCCATCTGGCTGGGCTTCCCCAGCCACTCTGGGTGGCTTCCAACAAAATATTAAAAATACAGTAATGCATCAACATTAAAAGCTTCCCTAAACAGGGCTGCCGTCAGATGTCTTCTAAAAGTCTGGTAGTTGTTTTTCTCTTTGACATCTGCTGGGAGGGCGTTCCACAGGGCGGGTACTGACCTTTAAAGCGCAGTATACCTGAAAAAAGCACCTCAACCCCCATCATTCAGCCTGGACACTGAGGTCCACCTCCAACAGTCTTTCGATGGTTCCCTCACCGCAAGAAGTGAAGTTACAGGGAAACAGGCAGAGGGCCTTCTTGGCAATGACACACTCCCTGCGGAACGCCTTCCCATCAGACGTTAAGGAAACAAACAACTATCTGACTTTTAGAAGACATCTGAAGGCCGCCCTGTATTGAAAGGTTTTTTAACATTTGACGTTGTATTAGGTTTTTATATTCTGAGAGAAGCCACCTAGAGTGGCCGGGGAAACCTAGACAGATGGGTGGGATATCAATAATAAAATCATTATGAATTATTATTTATGTGCTCCCAGAGTTTGCATCCAGGCCTGAGAGTGCTGAGGTTCAATGGCATCTCTGCCCAGAAGGCTTCCTGGTCTTAGGTAAAGGTAAAGGTAAAGGGACCCCTGACCATTAGGTCCAGTCGTGGTCGACTCTGGGGTTGCGGTGCTCATCTCACTTTATTGGCCGAGGGAGCCGGTGTACAGCTTCCGGGTCATGTGGCCAGCATGACTAAGTCGCATCTGGCGAACCAGAGCAGCACACGGAAACGCCGTTTACCTTCCCGCCGGAGCGGTTCCTATTTATCTACTTGCACTTTGACGTGCTTTCAAACTGCTAGGTTGGCAGGAGCAGGGACTGAGCAACAGGAGCTCACCCTGTCACGGTGATTCGAACCACCAGCCTTCTGATTGGCAAGTCCTAGGCTCTGGTTTAACCCACAGCACCACCCGTGTCCCTTTGCTGGTCTTAGTAACTAGGATACAAATGCCTGGACACTTTCTGATGCACCAGAGTTCGGGAACATCAGGTCTGGGGGCTGCAGGAAGCCTTTCAAGGGACCCTCACCAGGCTACACCCCTCACCAGGCCTACTCTGTGTGTTCTTTGAATGCTTCTGCCTGTCTTGGATGTGTCTTTAAGCTGTGATGATGCCTCTGTTTGCTTGGATGAAGAGATGTGGATCTATGGAGCCAAAAGCTTCTGTCTTTTTGTGCAGTTGGACTGCAATAGAGAAGGAAAGAGTTGCATTGGTTGTCCTGGAGTTCTTTGCCGCAGCTACCACCCACTGCTTGTAGGCAGCTCTTCCAAGAGATTGTCCCCACAGCAACGTCCCTAAGACAACATGACTCGTAGACTCAAAAGTGCTCCCCAACCCTGCTTTGTACCTGTGACTTTTCTGTGTTTTTGCAAGGCGGGCGGGGGCAAATAATCAGGTTTCAGTAGCTCGAGTGACACAGTAAAAAGGAAGAGAGATAAATGGCGGAGAGCAATGTGCTTGACATTTCCAAGGAACCGTAGGTTGAAGCGACTGTCCTCTCCCCCCTCCCTCCTTCCCCCTTCAGAAATAAACGTGCAATATTGAATTTCTGGTGAAAGCTTTTGAGACACAGGCCGGGATTCTTTGAAAATGTCAAATTTAACAGCACGAGGAAATGTCTTTTGAATCAGAAGATGAGAACTCAGGGGAGTTAAATTAACAACATAGCACAACATTTTACCAAGTAATAGCACTATATTTTTTCTCTTTTATGGAGCACTGCTCAGGGCAATATCTAATCTCTTGAGTTTAATGAACTTTTAAAACTACTCCATAAATACTCCCGGGCCATGACATATACAGTCCTAAGATAAATTCAAGCCTGACTTCAATGGACGGTATCACATTTCTGTTATTAAAAAGTGTTAATTTTAATATCCGAGGCAATTTCATTTCCTACAAAACGTGGGAGCAGAGGATCTGCACTCGGATCGCAGGGGCAGGCTTTTTTGCTGTACATGTTAAATACAAAGACATTTTAAATATAAAAATATATGCAGAGAAACTTGGCTTGTTGAGCTAATAATAGGACTCTCCAGAACCAGAACAGCCTACAAAAAGGATACTCAATATTTTGGTAACCCCATAGCAGTATATTTAGTTTTTCTCTGAATTATATTCACCCAATTGAAGAATAATGTGAGGTCCACTTCCATATAAAACATTCAAGGAATATCCAACAGAGCTACATGCAAATAGCCAACACATTTCTCTTCATCTGTTCTTCCTTCCTTCAAGTTTTGGAAGGTGAAATGTGTCAGCCTAGGAAGCTGCCTTATGCTAAGGTCACATCCAGACCATACATTTAAAGCAGTATCATACCGCTTTAAACAGTCATGGCTTCCTCCAAAGCATCATGGGAGCTGTAGTTTGTTAAAGGTGCAAAAAGGTGTTAGGAGGACCTGGATTCCCCTCACAGAACTACAATCCCCAGAGTTCTCTGGGAAGAGGGATATGTTGTTAAACCACTCTAGGAAATGTAGCTCTCATACCCTCCAACATTTCTCCAGTGAAAATAGGGACGTCCCATTCCATAATGATAATTTTACTCTTTATTTCCCACACATCTTTCTGGGTTGCGCCAGCCACTCTGGGCAGCTTCCAACATATATAAAAACATAATAAAACATTAAACAACTTTTTTTAAAACTTCCCTATACAGGATTGTCTTCAGACAGCTCAGGGGCTGGATAAATCCATACCCTCCAACATTTCTCCAATGAAAATAGATAGGGATGTCCTAAGAAAAGGTGGGACATTCTAGGATCAAATCAGAAACTGGGATAGCTTATCTAAATCAGGGATGTCCCTGGAAAATAGGGACACTTGGAGGGTCTGAGCTCTGTGAGGGGAACAGGGGCTCTCTTAACAACTTTCAGCATCCTTTAAAAAACTACAGTTACCAGGTTGCTCTGGGGAAAGCCATGATGGTTAATGTAATCTAGCTGTGTACTGTCTACACCAGGGGCATCCAGCTTGCTCTACTTCCCTCATCCCCTGCTGTTGACTATGGTGGCTGAGACTGAAGGAAGTTGGAGTCTGACGACATCTGAAGGGCACCAGGTTGGCTAATCCTGGTCTACCAGCTGGCAGAGCCTCTCTGCCATTTCAGACATGGGACATTCCCAGCCTGCAAATTCTGGGGACTGGTCACCAGGCTCCTGCAATTTGGGGCTTTTAGTATATGCTGCAAACATGTCTGGATTTTTCCAATGACATTTTACTGTTTCGTTTTATGTATTTTTCTCTTTTTTTCATTGTACACTATTTGAATATTTTGATATTTAGAAGTCTTAATAAAGTGTACAAAATGGAAAGAGCGCTGCAGTTTCCTCCTTAAAAACATCACCAACCCTCCTTTCCCATCTCACAGCCATTTTGAAGGAATGCGGTGCCTTTATTTACACCCCACACTCTTCATTCTGGCTACAGAAGTTGTTACTCATACTTTCCCCTCAGGAATTTGCAAGACATGAAAATGGCAAAGCAGACTGGCCAGGTAACATACTAGCACAGGGCAAAGAAAATGACGCCCTATCTTGCATTTCACTTCCTCTTCCAGTACCATGTGAGCAATTGGCCCTGAAAGCTTGTATCCGCAACAGGCTGAGTTGTGGAGAAATCATTTGGCTAATTTCCTTAATTTCCTGACATAGCACTGGAATTATTATTTCAAGAAACATACTACTACTACTACTACTACTACTACTACTAATTTATTTATACCCCGCCCATCTGGCTGGGTTTCTCCAGCCGCTCTGGGCGGCTTCCAACAAAACATTAAAATACAATAATTCAAAATATATTAAAAGCTACCCTAAACAGGACTGCCTTCAACCTTCAAACCCAAGATGTAGCCCTCCTGTGTCATTACTAGCAGTGCCTCAGCTAATCCATCATCAGCAGAAACAGAGTTACCAGGATTCTGACAAGCTACTGAGGCTGCGTTCACATGACAGTTTATTCCATTTTCATGACATTTCCCTGACGGTTAATTTCCAGCTTCTACTTGAGCTTTCATGCATTGCAAACACCTGTTTTTAAATACTGTCTAGCTCTCCAAATGTTGCTGGACTCCAGTTCCCATCATCCCACACCACAGGCTGTGTTGGCTAAGGCTGATAGGAACTGGAGTCCAGCAGTCTATGGAGGGTACCATTTTGGTGACTATTGGGAGTAAGTTTCATTGACATCCTTGGGGCTTGTGTCTGTGTCAAAATGGGCAGCCTTACGCTGCCTTTTCATACAAAGTGAGATAGGCCTTTTTTCTTCATCACACCGGGGAAAGATGGCATATAATGGTCAAATTGCAACCACATCATCAAATGCTGGGTTCAAAAAAGGAGACCCCCAGTGACCTTTCCACTAGAAAAAGCAAGCTTAGAAAGCAAGCATCTAACTGAAACAAATTAGATGGAAACGAAGAGACACGAATCGGTTCCACAACAGTAAGAAGCAGACAAGACTTTGCAGACAACAGACAAAAGCTTTAAAAAAGAAATCTATAATTTTTCTTTCTCTCTTTCAGACATTGGACTTAAATCCAGAGGACAATCTTGCCAGAATTTGTCTGTGCAAACAAGTTAGAGGAATTGTCTTCTGTCTCCTTGTTGATTGAAACAGTATTCTTTGTTTGTTTGACTATATAGTAAACCCAGCTCCTCCGAGAGAATGAAAGGCTTGCAAAGTTCACAGTGTGCCATATTATGGATGAAGTCAGCCCGATGAACTCTTGCATCTCTGAATAGTAGACTTATAGATAATGCACTAATTATTATATTCTTATTGCCCTCTCCAGTTTACACTCAAGGTTGTTTCATATTACAGACCTAGGAGTTCCAGGAGCCTACTTAAAACAGCAGTACACATTTGTGTTAAAAGGAGTTTAGGAGGGGAAAACAGAGAAGGCATCTGAAGGTCATTTCAGCCCACTGGCTGAAAAGCAATAAAAAAAAAAGAATAAAATACATAGCTGCAAAACAAAAACTGGATCACCTAAAATAATCTGGAGAACAGGGATAGTCAGGTCTTTGAAGTGAGAGGGGAAGAAGCAAAAAATATTGGAAGACAAGGTTCCACATTTGAACAGGAAGCCTACATGTAATTATATAATAGTTTTGGTCCAGTTTATACACCACCTAAATTGTGCATTTCTGCAACACTAATCCTAGTAACCAGGGCAACCTGGTTTCCTTGGGCAACTGCTAGGCTCGAAAAAAGCCTCCTATTGTTATTGTGATTATTACTGTTGTTGTTTGGCTTTCCTTTTTCTCCTAAGCCTTATCAAATTAGTCTACTTTATATTGGCAGTTTTTTGAAATTTTTGTGAGGGTTTTTCAATGTTTTAATGCAATTTTATGTTGGGTTTTATATTTCATTTTTATACATTGCTCGGGTATTTTCCTCATGTAGAGAGTTTTATAATTTCTGAAACAAATGCATGCAATTTATTTATTTAATGCACTTCACAAAACAACTTTACAGTCTCTCTCTCTCTCTCTGTCTGTATCTCAGATAGTTTAGTTGTTAGAATATGAGATTCTTAAACTCAGGGTTATGGGTTTGAGCCCCACATTGGATGAAAGTTTCCTGCATTGCAGGGGGTGGACTAGATGGCACTGGTCATCCCTTCGAATTCTACAATTCATTCATATACTGTTCATAACATAAGAATGCTTATGAATGTCTGTCTTGTATCTGAGGTGAATTTGAGGATCACATTCTATCTTAGCCAAGGAATCAATTACAAACAAGCATGGCATCATTTTTTTAAAAAGTATCTTAATAGTTTTCAATGTTCTCATCCCTCCCACTGCTGGTATTAGTTAAACAATGTAAGGGTAGTGAATGCTATCCAGATTTAATTTTAATTGAAATGTTTCCAACAACAGTAACTTCAGACAAAAAGGCTGTATTTATTTGAACATAACACTAACTGACTCCCCAATTGAGCATTTCAGTTCAACTACTTTGGGCTACATTCTGCCACTTTTGAAATATCTATACAACATTCAAAATTGAGATGGCGTACATGGCTTGTTTTCATTTATAAATATAAGTCAGACATGCTAACTCAGATCCCAATCAACTTAAGACATCTGAAAAATGTTCTGTTTCAAAATATTTCCATAAAACTGATGGAAGCCTTATTGCAGTGTGTCTGCAATGAGTCCTGTTAAATAAATGAAATGTCGATGATGAAGACCCATGTACTAATCAACAGTCTTGAGGCAGCTTACATTTTGAAACATACAAGAGCTATGATGGAAGGACAAACCTGTTTTATAGATGTTCCAGCTGCTGCTCTATTCCTGAATTTCAGGGCCTTGACTGACTTCAGAGGATGTGGCTGCTCTAGCAGCCCAAAGTTAATCTCTCTCAGGAGAAGGATTTCCTCACGTGGGCTACCTGGTGACAGATGTGAGAGGCACTGGGAAGCAAAAGGGTCTCTACATGAGGAGAACAAGGTGGTATCACTTTGGGGCACCACAGTATGGTCCCACATCTGTGAGGGACACCAATTTAAGATTTATTTGTTTTTGTTTTTTTGACCATGGGAAGCAAACGTTTGTCAAAATTTGCAAAAACACAAAAATCTCAGGCTGAGCTACCACAATATGAGCATGATCTTCCCTGGACCCAAACATAAGGCTTCTTTATTTATTTCTAAATGCCTAGAAGGTGGTTAGTAACATAATATCATATTTCACAGGTGTCCCAGAAAAAACACGAGACATTCCATTTTCCCCATGACAGCACGGTGGCTGCTTTGTTCTCACACGGTGTGCCGAAACACACATTTTGGGTGCCATGAGAACATGCCTCCCAATATTTTTTGTGATCTGGCACAGGTCATGTGACTTGCTTGGGAGCATGGAAAAGAAGACACACGTCCCAGTTTTTGGACTCAACAAGTTGGAGGGTATGTCATATGTGCATGTGTGAGAGAGACTATGGCTGCATTTCACATGTGGGGTTTATTGAGCTAGTTTGACTGATTACAGCGGTACCTCTGATTGCGGACACGATCCATTCTGGGATGCCGTTCGCACCTCAAAAAGTCCATAACCAGAGCGGTGCTTCTGCGCATGTGCGAACCGCACAGAACTCTTCTGTGCATGCGCACGCGACGAAACCCGGAAGTAAACACTTCCAGGTTTGCCACATTCTTAACCCAAAAAAAACGCAAAATGAAGCGTTCGCAAGAAGAGGTATGACTGTATAAGGCTAGTGCTTCTGTCCTGTTTTCTGACATTGCTTTCGCACTTTACTTTGCCTTTTCCCTCGCATCTCAATCACTATACAGTAGTACCTCGGGTTACATACACTTCAGGTTACAGACCCCGCTCACCCAGAAATAGTGCTTCAGGTTAAGAACTTTGCTTCAGGATGAGAACAGAAATCGTGCTCCAGTGGCAGCAGGAGGCCCCTTTAGCTAAAGTAGTGCTTCAGGTTAAGAACAGTTTCAGGTTAAGTATGGACCTCCGGAACGAATTAAGTACTTAACCCAAGGTACCACTGTACCACCAAGTTGAGGTCATCCCTCTGTGTCCTCTACATTCTGCCGCTCTTCTAGGCTTTAGTTTTTTGGCAGGGTTTTCTGTACCCCAAACTTGGCACACTTTCTGCTCAGGCAAAAACAGAACAAAAGTGCAAGCCTTAAAATGGGCATGGAGTGCAGTGCATGCCAATATGCCGCCTCATGGCAGCATATTGGGCAGGAAAACTGTCACACAAAACTCCCATGATTTTCCGGGCTGAGGGGACTGCAAACTTTCTTTTTTTTCTTTTTTTTACAGAACCAAGTAACAGGGAAATGTTACTTGCACTATATTCCATTCCATTCCTTTTCCACAAGCCACGTTTATATCACGTGAAAGCTCGACTACAATGTGCAGAGTAACAGTTAGAGAAATGTCAGGGAAACGGAATAAACCGCAGTGTGAATGCAGCTAGGGTGTGCACACGCAGGCAGAGAACGTCAGCCCACAATGAATAACAGACAAGAGCTCTCTCTCTCTCAAAATTAAATCTACCCTATGTCAGATCAGTTTCATATACTCTGTGTTTTGATCTATTCCCTCCCCCGCCCCAACCAAGAAAAATCTCTCCTAAGCAAAAAGAAATGTTTATCATAAGGGAGCTTGGCACTCAGGATGAATTATCTGAAGCAGTTAAAAACAGGTATTAAGTGCAAACAATGCTAACTGATTATAGCAGTGGGAGAAACATCAGCAGTCTGAATCTGTTTACGTTTGCATTCTCTGTTTTACTGCCATAAAGATTTTTCTTTTTTCCTCCTGCGTTTTGCAGCCTTTCCTTTCCAGCTATGGTTTAATCAGAGAGAGACTGGCAGAATTGGATGTGCTTGAGGATTCCCACTGAAGGGACATGGGAGCCAGGGGCAGTGTAGCATAGTGGTTAGAGTGTTGGACTGGGACCTGAGGGGCCAGAGTTCAAATCCCTACTCAGCCATAAAACCACCTGGGTGATTTTGGCCAGTAATGGTCTCTGAGCCTAACCTACCTTACAGGGCTGTTGTGAGGGTAAACTGGGGAAGAGCTCCTTTGAAGAAAGCTGAGGAATGTGGTAAATAAATCTTTGCCAATTCCCCCCCCCCCCCCTCGTGCTGCTCTGAAGGAACCCCCAACTCTCCGGAGCAGCTTTTAAGGGGACACAGAGAGGCAGTATGTGCAACTGGGGAACTTTGCCTGCCTGCCCCCTTCATTCAGCAAAACTCTGATCAGGGCAATTATGGATCCAGTTTACAGAAATGAGTACCTCCTGAGTTCATAAATGTATTATTCCACCTCGACTAGGATTCAATGGCTCTTTGGGGGAAAGAGGAAAAAACAGATAGCAGTTCCAATAAGTAGAGGGGAAAGGAGAGGAGGGGATGTCAACAAGATCTAGGAAACAGCAGAAGCAGTGTTCTCTTCTGAATGAGGCAAGGAACTTTCCTCAGCCTGAGTGAGTGATGTGACCCGGGGAGATTTCTGGGGGCCTGATGAAGAAGACTGGAAGGCCATAATCAGGATCGGGCCTGAGGTTCCCTCCTCTTGTCTTCTGACAAAACTGGAATGCATGAAGTCCCAGGAGATAGGTTAAAAAACAACCACAGTTCTGGAACAGTCTCCCTCAGGAGGTTGTAGACTCCACAGTAGGTTTTGAAGCAGAGGTTGGATGGCTATCTGCCATGGATGCTTCAACTGAGATTCCTGCATTGCAGGGGGTTGGAGCAGATGACCCCAGGACACCTTCCAAGTCTCTGATTCTATGACCAACATCATTTACTTTCTTCATAATGAATTGTTTCCTAGTACCCATTGAGGTTCTCCCCTCTCCTGTTTCCTCTGTGTCTGTTTCAGGCCATGTAAAATATGAGCGACAATCACCCCGCCTCAGGTCATGTACATTTCATGTGAAGGCCAAAGCAGCACAATTCCAAAATTCCTGTCCAAGAGCGAGGTGCTTCAGAATTTCAGCACAGAAGGAGAGTGGGATGAAGTTGCGACAAACATGATTAATGTGGAAAACAGTGTCAGTTCAACCATCGTGGCAGTAATGAAAAGTATTAATTTGTGCAAACATTGAAACATGTAAAGTAAGACGGGTTTTTTTTAAGAGGTCCAGCATGGCGTAACCCTGACACAGTGCATTAAAAACCATTCATTACAATGAATAAATAGCTTAATGAGATTGGAAGCGTCTAGCAGTCTCCACATAAGCAGGTGATGAAGTGAAGCATGCTAACAGCGTCAACGGGCATAAATTATGCAAGAGCAATATTTTTAATGTTGTCTAGTCACTTGCACTGCTGCTTTTGTTAAATATTCAAGCGAACGCCTTTCCGAAACAGTTTCAAATTAATCTGGGCAATAAAAAGTGCCTGCAGCAAATGCGACGACCCGATTTGCATAACTCTCGGGGGGAAAACAGAGAAATGAGAGACCCCGCGGACAGACTCTGCCCGGCCGGTTTTCTCTGCCTGGCGCACAAAGGTTCAACCCTCTCAACCATTCTCAGAAGCCACCTGAGTACTTTGTTGCATTTGGGCAATGTGGGCTTACAGCCCAAGGCAAGATGTTCTTGTAGCACTTCTTACATGCATGGTAGACTGGGGTTGTGGCACTCATCGCATCTTCTGCTCCACAAAGGGAATTAACAATGAACTAGATGTCCAACAAGGTTTCAGTTAGGGGCACCCAACGTGGTGGACTCCAGATGTCGTTGCACTACTATTCCTATCATCCTGATGGTGGCTGGGGCTGGTGGGAGTTGGAGCCTAACCAACAACTGGAGGGAACCGCGATGGGTACCCTGGCTTAAATTCTGGGGACGAGGGTAGAGGGCCTTAATGAAATCAACAAGCCACCTGACTCCACAACCCCCAAATTATGCCCCATAGAGCTGGACCATAAAGAAGGCTGATCGCCAAAGAATTGATGCTTTTGAATTATGGTGCTGGAGGAGACTCTTGAGAGTCCCATGGACTGCAAGAAGATCAAACCTATCTATTCTTAAGGAAATCAGCCCTGAGTGCTCACCGGAAGGACAGGTCCTGAAGCTGAGGCTCCAGTACTTTGGCCACCTTATGAGAAGAGAAGACTCCCTGGAAAAGACCCTGGTGTTGGGAAAGATGGAGGGCACAAGGAGAAGGGGACGACAGAGGATGAGATGGTTGGACAGTGTTCTTGAAGCTACCAGCATGAGTTTGACCAAACTGTGGGAGGCAGTGGAAGACAGGAGTGCCTGGCATGCTCTGGTCCATGGGGTCACGAAGAGTCGGACACGACTAAACGACTAAACAACATAGCTTTCTAAACAGTAGCTAAATGAGGGGGGTGAGACAACCTGTCAAATTCTAGGTTTGCCTTCTAATGCACAGTTTTGTTTGCTAGGCCGACATGGAAATAAAAAGCCACTAGGACACTTGAAGTGGCAAGCTGCATCAGCACCCAATAATGGCTTCTGCCAGTATCATCCACTGTATTGCACAGCCAACCCCCAAAGTACTTTGCCTCCCTTCTCCCTTGACCCTGTTCCTTAACCAATGTGCAGCTGCTCCACCCTCTTAAGTCAAATCTCATGACTTCTCTGCCAAATACCACTGTTATATGTGGCAACTGCAACTCTAGAAGTCCATTATGCTGTATGCTAGACTTCGACACAGCAAGGCCAGCTCCCTCTGGTGGGCCTGCCCTCTACCAGTGGTACAACATCTGCATCTACACAAAAGGTTTCAGGTTCACAGCCAAAACCAGAGAAGACCACTGCCTCAAAAACCCTGGAGAGCCACGGCCAATCCATGTAGATAATACTGAGCTAGATTGATCCATGGTCTGACCATAAGGTAGGTTGCTATGTATCAGCAGCCCGTGGTAGTTCTTGAGAGCATCATGGGACATCATGGGACATTAAAATGGTGGCTGGACCCAACTGTGTAGGGTGGAGGGGGCAGTCCAAAGATAGGCAGAAGCAGTCAGCGCTAGTGATGTGAGGTGAGAATATTCTCTGCTAGGAAATTCTCCAGAGAATATTCTCCACAAACTGTAAATTCTAAGGTAAGAACCAATTTTTCAACCCACATTTAAAAAATCTAGTAAATAATAAGTCAAGCTGTGATATCGCCAGTGTAAGTAATGAATAATGATTTTTTTTTTTTAATCCAGTTACATTACTGGACATTGTGTCATTCACCATTGGCCGTTCTGAAATGTGAGCTACAGAAAACATTTGAAAAAGAAAAGGTTTAAAGGGCTATTCATTTAATTTGATGAACATTTGAATTTTTATGTATTTCAACTATATGTACAGTGGTACCTCGCAAGACGAAAAACTCGCAAGACGAAAGAGTTTTTCGTTTTTTGAGTTGCTTCGCAAGACAAATTTCCCTATGGGCTTGCTTCGCAAGACGAAAACGTCTTGCAAGTTTGTTTCCTTTTTCTTAAACGTCTTGCAAGTTTGTTTCTTTTTTCTTTCCTATGGGAAACCGTGCTTCGCAAGACGAAAAATTCGCAAGACGAAAAAACTCGCAGAACGAATTAATTTCGTCTTGCGAGGCACCACTGTAATAGCTTTTTTTCTATTTTGGTGTGACCTTATTCTTAGCAATTCTATACCCTTGGGCATACAGTGTGACTTTTATTTTTATTTTTTACAGAAAGTAGCTTTATACACTTAAAGTACCTAGGCCCGGCATGTCCAAAGTCCATTTCAGGGGCCTAATCTGGCCCGCCAGTCAGTTTCATCCGGCCCCTGTGGCAGTTTATTTCAATCTTAAAAAAAAACTCAACAACTTCAATCCTAAAAAAGCCAACTTTGGTTAGCCCTTTGGTCGTCCCTCACGGCCCTCCACTTCATCAAATCTGGCCCTCTTTGAAAAAAGTTTGGACACCACTGACTAGGCCTATATAATTATGTGTAACAGCACATCTAACTCACTGCATTGCCCCATTGAATAAAAGCATCTGTACAGTTTTTGTTGCCATCTGAACAAGTTTACCCATGAATAAACATTTATATGAACTAATTATATCATTTCCAATGCATTAAAATAATATCATTTTCAATGCATTAAAATGAATATTCTCCAATTTTACATGAAAATTCTCTAATATTCTCATTAATCGAGAATAATCCAAAAGATTATTGTCGAGAATTTAACATCACTAGTCAGCGCCACCAATGGCTCGAGGTGCCACAGGTTGTATGTAGGCTAGGCCACACCAACAGCTCATGAAAACTATAGTGCTAAAGTTATCAAATTTTTGTAGTCTATATTGTGTTTTCATTGTTATAACCTGCCCCAGGAACTTAAGGTGAAATGCAGGTAATATATTTATTATTATTAGTAGTAGTAGTAGTAGTAGTAGTATTCAAATTTGCATTAATAGATCTTTTCCCACATTTTTAATTCTTAAATTATTACTGATTTTTAAATTCTTTTTTCAGCTAGTCATGGAGGTAAGGGGAAGACAAGGGAACAAAACTGCCCTTCACCAATCTGTCATTTCTCCCTAGGCTTCGCACACATCGTTGCATGCAAATATTCAAAACAATGAGGGCTAGAAACTTGTTTTTTAAAAATAAAATAAAATAAGAACGAAAGCTTTGTTTCTTATGAAGGTGAGATGAGCACTAGAAACCTTCAGTCTGATCTTTCTGTAATTGGGCAGAATCACAGCATACACGAAGCCTTGCCTGTAGGCCACTGCAGTCGCTCAAAGGATCAAACAGAAACAGCTTTAAGGTAGAATATCTTTTTTTAAAAAAAAATGAAATAAGTCTATTTCTAAAAAAGCAGAAGCTTTCATATAACAAACGGTACTGATTTATTTTAACAGCAGGGGTAGTTAATAGACCACGTTAAACTTCAGGAATATTAGGAACATGCTCAAACTTTTTCTTTTCCAATTAATTTAAGGAACTTATTAACAAATCAAACCACTTTATTTAAATTAGGCACCTAGCCATGTAATTAATTAAGTAAAACCATTTAAAGCCCATTTTTCTCCCCATTTTCGATGGCGGTGCTAAAGCAGTTAAATGCTAAAGCAGAGGAGGAAAAAAGCCAATTAATTTACCAATGACTCTTCCCGCTCCCCTTAAACACACACATAGACATACAGTAGCACAGAAAATCAGCTCTCCTCAGCAGAGATGGCATTTTGAATCCCCCCCCCCCTTTTGTTTGTTTAATGATCATTTTGGTGGGTTTTCTTTTCCCCTCCCCCCTCTTTCCCTGTGTACAGACACGGCTCTGGTTGTTGGATTAATTTCAATAAACGCAAAAAAAAATCTTTATTCTAACTGTTCCGAAGCACTTGTTATTTACATTTCGAAGTGCAGGATTACTCATGCATGGCTGACTGTCAATTAATTCAATATCGCCCTGTGGATTCCTCCATTTGTAATTGGAAAAACAGAGCTTTCCTTGGGCTCTACAGAGAACAGCAGCTGTTTAACTACAGGTGGTACTTGAAGCAGCCACATCTACACACATCTCGTTCGGGGGGTGGGGAGGACGGCCACATCGCCAAGAAAAACGGGGAGCCTGAGGCCACAATGACACATGATGCCACATGTCACCCTGTAATCCAGGGTTGAGGAACCTCAGGCCCCATTGTGGTCCTCTAAACCTTCTATCTGGCCCTCAGGATTCTCTCCCGGCCACACCTCTTCTTGCCAACAAAGGTCCGTATAGTTAAAGCTATGGTTTTCCCAGTAGTGATGCATGGAAGTGAGAGCTGGACCATAAAGAAGGCTGATCGCCGAAGAATTGATGCTTTTGAATTCTGGTGCTGGAGGAGACTCTTGAGAGTCCCATGGACTGCAAGAAGATCAAACCTATCCATTCTTAAGGAAATCAGCCCTGAGTGCTCACTGGAAGGACAGATCGTGAAGCTGAGGCTCCAATACTTTGGTCACCTCATGAGAAGAGAAGACTCCCTGGAAAAGACCCTGATGTTGGGAAAGATGGAGGGCACAAGGAGAAGGGGACGACAGAGGACGAGATGGTTGGACAGTGTTCTCAAAGCTACGAACATGAGTTTGACCAAACTGCGGGAGGCAGTGGAAGACAGGAGTGCCTGGCATGCTCTGGTCAACAACAACAACAACTGCAATGCAGTCTACCTGGGGCTACCTTTGAAGGTGACCCGGAAACTGCAACTAATCCAGAATGCAGCAGCTAGACTGGTGACTGGGAGTGGCCGCCGAGACCACATAACACAGGTCTGGAAAGACCTACATTGGCTCTCAGTACGTTTCCAAGCACAATTCAAAGTGTTGGTGCTGACTTTTAAAGCCCTAAACAGCCTTGGCCCAGGATACCTGAAGGAGCTTCTCCACCCCCATCATCCAGCCCAGACACTGAGGTCCAGCGCTGAGGGCCTTCTGGCAGTTCCGTCCCTGCAAGAAGTGAGGTTACAGGGAACCAGGCAGAGGGCCTTCTCAGTAGTGGCGCCCACCCTGTGGAACACCCTCCCATCAGATGTCAACAAATACAATTACAATAACCATTAAACAGTTCTCCTCCATGCCTTCCTCGAGTGGCTTTACCAGAGTACAATTTGTTCTTTTTTTAAAAAAAATAAAAGATACAGCTTCTTTTATTTACAACCGTGTCCTGCATTTCAAGGGCCATAGGTCCCAAAGGTTAGAAATTTATTTTGTCCAGATTCTCATATCTCATAGCAGGGCCTTCAGATCCATCCAAGGGGATCAACGGTATCTCCAGAAGGCAGCAGCCCTCTACTGCTGCCTCCGTCCCAAAAACCAGTGTTTAGCGGCATACCACCTTTGGACAGTGAAGGTTCCATTGGACACTGACCGGACAATCCTCTGTGAATTTCTCCAGGCCCACGTTAAAGTCATCTACAGAAGCCACAAGTCATATATGCTGCATGTCCTCAGGGTAGACCCGCTGAAATGAATAAAACCTGATGTGCTGGTCCGGGGGGGGGGGGGTTACTGTGCAGCGTGGTCCGTGTCCGGTCCGAGGCTGAAGCGGGGTCCAAGACAGGGAGTCGGGCGTGGTCAGGAACTCTGGCAGAAATCAGGACAGGGTGCCGGCAGGAACAGGTAACCAACGATGTTGCTCCCTCAACCTGGGACTGGGCGGGCTGGCCTTTATCTCCTCTGAGGCATAGGGTGGCCCCAGTCCACAGGTGACTCGCCTCTCCTGGCCTGGAGGCGAACTTAGTTCCCTCCACCTCTCTGCCCTGAGCCTCTGCAGGTCAGGAGAGGCTGGAGGGTTACTGGACCCAGAGGCAACCTCACCTTCCCCTGACAAGGCTGGGAGAGGAGCACCTGCAGGCAATGGGTCCTCGATCACCTCCGGAGCCAGAGCGGATTCAGCTGGTGTCTGCTCCTAAGGATCTGGCACAGGTGAGGGCCCTTCAGGTTCAAGCCCCTGCCCCGGCTCAGCCGGCCCTGGAGGCGGGGACTCCTGTGCGGCCTGGGATTCCTCAGGTTCAGTCTCTGAGTCTGAATCCCAGGCCATCACACCTGACTTAGTCATGTCTATTAACTCCAATGGCTCTACTCTGAGTAGGACTAGCACTAGATACAGTCCCATATTTCTTCCTGCCCAGACAGGTTATATACACTGATCTCTGCAGAGTAGTTTAAGGTTGCCATACTCAATTCGGACAGAAAAGTTGTTGAGTTTTTTGGGGGGAGGGGGCAAAGTTCTGGAGCAAAGAAATCGGACATTTTTGAGCTATCTCAGAAGAAAATTGGCAAAAACGACACTGATGACTCTGCCATACGTCAGAAATTTAGCTCATTTCTGCCTGGACACTGCTTGCGGTTGCATTATTCTGGATACGTCCGGGAAATTTTGGACATAGGGCAACCCTATGTAATAGCTAAGCCCGAAGAAATCAGCACTGGCTTAGTACAGTAAGCCTGCAACTTAAAGAGAGGTTACGATTTGCGGATGGCACCTAATTCCAAAATTGTATATAGTCAAAACCCATTGGGTTCAGTGGTGGGTAGGATTGCCAATGTCATCTTTTCCTGAAACCCTGCTACCTTTTTATTTAATTTTATTTCTTTTTCGCTACACGCATGAAGCTGAATGTGCCCAAGTTAAATGTACATAAGTTGTGGGCTTACAGGGATATACTCACATTCCGTTAATCAGATGATATGATTCAACCACCACCAAGCCTTTTTTCCCCTTCTTTTTTTAAGGGAATTAATTTGTAATGAACTTAACAACAAGGGTAATTAAAAGGTGTGTGTTGTAAAGGAATAATGCCTGATGACATAGGGTTCTCTATCTCCCTCCCCTTCTCCAAGGATGCTGTAACACAGAGGAAGGATGCTATGAAGCAGCGATTCAGGAAGCATAATGAACAGGAAGCTTTGATAAGGGGGACAGTTAATCTGTGTAATGAAAAACTCACTAGTTTAATATACTACCAACTCCACCACAGCTTGTTTTACAGTAAGTTTTATGTGGTAATTACATTTAGCCCTCTTATTAAGGGGGTTTAATATCTGATTATTAACAACAACAGTAATAGTAGCAGTTGCTGTTACTGTTATTACTAAAATCATCTTTGGTGTAGCAACATTATTGAAACACTAGCTTTGAATTATGATTTCAATAAAGTCGGGAAACGCTGTGTGCGTTTTAAGGTCCAAGCTGTTTCTGCCTCCTTACTATTCAAGAGAATCATTTCTTTCAAAGAATGTTTACAGCACTTCAGAGATACGGCAACATTCTTGAAAATGACTGTTCCTGTAGACCCGTTATGTGGATGGGGGTGGGATATCATCTACAATTGGAGAGGGGACCATAATTTGGTGCCAGAGCACATGCACAGCACACAGGAGATCTCCTGTCATCTCCACCCAAAGGACATAGGTCTTCAAGCAAAGCATGGGCAGGAAGCCTGAGGCTCTTGAGATGTTGCCAGCCTGTAGTTCCCTCCGTGCCTGATCTTTGGACACCACACCGGGCAGGGTCTGATGCAATCTGGAGTCCAGCAATGCCTGGAGGGCCACAGCTTCCCCAGAGCTGAAGAGCTGCCTCCAACTGTGAAATATACTCAGAGTCCTGCGGTGATTTCATGCTCTTTATTGCAGTTTGTAAAACAGTGATTGAATTCCCCCCCCCAAACCTCAGGCCTTTATATACATTATTTACACAATGAGTCCCGTCTGATTGGCTGATTCTGCTTCCCTCCTGGAGCCTGATTGGTCTTCTCCTGCAGGCCAATCAGTTGTTGCATTCTAGGATCCTACCTGCCTATTATTCTAGGATCCAAGCTTAGTACGTAGCAAACTAGGTAAAGGTAAAGGGACCCCTGACCATTAGGTCCAGTCGTGACCGACTTTGGGGTTGCGGCGCTCATCTCATTTTATTGGCCGAGGCAGCCGGCGTACAGCTTCCGGGTCATGTGGCCAGCATGACTAAGCCGCTTCTGGCGAACCAGAGCAGCACACGGAAAAACCTTTTACCTTCCCGCCGGAGTGGGACTTATTTATCTACTTGCACTTTGATGTGCTTTTGACCTGCTAGGTTGGCAGGAGCAAGGACCGAGCAATGGGAGCTCACCCCATTGCGGCGATTCGAACTGCTGACCTTCTGATCGGCAAGTCCTAGGCTCTGTGGTTTAACCCACAAACAAACTGGAAAGGGGCAATTCTGAACTAGATGGGCTAATGTTCTGTCCTTAGTATATAAGGCAGCTTCATTTGCTCATATTGAGTCACATAAACAGAAGGAAAGCTGAGGAGACAGGCGGGGCAGTGGATAGCTTGGGTCTGTGGACTACAACCCATGCCAGTCCCAAGAAGCTTGGCCAATGGTTAAGGAAGATGGGAGTTGTAGTCCATTGGATCTGGGGTACACCACTTTGGCTACCCTGGGATAAAGTGTCAGAGTTCCCCTCTACAATGACCAGAGATCAAATCTCCACCAAGCAAAGAAACTCAGTGGATGACCTCGGACCAGTCGCTACTTCTTAAGCCACTGCTGAAGGAGTGCCTGAGCTTCTAGGTGGGTTACCTGTGCTTCCCCCAGGTTACCCCCAGATGCTGATGGACTCCAGCTCCCATCAGCCCCAGCCAGCATAGCCAATGTTCAGAGAAGAGGGGAGCTCTGGTGCAACAACATCTCAAGAAGAAGAAGAGTTTGGATTTGATATCCCACTTTATCACTACCCGAAGGATTCTCAAAGCAGCTAACATTCTCCTTTCCCTTCCTCTCCCACAACAAACACTCTGTGAGGTGAGTGGGGCTGAGACACTTCAAAGAAGTGTGACTAGCTAAGGTCACCCAGCAGCTGCATGTGGAGGAGCAGAGACGCGAACCCGGTTCCCCAGATTACGAGACTACCGCTCTTATCCACTACACCACACTGGCTCCCCCATCCTTGCTGCAGGAGGAAGGCATGGAATGAAACCCTAATAAATGACCTTTGCACAAGTATCAATAGTCAAGTTTGCCTTTTTAAAACCGCCTTTGAATAAGGAGAGTCAAGAATTTCCATCACATTTTTACTGTTATTAAGCTTTCGGAGTTGGGTTCCAATTCTACCCCTACCCATCAAAAATAATGAACATGACTACCTTAGCTGCATTCATTTCAGTGGGTCTATTCTGAGTAAAACTCAGCTGGACACAACCCGGAATATTATTGTACATTTAATTAACATTACATTTGCTTTGCTATTTATTCTTTGGGCTGACATTTGATTCATTTAGTTGCAGCCACTTTCATTTGTCTCTGTTTTGCCCTAACCTCTTTCTTGTTTCCCACCCCCCATGAAATAAAAGGGACACAATGAACAGAATTAGCCAGTAAAATCAGCTCCCATGACAAGAATTGGTACATCATCACTCCATCTCGAAGGGTATGAATATTTGGGGGCACCCATTAATTATTCCAACCATTAGAAGATGATTAACATTTAACAGAATTTATCTTGTTCAATGTAGCTTTTAAGTCTTTCCAAAATAAACACACACCTCCCTTTTGAGTTTCTTCCAGCTCTGAAACACCTAGGGTTTGTTTGTTCTTTTACTCCGAATCTTTAATTCTTTTTTTTCCAGACAGTTGTCCTCAACACGCACAAGCGATTCACTATGATCCCCGATAATGACTTCCGATACTGTCCCTAGACTCTGCCCGCCCTTCTCCATTCCACAAGCAGAGTTTTTAGCCTTATTGCTATTAACTTGCCTGCACAGTTGCTCAACAAAACCAAACAGGTGTGAGACCAGAGTATGGAACTCAGATAAATGAAAAGGCTGGCTTCCTGCTGCAGACAATCACAGAACAGTGGATGCCCTGGCTTCTACAACCACAGCCAAAACAAACGCAGCGGGATATAATCAGTCTTCCAGTCCAGTTTCACACAGTGCGTTTCCTGCTTCCTAACAGTGTTACTGAGGATTTTGTGGCTATCTCGGTTGTTGGTTTAAGAGCACAAACACCAAATAAGCATTTATTTGATGACACGTTAAAATATGAAATCTCCCAAATTGAGTCCTCCCATTTTAATTAGTTGAGGGTTTAATGGGAATGCTTTACAGCATATTTTAATTATGGATGTTTCTATTTTAATGTTTTATTGGTGTTGTTATATTTTGTATTTTAAATACATATGCATTCATTTTAATGAATGCATTTTTATACTTGTAAATGGCTTAGAGGCCTGTTTGGACAAAAAGCAGTACAGTATAGAGTTAATAAATAGGAGTGGTAATGAAATGAAAATTGAAGACATCCTTAAAAAAAAACTTAAAAAAAAACTCCTCCTCCAGTATTGTGATGGATCTCCAGACAAGAGCAGGAAGTAATAAGCAGAATTTGACATTTAAAGAGGATTCTCCAAATGTTCAAAGTAGTTTACAATCCTGTATTAGAATTTGCCCAGGCATTCTGCTTTGTTTGAATCTTGCAGTGTGTGTGTGTGTGTGTGTGTGTGTGTGTGTGTGTGTGTGATGAGAGAATTTATTGGGATATTTTGTCTTTTTTATGCCATCCAATTTGTGAGCAAGATTTAAATTTTCTGAAATTAATGTTGGAGGGCTCTAGTAGGGTTTGAAAGGTATAGAAGTGCTCGCTCTCCCCCCCCCCCATATATATCCCATTTTAGCCATACTCCAGAGTAGACCTAGTGAAATTAATGCGTTTGACTGATTTAGGTCTACCACGAGGAATAAATAATTGTATACCACCCAGTATACTGTTGCATACTTTGCAATATTAATTATGTTTTCCCCCTCTGTTCCTATTTTGAGAGTCATCTGGGGGAGGAGGCTTAAAGGAAGGATAGTAATGTCTACAATAATCCTTGTATGGCAGTCAGTGTTTTTGTACCCCATAGGTTAGGTTGGGAGGTGAGACAACAAACAAACAGCTTCCCCAAGTTAATTCATGGGGAAGCCACTATGGGATACAGAATATTTTGTAGCTGGCTTCAGTAGTTTGACCTACACCCTTCATTTCAGTGGTGTAACTTCGTTTCCTTTTGCTTCTATTTTATTTGCTGTGAACTCATAATGGGAGCTGCCGAGAAGGGAAAGGGCACTGTTGACGTGGATAAATCCCAGACTAAAGATCACCACTAACAATTTGAAAGGGGATGTAATCTGGCGCCACTGAACATCAGCTTGAGATAGACTGGGACCTCATACTCTGGTTTCCAGAACAGTCAAGGGCTCACATGTAGCATCAGTTCAGTTCCAGCAAACATGTAAGATTAATAATGATATTAAATAGTAATAATAATCATATTGCTAATGCATTTGGTTCCTCAATATTAAGTATCTACTCAGCTTGAGTCGTGATTAAGACCATGTTGGATAAAGAGCCAAAAGCCAGTTGATTTAGATTTGCACATTATTATTATTATTATTATTATTATTATTATTATTACCCATCTGCCAGGGTTTCTCCACCCAATCTAGGCATCTTCCAAAACATATAAAAGCATAATAAAACATCCCTTGTTGTCTGCTCATTTGTGAAATGGAAATAAAACAAAAAAAGTCTTATTTCACAAAACAATTCTCGCATACGTAGAGGTCCCAAAATATTACATTTATTAATACTTATTCAAAGTGTTTCTTTTGAGCTTTTTATGTACACCATATACACAGGGCCAGCAACATGGTGCTGTTAAGATGTTGTTGGACTGTGGTTCCCATCACCCCCAGTCAGCATCGTCAATGGTCAAGGATGATGGGAGCTGAAGTCCAACAACATTGGAAAGGGAACTTGTCCCATGCCATCCTCAAATCTTGTCTAGAAGGTTTATGGGGTGCACAGGCGTGAGGTGTGTGGGGGAGTTCCATTGTTCAAGTGGAAATCCTTGCACCGATAGAATGAGTTTGTTAAATAACACTCCCCATGCTACCCACCTTGACACAGGCTGATAATTATGGTAATGGAAAGCTCCTGAATTAAAAACACAAAGAACCTGAGACTCAAGATCCAAATGGAGCCAGCAAGCATGGGCAAAGCTGATTGTTCTTTAGAGAAAGGAGGAAACCCATTACAACCCCTCTAGGAATTCAACTTGCTGGGGGGAAAGTACAGCAGTGCTCTGATAGCACCAGGCACCGAAACTTTATTGTTTCAATATATTTCTTTAGAGACCCTACCCATCAGTTGCCACAATATCATTTTCTAATACGCAGTGAGAAAGTTGCACCCTGAAGCCAAAGAGAACCCTTTTTTTTTATTTTGAAACGGGAGAAGATATTCAAAGTGAAGTAAGGGACAGCCACAAAAGCAAAATGAAAGAGAAGCAGCTGTGATCTCTCTATCTCTATCTCTCCCTTTGCTCCTGCTGCTGCACATTCTAGCTTCATATATTGCCAGGTTATTTTAGGGAACTGCTGAGGGAAGATGTTGGTTGCAAGAATGGGCAACCAAAATGATTGGGAGGCAGTGTGAGCCTCCATATACCAGTTGTTGAGGATAACAGGTAGGGCGAGTGCTGTTGCCCTCAGGTACTATAAGTCAGGCTTCCTATAGGCACTTGGTTGGTTACTTCTGGGAACAAGATGGCGCACCTGTTGTTGTTGTTACAGTGGTACCTCAGGTTAAGAACTTAATTTGTTCTGGAGGTCTGTTCTTAACCTGAAACTGTTCTTAACCTGAGGTACCACTTTAGCTAATGCGGCCTCCTGCTGCCATTGCGCCACCGCCGCGTGATTTCTGTTCTCATCCTGAAGCAAAGTTCTTAACCCGAGGTAATATTTCTGGGTTAGCGGAGTCTGTAACCTGAAGAGTCTGTAACCTGAAGCATCTGTAACCCAAGGTACCACTGTAATGTATTTATTAAATTTGTTTACCGCCCTATATCCATAGATCTTGGGACGCAGGTGGTGCTGTGGGTTACACCACAGAGCCTAGGACTTGCCGATCAGAAAGTCGGTGGTTCGAATCGCCGCGATGGGGTGAGCTCCTGTTGCTCGGTCCCTGCTCCTGCCAACCTAGCAGTTCGAAAGCACGTCAAAGTGCAAGTAGATAAATAGGTACCGCTCTGGCGGGAAGGTAAACGGCGTTTCCGTGTGCTGCTCTGGTTCGCCAGAAGCGGCTTAGTCATGCTGGCCACATGACCCGGAAGCTGTACGCCAGCTCCCTTGGCCAATTAAGCGAGATGAGCGCTGCAACCCCAGAGTCGGCCACGACTGGACCTAATGGTCAGGGGTCCCTTTACCCTTTACCTTTTATCCATAGATCTCAGGGAGGTTCACAACATAAAATGACAATATTTTTATAAAAAAAAAACAACAACCACAAAATACATTTTTAAAAATTATTATCAAAGGGCTGGAGCAACTCCCCTATTAAGTTGCTCCAGCCCTTTGAGTCTCCTAATTGTACAGTCTCCAATGAAGGTGAAGGATGAAAGATTCAGAACAGACAAAATAAAGTACTTCTACACACAGTTAAAACTATGGAATTTGCTGCTGTGAGATGCAATGATGGCCACCAATGTGGATGGCTTGAAAACGAAATTAAGACACGTTCATGGAGGTTTTGGTTTGCAATGGCAAGAAGCCTACATAATATCTAGTATTAGAAATGTTGTGCCAGTTCTTGTGGGGCACAGATGGGAAGAGGGCCGGGGACCTCATGTCCTGCTTGTGGACTCCCCACAGGCCGACTGGGTTGGCCAGTGAGAGCAGAGCACTGGCCCAGAGTGTCCTGAGGTCCCATCCAGCTGGGTTTTTCTCCTGCCCTTTCTTCACAAAGCCCAGTTGGCTTGGTGGGGGGGACGGACTGATTTTCAGCTGGAAGCAGAACTAAAGCAAAGGCTCCACATAACTTTTTAATATTGTTTTATTTATTATCTCCAGCAGTGTCTACTTTGATGGGCAAGTTCCTGCATATATTTGCACAGAAGCAGTGGTGTGTTTTCTGGGAAATTTTGAACTGAATTTTTCCAGGGAAATTTGCAATGCAAATTAGGGCAGTTTGTGCTGTCCTTATGCCCTTTAGACTGATCTAAGTCAGCATGTTTATTTTACTTGTATATAGTGAAGAAAGATAAAAACATTTGAAACTGCCCAGCTTGCCTTATATTGTTTTTTTGTTTCATCTGACATTCTTTTATTGTTACTAATGAATTTACAAAACAGACAATTTCCCATGGGGGAAAAATAGGGAAATCTTAACTCCCACAGAACAGATTCATTAATTCCAGGAGAAGCCTGACTTCATGTCAGTGACACTCAAACTTTTATCCCTATTTAAGAAATAGCCTTGGCTCATCATTTTGATGGGCAGGCAATTTTTGAAGATGTTAGATTATTAAACATTTTGTCTCCCATAAGCCTCCATGTGGGGAAAAAGATGAACATTAACTTATGCAGATCCACGAGTTGACAGTATTAGGACGGAGTAGAGTAATCAAATATTTAATACCAATGATTACATTGATCACATGTATTCTTTAATTAATGGTGCAGTCATTAATTAATCAATCGGTGCATAGAACAAAGCAAAATGGTTGCTTTATAAATAAACGTTGTCCAATATCTTGACAGTTATTTTGAAATGCCGTTAACAGAAAGAAGAATGGAACAGATTGGGTCCTGATACTAATCCTTGGAGGTAGAGGAGACATTTATTATTTTCCTTGATGTGAGAATCACCTTCTACTTGCTGTTTGTAAGGATGACCTCTCCCTTTTAAGCCGTACTATTTTTCTAAAAAAAGAGGTGCTGGAACTAAGTTCCTTTGAGTTCCCCCTGGAAAAAACCTCTGCTTTTAACCCATACGTAAAGACACCATAAAATCCACTGGCACGGGATCAACAGTAAGCTACAATACATTAGGATGTTAGTGTTATTGCCCTTAGTAAATAACACATGCATCATACTTAAAAGGCTAAAACTCAGTTATCTTAGATACGTTTCCATTTTCAAGACAGACAAGAGGTATATTACAGCTAAAGAGGTACATTTGCCTGGTGGATTCCAGCATCAGGGTCAAGCTTAGTAAGTAGCAGTAACTTGCAGAGAGAACGGAAAGCACAAAAACAGATGCCACACAGGCTAAATGGGCACAGCTGGTGGGTTTGCTAACTACTTTCCATGTTCATCGCTCTTTTAACAACATAGGGCCCATTGCCTTCTCTTGATCTGTAATCCACACAGGGCCTCGAGGAAGCAAATGACCTAAAACAAAATGATTTGTTAACTCTACACAGTGGAGCAAATGAATAGAGCGTGATATCACCTTTGAGCATAGCAACCAGTTCCTTCCTGAAGGCGGTGCTCAGCAACAAACCCATGGTCTCTGTGACCATGCAGCTGCAATGTGGAGGAGAAACAGCAGGAGGCTTAACCTTTGCCCAGCTCCACTTACCACTGAAATCTCTTCTCCAGCTGAGGCTTCAGAAGCAACTTTGCCATGTTATCATGAAAAGCAACACAGGAGAGGAGGTTGGAAGGGAAACTTAGTGGGTGAAGCATTAAAGCACACTCTTCTTCTTGCTGCTTTTATGCTACAAATCCCCTCTACCTTGCTTTGCATTAGTTTGGAGACCCAGGTTTGCCATAAGAGTCCTGACTGAGCCAGCCAGGTGGTTAAAGGTAAAGGACCCCTGGAAAGTTAAGTCCAGTCAAAGGCAACTATGGGGTGCGGTGCTTATATCACTTTCAGGCCAAGGGAGCCGGCGTTTGTCCACAGACAGCTTTCCAGGTCATGTGGCCAAGCATGACTAAACTGCTTCTGGTGCAATGGAACACTGTGGCGGAAACCAGAGCTCACGGAAACACCGTTTACCTTCCCGCCACAGCAGTACCTATTTATCTACTTGCACTGGTATGCTTTCAAACTGCTAAGTTGGCAGAAGCTGGGACAGAGCAACAGAATCTCACCCCATCGAGCAGATTCAAATCCGTCGACCTCCTGATTGGCAAGCCCAAGAGGCTCAGTGGTTTAGACCACAGCACCACCCGTGTCCCTCTATCAGCTAAGAGACACTGCCTGCAGGCACAGCAGAACTGAAAGGGCAGGGCTAATGCTGTACATTCCCACTACCCCCCTCCATGTCTTTGGAAGTCAACACCTAAATAGGTGGCGTTGGTGTGTGTGAATTGCTGAAAGGGGAAGGGGCGAAACATCTTAGTGCCTCATTTTCCCCCACTAACTGCTCCCATCACATCTTTTAAAAGACACATCTTGATGAAAGCTATGTTGTACGTTGGAGTGAAATCAAATCAAATGAAGACGACTTCCCCCCTGTGAGGTGATACTTAAAGGAAAAAAAGGCTCCCGGAAGAGAAAGTTCTTTGTAGAGTAATTAGCTATAATACACTTCTTTGACAAAATAAAAAAAATCCTTCCAGTAGCACCTTTAAGACCAACTAAGTTAGCTCTTGGTATGAGCTTTCGTGTGCAAGCACACTTCTTCAGATACACTTCTTTGAGACAACGATCAAACAAAGCCTTTTTAAAAAGCAGTGTTGGGAGGTGGGGAGGAAGAGAGGAGACAGACTTCCTTGAAGGACTATAACCAATGCTTAGAATTTAGACGTTGGGTGTTCATCTCAATTCCAGATAGTGCAAAATGCTCAGATATGTAAGTTCATCTGAAGTTGCAGGAAGTCACAGCAAGAAATCTTTTGAGAACTCAGTTGTGTCTCTTTAGTAAAGCTCAGAAGCTAGGATCCAAAGACTTGGCTGAGTACCATGTGCCCAATGGGCATTTTGGACTTACATCAGTCTTAAGAGCAGACACATTATATATTAAAACTGAGGGCGATTTCAAATGACACATGAGATATAGAATCATAGAATCTTTGAGTTGGAAGGGACTCCAAAGGTCATCTTGTACAAACACTGCAATGCAGGAATCTCAGCTAAAACATCCATGACAGATGGCCATCCAACCTCGGTTTAAAAACCTCCAAGGAAGGAGAGTCCACCACTTCTTGTGGGAGTCTGTTCCACTGCCAAGCAGCTCTTACTGTCAGGAAGTTTTTCCGAATGTTTAGTTGGAATTTTCTTTCTTGTAACTTGAAGCCATTGGTCCTGCCCTCCACAGCAGGAGGAAAGAAGCATGCTCTCTCTTCCATGTGACAGCCCTTAAGATATTTGAAGGTGGCTATCACATCTCCTCTTGGTCTCCTCTTTTCTAGGCTAAACATACCCAGCTTCTTCAAGTGCTCCCCATAAGGCTTAGTTTCCAGACACTTGATCATCTTGGTCGCCCTTCTCTGTACACATTCCAGCTTGTCAACACCCTTCTTAAATTGTGGTGCCGAGAAATGGACGCAGTATTCCAAGTATGGTCTGACTAAGGCAGAATATAGTGGTACTATTACTTCCCTTGATCTGGACACTTTACTTCCTACATTTTACCAACCAGCTTCCTTGCAAGAATATAATGGGGGACTTTGTCAAAAGCCTTACTGAAATCAAGATACACTATGTCCACAGCATTTCCCTGATTCACCAAGTTTGTAATTCCACCCAGAAAAGAAATCCGCTTGGTCTGGCATGACTTATTTTTGAGAAACCCATGCTGGGTCTTAGTAATCACAGCATCCTTTTCTAAACGTTCACATACCGACTGTTGAATTATCTGTTCTAGGACCTTCCCTGGTATTGATGTCAAGCTCACCAGTCACCTCCAATCTGTAGGGATCTCACCTGTTTTCCAAAAATTCTCAAAGATAAAAGACAAAGGCTCTGAAATTACATCTGCAAGCTCCTTTAGTACCATTGGAAGCAGCTCATCAGGCCCTGAAGATTTGAATTCATTTAAAGTAGCTAGGTGTTCCCCTTACTACCTCTTTTCTTATCTTGGGCTGCAGCTCCCTCCTTACATCATTTATTCTGTTACCACCAGGTTGGGCATCACTTTCCTTTGGGGTGAAGACAGGGACAAAGTAGGTGTTGAGTAGTTCCACCTTTTCTCTGTCACCCAATAGCATTTCTCCATCTTCCCCACACAGAGGACCTACCATTTGCTTGTTCTTCCTTTTACTTTAGACAAAGCTGAAGAAACCTTTTTTTTAAAAAAAAAAAAAAAAATTAACCTCTCTTGCAAGCCTGAACTCATTCTGAGCTTTAGCCAGCCTGACT
This sequence comes from Podarcis pityusensis, assembly GCF_964106645.2. NCBI lineage: Eukaryota > Metazoa > Chordata > Lepidosauria > Squamata > Lacertidae > Podarcis > Podarcis pityusensis. The sequence goes on from NC_138030.1 coordinate 11,305,931, forward strand.
TTCCCCCTGCAACTGTTGGCTACTCATGCTTACTTCTCCTTTGTGCAATGGGACAGGGTCTGACATTTGTCCTGCAGCCACCACCAACTTCTACACCTGGAATGAAGACACAGGGCATCACACCTGGATTTAAATAAAATATGGATTTAAACAAGCTGCAAGCTGCAAAGGGCAAGGTCCAAACTCTGCCACAATCTCCATAACAATGCCTTCATCTAAGGTGAGCACTAAGAAGTTCTGCCTCAGAGGCAACTCCACCCTGTCTGTAGAGGCTTCCTTAATGTTTTCTATGCAGTTCCTTCATTCAGCCAGAGCTGGATGGAGGTGCAGAGGCTGAATACCTTGCCTGACACCACTCCACAGTCAAGAGCCTAGAGACAAGACAGAACATCACACAGCCTGAAAGGCCTACATCAAAGGGCTCAACCCCTTCCAGCAGAAGCATGACGGCAAGGATACCCAACGCAGTAGGAGCTGTTGAAATTCAGACAGCTTCCAGGACAGGATGCCAAAAGCAGGTCTCAGAGTACTAAGCCTGGATTTTATTAACACTATTGAGATATGAGTTCCAATACAGAATTGTGCTCTTGGAGAAGTTAAAATTCTGACACAAAGCACAGCTACAGGTGTGTTGAATAAAGCCCGATTTTAAAAAGGGACAGCGGTTAATTCAGTAGGCTGTTGCATATGAACAAATGCTTAATGCTAGTGCCTTTTTGCTATCTGCTTTCTAGGAATCAAAAGCCTATGACTGAGCCCTAGTTCCAGCACAAATACACTCTGCCCTCTCTATATTCTTGAAAAGCTTTGTGCTCAAAGTGTGTCCAACTGATCTGTAATGGCCATCATCTGACAATCAGTTCATTTGCACCAGGCTAAGTAGGGGACAAGTGTGATGGAACAAAAGTCATTGTATTAGGATGAATTTAGGGAACTTTAGCGGGGGGAGGAAATAACTCTACACAGTCATTGACAGACTAAGGACAGAAGGCTTGACAATAGCCATGGTGAATCACACGAAACAAAGACAGAGAGACTCCTCAAATGCCCTTTGGTCTTTTGAACTATCACATTATTTTTAAGTCTTTATTTAGGACAGCTGGATCCTCTCTATTTTTTGAGGGTCAAGATATTTCTTTTGTAAATTTTAGTATATCCTTAAAGGAAAAGAAATAGAACAAAAATGCACTCATCCAAATGTCTTTCCACCAGTCACCTTGACTTGTTTACAGAATGGCACTGAGATGGTGGCAATCTGCCTTTCTTCAGTTTTTGATTTTTTTATTTGTGTGTGGGTATATAAGCAGCTTACCAATTGTTTTCAGCTCCTGGTGCTTCTCCTCCTTTCAGGCTACTGCTGTGCCCAAAGATCTGTGTAGCTTAGTTAGACCACTACACAAAATGAAATCCTGAAATCTTGTTTCTGTTTTGTGCAGAGTTACAATCGAAGCCGCTCTCCATTTCCACACGTCAGAGATGAACACTGCCAAATAGTGCAGGTGTCAATTCTAAGATTGATTTTTGAGCTTTTCTTAACTGAAACAGGAAAGCATGTGGAATGAATCATTGGGTCCAATCTACAAACCGTAGCCAACCACACCCTAAGCCACCATCCCCGCTCACAACCAAGGAAATCCAAGTGAATAGTAAGAGAACCCATACAAGTAACGCTGACACAAACTCCCCCCTCACTAAGTAGAAGAATAGAAGCATAACCACCTGACCCCACCCCACTCACCATTCCCCCTCTCCTTCCTTCCTTCCTTCCTTCCTTCCTTCCTTCCTTCCTTCCTTTTTCTTTCTTCTTAACTGTTTAAACCAATTCATGAACCAAGAACCTGTACATTGACCACTATTAATGAAACATATGTTGTAGATATTTTTCCACATTCATTATGCTATTTTTGTGATATACAAATGACATGAGAAAACTTGGTACTGTATACTTGTTTGCATAACATTATTCTTGTTTACAAAACCCAAGAAAAAACCCAAAGTGGAATTGGTGGGAAGGGGACATTCACACATCCTTACTGAGAAAACCAGGCAAAATGGCAGGTTAATGCTTTTATCTGCAAAAATGAGTCTCTTGCGCGAGTTTCTGATCCAGGTAAGAACTTGGAACTGGCTCGAGTCGATGATAAGTGAATCCTTCCAGGGTGGCCCGTTCGCAACATGAAAAGGGTGCAACACGCGGCGGCGCATCTGCGCACACACGGGGTTGCGATTCACCGCTTCTGTGCAAGCATGTGATGTCACTTTGTGCTTCTGTGCATGCGCAAGCAGCAAAACCCGGAAGTAACTCTTTTCGGTACTTCCAGGTCGCCACAGGACATAACCTGAAAGAACGTAACATGAAGCAAACGTAACATGAGATATGACTGTATTTATTTATTTATTTATTTATTTATTTATTTTTGCATTGCGCTCTTTCCACATGTTCAGCCAAAAGGTTTGTTTGCAACATAATATGTTACAATTCTTGCCTTCAAGAGAGGAGTCCTCTATTTTTACTTTTTTTTTTTTTAATGTATTTGAATTTGTATCACCACTGCAGTCTATTGCAACTACTGCTTGGAAGAAGTGAGCAGCAGATGGAGCATGACAGCCTCAAAATCCTTGGCAGAGAAGCAACAGATGTAACCCTGGCAAAGAGGAGGGAATACGAAGAGGGTTTTGCCAGAAATGCTCTCACACCAGCAGTTAAGGGGAGAGCGCCAAAGAATGTCTTGAGAGAACTGCAATCCATCTCAAGAATTGCACATGTCTATACCATGGTCTGTACATTAAATGCCTATCTTTCCCATATGATGTAGGAATGACAAAGGAGACATAACATGAATGGCTACAGAATATAAAAAAGGTAAGGTAAAGGTAAAGGAGGGACAAGGGTGGCACTGTGGTCTAAACCACTGAGTCCAGGGCTTGCCAATCAAAAGGTCGGCAGGTTCAAATCCCCACTACAGGGTGAGCTCCCGTTGCTCGGTCCCTGCTCCTGCCAACCAAGCAGTTTGAAAGCACACCAAAAAGTGCAAGTAGATTAATAGGTACCGCGTTCCCAAGCACTGCTCTGGTGTCAGTGTTCCATTGAGCCAGAAGCTGTAGTAAGTCATGCTGGCCACATGACCCAGAAAAAATGTCTGTGGACAAACGTCATCTCCCTCGGCCTGTAAAGCGAGATGAGCAACACAACCTCAGAGTTGTTCGCAACTGGACTTAACTGTCAGGGGTCCCTTTACCTTTACCTTTAAAGGTAAAGGACCCCTGAATGGTTAAGTCCAGTCAAAGGCAACTAAGTGGTTGTGGCACCCATCTCGCTTTCAGGCCGAGGGAGTCGGTGTTTGTCCACAGACAGCTTTCCAGGTCATGTGGCCAGCAGGATTAAACCACTTCTGGCGCAACAGGACACAGTGACGGAAGCCAGAGCGCATGGAAACACTGTTTGCCTTCCTAAAGATTTCTGTTTCTGTAGAATGTTTTGGGGTACCTCCTTTCAAGTAAGTAACTTCAGAAGAAAGTCGTGAAGAAATATTTGCTCAAACTGGCTTTAAGGAGCAGCATTGAAGAAGCAAGCGAAAAGGACAACAATTAATGAGCTCTTGGCAGGATTTCCTCCACTCTGAGATACAAAACAGAGACTGGTCACATAAGCAGGGCCCTGTGACACCCCTCACAGGTCACCAATCTTTACTTGAATGCAATGTCTCAATCTCCACTTTTAGCATCACTCTCACATCTAGCAGAAGCTGTTGGTTCATTTTCCTCATTGAATGGACTATTATTAAACTGGGGGTGGTGGGGGGAAGCAAATGGTTGACATTTAGATTTAGCTCCACACTCCTTGCTTCTAAGATATGTTGTTGTTGTTTAGTTGTTTAGTCGTGTCCGACTCTTCGTGACCCCATGGACCAAAGCATGCCAGGCACTCCTGTCTTCTAAGATATAGGGAAAGGTAAAGGGACCCCTGACCATTAGGTCCAATCTCAGACAACACTGGGGTCGTGGCGCTCTTCTCGCTTTACTGGCCGAGGGAGCCGGCGTACAGCTTCCGAGTCATGTGGCCAGCATGACTAAGCCGCTGCTGGCGAACCAGAGCAGTGCATGGAAACGCCATTTACCTTCCCGCTGGAGCGGTACCTATTTATCTACTTGCACTTTGTGCTTTTGAACGGCTAGGTTGGCAGGAGCTGGGACAGAGCAATGGGAGCTCACCCCATCATGGGGCTCTGTGGTTTAACCCACAGCGCCACCCGCGTCCCTAGGCTCTGTGGTTTAACCCACAGCGCCACCCGCGTCCCTTGCTTCTAAAGTATATCTGTCCATAAATTCTGAAATTTATTAATGGTATATAAGCCCATTTATAGCAACATGTAAAGGGACACGGGTGGTGCTGTGGGTTAAACTACAGAGCCTAGGACTTGCCGATCAGAAGGTTGGTGGTTCAAATTCCCGTGACAGGGTGAGCTCCCGTTGCTCGGTCCCAGTTCCTGCCAACCTAGCAGTTCGAAAGCACGTCAAAGTGCAAGTAGATAAATAGGTACTGCTCCGGTGGGAAGATTTCCATGCACTGCTCTTGTTCGCCAGAAGCAGTTTAGTCATGCTGGCCACATGACCCGGAAGCTGTACGCCGGCTCCCTCGGCCAATAAAGCAAGATGAGCACTGCAACCCCAGAGTCGTCCGCAACTGGACCTAATGGTCAGGGGTCCCTTTACCTTTACCTTATAGCAACATGTAGCCAAACAGTATTTGATTGAGCCAGCCACTATTGTAGGATTCGTTTTCTCCCCCCCAAGCAACTTCTGTTATGGATTTATCTCTCACTCACCTGCAGAAACCTCTCATCTTAAAGGTGCTTTCCATTTAATCATACCTTTTGTTATGACAAACTGTTATTAGAGTTGCACGCAGCATTGTACTTTTCCATTTCGCATGTGTGTGGGCTGTTCAACAGGAAACAAAATAAATTGCGTGTTCGGCGCCTAATATTGTTACAGAGGAAACAAGAAGAAGAACTAAATAATCATTTCCCCTTGCCTAAGAGCTGCACGCAGCTTGACGCAAGAGATCTGGACAAAAATAAGCAAGTGCAATTTTCTGCAGCGGAGATGGGGGACCTGTGACCTTCCAGATGTTGTCAGACTCCAACTCCCATCAGCCCCAGCTGACAGGGCCAATGGCCAGGGATTATGGGAGCTGTAGTCTAACAGCATCTGCAGGACTACTAGTTCAGCATTCCGGCTATACAGTAGTCCTAGACATGTGTTACTCATGTGTAGGCATACATGAGTACAGCCTGGGACAGTGTTAGCCCCCACCCCCAGATGTTGGGTCCTCTTTCTTTCTTTTTAAACAACCCCCATGCTGCACAAGAAATCCTCTTCGCGTGTAAGACCTCTGTGCTATTTGGACACTAGGTTCACTGGGGTCCTTAATGTGAAAACCCCTACATCTTTTGGAGCAGCTTGGACACTGGCATAGGAACACAGGTCAGGATGGGCTGCCTAATTCCATTCAGTTCAGATGCTCATTTCCCCGTCCCCCATTCCTTGTCCCGTTCTGTCCCATTTCCATGTCAAAGAATGGTTTCTTTCCAAAATGCATGAAAAATGTGTGTGTGTGTGTGTGTGTGTGTGTGTGTACATATAAAACTTCCACTTTGGCCATAGGTGCATGAGGTTTCATGGGGAGTTTTTGTTCCGTTTTACCACATTTGAAAAATATATTATTTTTGCCATTCCTCTCTATACACACGCATACCCAAAATGAGAACCTCTTTGCAAAATCAGGAAAACTGCGCTACCTGGAAGTTTGATGCACTGCATCCCACAGAGAATTCTGGGTGGTGTGGGTCAGTTTGCTTCACTTTGGAATGTGAACTAGACAAAAGCCTTGAGCATCCCCAGCTGCAGGGAAAGCTGTGTTGATTTATTTTAATGCTACTTGGCACCACATTTGTATTATTTAGCATAATGTAATGTGTTAAAAGTAACAACAGCTGGCCAAAAGTTCTAAAATTAGAGTGAACCTATAAGTTGTCTTGTGAGAACTTTGGTATTCTGTTTTGATGGGAGGATTTTGCCTCTGGTTACAGAAATGGGGCTAACACCAGGGGAATGTGTGTGTGTAGATAGATAGATAGATAGATAGATAGATAGATAGATAGATAGTTTGGGAGGCTTACCATGTATGGAAATATGACTCCTTTCTTGTCTGCTTTAAATGCAATGACAGTGACAATGACAGTGGCGGCAGTGACAAAACTGTAGTGCTCAACAGCCTCCAACTTGCACCCCACACTTTCTCCAAACCCCCCTAAAGGATGACCAGATGTAGTTTTGCTCCAGGACATTCTGGAAGAAAATGGCAGCCATTGGCTGTGTGTTCAGAAGACAGTCATCACCAAATAGCAGCTGCACTAAAATTGTCTGTGCAAGAACACAAAGATCAGGCCAAAGACCTAATCAATCCAGCATCCTGCTTTCACTGTGGCCAACCAGATGCCTATGGGAAGCCCACAAGCCCCCAAACTGGCTGTGGAGAGATGGAAGAACCTGCAGAACAGTGTGCAGGTGGAGGAGGAGGGAGGAATAATTCCATATGGCAAGTTGAAATGCTTGTGCAGATGCAACGATTGGAAAAGCGTCAGAGAATGGTTCCACCTTCCTATCTTAGGGAGAAGGCAAGATGCTATGGGAGGAGGCTAGCCCCAGATACCCTGGGCCCAAACCATTTAGGGCAGGAACAGGGAACCTGTGTCCTTCCAGATGTTGATGGACTTCAACTAGCATCATATCCAGCCCACATAATCAATGGTCAGGGCTAACAGAAGGTGTAGTTCAACAACATGTAATTCACTGGTCCAAATAGCTCAGTTGGTTAGAGCATGGTGCTGACAATGTCAAGGTTGCAGGTTCGATCCAGGGAAGCTGCATATTCCTGCATTGCAGGGGGTTGGACTAGATGGTCCTCAAGGCCCCTCGAGGATTCTATGATAGCCTTCTGTGAGATATCCTTCTATAAACATCTGGAGATCCTGGTTCCTCAACCTTTTCCATCCAGTTTCTACACTAATCACACACTTAAACCCACATTTAAATACATATTTTATCATATAAATATGCATTTCTAAATGTATTCATTTAAAAATGCATTGTGATGTGTGTGTTTTTAGCTGAAAATTGCATGAATCAGGAGAAATGCAAAATTTGGAGAAGATCCACACATTTGTCCAGACAGTTTACAGCAAAATTCACAAATTCCTCAAGCATTCCTAGTTGAGACAATGGTTTAGGTCTCCTGGGTCCCCTTTCATTTGCTGTAGTCAATGTATTCAATTCCTTTAACTTGCCCCCTCTAATATCACACACTTCAAACCTTCTCTCGTCCTTCTGCACTCCTTTATTGTGTTGACTACCACTGCACACGGGACGCAGGTGGCACTGTGGGTTAAAACACAGAGCCTAGGACTTGCCGATCAGAAGGTCGGCGGTTCGAATCCCCACAACGGGGTGAGCTCCCATTGCTCGGTCCCAGTTCCTGCCAACCTAGCAGTTCGAAAGCACGTCAAAGTGCAAGTAGATAAATAGGTACTGCTCTGGTGGGAAGGTAAAGGGTGTTCCCGTGCGCTGCTCTGGTTCACCAGAAGCGGCTTAGTCATGCTGGCCACATGACCCAGAAGCTGTACGCCGGCTCCCTCAGCCAATAAAGCGAGATGAGCGCCACAACCCCAGAGTCGGTCACGACTGGACCTAATGGTCAGGGGTCCATTTACCTTTACTTTTTACCACTGCACACGATATTCCAAGGAAGGTTTAAGCGGAGTCAAGTGGAAGCGACTCTCTCACCTCCTCAAGCCTTGCCCACAAAACCTCTGTCCAGGCAAAAAACTTGCAAAACTGTCACATTGCTGACTCATATAGGCAGCTTGTGTTCTGCTGAAATGAAATTCTCAGATCAAAGGCACAGTTCCCATTATTACATGGCATGCTCCCCACTGCCAAACCAGAATAAATATTATATAGAACACCTTTTAACACCCCAGGCATAAATACGTCCGACTGATTTCAGTGGAGTTTTGTTTCTATAGAAGAATCCCACCCCCTATACCAAAACTCCTAATGACTTCCTGGACATGGGGAAATTTATTCCTTCTAGAAATGAAAGGTGTGACACAAAAAGACAAAATCAGGTGCAGTCCCCTAGACCCTGGCCTGAATTCTTGTGGGGTGAAGAGGCACAGAGCTTATTGATATATAAGCTGGGGTACTGCATTTTGCAGAAATTAATATGGTCGATGGTCACAGTGGATTTAGTTCCAGGGGTCCAGAGAGGTGGTAGTAAGTGGCAGCAAAGACAGATCAAGCCAAATGCCTCTCAGCACAATGAAAGACAGTGATTCTGTCCCTTATGTGTTGTATGTTACTCCTCGAAAGATTCCATCAACAGTGGCTCCAAAAAATGTTACACCTCACCTGGGAAGACAGGCGAACTAATGCCAGTGTGCTGGAAGAAGCAAAGATCACCAATGTCAAAGCAGTTATTCTTCAACATCAACTTTGTTGGACTGGTCATGTTGTGCGGATGCCTGATTATCGACTTCCAAAGCAACTACTCTATTCCAAACTTAAAAATGGAAAGCGTAATGCTGGCAGTCAACAAAAGAGGTTCAAAGACTCTCTCTGAAGGCAAATCTAAAAAAAATGTAGTATAAACACCGACAGCTGGGGAACACTGGACTGCGAGCACTCCAACTGGAGAACAGCTTTTTCCAAAGGTGGTCATGGACTTTGAAGACACTTGAACTCCGGACGAAAGGGAGAAATGTACTAAGAGGAAGGCATGCTTGGCAAATCCACACCGTGATCAACTCCTGCCCAGAAACCAATGTCCCCACTGTGGAAGGATGTGAGGAGATCCAGAATTGGCCTCCACAATCACTTACGGACTCATGTTTTATCTGAAGGAGCATCTCCACCCCCATTGTTCTGCCTGGACACTGAGGTCCTCCGCCAAGGGCCTTCTGGCAGTTCCCTCACTGCGAGAAGCCAAGTTAAAAGAACCAGGCAGAGGGCCTTTACGGTAGTGGCACCCGCCCTGTGGAACACCCTCGCACCAGATGTCAAAGAGAACAACAACCACCAGACTTTTAAAAAACATCTGAAGGCAGCCCTGTTTAGGGAAGTATTTAATGTTTAATAGATTATTGCATTTTAATATTCTGTTGGAAGCCGCCCAGAGTGGCTGGGTAAGCCCAGCCAGATGGGCAGGATATAAATAAATTATTATTATTATTATTATTATTATTATTATTATTATTATTATTATCACTACTACTATTATTAAAACCATGTTTATGGAAGACAATCTTACTCAGCTATGAGTGATCACCAGAGAAGAAGAAGTATGTTACAACATGATAGACATTTTAAAAAGTATGCATTGCCTGGAGGAAGTGGACAAAGAAAAGTTTTTCTTCCTCATGACGCTAGAACTTGTGGACATCCCATAAAGCTGAAAGTTGGGAGATTCAGGACAGGTAATCACAAAGCCATAGAACTGTAGAATTGGAATGGTTTCCCAAAGATCATCTAGTCCAACCCACCTGCATGTGTCTGTTTAAACTATGGAACTCACTGCCACAGGAGGCAGGGATGACCCCCAACTTGGATGGCTTTGAAAGAGGATTGGACAACTTCATGAAGAAGGTTATCCATGGTTCTGCCTCCACGACTTGGAGCAGCCATGATTCTGAGTAACAGTTGCTGGAAACCACCAGAGGGGAGAATGGTCTTGTGTTCGAGTCCTGATTTCAGGCGTCACACAAACATCCATTTGAACACAGTGAGAACAGGACACTGTGCTAGACAGGTCATTTGCCTTATTCAGCAGTGCTCTTTTTTATATTCTTATCTGCACACAGATAAGAAAGATGCAGAAGCCATTGCGAGAGGATGGTGAGGTTTGGTGGTGACTGAAAACAACGACTGACTACTGAGTAATTCCAAATGTTTTGTGTTTCTGTGTAAATACAGGATTTCAAGGCGGAGGGCAAGGTTTGTTTGTCCCCCCAGTTTTTGATGTCCTCAAAAATGGGTGAGTAACAACAAAATGCTTGGGGGGGGGGGGAGAGAAACATTTCCATATGAAAAGTTGAAAAGGGGGAGGGAATATCATTCTGCAAAAGATTTCTTAACAGACCGGCTGCTTGTTTTGCACCGCTCTGTGATTAGTTAAGGTTTCTGAATGCATGAATGAGAATTACTTGACTGACAGACTCTTTATCAATAGCATAATCAGCTTTCTATTGTTGGAATAAGTCATTTATTTCCAGAGTAGAAACATTTATTTCAGCTGTGGAAATATCGCCTTACTTAAAGTGTATGAAAGCAACCCTCGGTGGTATCAGGAAATTTAGAAAGAGAAAAGGCAGACAGGCGAGAGCAGCTTCTTATCTATAGAACTGTTATTTTAAATCAAAAAACAATGGCATTTATAGGGATTTGCAGAGCAGCCTAGTATTTTTCCACTTTGATTTCTACCTGTGGACCAATATAAACGTCTGGGCTAGAACTAAATTTATGATAATTGCGCCATATATAATTTCAATTGCAGAAACATTCGGGTATTAAACCAGTACTTTATCTCTGTTGAGTGCACTGTCTCAGCAGGAGGATGGAGATACCATTTTGCCACCTGTTGGCATCATTAAAATAAATAAATTTTGATACCAGAAAAAGAGAGGGGTGGGGAATAATGAAGAACGCAGCCAGGTAGTGGCAGGAAGCTGACAGGAGAACATTTTGCTGCAAAATGGACCCACACCAATTTCTGAACCTACTGAATTGCCTGAGTATTTTTAGGCGCCATAATTAATAGCTAGCAGCTTTAAGAGTCTAAATGTTCATTATTAGAGGGGGAAATGGAAGGAAGAAAAAAGGTCTGATCCATTTTAAACATCTCTGACAGCTGCCAGTACACTGTCCTTGCGCAATTCATCACAGATATTTATATTTAGCCAGCACGGGTTTGTGGGAAGCTACATCCTACGGTACATTTCTCTCTCTCTCTCTCTCTCTCTCTCTCTCTCTCTCTCTCATTGTTATAAAGGATCAGAAATACTGGCAGATAGAATTTATGTACAAATTACGCACACACATACCCGCGCCCACAAATGGTGTGTGAAGTTCTCATAAGTCCCACTCTCTTTCAGCAGACAAATCTCTCTCTCTCTCTCTCTCTCTCTCTCTCTCTCTCTCTCTCTGTGTGTGTGTGTGTGTGTGTGTAAATATCAACCGCACTCAGCCATGAAGCCCACTGGCTAACCTGGGGCCAGTCACTGTCTCTTAGACTAACCTAACTCACAGGTTTGTTGTGAAAGTTGTGAACTCCTTAGAGGAAACGTGGAATTTCAATGTAAAAATAAATCTCTCTCTTTTTATATATATAAAAAGAGGGCCAAACCAGATACATTAAATGTACCTTTGCATTTGCTACCTTGAGGAGGCTACAATTAAGCAGCTATGCAGCAGGCATGTAGAGGGAATTTAACTCTTTCCACCCCAGCTGACAAAAGTTATTCTTTCAAAACTGCTTATTTGCATTGAGAGGAAGACTTCAGTTGACACCAACAGGCTCCCCCCACCCCAAGACAAGCAGCAGCTCTGGAGTTGCTATTTGCCATTCAGACCAATGAGAAGACAGCAAAGGGTTAAATCCCCCCTCCGCACCTGCTGTGAGCCCAATAATTGCTCTCCCCCCAGGTGGATGCTATCTGCATTTTTTGTTGAATGTGCACTTAAATGAAAAAACAACAATTTATCACCACATGTAGTTTGTCCCCCAGTTTTGGATCATGGAAGTCAAGGTGACAGACACCTGCTTCCCAGGTGAGTCCTCCCCACACATGACATGCATCTAGACACTCACTGGACCCAAACCTGCTTGGCTTTAACAAGATTGCTTCATCATGCACAGCTCTTGGGATATCTTGATGGTAAAAATGGGAATGGGGGCAGGGGTAGAGAGAGAGCCAAGACCTTAGAATTTTCAAAACTTTTCTTGGCCTCGTAAACTTTCAATAAGAAAACTACTCAAGTGGGGAGACTGAGAGAGTATAGTGGATGCTCGGGTTGCGAACGTGATCTGTGCGGGAGGCGCGTTCGCAACCCGCAGCGCCGTGTCTGCGCACACATGGGTCACGATTCGGCGCTTCTGTGCATGCGCAAAGCACGATTTAGTGCTTCTGTGCATGCGCAAGAGCTGAAACCCGGAAGTAACCTGTTCCGGGACTTCCGGATTTTGGCGCATCCGTAACCCAAAAACACACAACCTGAAGCGTCTGTAACCCGAGGTATGACTGTAATATGCAGGATAGTAGTCATAGGGTTGGAAGGGATGCCAAGGGTCATTGAGTTCAACCCCCTGCAATGTAGGAATCTCAGCGAAAGCAAACCATGACAGATGGCCACCCAATCCCTGCTTAAAAGCCTCCAAGGAAGGAAAGTCCACCACCTCCCTACTCCAACAAGTTCTCTGCATCTATGCATCCATTCAAAGATATTAGGAGTTCATTTTTCATTCTTCCTGGGCAAGATCCCTTGAGAGTCGTGCCAATAATGGTGTCTGCCTTGCACGTTGCCTGTCTGAATTAGCAAAGACTACTGCTCCTCCTATTCCACTATAGCATTCTAAGTGGTTTAAGTCAAATGATCTGATCTTAACAGTCATTGTGCTCTCAGAAAGTTTAAACTTGCCTTTCTTTCTTGTCTTCTCTCCCTCTTCTTTTTCCCCCGGACTGAGATGCACAATTGGCTGCAATCCATAATCCTGACATATATTGTCACCAATGCCAGAGGGGCAAGAATGAGTGCTGCCTTTGCATTTCTGAAGTGTTTCATGAGCTCAAGACTCCAGGATTAGAGCACTCAACGGCTAGCAAGGAACTTGCCCACCCACTAATGCACACATTCCTCCCTGCGCTCCAACAGTGTCCAAGAATGATATTGTGATATTGTAATTTTAAATTGCAAGCTGTCCTGTTGAGTGCAAAGGCGCTTGTAGATAGAAATGTTGAAATAAAGACATAAAGCAATGCAGAGTTTAACTTGTGCTGCGGGGGTGATGTGGGGGACCAGCAATACCCCCCCAACATTGCTGAACTACAACTCCCATCATCCCTGACCATTGAGAATGCTGGAGGGGCTGATGGGAGTAAATATGTGAAAACATCAGATACAGCGCAAATCTCCTAACCCGTCTCTATTGTCTTTAATTGCAAAATGATCCTCTGGTGTAGGGTTGGGCGATATCAGCTTTTCAACATTGCGGTATATCAGCAGGCAAACATCGTGGTCTGGTGATATACCATGATGTTGAAAAAACAGCTTGAATTGGTCTCAGCCTGCAAGGCGCCAGGTGAAATTGACGTACCTCCCACCATGGGAGCGGAGGTGGTTTCACCCCAGCACCTAGCGGGCTGGGACAACACAGCTTTTAAGTTGTATTGGTGCTTTACCAATGTAGCTTTCGTTCTCGCTCTGTCCAGTATGAGGGCAGAATGGGATGGCAGTTTCACTCAATGATATATCGCTGGTGAAACTGCCACCACACCTGAGTCCCTCTGCTAGCGATGCTCGCTGGAGAAAGGAGTACTGCTGAGTAAAGCCGACATCACGGTCTGCTCCCCTTACCGGTCCTGGGCGATATATTGATATATTGTCCAGACCTACTTGGATGAAGGACAGTACAGTGGTACCTTGGGTTAAGAACTTAATTCGTTCCAGAGGTCCGTTCTTAACCTGAAACTGTTCTTAACCTGAAGCACCATTTTAAGCAGTGGGGCCTCCCGCTGCCGCTGTGCCGCCGGAGCACAATTTCTGTTCTCATCCTGAAGCAAAGTTCTTTACCCAAGGTACTATTTCTGGGTTAGCGGAGTCTGTAACCTGAAGCGTATGTGTATGTGAAGTGTATAAATTTAATAAATAAAGGTAGATAGATAGATATATAGATGATTGATAGATAGATAGATAGATAGATAGATAGATAGATAGAGATATAGATGAGTAATTAATCAATCCATCCATAAAATGTGTGTGTGTGTGTGTGTGTGTATGGAAGAATGCATAAAGTGGTTTGTGAAAGAATAAACCAGTAACATTATCAATCAAAACTCTTTAAAACAATTTTTTTAAACATTCAAAAATAGTCACAATCAACAATAATCTAAATACATATTAAAACACACATCAGCATTCTTACATGTCTGGGTAGGTTTTCCTAAACATGAAATGCTTTTGGCAGGTGCCAAAAAGAGTTCAGAGAAAGCACCTGCCTGGTGTCAATAGGCAGGGAGTTCCAAAGGGCGACATATCTTATGAGTATAGAATGAGTATTATGTGGCCCAGTAGCAAACTGGCAACCAGTACAGGTCTCTGAGCACAGGAGTTATATGTTGACAAGGTCTCGCTTCTGTCAGCAACCCTGCTGCAGCATTCTGCTCAGAAAAGTAAAGGAGGGAAAAGATGACCCCCCCATGCAAGAATTTCCACCAGTGTAAGAGACCACCCGCTTCTATCAGCCTGAATGTCAGCTTTTCTACCCAAGGTTTCTTTGTGTGCCCTCACCACTTCAATTGGCATAATACTCAGAACGCTCATTTGGAAAACAAGGAATGGGTTTTCTTTTAAAAAAATAGTTTGGGAGTGAAATGGAAGAGGTATTGCTCCCTGAGCAGAAGTTATGAGCATGCTAACAGCTGGCACCTAAAATGCCAAGCCATTATGATTTTTAATGTCCTTGTTATCGTGATTTTCTTTTTTAAAACACCCAAAAATCATAGCTCCAAAATGCTTAAGAGCACAAAAAGGCCAGAATAAGCCTGTTGCTGAAAGGTGGATGGGGTTGATAATATGAGAGACACATCAATGACACTGGACTTTCCCACATTACTGAGCTGGAAACCTAGACAAACAGGAAACTTGCTTATTTTATAACTACCCAACGTACCAGCAAAATATGCATTGCATAAGGTAGTGGCCTCCATCTCATTTTTTTGGTGAGAGGCCTTACCTTTCAGATTGCTATAGCACACTCTGTGTGGGGTTACCCTTGAAGAAGACCCAGAAACTGGTCCAAAATGCAGCAGGCAGATTGCTAGGTTGGATTCAGTTTACAACTCACATAGCCACCTTTTGGAAGAGCTGTATTGATTGGCAGTTTGTTGCCAGGCCCAATTCAAGCTGCTCACCTTAGCTTCTAAAGCCCTAAATGACTTAGGTCCCTAATCCCCCAAAGTCCACATTTTTCCCTACAGACCCTCTTGGGTGTTAATATCAGCAGAGGGGGCACTTTGGATAGTTCCACCATGCTCAGAAATTTGGTTGGGGAAAGGTCCTTCTCTGTGGCAGCCACTAAGTTCATACCCCTCAACTGGTCCAATTGAATCAGGATATCCCATTTTGAGGGGTCTCTGCTTTCACATCAGAGCACAGCTCCCCAAAATGTGTGGGAGCACAACACCCCAAAACATGATTCTTTGGGTTCCGTACTTCGAAAAGTGCCAGTCCTTTAAAACATTACTGTTGACTTTGTAACCACCTGTGGCTCAATGGTACTTACTTACGTACTTACGTACTTACTTACTTACTTACTTACTTTGTTTGATTTATATAGCGCGGTACCTCGGGTTAAGTACTTAATTCATTCCAGAGGTCTGTTCTTAACCTGAAACTGTTTTAACCTGAAGCACCACTTTAGCTAATGGGGCCTCCCGCTGCTGCCGCGCCACTGGAGCAGGATTTCTGTTCTCATCCTGAAGCAAAGTTCTTAACCCGAGGTAATATTTCTGGGTTAGCGGAGTCTGGAACCTGAAGCGTATGTAACCCGAGGTACCACTGTACTGTTCTTTGCCATAAGATCTCAGGGCAGTTCACAGAGTAAAATACAGGATGAAAGAAAGTAAAACAAAACACCAAAACAACACTGCCCCCTTCCCACAGACACATTTGAAAAGCTGTAGAATAGGATCATGTGGGACGCGGGTGGCACTGTGGTCTAAACCACGGAGCCTAGGGCGATCAGAAGGTTGCCGGTTCGAATCCCCACAATGGGGTGAGCTCCCGTTGCTCGGTCCCAGCTCCTGCCAACCTAGCAGTTCAAAAGCACATCAAAGTGCAAG
This sequence comes from Podarcis pityusensis, assembly GCF_964106645.2. Lineage (NCBI taxonomy): Eukaryota > Metazoa > Chordata > Lepidosauria > Squamata > Lacertidae > Podarcis > Podarcis pityusensis. Next base: position 11,322,106 of record NC_138030.1, read on the forward strand.
TAGATAAATAGGTACTGCTCTGGCGGGAAGGTAAACAGCGTTTCTGTGCACTGCTCTGGTTTGCCAGAAGCGGCTTAGTCATGCTGGCCACATGACCCAGAAGCTGTCTGCGGACAAAAACCGGCTCCCTTGGCCGATAAAGCGAGGTGAGCACTGCAACCCCAGAGTCATCTGTGACTGGACCTAATGGTCAGGGGTCCCTTTACCTTTACCTAGAATAGGAATCAGTCCAAGGCCTTGTTGAAGAGAGACGTTTTCACCTGGCACTTAAAAATATATAATCAAGGCACCATGCGAACCTCCCTGGGGAGAGCATTCCACAAACGGGGAGCAACTACAGAGAAGGCCCCCTTCTCATGTTGCCACCCTTCAGACCTCACGCGGAGGAAGCCCACAAAGAAGAGCATCAGATGATGAATGCAGAGTCTGGGACAGTTCAAATGGAGAGAGGCGGCTCTTCAGGTATTGCGGTCCTGAGCCATTCAAGGCATTATAGGTCAAATCCAGCACTTTGAATTGGGCCCGGTAACTAATTGGCAGCCAGTGGAGTTGGGCCAGGATCAGTGCAATATGCTCAAACCTCTTTGTTCCAAGGAGCAATGTTATGTGCTTTGCATTAAGAAGGTCCTTGGTTTAATCACGGGCATCTCTAGGTAGAGCTAAGAGAAGATCCTGCCTGGAACCCTGGCAAGAAACTGTGAGTCAGAGTAGACAATACTAGATAGACCAACAGCCTGACTCAATATAAGTCAGCTTCCTATGGAAGAAAGACTAATTGAAATGGGGTCAGGACTCTTCCCACAATGCTTCTACCTGGCATATTTCCAACTACAATAGATGTAAATGTCTCTGCCAGTCGCAAACCATGCCTGTTGCTTGACTCTTTGTTAATGGCAGGCAGGCTTTCTTCCATAAAAGAACACAATCAATGTCATCGTAAATAACTCTGACATGTGTAAAAACACAGTGCACCCCTGCACAGGAAATAGAAAATATCTCTGATCTCCATAGACTCAAATTGTTTTATCAGATGTTAGGATATAATAAGAATATGTGTTCCTCGCCCTCCCATCTCTTTATTCAGAAATAAATCAATAGAATAAAAATGCCAACATAAATCTATGGAGCAATTGGTCCCTGAGAACACCCTGGGAGTGCAGGAAAGAAAAGGAAGAGACGAGACTCTTACCAAGGGCTGCTTCATATAACTTTTCAAGGAGTATAAGGTGCACTCATGAGAATTATGCCAATTATGCAATGAGAAATGTGTGAGCTATACTTAACAGACATATAATTTCAGGGGAGCAGCAAGCACCTGTTTTAGAGCTGTATGCAGTTGCCTTGACTAGAGCAACAAACAGTTTTCAAATGGTGATGGACAAAACTATATTTTGGGGGAGGGACATGTCACTTCCATATGTTTAAAAACATTGTGCTTTTAATATCCTGTTGGAAGCTGCCCAGAGTGGCTGGGGAAACCCAGCCAGATGGGTGGAGTATAAATATATTATTATTATTATTATTATTATTATTATTATTATTATTCCACTCATATCTACTTTTCTGCCACATTCCCACATGAAAATTTGTATTGAAACTTGTTTAAATAAATAATTCTATTTTCTAAAAAGATGTACAATGGTACCTCGGGTTAAGTACTTAATTCGTTCTGGAGGTCCGTTCTTAACCTGAAACTGTTCTTAACCTGAAGCACCACTTTAGCTAATGGGGCCTCTTGCTGCCGCCGCACTGCCGGAGCACAATTTCTGTTCTCATCCTGAAGCAAAGTTCTTAACCTGAAGCACTATTTCTGGGTTAGCGGAGTCCGTAACCTGAAGTGTATGTAACCTGAAGCGTATGTAACCTGAGGTACCACTGTATTCCCAAATATTATTTGATGTTTCTTGAGTAAAGAGCTACGGGTTGTCACATGTTGGGGACCCTAATACATATTTGTGGGAATGCCCAAAATATGAGGTCTCGGTGCTCTGCATTTTCAATTGTATCTAAGATTTTGTATCAAGAAGCTGAAACAGAAGCTGGGCTTGCCTTGCTCTATCTTTTCAAAGTTCTGTCAACTGAGTCAGCATGGGCTGAGCAAGTTATACTGGCAAATCTCTAGCTGAGCCAAAATAAGGAAGTTATGCTGCCATAGCTCCAGTTGAGCCCTGGTTTATCCAGGAGAGCCTGAGATCCTCCTATTCTGAATTTGCACATCCCAGAAGATCTTGGGATTGGATTGCACTGTTAGTCTAGTCCATTGAGCAATAGATGGCTCAAAGACAAAGTGATCAGCACTCAGAGTGGGAATTTCTAATATATAATTAAGCCACTGCCATACAAATGGAACTGTGCACATGGACCTCTGCAAAGGAAGGAAGGAAGGAAGGAAGGAAGGAAGGAAGGAAGGAAGGAAGGAAGGAGTATCTGTACCTTTAGAAAACAATGTACAGTTGTACCTCGGAAGTCAAACGCCTTGCAAGACGAACATTTTGGCTCCCAAATGGTGCAAACCACCGTTCCAGTTTGCAAATGTTCTTTGGAACCTGAATGTCTGTTGTGGCTTCCGCAGCTTCCTATTGGCTGCAGGAGCTTCCTGCAGCCAATCAGAAGCCGCGCCTTGGTTCCCAAACGTTTTGGAAGTCAAACAGACTTCTGGAACCGATTCTGTTCGACTTCCGAGGTACCAATGGACATTAATACTAGGATCTATGCCAACCAATTGGGAAATCATAACCTTGAGATGCTATGCCATTTTCGCAAACAGGCAATTATAATGAAAGTATAGCAAGGCTGTGCATCCCGTCCCCGCCCCCCCCCAAAAAAATCACAACATGCAATTTGCAACCTCCTCTAGATCCTTACAGCAAACACATCTCCTCCTGCATACCATGATTATGGCCTAGATCCCAAGACCTGCATGCATCATATTCACTCCTTTCCCCCCCAAATGCATCCTCCCACTTTGAGAACAGGTCTCTGCTCCAATATGAGGTCATGAAACCTGGAAAGAAAAATGGGGTTCTGGGTGTTTGCATGGGAGTCTCTTCTTTGCAATTAAAAGAGCTTCTGTTCCATCCTTCTTCCAGTCTATATAAAAAACCAACCTGTTCAGTAATTCAACAAGCTGCCAAGAAGTGCTAGGAGGCTTATAAAGAAAGGTTTTACAAACTTCCATTGGGGACGAAAACACTGACAAACTGAAAAGAATTCAGAAAGCCATGAAGCTGGTGAGGTGTCTGAAGGGAAAGCTTTCAGGGAAAGCTGGAGGAAACAGTGGATGTATTTGACCCAGAGAGAGAGAGAAATAAGATCCAGGAAGATTGCTTCAAAAACCTTGTAGAGCAAGCTTCTCTAAAGTAATGCTTTCCCAGTGTTCTGGACTATGGCAGCCATTAACCCCAGCCAGCTCAGCTGAACTGGCTAGGGCTGATGGCAGTTGTAGCATTAAACATCTGGAGGCACCAGTTCGGGAAGGCTGCTGCAGAGAATGAGCTACTGCAGAGGGAGAAACTACTCAGAGGTGGGCAGCATCCTGTGGAGTAGTAAGGAGCCTTTTAGCACACACTGGATGCAGATGCATAGTACAAGGGTCATCACCTTTAATGGATTAGTACCAAGACAACTTAAAAAGCAGAGATATCACCTTGCCAACAAAGGTCTGTATAGTTGAAACTATGGTTTTCCCAGTAGTGATGTATCTAAGTGAGAGTTGGACCATAAAGAAGGCTGATCGTCGAAGAATGGATGCTTTTGAATTATGGTGCTGGAGGAGACTCTTGAGAGTCCCATGGACTGCAAGAAGATCAAACCTATCCATTCTGAAGGAAATCAGCCCTGAGTGCTCACTGGAAGGACAGATCCTGGAGCTGAGACTCCAATATTTTGGCCACCTTATGAGAAAAGAAGACTCACTGGAAAAGACCCTGATATTGGGAAAGATTGAGGGCGCAAGGAGAAGGGGACGACAGAGGACGAGATGGATGAACAGTGTTCTCCAAGCTGCCAACATGAGTTTGACCAAACTGCAGGAAGCAGTGGAAGACAGGAGTGCCTGGCGTGCTCTGGTCCATGGGGTCACGAAGAGTCGGACACAACTAAACAACTCAACAACAACAACCAAGACTACTTAAGAAACTCCTTCTCCCATATTAAGCTACCCAAGCCTATCAGGGGCCTGCTCTGTGTCTCATCTATTAGAGACAGTGTAGGTGAACACAAGGACTTTTACTATAATGAAGCCTACATTTTGCAAACCCTCCCTGGGCACATCTGCCGAGGTTCCTTAGACAGATCTGTCTCGCTTTGGACAGCTTCAGCTTTGAATCTGTTTGCCTTTTGTGGGCAACATTTTGGCCTAGTCACTGGATAGAGGCTGAAATAAGTTACTGGGGTTCTGAACTTGATTTTAACTTTGCGAATCTGTTTCCACCTTGGATTTAGAAATATAGAAAATATAGAAATATATAAAAATACATACATGCCCTTGCAGTTCTTGCTTGGGCAGATGGGCTATGCCCAGAGAAGCAGAATAGAACTATTTTTAAATGTGTGGTGTGTCTGTATGTGTGAAACAGAGAGACTTCGTAGTTGTGAGGGTTTTGAAAATGATTATTTAAAAACAAAGCATTATTATTGCTTGTTGTCCACAATGAATGCAAAAATAATGGAAAAACAACAACAACAAAGAATAAAATAAATCTAAATGGGTTCAGTAAGATGGGCAATTCTCAGATTGACAGAATCTATGACAAGCAGCAGCGGGTATCATGTTACAATATTAAATCCTAAATTACACATCTTGGAAATAATAGCTCCTGACTAAAAGAAGAGGGAACCAAAGGAGATCTCATAGTCTCATTCATTGGGGGTTATGTTCAGCACATCACTGAAGCTAAATGAATCCTATTTAGCAGTTCTTCTAGAGGTGACACCTTTTTTTACAAGGAAATGCTGGAAAGAGGTGTAAAGGAAATGTTTTAGCCAAAAAGCTACATCTTTCCTAAGGAGACATGTAAGCTGCCCCTCAACACAATACAATTTCTGTGAGGCATTCAAGTTCACCACAATGGCTTATTTATTTCTATTAAATACAATTTACCATGTGTGTGTGTGTGTGTTCATATATATATGAATGAGATACCTTCAGAGGCTGGTGGATATATTGCCCTGTAGCCAAGATACTCAACCATGTGCCCCACAGACTATGTGGTCTGTAACTCTCATCAGCACCAGTGGTTACGAATGATGATAGTTGCAGTCATCCTCATATGAAAGACCGCACGTTGGGTACCACTGCTCTATAGACAGATGATTAAGACAAGTCAATGTGCTCCTCTTGCAATATTAGGCACACAGATACAGTTATAATATAGGACTAATAGGAAATCATTTCCATAACAATATCATCCACCCAAACATCTGGTTAAATTAAACTGCTTTTGCATGCCTATGAAATCTAAGGAATGGTTGATATGGGCCAGTGGGAGGAAGGAAGTTTTAAGAGTTGTCATCAACATCATCAACAACAGAGAAGATCATCCTACAAGCACAAAGTCCAAACACACACCCCAGATACTCAGAACAGCCAGCAAGTCCTCTCAGGAGTAGAGACATCCCAGCAGGTGCAATGGCCCTATTAGGAATAACCAGCACCATGAATTGAGCCTAGAAGCTGATTGGAATAGTTTGTGTGAAAATACAATGCTCACTAGTGCTCCACCTTAAAGTCAAAGCCTTTGTCATTATCTTTTTTTTTTATTCCAAACATATATATCTGTCCATTCACCAGGACAGATGGTAGACACACCTGTGGAAAGCGGGGGGAGATAATCCGTGTTTCCATAAAAATACCTAGCCCTGGAATGTGAAGCTTGTGCATATGCAACCACCATGAATAGGGTGGTTTAGTCCAGTAGAGGGGAGTCACTCAATTGAAAGAAAGGAGGAGGAAACTGAAATCTGTTTTGCAGGGGAGCTGAAAAATATTTCTGGGACCTGGCAATAAGACATCTGTATATGTATGGCTACAGTCATGACTCTAGAGCAGTCTTTCTCAACCTGTGGGTCCCCAGATGTTGTTGAACTACAACTCCCATCACCCTAGCTAGCAAGGCCAGAGCTCAGGGATGATGGAAGTTGTAGTCCAACAATATCTGGGGACTCACAGATTGAGAACCACTGCTCTAGAGTCTTTGGAGACCATGAGCCCAGCACTGGGAATAGCCCCAGAAGCACCTAACCTACTGAAGGACTTTGCAATAAGAGCCTGGCAGGCCAGCTTTCCTCCTCTCCAAGGATGCTGCACTGCCCTCCTCTGTCTCAGAGGACACTTGTCTCAGAAACCCCAGCACAACTAGAGTCTGGAGTAAAATCTAATAGAGAAGGGTGGGGCTCTTTAAAGGATGAGGGACCTCTTAGTGAAAACAGCTACTAAGGCAGAACCTTAGCTCATTTATAAGGCTCAGTCCAGTGTGTTCCTACCCAGTGTTTCAGACGGAGCCGTTCCAGGAGCTGTCCATGGTACCTATGCCTCTGCCCAGATGAGTGTTTGCACCAGAGTGGTTAATTAGCAAGGAGATGGAGAACGCAGGGAGATTTTTTTTCCTTTTTTTTTGTACAGCTGGTATTATTGTTTATAATTGTATTCTAATTGCACAGCTATGTACTCCAAGCTGCAAATTATGTTGTTTGCTGTGCTTGTCCTGTTGCTTTGGGACTGAAGCTATTTGCAAAGACTCGGCTCTGAAGTACCCAGCACCTTGGTGAATTAGAAGAATGTTTGGGCTGGTCAACAACGAAGTCTGTGAGCAAGAATAGACTAATTTTCTCTTTTTGACTCATGGCATTGAGGGACTACAGCATTGTTCATGTGTTAAACAAATTACTTATTCATTTAGCTTTTTTAGGGCAATTATGGTATTGTTTTGGATAATTATGGTCCCGACTAAAGAAAGCAGTTCCCCTTAAATACCTCAGCGCTGGAGATGTGGCAAGGACAATGTTTGTACAGTGTTCTTTACTTAACAAGTTTTGGGGAGAAAGTGCTGGTCTGTGTAACTATGACTGTGCAGAAAATGTTAAAACTTTCAGTGGAGAATATTTTATTGAACTATATCCCTGCAGTATGAAAATTATCAATGGGACAATGGAAATGGATTTTCTGTGCCCTAATGGTGGCCAAGAGATTGATATTGAATAAAGATATGATAACCTTCAATCAATGGACTGATGATATGACATCACTGGCAATTTATGAATGGACTGCTTACAGGCGCAGACTCTGTATGGATAAATACGATAGCATTTGATTTGGAATGAGTTTATACAAAATGCAGTAGGCTATTAACATTTACATAAGCACTAGGACAACAACACTATATCAATTTATACAAGAATGTAAGGGAATATTGTATATTGCTTTTTTTTGGTATATTTTCATTTTTCTATGCATCTTTGTTGTTGTTGTTTTTCTCCCTCTCATTTTTCCTTCTTTGTTCCTGTATCACTTTATGTATTTGAACTGAAATCACATTCTACAAATATATATATATATATATATATGCAAAGTTTCATTCCACCTAAGCCCTGCAAGACTCACACAAGCAAATATTACACATACTATTTAAAGACCTGAAACCAACATTTATGGTAGACGTCTTCACAGAGGCTGTCCGTTTGCCACATTTCCAGGGTCAACATACAGAATGCAACATTAGGACTTCCAGCTACCGGTGAGAAGGAGTCTGAGTGAAAATAGTAATTTTGTACTGCGCACTAAAAGCTTGACATTCTGTGATCCGCACCCACCAAAATGCTATCTTCAAAGTAAACAGTTTAATGCAGTGTAATTACCATCGGACAATGGATACTCTCCTGGGTGTGAGGGGTCCACTTATGGATTCTTAATAGACTCCAATGGGAGAGCTCTCTTTTGGACTAGCAGAGAACACTGCTGGGTATCTAACTTAGAGAACAAAGACGTAATGGGGGCAGAAGAGAAAGACCTAAGCAGTCAAATCCAATGAGAACATTTTGGGCAGGGCACACTCAATGTAAGTGCCTCTTTTGGAATGCCCCAATGGAATGCCCCTAGTCACCGCAACATCCTGTTGTTGTTGTTTTTTATAATATATTTTATGATCGGGGCAGCCAACCGGGCATATACATGGTTACAGGTGCATATTATCACTATTGATCTAAAATAAGATTGTTTTCTACTACAAAGTGGAACTTATCCCTAAATCAATTGATTCTATCTGACTAAATTTTGCTCAGAGCACAGTCATTAATAATAATAATAATAATAATAATAATAGGAAGTTGAACGGAATCCATTCTGGAAGTCCATACGACTTCCAAAACATTCGGAAACCAAAGCACAGCGAAGGATCCTGCAGCCAATCGGAAGCGCGCCGGACGTTCAGCTTCCAAAAATCGTTCGAAAACTGGAACACTCACTTCCAGGTTTCGATCGTTCAGGAGCTGATTTGTTTGGGAGCCAAGGCGTTTGAGATCCAAGGTACAACTGTAAACACATTGAAATAAATGGAGCTAAGTTAGCCATATCCATTAATTTCAATGGGTTGTATTTAATGTCCTCATTTTGGCTGTGCAATGGAACTTTCCCTCTCTCTCTTCTTCCCATGCACCCCCTAACCCTCGAGCATATTTGGGGAAATCCTTGGGCTAACAGAGCAAGTGCAATGGGCATTGCCCAGTGGGCATACTCTGAATCCAGATAATATTTGATAAACATAACTTACATTGGGAATAATGAGAGAGTAACCAAAATGGACAGATTTCTTCCTTCCTAGTGTGCTGGTCCCGGGGGCTAACTGAGAGGTGAGGTCCGAGTCCAGCCTGAGGTCGATGGTGTGGTATGGAGGCTGTCCATCAAAGCTGTAGCTGGGTCCAAGGCGGGGAGTCGGGTGGGGTCAGGAACTCTGGACAGGGTGCAGACAGGAACAGGCTAGCAACAACGTTGCTCCCACAACCTGGGACTGCGGCTGACTGTCTTTTATCTGGCCCGAGGCATAGGGCGACCCCGGTCCACAGGTGAGTCGCCTTTCCTGGCCTGGAGGCGAGCACTCCTCTTGCAGGAACTTAGTTTCTTCGCCTCTCTGCCCTGAGCCTCTGCAGCTCAGGAGAGGCTGGAGGGACCCAGAGGCAACCTCAGCTTCCCCTGACGGGGCTGAGAGTGGAGCACCTGCAGGCAATGGGCCCTCCATCACCTCAGGGGCCAGAGCAGACTCAGCTAGTGCCTGAACCTGAGGATCCAGCACAGGTGAGGACCCTTCAGGCTCAGGCCCCAGCCCCGGCTCAGCTGGTTCTGGAGGCGGGGACTCCTGTGCAGGCTGGGATTCCTCAGGTTCAGCCTCTGAGTCCGAATCCCAGGCCATCACACCTAGGACATGGGGTGGACTTTTGTCTTTCAAATTTCAGCAGTGCCCTGGGCTCCCCTGCTTCTCACCTAGATCATAGTTGTGATGCCCTGCGGTGCCCCCTAGGTTTGGTGCCCAGTGTGGCAGAACCCGTCGTGTTGCCCTATATCCATCTCTGCTAGGAGTCCGTAACAGCAATAAAGAAATTTATGGTGACTAAGATACTCCATACCCCCAGAGGAGTGGCAGCCCCAGTTTGCAAGGAAATCTAGCATGACTGACTTTTCCAGCCCTTTCATGAGCCCTGCGAAAAAGTATTTGCCAGTCAAGAGTTTGCATTAAATTGCTGGTTAGGCAACGGGTAATTACCATCACCTGTGGTGTGCATGCAAGTGTCACCCTGGAAAAACGTGCCTGCAAAGCATGACGCCCCTTCCTACCACCAGGCTACTGCTCAATGGCTCCATTTGACTTGCTCTGTGCACATGTTGCCTGTTGTGGTCGCCAAGGCAAGCCTTTTACCCGTCATGCGCAATAAGCTTCACCATAGGCTTCCCCGGAAGCCCAGACTTTAATTTGCCGTTGCTTTGATGTCGAAGCTGTAAACTTTGTATTATTGCACATTTCTGCTAAAATAGCAAACTGGGACCTGTGCAGAACCTCAGCATCGGTCTTTGTTCCTGCTGCACTTGGATGTTCAGTTCAAGGCCGGCACACGGCAGCTGCTTCCGTTTTTTTTCTAGTTTAACAATTCAGCCTCCCCTCAGCTCCCAGGGCTGCATCAACAAGCATACGCTGCTGGAGGAAAACTAGTCGCAAGGGCAGGCCTGTGCATAAATTATCATTTTTTTCTCTCTCCCAATGATTGCTCTACACTGGCATTTGTCACCTTGTTTTAAACCAAACTCAACTGTGCTTTGACATTGCACTAAGCATTTCCTAATTATACAGTGACCTTTTTTTGTACAATAGAATGCTATTAGTGTTCCATTAATCTGTGGTTCCTGGATGCTAATTTATTTCTTGTTTGGCCTGGAATTTTAATAATAGCATCAGGAGATGTCAAAACTGCAGAAATTTTTTATTGCAACACTTTCGGAGAACGGACGAGGGAGGGAGAAAGCAATATACAGATCACTCCCAGAAGAGACCAGAAACACCCGCCAACCGATTCCATTTCCATTCTGCAATGGATACAGCAGGTCACAGTGTTCAGACTGAACTTGTTTAAAATGAATATGTGCTTTTAGAAACAAACGCTCTGGATACTTAATATTATTTTTAGTCCTAAAATAAACACTTAAGATTAAATATTTATTTCTAACCTTCCTTTTTTCATAGAATAAGGGCAGGTTCTAGTCATTAAAACAAAAGCTCTAGTCTAGCAGAGTGCTTAAGAAAATGAGGGAAATCACTCTCCTTCCTTGGAGGTTTCTAAGCAGAGGTTGGATGGCCATCTGTCATGGATGCTTTAGCTGAGATTCCTGCATTGCAGGGGGTTGGACTAGATGACCCCTGAGCCCCTTCCAACTCTATGGTTCTATTTCCTGAAACTGGCCACAGCTGGCCAGGATAAGGATGGAGGAATCTGTCAATCTCTGATCTCACAGTTTCTCATTCCCCCACCCTCAGTTTTGAATTCAGATCTCCACTTTTCCATAGCGATTTGAAAATTAATATTATTAATAAAAACTTCTCAGCATTTTATTGCAAATTTCTCCATTTGTACGTGGTTTTGACTAATATACATTCCGCCACCCCCAGCAATCTCTCCTAAATGTATGAGTATCGTGCACATTTCCACCCTAACATGCATTTTGCACATATTGTTTGGTTGGAGAACTGCGTCACAAAACTCGGAGGAGTGCACATTTCAAAGGACAGCAGTCCTTCAGTTCATGTATTGACTCTAGACGTGTGAATTGGGCAGATTCTCATTTAAATACAGTGGTACCTCTAGTTAAGAAGGTCCTTTCTTAACCTGAGGTACCACTTTAGCTAATCGGGCCTCCTACTGCCACCGCGCCGCCACTGCGCAATTTCTGTTCTCATCCTGAAGCAAAGTTCTTAACCCGAGGTACTATTTCTGGGTTAGTGGAGTCTGTAACCTGAAGCGTCTGTAACCCAAGGTACCACTGTACAAACAAAATCAAACGCATCCTCTAGCACTACCCCAGGACCTCTGCAGAGGGCTTCCCCACACCATCCTGCTAGTTGCCAATAGATAGATAGATAGACAGAGAGATAGACAGAGAGATGGATGACAGATAGATAGATAGATAGATAGATGATAGATAGATAGATAGATGATAGACAGATAGATGATAGATAGATATAGATAGATGCATACTGGGATGTTTCATAGGAGGTGATTCACAAATGAAATGAAATAAATTATAGACAGTCAAATGAACAGAGCAGGGAAGTGAGTTTGACACCACAATCTCACTCCAATCTCCTGCCATGTCCATTGGGCTCACGACAATCTCTCAACCTACCCTACCTCACAGGGCTGTTGGGAGAATAAAATGGGAGGGGGAGATCGAAATATGGAGCTTTTTAGCTCCTTGGTGGAAACACTGAATGTAAATGTCGCTAAAAACAAATAGATCCCTGCCGTTGGGCTGTCTTCCATGTGTCTCTTTCCATGGCTGCTGTGTGTCTACTGTATCTCTCTGTGTGAGTGAGGGAGCGGGCAGGGATTACATTGTCCCATGTGTAGACCACAATGAAACCATGATTAGAGTAAGCTGCCATAACTATGTTCAATTTCTAAGACTCCAGCAGGATGTTTGGGTAAAAGATGAGGGAATCCTACCTCTGATAGATAAAGAGAATATCAAGGATGATTGCCCAAAATATTGGACACCTCTAACCTTTGAAATCAAATAATCCTTCTCTCCACTCCATTTCTAAACTGAAGGCAATAAGTTTTGTGCCCAGAAGGCATGTAATAGTATCTGTGTCTTATAGGATATACGAAAGCAGCACCAAAAAGGGGGGGAAGCACACAAAGATAAGAACGCCGTGAAGATTTATCAGTTATTGCAACTACCTCAACTGGATCCGTTCCAGGGTAGCAATGTCCCCCAGGAAAACACATCCACACTTTCTAATGGACCATTTACAACTGGAAATTGCATTTCTATTATTTGTGCATCTCCTTGCAAATGTGTGTGGTCTTCTTGTTTTTGTTTTAAGCTATACAGTTCAAAAATAAGTTTTGGGTATTTGCATTAGGGAACCTCGCTGAGATACGTCCAACAGGAAATCAAGACCAGGCAAGATAAATTAGCCATCTGCCTGGAAGACAACAAATCAAAAAATATGTTTTAATGTTATTTCAAGCTGGTCTTAACAGAGTTGGAATCACAAAGGCTTGCAGAAAATGGAAACCCCCCAGAGAAGCTTTCTGCAGAACTGTAGCATAGTTAAGGTTGCCATATTACTTGAAGCTGGCAACTTCAAGCTAAATGCAGAAGGGCTGTGAGAAAATGTTAGTGATGTCCTAAGACATCTGGGCACCCCAAGTATAACCCCAAGTTCTCCCACCTTGGTTGCCTTCTCCAACAAGGATAACAAGAGCTGCTGTTCCATCTAACAGCAACAGCATTTCCAGGTATGGCAGGAATGGGGAATCTGTGGCTCTCCAGGTCTAGTAGGACACCAACTCCTATTGGTCTCAGACAACATCACCTGCCCAGTGGAACCCTGAAGAACTGGAAATTGTATGCAACAAGTCAGTGTGTGGCCCACAGGTTCCATGTCAAAGTACTCACACAGCTCACCTGGTGTGAAAAGTTGGGTCACCCTGATCTTGAGGGTACTGGGTAGGGCTGGATGAGACCTGGTTTTCAACTTTGTGATATATCACCACCTAAATATTGCAATATACATCAGAATGTCTGAAATGAAGTTTATGAAGGTATGAAGTTTACGGCATGTAATGCCTTAAGAGAGAATATTATGAAAATGATATACAGGTGGTACATGACACCAGTCAAGCTTGCAAAAATCTATCACTTGCCCGATAATAAATGTTGGAAATGTAAAGAGACTGAAGGTACATTCTTTCACCTTTGGTGGACATGCCCAAGGATTAAGGCTTTCTGGGAGATGATCTATAATGAAATGAAAAAGGTATTTAAATATACCTTCCTGAAGAAACCAGAGGCCTTTCTCCTGGGCATGGTCAGCCAATTGGTGCCAAAGAAGGACAGAACTTTCTTTATGTATGCCACAACAGCAGCAAGAATACTTATTGCAAAGTATTGGAAGACACAAGATTTACCCACTCTGGAAGAATGGCAGATGAAGGTGATGGACTATATAGAACTGGCGGAAATGACTGGCAGAATCCGAGACCAGGGAGAAGAGTCGGTGGAAGAAGATTGGAAGAAATTTAAAGACTATTTACAGAAACATTGCAAAATTAATGAATGTTAGAATGATGTCAGAATGAAATTAAGTGGCCTTAGCAGCAATGTTATAAAGGTGTATGTACAAATGGATTGTTAACAGATGAGAATTTAAAGTTATAATATGTTAAGTTAAAGGATTAAGACAAAAACAAAGAGGGAAAGGAATTGCTGAATTAACTAATAGAACTGGAATACAAAAACGGGAGGTGTGAGGAAGTCAGGGAAGTAAGGAAATGAAATGTAAGTTATGGAATGATCGATGTGTTTTTGTTTTTTTAAGTGTTTTCTATCTTTTTTCTGTATTTTGTATTTTTTTCTTTTTTATTTCTTTTTCTTTTTTTTATATATGCAATTTTTTCTTTGAAACTTTAATAAATATCATTTTAAAAAAAACAAAAACCAGAATGTCTGAAATAAGGATAGAACTATGTAGAGACATTGGCTGGCTTCACAGCTTTCCCCCCACATTGTGATGTTTGCATAGTGCGTGTGCGCACGCACACACATACACCCCATAATTCACAATATATTGCCAGGTCAAAAATTCTGACACCAATATCACGACATGGGCTTGAAACTGGGTTTGGACAATATATCGCTTAGCCCTAACATGTTTCACAATATATAGCCAGGTCAAAAACTATCAAACCGATATCACAATATGGACTTCAAACCGGTTTTGGGTGATTTATTGGTATATCGCCCAGCCCTAGTACTAAATTAGGTAAGGCTGCATCTAAGTGATGTTTTCCATGGGGTTCATCTGCATACAACAGTGCAGCAATGATTGGTTCTGTTTTGCAAGCCATTCCAGTCTGCAATTCCTCATTCCCTGCCACATACACAGCTAGTGCATATGATACTACTGTGTTCGACAGTTCCCAAAGCTTTCAGCTTTCCAACGCTGCTAAGTTGGTTTTAGCTCTAAAAACCCTCCAGGCAGTAGCACCACTGATATGTATGATAAACTTCTAGAGCCCAAGTGAGCTTGTGCAGTGCCCTAACTTGTATTTCAGCTCTCAAGTTGTCATATGGATGAATTAACGAATTACGTTTGTAGCAGTAACTGTTCTAGTTACAATTATTACCGGGAGAATGGATTTATAATATGCAAGCTCCCCTTTTCATTACAAGCGTTCTCATGAGAACGTACAATGAGAATTTTAAATGCCTCGCACTCCATATGAAAGACGGCTGTAAAAGAAGCAGCAGCAGCGATATGACCTTTTAAAATAAAATAAAATAAAAAAGATTCAGTTATTTGACTCCTTATTGGCTCCCGGGGCTTGTCCACAGTTAAACTTGAACCGGCCTGTTGGAAGGAGATCTGAGTGTGACCTTGTCTGCCCTTTCCTAACCTTGCGCTAACACCAGTTGCACAGAAAGAAAATCCTCTTCAACTTTTTATCTGCCCTTGGGCAAGACGAGTAAGGAACAATTAGACAGACAATTCTCCAGATGCAAAGCTATGTTTTTAAACGATGTAGGCAGGTGCTATGAGGAAGTGCAATGCTCCTCAATCATTTTTTGAAAGGGTCTCAATGGGGCATTTATAGCGAGGGGATAAAATTCAGAAACTGCCCCAGTTCAGAAAGCCTCACTCCACTTTCAGCTTGGCCTAGATCAGGGCTCACTAATGCAGCTAGGATCTCCTACAGAACCTGCACAAGAGCTTGCTGGGGTAGCTCAGTTGGTAGAACATGAGATTCTTAGCCATGAGTTCGAGCCCCACCTTGGGCATAAGATTCCTGCATTGCAAGGGGGTTGGACTAGATGACCCTCGTGGTCCCTTCCAACTCTACAATTGTATTATTCTAAGTTCTCAGTCAATATCCCCTCAAAAATCCACAATGCATTTGTACCATTTATTCTTCCTGCTCAGTTCCTGCTTGGGGTAGGTTTGTTTGCCCTACCCTTACACAGCTCCATGTAGCCATTTTGTGACTGGTACCCATGTCTCTTTCTCTAAATTCCAGATGTGTCCATCTGGTCTTTCCAAATTCACACCCAGATCCAGATTTAGTTTGACCTCTGTGCTCTACTAGGCTGCATAGTGTCCAGATCAAGGGAAATAATAGTTCTGCTGTATTCTGCCTTAGACCACGTCCAGAGTACTGTGTCCAGTTCTGGGTGCCACAATTTAAGGCGGCTATTGACAAGCTGGAATGTATGTAGAGGAGGACAACCAAGATGATCAAGGGTCTGGAAAAAATGGGTGGGTGGGAGGACCAAAACATTTAGCAAATTCAGAACACTCTTACTAGTACTAGTGAAAACAGCTGCCAGGGGTGCTTTCTGTACAGGTAAGCCGCTTCTTGGGCAAAAAGTTGACCTACATAGTATGTTGGACTCCTTGCAAGCTTGCTGATATGGTGTAGTAATGGGCTGACATACCCCCAAAAATATTTTGTGGAACTCTGGGCAATCAGCTAAAGAACCTTGTGCCCGATTTGTTTCCAGATGGAACAAGTCCTACCCAGGGCCTAAGAGGGAGAGCCTTCTCCCGCTCTTCAAACTAGATCACTTAAGCAGAAAGTGTTAGGGAAGTTTCATTTTTTAATATTCATACCCCACCTTTCCTCCAAAGAGCTCAGGGTGGTGTATACAATTCTTCACGCTGGGGGTAGGTTAGGCTCAGTGTTAAGTTGTGGGTGAACATATCAGACGACACAGCGATTTCTCCAAAGCAGCTCTTTATTTGTAAGCTGGAACAGAACTGAACTGAAGGGCTCAGTCAGCCTGCTTATATAGAGCTCCAGAACCTCATTACTGTAACAACTTTCTAAAACTATCCAATCACTGAACGTCACTTTCGATCCTTCATTTGCATAACTATCTACAGTATCCATCCAATCACTGAACGTCACTTTCAATCCTTCATTTGCATAACTATCTACAGTATCCCCCTGCTGGCCCAGGGTGAGAACTTCAGTACAGAACACTCAATTGGCCCAGTGAGCTCCATGTTTGCATGGGGACTCGAACCCTGATCTTCCACGTCCTAATCAGACACTCTAACCATGATACCACAATGGGGACAGCACCCATCAGGCACTGAGCAGACCAATTAAATCTGGGAACAGACTCCAAAAGGGCCTGGCTCTGATATGTAGTTGAACATAGAAGTCCAGCTCTCAGGAACCCAGTATCTAGCCTCACTTTCCTTTCCAGGTTTGGTTCGGTTCTCTTGCTTAGCAAACCTGAAACTCAGCGAGGGTGTCCCTTCTTTTTCATTGGCTGTTGTGAAAAGAGGAAGCAATAGTACGACAACACGGCCAGCCTGCAAACAAGGGCAAGCAACTGAGATGTTGTGTATTTGTACCAGTTAGAAGAGATGTAGAAATGGCGTCAACATTCCTTTGGACCATTAATCTGACCTGACTGTTAAGATTTAGTAGCCAAGGGAACTCCAAAGAGCTATTTTTAACAGGTGTGTGAGAGAACATGGCTCCAGCATTGCAACATGGGTCTTTGGAGACAGACCAATTGGCATGTAATAAATAACGACACTTTGGACTGGCGGACGGAAGGAACAATGAAAAAAATTGGACATAGCAGACTTAAAGGGGGTGGGGAGAGGAAGGAATTAAAAGTTTGGCTACTCTGACATTCCTTTAGCTGTTCTAATTTCAACACGCAAGCACCCCGTCTCATTTGCAAAACAAAGCCGGTGTTGACAATGCCCGACCTCATTTGCTTAGTTAATGAGACACAGAAATCCTCGCAGAAAGTTGCATTTTGCCTTTTAGACAAAAACGAAAAAGGAACGTCCTGGGTCATTATATTGGCAACCCCAGTAACTTGGTGGCATGTTTGCTGTCACCCTGAAGCCACAGCATACAAGTGACCTTGGGGCATTCTTGCACGGGAACATTAGGAACTTGGCATGTCAAAATGGAAATGCTTTGCGGGAGAAGGAGCTGGTTCGTCGCCTTGCCCCTATAGTAATCCCTCTTGCCAGAGCCACAGAGCAGAACTGATGGCAGCCTCCAAGGAGACCCTGCCTCCTGCTCTTTGAAAGCCAAAGGGGTGGGCAATATGAAGAATGAGACAAATCGGAGATTTATTAAGTAGGACTTCAAAGGTAATGCCAACACATTAGTTCAGATTTCGCTAGAGAGAGAGAGTTTCAGGGATTTGTAATGCAGCCGAGAGCACCACATCTCAGAACAAAAACCTGTTATTTACAGAGACACTCCCCCCCCCCCAAATAACTTCTACAGAAGGTACAAATCATCAACACCACAGTGGCACAGCAATAATGTGTGTATTTTAATTAATGCCTTTACAGAATGATCTTGCAATAGATGCTTGCTTTTCTGCTTTTTCTTTGGCAACACTGCTATTATTAATAGTTGTTTTACAGAACCTTTGAAAAAGTGATCCCAGTACAATTTTCTTCGATAACCTTTGCCAACAAGAAGAAGAGTGGAAAATTAATATTTGCAAGCCGGGCGCACGCAGGGTGGCACCAGAGCACCTCCCATGCCCATGCAATTACCTCAAGGTTTCACATTATTTCACAAATATTGCCACCTCCCAGAAATGAACTTTGCATCTTCTGTGCCCTCAATATATATGTGTTTCCTGGCATCAGCACTGCAGGCCTACAGTATAGATCACTCTTGCTTTGCTGGTCTTAGTAGGAGCCAAGGAACTATGTATGGCAGTGTTTCCCAAACTTGGGTCGCCTGCTGTTTTTGGACTACAGTTCCCATCATCCCTGACCACCGATCCTACTAGCTAGGGATGATGGGAGTTGTAGTCCAAAAACAGCGGGAGATCCAAGTTTGGGAACCCCTGGTGTATGCATGGAATCCTCGCCTGAAATAACCAGAGGCTCAGTTGCAGTCAGCCACACCTCTAGCTTCAGAGTTTTCAAGAAATATGGTCCACAGACTTCCCAATTTTTCAACCACAAGGGCTAGAAACCTGCATTTTGTTTTTTGTTTGTTTTTTAATGAAAAAAAAAGCCCTGAAGTTCTCAGAAAGCTGAAATATTTACTTTTTCTTTTCCTGTGGAACTGTAGCACATAAACACCCTTTGATAATAGTACAGTCATACCTCGGTTACAGATGCTTCAGGTTGCGTTTTTTCAGGATCTGGACCGCCGAAACACAGAAGTACTGGAATGGGTTAATTCCGGGTTTCGGTGGTCGCGCATGCACAGAAGCGCTAAATCACGCTTTGCACATGCGCAGAAGCACCAAATCGCAACCTGCGCATGCGCAGACGGGTTGTGAATGTGCAGCCTGCACAGATCACGTTTGCAACCTGAGCGTCCACTGTACTGTCTTGCATTTCTTCTGGCCAGGAAACACACCCCAAACCCTTGGGACTATTGGATATTGGTGCACTATGGCAGGCCAAGAGGGGATGAAAAAAAAATACTCCTTTCCTTGCACAGTCCAGACCACGGAATCACTCCATCAAATGCATAAAGTGAAATAAAATGTGAAATAATAAATAAATAATTCTGATACTGACAATTCAGTAGGAGGTAGAATGCATGCAAAATAGGTATGTAAGTTAAACACCCTTTACAACAGGAGTGGCAGGTGATAAAACAATCGACTTTGTAATGTGGAGTTAATTAACAACTGCAGTGGAAGAGGAAACCATTGTCTCTATTCAGACTCAGATGAATACAGCTGAACTTCTTGATGAATGAAGCCTGCTGTCAACCTGCCTTCTTTGGGCGGTGGCAATGTTACCATGGCAGGAATGCAGTGCATCTGCTGAATCTCTGAGGTGCCTGGTCCTGAAAAAGTACTGTCTATGCATGGCTGCAAATTTCAGCTTCCCAAGTGACCATCAGAACATGCTGTTGGTTTTACAGATTTTCAGAACTCTGCCCTTATAAAATCCGATGAAGTTTGTGTGGGGAGACACTAATTCAAGGCACCATAATACAAGTTGCATGTCAGAAGACAAGGCAGCAGTCTAAAAGGAATCTTTCCCTGTGCAAATAAATCCTATTGACAGGCAAAATGTCCTATGAAAAAAAATTGGGGTGGGGGTTGCCCCCCCTCCCAGTTTTACGACTGCATAAATCATGGGCCACAATGTTTGCTCGTGCTAATGTTCAGCCACTTTATCAAATTCACCCAATGCAGTTTATTAGACTTCTGTAGCTTTTCAAAATTAAGTGGAGAACAACCAAGGCAAAAATTATACACAGGGTTTTTTTAAGAGGGGGGGAATGCCGGGCTTTGCAAAGGCTCCTATTGTCTCTAACGCCCCCACCTGCCACTCCATTGTTCAAATGCATATTGAGTACAACACATTCTGTGCTCATTAGGGTATAATCAGCAATTAGAGTCTCTGTCCCATTTTCATGGGCACTGTCTTCCCTCGGTTTGCAACAAAATTGTCTTTGTCCAAATTGTGCTGACACACTCAAAACGAGGAGGTTTTTTGGCACAGCCTGTGCTTCTCCATGGCGAAGCCCGAAACAAAGAGCGATGAGCATGGGAGAAGCTCACACGAAAGTGGTCGACCCTGCCATAAAATATCTTTTTTATTTCCTGGGACACTACTCACGGCGCTGGATTTGTCCAATCAGTACACAAGCACTCCACTCACACATAAGCATAGCAATTCAGGCACTGTGCAGAAGAACATTGAGAGATGATATTTCTTTGGAGGAGATGGACTCCCACTGAAAATGAGAGGGATGCAATGTCCCTCAGACTCATCGTCTGATTGCAAGAAAAAGGAAGAGAAACACATGCTTGTCCTGCAGAAAGACCCAAATCCATTTCCTAGAACAATTATAAGGAATGTAGGTTGCGGAGCTAGAAAGGGACTCTGCCAAAACTGGCCAAAACTGGGCTAAAAGATAAAGGTAAAGGTACCCCTGACCATTAGCTCCAGTCGTGACCGACTCTGGGGTTGCGGCGCTCATCTCGCTCTATGGGCCAAGGGCATAGCTGTCAACTTACAGATTTGAAAATAAGGGACCAGCAGCCTTGAAAATAAGGGACCAGCAGCCAAAATAAGGGACCTGCAGCCTCACCTGTTCCAGGCACTCCAGTCTTCCTGTCCTCCTGCAGTCTGGTCAAACTCATGCTGGGTAGCTTCACTGCCCAACCAACTTTGTAACCAGAGGTTCAACTGAACACTGCCCAACCAACTTTGTAACCAGAGGTTCAACTGAATAGAATCTGAATCACATGCACCACAAGGCCTATGCAGCCTATGCAGCCTCAACATAAGATGGCTCCCCGGCCTGGCTTTGCACTGCAAAGTTTGCAGCAGCACGTGCAACAAAATGGCGTCAAGCATTTCAAAACCCCCTCAGCTTGCATTAACTAGCCACACACAAGGCATGCAAGCTCCACCCCCCTGTCGTTCTTAGACTTCTTATTGGGTGAGCAACACAGCCAAGCAACACAGTTGGAGCCTCCCTCCTCCCTGGCCGGCAGGGAGGGAGGGAGAGGAGCTGCTTCCTTTGAAATTTAAGGGACATCATTTAAGGGACATTTAAGGGACATCCATCAATAAGGGACAGCAGCGGGACATGGCGCTGGAAAAAGGGACTGTCCCTTCAAATAAGGGACACTTGACAGCTATGGCCGAGGGATCCGGCTTTTGCCTGCAGACAGCTTCTGGGTCATCTGGCCAGCATGACTAAGCCGCTTCTGGCGAACCAGAGCAGTGCACGGAAACGCCGTTTACCTTCCCGCTGGAGCGGTACCTATTTATCTACTTGCACTTTGACGTGCTTTCGAACTGCTAGGTTGGCAGGAGAAGGGACCGAGAAATGGGAGCTCACCCCGTCGCGGGGATTCGAACCGCCGACCTTCTGATCAGCAAGTCCTAGGCTCTGTGGCTTAACCCACAGCGCCACCCATCAAAATGCCGAAGATGCCAGCTTACTGAGCGGTTTTGCATTTAGACTTCACATAACCCTTCTTTTAAAAGAGCTCCACCGGTTGGCAGTTCATTTCCAGGCCTAATTCAAACTGCTCACATTATTACTTAAAACCTTAAGTGACTTAGGCCCCAGATACCTGAAGTACCACCTGCTTCCCTCAGACCAGGGGTCAGCAAACTTTTTCAGCAGGGGGTCGGTCCACTGTCCCTCAGACCTTGTGGGGGGCTGGACTATATTTTTTGGGGGGGGATGAATGAATTCCTATCCCTCACAAATAACCCAGAAATGCATTTTAAATAAAAGGACACATTCTACTCATATAAAAACGCGCTGATTCCCGGACCGTCCGCGAGCCGGATTTAGAAGGCGATTGGGACGGATCTGGCCCCCGGGCCTTAGTTTGCCTACTCATGCCTTAGACCAGTGATGGCCAAACTTGGCCCTCCAGCTGTTTTGGGACTACAACTCCCATCACCCCTAGCTAACAGGACCAGTGGTCAGGGATGATGGGAACTGTAGTCCCAAAACAGCTGGAGGGTCAAGTTTGGCCATCACTGCCTTAGACCCTCTCAAGTGGGGCCTACTGTTCAGAACTTTGGTCAGTGGCAGCCTGAGAGAGGACATTTTCTGTGGAGCCAATTAGCTGGGGGGGGGGGCTCATTTCCCACAGAGGGGCATAGGGAACCTTCACTCTACAGGCATGCCCCCCCCCCCCGCTCATGCACATTATTATTTTTTTTAATAATTTTTTATTAAGGTTTTAAACAAACAAAAAAGAAAAACAACACACACAAAAAACAATACAAAACTTAACAATAAAAACACAAAGCATAACAATTAAAAACAAACTCTCTTTTCCTTTTCCAATTTTAAATTACTTATTTTCTGGACTTCCTCATACCTCCCTCTTTTGTATTCCAATCCACATTATTTGTCCAGCAGTTTCTTTTCCACTTTTTTAATCCCAATCTTTAATTTAATAAAATGTTAAAATATATAACTTCAACTTTTTTAAACCTAATCCTTGATCTTAATGTCATATAGCTTTAAATTTTTCCCTTTTATTATCAAATTTCCATTTCTTTAAACATCTTTAATCTTGATCTTTAATCTTAATCTATCCTTAACTTTAACCTGTACAGCTGGAAACCACTTATTTTCAGTCCAACATCACTCTAACATTCCTTAATTTTGCAGTGTTTCTGAAGATAGTCTTTGAATTTCTTCCAGTCTTCCTCCATCGACTCTTCTCCCTGGTCACGGATTCTACCAGTCATTTCCGCCAATTCCATATAGTCCATAAGTTTCATCTGCCATTCCTCCAGCGTGGGAAGTTCTTGTGTCTTCCAATACTTTGCGATGAGTATTCTTGCTGCTCCCGCTCATGCACATTAAACTCGTGCACGACCACATATACACGCGGCACTGGGTAACAATTAAATCATTCAATCCATGCCTGGAAATGGCAGGAGAGAGCTGGCGACTCCTCGTGGCTCACAAAGAGACTCTCCACAGAGCCCCAAGAGGACGTCAGTGAGGGCGGATGAAGCCCTGAAGAGACCGGAGGCACAGTGGGCTTTGTTTAGGCTGCTCAACCTCCCCGCCTAACAGCTGGTGTGTGGGGTGTTACAGCAGCGGTTTCTTTCCTGCGTACGCTCCAGTCACCTGCCAGCCCCAGAGCTTCAATTCTGGCTATGGATATTTTCACATGCAGTATTTTTTGTATGAGAGAGAGAGAGAGAGAGATTGGCAGAGAGGGTGCCTAGAGGGTGCTCCCCACTTTAAATGATTTCACTTATGTGTGTGGGGTCCATAACATTAGTGGGGAGTCGCCTGTATAGCTTTTAGCATATTGTCCAAGATGCACCTCTTTACCCTAGTATGTGTACCATATTTTTCGCCCTATAGGACGCACTTTTTCCCCTCCAAAAATGAAGGGGAAATCTGTGTGCGTCCTATGGGGCGAATACAGGCTTTCGCCGAAGCTTGGAGAGCGAGAGGGGTCGGTGCGCACCGACCCCTCTTGCTCTCCAGGCTTCAGGAAGCTATCAGCAAGCCTGGGGAGCCCGCGGGAGTTCCTGCGGGGCTCCCCACGCTGCGGATAGCAGCCTGCCGCCCGGCGTGCGGGATGCCCTGAAGCAGAGCGCCCCGCGCGCCGGGCAGACATCGGCCAGCCCCACAAGCTCGGGGGACAGCGGGGAGCCGCAGCGCCGCCATCCCACTGTTCCCCTGACCTGGTTTTGGGGGGGAAATAAAGGAAAAATGTTTTTCCTTTATTTCCCCCCCCCCAAAAAAAATTAGGTGCATCCTATGGGACGAAAAATACGGTATATGTATCTGTGTACACACACACTCGCACACAAATATACAAATATATATACACGCACACATGATTCTGTATGTAAACTGTTTTAATCTTCTATTTTTACATTGCCGTAACCCACCTAGATTATAATTATGATGATGATGATGATGATGATAATTAATAACACAACCACCACCCACCATTTCCCAAATATAAGTAGATGTTTACATACCCAGTTCTGTGCCCAAAATCCATCCCACATCTGGAGTATGTTATTTAACTCTTAACCTCATCCTGCCTTGATTAAATGGTCCAGAGGCAGTTAAGACTATGGTCAGAGCAGGAAATATGGGTGCATGCATTCTGATTCCCTAATTTGCCTTTCTACCATCTGCCCATTCCTTATTTATTTATTTATTTATTTATTTATATCTCAATACATATACAAAATGTTTACATAATATTACATATACCTTATACTTGTAAATTCACGTTTTTCATTTCATTATGTATCAATATTTAGTCATTTCTGACTAACTTCTTGTCTTACCCTATGACTTCCCTCCACCCGTGTGTGACTTCCTAATTTTTATTTTATAACTTTATTATTGTGATTGTATTCTTGTATCTTAATAATTAAACATACATTCTTGTATAACTATTTAAATTCACTTTGTGAGATCAGTCTATACATATCAATAAATTTTTGTTGGAGCATCTTTTAATCATATATTCGTCTACACATTTCCATTCCTGTTTGAGATTTTGGTTAGATTGCATTCTAATTGTTGCCGTCATTTTTGCTAATTCAATCATTTCAAAAAAAATTATGTTGCCAATCTGCCACTGATGGTACTTCTTCTGATTTTCAATTTTTAGCAACCAATAACCTAGTGGTGGCTGTTACATATAGAAAAATTCTCTTCATGTCCATTCCTATACACCTCAGTTTCTTGCTGACCTTTCCACAAGGACCTTTCCTCACCACCTAATGGAACATGGTTCTTCTTCCCGGATGGGAGAAATGCCTCACATCATTTTGGTAACATCTTCATCCCCTTGCATTCCTTGTCTCCTCACACCCAGCTAGAGACCCTGCCCTTTCCTTTGAAGCATGTAATAGGCTATGCGCTGAAAAAGGCTATGCAGCCTCATGTTTTGTCTTCCACGGTGGCGACACAGACCTGCCCCGGGGAAGTTCACCAAGAGGGCATGACAGCTACAGCCACCCCATTTGTCTGAAAACACCTGGCAGCTCATCCTTTCCTGTCCATAATTTCTGACGGCGCTGCTTTCATTCCTGTATTTGCTGCCATAGCATCTCGTCTATTAGTTTAGTTTAAACATTAGTCATCTTCCAAAAGGGGCGCAGAAGGCAACTCACAGAAATAAAATTGTGTCAAGAAATAAGTCAAAAGCAATTACATTACGCTAGCAGCTAAAAAAGGGGTTAGAGTTATTGGAACTGAATGGTTATATTGGGATAGTTTTGGAAATCATGTAGATCTTCACCACTTTTTATGGAAATGAATGTGGTGGTGGATGGAAGCTGTCTGTTTAAACCAGATTCATTTGAAGGCTTACTACAGTGGTACCTCTGGATACGAACGGGATCCGTTCCGGAGCCCCGTTCGTATCTAGAAGCAAACGTAACTAGTGACGGCACGTCTGCGCACACCTGCGTCGCTTTTCGCTGCTTCTGCACATGCGCGTGATGTCATTTTGAGCGTCTGTGCATGCGCAAACGGCGAAACCCAGAAGTAACGCGCTCCATTACTTCCGGGTTGCCATGAAGCACAACTCAAATGTGATCAACCCAAAGCGTATTCAACCCGAGGTATGACTGTACTAAGCTTGACATTAATCCAATTTAAAATCTGGTGGATTCAGAATCAACAACGATCCTAAGCTTTGTCACACTCCTGATATCATGGAGAGTGCAGCAAGACCTAAAGACTTTCCCACTATTTTCACACTCAGGTGGAAACCCTCCTTGTATCCCAGGGAGAACCTAAATATATTAAACTCAAAGTATCTGAAGATCCACCTGATCCTTATGCACCACCTCGATCACTGCGGTCTTCTGCTGGGACTATTTGGTAATCCCACAGGCCCCTAATGTTTGGTCAAGCCTTTAGTGTAGAAGGTGCTGTCCTGTGGAACTCATTGCCAAGTGATGTTTGGCAGGAGCCACCTCTGCTGCTTTTTAGGGGTTTTCTGAAAACTGTAATTCAAACAGGCCTTGCAAACCTGAGATACTTTGCCCACCGGCTCTTACCAATGCATTTCAAATTTTAAAAAATCATTACTGTAATTCGTTCGTATTCTGCCTTGTGATGTTTTATATATTAAAGTGTGGTTTGTGATTCGAGGATCCGATCCCTGCTTGGGGAATGAGGACACATGGACACAGTATATTAGGTTAATGGGCAGAAAAAGGCCACAACTTTATTGATTACAGCATGTGAGAATGTATTGGCTTAGGCATTGGACCACAGAAGATTTGACTCCACCACTCGGAGAGGGGTGAGTCTGATGAGGAGTTAACTACCAGTAGGGGGAGCCTGTTGATGCAGATACAACTATAAGCTCTCCCCTGATGTCACCGAGGGTCATGCCATGGCCCCCCGCCACACAGGGCATCGGACAGGATCCACAACCGCCGGATTCCTTTAACGGAATACCCAAAAGTGAAGGGGTAGGCGATGGCCACACCTAGCCCTTCCCAACACCAACAACACATTCCAATGCCTAACCGCCAAGTACCAGGAAAGTTGTGACGATTGCTACGAGGTAGGCAGCAAAAACCAAGAGGCCGGTGCCAATTTGCCAATTGGAAAAAACTCCTACCAGGCCCCCTGGTCAACCACGGCAACCAACCATGGGTCCATAGCAAGGCCAGGCTAAAAGCTACGCCCTACAGGGAGTGGTGGGTGGGTGACTTGAGGACGATCAGGAGCGCAATGGCGGAGCAAGCTGGTGCGGCCGCATTTGAGTGGCTAAACCACGCCCCCGCAGTGTCCCCCGATTGGGTGCCCAACCGGGAGGCATGGCGCGCCAGCGGTGATGAGGGGCAGGGGGCAGAACGCCCCCTGTGTTACGCGGGCATCGTCTCCTGCTCACAATCCCTCCACTCCGGAAGGAGGAGAGGCTTTATCAATATTTAAACAAACCTGTGGCCTGCCAGATGTTGTTGAACCCAGTTTCCATCAGCCTCGGTCAGCACGGCCAATACCCAGGGAAGTTAGGAGTTGCAGTCCAGCAACATTCAGAGGTTCAGATTTCCCATCCCTGTTCTTCCCACCCCTTTCTCAACATTACAGAAGGAAAGGGTGGCTGCCATAGGCCCTGGGAAAAAAAAGGGACATTCCATTTTTTCACATAAGATCTTGGTGGCCATTTTGGGTGCTGCGCTCTCACCTCAAAAAAGTCATTTTTCAGGGGCAAATCATTGGGTGCTAGGCAAGAGTCATGTGACTCGCCCAGAAGCGCATCCCAGAAGACACATATTGGAAAAAGCTGGGACAGTATGGACTGCAAGGAATGTTGGGCCTCAGGCTGAGAATTGACCAAAACAAAAACAAAAAAACCCACCATGGGAACGACAGACACAATTTCTCAAGTAAAGGCCTGATCCACAAGAATATTGGGTGCATGAACTGAGGTGGTACCACAATGGTAACTGTCACTGTATAGATCAGGGTGGTCCAACCTGTAGACCTCAAGGCATTTGTTTATGGCCCTCAGCACTATTTGACACCCCTCCCCCCAGACCTTGAACTGTCTTCCCAAAATCGAGGGTAAGTGAGGTGTTGAGCTTTGGGAAGGAGGAGTGAGGCTCTGACAGTGTCCCAGAGTCCTCCTGCCTTCTTCGCAAAGCCTAGTTCACACTTTCCCAGTTTTGGGAAGGAGGTGGGAGGGATCTGTTTGATGCTGTATTCAGGGGTCAGCAAACTTTATCACCAGGGGGCCGGTCCACATTCCCTCAGACATTGTGGGGGGCCAGACGATATTTTGAAAAGAAGAAGAAGAATGAATTCCTATGCCCCACAAATAACCCTGAAATGCATTTTAAATAAAAGGACACATTCTGCTCATGTAAAAACACGCTGGTCCCTGGATCATCTGCAGGCCGAATTTAGAGGTGATTGGGCCAGATCCGGCCCCCAGGCCTTAGTTTGCCTACCGATGATGTATTGTGTTTTTGATATTCAGTTGGATGGGCGGGGTATTATTAGTATTAGTATTATTATTAGTGTTAGTATTATTATTATTATTTAGGACCATGCCAGAGCCTCATGCCTCCTTCCCAATCTCTGCACATAATTTACCTGGATTTGGGAAGGCAGTGCAAGGGCTGGGGCAGGGTTGTCAAATTTTGGCTGTGCAACAAGACAGTGAGCAACCAGTGGCTTTCGTGTCAAAGTATTACTGCAGCCCACTTGGTATGAAATGTTGGGCCACCCTAGTCTAGCTAACAGGACACAAGGTTAACACAGCTCAACGGTGTCACTGTCCCCTTGCAATTCTCCTTTGCAGAACTGTCCCGTGCCACGGACGGGAGGCAGCAGCTCAGCACTCCCTGTACAACATTGTCCACACAGTACTTATTAATGGGTTTTCTTCCTCCGAATGCAGGTGTCATCAGTCAAGAGGATCCCTTCTCCGTTTAATTATCATAGCCAAAAGACAACTTGCTCTCCCCTCAGCACGCAGTGTGATTCATTTTCCCAGACGACATGGCACATATTAGATGAAAAAGGGTAATCTTAGCCAAAAAAGAAAGAAAAAGAAAAAGCCCTAATCACCGAGACATTGATAAGTATATCCTTTTTTCCCCTCCAGCCAAAAGATTTATTCAGTCCTCCTTGAAACAATGGATTTATTTTGTCATCACAGCTGTGATTTACGACGGCAAATCAGAGCGCTCTCTCTCCCAACGCCTGATTATTATGGCAAGTTCTAAAACTTTGTTAATTATACCGGCTCACGTTGCTTTCCATCTCCTCGGTAAACAAGACATTTCTCTAAGCCTTCGCATGGAGTTACTTGGGGGACACCCCAGATAATGTCAGTAATCAATTCTAAAAATATATTCTCCTCTAGCAGAAAAGACATATTCTGTATAATACTTCACTTTGTATTTACGCTGTATCGAAAGCTAGCTTCCCCCACTTCTCTTCTGCCCATGCAGGAGATAGCCTTAACATTTGGAAAGGAAAAAGGAAATGACTGATGAGGATGAATGGCCCCCCATGAAAGCCTTGTTGCCTTCTCTTTCCCTCAAGGGAAGTTCTGCCCACTTTAATTCATGCTGGCATCAACTGGACTATTTGTCGAGAAAGATACTATTGGCTCTCAGGGAAGGTCTTAATTTCTACAGTGTTGCTGAAATGCTTTGAGACAAGGGCCTCCGTCAAGTTTTATAGCAGCGTTTCCCAACCTAGTGACCTTCAGATGCTTTTGGGGCACAACTCCCATCAGCTGCAGGCAGTACCACCCAGCCTAGAAAATCTGGAGGGCACTTGGTTGGGGAAGGGTGTTTTATAGCATCTGCTCAGAATTTATTCTTGCTATCACAAAGACAAGCAAACACACGATTTACACGAGATTCGTTCTACTGACATTGGATGGGTGCAGCATGCTTCTAAATTGCATGCATTCACACACACACATATATAGACTATATTGGGATCCTAAAAATAGTTAACGGGCCACATCACTAAAGGTTGATATCCAAAGAGCACTCCGATCAGACTTCAGAACCTAATGGCTGCAATCTGATATCCAACGAGAGCCGCAACACATTTGATTTGAACTTGATAGAAAAAAAAGAGAAGCAGGAGCACTGCTACAATCAGACAAGAAGCGCACATTGATAACTCATCCAAACTTAACATTAGGAAAGCGCCTTTGCTATACTGTTTTAAACATCTGCTAAAATCTTTTTTTTAGTTCACTCAGCCTACAAGGCCAGATTCAAGCAGTTCTGCTAGAAGATGCCCCCCACAAGCACTCCTGCTTAGTGGCGTAGCACAGAGGCGGTTGCCCCGGGCACAAAATTGTTAGTGGTGTGAAGTTTCAACACCCAGTGCTGCCTCAATAAAGCTGTGTGCTGCCATCGCTGGGCTCCACTGAAAATGGCTTCTCCATGCAAACCAGGAAGGGACCTCTCCAGACCTCTTATCTCTTTGGTTGTGATCTCCTGGGCGACATGGAAGCTACCTTCCCTTTCTGCAGCCCCGGGCACTGGCAACCCACGCCACGACACTGCTACTGCTGGTGCAACCAGACTTTCCCTTGTGTGCCTCCCTCCTACTAAAGAAATTGGCTCTTGGCTGACTGAGAAAACCCTCAGAAAAGCATGGAGGGGAGGAGACGGTAGTCATTCCATCGGCCAAGCACAAATGCTTGTATGGATCAATTGTTTTAGCACAACACTGAATTCCTCCCAGACACAATGGGCATGACTAGCTCAGGTTCATTAATCTCATTGGGTATACTCTGGGTAGGGCTTGGCTAAATACAACCCCATTAGATAGAATCCAACTTAACACCAAGGAGATTGTTCCATCAATGCATGTATTTCTGCTTGCCTGATGGAATGCCTATCCCAGGGGTCAGCAACCTTTTTCAGCCTTGGGCCGGTCCACCATCCCTCAGACCATGTGTGGGGGGCAGGCGGACTATCTTTTTTTTGGGGGGGGATGAACGAATTCCTATACCCCACAAATAACCCAGAGATGCATTTTAAATAAAAGGACACATTCTACTCATATAAAAACACGCTGATTCCTGGACTGTCCACAGGCCGGATTGAGAAGGCGATTGGGCCACATCCGGCTCCTGGTCCTTATGTTGCCTACCCCTGCCCTATCCTGTGCTGTTCTGGGTGTTCTCGTGACCGTCCAGAGTGGATTTGGGGGTGTGGGGAGACATGCAGGGGCAGAACAGTGGGGAAAATCCCAATGAACTAAATGAAGTTATTCCACTTGCTTCTGCTAGCAGAACAGATTAGCTGAATCCAGCCCCTGTTTTCTAAAAATATTTTCCAATTATATATGTATGCTGTTGGTAAGTATTTATGTTCACACATTAGAGATGTTTTCTGTGTTATTAAGTGGTTTACTTTTTTTTTCTAAATAAAATTAATTCCAGCCAAACTGACAACTTTTTCTCCCAGAAGTTGGACTGTTTTGCTGCTGGCAGCTTTATATTGTGAGCAATGGGGAAATATAGGACCATCTCAACTAAATTGTATTACGGGCAGCTTCCGTGCCAACTATACAATACAGATGAGTGATGTCATCAGAATGGTGCCTTGCGGTTATTGAAGAATAATTGAGACACAATAAAAAACAAATGAAGTATGCATGGTTGGCCTTTTCTTGAGGAACCAGCCTTTGTTTTGCCAATCATGCATCTCATTTCACTGTCAATATGCCTAGAACATATGAAGAGCTTTTCCAGTTTTGCTCTGCAAACATTTGTTTAGCAAAGACGTTTATATCAGGCAGAATGAGCATGAGGCTCCCAAGAGGTTTTCTGGGTTTTATTTTCTTTCTTTCTTTCTTTTTAAAGGAAAAAAAGATCTGTACATTGAAGATCTGTGCAATATTTATCTAATGACTGGTATAAAAAACATGTTTTCTTTAATGAGGAATGAAATCAATAATAGCAAGTTAACACAGTTTTCTATTAGTATTACAGTTGGACCTTGGAAGTAGAACAGAATCCATTCCGGAAGTCCGTTCGACTTCCAAAACATTTGGAAACCAAAGTGAGGCTTCTGATTGGCTCCTGCAGCCAATCAGAAGCTGCGGAAGCCCTGTCAGATGTTCAGGTTCCAAAGAACGTTTGCAAACCGGAACACTCACTTCCAGGTTTGCAGCATTCGGGAGCCAAAACATTCGACTTACAAGGTGTTTGGGATCCAAGGTACAACTGTACAGTATTAACAGCAACTATCATTTTATTATTTATTCACTTTGTATCCTGCCCTTTGTCCCTAATGAACCCAGGATGTCTGACAACATTCTAAACAAACATTATGAGCGATCTTTGGATTGCTGAAATATATAGGGTTGTATCCAACTAAGCCAACTAAGTGATCTTCATAGATCACTGCCTTGTTGTGGCAAAGGGGCTTGAATAACTCAGAGAAGCTATGAGCTATGCCGTGTGGGGGCCACCCAAGATGGACAGGTCATAGCTGAGAGTTTAGACTAAATGTGATCCACCTGGAGAAGGAACTGGCAAACCACTCCAGTATTTTGCCAAGAAAACTCCATGGACATAAAAAAGGAGACGCTTTGAGAAGAAAGTGAGAGTTCCCAAGGCATGCTCTGGTTCATGGGGTCACGGAGAGTCGAACACGACTAAGACGACTAAACAACAACAAATCCAACTAAGGGCTACTCAGAACACAGCAGACCCACTAAAATCAATAGAACTATGTTGGTCATGTTCATTAATTTCAACAGGTCTACTCTAAGTAGGGCTGGGAACGTCCCCAGTCTGAAATCTCAGAGATCTGTTTCCAGTTAGTGCAAGCCATGTCAAGCTAGATGGACTGGAAACACACAACAGCACCCCAATTAGTTCTTAAATATAGGGAATGGGAAGCTGTTATAAGAGCCATTAAGGCTTTCGTTCCTCAGCATGGGACACTAAAGCCTCGCCCAAGAATTTTTAATATGTTGAAGGATAATATCCCACCATACCGACAAAGAGTTTGGGACAAAGAGGCTCCAAGCACTCTTAATCCAGGCAGCTGTCAGACCCAATAATCACATTATGCATGTCTTCATAGCAGGACTTGAGTCTCACAGGGCTAGAAACTTGGGCCTTGATTGGCTCAGGAAGGACGGAAGCTATGGAAACAGCTGAGAAGAGTGCTTCTACACCATTCAGATTCATCCTACAGGACAACACTCAACTAACTCTAGTTTCATCGCAGGCACTGTGGCACCCATGCTGTAGGATGTCAACTGCAGCAGAAGAGTTGAATTTTCACATGTGCTACGACTCTGGACAGAAGTAGCTCAAAATGTTCTGTTTCAACTCTTTTTAACTGGGGTCGAAAAAACTTTTTACAAAGGAGTTTTTTGAGCCAACAAGCTAAAAAGAACAGGGATGGCACAAATCCCTAAATACGTTAAATACCGTGGAGGAAAAATTTACAAGGACAGTATGTGTAGGTTAATGGAACCCTGGGGCAGCTTTAGCTTATGCATCAGCAACTTACACAGGTTTTACACAACAGTTTATTTTACAGTTCAATAAAATGGGAAGTTACAGGGCAATTACAACTCCCATGTCCCTTGCTACTTATACTTTTACTCCTGAGATACCAGAGCACTATCTTCACACTGTGATATCAATATCAAGTTTTTAGGATTGGCAGAAAAACATATTGGACAAAGTCAAGCTGGTTCATAACATCATTATCCACGTTGTCTATGGCGCTGTTGACAAGGGCAAGGAAACATTTAAAAAATAATGTAAAAAATAAAACCATCAATGGAACAGTCAAAATGTAACAGGAAATATGGTTTCCCACTGCATGGATGAGTCACAGCTTTCATTTCTGATTTTAAAGAAACTATTTTTAAAATGTGCCAGAATCTAAGTGCGGCTTCCAATACTGCTTGGTTTGAGCTAGCTAGAGTTTAAACAAACCACAGTCTTCCCTGTCCAGATGTAACCTCAACAGTGGTTTGTTTAAAAGTCAAAGCAACCATTTCTAAAGAGCTACTCCTCCTCACACCTAATAAAGGGGGAAGGTGAGCGCTAAAAGCAAGGTGTGGTTTGTTCATTTCAAGAGATATGGGGATTTTCCAATAGATCTAAACTAGACCCGCCCCCGCCCCCGGCCCCGTAAAGCATATAATAGAATTGTAGAGTTAGATGGGATTGCGAGGGTCATCCAGTCCAACCCCCTTCAATGCAGGAAACTTTTGCCCAACATGGGGCTCGAACCTGAAACTAAGAGCCTCATGTTCTACCAACTGAGCTACATGCATCTCTTCTAGCATCCTTGCCATAGTTTATTACACACCTGGGACACAATGAATATGATGGGTTAGGAAAATAAAAAATAACACCAATGAGAATACAATTCACCAAATCAGATGGCTACACAGAGACATAATTGTCAGCAATGCATGGAGGTTGACTGGAAGGAGGCCAGAATAAATCTTGAAAAGACACCGTGGGAAAGCTCTTCTGTCTGCTGATGGCTACTTTGGAGGTTATACAGGTGCTTTATACAGCATACCTCAAAACACACGCTGGGAATTACTGCTCGCATCTAGTTTAAGTCAATAGCTAGACCCAAGAAAAAAAAGAGAAAGAGAGAGAGAGAGAGGAAAATAAACACCACACACCCAACAACAACAGATGGTGCAATTTTCATAAAATTAACACACACAAAAATGGAAGTCTCATAAAAATAAGACCTGAGAGACATGAAAAAGATGCAATGAATGCCATTAATGCAGGGTTTATGAAGTTGGAGAATCATTACAGATAAGGTGTGTATTTATTACTCCTACAGGAGCAATCTCTTGGCATAGATTTTGCTATCTGATGCCCAGTGCAGAGACACTTATCTGTAGCTCTATCTGGCTCAAAACTCTCACACGCCTCCCCAGTGATATATTTGCAGTAACTGCTTGTGATATATCAGCATCTTTCCTTTTATTTATTTCCATCTTCTAGCTGGAGGAGAAAAGAATACAGCCCATGAATGCCTTCAGTGAAACTTTGAAGTACTTAAAAAAACCCACCCATCCTCTGATGATACGCTGCCACAACCGGAGCTACGGGGTTCTCTCTTTATATACTGATGATTTGGGAGTGAGAGGAGATGTTGCAAAATTCTTGAAACATAATAACCCGAAGTGTAAAGCTCCAATGCCTGCACAGAAACAGGGAAGCTCCATGTGAACAGAGGATTCATTGTATTGTTTGATTATTGAGGCTGATCTGCATCTTTTGTTACGAGTAATTCATTACTCGCCACCAAAGAGAATGGGAATCACCACCCTGCTCTGGTGGAGCTCAGTGCATGAATGGGAGTCTCGTGGACATTTGAATTGTGGCAAAGACCACAAAACTCTCCGAGAGAAAAGGACTGGCAAATGCATTCTGTTCATGACCTACTGATAATCAACAACCTGTTGTTATTTTGACCCATTGGACTCAAAAGGTGGGAAAGTAATAGACATAGGGTAGTAGTGGGCAACACACAGTAATTGTGGTAGTGGTCTTTTTTCTATGATCTTGCCTTTTAAGAAGCAGACATACAGTACCACCTGGAGATCCCAGCTGCAGTTCAAAATCAGCGATATGCATAATGTTTACTTTGCAGTTTTGTTACAGATATACCTGCAGCTGAAGAGACAAGTCACTGTGCAGGTTTCAGAGTATCTTGTCTCAACAATAGCATGCATCATTCACTTGTGGGAAAGCACATCACTTTGGGAACACTAGTTATTTACAAAGCCGACTGCAAGATGCCTGTGAACAGGTTTACTACTCCAAGACTGGGAAACAACTGCAACACCCTAGGAACTGGCCAAACCCCTCTAGCTTCCCCCAAATCAAATGCTCATCCACCAAGAGACAGCCAATTAAAAGGTTCCACCTGTGATATGATCAATCACATCCCGATGTCTTAAATGGAAAAAATGAGCATTAAAAAACCCCAAAAACCCTGAGGTTACATGAACCAAATGAAGTCCACTAGTCAAGTGTGTCAACCTGCAAGTACTTGATAAACATAATTCTTGACCTCCAGGCATATAGAAGGCAATGGTGCAAGTCTCACAAGGAGAACCAGTGCCAGAAGCAGGTGTTCTTTAACATCTGCTAGGGCTCAAGAACCCTGCTAGGGTCTACTGTTGACACCTGCTTTGCATCCTTTTTTTCTGACCTGGGCTCTCTGTGATTCCCCACCCCCCTGCTTTACCATCAGAAAAGCACCAGGAGACTGCATCTAACCGTCCCTTTAAAATTTCCCACAATGACTCTAGCCTAGCACTGTTCTGGGAGATGATGCAAAACTGAAAGGTTGGCTAAGACACAGCCACTCAACGGTGCCAGCAGAGTCAGATAATCTTGCCAGTGCCCAGTGACAGAGGAGGGGTCAAGCATCCACTCAGACCTGAAGCTGACAAGGTGTGCTGGCCGGTGCTCAATTCTCCCACCGATCTTACAGGGGTTCAAAGCACACAGAGATAGGGGAAGCACTGTATCTCAGTAGTGGAGCATCTGCTTTACATACAAAGGGTGATTGGTTCAATCTCAAGCATCTCCAGGTGGAGCTGGCAATGCCTCCTGCTTGAACCCTTGGAGGGGTATTGCCCATCAGTGTAGATAATACTGAGCAATAA
Source organism: Podarcis pityusensis (assembly GCF_964106645.2). Taxonomy (NCBI): domain Eukaryota; kingdom Metazoa; phylum Chordata; class Lepidosauria; order Squamata; family Lacertidae; genus Podarcis; species Podarcis pityusensis. The sequence continues at coordinate 11,358,493 of NC_138030.1, forward strand.
GAACCAATGGTCTGACAGCATAGGATAGCTTCCTATATCTCTGTACATTAACTACAGTTTTATCACCATCACCCTCAGTTTCATAATGTGCCTTAGGCTTTGGGAAAAGCAGGAACAAAATTATCAACAAAATATTCCTTTCTTTGGATCTTGACCAAGGTTACTGAATTTTCAAGTTTGCTCCCAGTACAGAAAAATTCCATGAAGCAATATCCTTTAGGTCTGTAACTCTTCTATCTGTGCTTTAAAAAGAGAAGCAGAGACAACTGAATCACTCAAAAGAAGAATCCTTGGTGCCCAATGAGAATGAAATGTATCCTCCTTATCCAAAATGCAAGCAAAGTTCTGTTTGCACATTTAGAATTTTAGGTCGCTGACTAAAGGCAGTCATCATAGATGCATGACACACCTTCTCACGGGTTTTTGAAAATCCTCTACTCCATTTTCAAACTTTTTCACATATAAAGTCCTTTAAAAAAAGTTTTACACCATTGAAAGACAATGTGGATGACCCCACATGGATTAGCAATGCTGCAGGGTGAGAAGGTATATTTAGCTAGAGGTGTCACTGGTGGGTGGTGGGAAGAGAATGAGTAATCTGGTGATGTTGACAGTTTTCTAATTTCAAGAGAGGGAGGAGAGAGAAAACAGTTGCCCACACGATTTGCTCAGGGCATAGCTAGTAGTGGGCTTGGAATACAGCAAGGTAGAATCACAAGGAGAACCATAATAGTGGCAGTTCAGTGATGGGCCCAAGTACTAGGGAGAGGCCTCTTCTTTAAAGAAGTCCTCAAGAAGCTGGACAGTCATCTATTGGGGACACCCTATATCTCAATTCCCTAAGGTCACTGAACTAGAAAGCTTACAAGACCCACACACCACACCTATTCTATGGTCCCTGAATGCTGAATAGTTAAATAGGTTTAAGTAGTGCAATAGGAATGAGAAACAGGAATTGTTGAAATGCCCTCATCTATACAGTTAATATGGGACGCGGGTGGCGCTGTGGGTTAAACCACAGAGCCTAGGACTTGCAGATCAGAAGGTCGGCGTTTCGAATCCCCACGACGTGGTGAGCTCCCGTTGCTTGGTCCCTGCTCCTGCCCACCTAGCAGTTTGAAAGCACGTCAAAGTGCAAGTAGATAAATAGGTACCACTCTGGCGAGAAGGTAAATGGCGTCTCCGTGCGCTGCTCTGGTTCGCCAGAAGTGGCTTAGTCATGCTGGCCACATGAATCGGAAGCTGTACGCTGGCTCCCTCAGCCAATAAAGCGAGATGAGCACCGCAACCCCAGAGTCGGTCACGACTGAACCTAATGGTCATGGGTCCCTTTACCTTTATACAGTTAATATGGTTGAAAAACCATCCCTTGCCTCAACTAGCCTACTTACCTGTAAAACAGGGATGGGAAACCTGTGGCCCTGCAGATGCTGGACCACAACTCCCATAACCATTTATCAATGCATTGGCTAGGTCCGAACAGAGTTGTAGCCCATCATCACCTTGGACAGAAGTGGATTTCCCATCCCTGCTCTAGCGGACATGTAACACGGTCTATATACTCCCCATCAATATTGTTTCCCATATGTACCTATTTCATGGTTCTCCTTCTGGGAGTTTAGCTTTCCATGGAGTTTCCTTTGAATGGGGGAACATGGAAGACTTTGTAGTTCTTTTGCCCAGCCATTTAGAAATGTTTGGTCCTGTCCCACTGGCCAAATATACAGATATAGGCTGAAGAGGAGGCATAGCCTTGGGGAAATCCCAAAGGCCAGGAGGACAGGTCGGGAGGACCACATTTGGGTGCTGAGCCTCAGCTTCCCCACCTGCTGTGTGTACTATTAAAAGGGTAAATGATGTACCAACAGATGCAGAATTAGGATGTAGCAGAAATCTGCAGGGTCTGCATCACATTAAGAAAAAACACATTTATTGTTTATCCTTGCAATACAAAGTGCAAAAAAAAAAAATCACATAGAAAAGAAAAGAACCTATAAAGGCCCTCATTACTTTGGAAGGAAGGAAAAAAGAATTAACCTAGAGGAATTAATGAAAATTAATGTTTTTTCACATGCAGGTATTAAATGATTAAAAACCTTGTGCCTCCTTTTACTAAGTTTAATTTCAGCTTGCAGATCCCCTAAAAAGCATAATTAATGGGCATTTGAATGGGAAGTGAGTAGTAGGTGCTAAGCCATCATATAAATAAGAGGCAGGCCATTTGTGACGGCACAGCCACTGCTCCTAGAGGCTTGATATGATATATAACTTGGGGGTGGGGGAAGCCATAAACTAAGCCCGGAAATCACAGTTTGACCAGGAAGCAGTTGAAGACTCCTAGCCTCCCCACAACTTCCTTAGCTCCCCCCCACACAACTGCAGTTCCCAAGGTTCCCTGGGGCAAGAAGAGGACTATGAAACTTGTTTAACCCTTTAGCAGATACACCGTAGTGCTGAGCTGTGCTGCCTTTTATTCTGATCCTCAGCTCCCTTTGACTACAACCATTTCCCCACCTCAACTCTCTCCTTTTGGTCAACTGGATCCAACAGCAAAATTAAAATAATCCTCTTTTACTACCGCATTATCCTTTAAGTACTTAAGTTTTAATTATATCCCAAGTCTACCTGAGGACGTTAGAGGGAACCTTCCCAGGAACGTGGCAAACGCATTTTGACTACAGTGTATGAGTGCATGTAATTTCTGCGGTCCCCAGTTGTTAATGAAATCCCCAACATTCAGATTTTAATTGAACTAGATAAAGATTAAGAAGCTTAGCAGCAGCTGGCAATGCGAATTAGTTCTCAGCAGATTTTTATGTTGTACTCTAAATCATGGCTTTTGTAATCTTCCTAAATTGTCCTTTATCTTCCTAATGCAGATATGATTCTCAGAAAATAACATCAGGCTTCCACTATTCTCCATTGCCTGTAAATTCCTGAACTGTAAAATCTTAATAGTCTTTTTTTTAAAAAATAAGTATTATGATCTATAGGTATAATGTGCATTCAATAAAAAAATCTTACTGTAATTAGAAGAAAAAGTTTCTTAACGTGACCTGTTTTGCAGATTAGATTTATATTAATGGCATAAAGAGGGCTGAGACTTATTTGGGTCCCTGTAGCATTGAATGAGGAAGCAGAGCTGGATTTAATACTTAGATTCGTTGGCTTAGACTGTCTAGTAAAGTATTAGAAGGCTTTGAGTTTACCTGAAGAATGTGAAACTAAAGACATTGCTACATCACAGGCTTAAAACATTATTATTTTTTTAAGCAGCAGCAGCAACAACAACCACAGTCATCTCCACTTCCCTGGAAACTCTGGGAACTGTATTTCTACAGATGACTAAGACTCTCTATAAGAGAATTCAAAGAATTCCAGCCTTAACAAGCAAAACCATGGAGATGGAACAGCTAACAGAGCAATCGATGTCTATGTAGATATCCCCAAAGTATAAGTGTGGTGGAGAAGCTAAGCAATTCAATGATAATTGAGGATTGTTTCTTAATCACCTACAAATCAGCTAGTCCACTATAAAAAGTGTTGCTTTTTTAAAAGTTACTTTTAACATTAAATCAGATTAATGTGGGGGAAAGGGTAGTTATTATTTTGCTGTTTTTACTTTACTTGTTTTTATCCTGTATCTTATTCTGTGAACAGCCCTGAGATCTTATGATTAAAGGGGGTATATCATAAATAAAGGTAAAGGGGCCCCTGACCATTAGGTCCAGTCGTGGCCGACTTTGGGGTTGCAGCGCTCATCTCGCTTTATTGGCCGAGGGAGCCGGCGTACAGCTTCCAGGTCATGTGGCCAGCATGACTTAAGCCGCTTCTGGTGAACCAGAGCAGCACATGGAAACGCTGTTTACCTTCCCGCCAGAGCGGTACCTATTTATCTACTCACACTTTGACATGCTTTCGAACTGCTAGGTGGGCAGGAGCAGGGACCAAGCAACGGGAGCTCACCTCGTCGCGGGGATTCGAACCGCCGACCTTCTGATCGGCAAGTCCTAGGCTCTGTGGTTTAACCCACAGCGCCACCCGTGTCCCTATATCATAAATAGATAGATATTAAATCCAAGGAGAGGTCTTTCTAGGGCCATGGAGAAACTGTCAAGCTCCCTTGATATCTTTGCTCTTGGGTGTTGTTAATGTAATCTGGTTATATCTATAGTATTGAAAAGTTGCTTTTTATGCTGTTTGCTGTTGTGCTGCTGTTTTATTTATGTTATTACAACATGGCTTTGCAATGTTTGATTTTGAAATGCATTCCTGTTTCTTTGTTGCAAGTCGCTTTGAGCATGTTTCAGTGTGTGTGGAAAAGGGGAATACAAATATAATGGCGAATGAATGAATGTGGTCAATTGTGGGAGGGAAGAAACTTTCAATGTTGTGATGAAAAAGCTCTGTTCTGCACTGTTATGGGCACTTCAGCCAGAATCCACAGACGTACACAAAGGTTTACACAGTTTCTTCTAGCCCAAGCAGATTTCTGGCTCTCAGCAACTTCTCCCCATGAGATATAGACTTTTGCAACTCTCTGCAATTTCAAAAGCGGTTGGCCGTGGGGCATTTAGGCAAGGTGCTAGATAAGGTTTGCTACGTGAGAAAAGCACAAGTCTAAAACCCCCGCTCTGCGGATCCTGACCTTCATCCTCAGATAGTTTGACTTACTGTCCTTGTATGTGTTAAAAAAAAAATGGGGGAGGAAAAGCTGAAATCCATTAATTTTACAGTGGCCCCCTCAGCTCTCAGCAGCAGATATAAATTCTGCCGTGTAAAAGACGTATGGATCGCATGACTAAAAGCTTTAAGAGTTACTTCAAAGTAGTATAAAGGCTCTATTTAGTTGTAAACCAATGTTTTAAATTATTCAAGTATGCTCGCTAAATGGTTGCTAGTTCAGGAAATGTATGAATTTACAAAATGGGAAACCAGATGTAAATCAATTATTTAATTGGTCTTTTTTTCCTCGTTTCCTTCTTGGGCGATTTCAATTGCCTTGATTTAAATCAATCCAGTTTTCTCTAGCATTTGCATTTACCTTCTCAACTTAAATTCTGGATTAACAAAGGGAGGGATCTTTATGCGACAGCTGCTCTTCAACAGACATACAGAGGAGGCTTATTGCTTGCTGAGCTTACACAGCAAGCCTGCTGCATTCCCCCACCAATGTTATGCCCCACTTCCCTACTGCCCCCGGTGCAGATTTTCTAGTCTTCTGTGTGGCCAATGCGACCTCAGATTTGGTTTCTATGTTTCCCTGTAACACAGCAACATATTGGCTGGTGCCAATGGGGACAGTGCTGGATTTACGTGGTCATACCTCGGGTTACAGACGTTTCAGGTTGCACGTTTTCAGATTGCGCACCGCGCCGAACCCAGAAGTACCGGAACAGGTTACTTCCGGGTTTCGGCGCTCGTGCATGTGCAGAAGCAGTAAATTGTGCTTTGCGCATACGCAGAAGCGCCAAATCGCGATCCGCGCGTGCGCAGACGCGGCGCTGCGGGTTGCGAACGTGCCTCCCGCACAGATCACGTTTGCAACCTGAGCGTCCACTGTATAAGCTAAACAAGCTATAGCTTAGGGCCCCACTCTCTTGGGGGCCCCAAAAAACATTTCCAAAATATAAGATAAAAAACAAATAAAATAAAACCTACATACAGCAACAGTGTTTTGTGTTGTGTATGATGTAAATAATGGGCCCTGCCTGCTAGCCTGCTCCCTAAAATATCACTTATACAGGGCCCCATTACCTTAGGGCCTCATCAAACCTGAATCCAGCCCTGAATGGGGGACTTTTAGGGTGGTGCCAGAGCAAATGACAGGTAGTACCAACTAATTATGCCTTTGTCACCCTCCTCCTCCCTGCTGAATTCTACAAAGGTAACACTGAGACTGAAGAGAAGGAGACTGACACTGGAGGCCACCTATTAGAATTGGCATCCGTCTGTCTTGGGAGACAATCGAAGAGTGCGCCTTCAGGGGGAAAGTCAAACTGTTGGTGAGTGACTGTACCAGCTGCAGCTGTAGAGACCGATAAGGGAGAGACATGTTTTATTGCAGGTGGGGCAGATGAAGGCTTCCTGTTTCGCTGCTACAGGTGCATTATGGCATTTCTTCTCTCTGTGCTCCTCCCGGGGTCATTCTCTGGTCACTGCTGTGGATGCATGACCCATCTGTTGTATAGCGCTGTGCCCCAATATGTGATTTTCCCTTCAGGACTGGACACAATATTTCTGCCCCCCTCACTCACCCATTCCATGCTCGGGGGAGACAAGGGACATTGTCCCTCTCCCCTGCTCCACGTCATTGCCATTTAAAGCCCTGAATTGTCCTGGAGCCCAAATATCTGAGAGAACACCTTGTCCCCTGTCAACTTGACTTATCTACTGAGATGAGTGGGAGAGGATCTCCTAGCTGTTCCTCCACTAAATGAAGTGTGCATTGCAGCAATCTGTGTGAGAACCTTTTCAGTGGTAGAATGATCTTGCCACTGAGCTGTGTCTTGCACCAACTTCGTATTCTTCCAGATGCCAGCTTAAAAATCCACCTTTAGTGACTGACAGGGTTACGTCATTTTTGTGGTGTTTCTAAATTGTGTCCTCCCTCAATGAGGGCACGTGTTGCCGTGTGACCTGGCAACCAAACCCTGTGTTGTGGATGGGTACGATTGGATAGCAACAACACCCTATTGGTAGGTCTCTTAATGCTAGGTTTAATCAGGCCAATGAGATGCTAACCAAATGGATCGAGGGACCTATATATGCCCATGCACATGACCCTGAGCTTCCTCTTTGGGCCAGTGCATTGGAACACCCACCCACCTCTCCCTATATTTAGGACTTATGCTTGACCTTCCTATGCCATCGTGTGTCGTCTGTCGTTGGGACAGGGGCACGGCAGGAATTTTCCCCACTTGGCTGATTTGGATTTCACCTAAAGTAAAGGTAAGACGACCCCTAACCATTAGGTCCAGTCGTGACCGACTCTGGGGTTGCGGCGCTCATCTCACTTTATTGGCGGAGGGAGCCGGCATACAGCTTCCGGGTCATGTGGCCAGCATGACTAAGCCGCTTCTGGCGAACCAGAGCAGTGCACGGAAATGTCGTTTACCTTCCCGCTGGAGCGGTACCTATTTATCTACTTGCACTTCATGCTTTCGAACTGCTAGGTTGGCAGGAGCAGGGACCGCCTGCCGTGTAGAAATCATCACAATTTGTAAGGGTGCGGACAGGCTCTCGTTCAGGTGATAGGGATGGGGGAACGCTCTCGCCATCCCTTTGAGAAGGGTATTCCATTAAAGGAATCCAGGGACTCAATGGTTTGGTCAACCCTGAGAGGGGTTGTGCCCGTGCCTGTGTCCAGGGGGGCATCTGGGTGGTGGACTAGCCTGACCCCGGCTTTCCACTGTTCCAGGTGTTCACCCTAGGCTGACCTATGCTGGTGCCCTGGGTCAGCGCTGCCTGCCACGGTGCAGGGAGCTAGTCGAACCAGAGCCTATGCAACCACTCACTTCATGTAATCAAAAAATTGTGGCCTAAATTCTGCCAAAAAACCAAACCAAAATTTGAGTCTTGTCTGAATTTATTTAAGGGGGAGGTTAAAAGGTCTAATCACGCAACTATGCTGCTTATGTATTTTATGAGAATTTTTTTTGTTTTGCTTTTTTATGATTTACTACTTTTATATTACCTTATTTTTGTAAACCACTTGGTGACCAGATTTGGTGAAGGGTGGTAAAGAATTGGCTGCTGGTGGTTAATGAAATTATGTAACACACTACATGCCACATGTTTCATTGCTACTCATAAGCAATGATGCAGGGAGGAAAATTCCCCAAACGTAAATGATTTTTGGAAAAATTTCCCAGTGCTTAATTTTCCCCCTGTTTCATAGGTTCATTAGCAAAAGAACGGATGCCAACTGCAGATACAGTATTAGGAAATTTTGGAAGCTGTGAAGGTTTCAAGTTTGTTTACTAAATGCAACTAAAATAAAAGACAGTGATTTAGATCACTCTCTAGGGCAGGGAGAGACAGGGGATGTATCAGGCTCCAACTCCATCAGCCCTGGCCATCATGACCAATGGTCAGGGCTGATGTGAGTTGGCGTCTGAATCATCCAGAGGAAACTACATTGGCAACTCATGCTCTAGTCGACAGCATCAGAATTTTTTCTGTCTTTTTAAAAAAATCAATTTTATTCAAGGTTTTCAACCTAATATTACCACAAAATTCAAACTAAACCTTTTCTAAACTAAAAAATTTCTGATGCAGATTGTAGAGGATTTTTAAAAAGAAACATAATATGTTCCTATTTGGAATTTTCTGCAAAGCCCCCGACGCTGTCTATAGCACAGAAAAAGGGACTTTTCACAGCAAAAAGCCCATCTTGTCAGTAGCATCTGGTTCTGCCTTATGTCCAGCAGTCAAAGTTGGTGGCAGAAGTGATCAGATGATCAGATGCTGAACACATGTCTCCCGGAATACAATATAGCATAATAACTATTCAAATCAAAACACACACACACACTTTTTTTTTTTCCTCCAAAGAGCTTGGAGGTGGTTTCCATTTAGTTCCGAAACAACCTCCCATCTTCCACCATTTGACTTCATCATACGCCTTCAGGACCAAGAACCGCTGATCTTTCAAACCCCAGCCCTATTATTTAAAATCGTCACACACCCAAAATGCAAATTGAAACCTATTTTGCCCTCTCGCTGCCATTGAAATCAGCTGCTTTCAGAGCAGGGGGTATGTTTGTTTGTTTGTTTGTCATTAAGGGGGGGGGGAGGAGAGCGTCAAGGGGAGCCAAGTGCAACAGAAGTTTGGAAAGGGGGAAGCGCATTCCTCAGCAGGAAAACTTCAGCCATGAAAGCCTCTCTTACTTTTATACAAGTTGGCTGATGGAAGGGGACGGCCCAATTAGTGTGGTTGTATGTGGTTAGCAAAAGAAGAAATCTAAAGAGGGTGACAACAAGCTGGCTTGAGCTTCTAGACAACTGAGGTGCCCTTGGGGGATAATTAGTGGAAAATTTTAAGACTTCAACAATAACATCTTAGCATAACTAAGCTCAATTTGTGGCTGCCTGGGGAAAGAAAAATATGCTTCACCCCACCCCAAAAGGGAAAATAAATAAATAAATAAGGCATGCATTCATCTAGCAATGCAGGGATAGGGAGAGAACTGCATAAATAGATCAGAAAAAACCAGCTCATATTTTAAAAGTTTTCCCTTCATATTTGTACTAGAAAAAGATTTTTGGACGAGGAACGGCTCTTAAGTCATACCAAGACCATGAATGCAAGCTGCCCATGCACAGACCAAGAGGTTCGACAATCACTGGGGAACCTGTTCAGAAGAACACAGAGTTTGAAACAAGACAAATTTTGAGATCCGGTGTGGTGTAGCAGTCAGTGTGCTGGACCTAGGAGACCAGGGGTAAATGCCCACTCAGCCATGAAGCTCAGGGGCTGACCTTGGGCCAGTTAATTCCTCATTCTAACCTACCTCACAGGGTTGCGGTGAAGATAGAAAGGGGGAACCAAGTGTCCCACACTGAGAAGGAAGGGCATAAAGGGGAGAGCCTTCTGGAACCATCTTTTCCGTCTGCTTTGCCCAACACCCGGCCTAGAAGTGTGTGTATTGTTTTTGCAGCCATTTGGATGTTTTGTATTTTATCGTTAGCTGTGGTTTTAGGGTTTATTAACATGAAATGTTTGTTTGCCCTCTTGATATTAATGTGACTTTCTATTCCATTTCATAATGGCATGTCCCGCAGAGGACCCTAAGGTCCACGAATAATAATAGCTTAAAGGTCCCGGGCCTTAAGGAAGCCAGACTATCCTCCACCAGGGCCAGGGCTTTTTTAGTGATGGCTCCGACCTGGTGGAATGCTCTGTCCCATGAGACTAGGGCCCTGCAGGACTTGATATCCTTCCGCAGGGCCTGTAAGACAGAGCTATTCTGCCTGGCCTTCAATTTGAATTAGTCTGATCCTCTATTCCCTTTTCCCTTTCCTCTTCTATGAAGAAACCCTTTCTGGGACCCCACATTTCAATTCTTCCCTGGTCTCCTTGCTGGCCCTAGTAAGACCAACTTGGCCAGTTAGCCCTGGTGATCATTTGATGTCTGCTGACTGGTTTTTTTTGGTGCCCCCCCAATTATTTTTTTGAATTTTATTGATATTGACGCTGCATTTTATGTTGTATTTTATGCTGTTTTTAAGTCACATTTTAATCAATGTTTTATATTTGCTGTTAGCTGTCCTGAGCCCGGTTTTTAAACCGGGAAGGGTGGGGTATAAATAAAAATATATTTATTTATATTATTTATATAATTCTTCTGTTTCATAGTTGTTATGTGTTTTCTTTAAATGTTGTTATATTGTATTCCATACACTGTTGTGGGCAGCTTTGAGGGTATGGTTCTACCACAGAAAAGCCGCATACAAATAAACTCAAGATGATCATAAGTTAGAAGGGACTATGCAGGTCATCTAGCTCAACCCAATGCAATGCAGCGTTTTCCTTACCCAAAGTGGAGCTCAAACCCACAAATCTGAGATTAAGGGTCTCATTATCTACCAGAAGAAATAATGAAATAAAAGTTAAGGTGGGCCCTCTCTCTCTTCTTTTTAATAGCTGCAGATCCGTTTCCCAATTTCTTCCATCTTGATCCTTTTTTAATCTTTCAGATGAGAAAATCCAAGGTCCCAGAGATGGGACGCAGGCAGCTGAGTATACATGAAATGAGAACAAATCACAAGATCTCATATGAAGCTGATGGGAAGATCCATGGGAGGGCTAATATTGAATCAGAGTCAGAACATGAACCAATACATCTGGAGTGAGAGCCAGAATGGGAGGGTAAGGAGGCAAACAGGCATACTGACAATGACAACTAGCTAGAGCAAGCATGGGGAAAACTACACAAGGTAGGCTAGCCACTATCTGATGCCCATGAAGGATGCAGACCCAGCAAAACCTTACAGCCAGACCAGAGAAGAAGTTCCCTGAATGATAAAGTTATCATTATCTAGTTATCTCCTGCTTGGACTACTGCAATGCGCTCTATGTGGGGCTACCTTTGAAGGTGACCCGGAAACTGCAATTAATCCAGAATGCGGCAGCTAGACTGGTGACTGGGATTGGCCACTGGGACCACATAACACCAGTCCTGAGAGATCTGCATTGGCTCCCAGTACGTTTCCGAGCACAATTCAAAGTGCTGGTGCTGACCTTTAAAGCCCTAAACGGCCTCGGTCCTGTAAACCTGAAGGAGCGTCTCCACCCCCATCGTTCAGCCCTGAGATCCAGCTCTGAGGGCCTTCTGGCGGTTCCCTCATTGCGAGAAGTGAGGTTACAGGGAACCAGACAGAGGGCCTTCTCGGCAGTGGCGCCCACCCTGTGGAACACCCACCCTTCAGTGTGAAGGAAATAAACAGCTAGCCTATCTTTAAAAGACATCTGAAGGCAGCCCTGTTCAGGGAAGTTTTTAATATTTAATGCTGTACTGTTTTTAACATTTGATTGGGAGCCGTCCAGAGTGGCTGGGGAAACTCAGCCAGATGGGCGGGGTATAAATAATAAATTATTATTATTATTATTATTATTATTATTATTATTATTATTAAGCCCTGGGTTGTAGCCAATGCTAATCCTACTTAGAGTAGCACCATTGAAGTGAGTATTCCTAAAATAACATCAATGGGTCTAAGACTAACATTGGATGCAGCCCTATATTCACATCAAGGAAAGCAAACTAGCTCCTTCTTGCACCATTCACTGATCAGTTCTAGGGGCATCCATACACACAGGTGGAAGATTATGATAGGTTTGTTTTGCATGGTTTTGGAAGCACCCCATTCACCAAGTTGAAATAGGGAACAAGAAAAAAAATGTTTGCATCCAATGCTAATTCAGAAGTCTGGGGAATCAGCTGGTCAAACCACCAGACTACCATAGGCCAGGGAACCTTTGTCCTTCATGATGTTGCTGAACTATAACTCCCACCAGCCCCAGCAAGCAGAGCTGTAGTTCAGCAACTCCTGAAAGACCAAAGGTCCCCCACGACTGGTAAGATGCTATAGACTGCAGGTAGGTGGGCATCCTCATAGCTTACTGTTCCTCATGGAGTATATTTCCAGCACATGCAAAGTTAGTACATCAGGAAGATGTACACCAGATGTGTTTACATCTGCATCATCAGTGTAGCACCAAGACCTCTCTGTGCATGTATGCCCTACAATGCAGTCCTCATTCACACAATCCATGACCAAAAACCATATGTTGACAGTGGTTTGGTAGTGATATCAAATGAATCAATATTGGCTCCCACAATCCTAGATGCATTTAGTAGGAAACACAACCCACAGATTAAGAATGGTTTTTCACCCAAAGAATGAAGGTTTGGTGTGAAAATTCAACAAAAAGACATATACTGCTTGATCACAAACAGAACCTCTTAGTGTTTTACAAAAAAATACTATTTTTCTTCCCAAATGTCATTCTTTATTTCATGGGAATATATTTATTCTCTCATAGCATTGTTGTCTGCGGCCCAAAATGTTATTATATTCTACTAGTGAGAGTGGCAAATGAAGTGATTATTAACCTTTACCTGCTTCACAGGATGATGTTTGGTTTAATTAGCTAATATTTGTAAGGAGCAGAGAAATCCGTTGGATGGAAAATGCCAGGAGTGCTAAGTAATCTCTCCCCCCCCCCTTGGATTGCTAACTTTTTACACATTTTAATGTCCTTTATTACATCCCCCTTCCCTCCTCGTAATCTTATTATAGAATACTGACATTCGGGCAGCCTCTGTTATTTGCAGGGGGGAAATTCGATGGCTCAGTGCACCAGTTAAGGAGACCCGAGGATCATGGGCCACTTTTGTTATTAGAAGTGACAGAGTAGAGAATACGTGATTTGCAACTGCAATCTTTTTACAATACCTATTCCAACAGTCAGGGAGAATAACCATTTGTCTAAGCTGGTTTGGACCAGGCTATGAACCAAAGCCCTAAAGAACGGAACAAAATTCCCTTAATCATGTCGATACTGTGCAGCACAATCCCATAGTTACGCTGAAGGAAGTCCTAGTGAAATCCAATGTGGCTTACATCCATGTAACTGCATGACTGCTTGGCAGTTTTTGGCCTTCCAGGGATCTTTGTAGCTAATTACAGTAATGGATTTATTGGCAGTTTTTAATACATTCATTTGACAGTCATACACAAACATAGAGAGAGACAATCAGAGACAGAGAGTCAGAAATAGTCAAGACTGTCCTCCACTAGATCCAATTTTGAAAGGACTCAGTTGTTATTATTAACCGATATTAATCTATTTCATTTCTAAGAACATTCTGAAGTTTTGACCCATTGCGCTCCCAATGACACCAGGGGTACAATACAGCCTGAATGCCTACCCCACAGGCATCAATGACCTTGCCTTTGTCTTCCTTCCCTTGCCCAAAAATCTACTAAACAGGCATGGAAGAAAGGCCATGAAATGTGTATTCCATTATGCCACAGAAACACCACTATCGCAGGTTCCATAAATGTTAATTCCCAGGTCTCCCAGTGTTGGAGGAAAACAAATACATTTCCTTCCCTTAAGCTTTTAGTTGTTGTTGTTATCATCATCATTACTGTACACTACCCATTTGACTGGGTTGGCCCGGCCAGAGTAGAAAAGGGTATAAAAGAACACATGATACATCCAAAATTAAAAGTTTCCCAATGTCTATGGGAGGTTGTATAATTGTTGATCTCTTCGACATCTGATGGGAGGGTGTTCCACAGGGTGGGCACCACTACTGAGAAGGCCCCTCTGCCTAGTTCCCTGTAACTTCACTTCTTGCAATGAGGGAACCACACATGTTACTTTAAACCACATGACGGCACTGTTTGTCTAGCAATCTAGCCAATACCTCTTTGTCTAAATTACCTCCGCCCCTAAAGCTAAGCCAATTTGTTTGCTGTTCTTTCCAGAGAAGATGTCTGCTATTTTCTCTCTCTCCTCTCCACTCATCCTGTAAATATAGTTCCTGCATGAACAATGCCTTTGAACTCCTGAAATTGTAGGTGATTACTTTAATTTTATTCAGTCAAGCTACAAGGTCTGCTAACAGTTCCTGGGAGGGGAAACTTTGAGAATCGTACCAGGCAAGCCCCTCCTTCCAGCACCATTGCACAGACAAAGACATGTTAAACTCAGGATAGGCAAGGGACTGTTTCATGAGCACACAGAGGTATTGTGCCCAGGGTATCAATGACTTAAGGCCCTCAGATCAGTAGGCTACTAACTCACATTCTTTTTTTCCTTTTTTTTTTTTTTGTAAATTCCCTATTTTAAGATAATTTTCAACTGCATTGTTTCAGCACTTCGAGTTTTTCTGCCCCGGCTCCTTTGGGAAGAAGGACCGAATATAAATAAATAAATAAGGTAGTGTGTGTATGTGGCTGAACCATCTGATTCACATAAACATCGGAAAAGTAACTATAAGCATTCTGCCAGGTGCAGCTATAATCTGACCAACGTGGGCAAAACCACTTTTAACAGCAGGTATCCATTCAAGGCAAGATATTACTCAGCAGATTGTCCAATTAAGGCTACTGCATTAAGGGAAGGATCAGATTGGAGAAGATGGCCTTTATTGATCAATTGTCCCGTACAACCACCTTCCTTTTGTCTCCCTGAGGGACCTCTGAGCTTTAATCACAACAGTGCCTTTGCCCTCCCTTCCGTCCGTCTTCTCTCATACATCACATCTTAGATGTACTAAGCACGGCCTCTGTAATTGCAGGATATGCACAGCACAAGATAATGAGTAATGTTATAAACCGAGGCTGAAAGTCGAAGTTCCAAGATTCAGGTTCTGGATAACGCCACGGAGAAAATCAGCAGGAAACATTAAAGCATTGCAAATAATCTATGGGTTGGCTTCCATTTGCTGAAAGAATTTATACACCACATTTAATTTCGAAGAAATGCAAAGGTGGGTCACAACCAAAGCATCACAGCCACGCTTGTGAGGTTTATGTAGAAGGAACCAGTACAGTGGTACCTCGGGTTACAAACACCTTGGGTTAGAAACACTTCAGGTTACAGTCTGTGTACAGACTCCGCTAACCCGGAAGTAGTACCTCAGGCTAAGAACTTTACCTCAGGATGAGAACACAAATCGTGCAGTGACGGTGTGGCGGCGGCAGCAAGAGGCCCCATTAGCTAAAGTGGTACCTCATGTTAAGAACGGTTTCAGGTTAAGAACATGCAGTTTCAGGTTAAGAACGGACCTCCGGAATGAATTAAGTTCGTAACCAGAGGTACCACTGTACTGAGCACCTCGCCAAGAAAGCCAAATGTGGACTGAGCATGCTCAGTAGACACAGAATGCTGACTGACAGTTGGAAAAGAATTGTAAATAACACAATTGTGCACTGCATAGAAGAGCATAGGTTTGAACATGGGCAGACCTGCTAAGATGCAAAGACATGCTCCCATGCTTTGCTGCAAATCCCACTTGCTTTTTTCCTAATGGCATCCCCTCCCCCTCCCCCTCAATCCCCATTCCGGATGGCAATGGCATAACACGGGAAAGACAGATCTTTCCTGACAAGCGAAGCGAGCTGCATAATGTTGGCCTAAATGGCAATGAGGTTCATTAATTAGCTGGCTGCTTTGGAGAGTGTTGTTCCCCTGCAGCTATATTCCGCTCAAGGGGCTTTTCAATAGTATTGAATGGATGAAACAATTACTAAACAGAAATCCACTAACTGATAGCCACCATCAGTTTCCTCCGGCTCAGAGTTTTCACACAGGGCTTGTTATGTAACTCACAGAATGCAAGGTGGGGCTGGGGAGAGAGAGGACTTACCAGCATCCTTGCCTCTGCACACTCTTGGGCCTTCACACATGCAGCAGAATGAGGGGGCAGCTGTTCTTCTGCGCCAGCACAGGCTGTGCCACTTCAGACTACAGGTACCAGCATGGCACCGAAGCAGAAGAGCATTCAAAACCCCATGAAACCAGAAGTTTCCTAGCACAATGGCTGGTTTTCTGTTGCCACGGACTTCTGAGTGCCTGGAGGCGGATGGAGGATGGATGGCGGCTAACGGATTGAGGTTGAATCCTGACAAGACAGAAGTACTGTTTTGGGGGGACAGGGGGCAGGCGGGCGGGTGTGGGGAACTCCCTGGTCCTGAATGGGACAAATGTGCCCCTGAAGGAGCAGGTGCACAGCCTGGGAGTCATTTTGGATTCACAGCTGTCCATGGAGGCACAGGTCAATTCTGTGTCCAGGGCAGCTGTCTACCAGCTCCATCTGGTACACTCCCTATGATGGAAGCTTTGGAAAGCTCGATGGGAAGCGATTCATAAATTGAATAAATAACACCTAGAAAAGATAGCCTCTCAGTTCAGGCTGTGGGGTGCTGTGTATGCCTGAATGCTCCTCACACGTAAGCATACAAGGAAGTAGTGCATCTAATGAAGGCTAAGGATTTGTATCTAATGCAGTGTTAAGTAAGCATCCAATTGGTGCAAGGATTCTCAATTTTCTCCTCCTCCTCCTGTGCACCCCTAAATCTGTTCCAGGTTTTCCACCAAGCCTCCAGCACAGATCTGGGGGGGGGGGGCGCGGAATTCTTGCACTGACTGGACACTTACTTAGATTAAAACCTAATCTTCTCCCCAGAGTATCATTTTTCTATGTGAAGAAGTTGCCTTTCTTTCTTTTTTTAATATAGGGAAGCATCTGTTACCTGATCTCTAACCAGGGATCTGAAATGGGGCAACCCGGGAAAAACTGCTTCATGTCACTCACCAGACCATGTGTTTCGGCTTAGCTCTGAGATGCACATTTAAGGGGAATAAATATAGAACATTTGGATTTCCCACCCCTGCCCGACGGATGGCTAAATGTTTTGTTTTGCCATTTTAAAATGCATTAAGCTTATTTTCATTGTTGATGCCACCATTTTAGTTATGATGCTTTGAGTGCAGCTCATTAAAGTTGGGTGCAGAAGTAAAACAACCTTGAAGCAAGATCATCATATTGAAGGTTTAGGGTATCTGTAATTCTAACTGATCTCCGGCTTGGCATTAAATCTTCAAAGAATGTCAAGGAGCGCCTTAAAAACCAGAGATGCTTGACTGTATATATAGATGGGGAACAGATGCAACTGTGTAATTTGCCCATAAACAAGTAGAAATGGAGCCGTCAGCTATTCAGAGATCCTTGTATGCAAGCTGGCAGGAGCATCCTTTTTCATTGTCTTTTTCTTGTTGTTACAGTTTTAATGCCTTCTGAACTGGTCCAATATGCAGTGCTGTTAAAAAGCTTTTACACTGTCATATGTTTGCTTTCGGGATTACTATCCAGAAGTGCCAGCTCATAACTCGGGTCCTCAGATAAATCCATTGCCTTCAGAGTTTGCTCCCTTCTTGCAACAAAAAGAAAAAAAGAATTTTATTACTCCAAGTTATGCATACAATACTCCTAAAAAGTGGCCATCACCTGCTCCAAAAAAATATCTGCTAGGAAATCAGTTTCCTACAATGCACAGGAATTTCAGTGGTGATATGTGCTCCATTTCTACCAATATTTTCTCTAAAGCCGGGGAGAACAATGGGGTGTCCTCCTGATGTTTCTGGACTATAACTTCCACTGTCCCTGTCCTTGCTATCTTAAGCTGGTGGGATTTGCAGTCCAACAATGGGGGCATCGTGTTAGCTACCCCTGCTCTAAAGGTTTGAGAGCTGTAGACATTGGAATTCAAAGTCTTCCACTATGGCAGTAGTGGTAAGGCCTAATCCTTACAATACCTGAACCAGTCTTCCTTCATATGTACAGTGGACACTCGGGCTGCGAACGTGATCTGTGTGGGATGCACGTTCGCAACCCACAGAGGCGCGTCTGTGCACGCGCAGGTTGTGATTCAGCGCTTCTGTGCATGCACGACCACCGAAACCCGGAAGTAACCTGTTCTGGTACTTCCGGGTTTCGGCAGGTCCATAACCCAAAGAAACGCAACCTGAAGCATCTGTAACCTGAGGTATGACTGTATTTCATGTTTTCACGTCCATTGTTTTGGAATAATATAGACTTGCACACACATGATACACGTCATGTGGATCCATATCATAGAATCAGAGTTAGAAGGGACCCTGAGGGTCACCAAGTCCAACCCTTTGCAATGCCGGAATCTCAACTAAAGCATCCATGACAGTTGTTCATCCAACCTCAGCTTGAAAACCTCCAAGGAAGGAGAGCCCACACAGGGCCATCTTACCCATAGGCACTAGGGGTGAGGGGCACCCAGGCGCCGGGCTCTCAGGGGCACCGGGCCGAGAGTCCGGGGCTGAGATTTGGAGTCTGGGGATTGGGAAGAGCCGACAGCCACTGCCGAGTCAGCGGAGCCCATCGGAGAACCACAGATCTTCTGCTGCAGGTGAGAGTGGCGCTGAAGCAGCCAGCCGGCTCCGCCCTCCTGCGTGCCTGGAATTGGCGGGCCGTCGAGAGGCCCATCCAGCACACACTGCTCACACGAGGCTCCCGGCTTTGCTCAGTTGCCGCCGCCTCAGGATCGACTGTTGTTGTGCTGGGCTCTGCTTGCCCCCCCCCCCAGGAACCCGGCCCTGGCCTTGCTCTGCTGCCTCCACCACCACCTTGGGCTCCTCTGTTGCTGCTGAGGCGGCCAGCCAGGCCAGCTCTGCTGTGCGCCTTGCAAACCTGTCCTAAACAAAGGTCAACAACTTTGGGTAACCGGGGGGGGGGGCCACTGGGCGGATCTTTGCACCCCGGAAACGCATCTGCTTAAGACGGCCCTGAGCCCACAACCTCCCAAGGGAGACCATTCCACTTTCAAACAGCTCTTACTGTCAGAAAGTTCTTCCTGGTGTTTAGTCAGACTCTCCTTTCTTGTGACTTGAAGCCATTGGTTTGAGCCCTACCATATTCAGTTTGTGGTGGTCCATCGTAATCCTCTGGTCTAATATATCCCGAGACAGACTGGGGAGCAGAACAGACTGCCTCGTTAGAAACTGCACCTGCCTTTTCTTGGGTTGTTTCTGGAACATTTGGTTGTGACACCTGTCCAAATCAGCAGCTATCATTAACTATTTAGAAAGATAGTTGTATCTGATGTTGTGGATTCAAACCTTCAAAAGTTTGAGATGCACTTACAAAATACCCCCCACATTGACACTGACTGATATGGTTGCAAAGATCCTAGGGCACACCAGAATCTGGAAAGAACCAAAGTTGACTTTGGAAGTTACATAACACTGAGACAGCAGGGAAAAGAAGAAGCTCACATTTAGTTGGCACTTTGTTTCAGAAGCAATGGTGCTTTTGTATATTGAGATTAACAAAAGCCAGAGGAAGAGACAGCTTGTGCATTTCGCCATTGGAGAGAAGTTTGCTTCCCTACTCCTGACGTGCCAAAGGAAGAACATCCACAGGCGCATGAGCTTTCTCTGACCCTGTTTCACTTAAACACACACACACATATATATAACCTATTCTAGTATTGACTCTTTCCACAATACTACAAATTATTATGCAGTGCTCAAAGCAACGCTTAGCATTGTGGAATTGGGGATTCTCTGTACATTATGAGGAAGGGCCACAGGTTAATGGCAGAGCATCTCCTCTGACCACAGAAGGCCCCAAATACAATCCCTGACATCTCCAGGTAGGTCTGGGAGAGAGACCTGTGTCTGAAATCCAGGAAGCTGCTTCCAGTCAAGGTTGACAGGATAGAACCAATGGTCTGACTCAGTATAAGGCCGTTTCAGATGTTTTGGTCTATGTCTCCCACAATACCCATATGCTGGCCATGCTAGCTGGGGCCTAGCTGTAGCTGCCCCAGAATACGGGAGAGCAGCAAACTAGGGAAGAGGATCATAAACAGAACAAACAGTTGAGTCTTCCAACAGCTTTGCATGCTTTTGACACTAAAGAAAGTGGAGACACCTCTGCAAGCTTCCATACAAAAGTATTCCTGGTGATGTATTCTACATCTTGCATCTTTTCAACCCGTTTTGCTCTTCGGGGAAAAATCATGAGGAGCCAAAACAGCAGAAAGGACTAAGAACTATAAACCTTATTCCCATTTTTCTTCAATTGCTGAGGTTTTGATTCTAGCCTACATTGGCAGACAACTGCAACAGGCACATTTAATTAAGCCCTCTGGGGTTTTAATAAATATGTACCTCTGAAAAAGAAAGGTGGAGAATGTGCTGCTAGGTAGCAATCTAATACGACTATTTTAAAAATATAGAAAAGGGGGAAATCCTGAAGTTTGTAACCTTCATTTAGCATGAGATTACAGCGAGGAGATATCAACACGAAGGACTTAGAATCAAGGTTTCGGTCAATTCATTTCCATTTAAGAGTGCTTAATTTTCCACTCATTAGGATTAGCCATCAGTTCTTAAATGAAGCAATATATTCATACTCACTAAATACTCAAACACAATCGCTCCTTGGAAATTCAAGTAGCTCACAGCGAGGCACATGATCTACCACCGATTGGCAGTTGAAATGGGCAGGGAGCTATAAGTTATTATATTACCATACTTTTACGTCTATAAGACGCCCCCCCATGTATAAGACACCCCTTATTTTTGGGGACTCAGATTTAAGAAAATGGGGGGAGATGGCACAGAATTGTTGAGCTGCTTTGGGGGGGGGGGGTTTACCCAGGGTTGGTGAGCTTTTTTTAGGGGGGATTGCCAAAAATCGCTCACCTGATCACCTGAACAAGTTGCAAAATTTGCCTCCCGTCTGTTCCATCACCGGCAGAAGCTGCCAATCGCCCGCCCAACTGCTGGACCGTCAGCCAATCAACACCACCCATTGACACAGCAATCAATAACATACACAATAGCTGCTGACAGCCGGGGCAGCAACCAATCAAACGTCCACCCTATGCTCAATCCATGTATAAGATTACCCCCACTTTTTAGCATGATTTTAAAAGGGAAAAAATCATAGTATTATACACGGAAAAGTACGGTATATTATTAATTTGTATACCGCCTTTCATCTGTAGATCTCAGGGAGCTTCACAGCATAAAAAACAAGATAAAAACACAAAATACATAATAAAAACAAAGACAAAACACCCCAGACCCAGACCCCATACATTTAAAAGGGTACAGGATGTTAATCAGCCAAGTGCCTGGTTATAAAGAAACATTTTTGCCCAGCACCTAAAGATATGCAATGAAGGCACAAATGGAGAGTTCCTGCAGAAAAGGGCCATTCTCATGTTACCACCCTCGGGACCTCTCATGGAGGAGGCACATGAATAAGGGCCTCAGATAATAATCACAGGGTTCAGGTCAGTTCATATTGGGAGAGGTGGTCCTTGGGGTATTGCAGTCCTCAGCCATAGGTCAAAACCAGCACTTTGAATTGGGCCTGGAAACTACAGTCATACCTTAGAAGTCAAACAGAATCCGTTCCAGAAGTCCGTTTGATCGTTCGGGAGCCGGAACATTCGACTCCCAAGGCGTTCAGAAGCTGAGGTACGACTGCAATGGGAATCCAGTGCAGTTGGGTCAGGACTGGTGTTAGGTGCTTTTATCTTTTCTAAGTAACTTTTTACTGTATTTTCGACAGTGACAGTATGCAAAAGATAAATGACCACAAGAACCCACCGAGCCAAAGGGGCAAGCAAAATAACAGGAAGAAAGGAGAAATAAGGAAGAGAGAAAACCATCTAAAAGAAGATTAAGAGACTTCCCCTTTATCTCAGCATGCACATTTCAAAACTCAATGGGAGGCAGGGAACATCCTGATCACCACAATTTCACCAAAAATGAAAAGAAAGAAGCACGTAGAAAGTGCATGACACTTCCCCCTGATAAATCCAGATAAGGCAGGCAAGCTGGTGTTTGGTAGAGGAAACTTTTTTCCTCCTCGCTGAGTTCTAAAAACTACAACATCTAATGTGTTTCAATTGGCAATAGCACCCTCTCCGCCTCTCCCCATAAATATGTCCTTAGGCACCTTACTCTGAGAGCCAGTGTGGTGTAGTGGTTAAGAGCGATAGACTTGTATTCTGGGGAACCGGGTTCGCTTCCCCGCTCCTCCACATGCAGCTGCTGGGTGACCTTGGGCCAGTCACACTTCTCTGAAGTCTCTCAGCCCCACTCACCTCACAGAGTGTTTGTTGTGGGGGAGGAAGGGAAAGGAGAATGT
Organism: Podarcis pityusensis; assembly: GCF_964106645.2. Classification (NCBI taxonomy): domain Eukaryota; kingdom Metazoa; phylum Chordata; class Lepidosauria; order Squamata; family Lacertidae; genus Podarcis; species Podarcis pityusensis. Next base: position 11,380,719 of record NC_138030.1, read on the forward strand.
TAGCCGCTTTGAGACTCCTTAAAGGGAGTGAAAGGCGGGATATCAAATCCAAACTCTTCTTCTTCTTCTACTCACAAGGGATCTCTCTCTAGTCCCTTGAGGAAATTTTTCAATCAAAAGATCTTGCATGTGCTATGATTTTTCACCCTACGAAAATTAGATTGTTTTCTACCCAACGCCAACTGGAGACTTGCCTCCCTGGTGCTGATCATCTTCTCCTTCTTTTGCCTCTGTTCCCCAAAAGAGTGCATCTCATAGCTACCAACAAGGCTGTCTCATACCCGATCAGCCTCTTCAGCCATCTAGCCTAGTAGCTGGCTTTGGGAAAATGTGTGTCCCACGGGTTCTGAGTCCAAGTTCTCTGGCAGCCCACTTGGTATGGATGGAAAGTTGGACCGCCCTGTTCTAGCCTGCCTCCTCCTTGTTGTTCTTCCTCTAGCAGGTGAAGACTGTCTTATTCCAAAAGGCCTTTTGAAAATGACTGTTAGGAAATGATAGGGCTTTAATGGTGCTGTGCATTTACCTACATAAAAAAATATTGAGTTTTAATATAGCAATATAAAAGAATGAACTGTAATAACAAAATATAGAACCATACAGATAATTAAAAAGTCATTTTTCTTATTACCTGCATTTAATATATTGCTTTAAGTCTAGAAAAGGAAGGGGTGCCCTTCAGAGTGGATCAAAATGCTTGTGTTGCATTATGCGGTTTTAAAATGTTGTTTTAATTCTATTAGAGTTTAATTATTTTTAAAAACTATTATCTTTTTGTGTGTTTTTAGCTTTCTGCATTTTATCTGTATCTAAATTTGTGTAAGCCACCCTAAGTCTCGGGTCTGGGCAATGGTCAGGATATAAATAAATATAATAAAACAATAATAGGAACTACCAACTTCTTTACTTGCCCACTTTGGAAGTTCTCCTGGGATACTGAAAAGGTCAGAGCTGGTTCTACCACCACTTCTCGAGTCTCTCCCTTCTCCCTCTCCATCCACCCTCCCCCAATGCCAGTCGATCATACCACCATGGTACAAAGTCAGGTGTAGCCTCCCAAAAACTGCTGCTTGGCTTGTTCCACCTCAGACTGCCTGTGTGGCTGAGACTCCGTACAGTCAACACCACACCCTCATAAGTATCAAGAAGATCTACAGCCCACCCTTCATGGGTACTGAAGGACCTAGGTGGTGCTGTGGTCTAAACCACTGAGCCTCTTGGGCTTGCTGATCAGAAGGTCGGCATTTCGAATCCCCACGATGGGGTGAGCTCCTGTTGCTCTGACCCAGCTCCTGCCAACCTAGCAGTTCGAAAGCATGCAAGTAGATAAATAAGTACCACTTCAGCGGGAAGGTAAACAGCATTTCTGTGTGCTCTGGGTTCCGTCCCAGTGTCCTGTTGCACCAGAAGCAGTTTAGTCATGCTGGCCACAAGACCCGGAAAGCTGTCTGTGGACAAACACCAGCTCCCTTTGGCCTGAAAGCAAGATGAGTGCCGCAACCCCATAGTCGCCTTTGACTGGACTTAAACGTCCAGGGGTCCTTTACCTTTTTTTTACCTTGGTACTGATACCAGGGTAGAGTGCAACACAAAAATAAAATACCATATATTCTCATTCATCCTCTCATCCCCCCCACCTGTTGTACCAAAAATGTATTACTATTACTATTACTATTATTATTAAACACATATGTCATTGTGGCATAATGGTTAGTGTTGGACTTGGACCTGGGAGAGCAGGGTGCGACTTCCCATTTAGCTATAAAGCTCGCTGTTTTAATTTGCTGGAAGCTGCCCAGAATGGCTGGGGAAACCCAGTCAGATGGGTGGCATATAAATTATTATTATCATCATCATCATCATCATCATCACTGGGTGACCTTGGGCCAGTCATCATCTCTTTGCCTAAACTACTTTACAAGACACAGGTAGATAGCCGTGTTGGTCTGACACAGTCAAAATAAATAAAACATTATCCAGTAGCACCTTAGAGACCAACGAAGATTGTTCTAAGCTTTCGTGTGCATGCACACTTCTTTAGATACACTGAAACAGAAGTCACCAGACCCTTATACAGTGGTACCTCAGGATAAGAACTTAATTCATTCCGGAGGTCCATTCTTAACCGGAAACTGCTCTTAACCTGAGGTACCACTTTAGCTAATGGGGCCTCCTGCTGCTGCTGAGCCACCGCTGTGCGATTTCTGTTCTCATCCTGAAGCAAAGTTCTTAACCCGAGGTACTATTTCTGGGTTAGTGGAGTCTATAACCTGAAGCATCTGTAACCCGAGGTACCACTGTATATAGTGGGAGGGTGGGGTTTTTCTCAGAAGGGTAGGAGATGGGTGATTGGTTCAATGGGTATGGTAAACCTGTTGACTACTGTTAATGACTGCAATTAGTCCTACATCCCCTCATCCCCTCACTATATATAAGGGTCTGGTGACTTCTGTTTCAGTGTATCTGAAGAAGTGTGCACGCACACAAAAGCTTATACCCAGAACAAACTTAGTTGATCTCTAAGGTGCTACTGGACAATATTTTATTTATTTCGACTACTTTACAAGGTTGTTGTTAGGATGAAATGGGGAGGAGGAGGAAGAGAACCATGTTATACCATCTTGAGATTCTTGGAATATAAAAGTGGTATATAAATCATTATCATTATTATTAGCAGCCATGCTGCCAAATTGTTATATATTTATATAATAATATAATAATAATTTATTATTTATATCCCACCCATCTGGCTGGGCTTCCCCAGCCATTCTGGGCGGCTTCCAAAAAAATATTATTTAGATAAACACACGCACATATACACACAGCCAGCAGGAACTTCAAGAACTTTTATCTAAAAGATGAACATTTTACAACCCACTGCCTGTTCTATTTGTTCGGAAGTTGAGATAATGAAGGGGGGGGGACCCTACCGAAGCATCGTGATATGTTTTCCCCCCTAAAAATGTAATTATGGTTCTCTCCGTCATCCGTGCCTCGTTAATGAGTCCCCCTTCCAGTGTGCAGGCAACTGTAAAATACAAAACCAGTCCACTCTCGACAGAGGGTAAGGCTTCAGCTCAGTTCTGAGCAGAGTCAGGAAGTTTCCTGGCACCGCAGTATAAGCAACTGAGTCATAGTTTCCCCATCATATTTCCCATTTGCAAAGTGCAGCATGTCTTATTTTCTGTTGTTTTTCCTGAACAAACACCCCCTTTGTTAAGGACTGCCTTTGTTTGCCTTGGGATGTTCAAAACCTCCGGCATAAACTAATATAAGCTTCTAATCACTTGGATCTTAAAGCAAACAAACAATCCAGATAATGGTTTTAGGAGAGCAAGGACGGACAGCTTCTTCAGACCTTCCAAATGTCCCTATTTTCCAGCGACAGTCCCAGATTTACAGAAGCTGTCCAGGTTTCTGATTTGATCCTGGAATGTCCTGCTTTTCCTTAAAGGTAAAGGTAAAGGGCCCCCTGACCATTAGGTCCAGTCGTGGCCGACTCTGGGGTTGCGGCGCTCATCTCGCTTTATTGGCCGAGGGAGCTGGTGGACAGCTTCCAGGTCATGTGGCCAGCATGACTAAGCCACTTCTGGCGAACCGCCGTTTACCTTCCCACCGGAGTGGTACCTATTTATCTACTTGCACTTTGATGTCCTTTCGAACTGCTAGGTTGGCAGGACTGCTTTTCCTTAGGACGTCCTTATTTTCATCTGAGAAATGTTGGAGGGGTACGGAATAGGGCGTCCCCAGCGCTGAGAGGACGTCCCCTCTCAGGTGGGTGCCATTGCCATTATAAGAGAACAAGGGAGGTGTTTGTGGTGAGTTCCAGTGCCTCTTTTTCTAGAAAAATAGCACTGGGTGTCCCTATTTTCATCAGGGAAATGTTGGAGGGTATGGATAGGATGTCCCTACTTTCACTGGAGAGGGGTGTGTCCCCTTCAGAGCAGTCCAAAATGCTTGTGCTACATTTCTATATAAACCATAATTGTTTTAACCAGCTTTACCAGCTTGAAGGGGGGGCAGGAAGCAGGACAGAATTGGTCTCCTCCATAGATGCTCATCTGCACAGCGTTTACACCCAGGGGTGTCTTCTCTGCATTGTTGTCAAATTACTTTGATATTTCTTTATTGCATGACTAAATTTGCCTTGAGATTTAGATTGAGGTTGAATCCTGACAATACAGACGTACTGTTTTGGGGGGACAGGAGGTGGGCGGGCGGGTGTGGGGGACTCCCTGGTCGTATAATGGAAAATGGCTGGATTTTCAGGGAACGGGGTTCTCTTAGGAGCTCCCTTGAATACCACCCACTGTGTGATAGAAAGGTGGCATCAAAATATATTTAAAATTAAATATGTAATAATGAAATAAGACTCTGGAATACAGAGTTTGAAACTACTTTCCATTAATCCAAGAAATATGTTACAAACAAAAAACAAAAAAACCCCTCAATGTCCATATCTGCAGAATCTCGCAAACTCTCAATTCCAGTGTATTTGCAAGTTTCAGCCAGAGAGCTTTTTCCACTTCTGATTTAATTGCATTAATAAAAGGCATCTTCTCTTCACCTTGCAGCCTTCACGGCAAAGCCAAATTATATGACCATATGGTTGCACAAAACTTGCCAACAGGTTGACTAACACTCAAGATCGAGAAATACAATTGACAACAAAACATTGCCTTCAAAAGCTATTGTGAGCGCCCCATGATCAATTCATACCAGAGCAAACAAGTATAGTGGAACATCTGCAACGACAATGAGCTAATTTAATCACACTTCATCAAGAGCACTCCGCTTTCAGCTACTGTTGTTCCTGGAAAAATGAAGCCTGCGTAAAAATATGTCATGAGTCAATGTGGCATTCTATGGGAACAGGGGGGGGGGGGAGTTTTAAAAACTGAAGCAAGCCTTCATTAAATGCAATATATCAAATTAGCTCCCACAAAAATGAATGTAATTAGTCAACATATCCAGATTTAAACATACAGAGAACTCTCTCACACACACGCATGCACACACACTTCTTAAAGATATGCCATTGAAAATGTTTTTACATTATGTTGAACTTATCAGGTCTGATCCTGGCAAAGTCAGATTTGCTTATTGTTTATGATGACTTTAGTTATGTTTGCAAAACAATTTTTTTACATGTTGTAAGCTGCCTTGAACATGGTTTTGACTTTGGAAAGGCAACATGCAAATAGAGTGGTTGATTATTGTCCCCTGATTTAAAAAAAAATGCTCAGGGAGATCTTGAGAAGTAGAATGAATTCAAGGAGGCATCTGAAGAAGGAAATGATGCACTAATGGTTGACTTCAGGCAATCTCACATATGCTGGATACATGTGGACCAGTCATGTTATGTATTAAGATTAGCTGCAGTTCTCACTCAGGGCCACCAGTATGCAAATGAAGGATTGAGAACTGCCGCTCACTGATTGGTTAGCTAGTTGGGAGTTGTTACTGTTACGAGTTACTTAGTATTATATGAAGCAGCCAACTAGGCTGCAGTCAGTCTGACTCCAGGAGCAGTTCTAACTGCTGTAATAAAGAGCTGTGAATCTAACAGAGCTGTGTCCTTCGTTCATCCTTCCCACTATTTAACAAGTCACAACAAAGAAGTGAAATTTCTAGATCCCTCAAATGACTGTGTGCTAGTCATGAAACTGACCAGAGGGGCATCAACCATATACTTAACCTTAAACAGGACCTGGTGCAAAAATTAAGCATTGTTGTACCAATTGGGAACATTAAATGCTAGTGCACATCAACCTCCTACAATGGTCTGTTACCACGGTGCAGGACCAGAAGTTCCTCAAAGATGCATCATACACCCCTCTCTTCCCTGTTTTTAAGTGTCTAATTTGCTAAGCCATATCCACACCAGACCTTGAAAGCATTCTTATGCCTCATTTAACAGTTGTGGCCTCCTCTAAAGCATTCTGGGAACTGTAGTTCAAAGTAACTGAAAGTTGTTAGGAGGTTTCTTATCCCCCCCCCCAGCCCCCGAGCTAAAACTCCTAGAATGTTTTTAAACTATCTGTTCTTTTTCACGTGGAACTCTGGGAATTGTGAGGGGAAACAGGGATCTCCTAATGGTTAAAGCAGCATAAGAGCTTCTGGCACCTAGTCCAGAGGTTTTCAACTTTTTTTGAGTCCACGGCTCCCTTGACCAACTACAGTCTTTCTATGGCACCTCTGTGGGGCTCAGGAGCCCAGTTATGTCACCCCTTGCCTGCAGAGCTGGCAGTCTCTCCATCCTTTTTCGAACACCCTTGTGGAGTATTTCCTCAGCCTCTTTTCCTCTCCTCTCCTTGGGAGTCCTCTGGGCAGCTGCTGCTGCTGCCCCAGTCTCTAAGCTGCCCCTGCTGCCCCAAAGAGAGGTGCCTTCTCACACTGCCCCACAGGGGCCTGGGAAGCACCCCCTGGCCAGCCCCAGAGGCACCATTCACCTAGGGAGCTTGTGGCCAGGGAAGGAGTGATGGTATGAAGAAGATAGTTTTCATCACGTATAAGTGCCAGAGTGAAGAAAAATGAGGTCCCAACCTCAAAGCAAGTCTTTTCAGCAGGAATTGGTATTATTTGGTTGACGGGCAGTATACTTCCTCCCGGAAGAGACATTGGTGGACATCCAAGTACTGTTTCACAGAATCTATCAGAAAGTTCTCCTGCAGAGTAAAAAAGGGAGTTGCCTGATAGCCCAGCCTCCCAGTGGATTGTCATTTGTTAAGCTTCCCTGTTTCCCAAGGATGCCCTCTGCACAGCTTTGCTTTTGTCAAGATACTGAAGTAAAAAGTCATGTTGGTTAACCATAACGCTTTCCCCAAATAATGCTGGGAATGGTAGTTTGATGAGGATTTGGTTAATAACCCACAGGCATCGTCACAGTGGTTCCTTGGGAAGAAGAAACAGCTGTGAAACCAGTTTAAGACTGTTCACGTAGATAGGCCCACAAAACCTTCACTGGTATCTTCTTCATCCACAATCCCAACCAAAGAAAAACCAGTTAAACCGGAATACTTCAATGTAAGTCTATTTGCAGTCTGGTTCTCTAATGAGGGACGCGGGTGGCGCTGTGGGTAAAACCTCAGCGCCTAGGGCTTGCCGATCGCATGGTCGGCGGTTCAAATCCCCGCGGCGGGGTGAGCTCCCGTCTTCGGTCCCAGCTCCTGCCCACCTAGCAGTTCGAAAGCACCTCTAAAGTGCAAGTAGATAAATAGGTACCGCTTTCTAGCGGGAAGGTAAACGGCGTTTCCGTGTGCTGCGCTGGTGCCGGCTCGCCAGAGCAGCTTCGTCACGCTGGCCACGTGACCCGGAAGTGTCTCCGGACAGCGCTGGCCCTCGGCCTCTTAAGTGAGATGGGCGCACAACCCTAGAGTCGGACACGACTGGCCCGTACGGGCAGGGGTACCTTTCTCTAATGAGGAGAGCTACTTGTGTGTGGAAGCATGCGGATGGCACTGTGGGTTAAACCACAGAGCCTAGGACTTGCCGATCAGAAGGTCGGTGGTTCAAATCCCGGTGACGGGGTGAGCTCCCATTGCTAGGTCCCTGCTCCTGCCCACCTAGCAGTTCGAAAGCACGTCAAAGTGCAAGTAGATAAATAGGTACCACTCCGGCGGGAAGGTAAACTGTGTTTTCGTGTGCAGCTTTGGTTCGCCAGAAGTTGCTTAGTCATGGTAGCCACATGACCCGGCTCCCTCGGCTAGTAAAGCGAGATGAGCGCCGCAACCCCAGAGTCGGCCACAACTGGACCTAACGGTCAGAGGTCCCTTTACCTTTTACTTGTGTGTGTGTGTGGCTTGCACTTAGCATGAACATCCTTTTCACACCAATTTATCACATGCTAGTAAAGTGGTTGGCAGCCACTTGCTCTTGCACACCCACATGGATGAGCAGGTCTCGATCCTTGCACCCCCTGGCCAGCCCCAGAGGCACCGTTCGCCTAGGGAGCTTGTAGTCAGGGCTGCTGCAACAAATAGGTGTGCAAGCCTTTGGGAGGCAGAGATGTAAGAGGGCATCAGAGGAGGGAGGGAAGGAAAGAGGGACAGAGGCCAGGGTTGCCCACGACACCCCTGAGCATCATTCAAGGCACCCCAGGGTGCCACGGCACACTGGTTGAAAACCACTGGCCTAGTCTGTTGGTTCCGTTCTCATTGCCAGCCCAGCTTCACCAAACTCTAAAAAGTGAAAGTGAGTTTTCTATTTAAACAAAACTGGACATTAGAGAAAACTCACCAGCTAATAATTAACGAGCAGCTTACATCTGTCACATGCAGGTTCCTTAAGAAAAATCATAAGCCTTGCAAAATGATGCCAGAGTATAGTTATCTGCTGTATGAGAAAGGGGGGGGGGACACCCACTGCTAGCTCATTTCTGAGGAGCTTCAGGCTACTTGTAGCACAGAGAGGAGATGAATCAATAAAAATGTTATCAGTAAAACAGTTTGATTCCTGCACAGTTAAGCAAGTGCACGGCCACCTCCATATCTCCATCCCCTCAGGCCAATATAATTTTACACAGTTACCCAATTTTCAGCAGAGAAAACTATACTGGGAATGTTAACAGATATACTCAAGTGCTTATTTCTGCATAGGAAAGAAGGGGGGGAAGTGGAGAATCGCTCTCCTCACCCCTTTCTTCCATTTTGAAATGTTTTTTTGTTTTTTTAATGTAGTAAAAGATATGAAACAAAACCTCAGACGCAAGGAGCTGGGCCTAATCGGGAAACAAAAAACTGCAGAATTCTGTGGTAGAAATATAAAGAAAGGAAGTATTTTTACAGGAATGGAAAGATGTGGATTTGCTCCCCTTATTTAGGCGATTTCAGGAAACAACTAAGGGGGTGGTCTCATTCCCCATTGTAAAGGAACCATAATAAGAGGACAAGGAGACAGAAGACCAAATATATTTTACCCCTGTGTACATATGCAACAGGCATCAGTTATTAGTCCAGCTGTTCTCATAAGCCAACATGTGAGGCTATTCTTCAGCACCACTCTCATACCCTCCAACATTTCTCTGATGGAAATATGGATGTCCTATTTAATAATAATAATAATTTTATTATTTATACTCCGTCCAACTGACTGGGTTGCCCCAGCCACTCTGGGCGGCTTCCAACATATATAAAAACATAATAAAACATTAAACATAAAAAAATCACTATACAGGGCTGCCTTCAGAGGTCTTCTAAAGGTTGTACAGTTACTTATATCCTTAGCTTGGGGGTCGCATAACTCCATACCCGCCAACATTTCTCCGATGAAAATAGGGACATCCTAATGGAAAGTGGGGCATTCCAGGATCAAATCAGAAACCTGGATGTAAATCTGGGGTTGTCCCTGGAAAATAGGGACACTTGGAGGGTGTGCACTATCCAGCATGCGCTGAAGACATGCACTGAAGGCACACGATGAAGGCTGCTTGTTGAAGCAAGCTGGCCAGGGTCCGAATGCCGTGGTCCTGCTCATCAGACCAAAGGTCCCTGCAGTTAAGAATCCTGCTTTCCATTGAGACCAACCAGCTATCTCTAGGGAAGCCACAATACTACTGCTGCCCCTCCATTACATATACAGTGGTACCTTGGGTTACAGACGCTTCAGGTTACAGACTCCGCTAACCCAGAAATAGAACCTCAGGTTAAGAACTTAAGAACTTCAGGATGAGAACAGAAATTGTGTGATGGCGGCACGGCAGCAGCGGGAGGCCCCGTTAGCTAAAGTGGTACCTCAGGTTAAGAACAGTTTCAGGTTAAGAACGGACCTCCAGAACGAATTAAGTTCTTAACCCGAGGTACCACTGTACTCAGCTACAATTGATACAAAGAAGGGATTCCATTAGTGAGAACATGGCTTGGACCTTCGCAAGCACAAAACATCTCAAACTCAAGGAATGGCCCAGGAGGTCTTCTTGCAATGCTGCCTGGTTGGTGTGGACCCATGATAGGTGTTTCCCACGGGTGGAGGCAATTCCGGACACTGCGGTCCAGTGCCGAGGGCCTTCTGGCGGTTCCCTCCCTGCGAGAAGTGAGGTTACAGGGAACCAGGCAGAGGGCCTTCTTGGTGTTGGCGCCCACCCTGTGGAATGCCCTCCCACCAGATGTCAAGGAAATAGACAACTATCTAACTTTTAGAAGACATCTGAAGACAGCCCTGTTTAGGGAAGTTTTTAATGTTTGAAGTTTTATTCTGTTCTTAGTGTTCTGTTGGTAGCCACCCAAAGTGGCTGGGGAAACACAGCCAGATGGGCGAGGTATAAATAATAAAATAATAAAATTGTTGTTGTTGTTGTTGTTGTTTATCTATTATAAAGTCAGAATTTAACACAAGTTGTTAGATGGAGAATAATAAATTTTCTCCATTTCTTGTTTCTTCTCTTCTTTGTCTATTTTCTTTTTCTTCCTATGTTTAAAAAAAATGATGGATATTTGATGTTTATGCCTGTATACTGTTCTTCTTTCAAGCGTTAATAAAAATTCAAGAAAAAAAGGAATGCCATCCTTACTGAGGTGTGCCTGTCTTCTCCCTCTTTATTAACTTTCAGTCGCAATGAATAAGTATGCCTGTTCACCCAAGCATTTGATGGCTGAAAAATACTGTTTTCAGAAACCTTGAAATTACTAGCTGTGACCGCATGTGATTGTTTTGCATGCTTTTAGATGTTTCTAATTTTTTAAATGTGCCAAATGTGTTATTCTGTTTTTAATTGCACTGCTTTATCGCCAACGTGTTTGCTGCCCTAAGCTTCTTCAGGAAGAAGGGCAGGATTCAAATGTAATAAAATAAATAAAACACAATTAAACTGTTTGCAGTAAAAAGAAAAAAAAGGGGGGGAGTTAGCAATCCCAGATTAAATTTTGGAGATTTGGAGTAGATTGTCAGCAACATCCTGGTGACATACAGCTCTAGTTCTCCTTTCCATCTGCAGGTGTGTCAGTGGATTTGCTAGACCAATGTTTTGCCCTGGTAACAGGCTGGGAAAGAGCCAACAAACTGAATCCCAATCCAGCCAAATGGAGATGATGTTAGGATATTTCCGTTCCACCTTAAAAGGGAGCAGGCTGTGAGTCACAGAGTCTGCGTATTTCCTGTTCACAGGATGTTTATGTTTTCTGTTGCTTTCGTTTTCTCTCTCTGTGTCGTAGACACTAAAGCAGGCAGTCATGTTTTTCTTTGTTCTGATCAACGCTGAATAAACTTGTAAATAATGCTCTCCTGCGTGCAACTTCTGCTGTGCATTATCTGCTGATAAAGAGTGTGCATCGGCTCTAGAATGTTCTGGAGCTCATGTCGCTAATTGCTGATACTGCGTGACTACGGGAGGTCGATGGATTGTCCGGCAGCCGGCTTGGGGGCCATGATGGACTTTATCTCCCTGGCAGTATCCCAACAGATGTCAGTCGCCAGCCTTGTGTCCGTGTGGACACAATTGGACCCGCACCAGTTACGAAACATGCCTGGGGAATGGGGAATGGCTAAGAATGTGTTTTGTTACATATTCTGAGAAGCCATGTCCATTGCATGCTTGTAAGTTTCAGATCTGTAACAACAACAACAACAACAATAATTTATTATTTATACCCCGCCCATCTGGCTGGGTTTCCCCAGCCACTCTGGGCGGCTTCCAACAAAACATTAAAATACAATAACCTGTTAAACATTAAAAGCTTCCCTAAACAGGGCTGCCTTCAGATGTCTTCTAAAAGTTTGGTAGTTATTTTTCTCTTTGACATCTGGTCGGAGGGCATTCCACAGGGCAGGTGCCACTACCAAGAAGGCCCTCTGCCTGGTTCCCTGTAACTTGGCTTCTTGCAGCGAGGGAACTGCCAGAAGGCCAGTGTAGATCTTTCAAGACCGATGTTATATGGTCTTGGCGGCCACTCCCAGTCACCAGTCTAGCTGCCGCATTCTGGATTAGTTGTAGTTTCCGGGTCACCTTCAAAGGTAGCCCCACATAGAGCGCATTCCTGTAGTCCAACAAGGAACTGTTGTGCTCTAAAACCAACCCATTTCCTTTCCATCCTCAGTTGCGCCCCCCCAACCAATATTTAAACCTTCGACTGAGCTCTTAAGGCCTTTATTTTGGTGAGCTTTTAGTGCGAGCTGAAGATGCATCTCCCTGTTTTATGCTGAATCGTTCTATCCTGCTCTTCCTTTTAATGTAGAAAATTGATTTCAGGTTCTTGGTCTGGGTTTGCTTGTTTTTTTGCTGTAACTTGAACCGTTTTATGTATTATTAGCCACTCTTGTTGAGGAAAATGGGGCGTAGATTTTTAAATGAAAAATAATAACCAAATGTGTGCTTTTATTGTGAGTATACGTGTGCAAAATATTTGTATATATGGACCCTCCAAATCCACTCTAACATTATATGGTCTCATGGTTAAGGTGGTAAAACAGGTTCCAATATCTGATCAGCTGTACATTTCACTGGGAGGAGCATGATCTAGTCACAATTTTGGCCTAAATCACCTCACAGGGTTGTTTTGAGGATAAAAAGGGGGGGCATGTATACCCTGGCATTGAGCCGCTTGTAAAATATGAACACAAATATTTTCATATTTATCCAAACAAAGTCTACGTCAGTTCAAAAGTTGCGAGTGTTATACAGAATGAGTTTATACAAAATGTAAGGTAAAGGTAAAGGGACCCCTGACCATTAGGTCCAGTCGTGACCGACTCTAGGGTTGCGGCGCTCATCTTGCTTTATTGGCTGAGGGAGCCGGCGTACAGCTTCCAGGTCATGTGGCCAGCATGACTAAGCCGCTTCTGGCGAACCAGAGCAGCGCATGGAAACGCCGTTTACCTTCCCGCCAGAGTGGTAACTATTTATCTACTTGCACTTTGACGTGCTTTCGAACTGCTAGGTTGGCAGGAGCAGGGACTGAGCAACAGGAGCTCACCCCGTCGCGGGGATTCAAACCGCCGACCTTCTGATCAGCAAGTCCTAGGCTCTGTGGTTTAACCCACAGCGCCACCTACGTCCCTTATATAAAATGTAGTAGGCTACTAATATTTACATATGTATTAGGATAATAATATCAAATTTATAAAAGAATCTATAGGTTTAGGTATTTTTTGTATATATTCTCCACGCCCCCTACGTATTTGTGTGCCTTTTTATTTTCTCCTTCTCTTTTTCTTTGCATCGCTTTATTTCTTTATAATTGAAAGCTTTTCAATAAAATATTAATACCAAAAAAACCCCGAACAATAATAAAACTAATGCACATCTATGTAAAAAATATGCTTTTGACCCCAGCAGAAATGAAGAGGACCAGGGTTTACCATAGAGGTGCAGAAAGGAACAACTTACAGCCTCCGAGCATCACCCCTTAGTTTTGGAGATATAATCTTCCAACCCTCAGCAGAGATTTAGGGTCTGAATATGCCTAGACCAACATAACAGCTATATTTAGCATTTTATAAAGTGTCTTTCAAAGCATTCAGGTTCTTGGGCCTCGTTACAATAGCTCTATAAGAGGCATTTTACAGTCTCCATCGTGCAGGCAGTATCAGATGACACCATTCTTGCCTTGTACTTATATCTTAAGGTGTACATGGAAACTGATGCAGATTTGGAAATGTTCTTTGAGCGCACCGAAATATGCTAAAATTCAGTCTGATGCCTGTAAGAATCCTGAGGTGATTTGCTTTGTGGATTTACTTGTTAGAAAAGAGAATGGCCTTTTAAAAACACTTCAGTCAACAGAAGACACACTGGCTGGCTAGAAATAAACCTGAGATATTGGTAGTTCACATCTAAAAACAACAACCCTTAGACAAAATTTGTTCTGCCTGTGGTTTTTATGGTTATGATACAATTATTTTAACATGTAAATATCATTTTGTGTGTCCAGAGTATTAAATAACCACTTTATAGATGCAGAGATATCTGGAGCAGTGAGACAATAGGTTCCGAGTAAAGTTCCTTCAGCAACACAGAAAGAACTTCGGAATAACTATATTGATCCTTACAAATGGCAGCGGTTGGGAGGTTCGTGTTAACCCATGACAGGGTCTTTTCCTTGGTGGCTCCTCATTTCCCTCCCTGTCACCATCATTACTGAATTTCAGGAAGAATTTGAAAACATTTCTGTATACCTAGGTATTTGCTAGCTGAAGGACATTTTTTCCTGGCAGCCTTCGGATCACTATATGGCAGAATGTTTTTAACCATTCTTAGAATGTTTTTAGATTTTTAGGTGTCTTAAACTATTTTTAAAATGATTTTTTTTTAAAAAAAAATTATCTTCTTGTGGATGTGTTTACCACCCCAGGCTCCTTAAGGAGGAAGCGTGTGATATAAAATCAATTCAACACCATCATTAAACTATACCTCAGAGGTGGGGACATACATCTGAACTGATGCACAACAGTCTACAAAAACAAAGCATTGGGGAGGCTGAGGGTTGACCACGCCTTCTCCACAGTAATAGCAACTAGATTCCACCCCCTTAAAAGTGACCTTTTTTAACAAAGAAGGTTTCTGCAAAAACAGCTAGTTGGTCAACCACTTCGTAACTCAAGCATGAAAAGGCTGACTTCAAAATCTGAGAGGGAATTTGCTCAATTCTGTGAGTACAGAGTCTATACATTTTAAATAAAGCATTGTTTAAATAAACTGCTATGGATGCCCTACATTAGCCTTAAATCACCAGGGTGGTGGTGGAAGCATGGATTCGGCAACAATATATTAGGATTAAGGGAACATTTTAAATATGCCCAATTCACATGATGAATGGAAATGAATACAGTGGTGCCCCGCAAGACGAATGCCTCGCAAGACGAAAAACCCGCTAGACGAAAGGGTTTTCCGTTTTTCGATGCGCTTCGCAAGACGAATTTCCCTATGGGCTTGCTTCGCTAGACGAAAAAGTCTTGCGAGTCTTGCGATTTTTTTCGCTTCCCCCCCCCTTTTTCTAAGCCGCTAGGCCGCTAATAGCCTTTTAGCCGCTAAACCGCTAAGCCTTTAATAGCCGCTAAACCGCTAATAGCGCTAATCCGCTAATCCGCTAATAGGGTTGCTTCGCAAGACGAAAAAACCGCTAGACGAAGAGACTCGCGGAACGGATTAATTTCGTCTTGCGAGGCACCACTGTACTCTAAACAGATACATGGCTCAACTGGTGTGAAACAGTTCCATGGAAGGAGGAGTAGAAACAAGCTTTAGTCCAATTAAAAAAAAATGGAAGTTTAGTAGCATATCGTTAGGATGCTTTTATGTACTGGACTATTTTTCTCATGGTTTGAAGCAAAACAATTGCAGGGAATAAACTTTTCAGTTAACTTTGCACACAAGTACAGTGCACCCTAGGGTTACGTTAACTTCGGATAACAGAACTTTTGGGTTGTGACCGCGGCAAACCTGGGTTTTGACGTGTACGCAGAAGCGCTCTGCACACTGCACGCATGTGCAGAAGTGGCGCCTCTTCTTATGAAATTTTTGGGGTGCACACAGACCCCCAGAATGAATTAAATTTGTATCCGGAGGGTCCACTGTATATAATACCAGTGTATATGTGTGGGTTTTTTTAGTCATCATTTCTGTCTCTTTTGCTAGGTACTATTTAGTCCATTGAGGAATTTGGTGAAATGGGAAAATGTCTGCTCCTGCAGTTTGTAGTTCAATATGTTAGCCTTTATAGTGCACAGTATTTAAAGAGCATCTGTCTTTTCCACCTTTCACAGCCTTTGCCTGCAGTTTGCTAGTTCCTTTAAAGGAAATACAAAAGGGAAATATATTTTGAGATCAGGGTGTTCAGTTATTTTAGAGATGCAGGCAACCCTAGAACAGTAATAGACAGCATTTTGATGAAGGCTGCTTTGATGACATGCAACAAACCTCTGGTAATTCAGAATAAGGAGCCACAAAACCAGTTAAACTAAAGTGCAGTCAGGTTGAAAAGATAAAAGCTGGTGTGGAGCTGGAGTTGTGTCTCTACCGATGGGCAGTAGCCAAGAACCTGCTGAATATTTAGCAAAATATGCTCAACCATCCCTACAACTCAAGATTAGAAGATGCGTATGGATTAGAAATTCCATCTGGAGAGGATGTTCCTTTGTTTCATTTCTTTTACCATATTCTAATGCTTTCCCTTTGTAGGATACATCTGACATTGCTCACTTGCTCTACTCCAGTTTGCTTTTTCTCAGCATTCAGTTCAGCATTCAGCTGGTCTCCTTGCATTCTGTCTTTGTTTTTTGTTTGCTGCATCAGTTATTTAGAGCTTCCACATACTGGAATATCATCCAATTTGATACCCTCCAGACCCTAGAAAATTATTACACTTTCCCCCCACTTTGGAAAGGCTCCCACAAAGACGATATGCCAAAAGGCAAACTTCCAAATTATGCATTAAAGGTGGCAAGTTTGCTGCTGTTTTCATCCAGTTTGGTCTGCCAGCATCCCAACAGGGTATCCAGCACATTTAAAATATTTGCTGCCGCCAATTTCTGAACAATGTCCTTGAGGGGAGGTGTATCATAGCATCATAGAACCGTGGAATTGGAAAATACCCCAGGAAACATCTAGTTCAACTGCCTGCAATGCGGGAAACTCAACTAAAGCATCCATGGCAGATGGTCATCCAACCTCTGCTTGAAAACATCCAATGAAGGGAAGTCCACCACCTTCAAAGGGAATCCATTCCATTGTCAAGAATTTCTTTACCATCAGAATTCTTTTCCTGAGGTTTTGTTTCAATCTCCTTTCTTGTAACTTGAAGCCACTGATTCGGGTCCTGCCCTCTGGAACAGAATATAACAAACTTGCTCCATGTTCCATGTGGCAACCCTCTAGATATCTGAAGATGGCTACCATATCTCTTCTCAGTCTCCTCTTCTCCAGGCTAAACATCCCCAACTCCCTCAACTGTTCCTCATAAAGCTTTCCAGACCCTTGATCTTCATGGCCGCCATCCTCTGCACACTTTCCAGCTGGTCAACATTGTTCTTAAATTGCGGCACCCAGAACTAGACACAGTACTCCAGGTGTGGTCTGACTAATTAATAATAATAATAATTTATTATTTATACCCCGCCCATCTAGCTGAGTTTCCCCAACCACTCTGGGCAGCTTCCAACAGAACACTAAAATACAATAACCTATTAAACATTAAAAGCTTCCCTCAACAGGGCTGCCTTCAGATGTCTTCTAAAAGTTTGGTAGTTGTTTTTCTCTTTGACACTACCGAGAAGGCCCTCTGCCTGGTTCCCTGTAACCTGGCTTCTTGCAGCGAGGGAACCGCCAGAAGGCCCTCGGCGCTGGACCTCAGTGTCTGGACAGAACGATGGGGGTGGAGACACTCCTTCAGGTATACTGGACCGAGGCCATTTAGGGCTTTAAAGGTCAGCACCAACACTTTGAATTGTGCCCGGAAACATACTGGGAGCCAGTGTAGGTCTGACCAAGGCAGAATAGAGTGGGACTATTACTTCATTTTTTCTGGGTGCCATTAGTCTTTGGTTGATGCAGCCTAGTATTAGGGTCTTTTTTGGTTTTGCTGCTGCATCACACTGTAGACTCATGTTAAGCTTGTGGGAATCATTCTGTCTGGAAAGCCAAAATGCTTACCCAGATTGAATGCTTTCCTTAGTACAACAATGAGTTCCTCTCAGAATATTATAGTGGTTCTGTTCCTACCTGTAGCACTGTTACCAGAGAGAGGCATTGGACAACAGCTGCCCTGCATACTTTCAGATTATTCCAGTCTCTGACCTATGTGCACAGCACTGGCTGTTCTTTTTTCTACAAAGACTACTAAACTTAACCAGTTCTGAGCACCCTTCAACCTTCTTGATTTATCCTGGCTCCTTCATTCACTAGAGTTCCACTTAATTCAACTGAGCCAAATACTGTCATTAAGATATTTTTTAAAAAATAGATTTTGTGTCTGTAGGGCCTTCAGTTGAAATACTGGCACAGAAGGTGAGTCTACCACAGACATGTAGGCTTTAATGTTGCTTTGCTGATCCAGCACTGGATAGAGGATGGATTGATGATGCCCAAGTTCCTTTGCAACTCTACGATTCTGTGTCATCTTTACTGCGTTTGACACTATCCTTTCTGATCCTCTGGAGAAGTGCCTCCTGTTCTGTACTATCCTCTCAGATTCCCTTTCTCAGGAATGCAGTTAACTTGTACTCCCACAGCAATCTTCAAAGTCTACTAGTTCTGTCTTGGGTCCTCTGAATGATGAAAAATGCTTCCTCCATTCCAAAAAAAATACTATTATTATATATCGTGGCTAGGTATAAATCTTGCATCAGCACTGCTGGCTTCTTTAACTTAAGAATGTTCATTCACTGTCTGAGTCAAATGTCCTTCGATGGCATATTCCTTAGGAATTTTTAAAAAATTTTTGCCTATCTTCTCTAGTGCTGAGCATTCTTCCTTTTCAATGCAAATCTGCAGTGAGCAGACACTGGGGACGTTTACTGGGCCATGCAGTCCAAGGGCCTGTTGACCCTTTCCCGTCTGCTTTTAAATTAGCGTATGCTAGAGCCTATTGTTCTCGTGTGTTCTTTGGATACTTCATAGGCTCTGTTATCTGAATAACTTTCATCTCAAGTTAATCCAGCCTCAGTCAGTATTATTTTTGCATTGCTTTTTAATTAGATCCAATAACTATCTTTCAATGTATCACCCTTCTCTGCAAAAGTACAATCTTATATTAATTGCATAGGAGTTATGTTGTCTTGTTTTGTTAGTGGGCCTTTGGGTCTCTTACCGTTCTCTATGCTCTGTATAGTCTGTTAATGTATGAACGGTTTACACATGCAAGTTACAGGGAACCAGGCAGAGGGCCTTCTTGGTAGTGGCACCCGCCCTGTGGAATGCCCTCCCACCAGATGTCAAAGAGAACAACAACTACCAGACTTTTAGAAGACATCTGAAGGCAGCCCTGTTTAGGGAAGCTTTTAATGTTTGATGTATTACAGTATTTTAATATTTTTTTGGAAGCCACCCACAGTGGCTGGAGAAGCCCAGCCAGATGGGCGGGGTATAAATAAATTATTATTATTATTATTATTATTATTATTATTATTATTCCGCGAAAAAGGACAAGAGAGGGTTAAGCTAGGTGTGCTGGTTAATTCTGGGTGTGTTTGTCTTGCACCTGCAACAAGTTCAGCATG
Organism: Podarcis pityusensis; assembly: GCF_964106645.2. Classification (NCBI taxonomy): domain Eukaryota; kingdom Metazoa; phylum Chordata; class Lepidosauria; order Squamata; family Lacertidae; genus Podarcis; species Podarcis pityusensis. The sequence continues at coordinate 11,399,859 of NC_138030.1, forward strand.
TGAGAGTGAGTCAGGAAGCATGGGAGAGTGAGTTAGCACAATCTAAAGTCTAAAAATGCTTGTGTTTAAAGCAAGTCTGCTGTTGGCCCCTACCCTTGGCCAGAGCCTGGTCTGTATTGAAATGAGGTTGCAAAGAGACTCTATGCTGCTGGAAGGACTATATATTACAACTCTATGTAACCTATAAGCTGTGGAACTGCATTATACTGTCAATAAAGGGACTGACTCTACCTAGCTCTGTCTGGTGTTTTTCTGTTCCATTGGCAACACTCCACTGGTGCAACATAGCTGGACGTATCCGAGTATTTCGCCATTTCTTTCCATCCAAGGCCAGCTCTCTGCAGTATTTACAGTTCCAATAGCTAGTAAGAGACACATTTCATTGAACCCTTGACGTTATTGAACACGATGCACTGTCTCCCAACTATTGTATTCAGGCTCTATGCAGCAATTGTAAATAGCTCAGCTTATTTACCAAGTTTGTATGCAAATTCCTGCCAGCCCTCCTAACCCAGGCCTGCAAGCAGGGTTTCTATAGGCCAAGGGGGAAGCTGGACTGTGTGTACAAGGGTCACAACAGAGTTAACTCACTGCAGTTTAGTAAAATACAATTACACTTCTATTTCTTCATCTTACAGCGCAGTCTGTAGTGCAAGGCTGAGAAACCTCAGATATGGAGGATATTTCAACCATCCAAGTGTCTTTATCTACCCAGCCTCCGACTCTACCCAAGGGCCTACCTTTATTAGGGCCTACCCAAAACTATGACACATAATTTATTCTTATTCGGGAGGGGACTGCATATGAGTTTCATGGAAGTTATAGCAGCTGGGAAACCCTAAGATGCTGTGTTAATACTTGGATCAAGCGTAGGAAGGGGAGGCGGGGGGGTGGTCCACCCCAGATGTCATCCATGACGGGGGGTGACAAAATCCACACACACACCCCACAGCACTGATCACACACACACACACACACACACACCCTGGTGGATTGATGCCGTATTGATCACACACACACACACACACACACACACCCCGGCAGATTGGCGCGGCACCAATTGTCCCACCCCCGTAGCTCCGCTACTGTGACCAAGGCAGCTGGACGATGAGCCAGAGTTTTTGGATAAGAAAGAACAATGTTGAGGGGTTTAGCAAGCTTTTTAAAGTAATTACAGTCATACCTCAGGTTACAGACTCTTCAGGTTGCGTTTTTTCAGGATGCGGACTGCCGAAACCCGGAAGTACTGGAACGGGTTACTTCCGGATTTCGGCGGTCGCACATGCACAGAAGCACTAAATCCCGCTTTCCGCATGCGCAGAAGTGCCGAATCGCAACCCGCGCATGCACAGACACACAGGTGCAGGTTGCGAACGCTGTGGGTTGCGAACGTGCATCCCGCACAGATCACATTCGCAACCCGAGCGTCCACTGTATTGAAGGGAGAGGAGAGAAGAGTGGGGAGGTAAAACTCCATCGTGTTTTAGCTAGCTCCAGCTAACAATTGTTTCTAGCTATGCAAGATAGCTCTGCAGGCCGGCAGTGGGTTTCCTGTCTGGCCTCCTACATAGCTGAAGCTGAAGAGGCTCAGCTCTGCAGGCCGGTAGTGGTTTTCCTGTCTGACTTCTCACCTCAGCTGTGCAAAGATGCAAACATGTATGCGAAGCAAATAATATTTGCAAAGATCTGCAAAAGGGAGGGGGGGCTTAGCTAGCCTAATAAGGTAATAAAGTGTATCTCTGCCTGTTGATTGGGGAGCAACTGGGGAGCCAAGCTTGCAGCTTCAGTATAAGAATGCTCGGAAGACAATAGGGGCGCGGCCAGTCTTTGGAAGCTATTCCACTGGCTGTCTCTGCGCAGATTCTGCAATAAACCTTTTTCTCTGTGAAACCCACCCTGGTGTTTGCTTGACTCCTTCATGCTAACGGCAAGGGCACGAGGTGACTGGATCCGGACCCCTTAGGTTCAGATATCCTAACAGTATCAGTGCAACAATAAAAGTTGGGATTTTTTATTTTTATTTTTTAAAAAAACCTTCACTTTTCCTACAGCAACCATTGCCATTATTATGTAGTGCTCAACACACACAAAACATTACTTAACAGGAGAAACTGTACCATCTGTGGAAATGTTTAAAACCACAGTCTGTTTTGAAACTTGGTGTGAGCTGGAAGTGAGGTTGGGGAAATAGGTGTCCTAGGAGCGCATCACCTTGCAAATCTAGAACTCTGTCGGACACAATCTGACAAATTAATCAGCAATCTACAACCATTGAGGGGGGAGCAGATTCTTTCCACCAAAGCAAATTGCAAGGTAGTACAAACAGTATCAGAGCACTCTTGGCACTCACTATTTGCTCCATGCTGTCAGTTAAGCAGTTTAAGGAGTCCGAAATAACAGGCAAAACTCTCTAGCTTTGAATGCACACAGGAGACAGGTGTATTTTTTGCAAGGGAAAAGTGCCACTTCAGAGGTCAGTGGGGAAGGTTGCATTTTGCACACAGCTGAAAGGTTTATTTAAAAGAAGAAGAAAAATAAAAGGGCCATATGTTCATAGCCCATAAGACTATGACAGTTACTTTATTCAGAAGTAAATAAATAAATAAAATGAGACAGCTGGAAGCACGAGAGGGATGGAGGGAACAAAGCTGTTGTGTGTGGCAATAAGCAGTTAGGAACTGGAATTCCCCCTTAAGAGGACCCAATAAAGGAAGAAACTGCAACTATCAGCACATCAGAGTTCAAGCTGGGTAGGCCCAAGTCTTCAAATTGTCAGAAGAATGGATTTGAAAAGAAGTGAAGTGTATCACTCTGAGTGCTTCAAACTCAGAAAATAAAGTTTGATGAGCTGAAGGGTCTGCTCTTAGAATTTTAGGGGTCACCAAAAAAGATTTCGGTTGAACACTCTGCAGTTGCAATGGACAAAATACAAGAACACTTAATTCAGGTGGAGAGACTCTCCAGGGAAAAAAATGCAAGAGCTGGTTTATGGTAACAGTGCCATTGTGCTGAGGTTGGCATGTAAAGCCACACGCAACTCAAGAACCCGGTACCTAAAGGATTGCCTTTAATCCTGGTAGGTTGTTCAAAAATCTGGAAGAGAGGTCCTTTCTCCATGTACTGCACAGTAGTGGAACACCCTCCTCTCAGAAGTTCAGCCGGCATCTATTGCATTATCCTTTGGCATCAAGCTTTAAAAACCTATTTCCCCCCCTGAGCCTTTTGGTGCTGAGATTTTATGGAACCACCTACCACATTTATTAAATTAGTTTATCCTCAGTGGCCTCTTGCGAGATCTCCCTCATGAAAACCTCTGAACCAGCCAAGCCTGGTAGAAGGCCACCATATTTTCTCTGGGTATTGGTTCATACCAGCTGGATTCTACTATTTCAACCCAAGCCAGAAAGGCAAATTTATTGGCCTAGCTTATGTCTTCACTCCTACCCAGATTTTCAGCATGCTGGTGTGTTTTTTGTTTATTGCTGGTTTAAATGTTTTGAATGTTTTAATCGTTTTTACTGATAATAGTAATATACTTTTCCTCTTTTCGCAAAACTCTTTTGAGGTTTTTTACAATCAAGTGGTTTACTTGATGTAAATGAATAGCCATTTATTTATTTTATGAAGCAAGTAAATGCGTGAGAAGGCACTGAGCAAAAAGAGAGGCAAAGAATGAACTCTTAAAAATCTGTAAAGACTTGATTTCTAGTATGGACAAAATATGGTGTGCATCATACTATTTCTGTTTCATTTCTAATTTCACAAGTCTTTGTTTTGAATAGTTTAATTAAAAAGGTAACTACTAGGATTTTCTTGCACTGATTACCAAATTAATGTTGGTTTATATGAAATAGTTTTGGGGGATGTATACAAAAAACTACAACAATGCCTGCCCAGGCATATTTTGTTTTCTGTAAATAAAACTTTTTGTGCACTTAAAAAAACTAAACCGCCCTGAGACCCCCGGGTATGGGCGGTATATAAATTCAATTAATAATAATAATAATAATAACAATAATAATAATAAGATGTTGTTGTTGTTGTTATTTCTGTCCCCCATCCACTCAAATGAGACATCATGGTTTGACATATAGAGAGAATACAAGCCATGAAACCTATTTTCCACTCCTCAATTTCACACAATGATGCCAAAATGCAGTGGCATAGCGTGGGTTGTCAGCACCCGAGGCAAGGCAAGTAATTTGCACCCCCTAACCCGTGGATTTGCGCCCCCTAACCCGTGGATTTGCGCCCCCTAACCCTAACCCCCAGATGTTGCGCCCGGTGCGGCCGGCCCCCCCTGCACCCCCCACGCTACGCCACTGCCAAAATGTGATTCAGTCAACCCACCCTTAACCCAACGGCCCTATAAATCTAACTCTCTTAGAACTTCTCGTTGTGGCCTCTACATTCCACAAACAGCCACTGTTTGTAACTTCATACAACAATATGGAATTCTGCTCAGTATATCTATTAACAGGCAGCACTCCTCATTTTCCCCCTTCGGGTACACAGACAGAAAGTGGGGAGGAAATCATTGTTTTATTAAATCCTGGGTAACAAGAGTCTCGGGGAGGAAGAAGCAGTTGCTAAAGGACTCTAGGGGGTTTGCTGCCCTTTTAATGGGCTTTGCTATCCCTTTACTAACTGGACCTTAACAGGTAATGGAATATGCTATGAAAGAAATGTCCTTGGCCCCTCTCCAACAGGTGGGACAATTAAAGGGTCTTTCTCCTAAGGGGGAAAGACATTGAAACTGCCACAGTCTATTCCCTAGATGGTGAAATGAAGATGTTTCTTCAAAGGAGCAACTTAATGGAATATGAGAAGGCTAAGCATTAGGATGCTCTATTGTTTTTTTACATTAAAAAGCCAACTCATATAAACTGGGGGGGACGACTAAAAAAGGAAAACCAATTATGTTCTACTTTACTCAGAGCTGGCCTACGCAGAAAGCCTAAGCAAATTCAGATGTGGCCTTCCAAGGTGAGCAGGAGGAGAGAATAATAGCTAAGTGGTAGAGCAGATGCTTGCTTGTAGAAGGCCCTACATTCAGTTCCCAACACCTCCAGGTCAAGTTGAGAACGTCCCCCGTCTGAATGCCTGGCCAGTTGCTGTCAATCAGTGCAAGCAATACTGAGGTAAATAAGCAATGGCCTTACTCCATATAAAACAGCTTCTTATGCTCCTCAGATGCCTTCAACAACCTGTCCATTAGATACGACCAGTGTCAGAAACTCACTTAGATAAGCTAGGTGCCAAATGGCTCCTTAAAGCAAGGTTACAGTTGCTGCAACAAATGTCTGGTTGCCATTTTGGGGTCAGACAGCTTGAAAGTCGTATTAAAATGGTACCTTGGTTCTCAAAAACGCCTTGGTACTCGAACAACTTAGAACCCAAACACTGCAAAGTGTTCCAGTTTGTGAACTTTTTTCGGAAGTCAAACGTGCTCCATTTTGAGTGCCATGCTTCCGTTTTGAGTGTTATGCTGAGGTCTGTCTGTTTTTGCTATTTATTTTGCATTTTTGTTTTTGAGTTTGACCAAACTGCGGGAGGCAGTGGAAGACAGGAGTGCCTGGCGTGCTCTGGTCCATGGGGTCACAAAGAGTCGGACACGACTAAACAACAACAAAACCATTTATTATGTGCTCTATCTGCAAGGTGCTGTCAGGAGCTCGTCCTACACTTGAGTAGGACCCTGGCAGAGACACATGCCCAACTGGCATGTTCTCTCCCTCCTGGTTGAACGTTCGAGAGCTTCAAAACCTTTCTTCTGCCCAAACATCACAGTGACCGATGCCAACAGACATCGGCACACTTAGGGATCCACAGAGTCTTTGCAGCTTGTGTAACAGAACTCAGCAACTCAGCATTTTGGCTAATCTACTTTATTTACATATAAACACACATGGAGCACTGCAACATGACTCCCCCTCTCTCTCTAGCATCAGACAGCAAAGAGAAAAAGAACAAAGGACAATAGTCCCACTTCACAGAACACAGTAACACAAACACCCTGTCTCCATCACTTCCCACTCTGTGGAGTCAAAACATACACCGTCATGTGATAGACAATAATCCCATGACTGCAATCATGGAGCAGGAATTCTAACAGGCGTATGCTTGAAATAAGTTCTTGTTAAGGGCAATACCTGAGCTGAATGACCCAGCTTCTGCAGTAGACAATTATAATAGCAGGGCAGCTGCAGAATCCCTGGAGACCCCAGCCACCATTACAGGATGGGGTCAGAACCCCGCCTCACACATTCCCTTCAGAGTTTCTAAAGCCCCAAGGAGCCTAGGATACCTGCTTGGCTCAACTGTATAGTACTGGAGTGTGTCTTAATCAATGTTCTGTGAAATACATTAATTGAGTTTTAAGTCAAATCACCGGCCGTGCCAGCTTTATCTCTCCAAGTGTTTTATTACCACAACGAAATTTGCAAGGCACTCTCAGGCCTGCGCCTGCAAAAGTGGGTTTGAAGCGAGTTCCAACACAGCTGTTGCTTTAAAATATGTCCCACAATTTGATCGTTTCTCTACCAATCATGCAAGAGGAACTTTTGAATCTGCCCAGAAAGTAAACCCTGACTGCAGTGGTGAAGAACGCACAGCTATGACCGCAACTGACAGAGCTAGGGGGCTACAGCCATCAGGGTTGGCGGCATTTTTCTCCTGATGCCTTTTTTTCTAAAGGAACAGAAGGCTCTTTTTGAGGCTTGTGCCCAAGTTGACAACACCACTCCCCTGCTATCCTCCATTAGCTATATGGCAAACCAGTGTCCTCTAGGCAAGTGGTGAGGTGGAGCTGAGTCACTAAGCCCGTTGTGTTTTTTTTTAATTGCTTAATCCATTTTATTTATCTTTGGAGCAGACTGTTTGGGGAGCCAAGGACACCTGCTCCAAAACACCCCTGGTCTATAAACCTTCCGGATTCAGAGAACAAATATGCACGTTACTGAAATCTTTCACTAGCGAGAGCACAAGTCAAAGTGCTTCATGGTTATGCTTAAAATGAAACTCATTAAAAGATGAAAAGGGCGTCTAAACTCCTCTAACAGAGGAATAAGTGAAAATTTGAGAAACATGGGACTCTGGAGAACCCTAAGATCCTTCGGCACGCTGCAAAACAGGGCATCGGGCCTTGTTGTTGTTGTTTAGTCGTTTAGTCGTGTCCGACTCTTTGTGACCCCATGGACCAGAGCACGCCAGGCACTTCTGTCTTCCACTGCCTCCTGCAGTTTACCCTTTCACAACTCATGGCATCCTAGACTTTTCCAATTTAGTCCCGCAGAACCCAACAGGAAAGGTGAAGAAAGGTGAAGAAATGGAACCAGGGAAGAAATGGAACGAAGCCTGCTCCTACCCAGACAGCCCAGTTTGCCACTTTGGGTTCCATTTCTTACAATCTTTAGAGCACACAGTTGGTGCCTTCCACAGCCACTGCCAATTACACCTCGTAGTTTAACAATAGCCTCCCAACTTTTCCATTTCCTGGGTAAATACACACACACACAGAGGTACCTTGGTTCTCAAATGCCTTTGTACTTGAACAACTTGGAACCCAAACACTGCAAACCCAGAAGTAAGTGTTCCGGTTTGCAAACTTTTTTTGGAAGCCAAACATGCTCAGTTTTGAGAGTTACGCTTCTGTTTTGAGTGTTACACTGCAATCTGTCTGTTTTTGCTATTTATTTTGCGTTTTTATTTTTGCGGCTCTTTGTGTGTGTGTGTGTGTGTGTGTGTGTGACTGTGTGAAACCCAGTTCAGCTACTGATTGTTTATTGCTTTCATTTTATGGATCAATGGTCTCATTAGATAGTCAAATTCATGTTAAATTGCTGTTTTAGGGGTTGTTTTTAAAAGTCTGGAATGGATTACTCCATTTTGCCTTACTTTCTATGGGAAAGCGCACCTTGGTTTTGGAATGTTTCAGTTTTGGAACGGACTTCTGGAACGGATTAAGTTTGAGAACCAAGGTAGCACTGTGTGTGTGTGTGTGTGTGTGTGTGTGTGTACACACCTGCACTGCAGAAACAATTATTGTCCCTGCAAACCAGCTGCAGCCCCCAGAAGGAAGATAAGACACAGAAGAAAATCCCAAAAATCCATTTGAACATACTATATTTACTATAATATCATAAGGGGCTCTATCCAGTTCCCATTTGACATAGCAGAAGTCATGCCACTACTGCCCCCACCCAGAACCTCGTATTGTACATTTGAGGATATTTGCACAGATTTACATTCTATCGACATTTCTTTCCAATTATCTGTCATCCCTTCATCCTTTGCTATGCAGCTCTTTGTCCTACAGTTGATCCCACAACCATTTTTTTTAAAAAAAGAAAAGAAAACCAGAGGTCATCTGCGGTGCAATCTTGCCATAGTATAACAGTGCCTGCTCTCACATCCAATTTCTCAGGAACAAAATTAATCACCAATTGTATTGCTAACCCAGATTCCTACGCAGGAAAGTCTCAAGCTCCTTGCGTTGCTATTGTTTTCTAAGCCTGTTCAGCAACACTCTGTTTACAAGAACCACTTTTAGCAGTGTGGTCTGAACCAGCAAGGTCATTGCAAATATCATACAAACAAAAGGAACGGCACGGAAGAACCTTGTATTATTATTTTTGTTAAAGATGTGGGGATATTTTATGCACCCATTTTGTCTGTTTCTATATATCTAACACAGAGATAGCATACTTGCTGCTTTGAGACATTCTGAAAAGCAGGGTATAAATTCCTTAAAGAAAATCAAATATCCCATCATTATGCATCACTCACATCACACATACACACAAAATGAGGCTTGTAAAATGCTTGTGACAAGGGAATCTTAGCTTCATGGGAATGGAGGGTGTAGAGGCATTCAGAAATACAAGCCTGCTCTTGCCCACCCATCAAGATTGTTAAGTCATTAGTAGTTATTATTAAACCCAGTCATGTCACTGACATTAATTTTTAGCACTCAAATAAAGCTGAGCTGTTCTAAGAATATTTTTATATGCAAATGGCAAACACAACATCTTACATACGGCAAATTTCTGCGGGCTCCAGAGCAGTGGTGTCTAGTGACCACTGGGACAGACAGAGCAAAAAGCAGGAAGATCACCAATAGGTATAGACAAGACTAGTGACAGGTAGAGCCATCTAATTCAAGTTTTGTCTCCATCCTCCTCCATGCTGTGTTCTCCAAAGGCAACACTGAGAGGAAAAGACTGGCAGTCAGTGTTGCCCCCTGAACTGCTTGTAAGTAAGACAGCAGATATGGGAGGGGTGGGGGCTGGCTGAGGACAGACTGAGATAGGTGGGGCAGTGCCCCATTTACCCCAATGAATTAGCCTCCACTGTTCCAGAGTGTGCAAGCTTGGGGGCTAGAATGGGCGAAGAGTTGGGCTAAGATCTTGGTCACACAGGACTTTTTGTTGGCAAGTAAAGTAGATGGAAGTGATGTGGGTAGCGCTGTGGGTTAAACCACAGAGCCTAGGACTTGCCGATCAGAAGGTCAGCGGTTCGGATCCCCGCCACGGGATGAGCTCCCATTGCTCGGTCCCTGCTCCTGCCAACCTAGCAGTTTGAAAGCACGTCAAAGTGCAAGTAGATAAATAGGTACCACTCCAGCGGGAAGGTAAACGGCATTTCCGTGCACTGCTCTGGTTCGCCAGAAGCGGCTTAGTCATGGTGGCCACATGACCCGGAAGCTGTACGTCGGCTCCCTCAGCCAATAAAGCGAGATGAATGCCGCAACCCTAGAGTTGGCCAAAACTGGACCTAATGGTCAGGGGTCCCTTTACCTTTAAAGCAGATGGAAGATTCAGTAACTGGAAACTCTGAAAGAGAAATTGGTCTAACCACAGATTCCCTCCTTCCTTTGGAGCAAGTGATTTCAGCTGATTTGCAAAGCAGGAATATCAAACCCTTTGTTAACACTACAGTGTTGACCTGTGGCACCAAGAACTCCAGCCCCGGGGTCTTCGAAAATGCTTCAATGTGGCATCTATTTCTGCTGGGTCATTGTCTCTTGGCATTACTCCTGTTGGTCTACTCCAAACAATAGCCAGGAGGTAACATACAACACTGAGCCCCTACTAGGAATGGACCTCTCTGAAGCCATTCTCACCCAGCCAGTGAGAACATGGCTGGCTAAATTGTGGGGTGTCACAGCCAATCAATGGGACCGAAGATGTACCACTGTGGCCTGCAACACACACCCTTTTTTTCAGTCACTTTGCCCACACGTACGGCAGGGTGGGCACTCTTCCTCAGAGGGCAAGGAACTGCTTTTGCATAGCCAACTATTCAGAAGACACAATAATGGGTAACTCTGTATGAGAACCAAGCTTATCACAAACACCACAATATCAAATCCCTTCCTTCTTTGTAAGAACTTCAGAAATCAAATAGCTTCCCAAAGAGAGAGACCAAAGCCTTCTGAATAGCAATTCCATCGGGAGAAAGTAGGTTTAGATTAAAACCACAATACGTTCAGAAATAAATAGATAAGCCTTTCCTTCCACAGTCCTAGCTGATGGAGTAGAACTAGGTCATAGACAACTGTTAAGGATCAACTCCCCATCCATTTGTGTGTTTTTTTGGAGGGTGGGGGGAGAATGAAAGCCATCCACGTTAACTACATTCCTCTATCACACTAGGGATTATAGTCAATGAGGAGTGGGGGAGTGTTCTGTATTGATAACACTTAATTGTAAAATTTGTCCAGCTTTGTATTTAAAACGAGTGGGGGAGAAAAGAGGTGGTTAATAATAAAAAAACACTACACTGATAAAGCTCAAAAGCAATAAGGGAACTGAAAGATAACCACATGTATGGTCTGCCTTTCTGATATAATACAAGTGGAAAAAAACAATGCAATTAGATACTTGCACTGGTTGGAAAGATAAAAGTTGGCAGTTTTGCTTTATCTGTGCAAATTTCTTAAGCTTTGTTCCCATTTCATTTGAAGGAGGAACGAATTACCTTGGCTGCACCCCAGTTTTCACATAAGCTATTCGTGATTTCGGAGGCAAGAGCAACAAGGTGGAATCTACTGGGCATTCTGGCCTCTTGTCACCAGTCAGAGGAGCAAGGGACATGGGGAGATGGCTTCCTATGACAGCATCACAGCAAGGTGAACGTCAGAGTGATGCCCAACTATCAACCAGAAAAGGAGTAGCTGCAGGGAGTTCATTGTCCTGCCACAAAAAAATGGTACTCCAACATTAGAACGGGACTTGAAAGAACTTGGAGGCATGCCAGGTCCAACATGGTCACTGGAGGCTCAGGTGGCCTTGGTGGGTACAGGTGCCTGGTTCCAGCTGTGGCTGGTCTGCCTGCTACAGCTGCTTTTGGACAGAGGTGACTTGGCCAATGCTCTGGTAACTTCCGGATTGGATTGCTACAGTGTGTTGTATGTGGGGCTGCCCTTGAGAACAAGTCAGTCCAAATTTCAGCACACAGATTTCTAGAACTCAGACGATCCCCATTTTAAAGCACTTCTTGCCCAATTGCTCCTGGCCCCAATTCAAGAGTGCACATGTTAGTGTTTAAAGCCCTAAATGACTTATGCCTCAAATATCAGGAAGCACCTGCCCTTCCCTATGGACTCTCTCGGGTGTTAAGATCAGCAGAGGGAGCTCTCTTGGTAGTTCCATCACTCTCAGAGGTTTAGAAATGGCAGCCTAGCAGAGCGCATCCTCTGCCTCATTCTCTACCATCAATATTTTGCTGTCACCCATCCTGGGACCCTATGGTGAAGGCTGCGTAAAAAACTCTATAACCAAGACCAGCCGTACATTATAGAAGCTTCCTGGCCAGGTGTAATAGGAAAGCAAGGAGCAGTAGCCACAATTCAGTGTATGGCTGCCAGCACAGTGTAGCAGCCAGAAGGAATGGCAAGAGGGGAGGGCAGCATGATGGGATGAGTGCCAAGGGCACCAAAAGACTGGACCCAGTTTCAAATATGTATTCTCTATATCAGTGACATTCAGACATGTTATGCGGATCCCTTGGGGCTCCTTGAAAGCTAATTGGGGGGTCTCAGTAAGACACTGGGTCATGGTGGACAATCATCCTTGAAGAAGAATCCTGTCCCCCGCTGCCAATTGGTAGTGCAACTCTTGGGCAAAGTCTGGCAAAAACCATGGGGAGGTTTATGCATATAGGAAATCAATAGCAATAGGAAAAGAGGCAGTGGCTCATGCTCTGAATGGGAGGACCAAAAGCCTTCATTCAGGCTAAGGATTCCCAATCTACTCTATGAACTTCTTATTAAAGGAGGAGCTGTCCACAGCACCACTTGAAGGAAACAAACACTGAGTTCTATTCTCGCCTGGCCAACATCTGTTTCCCTTGCTCTGATGAGTTTTGTTACTATGGGCAGGGCTTTTTTCCTAGACAGAGAGGTGACGGAACTTGTTGACCTTTTTAGGAGGAGCTTTTTTGGGGGAACACACCCTAAAAAACCCTGCCTATGGGTGTTCACACATTACATTCAGTAAGTGCACAGTCTGTACACAAGCCAGACTTACACGTGTAGAGACAGTTTGTACATGTGTTCAGTGCAATGTGTGAATAGGTATAAGACCAGGGGATGGGTCTGTAAGATGTATTGGCTAGGCTGTTGTTGGCTAGTCTTCCTTGCTTTAGGATTGACATCTCTTATGGTGGCTGCCAACTCTCTCACTTATAACCTGAGGTTCCCCCATCTGGATGTGATGAACCACTCTGGCACCTCACCTCCCCAGCTCCTGTGCTGTCATCTGACCCCCAGATTCTACCCAGATTCTGGGCATAACTTTCAATCCTGAGATGGCTGCACATCTGCCATTCTGGCCCAGTGTATGTAAACCCATTCTTTCCCAAGGCATCACACATTTTAAGCAACTCCGATTGTTTCTGTAATTTTGTGCCCATCTAATTAAGTTTGCAACGGTACCTTGTTTTATTAATTTACCGCAGCTAATCCCCACCCACGCCCCAAATCCCCACCCCCAGTTAAGTCTTGCAATGTGAAGTTGCTGGGCTTCTGTCTGAAGTTCAGAGCCTTGGCCCTATTCTTATCTCCTTTCCCTTCGTTGTTAAGTCTCCATGGAGATAAAGGGACTACATTGTCTCTCATCTATCCCCAGATCAGGCACCTGTCATGATCCAAGTGGAAATCTGAAATCCCAATGTATGGGATAGAATAGCGGCCTTTTGGAGAATGAAAATACTCCACTAATTATATCATCTGACCACCTGCTCTAAGACAGGGCACTTTACAATACGGATGGCCAAGGTGCCAGCTCTCAGTTAGTTCATGACAGAGGCATGAAACAGACCACACTGGACCCCTACCCTACTGCTGCCCACCACACCCAAAGATCAAGCAAGACGAAGACTGTGGAAGAAGCACAGGTTTTTGAATGCTCAAACACCAAAGAAAGTAGTGACTCTTCCCAAGCAATGGAAGCAAGAAGGAAGGTTCAAGGAGCCCGAAGCATCAGTCCTTGTCAATCCAGCAATGTAGTGAATACAAAGCTCTATATGGTACAGTAGCTATTGCCATCATCATCATATTTTGTGTTAGAGGCTCACTCAACCCCAACAGAAGCCAAGGTCAAATGAAAGCTCAGTTGTTGGTAGCATTCCAAAGAGGAGCTCAGAACTGCAGATGTAAAGTGATGCCAGCGGAAAAGGATATATTACTGAGTACTAGAAGTATTTGCAGATATCAGACAAAGGTATCCATGGGAGATTGATACAGGGCTAGGATTTACAGAGGGAGGGGAGCAGCCAAAAGCTGTCTGCAAAAAATGTCTCAGGTTCAGAGAGACAGGTCCTGCTGTTGGTTAAAACACCTTCCACCCATACTTCATTTGCCCCATTATGCCATTTTAGGAGGTGAAACTCATTTTTTGCAACTTTATTCAGTTGCAATTATTTTCTGGGGTGTGAGGAATTCAGATCTGCTATTATTGTATTTGTGACTGGACAACATTTAGCTTGGTAAATCCACATTTGATGAAGAGGCACGTAAGCTGCTTTTGGAAAACCAAATAATTTTAATTTTAGCTTCTGAAAATATCAGCTAATGCTAAATAAATCTAATAAATAAAAATAATATTAATAGATTATAGAAATGCAAGTCCTTGGCAATCATTTTAAATCATTTTATGCAATTTTACACGTATTTTACTCACCAAGCAAAACTAAATTATATTAATTTAACCAAAATATATTTTGTACTGTCAAGTCATGTTACAACTTGTTAGCACCCTTCATTTTTTTGGAATTCTGAAACTGAACAATTTGACATGCCTCTTTACAGGGTCTCTCTCCCAGGGATGACTTCAAATGTAATACTGAAAGTGCAAAGATAATGCATTTAGGTAATAAATACTTGAAATGCTGCAATGCCTGTGCATTCAACTGGTTTTTAAAAGTTAGTTTTCAGTCTTTTAGCATGCCCTTCTATTGCAATGCACATTAGAGAAGATCAGTCTTCAACCGTCTATCCTTCCCTTTTCTAAAAAACCCCACAAAAAACCTGAATCCACATGATCCATTTGCATGCTCAATTAGGCATAACTAATCTGTTTTTAATGATTTCAAGCATGAACTTTCACTTAACCTGAAGAAGTGTTCTGGCGTGGTGGGGCTGCGTATTTGGTGGAGGAGACTCAGCTGGTGCTCCCGATTGCAAGTGAGACTTTTCGTCTCCTTCTCCAACTTCCTCCAGTATTACATAAAGCTGGCATCTGGCAAAGATGTGAGCCCTTGGCACGAAAGCCAAAGGGCTTCCCCCCTGTGGCTTTCAGCCAAGGGTGACCAACCAATTAAGAGCATAAGACGGAGAGGACATTAAGGGAGTGTCGGCCCAGGCACATGAAGACCCACAAGAGGAAGAACCAAATGGCTATAATACACTAGTGATGTCCCAGTTCTGGAACACTGTCCTCCAGAAGGCATGAATGGTCACATGTTTGTTGCGAGTTCACTATTTAGCAGAAATTTACTTATTACATCTAGTGTTTGGTGGCTATGGTTATACTGATTTTGAGTCTTGAGTCTTTTGTTTTATTGTACTAAATTTGTGGCTTTATTATTATTGTTGCTAAAATTTTACTGATTAATTATGTTCTGTGATTTGTAATGATACTTTTTTAAAAAAAACAAACAAACCATGAACTGTCATAAGGTAACATGTATATACAGTGGTACCTTGGAAGTCGAATGGAGTCCATTCCAGAAGTCCGTTCGATTTTGCAGCCAATTGGAGGCTGCGGAAGTCGAGTCGGACATTTGGGTTCCAAAGAACGTTCGCAAACCAGAACACTCACTTCCGGGTTTGTGGCATTCGGGAGCCAAAACGTTTGACTTGCAAGGCGCTGACTGTACATTGACTAAATAATACTACTTGGTTGCGCTGTATCCAGATGTAGTTCCAGCATTATTTACAAGCATCACATTAATTAGTAGGGCCTTAGAAGTTCTACTACAGGGGTCTCCTAGCTTTCCTTGCCTCGGGCCGGTGCCTCCAGCGACGATTGCGCAGCGGGCCGGAGGAGCACGTGCCCATACAGGTCAGAGGAACACCGGAAATAGCTTGTGTGCATGCGCATGGGCCTCCTCCGACCTGGATGTGCACTGGAAATAGCATTTGTACACACGTTGTGCACATGCAAACGCTATTTCCGCTGCACATCCGGGTCAGAGGAGGCCCATGCACATGCACACAAGCTTTTTCTGGTGCTCCTCCAACCTGGAAGTGGGTCCCCACGCTGCACTGCACCAGTAAGAGTGGGTGGCGGGCGCTGCCCCGGGCTGGATAAACGAGTCCCTCGGGCCTTATCCGGCCCCCGGGCCGTAGGTTGGTGACCCCGTTCTACTAGTTGCCCTAACTGCCAAGTGGCCCATTGGTAGTTGGGGACCAATCCCTACATAAGAGGGGCATTATTTTAGCCTCGTGATTGACATCATGCGTCAAAGAGCATAACACCAAGTGGCATTATCCATTAGCTCACTGTGCTTATTGTCCAGCATTTTGCAAAGACTTCCAACGCACCAGAGAACAGCCAATCAAAGATGTCCTTCATCCCAAGGGAGTTCTTGTATTAAGCACATCCCATTTGTGCTACGTTGCTGAATTAACAAAATCTCATCTTATTGTGAACTGACCAGGCAATCTAAATAGCTTCCCTACTTCCAAAGCGTTACATGCTTATAATGAAGCTGGCAGGCCTGCCTCAAAAGATCATTCATGATAAAAGGGAAGGTTTTATTGTTATGAGCTAGTAAGCACTATGAAGTGAACACAGCAGGCTAAGCCCAAGGTCTAAAGATGCTATAGAACTGGGTTTCAGATAAACAGGAATCCCTGCTATGGTCAAGTTATCTCAAGAGTTCACTACAATAAAGAGTGGACTACAATCTTATGCTCTGTTCTGGATGCCATTGTCCTCCCCCAGAATTCAGAATACAGTAGCCATTCTCCTGCTGCTCAGCAGAAGCTACTGCTACTTTACCAGGCTGTGAGAATTTGTTTTTAAAAAGATACCTGGCTCTGTCCTGCATGAAAAAGCAGAATGACCAGACTCTATACTGAAGCAGTTTTCAGGTGCCATGAAAACAATGGACCGGCAAGCAACATGCTGCTCTTCTTGCTATTAATTTTGATCTGAGGAGCAGATGAGTTACGGGGCAATACGGGGCAGTAGGGGAGGAAGACAATGCTTATAAAGAATGTTTAAGTATTGTAAAAAAGTATTGTAAAGCTGTAGGATAGAAAGACAAATGAGTATGCGTGTTTAAAGAAATTGATCGGTATGCTTTAAAGTGCACCTGCAATTTGTAATGCAAACTCCATACCCACACAAGTCACTGTAAGCCAGGCATCCCCAACCTTCAGCCCTCCAGATGTTTTGGCCTATAACTCCCATGATCCCTAGCTAACAGGACCAGTGGCCAGGAATGATGGGAATTGTAGTCCAAAACATCTGGAGGGCCGAAGGTTGGGGATGCCTGCTGTAAGCCTTATCCTAAACAGGCTTAAGAAAGAGCCTCAGGAATTCACAGCAGTGGTTAGGTCCTAGCTCAGCCCTTCCTAACCATGTGCTCCCCAAGTTTTTTGATTGTGACTCCCATCACTCCTGATCATGCTGGATGGGGCGGATGAGAACTGGAGCCCAACAACATCTCAAGGACATAAGGTTGGTGAAAGCTGCCCTAGCCTGTTGAGTTAGCATCCACTGTGGATACTGAGTCCTCATACTTTCGGACACAGAAGAGAATAGGGATATGCAACATGTCCCTATGATTAGTATGCTTGTTGACACTCTCAAAGAACTCCCAAAGGTTTGTGAGAAGGGATTTGTCCTTGCAGAAGCCATGCTGGCTCTGCTTCAGCGAGGATTGTTCTTCTATAAGCTTAGCTTTTTGATCTTCAACAATACTTTCCACCAGTTTCCTAGGGACAGACACCAAGCTAACCAGCCTGTAATTTCCAGGATCCCCTTTGCATCCCTTTATAAAAATTGGCGTTAAGTTGGCTACTTTCCAGTCCTCAGGTATGGAGGCTGCTATGAGGACAAGTTACATATCTTTGTTAGAAAACCTGGTGATTTGTCAGTTTTTGTTTTGTCTGTTAGGCCTAGAACTTCATCTCTGCTCACCGCTATCTGCAGAAAGGGAGTGTCTGAACACTTCCTTCCTGCAAAAGCTCATTCAGACACTGGGTTATGCCCTATATTTTCTGTTGTGAAGACAGATGCAAAGAATTCATTCAGCTTCTTTGCAATCTCCTTATCCTCTTTTAGCACACCTTTGACTCCCTTGTCATCCAAGGGTGGAAATTGGCCTCCACAGGCACCTACAGAAACACCGTTCATGGAAGACAATCTTACTTGGCTACGAGTGATCACCAAAGAAGATGACAAAGATGACATCCAAGGGTCCAACTGCCACCCTGTGAGCCTCAATGCTCACATGTTTCCCTAAAGCCAGTGCTTGGCTTGATGTTGCATGCAGACTGAGCCGCAGACAGTGATGTAGTTTTAAAGCCTGCCTTTGTACTATACAGGGAAGCTTTCGTTCCATTTAGAGTACAGTTTGGGCAGAAGCTGAACAATACTGAGTGATTCAATCTGGGCTCCCAAGCTGCACTTAAAAGTTGCCAGTTGTAACATAAACCAGGACTCCTTGGGGATAACATGGCTTTAAACCAGAGGAGATGCACAGCCTAATCCACTGTGTGCCTTCCCCAGGCCTCTCCATTATCAGAACTGCAGGTGCCCATATTTATATTGAATTAATACAAGAACACTCTCCGTAATACCCTCAGAATTAAGCAAGTTGCGCTTTGTTTTTTTATGAATAAAGTAATGTACCCTTTAGGGGGTATGCATGCATTGCAAAGATTTGTATCTCTTTTTATGGCTTTCCACAGACATTTTAAAGGCTCAGGAGGGCATTCTGAGTGCTGAAATAACAGTCTGGCTTTGCTTGAAGATGGCAAACACACAGAGCAAGAATAATCAGAGTCTGCATTACCTCGGCACTCTCAAAGCAATGGAAAGCAATGTAGAGGAGATCTTTAGATTGGTTTTAAGTGCCATCAGTGCCCACACGAACGAGGCTGTGGTAAAGCTGATTATGAGAGAGCTCAGTAGACAAGAGCTGCCAGATGAATTATTGACAATACCCAAAGGGCCCGAACCACTTACTCCAAAGTATTCCCGCAGACTTGAATAAGACTATTTGGGAGATCCACATTCAGAAACGCCACATGATAATGGGCCCCCAAGGACTGTGGCCTTTCGGGATGAAGACAAAGAAGCGCATGCATAATGGGTTGGTATTATCGCTGGATTTAATACCCATTCTTCACCCAAAGTGTTGCATCCAGAAGGTGTCCTTCTGCACATGGAAGGTGCCTTCCACTCAAATAATGATTACTTCACAGCAAACACAAGAGCAGCCAACAAGAAAGCTGTAGTCAAACCCAAAGAGGATGTCCCAGTGGTCCCCACTTCTTTACGGTTGAACAAATCTTCCCCACACCCCATAAATATGACTTAAGCCAATCACTACCCTCTGGCTCATCTGCCTCCCAGGATTGTCATAGAGGTAAAATTATGGGACAACCCACATCCACCCCCAGTGGAGGCTTGGTATTAGGGTAAAATGAAGTGGTGCCCTCCCAGCTGCACACACAGTCTTCTGCCATGCCACCAACCCCTAACTGCAATGTACAACTCAGTGAAATTGCTTGCAACGTTCTGCTTCAAGTTACCCACTTCGGACTGTTGCATCTCAGTACTGCCTCAGACGACTTGTGAACATATTCCAGAGAGAGGGGGCAGTTTGTTTCTCTATTTAACAGCCTCTACTACCTAGAAGGCGTTGTGGGTTAAACCACAGAGCCTAGGGTTTGCTGATCAGAAGGTCGGCAGTTCAAATCCCCACGACAGGGTGAGCTCCCATTGCTCGGTCCCTGCTCCTGCCAACCTAGCAGTTCAAAAGCACATCAAAGTGCAAGTAGATAAATAGGTACCGCTCCGGCGGGAAGGTAAACGGTGTTTCCGTGCGCTGCTCTGGTTCGCCAGAAGCGGCTTAGTCATGCTGGCCACATGACCCGGAAGCTGCACGCTGGCTCCCTCGGCCAATAAAGTGAGATGAGCGCCGCAACCCCAGAGTCGGCCATGACTGGACCTAATGGTCAGGGGTCCCTTTACCTTTACTACCTAGAATTCCTGCAGTTCCCGGGAGTAGGTCAGAGTAGGCCTGGGAGATATATGGATACAGGGGCAGAGTCCTTCCAACTCTATGATCTACCAAAGGGTGTGAAAGAGAGGAGAGGGATAAAACAACAGATTTGGGGGCTGAATAAACTTTCAAGGGTATTGAGGACCCCCTCTCCCAAATTCTCTAGCTTAATTTCAGGAAGCAGGAAGAAACTAGATCACTGATGGGAAGAATTGAGGGGAGGTGGACAAAAAAATTGCCTGCATGGCTAAAAACAACAAATCTGTCAACATGATAACTTTTGCTCAACAAAAGCTTGTGTCTTTCATTGGACTTCGTTATTTGAATGAGTCCGAGTGAGTGTCCTGGGAAGGAAGATTGCAACTTGCACTGGTAACTTCTTCTTTTTAATTGCCTTGCTTTTCCTGAGCTTGTCAATGAATTTCTTAATTTTCTAAACTGAATTTTTGAATGTATGCCTGAGGTGGAGCTTGGAGTGCCACGGCAAGTCTGAGCTCTGCTGTTTTGTTTATTTTAAATGTGGTTTAAATGGTTGTTATTAAGCTAATTTAAACTTGGTAACATATCAGGAGCACAACACCAACTTTTAGAGTTCTATTTTTATTTTATTATCTGGTTGGATGGCAACTCAGTGTTAAAGCACCTGAGCATACCTGCTTGAAGCTTATCTGTTCAACAGGACCCAGAGCAGCTGAAAGTAATTAAAGACGGAGCTCAAAAAAGAGAGAAAGAAAGAGAAAACAGCCCAGTCAAATCTTCTAGTGAGGAGTTATGGTGGCTGCAATGAGGATTTAAGCCTGCTTAATGCTATTTTTCTAGAAAAAGAGATACCAGAACTCATCCTGAATACCTCCCTTGCTCTCTTAGAATAGCAATGGTGCCCAACTGAGAGCTTCCAGAACTAAGTTCTGGTGAGTTCTGGCTGAAAAACAGCCCTAGCTGTCCTATCTCCTCTGAGTCTCCTCTTCTCCAGGCTAAAGAAACCCAGCTCCTTCAACCATTCTTCATAAGGCTTGGTTTGCCGGCCCTTGATCATCTTGGCTGCCCTTCTCTGCACACATTGCAGCTGGTGAATATCCTTAAATTGTGGTGCCCAGAACTGGACACCGTATTCCAGGTATTAATATTTAGTTGGATTTTTACTGTGCTGTGTTTGCCCTGGCGTGTTTGCATTTGCATTGTTTGTGAGCTGCCTGGGGTGTCCTTCTGGGCTGAAAGGTGACATATTAACAATAATGTAACATACATTGAGCATGGCCCTTTGGAAGTTGTCCTGTGAAAAAAGGGAGGGAGGAGAACAGAGGGTTTGCCATCCCGATAGGCTTAGTTGAAGGGAAGGATGGTTACAAAATGTGACAGATAAGAAACCGGCAAGCAAGATCTAAAACAATTCCTGTTTTCAGCTCAGACACTTGTTCCTAATAATGCCAAACGACTTACAAAATCTTGGGTTTTGTGATGCATCAGGCTTCAAATCCTGTTTGTTTATTCTTCTTTTAAAAAAGAAAGAAAGAAAAATGTTTGTTTCCCTAAGTGGAAATGTAGTGTGCTGTGCTGCTTTTCTTCTTAAAAGATGCCTGGAAACCCCAAATCGTATTACTTTCCAAGCTAGAGAGAAAACCCATTTTACTTCATCGATTGCTTGACCTGTATTTGTTGTAAAAGGCCCATAGCAAGATACCACAGAGACCAACTTGACTGGTAAAACTGATAAAAAGCTTTGCATAGATCATTTGTTTATAAGCAGCAGAACCCTGTCTTGCTATTAAAAAAAAAAAAAATTGGTTTCCTCCACATGTTATTCCAGAACGAAAGGGAAAGCAGTGTCGGGAACTTAAAACGCAACCAGACAGAAGCTCTACAAATTGCAAATATTTTGGCTGGGACATCAATTCAAGAACTGCTAAAAGCCACTTTTGTGGAGTGACTTATAATGGTGGGGGGAGAAAAAAGCCCTGTCCACAACGTATATTTTAAGACTCTTATGCTACTTTAGGCAATCATGGCTTCCTTTAAAGAATCCCAAAAGCTATACCTTACATGGTGAGTTGCTAGCAGGCCCCTATTCCCTTCACAGAGCTACAATTCCTAAGTTGCATGGAAAGAGGAATTGATTGTTAAGCCACTGAGCTCTGCGAGGGGAACAGGGGTCTGTTTTTCTTTCTCTGGGGAAAGCCATGACAATTTAAGGTTGCACATGATTGCTTTAAATGTACACGTGAACTTCAAATACAACCTCTTACACACAGGGCTTTTTTTCCCTGCCGGAACTCGCTAGAACTCTCAGGTGGGCACCATTGTCATCATAAGAGAACAAGGCAGGTGTTCATGGTGAGTTCCAGAACCTCTTTTCTGGAAAAATAGCACTGCTTACATGACAGATGACCCATGGGTCCCTTCCAACTCTAAGATTCCATTATATAGTTTGGTTTCTCTTTGTTTAGGTACCAGGAAATCTAGTCTAACCACCTGCGGTGTAGGAATCTCAGCTAAAGCATCCATGACAGATGACCATCTAACCTCTGCTTAAAAACCTCCAGGGAGACCTTCCACAGTCAAACAGCTCTTACTGTCAATAAAGTTTATCCATATGTTTAATCAAAATCTCCTCTACTGAAACTTAAAGACACTTCGTTCGAGTCCTACCCTCCAGATCAGGAGAGAACATGCTTGTACTCTCTTCCATGTGACAGACCTTGAGATATCTGGAGATGGCCATCGTATTTCCTCTCAGTCTCCATCTCTGAAGCTCAGCTTCCATCCCTGTATCCTCCACCGAAAGAAGACAGAATGGCCAGGTAGCAAGGAGAGGAGCACCAAATCCTTTGCAGAACCATAAATACTAGACATTATTGTTGCCTTATAACAAGCCAGACCATGGGGTCTATCACACTCAGGAGTCTCTCCTGCGACTAGCAGGGAATGCCAGAGACCTCTTCCATACAATGTATGGGCTCTTTCACTGAGCAATGGGCCTTCCCCTTAAGTAGTGGTCATATGCTTGCTCCAAGTCCATGTTCTGTCCATGACCACAGCTACTACTATGCCATAAGATCTACTGTCTTGTAATATCACATATGTGCTTAAACTACTGATGAAGCCCAGGACGGTGAAACAAGGCCAATATTCCAGAAATCCTTGTTTAGACTCTGTGAAAGGATTTTGTGGAACTGTAACAACCTTTCATGTGGATTGTTTGGACTTTATGAACAGACAGGTGGAATAGACACCATTACATGGATGGACCTTATGCATGAACTGACTAGTGAATTATCTGATCCACTGGGTCTTCTGCTTTGTTCGTTTGTTGACCTTTATGAGTTACTTCTGTTGAAATTTACAATTTGATACAATGAATAGTATACCTTATTTATCTAAGAACACAGCCAGTTCGTCTTGTGTGTTTATTGCGGATGCTTTACGTGACCATAGGTGGTGGTGTTGGTATTGGTGTTGTTGTTGTTGTTGTTGTTGTTGTTGTTGTTGTTGTGTTGCCAAGTCCATGTTCCGCAGCAAGCAGGAGCCATGGTAATTATCAAACTTCCCATGCCCACCTATTTATTTCTGAATCAGGACTCCAATTTGAATAAATATGGACAGTCTGTTGGCCACAGAACTCTGGGCAAGATTGATTATCAGTCTCGCCAAATAGTTTTGTTTAAATCCGCCCATGAGAATGCTACAGTGACTGTGCCCTACTTGCTATGCAGCTAATGGAGACAACGGATACTGTACATGCAGGAATCTTGCAAATTTTACTGGGCACACTTGCTGTATTTGGGGACCAAAGTTTCTTTTTTTGGTGGGGGCAGGTTGAGAAGACACTCTGTAGAAATACAGAGATGGTCAGTCCTCACAGACATTGCATTATCGTCTCCTGCACAGCCAGGCATTTTGGAGGATAAAACAGGATGGTGGCTTCTGTTGCCACTGGCACCAAACAGTACGCAGCAGAGAAGCTGGAGGCAAGCATGAGACCAGCCTGGAACAGCAAAGCATCTCTCAGACCAAGAAGGGGCAGCAGACAGCTGATCTGATGGTGAGCTGGCCGGCAGGCAGGCAGTCAACATCAGGCAGACAGTGGGAGAACAGGAAGCAGATGTCACCATCGCATCCATTTCAGAAAGACTGGGTGGCAGACCAGCCAGAACATTTTGGCCAGGGATAGGCAACAGGCTTTAGGAGGTGGGTGTTACAATAGAAAAATTGTTTCCTATGGCACTGTGAGCATTTCTTTTTGGTCATGCTTATTTGTTGAGGGCAATGTGCTTGTCATACTCAAAGTACAACAATGACACCAATGGACTTTTATAACTCGACCACTGATTTCATTGGGTCTCCTCGGAGTATGACTTAGTTGGGAAGAGGGCCCTGGGTCAGTGGCAGAGCATCTACTTTGCATGCAGAAGGTCCCAGATTCAATCCAGGGCATCTCCAGGTAGAGCTGGGGGTGTTCCCTTCCTGGGACCCCACAGAACATCAGTGTAGACAGTACAGTGGTGCCCCGCAAGACGAATGCCTCGCAAGACGGAAAACCCGCTAGACGAAAGGGTTTTCCGTTTTGGAGGTGCTTCGCAAAACGAATTTCCTATGTGCTTGCTTCGCAAGACGAAAATGTCTTGCGAGTTCCTGCAGGGTTTTTTTCCTCCCCCCCCCTTTTTCCCAAGCCGCTAAACCGCTTATCAGCTGATGGCTAAGCCGCTTATCAGCTGATCTTTAAGCCGCTTGACAGCTGATGCTAAGCCGCTTATCAGCTGATCTTTAAGCCGCTTAACAGCTGATGCTAAGCCGCTTATCAGCTGATCTTTAAGCCGCTTATCAGCTGATCTTTAAGCCGCTTATCAGCTGATCGTTAAGCCGCTTATCAGCTGATCGTTAAGCCGCTTATCAGCTGATCTTTAAGCCGCTTATCAGCTGATCTTTAAGCCGGCTAAGCCTCTAATACTGTAGCGCTAAGCCGCTAAACCTCTAATGGGCTTGCTTCGCAAGACGAAAAAACCCGCAAGACGAAGAGACTCGCGGAACGGATTCTTTTCGTCTTGCGAGGCACCACTGTACCAAACTACATGGACCTATGCTTTGCCTTAGTGTAAGGTAGTGCTTTAACTATGCAGACTGTATAGTTAAAGCTATGGTTTTCCCAGAAGTGATGTATGGAAGTGAGAGCTGGACCATAAAGAAGGCTGATCGCCGAAGAATGGATGCTTTTGAATTATGGTGCTGGAGGAGCATCTTGAGAGTCCCATGGACTGCAAGAAGATCAAACCGATCCATTCCGAAGGAAATCAGCCCTGAGTGCTCACTGGAAGGACAGATCCTGAAGCTGAGGCTCCAGTACTTTGGCCACCTCATGAGAAGAGAAGACTCCCTGGAAAAGACCCTGATGTTGGGAAAGATGGAGGGCACAAGGAGAAGGGGACAACAGAGGACGAGATGGTTGGACCATGTTCCCGAAGCTACCAGCATGAGTTTGGCCAAACTGCGGGAGGGAGTGGAAGACAGGAGTGCCTGGTGTGCTCTGGTCCATGGGGTCACAAAGAGTCGGACACCACTAAACAACTAAACAACAACAACAACAAGGTAGTGCTACATGCCACTCCAACCTCCAAGCGGTGCAAGTTTACTTGGGTACCAAACTCACTTACCAGGGTCTGTGTTTCCTTTGTGGAGACTGTGGTGTCTTTAAGATAGATTGTTTATTTACACATATATAGGTAAAAGGTAGAGGACACCTGGAGGGTTAAGGCCAGTCAAAGGCAACTATAGGGTTGTGGCGCTCATCTCGCTTTTCAGGCCAAGGGAGCCAATGTTTGTCCGCAAACAGCTTTCTGGGTCATGTGGCCAGCATGACTAAACTGCTTCTGATGCAACAGAACACTGTGATGGAAAGCACAGCACATGGTTCCCTTCCCACCACAGCGGTACCTATTTATCTACTTGCACTGATGTGTTTTCAAACTGCTAGGTTGGCAGGAGCTGGGACAGAGCAATGGCAGCTCACTCCGTCGTGGGGATTCAAACCACAGCATTACACCCCAAGGGGGTCCTTTGCTTCTTTCATAAGTACAGCAGGCTTGGGTCTGCAAGCAGAGAAGTCAGCCATGCTCTGTCTTTGTTATAGCCTGTCCCAAGCCATCCCACATGGTGCTTTCTCCTCCCAGCCTACGTCATCCAAAACCGAAATCCCAAACCCTTCTTTTGTTTCTGCTCACTAACACAGAGCTGGAGAGCAGCCCCACTCTTCCTTCTCTGACTTGCCAAACTGACACTTTTTTCTGTTTGCTTACATCAGGCAAAGTGGATTCCTAAACCAAAACTACTGGTCTTCTGTCTTACTAACTCTCCCATTTGTGACTGGCACAACCTTTGCATCGCTGATTACCTCTTGATTTCTCCTCTACCAGGTGGTTTCCTGGACTCTGAAGAACAGGTCTGAACTCCAGCCCCTACTACACCCAGGAATTTAGGGGCTTGTTTAAATTGTAACCCTTTACTGAATGAATCCATATAATTTAGGGGTATATTTATGCCTCCCAAAATCTCATAAAAGTAGCTTCCTGTTTTGCTATGACATTGCCCAGTTAAATAGTTTTAGAACACCTGACAAAAATAAATAGAACTGTTTATATATAACACAGAGACCCCACACAAGCTACAAAAATCAGTAGAAGCAGCACAACACACAGTCAGCAGGACTGTAATTGAAAAACAAGCTTAAAGGCTCACCAAAATAAAAAATAAAAAGCTTTGCCTGATGCCTTAAAAGAAGGTGCACAAGTAGGTAGCCCTCTCTGGGGAGAGAATTCCAAAACTAGGATGCCACCAAGGTGGTCCTCTCTGACAGACACCTGCTTCAGCTCAGATGGCAAGGGCACCCACCCTCCACTGAAGACCTTGGCATCAAAGGTGAAAACGGTTTGGGATTTTTCTTCCAGATCCCGAATGCATTTTTGGGGGAACCACCCAGAAGTAGCCCAAGGCTGGAAACAGAGACTACAGCCCAACTGGAGCAATGGGGGAAACTGCTGTTTATCATCATCCACACACCGCAATGCTTTCATCATACAGCTGCCAACTCTGACGGCGCAGGGGGTGGGGGGTACTATTCATCTCCAGACTCACTTAACTCCCAACTTCCTCTCTCTTACCCTTGTAACTAATATTTTCACACACCCGAACGTAGTTGTATTTGATAATAAGCGATGAAACATTAAAGCCTGCAGCAGAAAGGAATTCTGCTCAGCTAACTTTTTTTTTTTTTAATGCACAGCACAGGAATCCACTTGGGAAGGATTCTTGCTCAAGGAAATAAAACAGCCAGCATTACTGACAAATATTTTTGAAGGAAAAACAGATGTTTTCCTTTTATTCTTTACAAAAGAAATATTCATACCACACGCTCATGATTGGGCTTGATGTGCGGCTGTTGTCAGATCTTCATCTCCAGCTCAAGCATTTAGGTCCCGAGTTAATCCAAAAGGGTTTCCACATTGCCAGGAGGAGAAGCAGAGCAGCACCTAAAGAATTCTGCAACTCTCCACTTTGCCACATGCATCACAGACTTGACCAGGAGTGCATTCAGAAGTAGGGAATATCGCTTTAGTTTTCCTACTTATAATGCTACCATTTCTCTCCCATTTTCGTATCTTCCTTCCACAACAGTTGTGTTATGGAACCACAGTTTTTTCAACCAACATCCTGGCATGTCGCACTTGATTTCATTCAAACCAATGGATCTGGTGTGGCACAATGAGGGACATCCCTGGGCAATGCTGCAACTCCCCCATCCTTTTTACTCATGTGTGCTTCTGTTTCCTCATGGTTCCCCCATGAAAACAGCAGGAGAACATTGTATACTGGTGTATCACTTTACCGTTGCAATTTTCTGGGGTAAGGGATTTTGTTCTAGCTGAGTAACATAGAACCGAGAACTAAACATTCCACCAGTTTTCCAGAACTGCCTTCTACATTGCGTGAAAGGCCAAATATGAGTCTGCAATGAACAGTCAGGGAAACATTGAGGAAATGGAATAATCAGCCATGTGAATGCAGCCCAGGTGCATTCTGAAAGTCCAGGCTTTAGCAAGAAGGGGCAAAAGGCAGAGAGGCTAGGTGACCCAGAACCAATGCCAACCCATTCCAGCTTTGCCCCATAATACTCCTCTGCTGAGTAATTCAAGGGCAACACTGAGACTAAGGAGTCAGAATCTGATAGCCAGTGTCACTCCCTGGACTGAATGCAAGGAGATAGGTAAATAAAGGCTGTCTGAAGGGGGCCTCATCTCTAAGACTGAGTACTGGCAATATCATATTTGCAGCAGTGGTTGGTGCCCAGTGTGATGGGTAGGGCAGAAGGCAGAGAGGCTACGTTGATCCAGAACCAATGCCAACCCATTCCCTGCTTATTTGAATTATCTGGTGAATTCTAGTCACCATAGTTCAAGGATGCCTAGAAGGAAAACAACCTGGAACAAGATCTAAAGGCCTTGGTTTACCACCATGATGCTCTTCAGATGATGGTGGCCTGCAGCTCCCATCATCAAGGACACAGAAGCTACCTTATACAGAGTCAGACCATTGGGGCCATCTATCTCAATGCTATCTCTGCTGACTGGGAGCAGCTCAGACAGAGTTCACTCCCAGCCCTACCAAGGGGTGCTGGGCACTAAAATTTCTGCATGCAAAGCAGATACACTGAGCCAATGAACCTGCTAGATGAGGCCAGTGAGAGTTCAACACCTGAAGGGCCATAGGTTGGCTACTCCTGATGAAGATCACAGGAAAGCAGGGAGAGCTCAATGGGAGTGGATATGAATACAGGCATTCCAAGGTTCAGTCCTCAACATCTCTAGTTAAAAGGATCACGTAAAGGGATAAAAAGACCTGTGCCTGAGGCCATAGGGAGCTGTTGCCAGCCAGAAGTACTGACAGAGATGGAGGGTCTGACCTAGGATAATCTAGCTCTGTGCATTGCCAAGCAATTCAGGTGGAAGAACCAGAAATGCAAGCATAGATGCAACCAGCCCTACCATTGCACAGAGTGAGGAGATTTTGCATGTTACAAAACGGCAGAAAATGGTTCACTATTTAACTGGCTATTGTATTTTTACTTCCAACGAAAGGTGCTTACGCAGTCTGCTGTCAAAGTAATTTGGCCGGCCTTGATTTGAGGGAGAGTTGTGGCAGGGGCGCAATTTGCTCCTTTGCCCCAGGAAGCCAAGAGTCAAGGGCCACCCATCCTCGCACACAGGCCTCACACTCAAGGCGCAAATGCTCAACATGCATGAAGGATCTGATGACAACACACCGAGCCCATTCGTATTACGAATACTGAACAGAAATTAGCAGAAAGCATCAGGTTTTCCCCTTCAAAATATTTGTCAGCAACGTCGGCTGCTTCATTTCCCCCAGCAAGAATCCATCCTGAGTGGATTCCTGTGCTATGCATAAAAATACCTTAATCTAAAAATAGAAGATTAAGTACATAGGATTCTGGAGCTGGTGAGGTGCTGGCAGATTTCAAATATATTAAGAAAGATAGTTGATGTAGGAAGAGGCAAGTACTGAACTACCATTTTCTCCCCATATTAATGTGCCCAGTTACTACCATTGATCATATGAAGCCCTGCAATGGGCGACTCAAAGATTGTACAACAATGACCAGAGAAGGTGCTGATATGGTTGTGATGGCCTTGTTTTTGGAACATGCCCTTCACCTCCAGGGAAGCTTGCCATCACAAACCTGATGGCTTTTAGGCACAAAGCAAAACTTTGCATTTTTCAAGGCCTTTTCAAAAAGTTTTAAGATCTCCATTCAGCTCTTTCTCTGTGGGTGCTCTCTGCCACTACTGCTGTTGCTTTTTTAAATTGCATTATTTTAATTTATTTTTTTGGTTTCTGCAAGCTGTCTCAGAAACTGCAATACCAATAGCATTCTTCTTTTAAATAAGTCAAACTAATAAAAACACGTTCAGTGTGCACATAAAGGGTAAGGCAAGCATCAGATGTTGAGCTAAAAAAGAGGTAGGTGGAAAGGTAATATTAAGAAGACCCCAACTGGATCAGGCCAAAGCCACATTCTGTACTCACAGTGCCCAACCAGATGCTTATGGAAAGCCTGCAGGCAAAACTCTGCACTTGTGATTCTAAAAGAGAGCCAGTGTGGTGTAGTGGTTAAGAGCGGTGGACTCGTAATCTGGGGAACCGGGTTCGCGTCTCCACTCCTCCACATGCAGCTGCTGGGTGACCTTGGGCTGGTCACACTTCTTTGAAGTCTCTCATCCCCACTCACCTCACAGAGTGTTTGTTGTGGGGGAGGAAGGGAAAGGAGAATGTTAGCCCTTTGAGACTCCTTTGGGTAGTGATAAAGCGGGATATCAAATCCAAACTCTTCTCTTCTAAAAAGCTACTGTTCAGAAGCACACTACAGTGGTGGGAGAAGATAGCTGTTGTTCATCCTCCATGAATTTTCCCAATTCATGCCTCGCTCCAGTATACCTGAAGGAGCATATCCACCCCCATCGTTCTGCCCGGACATTGAGGTCCAGCTTCAAGGGCCTTCTGGCGGTTCCCTCACTGCGAGAAGTGAGGCTACAGGGAACCAGGCAGTGGTGGCGCCCTCCCTGTGGAACACCCTCCCACCAGATGTCAAGGAAATAAACAACTATCTGACTTTCAGAAGACATCTGAAGGTAGCCCTATGTAGGGAAGTTTTTAATGTTTGGTGTTTTATCACTTTTTTATTATTAATAATAATATTCTGTTGACTTTCTAAGGATAAACCAGGCTTAGAAGATGCTACCTAGAAAGACTGCAAAATCTCTCCCAATGTAGATTGGGTCTGGACTGGCACAAGCTAGCAACATTTACTGTGAGATAGAAGGCAAGTAAATCACCTTGACTTGACCAGTGTCACTGAGTGGATTTTTCTTTCCTGGCTACTTCCCCTAAACAGCTTTAACTTTAGGGACTTTAAAAACAAAAACAAAAAACCCCTGTCACAATCAAGTGGTTTTGGCAATGAGAAATAGGTTGAACAAGGCAATATCCAACATATTTAAACCCAAAGTTTTTACTTAGCGGGGGGCGGGGGGGGGGGAGGTAAGCAAGTTAAACCACTTTTTAAACATTGTTCTTAAGTCTTTTTTAAAAAGAAGTGGAGTCCCATAAGAGCAATTGTCAGGGGTTCAGGGACAGAGGCACAGGGTAGGCAGGAGATGGAGAGCGATGGGGATGAATCCCAGGACAGCGAGGAAGAGGATGACAATGACTCAAGAGATTCCATGAGTCTTTCCAGCGAATCAGAGGATTCCCAGAAGGGGGCGCCGGTGGTCAAGGCCAGGGGAGCCCCAGGGGGGACGTGTCAGGAGCAGGGGGCCAGCGGGGGATCCCAAAGTGGCAGCTGGGCGTCAGGACCAGCCTCCCCGCCAGAGTGCAGCGAAGGGGGTGGAGGTTCCAGTGTATCAGGGGAGGCGGCTCCGGCAGTAGAGAAAGGAGGGAGGTCGGAGCAAGCCACCCTCCCGGAAGGGGAGGGGAGTAGTGAAGGGAGTAGCGTAGCTGTCAAAAGGAAAGTTAGAGGTTGGGGGCGCGCGCCAAGTTCAAATGTAGAGGCGCGCGGAAGTGCAGGGAGCCCGGAGGAGGGGCCAGGTCCCAAAGCCCGCAGGAGGGGGCAAGAGCAGTCTGATTCCGCGTCAGAGGAATCCAGGAGGGGCGAAACCCCAGCGGGCAGAAAGACCCTGCGGAAAAGGAAAGAGAGAAAGAGGTGGAGCAGCGCAAGCCTCTTAAACTGGTGCAGGGGAGGGACGGATTCAGAGGGGACTTCAGCGGTCTAAGCCTAGCAGACGTAGGGCTGCGCGCCTCGGATGTGAAGCAAACAATGAACTGCAATAAACACTTTTGTATATAAGAAGAGATAGGCGTTGGTCTTTTGTGAGCTGAGACTTGAGGCAGCCCTGACAGCAATATTTAAAAAGGAGGGAAGTGCAGCCAACAAACCCTAGAATTGACTGTCCTCCTATCCAAGCCATTACTTATCCTTTCCCAGGCCTCTCAAGAGGTCACTTGCTGGCCAGATTTTCAGCCTTCTCTCTTGGCTTTTCTTCTACGGTGCTCCACACATAGTCTCCAAACTGCACAGTGTTCCAAGCTCCTTTAACTGTGTTTTATCTTTACCCATGATAGACATTAGTTCCAACTCAACCCCCACCTCCAAACTCTAGGCCCAGATGCAGAGTCCTGTATTTTTTCCCAAATTCATATTTTTGTGGGGGGAGGGGAGTTTCCCCCTTAAACTACAGTAGTACCACTACTTACAAACGCGATCAGTTTCAGGGTGCCGTTCGCACCCCGAAAAGTCCATAAGTAGAGCACTGCTACTGTGCATGTGCAAAGCGTGATAAAGCACTACTGCGCATGCACAAAGTGCACAGACTGCTTCTGCGCATGCACACACAGCGAACCTGGAAGTAAACACATCCAGGTTTGCCACGTTCGTAACCTGAAAAGCCACAACGTGAAGCAAATGTAACACGAGGTATAACTGTACTGAATCCATTTCTCTCTCTCTTTCCTGTGACCTTTTGGTGACAACAGCCTATAGAAAGCAGCCATGTGGGTTTGCTTCCAGACTCGTGATCTTCGGCCGGCGAGTCATAGAATCGTAGAGTTGGAAGGGACCGTGAGGGTGGTCTAGTCCAAGCCCATTTCAATTGCTTACCAGTAAATTCAGGGTGCACAATGAATTTGGTGTTCTTATGCTATTTCTTCACACAGTGCATAGTTAACCTGTGGAACTCACACCCACAGGAGGCCATGGTGGGCACCAGCCTAAATGTCTTTTAAAGAGGATTAGACAAATTCATGGAGAATAAAGATACCAGCCATGATAGCCTGGGACATGGTCTAAACCACTGAGCCTCTAGGGCTTGCCGATCAGAAGGTCAGTGGTTCAAATCCCCATGATGGGGTGAGCTCCTGTTGTTCTGTCCCAGCTCCTAGCAGCTCAAAAGCATGCCAGTGCAAGTAGATAAATAGGTACCACTGCAGCAGGAAGGTAAACGGCATTTCCATACACTCTGGTTTCCATCACGATGTTCCATTGCGCCAGGAGCAGTTTAGTCATTCTGGCCACATAACCCAGAAAGCTATCTGTGGACAAACGATGGCTCCCTCGGCCTGAAAGCAAGACGAGTGCCACAACCCCATAGTCACCTTTGACTGGACTTAACCGCCATGGGGTCCTTTGCTCTGACTCCACAGTTTGAAGCTAGTGATGCTTCTAACTACCCGCTTACTGGAATCTACCATAGGATTGGGAACGAGGAGTGTTCTTGTGCCCGGAGCCTGCCTGCATGTTTCCAGCAGACGTCTGATTGGCCACTGAGGCAGGATGCTAGAAGAAATGGGCAATTTGCTCAATCCACCAAGCTCTTCCTATGTCCTTATATTCCTGTCAAACCCACTGCCTCGCCCCACCCCCAAAACCAAATTTTGCAATACGGAAAGTGACCCGAAAATGCACTGGAAAAGTACGGAATGACAGTGGCTTCGTAGGTCATATATAAGCTTTCCGCAAACAGTATCACCTTCCTGCAAAGAAATCAGAACAAATGTTCCAACAGCAGACACTGTGTAACCCCCTCTGAAACTTTGTGAAAACAAGCCAGGATGAATGCTCATGGGTTGTCTGGAAGTGATCTTTATAACAAAGAACAAAACATAAAAACCCTGGCACAGTTTCATCCCTTCAGAGAGGCTTTGAACTCTCTTCTGAACACCCCTCAAGAGGATACGGTCGGAAGTACTGGCGCAAACCCCCAAACAGTGCAAAAGCTTGAAGCATCAATAAATCCCTCACTATTATGGATCAATGACATGGCAAGAGCAACTATACATATCCCACACACACACTAAAAGAGCTAGCAGTTTCTCAGTCCCCAAAACAATGCCATAACTCTGAACCTCATCCGTAGCACCCGCTGCTACCTCTGTCACAAATGGAACCCACGACACAATCCATTTTGTGCCTGGGAAATTGTACTTCAGACTGTGGGACATCTCATCAATCACAGTGACAAAAGATCATACCCCAGTGGTATCTACTCTGCAGGCTTCAGTGCCATCAATTGGATAAGTGACCTACATATGGGCATCTAAGGTTGCTGGAATTTTTTTCCCCACCCTAAAAAAGCTGTGTGATAGAAGATTCTTGTACTTTTTTGATGTATTTATTGCTACAAAATCCCAGGAAGGTCTAGAAGAGCCATGGTCTTGGTTTTTACAGATGAGCAGCTGGCATCCTGAAAAATTAAGTGAGGACAGAGATATTTATTTACTAGCAAATGAATTAATGGATGATCCTAGTCTATCTCAGGACAGACACACCCTCCCTCCAAGCTCCCCATAAATGTATCAGTGATGTCGGGTAGAATTTCCCTCCAGAAGTTTTGTAATGCTCTATTGATGTACTGGAAGTTTTTCCACCCCCCTCCCAAAAAAACCCCCCCATCATTTTATTTAAGCATTCTAACATCTTTTCATTTCAAAACTTATTGTTCAGCGTTTCCCAGACACTTCCAGTGGTTTTCAATGGGTGTGACTGGAGAGGATAGGAAGTTTGTTGCAAAGATTCAAGGACAATCAAAGACTCACTTGGACATTTCAGCTTAGAGTATAGTATCAATGCATCTGAAATTCGGAAACTGGGATGGATGCAAGACTAGCCAAAACTGTAGCAACAGAATGGACAAGATGACCTTCTAAGTACCCTCTCTGATGGGAGGTAGCAACCCTAACCTATTGCTGAAATAGCAGAAGATAACTTACCCATAACTCCTGGAAATAGACTCAAAAATGCTCACTCTTTTGAAAGGATAATGGAACTCTTTTATACAAGCATTTTTTGGCAGGTAGGAAGAATCTCGATCTTGTATACAATCGTTACTAAATGTTCAAAAGTTTCCCTACTGAAATTTCAACAAGTAAGATCTACTCACCAGCATTCATCACCGCTTTGCACAAACAGCAAGGTATTATGGCTCTTACTAAGAGGTATTTGATCTAGACACAGACTTCCTGCAAATTCACCACTTGGTATTCTGTTTTCTTTCTTTTTTTGGCCTCCTTTACTGCAGCTACGCTTACACCTGAAAGGGTTGTACCCAGCATATTGGGACAAAAGGTTCAGAAACCACATGATCTATCAATAGAGCTGTCAGTCCTTTTAGACAAGCACAGATTCATTCCTGTGCTGATTCTGAGGATTTGTGTAACAAAGAGGGGGGAATGGTACTGTCTGTGTGCATCGGGCACAAAGGAAATCATATTTCTACAGTCCTTACATAACAGGACAAAACAGAACCAGGCAAAAATGGTTCACAGAGTCCATTAGCCTGTTTTCAACAGAGGCACCCATACCCTGGAATGTCACCCACTGCAAGTCAAATAACCTTTCAATACCTGTTAAAAACATACTATTGCAAAGGTTGTGCACCACCCACAATCTCTGCTGGGCGGTAGCAAGATTTCAGAGGGTTTCAGTCACTTACCCAAAGTCGTGTTTCCATGTCAGAGACTGTAGTTAAGATATAGGCTTTATTTAAGACCTATATACACCTGGGCAGGGGTCAGCAAACTTTTTCAGCAGAGGGCTGGTCCACTGTCCCTTAGACCTTGTGGTGGGCTGGACTATATTTTGGAGGGGGGGAAATGAATGAATTCCTATGCCCCACAAATAACCCAGAGATGCATTTAGAATAAAACCACACATTCTATTCATGTAAAAGCACACTGATTCCCGGACCGTCCATGGGCTGGATTTAGAAGGCGATTGGGCTGGATCCGGCCCCCAGGCCTTAGTTTGCCTACCCATGGTAGATGGAGGAAGAGAGTTCACAGCATTACATCCCCAAAGGGGCTTGTTCTCCATAGCAGAACAGCGGCAGAGTCCAGGGCATCCTGCATGCCATCTCTGCGTCTCTGCCCCAGCCTGCCAAGATGGTTCTGCCCTGCATGGGCTCTGCCCAGTAATATTTGCTCAGTGGTCCCTCACCTTCTCCAAACCTCTGTTTTAAAATGGACACTTTTTCCTGTGTGACACCATGCCCCCCTCCTCTGTAACCCTGACAACAAACGCCTGTTCTGCACAGACCCGAGGATCTTTCTTTGATGTGTTGATGACTGGGCATGGTTTCATAATGGCTTGCACTCAACAAGCCTGACCAGGCTAGTTTGCATAGGCTAAACCCAGTAATTTCCCTGTTTGGCACACTTCAGGAGAACTGCTGCCGCCTGTATTTTCCCTTCAGTATCTCTAATGTTATCTAGATGCTACGGTTTTACTAAT
The DNA here is from genome assembly GCF_964106645.2 of Podarcis pityusensis. Classification (NCBI taxonomy): domain Eukaryota; kingdom Metazoa; phylum Chordata; class Lepidosauria; order Squamata; family Lacertidae; genus Podarcis; species Podarcis pityusensis. Next base: position 11,435,947 of record NC_138030.1, read on the forward strand.
TTCTAACATTCACTAACTCTAGCAGTTATGGGGGCCCTGGCACCCCTAAACTCTGTTACCTCAAATCTGTAACAATACGTTTACCAAAGCTTTCCTGCACTCTAGTTCCTTGGCTCGCCTCCAACTACTGTATTTTTTGCTCTATAAGACTCACTTTTTCCCTCCTAAAAAGTAAGGGGAAATGTGTGTGCGTCTTATGGAGCGAATGCAGGCTGCGCAGCTATCCCAGAAGCCAGAACAGCAAGAGGGATCGCTGCTTTCGCTGCGCAGCGATCCCTCTTGTTGTTCTGGCTTCTGAGATTCAGAATATTTTTTTCCTTGTTTTCCTCCTCCAAAAACTAGGTGCGTCTTATGGTCTGGTGCGTCTTATGGTCTGGTGCGTCTTATGGAGCGAAAAATACGGTGAGTTCTCCGCAGAGCAGAGCCATTGAAATGTATGTACCTAAATTAGAAATGTCCATGCATTTCAACAGGTCTACTCTGAGTATGTATGACCAACAGTGGATGTTGTTGTGTTGTTGTTGTTTAGTCGTTTAGTCGTGTCCGACTCTTCGTGACCCCATGGACCAGAGCACGCCAAGCACTTCTGTCTTCAACAGTGGATACAACCCTTATTTTTTGTTTTGTGCATTGCCTGGTTTTATTTGGGTTACACAGAAGTGTTTTGGTTTTATTTTTAAAGATGTTTTATTGAATTCCTCTTGTATTTTTACTGTATTTGGGTAAAACTGCTTATCATATTAGGCGGCATAAAAGTAGAATAAAAGATGCCTACAAAGTAAATAAAAATGCAGTTTCTCACAGTGAAGGTGATGATGTAGCTTCATCTTTTCCACTTCCCTTTCATTGTGTCCTGAGTTATGAAACTTTGGCCTAGCATTCCCAACAAGAACTGTACCACTTAAGACTTCTATAAAGTGGGCAAATGAATGCTCCTTTGCTCAGCAAAATTCCTTGCACAGAAGGTCCCTGGCATGCTAGCCATTTATGTGCAGGGATTAATTTGTTTTCATAGAAAGCAGCCTTCAGTTTGAGAGTCCTCACCTCCAGCAGTCTCAAGCAGTACTGTTCAGAGACAGGTTTACTACCCTGAAGATAATCAAGAACAGAGAGGTCTTGGGTGCATTTGCAGACCCTTCAAGTGTCCCTATTTTCCAGGGACAGTCCTGGATTTACAGAAGCCATCCCGGTTTCGGATTTGATCCTGGAATGCCCCTATTTTCATCAGAGAAATGCTAGAGGGTATGGAGTTATGCAATCCCCGAGCCAAGGTAAGTAACTATACAACCTTCAGAAGACATCTGAAGGCAGCCCTGTATAGAGAAGTCTTTTTAACGTTTCATGTTTTCTTATGTTTTTATATACCCTGGAAGCTACCCAGAGTGGCTGGGAAAACTCAGTCAGATGGGCAGGGCACAGATAATAACATTATTACCATTATTATGGAATAGGACGTCTCTATTTTCAATGGCCCTTCATGGATCACTGCCTTGCCGTGACGAAGGGGCTTGAATAACTCAGAGAAGCTATGAGCTATGCCGTGCAGGGCCACCCAAGATGGACAGGTCATAGTGGAGAGTTTTGACCAAACATGATCCACCTGGAGCAGGAACCAGCAAGCCACTCCAGTATCCCTGCCAAGAAAACTCCATGGACAAAGACAACAGGCATATAAAAGAGTGCCTGGCGTGCTCTGGTCCATGGGGTCACGAAGAGTCGGACACGACTAAATGACTAAACAACAACAACATTTTCAATGGAGAAATGTTCAAGGGGATGCATTTGAGAACCTAGCAGATTGGTACTTTCCAAAGTGGTACATGAACCAAACCTCAACTATCCTTCAGAATTCACAATTCTCATAGTTCCCTGGTGCAGTTTCCCTCTGCAGGGGTGTGATAATGCTCTTTTAAGAAACAACCATGGTATTGGGAAAATTGATTGCAAAAAAAAATAAAAAATGTTATTTGAGGCCAAATTGAATATAACACTCTCACTAATGAGAGCTAGCCCTCAAAATTCTGCATTCCTTAGGAACAGAGTTTCAGTTCAATGCATTTGTTTAAAAAAAGTTAAAATCTGATATTAATGTGAATCAGGGTTCAGGAAGAATCACAGGGTAGTAAATGGCTTCAACAGCAACATGTTTGCAATTTCTCTCCGGCAATAGACAGATCTCTAGAATAGCCTCTGATAAAAAGCAATTAATCTGAGCCCCTCGGAAGAGAAGGTTACGGTCAAGGGACTCCGCTAAGAAGTAAAGTCTTTTAAATGTTAAACATGGCTCAGTTTATGGAATACTTGAGCTCTAGCCCATATCAATTATTATTGAACAGAGAGGCGACTGATAGTGAAAGGCTCCTGCAGAGAGAGAGAAGAGCCCAGCTGGATTAAGCAAAAGGCCCAACCACCAGATAGAATCATAGAATTGCAGGGTTGGGACCATGGGGTCATCTAGTCCAACCCACTGCAATGCGGGGATGTTTTGCCCAAAGTGGAGCTTGAACTCACAGCCCTAATATTATGAGTCTCATGCTCTACCAAGTGAGCTACCCCAAGAAAGATGCTTGGGGGAAGCTTGCAGGCAGGACCTGAGCACAGCTGCCCTCTCCCCATTTGTGAAGCAACTGGAATTCAGAGGCTTACAACAACTGGCATTCAGAGGCTTACTGCCTCCAATAGTAGAGGGAGAACCCAGCCATCATGACTAGTAGCCTTTAACCTCCATAAATTCAAAGCCAATTTAAGGAAAAATCAAGATAAGCCAGGCACAGCTCCCTGCATCCAAGGAAATATGCGAACATAAATGGCCTCCACTCATAGCCAAACTGTGCTTTGTGTCCATACTTTGCAATTTAAACTCGGCCTATTCTTAATTCCTGAGGCATTTTCCAAGGCGACTGCCTGCCCTGCTTCCTGTATGGTCAGCATTCATCAGACCAGGCTGATGAGGCCACAGTATTGGTGCCTGCTCAGAACCTACGGTAATTATTATCCCAGCATTTGTCCCCTTCCATAGTTAAAACCATGCTCAAGGCAGCTCCCAACATGAAAAGGTTTACATAATTACAAACGTAGTCATAAACAATAAATAAAACACATCAACCAAACTGGACAATTTCCACATAAAACATAATAAAACCTAAAAATGAAGATACAAAAAAAATCACTAAAAGAAAGAAAGAAACAAAACTACAGCAACCCCCCTCAACAAACTCTCAGCCCAGGAGTCTGTTCAGAAGCCACAGCTTTTGTAGCTGGAGTCAGTCCAGGCCGCACCCTCCCAGGCCAGGTGGGAAAAGTCCAGCAAGGCAGAGAGTGGGCCTTCCAGGACTCACATCCAAGATAGTCACAGAAACTGTATTTCCTTCACAATAGCAAACACTGGGTGGTATTCAACTATGTTTTCCTTGGAGTAGCCCTCATCAAATCAATGGAATTAACTTTCTGCTCATTATCTAGTGTTTTTGTTGCTATTGAACACTGCAATTTACAGAAGACTGACCTAGCTCACCATCAGGGGCAGGGACCTCATCCTCTTATTCTCTCAAGCATCATGGATGCTGACAGTCCCAGCTGGCTTATTATTTCATACACACAGCCAGCCAAGTGATATAAAAGTTTGGCCAGATATGCCAAGGAGTTCAGCATCTCTTCCACACCAACACTGAGAGAGAGAGATAAATAACTGTAAATCCAGCACCCAGGCAACTTTGCCATCACTATTCAGTTTGACCATGTGGCTGCGTGGGACTTAAGGATCACACACTCAGGATCTGGAATTAGCAGCACACCCCTCACTTTGGACCCCCTTTTTCTGTGCAACAAGCAAAGCATTAAAATATTCTGACTGAGGTTTGTGGGTCCCACTTTTCAGGTACATTGCTTTGACTCAGCTGCTATATTTCACGTGTTGTGTGTGGTCTGCAGATTCTTTCTTATTCGGAATCGCTTAGCAAACAATGTGATTATAAGTTGGGAGATGGGCCTCCATGATCTCTCTAGCTACACCCAAACCATACTACTGGAGTGAAAGAAGGTCCCACTGACTTGATCATAACCCAGGAATTTTGCTAGAACACCAGAGCTTGCCACCCCCACCCCCCCGGATAACCCCACATAAGCCAAACCTGGCATGCACCTTCCTCCTTTCAGAGATAACCTTGCTCAATTCCAGCGTAACTCAAAGCATGTAGATGCCATTACAAACTCACATCAGGAGCGGGTGGTAAGAATATCAAAACACACAGACCATACGATAAACTCAAGCTGCACCAGAAAAATATCCAGGCAGTCTTAAGTATTGAGAAGTTAGCTTATATCCTGCACCATCATCAGTGGAGGTGACAGAATACCAATACAGTGGTACCTCGGGTTACATACGCTTCAGGTTACAGACTCCGCTAACCCAGAAATAGTACCTCGGGTTAAGAACTTTGCTTCAGGATGAGAACAGAAATCGTGCGGTGGCAGCGGGAGGCCCCATTAGCTAAAGTGGTGCTTCAGGTTAAGAACAGTTTCAGGTTAAGAACGGACCTCCAGAGCAAATTAAGTACTTAACCCAAGGTACCACTGTATAACCAATTTGACTACAAGACACAGTTGCATATGCACCAATCATCCAGCCCCATCCAGCCCCATAGTGTGGCTTTCCAGGTACTTTTAAAGACTCCTATTTACCTGGTTCCAGGTAAGCAACCAAACAAAGGAGGTTTGCGACTTCCCTGGGGAGGCACCACAGTCAGCTTCATGAGTTGAGACAATGCGTGGAAAGGATCTGGTAGCTGTTGTTGCTACAGCATGCAGAAAATAGCTTGCATGGCAGCTGAACCCAAAGCAGCGTGTGTTGCAATCAGAAGGCAAGCATTAAACATCTCACACTTCAAAGCCAGGGCAATTTATTTGCATTTCCCCTCTCCCTTCCCCTCCCCCAACTGGGGCTTGGCATTGCTAATTAAGCTAAATCTTCAAGGCCAAAGATCTTCAAGAGGAGAGTTCAAGTCAGCCTGGATGGGTCAGCCGGTTCCAGGCCTGACAAAAGGGCACCACAGAAGGGACAATACTTAACTGCGGCTGAGCTTTGAAACACACACACAAGCCATTATTCGGTGGACATTAGAATCAGTCTTAGAAACACACTCTCTCTCTCTCTCTATATATATATATATATATAAGCTAGGCACCAAATGGGATGCAGGTGGTGCTGTGGGTTAAACCACAGAGCCTAGGACTTGCTGATCAGAAGGTTGGCGGTTCAAATCCCCGCGACGGGGTGAGCTCCCGTTGCTCGGTCCCTGCTCCTGCCAACCTAGCAGTTCAAAAGCACGTCAAAGTGCAAGTAGATAAATAGGTACCACTCCGGCGGGAAGGTAAACGGCGTTTCCGTGCGCTGCTCTGGTTCACCAGAAGCAGCTTAGTCATGCTGGTCACATGACCCGGAAGCTGTACGCTGGCTCCCTCGGCCAATAAAGCGAGATGAGCGCCGCAACCCCAGAGTCGGCCACGACTGGACCTAATGGTCAGGGGTCCCTTTACCTTTTACTAGGCACCAAATGGCTCCTGAAATCCAGGTTACAGATGCCAAAACAGAATACTTAGTTTCCATTTGGGGGCCATACAGCTCAAAAGTCAATTTTTTCCATACGACTTTTCGTTTCCGAAATTCATTCTGATTGTGCAAATAAAATATCATGGCTAGAATTCTACAGGGTATGTTGCTAGTGTGTGAACACAATCAAGATCCAAGGATCCCCAGACCTGCAGCTCCAGATGGTGGAGCTATCAGGCACCATCCCAGCACCCAGGCATCTTCACTTGGTCTCAAATGGCTGAGAGCCAGGTAAGAAATGCACCTGGTGCCTGGAAAATTTGGAATGCTGATTAGAATGGTCTGGAGCAGGGGTCAGCAAACTCTTTCAGCAGGGGGCCAGTCCATTGTCCCTCAGACCTTGTGGGGGGCTGGAATATATTTTGAAGAAGAAGAAAATGAATGAATTCCTATGCCCCACAAATAAACCGAAGATGCATTTTAAATAAAAGCACACATTCTACTCATGTAAAAACACGCTGATTCCCCAACCATCCACAGGCCAGATTTAGAAGGCGACTGGGCCAGATCCAGCCCCCAGGCCTTAGGTTGCCTACCCATGGTCTGGAGAGATAAAAACATCTCCAGGCATGGCCTTCAGAGTCATCTAAGCAGTAACCATATAACAGGGATAAGGCAAACATAGGAACCTGCCTTCTGTTGTGGATGAAAATGGTATTCTTCAACCTTGAGTTGCCAGATGTTGCAGGACTGAAACTCTCACCTTTCCCTGTTCATGGGCTAAACTGCCTGGGGATGATGGGAATTTCAGTCCAACACCATGTGGGGACTCACCTGCTATGGACACATTGTTCCCAGATGGTTTTCCATGAGTAAATGTAGCCTTCAGGCTGAGAAACATCCCTCATCCCTGTTCTCTGGCTAAGAAATGCTAACCAGTGAGCAAACTAGTCAAAGTGACTTTCTTAAAGCTGCATGGGGGAAATGGGGAGCCAAGAGCCACCAAGGTTTTTAAACAGTTAATAGCATAAAACAGGTGGTGGCAAACACAATGAGACAGCATAATTAAATACCACCTTCCACTCTCAATTGCTCAACCTCCCTTCTCGGAGCTCTGGAGAGAACCACAAGTGACAGCTGCTAATCATGTTATTTAATGCACGGAAGGCAGGTGTTCAGGAATTACAGCGATGTGATCTGGGTACAAACCCAAACCGAAAAGACGAACAAGCATCGCTAGGCACCGTGCTTCAGTCTAAATGCAGGAGTCAGCCTGAAATTAATTCTTATTTAGATTTGACAACCCGGGTTTATTTTTTTTAAAAAAAAAAACTTCTTTTTTAGCACTTAAACCACAAATTCCCTCTCCCTTTTGCCAAATTTTAATCCCCACTGTAAAGTCGTTGTATGACCATTCCAAGTCCTTGACCTCCACGTTTCTCTTGCATCACCAATATTACCAGGTGCTTTCGCCCAACCTTTCATCGACCGCATTTTCCCTTTCTCTTCGCTCCCCAGCCAGCACCCTCCCTAGCCTGCGGCAGGCTGTTCTCACCAGTTTAAGTTAACATTAATAATTAAACAAAGCAGAGAAAGAGATACCAGCGAAGTAATTGTCCTCTGCTACAATGCAGAATTTCTCCCCCCCACACACACTCACATACACGTCTGTTCAATGTTAGCCTAAAGAAAACAGCTTTAACCATCTTATTTCATACATTTCCATGCACCAGTGATCATGAGCATAAGTTTATTATCCTGCTAAACAACAAAAAAAGAAGAAGACGTGATATATCAAGGGAACGAACAAATAACGAAGCAATAATAAAAGAAACACAAGGCAAAAAATAGCAACACAGAACGCCAATAGTTCTGCAAATCAGTTTCAGCTAAGTAAGTCCACATTAAGATGTGGCCCGTGCCGTGGTTTGCAACCTGCTGGATTTGCTACCCTATTGGGGAAAACTATTTGAAGCCTAATTAGCATGGAATTTGGGGAGAATGCAAACACTGTTTTTTTAAAATTTTATTTCAGTGAGACATAAAGCAAAATGCCATGGCATTTCCTCCATCCATTCATCATAAACAAGTTAATTACTGTGTAACAAATGGGTGCCTGCTGGATTCCCAATGTTTTGGAGGATGTTAAGAGAGCTGAGTCAGGCAAAGAAGATGAACCACAAAGTAGTAGTTAATAGCTTATGGCGTACTTATAATAAAACAATGACTCTGTAAAAGCTTTTGTTGTCAAATTAAGGCTAAGCCATTTCCATTGGAATAACTCAATTACAAAGTAGTCATTATCTGTTTAACTGAATTCCAACCAGGAAGCCTGTGCCCCCCCCCCTTTCTAATCTAGATGCAATGGAAGGAGGAGTCATGCCAGTCCAGGGACCTGAAGAATGACACACAGATGAGCACTGGAATGCTGATTCAGTTCCAACACACACACACACACACACACACACACACACACACGCCAAACAAGAGAACCTCAACAATGAGTCACATCTGCTTTATTATCAGAAGTTCCAAGCATGTGATTTAGCTCTCCTTTCCAGAAGGAGGCACAAGCAATTGTCAAGACAATGGCAAACCATTTAAACGCAGCACATCTTTGAAACTAAGGAAATTGTTCCTACAGTGACGGCCACCGATTTGGATGGCTTAAAATAATAATAATGAAGTTTTCACAATACAATAAAAGAAACAAGCTAATCTGCAGGAAATAAAGAGAAGAAAGAATCAGAAAAAGAAACCACGAGATCCTCCCTCATAGCTTAACTTCCATCCCCTGTGTAGGAAGATGTGTCCTCCCAGATCTCACCTGGGCTCACCCCTCTTCTCACAGCCTCTCACCCTGTGATATCTGTGGGATATATTATTACTAGAGTAGTCAAGTACAACCTTTTCCTGTTGCCTAGAATGGACACATAGAGGAATGTGGCTCCAGACAGGGAGGACTTCCTGTCATACCTTCTCTGGAGCTTCCTCCTCCTGCTGTGTGTGACCAGGTAGATGGGCGTGACCTAGCAGACCAGATAAAAGGGCTGGCCACACAACCATCTTTATCTTCGACTCCTGCTCTCTTATTCTTGGACTCTTGCTCTCCTGGCTCTTAAGCAGTGCATGGCTCAACCTTCACATAGGATGGAGCCCACAAGCAGAAAGTCTGAGATGTAGCCCAGACTTCACTGTAACCACAAGATAAAGCCTGCCTTCGGATTACTGCTGTGAACTGAATGTGAGTAAAACTTTATTCTTACTTTTGAATAAGATTGTGTTGTGTTATTATGTTAAGAGGGAAATAAAGGGGAAACTTACCAGGAACAATCCAGACTGGACAAGTCAGGCTGGATTGCTTAATTAAAGGATTCTAACGAATCATCAGCTTGCTTCCAATAAGTTGCAAAGGGAATGTGCTCTGCTGTTTACTCAGAAGCATGAGTGAGGAGGGAAAGTAACAAAACAATATATCCTCCCCTACTTCCTTAACATTCCCACAATATCTCCCCTTAAGCCACCTCTCACATGAAATCCAAACTGTCTTTCCCCTGCACCTGTATACCATTCTTACAATTTGGATGGGTTTTAGAAGAGAATTGGACAACTTCATTTGGGATGGGGTTATCAATGGCTACTAAGCCTGATGGATATCGTTCTAGAGTTTGGATTTGGATTTGATATCCCGCTTTATCATTACCCTAAGGAGTCTCAAAGTGGCTAACAATCTCCTTTCCCTTCCTCCCCCACAACAAGCACTCTGTGAGGTGAGTGGGGCTGAGAGACTTCAGAGAAGTGTGACTAGTCCAAGGTCACCCAGCAGCTGCATGTGGAGGAGCGGAGACGTGAACCCAGTTCACCAGATTACAAGTCCACCGCTCTTAACCACTACACCACACTGGCTCTCACCTTTGGTGTGTGTTGCAGAATGCCTCTGAACACCAATTCCTGGAAAACGCAGGAGGGCAGAATGCTCTTGTGCTCAAATCCTGCTTCCTGGCTTCCATGAGAAGAGGATGTTGGGCTACTGCATTGTTAGAAACTCAAGATATATTAGCTAGACACCAAATGGCACCTTGAATCTAGGTTGTGGTCACCACAACGGAATGTCTATTCACCTGGGGGTTGGACTAAATGTCCCTCGGGATTCCTTCCAATGCTCCAATTCTATGGTTCTGTGATCTCAACTACATTGCATGACTGTAGCTTGCTCTTACAACAATTCACTTGTCCCAGTATGCAAGGAGGAGAAAAACACAGTAGAATTGGAAATGGAATTAACCATGGAGTAAAGCAGAAGTTTTTAACCTGGGGTCACCAACCTGGCGCCCAGAAATCTCCATGTAGTCACACTTGGACCAGTAGCTAATTTTGAACACCAATTATTCTCATGTTCTTAAATACGCACACCAGTTCAGTTTGTGTGTTTTTATTGGGCCAAAGTGAAGTATTCCTCTCATTGTCTTAACAGCTCAGCACATCAGAACACAACTTCCTCCTTGCTGCGCTGATGGTGGCAACGAGACAAGTGCCTACTGCAATTGCATTTCTTCATTCTACATCTTTCCTTGGGGTTCTAAAGCAAGGGTAGCTAACATGTGTCCATCCATATGTTGCTGGACTACAGCTTGGCTGGGGGTTATGGGAGCTCGAGTCCAACAACAGATGGAGGGCTAAAAGGTTAGCCACCCAGGATCCAACAGAGCTACCTTCCTTCCATTGAGTTATCCCAATCTTTTCAGCCCAAGCTAAATATCAGAGGTCATGCAGCCATTACACTCCCCTCAGAGACTGGCATCCCAGTGTTATGTTTTCTAACCCCTTCAGGCAGATCATTAAATAGAATTCACATGCAAAGAACCTGCTCATCACACAGCGAGGTCCTCCATCCCTGCCCCTCCTTATCTATGAAGTCAGCACAATTTCTGCAGAGAGTTCCACTAAGTGGTGCGGGCAGGGAGCTGGGAGGTATTGACAGCCACCTACTGGGAAGCAGTATGCCTCTAAATACCAGTTGTTAGTAATTGCAGGTGGGAAGAGTGCTAGTGTGCTCAATAGCCTGTTTGCAGCCTTCCCAGGGACATCTGGTTGGCCACTGTGAGAACAGAGCACTGGTGTAGATGAGCCTTTGGCCTCATCCAGCATCACTTATGCTCTCAGGAGGAGGATGAAAAAGCAGCCAAAAAGGGCACTTATTCCCGTAGCAACTACCAGCAGCTGAAGCATCTGTCCTAATTTTGATCTCAAGGGATAACTTCAAATTTACCCTTAAAACACTGATACCCATGTAGTTCCTTTGTGGACTCAGCGCCATGCCTGCGTAGGAATATAAGAAACTGTCTTCTAAGCACTCTAACTGCCAGCAGCATTCCAGAATCTCAGGTTATATCACCTGATAGCTGGTCCTTCTAAACTGGAGATGACCGCAGTTGAGCCTTGAACCTACTCCATGCAAGGCCAACGCACTGACACTGAGCTCTGTTCCTTTCCCCACACAAAAATACTTGTGGTCATGTTTCTGGTAGTAAACTTGCAGTTCACAGTACCACCAGAGGAGTGGGGACATTTCAAATATGTGAGCTTTGTACGAAATTCCAAGTCAGGGACAACAAATAACCATACTACTTGAAAAGTCTATCTAGACCCTTTGGGTCATGTATACAAAAAGGATATTGAGCAACAAGCATGCAGAAGTACCAATTGATAAAAACACATACAAAACCTGTTTGGAGACCCAGAGCTTTTTAGCCTAAGAACAAAAGCACTGTCATATTGAATCACAGTGGTCATCCTGTTTCCATGAGTGACTAGTCTTCTGATACCAGAAACCCAGAAAAAGCTCTGGTTGGTCTTATGTTTAAAAGAAACAAGGCAAACTTCAAACCGACGCTGGCTTACTTCACAAAACCATGGAAAGGTCTAACCAGGTACAGACCATAGTTTAGTTGAAATGCAGGCAAAACTTTCTGATCGTCACCTCGCAGCCACATAGGAAAAACAGAGGGAATGTCACACGGATGGAAAGAAAGAGAAATGCATTTATACGAAGTGTCAGGAAATAAAATGAAATGTAAAGGTAAAGGGACCCCTGACCATTAGGTCCAGTCGCGACCATCTCGCTCTATGGGCCGAGGGAGCTGGCGTTCATCTGCAGACAGCTTCCGGGTCATCTGGCCAGCATGGCTAAGCTGCTTCTGGTGAACCAGAGGAGAGCATGGAAACGCCGTTTACCTTCCCGCCGGAGCAGTTCCTATTTATCTACTTGCACTTTGACGTGCTTTCGAACTGCTAGATTGGCAGGAGCTGGGACCGAGCAACAGGAGCTCACCCCGTCACAGGGATTCGAACCGCTGACCTTCTGATCGGCAAGTCCTAGGCTCTGTGGTTTAACCCACAGCGCCACCTGCGTCCCCTAAAATGAAATGTATCCTTGGATAATTAACTCAATTCATAAGCAAGGAAGAGAATGTGTATGTGGGGGGAGAGTATTTTTAAAGTAACAGATTTATCCCAGTTGTTATACAAATTAGAGATATTTGTTTCATAATGATAAACAGCAACATGTATTTCAGCATACGAATTCCAAAAGGTGCAAAACAGATTTCTCGACTATTGGCAAGCAAAATAATTACTTTTTTAAGATAGATCACAAGGAGTTCCATTGATAAAATTGCTACTCGCTTCCCAGTAGCAGAATATGTTCCATAAGCATACAATGAGGAGAGTCCAGTCAGAGTTCTCCAAGGTCAAGACCTTTTGAAATGAATGGGACTACCTGGCAAGGGCATAGTAACCACTCTTCAGTGGAGCTTGTTACTGGCTGCTGCAGCGACATTTCGGCATCACTTTAAGCTTCAGCCAGCAACAGAGTCGTTCTGAAGGAAAGGCCAAAAGAAGCATGGATCTCAAATGCATCAGATCCAAGCACTGCGTTTGTAGCTGAAAGCTTCAACTATGACCAGGATTTTCACGAAGTGCGAGAATTCATACTATGGAGAACAAGGACAGCCCATATTATCAAACTGCATTGAATGTGTACGTGCACCAAGAAACTCTGGACTCTTGAGAAATTTCCTTCTGCTATCTAGTCTTATGTTAGCTTATTGGCAAGTTGTTCTTTTCTTTTTCTTGGCCATCCTCTGTAGAAGAGCTGGCTCTTTCACAGCTCAAGCTAATTTTAATGGGACTTGCCTGGGTATCTTCCCACTGGATTGTGTCCATTCTCATTATTGCACCATTTATTATATTATGCTCAGATATATTGCTCATCTCGCTCTGGTTCATTCCCCCCCCCCTTGCATGTGCAGTACGACATTTGTGTTGCAGATCTTGAGATTCTTCCTAGTCAATATAAGTGACGCCACTTAGAATCATCAAATTGTAGATATATCATTATATATCCTATTCAATATAAGAGGGACTTCCAGTTCTCTGCTGCATCACCATCTCCCCCAAAAAAGTTGTGTGTGGTTTTTTTTTTTCTGGTTGGCTTCTGCTTTTGAAGGTATTAGGTGCTTCTGCAAACCTCAGGGTTCCTGCAAGCAGGACAATACTTTCTGTTGGTATCTCAATGGCTCCACTCTGGATGCAAACCTGGTGACCTGCACAACCTCAGCTTGCTATCCAAAGTGATAGTCATCTGCTTATTCGCCATTTATCAAGGCTCATGTGTAAGCTCTGGCTTAGCTTTGAAATGCTAGAAAATATCCAAAAGGAAGAAACTCAGTCGAGACCACAAGGTGTGGCATGTCCATAGGATGCTTCAACCAGTTGTTGAAATCAAGAGGCATAGGGCATGACACATCTGTGTCCTGACTGGGCTACTGGACCACTTTGCCTTTGAACAGAGGAAGATTCTCTAACAAAACCATGCTATGTCTTAAGGACAACTGGCAACTGCTTGCTCCTAGTGTCACAAAACACCTTCTCTGAAATCAGGCTACACGAGAGCTGGAGCAGTTAAGTGGCACAACAGTGTTTGAAAAACATCCTGAAGGATGCCCACAAATACCCTCTCTGCTTGCTTTTGCTTAGGCACAAAGTTAAAGCATGTTTTCCAATGTTTGCTTGTTTTTCAAAAAAAGATGCTAGTTTTTTGTTTTTTTTTGCTTGGTTGGTTGTTTCAAGTATTTCAATGATTTTTGGTTTCTTCTTTGGGGTGCCAGCAAGAAGATTTTTTTGTAATAAATAGCTAGCTTGCCCTCTGCCAAAATAAAAAAAAATCCCCTTTAAAAATAAATCTCCCCAGAAACCACTTCTCTTGATATGAATTCAGACAGAAATCACTGGAACTTTTCATTGGCTGAATGAAATTTGAATACATTTAACATATTCCACTAAAGCATCCTGGGGCAAAATCTCAGAGTGGGAAATGCCCATGAAAGTAAAAGCCCTGCCCAGTAATATCATAGAGACATGCATAAGATCCTCAGCATCTGATGAAGTAAGTTCATGAAAGTTTAGGATACCCCAAGAGGGTCAATTTTGTGGCAGCAGACTAGCAGACTGCTCTGGAAACAGACCCTCTGAAGGCTCATAATCTACTCCCAGCATCAACTCAAGGGAGTTTCAACATGATCAGGAGAAACAATCATTGATGGAAATTGCTCATTCACAGGAAGTGCTCAAATGGCTTATTGTGATATAATTTTCTATTTATTTAAAGATCACAATCAGCTGATGTTATAATTACATGGCAGCTTCTCTGCAGCCTCAGCTGGCACTGCCTTTGAACTGCCTTCCCCAGACCTTCTGTTCCATCTCTATTGTCCAGCCAGCAACAACACAACACAATGCATCAAACACCCAATTGTCATAAATCCCCTTCCAAAAGAACAGGCCAATTACATTGTCTGCAAAGATGAAGAGGCAAGATAAACATTAGGAAAAACACTGTCAGTCAGAGAAAGATAGCAAAACAAGGGGAAGAAGCAGCCTGGGAGCAAATGCATACAAACCATGATGATCCCATTGGATCAGGGATACAATGTTAACTCAAAGCATGTCTGAAGCCACTTGTCTGGTTACCTGCTGCAAAGAAGGCCCACTTCACCTGAACTGAGCAAGGAATACTTTACGATTTGGAAGATTTAGCTCAATGGAGTAGCAGGTGCTTTGCATACAGACAGACCCAAATCCAGACTAGTCTCCATTTAAAGAGAGCAGAATAAGACCCCTGCCTGAGAGTGGGCTAGATCAGGGATGGAGAACCTGTGGCTATCTAGATATTTGACCTAGAACTCCCTTCATCAATGGCTATGCTGTCTAGGGTTGAGGGCGGATCGAATCTACCAACTTCTGGTGGGCTACAAAATCCTTATTCCTGAGCTAGAGAGGCTAATCATCTAAGCCTGCAGTCCCCATCTCACTTTAGAATTATAGAACTGTGGAGTCATCTAGGGGGTCATCTAGTCCAATTCCCTGCAATGCAGGAATCTTTTGCTCAAGGTGGGGCTCGAACCGTTAACCCTGAGATCAAAAGTCTCCTGCTCTACCAACTGAGCTATCTCCTGGAAGTAAGCCCCACTGAATCCAATTGGACACTTAAGCAGACATGGTTAAAACCATAGCCTAAGTCAGTATAGGACAGCTTCATGTGTTACTCCCTCCCCACACAACCTTCATGTTGTCAGACAGTCAATGATCAACCTGCAGGCAGGTGGTGGACGACTGGAAGAAGAAGAGAAGAAGAAGAGTTTGGATTTGATATCCCGCTTTATCACTACCCGAAGGAGTCTCAAAGCTCCCTTCCTCCCCCACAACAAACACTCTGAGGTGAGTGGGGCTGAGAGACTTCAAAGAAGTGTGACTGGCCCAAGGTCACCCAGCAGCTGCATGTGGAGGAGCAGGGAAGCGAACCCGGTTCACCAGATTACGAGTCTACTGCTCTTAACCACTACACCACACTGGAATAGCCACCAGGCCAACTGAGAAGCTCCCTTCTGCTGCTGCCTCTCATCGTACAAACCCAGCATTAATTCAACCTACGGAGTGCTTGGATCGAGTCAGTTAAATCTGAAACAGCTCAAACTTTGTTCATTAATTCCAAGTTCAGAGAGGGGAACAAATTAAAATGGACTTCTGAACGTAAGGCAAAGGCACAAAACGGATTGAAAGCCCAGGGTGTAATAAAAGGGTTATAACACTGAAGTGGCAAAGGTGCACACTCAGCTGCAAATTATGGTCAAGCAATAAAGAAGTTCAGAACTCATATACCTTTCTAAAGGAGTCAGCAGCAGATGCATTGTGCAGCCAACATCTGCTGTATTCTTGGAGGAAGGCCCATATTCCTCTCCCACTTCACCTCCAGCCTGAGGAAATGAAGCCTTTCACAGCCCGTGGCCTTCCTCCATTCCTTTCTGAGCTCCCAGTAGGGTTATAATCCAACACTTGAGGACATACTGAGCTTTAGACTGCTTATTGTCCACATAACCGGCAAAACACTGACTCGTCCCTTTCTGCCAGTGTCAAGTCACACAGGAATTGTGTGGATTGGGGGGACACTTCTGGCAAAAATGGTTGTCCATTCGTGTGGCCCTCTCTTGCTCTCCAGCCAACTTCGCTTGCCCTCAGTGGCATCAGATTTGATTGGCTATGCAGCTATGCATCATCGTGACATCATCCCATCCCAGGAATGGTACCCGACTAGTCGGGAAGCAGGAGAAAAAGAGTAGCCAGGAGACAAAGAATTGGGGAGGGTGCAGCAGCAGCTAGATACTAGCTACTCAAGGAAACAATGGATCAAGAAGGTTTCAGCAACGCACCATCTCCCAAGCCTAGCCAATCTCATAGGGGGTTGTAAAATGAGAAGAGAGGGAACCATGTGTGTCACTTTAAACCCCTTGGAGGAAATGTGGAATCACAGCTGTCAACTTTTCCCTTTTCTTGAGAGGAATCCTATTCGGAATAAGGGAATTTCCCTTTTAGAAAGGGAAACAGCTATATGTGGGATATAAATGTAAAAATAGTCAAAATTAAGTGGTGGCAGGATATTTGGGGAGGGGGCAATACCCCAAAATAATCAACTCAGTATTAACTGCTACATTTAATAATTAAAGTGGTAGAAATAGAAAAAAGGAAAGTATTTTGCAATGTATAGCTGCACTTGTTAGCATACTGCATCTCAGTAATCCTAGCCTGGAGAAACTTCCAGGTCCCTAGCCAGGTCCTTAAATAAAATTGCACATACCTAAGATTTTGAGCTGTTTTCTCAGGTTCACATAGGATGTTTCCTCACGATATTATTTATATTTCTCAGAATATAATTACTCCTCTGAGATAGGATTTTTAAAAAATGACTCATGACTTACCAGACAGCCCTCTTACAATACAGCCATGCCAGTTTCTAGAGCAAGACACACACACACACCACACACACACACACACACACACACACACACACACACAGCAATGCATGTAACACTGTACAACCATAATCAGTCTCCTCTTTCTGGGCAGGAAAGACAGGAGAAATGAAATCTTTGCAGAAAATAAAAGGGTTTGGAAGCAGAAAGAAACCATTCAGGGCAACGTTCTTGGGTTTCAGTGTGCCATTTTGCTGTCTCATTACAACAGACCCTCAAGGAAACAAAAACAGCCCATTGCAAATTGAGCTTCGTTGGCCTCCTTTGCTAAAGTGTTTGCCATCTCTTGCTTACTCCAAAACTCACTTCTCTTCCTTCAGCAACATCTCCCTGCCATATCAGATTGGCACTGCAGAAGCGGCAGCGTGACATCCACAGCGCCTATTAGCAATTAGGAAGCGAAGTACAGAGGAGTGTTCCAGTTTGGCTTTTAAGATTCTCACAGGACTAAACTAAAGGCTACATTTCCTGTGCCACACAAATAGGAAAGTTTAATTATTGTAATAACTTTAAAAGGAAGAGGCAGGGGAAGGGGACAAAAAGGAAAAGGAACAATGCTCACAAATAAGCTATTTTCCTTCGGATTATGAAGCCGTTTTAAGAGTTTCTCGTCACACACACACACACACTCCAGTTGTAATCCTGCAATTACTGTAAAGTTAATTGGTACTTTCTCACTGGCTGTGTTTTCATGTTGTCAGTGGGACAGTAATGAACATGAATGCCACATTTGAGAACAGAATGTCTGTGGGCTTGTTTACCACATAATCCAACAACAATGTCTGCTTTATCAGGCATTGCAAGCAAAGGATGGTTTAAGGATCTTCACATCTCAAATGCAAGGATGCTCTGTACAGAGGTGTGCACACCCCAATATTTTAAAAAATATGACACAGGTACAGATACGTCTGCCAACAGCAGGTAGAGGTTAAAAAACAAACCAAAACCATGAAGTAAGGGCTGGTGTGCCACACTACTCTGACATCCTTTCACTCAAGCTACACAATATGCAACAGAAGAATGTGGTCTTCGTCTCACCAATGCACAAGTCCACAATTCACCATTCATTTTGCTGATGAAACATTTGAGTCTGGGGTCCCTGCTTTTCACATCTGTCAGCTGTTTCCTCTCCAGCGGGACAAGTGTTCCTTAACCTATCCCGCTGCATTCCCAGTTTATACTTCCTACCTTTGAGTAACTTCTGCCCTTCCATGATGTTTTGGGAAACCAGCGCTGTGTAATCATCTTCCGAGAAGCCTGGCTTGCAAGTGGGTCTGACTGTAAGATCCCCATTGGGCGCCTGCAGAGTCCAAAACAAGAGCAACAGAACACTGTGAATTGTATTGTTGTTTCTAGTGGGAATCTCCAGGGTTGGGGGGAGGTTTCTCAGCCCGTGCGCAAGTGTCTGCAAACAGGCAAGTCTGAGCAACAGAAACAGCGTTCATCAAGTCTTACACTGATAACATGTTTCAAGCCGGGTGGGGAAAATGAAACACCAGTCAGAAAATAGCAGTAGCCTTTTGCTGAAGAGATGACCGGGGGGGGGGGGGGCGAATATTATTCAGCAAGGTTGCTGGGAATGGTGGAGGCTTGAGTGATGCACACAGCAATAAATCTCCCCGTTGGATTACAGGCACCCTCACATCTCAGATCAATACAAATCAAGCCATGGCTGGCAAGCCTGAGGACTCGCATGCCAGAAGCACACCCCCCCCCCCAGGTTTAAGAAACCCATCTGATCACCATCTTTGGCCCTAGTCATTGGACAATCGAGATCTGGAGAGTTACTGTTAAAGCTACAGCAGGATGCAGTTAAGTCTGCATATATACCCAGCCTGTACCTCCCTTAACAAATCAATGCAGAACTGCTGAGCAATCACCACCTGGCAGGCAGGCAGAGGGAGAGGGAGGAAGCGAGTGTACACATGCAAGCATCCCTAGCTGGAACGCAAAGCAAAATCCTGAAAGGTTCACAGGGTAACCCAGAGAAACAGAAATACGCACAGTCCCTCTGCCTGTCCCTGACCACCCCCAGCGAGGCAATTTAGGAGCATCACCTAGACACCCTAACCTGCAGGCTACATCCATAGCTTATGCCATGTAACTTCCTCCCTTTAGGGACAGAGATTTGTTTCCAGCTGCACACTGGAGCGAATCGTCGTAGAAAAAGGCTAGTTTCAAGCCCAAGCCTTGGAGGGGAGAATCAATTTTCCTTGTGCCTTGGCTTTCCAGATCTATGTGCTCAATCAGACTCCAGCCAACATACAGGCACAGAAGCTGAATGGCTTGTTAGCTGGTGATTTGTAAACAAATTCCTATATAACAAATGAGGTTGGGAAGGTGGTGGTGGTGGGGTGTCACCCCTGTTTTTCTACTACCCCAGGCAAGATTTTTCTAGGGACTCTCCCAAACAGATTAAAGGTACATGCTGATGACAAAACCAAGTGGCCTAAACCCTATAGAGAGTGGGGGGGGGGGGGGGAGCAAGCCAGGCCAACCCCATGATCACTGGAAAAATTAGGCGCTTTGAGGACTTAATATGTAGCAGAAAGAAGCAGGCTCAGCTGAGGTGGCTTTTTAAATAACGGTGGACTGAAAGAAAGCCACACGGCATGTGGATGAGAGGGGGAGAGAAGGGGCGAAGAGAACAGAGAGTCTGTCTCCTGGCTTGCAGAGGAGCTTACTAAGCAAAAAGTAAGCCAATGTAATATCGGCGAGAAATCACACTTGGGAGAGAAATGCCAGCTACCGTCTCTGGAAAGTGCATGAGAGGGACTCGGCTGTGCACTCCGCCAGTCTCCTGGCAAGATCTACAATTCAGAAGCATTTCAGAGTCTGACAGTAGATAATAGGCTTTGGATTTCCAATCACCCACTTATTACAATGGCCCTAGCAGTGGGGCCACTGCAGCAGAGAGTCGGTGGTAGGGTTACACAGCCAAGCCTTACAAAGCGGCTTTCCCTTGATGGGTTTTTAATTAGGACACTATTCTCTCTCCCCACCCCCAATCAAGTTCTCTCTCCAGGCTTACAAATAAAGTGCCTCAATTTGTCTTGGGAAAGGAGGTCCCAAACAAGAGCCATTATTGGGGTGCCATTTGCCAGGAAGCTCTCCTGTCCAAGCAATGAATGGCACACTGCTGTAGGCAGATTTATGCAGGAGAACTTCCCAACAGATCGTGTCCATTGTCAGTCAGAGCTCCAGTACTGGAAATGTGCTTAATGATAATAAGACTCTAGAGGGCTTTCCATATCAGCCTGGAAAGGAAGAGAAATTGCAATCTGATCAATTTTAACTCAAAAATGGTTTTGAGAATCAGGCTGATTTGGCAGCCGTGGGTGTCCTTCTGAAATCATCTTAAAATTTAGAAAGAGACAAAATATAGGAATAATCAAAAAGCAGGAAGGGAGCATGGCACCTAATATCCCGCCCACAAAAAAAGTATTTCAGCATTATGCATCCCTTTCCTTTCATTTTAAAAGGCTTCGTGGCAGACCGCATGGTAAATATTCCCTTAAAATACATACAGCACACCAGGATATTTGGAAGCAAGTTAGAGCTGCCAAACCAGATTCTGAGCTGCGTTAATGCACATTTGCAGTCAAGTACAAGTCTGTTATTCCCCTAAAAGCTATTAAAGCAAGTTTCTCTAGGGAATACCTATTTTGGGGGAAAGGGGGGGACTTCCCAATTTTTATGTTATAAGTAGTTTTATCAGGTGCATAGCAGGACTCCCTGCACATATCTGTATTAGCCTCAGCCATGGGTGTGTCTGGTTGAAAGATGCACAATTTCTGCTCTTTAAAAAATGCTATTAAAAAGCAACGCGGCAGAGGTGAGGCTCAAGAGTCCCACATCCACACAACCACCCTTAAGCCGGTCTCGATTTGCCTGGGTCCTCCGAGTGCTCCAGTTCTCTTTACAGCGTCTGTTGATAAACCGCAACATCCAAGACTTCAGCCACGCCACGTGGGTTAAGCACACGAGGGCAAGATGCGTTCTGAAGTTCTGGGAGGATCCTAACAAAGCAAAGCTTTTTTTAAAAAAATAATAACCCATCTCTAATATGCAGATATAATTATATGCTCCTTCCAGCGTTGCTGGCTTTCTTCTTTTTTCCCGTTTGGATCTCATCGCCAGCTAAAAACCAACTTGGGATGCTCTATCCGCGCGGTTGTCTACAAGCCCAGGTCTCTATGCCCGGCTACGGCAAAGAGACACATTTCCGCCCGTTAAGTCGCTTTGCATTTAGCAAAACGACCATCCAGCTTTCCCCAGCACTACTGCCGCCGCCGCCCCCCTCCTTTGCTCAATCCTTCCTCCTCCTCCTCCTTCTCTGGATTTTCGTCTGCCAGTTGTCTATGAATTGATAGAGGGGAGAAAGGGGAGGGGAGGGGGGCTCAGCGGGGAGACACACACAAGCTAACATTGTTGCACATACTCTGCAAAAAAAAAAAAAAACAAAAAAAAAAAGGAAAAGGGAGAGCGCTTGGCCGGCGTGGCGGTGGGCTGTGTGTGTATGTAAGTGCTGTACGGTGGAGCTTTTGCAGGAGCTCTTCCTCTGCCCCCCCCCCCACACATACACGAGAAACCTCTATTGCACAAGGCATCTGGAGAAGGGGGGGCGCTCAAGCCGCATGCAGAAATAAGGGGACCCCCTTTCCTCAACACACACATACATAAGCGGAGCTATATCCCAGCCATCTCCTAGCGTGCAGTTAATGATGTGCGGAAAGAGAGAGGAATTGCAAGGAAAGCGGTACTCTCGTGGCTCCTTCCAGGCTAGCTTCCAAGCCCCGGAACCCAGCACGGTCCCCTTCCCACCCCCCTCCCCTCCTCCTCCTCGTCGTCTCCCTCCGGCAGCGCCCCATCCCTCTCCAGGCGGGAGATGCTGCTGCTGCTGCTGCTGCAACTTACCCGGGCCGAGCCCCCGCAGCAAAAGAACAAGAGAAGTAGCATCCTCGAGCCCAGGGGCATCTCCGCGGATCCAGAGCCGGGCTCGCCCGCCCGCCCGCCTGCCCGGCTAGCTGCTGCCTCCTGCCGCCGCTTCCACCGCGCTCCGCCCGGGCAGGGCAACCCCCAGCGCGCGCCCTGCCTGCTCCGCCCGGCGCTGCCTGGTTATCCCGCGGCGCCTCCGAGCCGCCAACTCTTCGCAGCCGCCGCCGCCGCTGCTTCTTCTCCTCTTCCTCCGCCTGCCTTGCCGCGCTCAATTCCTCGCCGCCGCTCTGAACTGCAGGTGAAGCGCTCTCGGTGCTGCTCGAGCGAGTCCCCGCCTCCAAGCCCGGCCCATACGGCGCGGAGGGGCAGGCGGGCGCCCTTAAAGGAGCAGCCGCGGCGGCAGCAGCAGCAGCCAGAAGGGGAGCGCGCGCGCTTGCCGGCTGGCCAGCCCAGCGCGCACACACACAAAAAGGCTCGGGAGGGAATCCTGCGCTCTCCGGGACGGGCTTACTCGGGAGTCAGCAGAGGTTGGGTGCTGATTCCCAGGATCCACTTAGTAAGGACTTGCCCCAGCTCCAACTCTCCCGCTGGCGCAGGCAGAAGGAAGTTCCGCGGGTCTTACTCCCGAGGAAGCGCCTGCGGGGTTGCAAGGGGCATCATCCGAAGGCGGGCTTCCTCGAGGCTCTTGCACGGTTGTGTTTTTGCCGACGATCGGGCCCCGCGGCTGCAAAGAGGTTTACTCGGAAGTAGGGCCCGCGGAGTTCAGGCAGGGCTTGCTCCGAAGTAAGCGTGCGCTGCATTAATCGAGCTCGGAGCCCGTTAAGCAGTACTGGGTTGCTTTACCCAGCGATAGCTCGGCCTGCATTTGTCTCCTAAAGGGAGGTGCGCAAATGGGACCTTGAGGCTGCTGCTATCCTGTGCGCGCGAGTGGTGCCCGTTGAATTCAATGGCACTTGCTTCTGAGTAGACATATACAGGCGGGAAATGTAAGCTGCAATGCTTTGCACACCTGCTTGGAAGTGGTGCCCCTTCAAACCAATGACCATTGTGATTGCACATCTGTAGGGTTGTGCTGTGGTTTGGTTTCCTTTTTTTAAAAAAAAAAAATACAACCCTTTGCACACTTGCTTGAAAAGGAGTCCATTGAAGTAAACATGGATAAGATCAGGTTGCATGAAAATTTAATAGACTGGATGTATTATGCATGTTTACTCAGAAGACAGCCTCTCTCGGAGTTTGGTGGAATTTACTCCCAAGTAAGTTTTACACCCAAACTGAACTAACTCTCTCTCTCTCTCTCTCTATATATATTGGGGTGGTATTTTTAGGGCGCCAGAAAAGCAAAATAAATGCTTTTATGATCTTATAGATATTAGTAGGTTTTAATGATTTTATTGTACACAACAATAACTTATATTTTTTGAGTTGGTGGTTTTTAAAATATTCTTCTAAATAAAATAAACTAGGCTAGATATTTTATTGGCTAAATGATTATAGGATTGTACTCCAACACAAAACAAGTTTACTGAGAGGTAATATCCCTTCAAGTTCTTCTTTTTACCTCTTGTAAGAATGAAAAGAAAAGTGTCTTGCCTGGGATTGAATCCTGCTTAAGGCTGCAAGCCTAGCCATGCCTACTGAATTCTACTGAATTCACTGGAGACTTGAGTATGGTCTGCAGGCTTAGTCATGGTCAACCTAGTAGAGTAATAGATTTAAGTATATGTTTTGTTTGGACTTCCCTTTGCCTTTTAGACCAGGCTTACTCAACCTTGGTCCTCCAAATGTTTTTGACCTACAACTCCCATGATCCCTAGCTAGCAGGACCAGTGGTCAGGGATGGTGGGAATTGTAGTTTCAAACATCCAGAGGGTCAAGGTTGAGGAAGCCTGTTTTAGACTTTAATACAGCAAATCTAGCTTCCCTGCCCACCCTGTACCCCCCCCCCAACTCAGGGTAGCTACATGGAAAGGGGGACTCCTGTACCTTTAATAGTTGTTTGGCAGAGGGGTATTATTTTCAGCAGGTGAAGCTTATATGACAAGCCACAGCTGCTGACATTTCTTCTTCTGCACAACTATTAAAAGTCATACAAGCTACAACTATGGACGTGGGTGGCACTGTGGGTTAAACCACAGAGCCTAGGACTTGCCGATCAGAAGGTCGGCGGTTTGAATCCCCATGACGGGGTGAGCTCCTGTTGCTCGGTCCCAGCTTCGAAAGCACGTCAAAGTGCAAGTAGATAAATAGGTACCGCTCCAGTGGGAAGGTAAACGGCGTTTCCGTGCACTGCTCTGGTTCGCCAGAAGTGGCTTAGTCATGCTGGCTACATCACCCGGATGTAGCCAGCTCCCTCGGCCAATAAAGCGAGATGAGCGCCGCAACCCCAGAGTCATCCACGACTGGACCTAATGGTCAGGGGTCCCTTTACCCTTTAAGCTACACCTGCTGAAATTCCTTCTTGGTTAATAAAAGTCGTGTATGTTGCACCTTTGGAATCCCTTCTTGTACTGTATCCCTAAAGGCGCAAAAGCCCTGCCCTCTTTGGCATCTGGTTATCCTACCCACAAGCCTCTTGGCTCAGGCCCTGTAGATCCTCATGCAACAGTTAAGATGGACAAAAATCCAATGGCACAAAACATATGAGGAAAATTATACCAATTAAAAAAATTAAAAACCAGCACTATTTCTTTCCCAGGTATGGCTTGTTGCATCTCTAATTCGTTACTCAGAAATGTTAAATTTGGAGCGTGGAAGCTCCTGCCGGTACAATGGGCCAATTGGCACATGTCAGCTCACTGTAGTCTTAAACAATACTCCACCTGTGGGAAACTGCAGCTATGGATCAAAACACCCCAGGCAGCACCATCATACAGAATGTTTTTATTTCCCCCAAGTGGCAACAGCTTAAATGCATGACATGGAAGAGAGTACACATGTGGCAGGTTCAGCAGCATCTTCGTGGCAACATGGACGCATGATGATGTCGCGAAGCTTTGCAACATGCAGAACGTGGAATTTTGGGCTTGCTGGATATTTCAGGGACAGTTATTAGTGTACCTAAAGGGGCACTGCCTTTGGAGTATAGTAACAGCCTTAGCCTAGGGCTAATTCATCTGTGAACATGGACGCAAGTGACATCTCATTATTTGGATAGTCAACATAGCCTCATGGGAAGGGACATTGGTAGTGGCAAAGGGTCACAGCTTCAATCTCTGGCATCTCCATTTAAAATATATTAGATCATAGAGTTGGAAGGGACCCTGAAGATCCTCTAGCTCAGCCTTTCTCAACCTGTGGGTCCCCAGATGTTGTTGAACTACAACTCCCATCACCCCTAGCTAGCAAGGCCAGAGCTCAGGGATGATGTGAGTTGTAGTCCAACAACATCTGGGGACCCACAGGTTGAGAACCGCTGCAACCCCCTGCAATTCAGGACTATGCAGCTGTCCAGGGCCATCTTTACCCAGGGGTACAAGGGATGTGGGGCACCAGGGCACCGAATTCTGGGGGGTACCAGGCACCTGCCAATGAAGCTCCCTAGCTATCTACCTGTTATGAAATAATAAATAGTTTTGATCAAGCTAGGAAAACAAAATACATATATACCTAGGTATTGCCGAAATGTATGTCCACTGTTTCACTAAACGACTTTCAAATTTGTGCGCTCATTTACCAAAGACGTGCCATGCCAGCAGCGGCACTTGTCATTCACAACGGTGGCGCTTGACTCAACGGCGGCGCTTGTCATTCTCAACGGTGCCGTGCATGCAAAATTAACTCTTACATCATAATAAAAGTTAATTTGGGGGCTAAACTAAATTTGGGGGCGCTGGGCGGATCTTTGCACCCCGGCAGTGCATATGCTAAAGACTGCGCTGCAGCTGTCCCATACGGGGATCAAACCTGCAACCTTGGTGTTTTCAGCACCAGACTCTCACCAACTGAGCTATCCTGAGAGACAGGGAAGAGTACTCTTGTACTCTGGTCCTGCTTGCAGGTTTCTCATAGGCATCTGGCTGGCCACTATAAAAACAGGATGCTGGAGTAGATGCTGGACCACTGACCTGACCATTCTTGGCTGTCTATTCGCGCAAACCCAGGTCCTCCCACAGCCATTGCCCTCCATGAACCACCATTGGCAGGACCAGCAGGAAGAGCAGCAAATACGTTTTCTGCTGATGATAATATTTATTCTCCTGTTAATTATTCTGTTTTGGATGTGCATTTTATATTTGACTTCCTTTATTAATGGTTTCTTTTGAAATGTTTAAGATAATTTGTTATTGTTGTTGTTTGTTGGTAACTTTGCTGTGTTAAATGCGCTTTCTGTGGTTGACCTCCTTTGTAATGTTTCATTTTGAAATCCTTAAGATAATCATATTTTGGTTTCCTGTTAATTGTGCTGCTTTGAATGTATACTTTAGATTTGACTTTCTCCCATAATGTTTTGTTCTAAGTTGTTTTATCTGATATTTTATTGTGTCGTGAAACCACTTTGAGTTTCCCCCCCTTAAAACTATAAAGCAGTAGAGAGATGGGATGAATAATAATACTAATAATATTAATCCATCAGACTCTTACGTTCTTATGAATGAGTATTGAAGGCATGAGAGAAACACTTTCACCCATGATATTTTCATGATTTCAATGTCCATAGGTCTACCACTAGGCTCATGGAGGAAAAAAGGACAGCTGCTTTTATTGAACACCCTCAGTGCATTGGAGCTGGCATGTCGGAAACAAAAGAGGGGAGAAAGATGCAGGAGCCCAGGTCTCTGCATAAGCCCACATTCATTTGCAGATGCCACCCTGGTTCTCCTAACCCTGGAGTTAAGTTAAAGGTAAAGACCATTTAGGTCCAGTCGTGGCCGACTCTGGGGTTGCGGTGCTCATCTCGCTTTATTGGCCGAGGGAGCCGGCGTACAGCTTCTGGGTCAAGTGGCCAGCATGACTAAGCCGCTTCTGGCGAACCAGAGCAGCGCACGGAAACGTCGTTTACCTTTCCGCCGGAGCGGTACCTATTTATCTACTTGCACTTTGATGTGCTTTCAAACTGCTAGGTTGGCAGGAGCAGGGACCGAGCAATGGGAGCTCACCCCGTCGTGGGGATTCAAACCGCCGACCTTCTGATCGGCAAGTCCTAGGCTCTGTGGTTTAACTCACAGCGCCACCCGCGTCCCATTGGAGTTGAGTTAGATGAGAGCAATTCCTGCAGGGTTCCACAACACTTCCTGGAGCAAAAGCTAGGCAGTTGTGCAGATAATCCTCCCTAGGTCTCATCTCACCACTGCACTGGATATTAGAAAGATATAGTAGCAAGATACCCAGTACTTGCTTTTAGATATAAAACTATTTTATGCCCCCAAACTCTCCCTCTGCCCCCCTTTCCCCTTTTCTTTCTTTTTAGCTGCTATCTTCCCCGCCCCCATCCATGCAACCACATTTTACCAACACAAATGGCCAACTCTGAAAATTAAAATAGCAAAGGAGGTGGCAGAAGCTAGGTGAAAGCGCTGGGGTGCTCTCAGCATCAGGTGTTCCTGGAACCTAAGCTTGGTGCCCCTTTAGACCACTCCATCCACTCTCTGTATAACTGAGGTCCTTGAGGAGAGGGGTGGTTTCAGTCAATCGGCCATTTAGGATGCCTCCAGACCATCACTGCTCCCTCTCTCTAGCAAAGTCCACTTTTGTCATGGATTGGTTGGACGCAAACAAACAGTGAGAGGAGCTAGTGGGGGAACCTCCAAGGGAAGAAAGCTCAGAGCCGGAGGAATGGTGGTGGGATGGCAATGAGTAGTCAGAGGCAGATGACTGGGAAGAGGAGGCATTGGATGCTGAAGAGGTAACAGGGCTCAGTGAGCTGGGAGAGTCTGTGGCAGAGACCAGTCCGGAATCTCAGGCAGAAGCTGAAACAGGAGAGTGGGATGACAAAGGTCAAATGGCAGAGATGAGTCAGGCTGGTGAAGAGTCGCTGGGGTCTCCCCCTCCTGCCACAGCAAGCTGACTTCCCCTCTGGTCTCCCAGAACCAGGAGAGGTATGAAGTAGCAGGAGCAAAGAGAGACACGCAGGCACAGTTTCTGATTGCTTAGGAAAAAAACTCTGGAGAGGAGGAGACAGGTGGCTGTGGGGAGGTGAGGGCCTTTAGTCTCGGCAACTTTTTTATGGGCAACAAGACCTATTACTGTGCTCAGGCCTGACACTCCTATGCGGACCCTGTTTTGCTAATACAGTGGTACCTTGGGTTACAGACGCTTCAGGTTACAGACTCTGCTAACCCAGAAATAGTACCTCAGGTTAAGAACTTTGTTTCAGGAAGAGAACAGAAATCATGCTCCGGCGGCGCGGTGGCAGCAGGAGGCCCCATTAGCTAAAGTGGTGCTTCAGATTAAGAACAGTTTCAGGACAAGAATGGACCTCCGGAACGAATTAAGTACTTAACCCGAGGTACCACTGCACAATGGTACCTCGGGATGTGAACAGGATCCATTCCAGAGCCCCGTTCGCATTCTGAATGGAATGTAAGATGCGACAGCACATGCACAGGTCATGTATTGCTGCTTCTGCGCATGCGCGTGACGTCATTTTGACTATCTGCGCATGCACGAGCGGTGAAACCCGGAAGTAATGCACTCCGTTACTTCCAGGTTGCTGTGGAGCACAACCCGAAAGCGCTCAGCCTGAAGCACATTCAACTTGAGGTATGACTGTAAAGAGTTAACTCCAGCCTTCTCAGTGTGATTTACTGATGGCTCGCTCCTGTCAACTTTTTTAAATGACATTTTGCAGTTAGGGAAGTGAGGAGGAAATGCACTGAAAACTCTACGGTGAATGAATGATCAATGGGGAGCTGTAGAAACACCCCCACACCACACAAGTGAATCAGGAAGAATGCTCATTGTCGTGTAACCTCCCCACAAACAAATCAGAACAAATGGGCAATAAAGACGGTCTAATTTTTGCATAAGTAAATTAAAACGAAGGGTCAATATACAAGTCATCTGGAGATACCCCTCACCTAAAACTGTGCCAGGCTTCTCCTTCTGCATTGGGGTTTTTTTTTCCTGCCCAGAACACACACGTGCTACACCCACGGGCACAATGAAGAAATATTAATTCAAATATATTGCTGAAGGCACCGTTTAGAAAAAGCTAAGAGGATGTGAAAACCCTTAAAAATAAATGAACATCATCTGCCCTTCCTAACTCCACAGCCTGAGGCAGCCCACGCTGATTTGGCTCATAGAGAGGCCAGCTCTTTCAGTGTCTCACTGGTGGTAGATTTCTTGCAGCGTGAATGTGTGAACAGCCTGCACGGATGAAAATACTATATATAACAGGGGCAGAGGCACTTCATTTTTTACTAAAACCCTGAGATCTACCAAAAGCAGTAGTTCAGGAAGGGTGGCAGAGAATTTATTTATTTCTATTTAATTCATTGCTGCACTAAGTCAATGAAAGGCATTATTACATTTTATCCACCCAGTAACCCTGCGAGGTGGGCTTGATAGAGAGGGAGTGACTGGCCAAGGTCACCCAGTGAGCTTCATGGCTGAGGATTTAAACCCTGGTCTTAATGTTCCAACCACTACAGCACACTGGAATTGAGGAGCAAGGTGCCTCTGAGCACATGCTTAGCTAAGGAATTCTTTTTTTAAAAATACAGCATACCTTGGTTCTCAAACAGCTTAGTTGATGAACAAATCGGCTCCCAAACTCCCCAAACTTGGAAGTAAGTGTTCCGGTTTTCAACGTTTTTCAGAAGCCGAACGTCCGACACAGCTTCCACTTGAGTGCTGCCAATCGGAAGCCACGCCTTGGTTTTCGAACGGTTTCAGGAGTCGAACGGACTTCTGGAACAGATTAAGTTCGAGAACCAAGTTTCCACTGTACCAGAACTGGAGTTTGCAAACAGATTGTTGGTTTTCTCCTAAGTTTGCTAAAGGAGCCCCACCTCTTTTGCATGTTCCAAGCAAGCATAAAGGTAAAGGGACCCCTGACCATTAGGTCCAGTCGTGACTGACTCTGGGGTTGCGGCGCTCATCTCGCTTTATTGGCCAAGGGAGCTGGAGTACAACTTCTGTGTCATCTGGCCAGCACAACTAAGCCGCTTCTGGCGAACCAGAGCAGCGCACGGAAACGCCGTTTACCTTCCTGCCAGAGCGGTACCTATTTATCTACTTGCACTTTGACGTGCTTTCGAACTGCTAGGTTGGCAGGAGCAGGGACTGAGCAATGGGTGCTCACCCTGTCGCGGGGATTCGAACCGCCGACCTTCTGATCGGCAAGTCCTAGGCTCTGTGGTTTAACCCACAGCGCCACCCACGTCCCATTCAAGCAAGCATGAAGGCATGCAAAAAAATAAAAATAAAAATGGGATTGTTAGCCCTCGCAGTTCTAAATGCCCAAAGCAAAAGTTCAATCATTCATCCTCTCCAGATTATCCTCCTTTTGCTGTTCCTGACTGTGGTCTCCCTTCCGCCTCTCTTCCTCCTCTTCTCTTTTCATATTCTCTTTCCTAGAAGTTGTAAATGACGTGTGTTGTAAAAGATGGGCTGGGAAGGACCGCAGGGGTAATCTATACCACTGACTGTGTGATGTCTTGGGGAGTTTCTTATTTTGAAGAGTTCGTGGCATTGCATCATTAAAAAAAAAAAAAATCCCGTAAAATTCCAGATCTTTTTAAAGGTGCCAATTAAACAATTTTGGGAGCAGCCCTCCACGCTGCTCCACGAGATAATTTAGCGACATCTTATCTCTGCAAAGCAAAGCAGAGCACCGTTGTGTTCACAGAAGTCAGGTTTTCATCTTGGAAATGATTAGGTTAGCCCTTTTTAGTTCTTATTTATGCACCACAGTGTAATGTTCTGTACAAGAAATATGAGAGGGGGGAAAAACTAACATAGCTAGGAGAAAGCACAGCACGAGCTCAAGCTTGGAATAGCTTCCTTAACAAAGCCACTTGCTGACTGCGAGACTCAATCGTTTCTGCTGAATTTGAAATGTTTTGAATAAGGAAGTGGGGGGGGGGGGGAGAGCGATGTTAACACAGGTTTCTGGTAGGTTTTGCTCTGATGGCCTGACTGGAAATGCTTACAGAAGAAGGAGCTGCAATTTAAAAGGAGCAGAGAGAGAGACCTGATGTAAATTTCCATCAGCTCCTTCCCTTCCACAGATCTGGCAAGGCCCCAGGGTGTCCTTCTTAGCGTTGCTGGATTTCTTAGGTGCAAATGAAGAAGTGGGTCAAGGTTTGGCCCGGCAGCATGAGCAAATGCAAGTGACAGAGTTACTTGCGGCAGCAATTTGGGGGACTGCCAGTCAGTGCAGCTAGTACTGAATTAGATGGAGCAATGGTCTGGGTCAATTTAAGGCAGCTTCCTGTGTGTGGTTGCAATGGAGCATAGAATCATAGAATTGCAGAGTTGGAAGGGATCCTGAGGATCTAGTCCAGGGTTTTCCAATCTTGGGTCTCCAGCTGTTTTTGGACTCCAGTTCCCATCATCCCTGACCACTGGTCCTGCTAGCTAGGGAGGATGGGAGTTGTTGTCCAAAAAAATTCCACAATGCAGGAATATGCAGCTGGGATCGAACCTGCAACCTTGGCGTTACGAGCACCACCATAGCTGTCAACTTACAGATTTGAAAATAAGGGACCAGCAGTCTCAGAAATAAGGGATCAGCAGCCAAAATAAGGGATTTTCAGAGCACAGGTATGTTCGACATCTGAGCCCCTCCAAGCCAAAGGCAGAAAGCCCAGCCAGCAGCCAAATGAAGCCTCAAGCAGTGGTTCCCACAGCGCAGCAACCCAGCAAAGGGGATGCAGCAAGGAAAACCACCGTCACCTCTCCGCTGGGAAGCGCTGAGCAAAGGTGAGTCCCCACGCAATGCGGCCGATTTGATAGGCACAAGGCATGCAAGCTCCACCCCCCAGTCATTCTTAGACTTCTTATTGGGTGAGCAACGCAGCCAAGCAACACAGTTGGAGCCTCCTTCCTCCCTGGCCGGCAGGGAGGGAGGGAGAGGAGCTGCTTCCTTTGAGGGAGAGAAATTTAAGGGACATCATCAATAAGGGACAGCAGCGGGACACAGCGCTGGGATAAAGGACTTTCCCACCAAATAAGGGACGGTTGACAGCTATGAGCACCACACTCTAACCAACTGAGATATCTGGCATGCCCAGTAGCAGTATCCAAAGTTCCCCATGCCCATTTTTAATCCTGTCAACAACCCTGTGGGGTAGATTAAGCCCAAAGAATGTCCCAAGATGATGACAACGAAGAAATTGGTTCATTACCTGCCCTTCACCCTGAGGTTCTAGGGTGGGTTACAACAATCTGGAATGCAATATTAGAAGCATTTTGAAAACAAATGACCGGTGAGCTTTTATGGATGATCAGGATTTGAACCCAGGTCTCTCTGACCCTAGTGCATCCCATCCAATATTTCTGACATGGACTGGCAGGGTCTTTCTAGGGTTTCAGGCAAGGAGCATGGTCTGCCTGGAGAGATGCCAATGACTGAACTCTGGACCTTCTGCATGTAAAACAGATGCTCTCCCACCAAGCTACTGCCCTTTCCTGATATGTATGTAAAACATGCCTCATCAGCCCTCCTCTAAAACAGGGTTGTCAGTTTTATTACTGAACCTGCTTACATGCCTCTAACAGCAGGCTTCTGCATTGCAATTTAGCAGGCAAAGCTTTTCCAGGCGCAGAGACAAAAGCACGCTGTTGAATTTCTGTGCACAAGGCTGTGGTTAAAGGGACAAAATCAGGGCCGGTAATAAAGGGGGCAACACGATTAAAAAAAAACAAACCAGAGAATTTTGTGCGTCCAGCTTTGTTCCCCTGGTCTGTTCTGCAGTTAACTCAGTCTTATAAATGCTCAGTGTGAAACACGAAAGAAACATGTGCTTATTTGTGAAATGCGGCGGTCCCCCCCCCCCATTTTTTCAGGAAGAATCTTTGAGTTCTTTCAAAGCATAACCGGGGTTCCCAGAAATACATGGGGTACAGCTGCACTAGACCCAAAGCCAGCAAGGGGGCAGACTCTGTGCTTCTATAAAAAAAAAAAAATCACCCCGCCTAAAGAAAAAGTAAGTCTCCAGCCCTTATGGAACTAAAGATATGATGAAGAAAAAAATGTACAGGCTTCATTCAAACTAACAAGTCTGTGGTTATACACACACACACGCCTGCTATTGATTGATTGATTGATTGATTGATTGATTGATTAATATGCCATCTTTTCGTCCAAGGAGCTCAAGGGAGCTTCCCTGCAAAGTAGCCCAGTGTTGCTATACTAATATTGTATCAGTGGGAAAGGGGGAGGTTGACTTTGAGGGAGTAGTGCACATCAACAATATAAAATACAGGAAATTACAAAGGGGTGTGGTTCCTGATCAAAGCAGCAATTTAGTGGGGGCAAGGTTATTAAATTTTGTCACCACTCAAGGGGAAAAGTAGGAGGGTTACTATGGGTGGGCTTTTGCTGTTGGTATAACGGTTAGAGTTCTGGACTCTAACCAGGGAGGCCAGAGTTTGACTCCCCACTCAGCCATGAAGCTCAGAGGCTGGCCAGCCTTAGGCCAATTACTCTCTCTCAGCCTAATCTACCTCACATGGTTGTTGTGAAGATGCAATGGGTAAGGGAGAACAACGTACGCCACCTTGGGGAGAAAGGTGGTTTATAAAATGTAATAAATAAGCAAACATTTCAATGGGCATATTCACCATGTCATATGCCTTTTAACAACAGCCAGGCATACAGAAATGTAGCAGCTGACGTTTTTCCTAGCATGGAGATCAAAAGATAGCCAAAAATTTCACTGGCTTTGTGCCAGGCTGCTGTTCAAGTAACAACACACACAACATAACAGGCTGTTTTTAACTATGTAACTTCTATTTCAAACAAAATTCAACATATAATATCTCACAAAGTGTAATTCCATAGACCAACACATCATGCAAACAGAACATATCAAGAGAAATTAAAGTCCAATGGATAGTCAGGAGATAAAGTCAATTTGGTTCCTAAATTGGCATATTGGCAATAACCACAATATGGTATGCTTATGTTTTGATGTTCCACATATCGCTGCTTTGAGGATTCTAATGTTCCTTGTACGTAGATATCAGATCAGATGGAAACTTGAAGGTATGGCACGACAAGGATTCTGGGATAATACCTTGTTTCATCCAACCGGGCTTCGTCAGCCGTGCATACTCTAAATTAAACAAACATGATATAACACAATCCTTATACAAACTAAGTAACATAACATACAAATTAAACAAGAAGTTTACATACCATATTCTCGTATGACGGAAACATGGAACAAAATAAATTCAGTTAATCCAATCACTGGCCAAAGTTCCTTTTTATACAGAGAGGCAGTACAGTGGCACCTCGGGTTACATATAGAATCATAGAGTTGGAAAAGACCACAAGGGCCATCGAGTCCAACCCCCTGCCAAACAGGAAACACCATCAGAGCACTCCTGACATATGGTTGTCAAGCCTCTGCTTAAAGACCTCCAAAGAAGGAGACTCCACCACACTCCTTGGCAGCAAATTCCACTGTCGAACAGCTCTTACTGTCAGGAAGTTCTTCCTAATGTTTAGGTGGAATCTTCTTTCTTGTAGTTTGGATCCATTGCTCCGTGTCCGCTTCTCTGAAGTAGCAGAAAACAACCTTTCTCCCTCCTCTGTGTGACACCCTTTTATATATTTGAACATGGTTCAGGTTACATACACTTCAGGTTACAGACTCCATTAACCCAGAAATAGTACCTTGGGTTAAGAACTTTGCTTCAGGATGAGAACAGAAATTGTGCTCTGGCGGCGCGGCAGCAGCAGGAGGCCCCATTGGCTAAAGTGGTGTTTCAGGTTAAGAACAGTTTCAGGTTAAGAACGGACCTCCGGAACGAATTAAGTACTTAACCCGAGGTACCACTGTATAGATTCTAACACAGGTGGCTACAATGTCTGTAAATGTTAATGTTTTGCAGGCTGCTGTTCAAAGCATAGGAGCTGAACCAAGGGGCGAACCAAGAGTTCCTATGTTCCAGGAGTGAGGTTTTCAGCCCAAAACCATATTTCCCCATGGACACCCCTTTTGTACCACATAGAATAGGTGAGCAGGCTCAGAATCAAGCAAGAGGCATGATCATAGCTCAAGGAAACATTCCAGCCAGACAAAAACAGTTGAGGAAGGTCAATGATGGCGTATGGCTTGGGGAAAGTCTTGAGAGCCAGATAGGGAGGCCTCGGGGGCCACATTTAGCTTGAGGCTCCTCATCCTTGCTAAATCCAGAATGCTGCAGCATGATTGCTGACAGGGTACTATATAATAATCATTTTGCATTTCATGGGATCATAGAATCGTAGAGTTTGAACCTGAGACCTTCTGCATGCAAAGAATATGCTCCACCACTAAGCTATGACCCTTCCCGCTCTAATTTGTGCCCATGATAGCTCCTGAAGGAACCCGAGTATCCCTTGCCACACAATTTGAAAACCACTGACCCAGTGGAAGGATTTAGCAATAATCTCTACTAATGCACCGCCTAAATGCGGCCTTCTGTAATCTTCCCCTGGGGACCCAAACATTTGGATGTGGAGTTGCGAGGGACTTGGTGCAGCTGTTGCGGCTGCCATATGAAATCTAAAGATCTCAGGGGGCAAGGATTTGTGCTTCAGTGTCGCTGTGTTGTTCTTCGTTCCTTAAAAAAAACTGAAGCTGATTTGTGTGAGCCGAGTGTAAGCGAGTATTCTCTTGCAAACACCTATGAATCGTTGACTCTGGCTGGACTACAGCTGTTGCTCAGCGTGAATTCTCTCTCAAATAACTATTAGCATGACAAGTTCTGCCGGTATTGTCAAAATAAGTCTCACACCACGAGATACTGTGAAGAAAAAGGCAGAGCAGGAGAAATAGATTTCTTCAGTGTATTTAAAATAGGCTTCTAATCTGGCGACAAAAGCACCGGAGCTGTTTTTCCCCCACCCACCCTCCGCAGCCAAAGAAACAAGCTTTTTCCATCTTCAGTTTTAGCACATTTGCTACTACCTCCAGACACTTGATAAATATATACATATATTCCTTTCCAAGTTCTTTGTATTTCTTCCAACTTTCTGGAGGGATAAGGATAGTCATGATAGCTTCATGCTCCATCTAGATGTGTTGGACTTCCAGCCCCAGGCAGAATCAGGAGTGGCCACAGAGGATGGGACTTGTGATCCACCAACATCTGGAGGTCAGAAGGTTGGTGAAGTAGACATTTCCCCAGGTAAATGTCCATATATGGAAAGCCCCTCAAGAAGGCCACAATATCTCAAGAACCCCCGCTCCACAAATGAACCTACCCAAGTGTCCCTATTTTCCAAAGACAGTCCAAGATTTACAAAAGCCATCCCTGTTTCTGATTTGATCCCGGAATGTCCCCCTTTTCCTTAGGACATCCCTATTTCCATCACAGAAATGTTGGAGGGTATGGAGTTATGCAACCCCTGAGCCAAGGAGATGAGCAACTATACAACCTTCAGAGGACATCTGAAGACAGCCCTGTATAGGGAAGTTTTTGTTTTAATGTTTAATGTCTTACTATGTTTTTATATATGTTGGAAGCCACCCAGAGTGGCTGGGGCAACCCAGTCAGATGGGCAGGGTATAAATAATAAAATCATCCTCATCCTCATCCTCATTATTGAATAGGATGTCTCTATTGTTATCAGAGAAATGTTGGAGGATATGGACCCTGTTATCATCATCATCAGAGGCCCTTCTGGATGTTCCTCCTACACATGAGGACCAGAGGGAGGCAACATGAGAACAGGGGCTTTTCTGCAGTGACTCCCTGTTTGTGGAATGCTCTCCCCAGGGAAGTTCAGCTGGCGCCTTCATTATACACCATTAGGTGCCAGGCAAAAACATTCCGATTCAACCGGGCTTTGGGCTGCTTAACATCTTCTACCCCTTTTAAATGTGTTTGCAGAAGAGGGGTGGGGTGGAGTTATTGGTTTTTTTTGGGGGGGGCTCTTTGTTCTTGTTTTTATTTTTTTGTGTGTTATTTTAAAAAATCATATATTGTTATGTTATGAACTTCCCTGAGATTTACGGATGAAGGGCGATATACAAATTCAATAAATAAAGATATAATAATAATTAATTAATAAGCCTTTGACGGCGTCTTGAGATAATTAAAAATATTGCCAATACATGGATTGTTTTTAATATTCAGTTGGAAGCCACCCAGAGTGGCTGGGGAAACCCAGCCAGATGGGCAGGGTATAAATAATAATATATGATGATGATGATGATGATGATGATGATGAATGAACTGGAGCTGTTTGGAGCGCATGGATCTGAATGAGCTGGCTGATGTCCAGTGTTTATTGAGTACCAGAGTGATGCTGTGAATACAGTGACCGACTAGAATTGCAGGATTCTAGGTTTAAAAGCTCACTCACGGCTCAGGTAGGTATGAAGTGGAGGAATACCCACTTTTTTATTGAATAGCAGCCACTTGGAGCATTTGGATCAGAATGGAGGACTTAGTGACTTTTCTGGCAAACCCAATAAAATCTTTCTGCCCCTCCCTCCGTGCTGCTCTTTGTCCAGTTGGAAAAACACAGAGATCTCTGAGATCTGGATGCTTGAAATGACCTCGGGCTCACAAGTCTCTCACCAGAATGAGATCTGCAACTTCCTCTTTCAAATGTTCTGTTAGAAACAAGGAACTGGAGGGAGGGAATACCTCTTGCTTCTGAAACCAACATTCCTTGTCTCTCCCTTTTGATTGTCTGAATTGGCCAAAGGGTTTTGATGGGAAAGGGGTGTGTGTGTGTGTGTGTGTGTGGAATGGGAGGTTCATCCTACACCATCTGAGCTCTGTAACAAGTCACGTGGCTTGCTAGCTGACAACTTTTACAGGAATGTACATGTGTGCATTAAATCAACTTACTAAATGTCTGAAGAGCGAGGCTGTTTCTCTGGAGAGCCAACTTGTTACATTACACCGCACTCGAGAGAATAGAGGGCTCTAAAAGATGAGAAATCCATGGAACAGACTGTGCCAAGATAATGAATGGAATGTGGAAAACAATGAAGGAACTTTCTCCCCTCACTGAGCACACGCAATTCTCAATGACAGCAATGGGAGTTATATGTGCGTGTCAAGGGGATAATGGAACCGTGAGTATCAAGAAGAGAACTATCGGATGTCAGGTAAGGTGCTCAAAATAGAAAATAAGCTCAAAGGAGGGGCGGGCATCTGCGAAGTTCTATAAAGCACACAACGTGGGCCTGATCAATATAAAAGTATGGGAACAACAGGTTCTCTCAACAGGAAGTAGGGCCACTGAGATGCCACATAAACTTCTGACTATAAGCCGGGAGGGGGGCATAGCTTTCCATGCAGATGACTTTAGGTGCAATCCCTGGCATCTCTAGGTTAAACAGGATCAGGTAGAACATGATACCTGGGGAGTCAGTATCAGAGTACCGTAGTTTAACACTAGGGTAGATGATCTGGTGCAAATCTGCTTCCTATGGACCAGGGGGAGCTAATGTCATGGCCAGTTGGCTGAACTGACATGGGCACAATGGTCAAATAACATCAAGTGAGCGCCGGGTATCCCTGCATCCCAGGATGCAGCTATCCATATAGCAACATGCTTGAGTCTATTGCACCTTGAGTCTATTACAGCTATTAATATTGCACAGCTTGAACTGACCAGATCAGGCATAGGCAAACTCGGCCCTCCAGATGTTTTGGGACTACAACTCCCATGATCCCTAGCTAACAGGACCAGTGGTCTGGGATGATGGGAAGTGTAGTCCCAAAATATCTGGAGGACCGAGTTTGCCTATTCCTGGACTGGATGCATAAAAACTGAGTCCTTTTGGAATGAAATTTCGTCTAGACCTATTTGTTTGATTCAGAACTTTACTTGCAGAACTTTATTCAAAGCAGAACAAACGCATCAACAATACATCCAAATAGTTCCATAAAACACATGCTGATCAAAGCATAGGATCAGTATCTTCTTAGAAACAACTTTAAACAGGATTGAGATCATAACTCTGTCTTTTCCCCTATCCCAGCCTCCGTTCCAGCCTCGGGTTGTGCACTCCTGGAGACATTCATTTACATCCTTACTCCCACAGAGCCTGGGAACAAAGACTCGGCTACCACCCTTCCAAGATGGTGAATTTGCAATTCAATAGCTCTCATGTGATCTAAGGCTATTCACTCAGGTGTTAGCTGCTAGAGGAGATAGTTAATTATCAACCCATTAAGCAGTGCAGAGAGCCCTCTTTGCTGTTCTTTAGCTTCAATGGAATCTTCCAGTTAAACCCTTTCAGCAATACACACAGGCATTCTCCATTTCAGTGTCAATTAAGCAATTATACTTTACAGGATCTCTGTGTGTGCCATCACTGTAGTGGGGGGGGGGGTGTTCTGCAGGGACAGCCAACAGGTTTAGCATCAATGCACCCCATTGCTTCTCCACCACAGAGAATTATTTGTTGTTGTTTAGTCATTTAGTCATGTCCGACTCTTCATGATCCCATGGACCACAGCACACTAGGCCCTCCTGTCTTCCACTGCCTCCCGCAGTTTGGTCAAACTCATGTTGGTAGCTTCGAGAACACTGTCCATCCATCTCGTCCTCTGTCGTCCCCTTCTCCTTGTGCCCTCCATCTTTCCCAACATCAGGGTCTTTCCCAGGGAGTCTTCTCTTCTCATGAGGTGGCCAAAGTATTGGAGCCTCAGCTTCAGGATCTGTCCTTCCAGTGAGCAGTCAGGGCTGATTTCCTTAAGAATGGAGAGGTTTGATCTTCTTGCAGTCCGTGGGACACAGAGAATAATGTAAGCAAATCACTGCCATCTATTCTTATGGGTGGGTAAAGGGGGATCAATGGTACACTTGGTAGCATTGTTGCAGCAAGGGTACTTTTTTACCCCCATCTTTAATATCAGCAACTCAGGCATCGCAGACAGGACTTTCTAGAGGTCCTTGCAGGAGGTACCCACAAGCACCCTACCCATCATAATGGCAGACATCTTCAAGTTGTAATGAATTGATGTTGGATTGCAAAACATTACTATTCTGAAGTCAAGCAGAGTGATTAAAAAGAAAAACAACTCCCTGTGGGAGAAGAGAGGATGGAGAGAGTAAGCAGATGCCACCAAAGCACGAACAACAGCTGAAAAATCATAACTGGGAGGCAAATGATCACAATTTTCACCAGGGTGCTTCGATTCAGTTTTGTAGCACAGAGGCCAGGGTGGTAGTTCAGGCTGAAAACTCACAAGACCTCTCAGTAAAATACATTAGTGTCAACTTAGCAACACTATGTTTAGATGAGGTGACCGAAAGCATGTTGGGGCATGCACGCCTTGAGCTAGTCATCTCGTCCAGGTCAAGAGCACACACACACACACACACACACACACACACACACACACACTTTTTTTTTAAAAAAAGTAACTGGTGAGGCTGCACCACAGTTTGCAGGTCAGCTTAACATGGACTCCCTGGAGATGCAAAATGCAAACTGTGCTCTCCTGAGCCAAAACTGTAATAGATTTTGGTTTCAGCTCCGATTGTGACACATCGAAGGAAGAGGATCTGCTCTCCGAATGCAAGACTCAAACAGCCAAACAGTTGGCGACTGGTCAAGTCTTGTTTTTCTGTTTAGCATAGTGCCACCTTGCAGATGGCATGATGTGTATGTGTTTGTGTTAAATCAGGCAGTGTGACACAGGAAAGTAACACCCCGATAAGGAGGGAAAACTTGTTGAAGATTCCTTATTCATTATTTGTATGGACGGCAAGAAACAAGACAATTGAAAATGATTGACGATTGATTGACATCCCACATTTTCTCCACCGAGCTCAAGGCAGTGCATATAATTCTCCCTTCCCAAATTAATCCCCCCAACAACCCTGTGAGGTAGGTTAGGCTGAGAAGCAGTGATTGACCCAAGGACACCCAGCGAGCTTCGTGGCTGAGTAGGGACCAGTCTCAGTCTGACATTCAAACTACTACATCACACTTTCATTGACTTTGCAAGGTGAGCTGAGGCACAAAAATGGTGGAGAATTTGTGGAGGGTTTCAGCAGCTGCAGCTTGTTATGCAAGGCATGCCCTGTGAAGTGCTTTCTTCTATACAACTGTTAAAGGTGCAGGAGGCTGTTGTCCCCTTTCTGCATTTGGCCAGCCTACCACACTGTGGGAGGGACGCTGGTGGCGCTGTGGGTTAAACCACAGAGCCTAGGACTTGCCGATCAGAAGGTCGGCGGTTCAAATCCCCGCGGCAGGGTGAGCTCCCGTTGCTCAGTCTCTGCTCCTGCCAACCTAGCAGTTCGAAAGCACGTCAAAGTGCAAGTAGATAAATAGGTACCGCTCCGGCGGGAAGGTAAACGGCGTTTCCGTGCGCTGCTCTGGTTCGCCAGAAGCGGCTTAGTCATGCTGGCCACATGACTCGGAAGCTGTACGCCGGCTCCCTCGGCCAATAAAGCGAGATGAGCGTTGCAACCCCAGAGTTGGTCACGACTAGACCTAATGGTCAGGGGTCCCTTTACCTTTACCTTTACTTTACCACACTGTGGGAAGTTTGTTGTTGTTGTTGTTGTTGTTGTTGTAGTAGTAATAGTAGTATTTGCTGTGCATTGTTCCCTTAGGTACAGACAAGACCCTCTTCTCCTCTTGGCTTACGACAAGGGTGGGGAACTGTTTTTGTGTATTTTGGGGGGAAATATCCTTGTATGTCCCCCATGGGCCAAGTTTGACAGGTGGGCGTGACAATCCACCTGTCAACCTTATGACCTCAAGTGACTGGCCTGTCAACATTTTCATTGATTTCCCTGCTAAAATGGAAATGCCCTGCTGCAGGCTTGTGTTAAGGGCCCTGCCATGGAGCTGTATAAGAACCCTGCTAATAAGCCAGATAAATCATACCATAAAATCAGAGAATTGTGGAGTTGGAAGGGACCCAAGGGTCATCTAGTCCTACCCCCTGCAATGCAGGAATCTACCAAATGACACACCTGCTCTGTGACCCAAATGAATCGAATCCTTGACCAAACTGACCTTTCCCTTTGCTCCCAGAGAATTGTCCTGTTGTCCCTACTCTTTGATTGATCCTTCTCCTGCAGCAGCGAAGAAATGAACATTCTGTGACATCACAGCTGCTTGGCCATTGGCCGAGACTCACAGGCAATATGTGGCAGTATATTTGTAGCCTAATATATAGGCGAGATTAGGCACAAATCTGTTTTCTGTTTTAAGGCCAGCTTGGCTCACTTACTTGATTCTGAGGTAAAGATAGGAATAAACTTGACTGTCAGGGGTTTTTTTTGGTTTTTTAAAAAAAAAGAATCAAAAGAAAGGATTATAAATTCTATATTCAGACATTAAGCTCATTAATTTCACATTATGGCAGGATAAAGTGTGTTAGTTTAAACTATGTTTAAC
Source organism: Podarcis pityusensis (assembly GCF_964106645.2). Taxonomy (NCBI): domain Eukaryota; kingdom Metazoa; phylum Chordata; class Lepidosauria; order Squamata; family Lacertidae; genus Podarcis; species Podarcis pityusensis. Next base: position 11,478,288 of record NC_138030.1, read on the forward strand.
TTCACCGAAGGTAAAAAATGACTTTGAAATAGGGGTTTTTAATTGACTGTAATGTAGCTATTGTTGGATTTCTTCCAGGCAGAGCCTGAAACAGTTCACTGAAGACACCATTGCGTTTTCTCGTTCCTTATGCGAGGTCACGTTACTGTGGAGTTGATTTAAGCAATGTATTATTACTGTCACTACTATCTTTCTCATTACAATGGCATGAAGCCATTTTTCCTGCTTCACACAACCAGTTCAGATTTCCCTTTCTTAAATCAGACATAGAACAGCAACAATCTACTTATTTTGTTTATTCTTGTGTTTCTGTCTCACCTTTCCTTCCAAAGGACACAAGGTGGCATACATGACTCCTACCTTCTGTCACAACAACCATGAGAGGCAGGGTTAGGCTGGGAAAGTTGCCCAGAAAATGTTGAGTGGGAATCTGAATTCACATTTCTCCACATCAGTCTACAATATTTACTTACTTACTTACTTACTTACTTACTTACTTACTTACTTACAAAGGTCCTCAGGAAAATCCATCAGCATTTTGGCGAAAAATTCTCACAATACCTACAATTTCTATGCAATTATGCCTCAGATGCCAATTTTTGCAATCTTCCCTACTATCATCTATCTATTATCTATCTATCTATCTATCTATCTATCTATCTATCTATCTATCTATCTAGAGCCAGTGTGGTGTAGTGGTTAAGAGCGATGGACTCGTAATCTGGGGAACTGGGTTCGCGTCTCCACTCCTCCACATGCAGCTGCTGGGGGACCTAGGGCCAGTCACACTTCTCTGAAGTCTCTCAGCCCCACTCACCTCACAGAGTGTTTGTTGTGGGAGAGGAAGGGAAAGGAGAATGTTAGCCGCTTTGAGACTCCTTTCGGTAGTGATAAAGCAGGATATCAAATCCAAACTCTTCTATCTATCTATCTCTGTCTACCTATCTATCATCTATGTATCTATCTATTTGTATCCTAGCTTAGTAATATATGCATCTCTGTGCACATCACATGGCTGGAGAACTTCTTTGCAAAATTAGGAGATCTGCAGATTTCAAAAGATGCCTGTTTTGTATTGTTTCGGAAAGAGCAAAATAGTTAGATTAAATTAGTTTCATCTTTAAATTCAAACAGAATCAAATTTCAGGGGAGAGGTGATTCAGAACATGTGGACTGATCTCATCCATAGACCCCCCCGACACACACACACCCCAGTCATTCTCCCCTCTCCCCACCAAATGTTTCTTGATTAGCATCAGTCTAAAGGAATCCTAGGTGTATGTGGCTCCCTCCATTAATAAGCGATGCCTGATTGACTAGGATTCTCACTCCCCCAAGGTACCCAAGGCTACCAAATGCTTGAATTGGGAAAATATGCATCCGAACAAAAACAAAACGAAACACCTCCTGCTCCTCCCCCACCCCCAAAGTACTGAATGCAAAAAAATTAATTATGTGTGGCTGGGTATTCCATTTATTTAATTCGTATATCATTGTCTAGCTGAGCTGATAGAAATAAATATTTTAAAGTGTCATTCTGCCACTAAGTGGTGCTATTTACAGTACAGCGCCTTCATGATGCTCACAATTTATAAGGGAAGGAGAGCTTTGTCAGAGCGAATAGACCAATGCAGACTCCTAGGTAGAATCTAGTATAACTTCATTAATCCTTTTGCTCAATGAGATAAATCAGGAAGAAACGAGCAAAGCAGATAAACAAAAGGAATCTTCTAGCAGGAATCTCTAAAACTCCAGCTCAAATCTTGACATAGCTCTTTGTACTGCAAAAACTACTGGCTTTTCCAGAGAATATTCACTGGAATATTGGGATACAGTACACTAATTCAACAGGGTCAATTTCTAATGTGGGTATTGGTGTGCACAACTGTTTAAAACCTTGCTTACATCTAATTATATGTTGTTTGTTTGTTTATTTGTAAGGCAAAATCCATCCAGCAATCAGAAGCTGAATGCATAAACCCTTGTGTGAACTAGCCAGAGAAGGAGGAAATAATAATAATAATAATAATAATAATAATAATAATAATATTAACACTCTGCCCATCTGGCTGGGTTTCCCCAGCCACTCTGGGCGGCTTACAACATAACTAAATAATAACGTAATAAAAACAATATAATAAAAAAATCAGTCTTTAAAAACTTCTCTAAACAGAGCTGCCTTCAGATGCCTTATAAAAGTCAGATAGTTGTTTATTTCCTTGACATTTGATGGGAGGACGTTCCACAGGGCGGGCACCACTACTAAGAAGGCCCTCTGCCTGGTTCCCTGTAACCTCACATCTCGGCACTGGACCTCAGTGTCCGGGCTGAACGATGGGGGTGGAGACGCTCCTTCAGGTATACTGGACCGAGGCCATTTAGGGCTTTAAAGGCCAGCACCAACATTTGGAATTGTGCTCAGAAACGTACTGGGAGCCAGTGTAGGTCTTTCAAGACCAGTGTTATATGGTCTTGGCAGTCGCTCCCAGTCACCAGTCTAGCTTCTGCCTTCTGGATTAATTGTAGTTTTCGGGTCACCTTCAAAGTTAGCCCCACATAGAGCGCATTGCAGTAGTCCAAGCGGGAGATAACCAGAGCATGCACCACTCTGGCAAGACAGTCCACGGGCAGGCAGGGTCTCAGCCTGCGTACCAGATGGAGCTGGTAGACAGCTGCCCTGGACACAGAATTGACCTGCACCTCCATGGACAGCTGTGAGTCCAAAATGACTCCCAGGCTGCGCATCTGGTCCTTCAGGGGCACAGTTACCCCATTCAGGACCAGGGAGTCCCCCACACCCGCCTGCCCCCTGTCCCCCCAAAACAGTACTTCAGTCTTGTCAGGATTCAACCTCAATCTGTTAGCCACCATCCAGCCTCCAACCACCTCCAGGCACTCACACAGGACCTTCACTGCCTTCACTGGTTCTGATTTGAAGGAGAGATAGAAACATCTAGTCCAACTCCTTGCAATGCTGGAAACATAATGAAACCAACCCTGATAGATGGCCTGACAGTTTATTTTAGTTCTGCAATAGTGTTGGCCTTGCCCTATATCTGAAGATAGCAGGTTAGCTTAAGGTAAAGGGACCCCTGACCGTTAGGTCCAGTTGTGACTGACTCTGGGGTTGCGGCGCTCATCTCGCTTTATTGGCCAAGGGAGCCAGCGTACAGCTTCCGGGTAAAGTGGCCAGCATGACTAAGCCGCTTCTGGCGAACCAGAGCAGCACACAGAAACGCCGTTTACCTTCCTGCCAGAGTGGTACCTATTTATCTACTTGCACTTTGATGTGCTTTCGAACTGCTAGGTTGGCAGGAGCAGGGACCAAGCAATGAGAGCTCACCCCGTTGTGGGGATTCGAACCACCAACCTTCTGATCAGCAAGTCCTAGGCTCTGTGGTTAGCTTAGGAGGCACAAATAGAGTGGCTGGGTTAAAAAGAGGACAGAGCTTCTGCACCCTTAACAACTGTGTGCAAGATGGATGGAGAAGCTACGGCTGCTTCTTCCATGGAACTATTAAAGATGCAGTGTGCTGTGGCTCAGTCAGCAGAGCATGAGACTCTCAATCTCAGGGTCGTGGGTTCAAGCCCCACATTGGGTGAAAGATTCTATGCTTCTATGAATACTGTCCTCTATTTCATCTGGACCACCTCAGAAATATAAGTTGAAGATACTATACAAAACATTAATGAGAACACTCCATTCACCCCCCTCCATTTCCATCTAGTGGCGGCTGGTCCATTAGGGAAAATGGGGCACTGACCTACCAAAGTCTACCCACAGCCAGCCCCCACCTACCTGCCTTCCCACTTAACAAGCAGTCCAGGTGATTGGGTTAGCCAACTTTTCCTCCTCCATCTCAGCTATGCCCTTGTAGAACCGCGGAGAGGACAGGGGAAGGGGGCGGGGCTAGAACTAGTTGGTTCTGACTGCCATTGGCTTTGGTTCCATCTACTGTTTGGGCTCCCTGCTTTCCACCCTGCCAGTCCCAAAGGGCGCCAGACACCCCTTCTCTCTGCACATTTCAGGATAGTGACTTAACAATTCTGTTGATGCAAGAAAGTGAAAGAAATGAATGGAAGTGTTCTTTGTCTACCATCCATTAAGTTGGAATCAAACTGAGATTTTAATTATGTATTGAGTAGATGACTAAGAGTGTGATCAAGGTTAATAAAATTAGGGAAAATGACTTTTCTCTCCCCCTCTCATATAATATTAGAAGTCAGTGGGATGCTGATGGGGAGTAGGTTCCGGGCTGACAAAAGGAAATATTTCTTAACACAGTGGGTAATTAACTTATGGGTTCCAGTGCCATGAGATGTGGTGATGTGCGCCAATTTAGAAACCTTCCAAGAAGAAGAAGAAGAAGAAGAAGAAGAAGAAGAAGAAGAAGACGACTTAGACAAGTTCCCAGAGAATAGGCATGCCAATGACTATTGCCCCAAGATGGGCAAATGAACTTCCATGTTCAGAGGCAATCTACCTGTCAATACCAAGTTAAGAAAATAAGAACCTAAGAATAGCCCACTGGATCAGGCTAATGGCCCATCTAGTCTAGCATCCTGTTCTCACAGTGGCCAACCTGTGGGAAACCAGACAGCAGAACACATATAATATAATAATACCTTTATTGTCAATGTACACCCTGTGTACAATGAAATTAACCGAGCTTCCCCCCCCCAAACACTCAATCTCATTGCACTCAGTGTGCTTATCGCACAACACACCACCTTGCAAGTCAGTTGCACTATGTTATTTTCCATTCAACAGCCTAACAGCCCACGGATAGAAGCTATTTTTTAGCCTGTTGGTATGACTGATTATACTTCTATATCTCCTGCCTGAGGGTAGAAGATTAAAGAGGTGCTGGCCGGGGTGTGTGTCATCCCTGAGAATTTTTCTCACTCTCCAAAAGCAACAATCCCTTGCGATGTCATGTAGTGGACTCAAGGGACAGCCCATGATATCATGTGCTGTATTCACCACCCTCTGTAGAGACTTTCTGTCCGTGGCTGTCAAGCCAGCATAGCACACTGTGATACAATATGAAAGGACACTTTCTATTGTGGACCGGTAAAAGGAGTTCATCAGTTGTTGTTTAACATTATTCTTTTGCAAGACCCTGAGGAAATGGAGTCTCTGTTGGGCCTTTCTGACCACCTGAGTTGTGTTGGTTTTCCAAGTGAGGTCCTCACTAAGGTGAACTCCCAGGAATTTAGAGGAGGAGACTCTCTTCGCACAGCCCCCCCCCCCCCGATATACTGTTAGTATCTTCAGCTCACAGGCAGAGGTACCTGGCCTCCCCCGAGGCAATTGAGCGAGATACTGTGTTTACCGTCCGTCTGCGACCCCGGCAGGCTAGGTAAACAAACCTGGCGATTCTTCTCATTAGCCGTGAGAAGAACACACCCTCTGCTTCTCTGCTTCTCTCTCCCTCCCTGCATTCTCCCAGGGAGGAGAAATGAGACAGACAGGAGTCCTTTCTACATGTTTTATTCCTGTCACTCAACAGTACATAGAAATGTGACTGCACCCTTCAGTCTCCATCAGAAGAGTCACAACTCCTCCCCTGTACTTCCAGCACAGGTCAGATGACACACTGAGCTAACATCCGGTGCTCAGTACAGAGAATAGGCTCCACCTTTTCTCCAACAGTACATCTGCACTGTTTTGCATTCCAGCCATCTGGAGCTGGCTTTTGCCTTGGTGCTTTTTCCCAACATATACAACTGGGCATGTTCCCCTCTCTTCCTCCAGAAGTCCAACACCATCTCCTTTGTCTTACTAATATTTAGGTACAAGTTATTCTCTAAGCACCATGTGGATACATGAATACCAGAGCATTCTCTGCTGTGGTTTCCAGCAACTGATATTTGGAAGCATTATCACCTCCAGCTGTTGAGGTAGATCATAGCCATAATGGCTAGTAGCCACTGATAGTGCTGTCCTCCATGAATTTTTTGAATCCTCTTTTAAAGCCATCCAAGTTGGTGGCCCTCACTGCCTCCTGTGGGAGTGTGTTCCAACCTGGTAGATCTAGGGTTATGGTTGCCCCATAAGAATATGGAAGCTATGGCCTCCCAGATGTTGCACTCCAGGTCCTGTCACCCCCAGGCATCATGGTCAATGGTCAGAGATGATAAGAATGGTTGTCTAGGCACATCAAGGAGGCCACATCTTCTTAATCCCTGCACTACAGGGAAGTAACAGCTGTTCTGCTAGTTCTACCTGGAAGATAAAAATGGCAGTGGGATCTTTCCAGTGTATAGGAGGAGGATGTCTTGCACTGTGAAGCCCACCAGAGCAGATCCCTAATCATCTGCCAACTTAAAAGGCATGGTGCCCAAGCTACATGATGATGTCTGAGTGGAGATAGCCCCATGGCAAAGTTCCAGGAGCAGGTCTAGTCTACAGCCACAGTTTGCACATGTTAGATCCATTAATTTTCTTTGCACTATACTTTGCAACTTTTATGAGCATTTCAGAGCAGGAAGAATACATGTCAATCAAGAGGTGTACTTCCAGAGTTTGTTTTAATTTAAAGTCATATTATAGATGATTTCTACAGTATATCTTGCCCAAAACAACGCTTGCCAATTGTTTGGCCGTTCCTCATTATGGCTGTTCTGGGGAATGTGGTGTTAAGCCTCTAAATTAACTTGTCTCAATTTTGCATCTGCCCCCCTCCGAGTCCTATGAATTATTCTTCGAGCGTGAGTTGTTAAGTCCATTTTTGAAATGATATTGATGTGCAGGGGTGCAGCTTCTCCTTGAGAATAAGGGATGATTTATTGACCAAAATTCATAAAAAAATACCCACAAAATTAATGTTTCTTTCAGTGTTTGCACACAAAAATGAGGACAGATGCCAGAAACAGACGTGAATTTCCCAGGGGGAGAAGAAATATCAGAGGTAAATCAGGTTTATACTAGAGACATTATTAAAAAAAAAAATCCGAAAAAAATAAACAAACTCCTGTATGCAAAAATCCGGAAAAATAAATAAACTCCTGCATGCAAAAATAAATGCTCAAAACATCTAGAAGAGCTGGCAAGATAATTCAATACTGTGTGCATTCACACTTCCCAGAATGATGAGGGGGCTGCTCATCAATAGTAGTTCCCAAAGAGGCTTTCTTATTAAGGTGGTAGCATTTTGGGAGAAAAGCTGTAGCTCCATGGCTGAGCATCCATTTTGCATGCAGAAGGTCCCAGCTTCAACCTCTGGTTTCTCCAGGCAGAGCTGGGAATATCTCCTGTTTGAAACCCTGGAGAGCCACTGCCCATCACTGTGGAAACTGCTAAGAAAGATAGCCTCAGTGTAATGCAGCTTTCTGTGTTCCTGATTAAAACATGCAAAGAGCTCTTCTTTGCTAAAATCTTAGCTAGCCTCATCTACTTAAGTCCACAGAGGAAATGCCAAGAATACTGAACTGGTGGTTTCCAAACATCCTGCCCTCAGAGAACCCCTTCCACATTGTATTTTCTGCTGCACAATCCTGGAGCCATAGTCCTATCCTCAGGACTCGGTCCAGTCCCAATGTACTTACTTCTGAGTAGAAATGCATAAAATTGTGCTGCTGCTTAGTATTAAGTACGGCATTCCTGGGCACTGGGCAGGGGGAGAATCATGTATGTCACCTTGAGCTCTTTCCTTCCGTTTTTTAAATCTCGTTATAACTTTGGCTTCTCACAAAATTCCCCAGATGCATCAAAATGAAGAACTCCCAAATGAGTTTCAAATTCCACATGAATGAGTGCATACCTCCTCAATGGTCCCACTTTAAACGGGACATCCCAGAATTACAGAAGCCACCCCAATTTCTGATGGGATCCCGAGATGTCCCATTTTGGCTCCCGCAAGATCGCAGTCCCAAAATACACCCATTTTGGTGGACCTCACTCTTGTGTGAGTCACTGAAAAACACAGAGTCCGTCACAGTGTCTGCGAGACGCTCACAGTCCCTGAATAGTGATGGTGCTGCCTAGAGAGCCACTACTTCCACCCAACATTGGAGGAGGAGAAGGCAGACACTCACTCTGGCTTCCTCCATGCCTCCTTTCCACCTTCCAACAGGCTGCATCCCCTGCCAGCAGCTGGCTCTAAGGAGAGAGCCTGGGCTCTCTGTTGCGCAGCGGTAAATTAATTGATGCAGAGTCTTCTTTATAAACAGAATAAAACTTTTACTTGAAGAAAACAAACTTGTTCAGAAACAGTATAGTCAAAGAGCATACACAGAGTGCTCATAGCAACTATCTGACTCCTCGCAGAAGCACAGTCTTAAGTTAGTGATTTACTAGAGTCCTGGAGCCACTCGGTCTGCCTTAGCTTTACATAGCAGCAACAACAGCGCTATTCCACAGACTACTCCATACACAATCCATACAGCTCTCTGACTGAGAACCATAGAGAGGCTGCCTACCTTTTATAGGGAGAATGAGTCATCACCCAAGATGAGTCATGAGTCACAATGACGTAGCAGTTTGCTGTTAACAGTTAGCATTCAGCAGGTTTAGGATTAAATGATTGTGTAGGCCTTGTAAGCTTTACTGCTTCCTCTGCTCTTAGCCTCCAGGAAACCTGCCCTGCCAGGATGAGTTGAAGATTCCAGCCTTGCAGTGGGTTGGGCTCAGATGACCCACAAGAGCCCTTCCAACTCTGTAATAAATTAATAATAATAATAATAATAATAATAATTTATACCCCACCCATCTGGCTGGGTTAACAGAATATTAAAATACAAAAATCTATTAAACATTAAAAGCTTCCCTAAACAGGGCTGCCTTCAGATGTCTTCCAAAAGTCTGGTAGTTGTTGTTCTCTTTGACATCTGGTGGGAGGGCGTTCCACAGGACGGGCACCACTACCGAGAAGGCCCTCTCTGCCTTGTTCCCTGTAACTTGGCTTCTCACAGCAAGGGTACTGTAGCACACTGCTTGTGGTTAACGCTTAGCTGGAATGAAATATTCAACGCAGCAATAGAGAAATTAAAATAATAATTTATTTGTCAGACAAATAAATGAGAGACACAGTGGTATATGGTTACCAAAGCTCTGCCCACTCCAGCCCTGATGGCCAGCACTTATATTTCCTCAGCCCAGCCCCCTTGCTCCTCCTTTGGCTGCCTCTGTCCAATCAGCCTGGTTGAAATTCCTATTGGCTGTTTGCTAGAACCAATCATAAAAGATACACCCATTTTCTATTACCTTTTATGGGAGACAAAGAGCTATATTTCCTTCTATCCATAAATGGCAGACAAGTAGCCATATATCTTATCTTTGCCTCGACCAGGCACCTTAATTACCAGATCACCTTTTGCCCTATTGCCCTATTCACTCCAAAACAGATGGCTAAAACAGATGGCTCATGGTAACAGAGATCTTGGGTTCACCTTCTCACACACCATCAATGGAATAAGAATCTAACATAAGAATCTAACATTTCTTACTTTCTAAATCCTTTGCATAATTACATTAAGCCAATATATTTCATACATTAACATAGATAGCTTTTTAGAAGGAAAGGAACTTAGTAAAAACAGTTTCAAAAGCAACCTCTTCAATTTACAACTCCCTTTCCTAGCCAGCTGCTGTTCCTATTAGCTCTTGCCCTTTAACCTTAGGAAAATATGACTCGAGTCTAATGGGAGGCACATGGTATTACAATAAATTTTACTATTTACCAACTCTTAATTAGTGTTTTTGCAGCTTGATTGTATTCTGTAATTTGTAGGGTCAATGTAACCTTTGCTCCCAACCTGTATTTCCCTTTTACAACTTTGAGAAACGTGTATTTGTAAAATACATTTACAAATATATTTTTTAAGCTCATTTTAAAATACAGGTCTTGATCAGATGCCTCAGTACCACCAGAAGGCCCTAGGCACTGGACCTCAGTGTCCGAGCAGAACGATGGGGGTGGAGATGCTCCTTCAGGTATACTGGACTGAGGCCATTTAGTCATGTGACACATGAGAGAGCACAGCCCCAAAAGATGCTCATCCCGATTTTCCTCTGCAGTATGTTGGCAGGTATGAGAGGGTTTGGGTGGCACTCGCTACAATCCAGTTTTCCAATTTCTGGAAGCTTCCAAACTCATCTTGCAGATTCGTGTTGCAAAAGAAATTGCCCCCTCCCAGCATTTCAAACCAGTAGTTTTAGATTTCTGGAGAACACCTGTCCAACATGAAACTTCCTGGGGGTTTAGCTTTTTCTAGTTATTGCCTGTAGGTAAACTATGAATGCTTCATATTTAGTCTCTGTGCCTGTTGTGCTCAGTAGATGGTTTGAATGTAGGTGTTATCACAGAGACAGGAAGCAGCTATTTATGTATCATGCAACTGCAGTTTGCAGCATCTGGAAATAAATTATAGTTCTTTCTTCGAGAAGCCAAGGCTACCACATCGTTACCATGTTTACTGACAGACATCCTTGTTTAGAACTTAATAGTTAACCTCACAGCTGGATAGAAGAATCTGTCAAGTCAATTCACAGACTGTGAAAAATTATTTGAATGCAACCATGATGCATTTGTGACTCTCTTCCACCCTTTCTTAAAAAAACTCAACAGCAGGGCACCTGCCAGTCTCCACAGATGTATAGATGTATCTGACAGCAGGTGAAAAACTTCAGCAAAAGGGTGTTCTTCACCTTCCTTGGGAAAGTGCCATAGCTCAGGAGTAGAACAATGGCTTTTCATGCAGAAGGTTGAATGCTCAAGCCTTGGCAACTCTAGGTAGGAAATGTGCCCAGTCTAAAACCCTGGAGAGACAAGAGAAGGCTAGTGGGACCAGTAATGTGACTCAGTATAAGACAACTTTCTATGTTTAATATTTTGAAGGTGGTTCAGAAACTTCAGATGGTGCAGAATTTGGTGGCCGGGGCAAGACTGTTTGAGCATATTACACTGATCCTGGCCTGACTGCCAATTAGTTTCTGGGCCCAATTCAACGTTCTGGTTTTGACCTATAAAGCCTTGAATGGCTCAGGACCACAGTACCTCAAGGACTGCGTCTCTCCCTATAAACCATACCCCGTAACATTTCTCCAATGAAAATCGGGACATCCCATTCCATAAAGATAATTTCACTGTTTATATCCCACACATCTTACTGGGTTGCCCCAGCCACTCTAAGCAGCTTCCAGCACATATAAAAACATAATAAAACATTAAAGATTAAAAAAAAACCCTTCCCTATACAGGATTACCTTCAGATAACTCGGGGGGAGGGGGTCAGATAACTCCATACCCTCCAACATTTCTCCAATGAAAATAGGGACATCCTAAAGAAAAGTTGGACATTCTGGGATCAAATCAGAAACCAGGATAGCTTCTCTAAATCAGGAACATCCCTGGAAAAAGAGAAACACTTGGAGGGTCTGTATGAACTACCCAAACCCTGAGATCATCCTCTAAGGCCCTTATTCCTGTGCCTCCTCCATGAGAGGTCTGGAGGGTAGCAACACGAAAATGGGCCTTTTCTGCAGTGGCTCCCTGTTTGTGGCTCCCTGTTTGTGGAATGCTGTCCCCAGGGAGGTTTGGCAGATATTACTTTTGTATAATAGGCCACTTTCGACACTTGCATGTCGCTCTCTATCCTTCATCCAGGCAAGTATGGGGTATTATCAGAGCTCAACGACACATATCAGCTATGCAAAAACATGAACTGAGGGTGCAAAGCAGGACTGGTGAGGGGTGTACCTTGGGAGAAGGCAGGAGCAAGGGAAGGATGACGGGTTGGAGCAGGTGGAGGCAGAGGTGGGGGCGTAGGATGTGTCAGAAGCAGAGGAAGGGGCTGTCCAAGAGAGGGGTGGGCCGGTAGAATCCCCACCACCCCCTGCCTTGCTGTCTCTTAGAACCAGGAGAGGTTTGAAGAGGGAGGAGCAGCGATGGTTTCTGTGTAGAAGTCTCAGGTTGCATGCATATGAGGGTACATAAGCAAAAAATAAGGGGACACAGGGGACACTGAGCCTCTTGGGCTTGCTGATTGGAAGGTTAGCAGTTTGAATCTGCACGATGGGGTGAGCTTCTGTTGATCTGGCCAAGCTTCTGCCAACCTAGCAGTTTGAAAGCATACCAGTGCAAGCAGATAAATAGGTACCACTGCGGTAGGAAGGTAAATGGCATTTCCATTCGCTCTGGCACTCATCACGGTCCTCCATGCGCCAAAAGTGGTTTAGTTATGCTGGTCACATGACCCAGAAAGCTGTCTGCAGACAAGCGCCGGCTCCCTTGGCCTGAAAAGCGAGATGAGCGCCACACCCCATAGTTGCCTTTGACAGAACTTAACCGTCCAGGGGTCCTTTACCTTTTATCTTATAAGCATGCAGGAAGGTGTGCTCCCACTGTTGTTGCAACTGCTCCTTAGGGCACAGAACTTGGAACAGCTGCCTGCTGACTAGAAGTGTGTATGCAGAAATTGCTGTCACTGCGTGTCCCCCCCCCCCAAAAAAAAGAATTGACTACCAGATGTATGCCTCCATTGCCTGGGTGCTCTGGACAGCACTTATATTTAGGAGTAAATCCTATAGCACTAAGTAGTTCTTAGGTCTGAGTAGACACACACGTAGGGTGTTAAATTTTGTGTTAGGGATATATACCATCTGGTGGTTTTCTGGCAGGAACCAGCACTACTTCTGGGTGGGGAGGTTCAGCATCTCTCTCTCTCTGTGTGTGTGTGTGTGTGTGTGTGTGTGTGTGTGTGTGTGTAGAATGCCTTGTAGCAAGAAGTAGGAAGATTCACCTGGGTGGAATGGAGGACAAGAAAGGTCAGGTACATTGTGCATGCCTTCAGGTAGCGGTTGTCAAGGAGATCAGGATGCTGGGGAAAAGAGGAGTGGCAGGTAAAGTGTACCGCAGGTGGGGAATGGTGAAGGGGCAAAGTGAGTGTTGCTGGGATCCTTCATAGATTTATCAAGGCAGGAGATGATGCCAGGAACCGCCAGAAGCGTTTGGTCCAGGGACGAAGCATTGCAGCCTGTGCTGCGAGGTACAGAACACCTGTGGGGACCATGGGAACTGGCAGCCCTCAGCACATCACTTTGGTACCTGAGCATCACTGAGTACAATCTGGCTAATGTAGAGAACTACAATGTCATCCCATTGCACAGCTTTAAACTGCAGTGTTAACTAACAGATTCTTTCACCCTTTGAAAAAAATTAACTTGCAGAAACACCAAATGTAGGAAGGTGCGTCAAAATGGCATTTTTCATTATTTCAAATAAGATTACGAGTTATGGAGTAGGAAATTTGTTCACAGCCCTTCCCTGAATAGTGAATCCGAGCTGATGTGGTTTTTTATTTTTTGTGGAACTACGTACTTAACATTTTTAAACGGCAACCAAATCCATAAATAGCACATTTTACGGCGTGGTTCCTAATGAAAATGACTTATATTCACCTTCTGACTAAAATAAGCACAGAAGATAAACAGACAATGCATTCTCTCCAATTAAGGCACCATACAGAAAAGGTTAAATATTCCACCTCAAAATCACACCCCAAAACTGTGGAAAGGATTCATTCAAGGCCTTCTGTTTAAAAATTGCTCAAATGAAAACCTCTGAACGCTCTTTACTAGCTTTGTCTCAAAAATGTACTTATGCGCCTCAAATGCCAAACAGCCCCAAAGCATTGCATTACATGCAAAGATGTATAGCAACACTGAGATGGCTGGTATTTCTGTATCAACAACACCAGGGAAAACATAGTGTGAGGTGGAGGCAACAAGGGAGAGAAGGTGCTTAACCCTTCCTGTATCACTCTTCTTAGTTTGCTCCTTGCCTCCAACCACTTTCTGAAACCTTTTCCTTTTCACAAGTTTATTTGTGTTAAAGTTTCAAACAGAGCCCCCCTGGGTTTCGTACTATTGTGTATTAGTGTGAAATGTTTAGTGGCCACATACTGGCACATGCATTCATTGGGCTTTGGGCTCTTGTCCCAGATCAGGGACCTGATTTTAAATCTTCCATTCTCATCGCTCCTGCCCCATGAAATGGGAAAAAAATTAAAGCTCTGTGCTTATTGCAAGTGATGCTTCCAAGCCAAAATTGCATGCTTCAAACTGTCTACCACTGGTTGCTGCTGGATGAGGACTGCAGCCATGAGTTCAACTGTTACAGCATCACAGAATGTTCACAAACATTCTGCATTCCATTGGGGAGAGATTAGGTCTACTTTCACTTTCAGAAGTGCTCACTAAGCCATGCCTTGTTAAACACTGGTTCATAATTTGCTTCATTTATATGTAACGACACTGATTTTATTGTTTGTGTTGTATATTAAATTTCCTGCTTATTTTATGTATGGGCTCTAATTAGCTGTGTTACATTCCACATTTATGTTATGCTGTGTATGTTTTCTGGGAAATAATTGTGTGAAAATTTTTGTTAGCACAGTAATTAGAAGAGGGGTGGGAATAGTGTCAAAGCAGAAGGCAAGGGAAACAAGGACAGTGCCAGAAAATGGGGGTGGGGGTGGGAGTGGAATGTGAATTTTCTCACAATCAAGCTCCCTCATCTAACAATATTTCTCCTTGCCTGAAAGCGCTACTTTGAACTCAAAACTGAAATGTAGGAACATTAATCACAGAATACTGTGGATTTAAGACCACATCTGATTTTTGCTTTGCAACAGGAAATTCTAATGCATTGGATAAATTAAACTATTGGGGAAATTTTGTATTGTTCTTAATGAAATGGTTATGCCTGATAATGCTTTGTGCTTTTTTTTTTTTTTTAAATCAACCAAGAGTCTTGTGGCCTGTTCAAGAGTAAAGCATCAATCATGGCATAAGCTTAAGTGGACTACAGTCTATTTCATCAGATGCATAATAACCCTGAGTTATAGATGTATGTATATGTGTCTATATATACACACAACATTTTTAGGGGTGGGCAAATGTGAGATCAGAGGGAAATAAAGTACAGAGTAAAAGCAGTGATAATTGCATCCTCAACAGCGGTCATTCACAAAACAGCTCTCGGTGATACAGACTTTTTGGCATTGGTAAGCAAATTAATACATATCGTTGGTTAAAAATCTGTGCTCTTCGTTCAATCCACGAGTGGCAGTTTGGAAACTCTAGATGCACTGCAGAACTGGGAGCCTGCTAGCAAAGATTTAGCATGTGATTTGAAATGATGTGAACTTCAGCACTGGTATGTTCTGCGGTTCCTGTGTACTAATAGCAAACTCATTCTCCAAGCGCCAGTCCAGCATCTAGCCAAAATGACATGGCCCATGAAGAAGAAGGAGCTGTGAGGGACCCCAAAGTTCTCAGAAGGAAACAGAAAAGCCAGTAGGACCAAAGCCTTATGAAGGCAAGCCCAGAAACTGCTGGTCCATAAGGGCAAATAGGGTCAGCCTGTCTTTCTACCTAGAGGACACCACTGCTTGTCAGCTTCCTCCTCCTCTGTAGAATTCAGCAGGGAGGAGTCTGGGTACAAAACTAGAATTCATTGGCTTTGCCTGTCATTGGCTTTGGCTCCAGCTACTGAATGGGCTCCCTGCCTTATGCCCTTCCAGTCCCAATGAGCAGCAATCACGACTGCCAGACTGCAACTTTTTTTTGCTGCTGGTCCCACCTGGCCTTCCAGCTGTCCATCCCTCTGTTTGCTCCATCTCTGGCTGAATTTCCTTTTTTTTTTTTTAAATGATATTTATTACAATTTCAAAAGAAAAAGATTACATTGATAAAAAAGATAACAATAGAAAAAAGAAAAATACAAAGTACAAAAAAGAAAAAAAAGTTAAAAACAATTCCATCTTTTCATCACTTCTCTTACATTTACTTGTTTCCCGGACCTCCTCATACCTCCCTTTTTTGTATTCCAATTCAATTTGTTAGTCCAGCAATTCCTTTCCCTCCTTTTTAATCCTGATCTTTAATCTTAATATATTATAACATTAAGTTTTTTCGTATTGAAAACCAATTTTTCCATATTCTTTTATACCATTACAGCAAGAAACCACTTAACTTCAATCCAACATCATTCTAACATTCATTAATTTTACAATATTTCTGTAAGTTGTCTTTAAATTTCTTCCAATCTTCTTCCACCGACTCTTCTCCCTGGTCTCGGATTCTGCCAGTCATTTCCGCCAATTCCATGTAGTCCATCATTTTCATCTGCCATTCTTCCAGAGTGGGTAGATCTTGTGTCTTCCAATGCTTTGCAATAAGTATTCTTGCTGCTGTTGTAGCATACCTAAAGAAAGTTCTGTCCTTCTTTAACACTGATTGGCTGACTATGCCGAATTTCCTGGGTTGTCAGCCCCCTTCCCTTCTTGCTTCCCTTATTCTGCTGCCATCTTAGGCGTTGAAGGCAGAATTTTTTTTCCAACCTGCCCTTCCTCAGCTGCTGTGGCCGGCTTTTCTTGGCTGAGAACACCTCAAGACCTTTCTGCCTGCCTCATCCCTCCCTCTGTAACATTAAGGCAACTTAGCCAATGGCTCCATAGTTAGAGGCAGCCATGTTTCTGAATACCAGTTGGTGGGAGTCATAGGTGGACAAAGGACTCTTCTTCCTATGCAGGGATCCTGCTTGCAGTTTCTCACAAGCATCTGGTTGGCCACTGTGAGAAGTGGATGCTGGACTGAATGGAGCATTGGTCTGATCCTGCAGGCTCTTTTTATGCCTGCTAAATTTTAATAATAATAATAATAATAATAATAATAATAATAATAATTTTATATCCTGCTCTCCCCAGCCAAAGCCGGGCTCAGAGCAGCTAACAACAATAAAAGTAACACAGCATTCTAAAATCAATTCATTCTAAAATCAATTCAAAACCAAATTAATGGCAACCATTGGGCTAGAGTTCTGTGAGGATTACCAAAGGAGGGGGTCAGACTGTGCCTCGGCCAAAGGCCAGGCGGAACAGCTCTGTCTTGCAGGCCCTGCGGAAAGATGTCAAGTCCCGCAGGGCCCTAGTCTCTTGTGACAGAGCGTTCCACGAGATCGGGGCCACAGCTGAAAAAGCCCTGGCTCTGGTTGAGGCCAGCCTAACTTCTCTGTGGCCTGGGACCTTCAAGATGTTTTTATTTGAAGACCGTAAGGTCCTCCATGGGACATACCAGGAGAGGAGGTCCTGTAGGTACGAGGGTCCTAGGCCATATAGGGCTTTAAAGGTTAAAACCAGCACCTTAAACCTGATCCTGTACTCCACCAGGAGCCAGTGCAGCTGGTATAGCACCAGGTGGATGTGATCCCACGGTGAGGACCCCGTAAGGAGTCTCGCTGTGGCATTCTGCACCCACTGGAGTTTCTGGGTCAGTCTCAAGGGCAGCCCCACATAGAGTGAGGTACAATAATCAAGTCTGGAGGTGACCGTCGCATGGATCACAGTGGCTAGGTCAGGCTGCTTTCAAATAACTCATTGCTTAAAACTCTTGATAGCCACCTTTCTAGGGGATCATGTGATTCTTTGTTTCATTTCGTTTTTTAAAATGTGTCAAAAAGTAAAAGTGAGTTTTTATCACCACTTGTAGAAACATTCTAAAGCCACAGAGCAAGCTTCAAAAACAAAACTATTTTATATATACTATTTTTTTCCCCTAAAGGTTAATGCACTGCTCTCCAGAACAACCTTTTAAAATCTTCTCCATCAAAATGGAGTAATAAAAAAGGGGGAAAGAAAAACCAAAAGGGGTTACAGGAAGAATTGGAGGTTTTGTAACGGAAGTCTCAGTACTTGTAATGAAGGCCGAAGTTTCCAAAAAGTTCCTGGATATCATTTCTTCTTAGCTTCCGGACTGAAATATTCCTCATAGCCTTGAATGTAAGTGGAACTATATTTTGTGCCATTTTGTTAGTACTTTAGCCCCAAATTGATTTCCCTTTGGGGCGGGGAGGGGGCTGAGCTACCAAGATTGTTCAAAAAGTAGTGAAAAAACGGCCTAAACTGCGCAGAAGGCTACATAATGTAAGTGAGAAGACTCAAAAGAAGACCAAATATAAGCACTACAGAAGAAGGGCCGTGGCTCAGTGGCTCTTCTTCATGTGCCCCTTCAAGAGAAGGGGTGGGTGGAGACAAGAGAATGGGCTACTCCAGGGGTGGCTCCGTGCTTGTGAAATTCACTCCCTGGCACTGGCAGAGGAACGGGGGTGGCGGGGGGGGAGCGCACTGCCCCCGGCATCATCGGGGAGGCGGTACCATTGTGGCTGCCCCCCCGGACACGCACCACACTGCACCCCCCCACCATGCCGGCACCACACCTCTCAAGTGGCACACCATGCCCTGTATACATGCCACACCCCCGCGGGCAGCATGCCACGCCCCTGGGATGCACACCACACCCCCGTGGGCGACGTGCAATGCCCCTGGGACGCACGCCAGCCACACCCCCGCCTGCTCTCCGTCCCCAGTGCCACAGCATGCAGCTTCGCCACTGCTCCCTGGGAAGGCATGCTATCATTGGCTGTTTCATTTGTTTGAGAGCCAGTGTGGTGTAGTGGTTAGGTGCGATAGACTCATAATCTGGTGAACCGGGTTCGCGTCTCCGCTCCTCCACATGCAGCTGCTGGGTGACCTTGGGCCAGTCACACTTCTCTGAAGTCTCTCAGCCTCACTCACCTCACAGAGTGTTTGTTGTGGGGGAGGAAGGGAAAGGAGAATGTAAGCCACTTTGAGACTCCCTAGGGTAGTGATAAAGCGGGATATCAAATCCAAACTCTTCTTCTTCTTGTTGTTTATGTACCAGGCCTTCAGATCTATGTTTGGGAGGGTCATTTCTCTGGTTTCTTTTTGTGTGTGTTCAGCTTTTTAGTAGGGTAGCTTGGATTTGTCCATTTTAGATGTATTTATGAATAAGCATTTCAGGCTGTTGTTGTTGTTGCTCTTACCATTGGTTTGAATGATCCTTGTTATTTCTACTCTGAAAACTACTTTGAGACGCTTCCATGTAAAACAGGTGACAAATAAATATAAGAAAGGGGGGGAAAACAAGCATGTAGTGCTACCGCCAGCATGTGGTGGACCTGCAGGAGGACCACCATGGCCCCAGAGTGGTCCTCTTATTCCCTATCGGCAAGCACAAGCTAGAAAAATGCAAGCAGACATCTTACTTACCCTCTCTAACACCAGCGTAGCTCAAGCATGGAGGAAGCTCCTTTATCTGGCCGTTGCTCATCCACAATGTCACCCTGATAATTGCTGAAAGGTGTGCCGCAACTTGTTAGCTTCTTCCAGGAATGGGGAACCTTTTTTCTCCAGATTGAGGGCCATGTTCCCTTCTGGGTGTCAGAGACATGGCCCACAGAGAGGAATTGGCAGATGGGGAGGAAGAGGCAGAGGAAAACAGAGGGCTGCCTGTCACTTCTCAAAGCAACACTGAGATGCAGCAGCAGGAGGCAGGTGGTCATAAGGGGTTGGATTTAACTCCAGAGGAGAAGGAATTGGCTGCACCTGTGTCTCCTAGAAGTAGGAGGCGGAGCAAGCAATTACAGCAAAGGAAGACCAGCTGATATCTGGCTTTGGAAGGGGCCGGAGGTCAGTCGAGTCAACTGACTCTGATAGTGAAGAATGAGCTGTGGGAGGCTCTGTTTGCTGTAAGCCTGTAATCGCCAAATAAAGTTAAAGGAGTTAAACTGCCAGCTTGCTGTGTGTTGCTGTTGTTTAGTCGTTTAGTCGTGTCCGACTCTTCTTGACCCCATGGACCAGAGCACGCCAGGCCCTCCTGTCTTTCACTGCCTCCCACAGTTTGGTCAAACTCATGCTGGTAGCTTTGAGAACACTGTCCAACCATCTCGTCCTCTGTTGTCCCCTTCTCCTTGTGCCCTCCATCTTTCCCAACATCAGGGTCTTTTCCAGGGAGTTTTCTCTTCTCATGAGGTGGCCAAAGTATTGGAGCTAAACCTAACACCGGGCAACATTCTGCAGGACACATGCCAGTGATGGGCAGCACCAGAGGCAAAACTAAGCAAAGTAACTAGCTTGAATTTTGTGAGAATGGTGCATCCATAATACTATGCAAAGGGTTAATGCTGTAGCATACAATCTTGTGATGTCATATGATGTAAAACTTGGGGTTTTGCTTTTGCTGCCCAACATCCCGTGGGACTCTGGGTCCCCTAAGTCCATGCTCGGTCAGAGAAAAATAGATGGAGGGCAGGATCCAATGGAAAACAAGGCAGATATTTATTTTTCTGTTGCAACAGAGTTCCCTTCCCTCCTTCTAAGGAGGGAGAGACCCTGTACAAAAGAGTACAGGAATCCTTAAAGACTTTTGACATTGCCCAACCCCCTTAGCCAAAGACCACCCCAAAATCATCATACATACACCACAGAAGGAGGTGGTCTGCAGCAGAAATCCTGTCTGCCAGGATACCTGATAATGGTCACTGATTGCATTACCTGGGCAGCCCGGCCATTCTTTTGAGATGGTTAATACTTTAGTTCCTGATTCCAGGTCACAGGCTCACCCTATTCATGCATGCCCCTAAGACAGGATTTGTAAGTGAAAAGACAATGGGAAGGCTTTCCCCATTTGCCTCCCTTACTGCAGAGGAATATTTGAGGTCATTGCGAGAGTCAATATGGCTTCAGGATTGCTCTCCCGTACTATTTCAGACACATGGTTTATATATTTAGATATGTGTGCATTCATGAATATTTATTCTATATTTGAGACCTTAAAAATCTTATAAAACACACACACACACACACACACACACACACACACACACAGAGGCAGGTTTTTCCAGTTAGTTCGGTTATCAACTGTTTGAGAATTTTAACTGTGAGAGCAGGAAGTGTGTTGCATTATGCTGCTGCCAGCATCAGAGCCAGTCTGTAAATATCAGTCAGATGCAAATTCATGTAAATATAGGTATCACCTGCCTCTCTTGTACATTCAATCTGACAAGAGCAAGTAAAAGTCACATGTTATTTTTAAACTTTAAAAGCAAGTGTCGCATGGTTTTTTGAGGAGAAAAGAGAACTATTTAAAAGGGTCAAAGGACCTGCCTGTCAAAGGAACTTCCGCCCAACTAATTACCACATTTTTTTTAACCTTTTTCCTATAGACTAGTTTCTATAAGTACCGCCTCTTCACCCACTGTTCAGGCAAGGAAGAATTACCTCTGAGGACCAATTCTAGCCAGATCGGCTGATATGGATGGGGATGGGGACTCTACTAATCTTCAAGTAGGCCACAAAAGTATCAAACGCTTGACACTTCTAAAAGGGAAAAAAATCTCCTGTAATCCATATGGGATTTTACCAGTAAGAATGCTCAGGTCACTGCTTATTGGCTACTAGTAATCATGGCTTTATATTACCTCCATGGCCAGAGGCCGTATGTCCTTGAAGCCCAGTTGCAGAAAACCATCAATGGTAACTACAGTGGTACCTTGGTTGTCAAACGGCTTGGCTCCCGAACAAATAGGCTCCCAAATGCCACAAACCCAGTAGTGAGTGTTCCGGTTTGCAAAAGTTTTTTGGCTGTTGAACATCCTCCGTGGCTTCTGGTTGAGTGCAGGAAGCTCCTGCAGCCAATCTGAAGCCATGCCTTGGTTTTTGAATCATTCCAGAAGTCGAACGGACTCCCAGAACAGATTAAGTTTGACAACCAAGGTACCACTGTATTCTGCTGCACTCACAGCCTGCTTGTGGACTTCCCATTGGCATCTGGTCACTGCAAGAACAGGATGTTGCACTAGATGAGCCTTTGTCCTCTGTTTGCCATTGGGGATGGTTGGTTTCTCCTGTGCTGTCCTACCTCCAGCCTGAAGAACCTTCAGAAGGGAGTGGCTGCCATGGGCATTATGTGTATGTGTATATTTTAATGAGCTGAATAGAGTGGAATATTATTAAGAGTCTTTGGCTGCTATTTTGCTAATGCTGTTAATGTTGTTCTTAGGATTATAAGGGACGCGGGTGGCGCTGTGGGTTAAACCACAGAGCCTAGGACTTGCCGATCAGAAGGTCGGTGGTTCGAATCCCCATGACGGGGTGAGCTCCCGTTGCTCGGTCCCTGCTCCTGCCAACCTAGCAGTTCGAAAGCACGTCAAAGTGCAAGTAGATAAATAGGTACTGCTCCCGCGGGAAGGTAAACAGCCTTTCCATGCGCTGCTCTGGTTTGCCAGAAGCGGCTTAGTCATGCTGGCCACATGACCCAGAAGCTACATGCCAGCTCCCTCAGCCAATAAAGCGAGATGAGTGCCGCAACCCCTGAGTCAGTCATGACTGGACCTAATGGTCAGGGGTCCCTTTACCTTTACCCTTTAAGGATTAGAAACGTTGTACTGATTTGTTAATCGTATAACATGATTTTTGCTTCAATTGTGAGGCTTAGCGTATTTTTTCAGCGGTTGCTGAACTAACAGTGTTTTATAGATTTTAATTGTTCCACTGGTGATTTGTTAATTATTTGATATGATTTATTCTGCACTTGTGATGTTATATCATGTTGTTACTGTTTGTAAGCAGTGTTGTGATTCATTTGAATGAAAAGCAGCATAGAAATATAATAAACAAAATGAAGTATTTGTCTTGACACAACAGTCCTCTTCCTTCCTTCTTATACTATCAGCACAAATTCCTCATCTGCATTCAAATAATAGAACATATGTAGACTTTTCAATAAATACATAATTTATAAATCTCAAAATTTTGCAGGCACAATTAAGAATCTTGGGTCAACCTCTGACCTACCAAATTCCCCTTCTCTGTCTCAATAACGATATGGTCAATGGCAAACAAGAAACATTGTTTACCAGCTTCTGCCTGAATCAATGGAGGGTTGTTGTTGTTTAATTCATAAAGATATGTTTTCAGAATGAGGTAGAAGCTCTGACATTTAGCCAGAAGCAGGATGTTTGCTTTACTAGTTTCACTGGAAAGCACAATGCTTCTCATGTATATAAAGTGAATTATCCAAAACTGAATGTGATTTTGCACATCTATGCCACATTAGGTTTAATGATAACTCAAAATATTGGTACAAATGGAACTTGCAGCTGAGGTATTCACTTGCATTCGCCAAAGTTCTCATACATTGCAATTCTCTGGCAGCTGTTTCACACACGTTCGTGTGTGTGTGTGTGTGTGTGTAAATGTGTGTGCATGGCTAGTTGTCACTGAGATGGTGAATTTGTGTTTGGGTCAGTGGAGGTTGATTCATTAGGGTGAGTATCCCACCCACACCAATATGTTCTCAGCCAGCTCCACCTCCTGCCTTATTACCTTCAGCCAGCTCATGGGCTAGAACTGGCTTTCAGCTTCTTTCTCCTTAGTGCCTGTAGAACTCAACGGGGACTGGGGGCAAAGCTAAAATTAGCTGGCTCCATCTGTTGTTGGTCTCACTAAAAAGTCTCATTGGGCACCACCCGCCTCTGGTCTGCGCTTTACAAAGTGTAGGAGGAAGTCCACATAGCTGAATGAACAACAACTAGGAGAAGATCCATGTACACAGAAAAACAGCATGTCCAAGAGCAGGGTCTAGCGTCATATTTGACTTGCTAGTTTTTGATGTGTAAAAATCTTCCTTCATGCCTGCTGGGGAGCATTCTGTTGTTGTTTAGTCGTGTCTGGCTCTTCCTGACCCCATGGACCAGAGCACGCCAGGCACTCCTGTCTTCCAGTGCCTCCCGCAGTTTGGTCAAAGTCATGCTGGTAGCTTCGAGAACACTATCCAACCATCTCGTCCTCTGTCATCCCCTTCTCCTTGTGCCCTCCATCTTTCCCAACATCAGAGTCTTTTCCAGGGAGTCTTCTCTTCTCATGAGGTGGCCAAAGTATTGGAGCCTCAACTTCACAATCTGTCCTTTCAGTGAGCACTCAGGGCTGATTTCCTTAAGAATGGATAGGTTTGATCTTCTTGCAGTCCATGGGACTCTCAAGAGTCTCCTCCAGCACCATAATTCAAAAGCATCAATTCTTCGGCGGTCAGCTATATACCCCTCAACCATCCCAGACACCCCAGAATTACAGAAGCCATCCAAGCTTCTGATTGGATTCCAGGATGTCGTGTTTTGGCTCCTGGAAGAGCACCACCCCAAAGATTCCCTTTTGGGGCAGGGTGCACTCTCATGTGAGTCACATGACTTGTGCAAGAGTGCAGCCCCCAAAGATGTGCAGGGTATGCAAAGGGTATGCATCCCATCATTTGAGCTCCTGCAAGCTCGTGGCCCTGAAAGATGCACGTTTTGGGGGGCACTCTTGCATGAGTCACATGGCAAAGGGGCTGGACTGTGAGTGTGAGCCTGGGAAAGCGAAACAAAATCAGAGAATGTTTTGGCTACAAGTTTACGTGCCCTTGGAAGGGACTTTCCATAGCAGCCAGAGTTTAGCTGCCAGGTGCAAAAGAGCGTAAACAACTTGCAGTCAGCCTGACTGAGAAAGGAAAAAACAACTGTTGGATTTTACAGCTTGTTTGACAGTGTGAGCTGGAGGCTTGGCTTCAAGATGGATGCCAAGAAAGGGGGAGGTCTGCCTTGCCCACCTCCCTTAACCAATGACAATTATTCATCTTGGTCTGTAAAGATGAAGGCCCTGCTGCAGAATCAGAGGCTTTTTGATGTAATTGAAAACCCCATCCCTGCAGCACCAACCAGAGGTTGGGAGTCACAGAATGTAAGGGCCAGGACTGCTATAATTCTGTGTGTCTCAGATGATCAGTTGGTGCATGTTCAGCATTTAGAAAATGCGAAAGAGGTTTGGGACACGCTGCGTACAACGCATCAGAGAGATGCTGGTTCTTCAGCGTTGCTGTATTTTGAGAAATTGACCAATCTGAGACTTGCGCCTGATGGAGATGTTCAAGCGCACCTGACAGAAATGAAGTTTCTGCGTCAACAGATGGTGGAACGCAATTTCCATCTTCAGGAGGAAGTGTTTTGCTTCATGATGATAAACAGCCTTAACCGCACCTACAAGGTTGTTGCCAGTCAGCTTGGTTCCCTACCGGCCGCGCAGCTGACCGCAGAGAGTGCGTGTGCTGTGGTCCTGAATGAACACGACAGACCTGCTGCACTGGAAGTGAAAGACAGGGGGAGGGAAGAACAGAGTTCTAATTCCCCCACTGCTGATGCTACTAGAGAGCATGGAGTAGCATTGAGTGCTGTCCGATGCTACAATTGTGGACAGACTGGGCATCTACAGCGAAACTGTAAGAAGCCGCGCCAGTCAAGAGGAGCAAAGAGCAGCTCTACGAAGCCTGAGGCGTCAGGCAAAAGCCGTTCCAAGTGCCAGGTGAAACCTGCAAAGGCTATGATGGTGAAAGGAACCACGCCAGATGTTGGGAACTCGTTCATAATTGACACGGGCGCAACGGTTCATATGTGCCCGCACAGACAACTGTTTTCGACGTTGAAGAAGCAAAGCTTCGCTGTGAAACAGGCCAACGGTCAAGAGTTGGAAGCGACCGGAATTGGAACTGTGTATCTTGAGAGTCTGAACTTGACTATAAGTGATGTTTACCTGGTTCCAGAACTGAGATTTAATCTGCTGAGCGTGTCGCAGATTGCAAAGAAAGGACTGAAACTGTCCTATGATGCTAAAAGCTGCAAGATCTACAAAGATGGAGAACTGTTTCTTACTGCCAAAGAGAAAGATGGACTGTATTTGTTGACTTTTGATCAAAGTGATTACATGAAATGTAATTCTTCTGTTTCTAACGAAATCTCTCTTGCAGGTGTGACCAGTGTGAGCACCAGGAAGCTGACCAAGAAGGTCGACAGAGCATTTCAGCGGGTGTATGCTGATGTGATTGGTCCTCTAGAACCATCTAGAGGCAGTGCAAAGTATTACCTTTTGTGTGTGGATTGTTTCACTAATTATTCTTGGGTTTATATGATGGAGAAACCGCAAGAAACTTTAGAAAAGTTTCAGGAGTTTTGTGACAAGGTTAAAAATATGCATGATGCTAACATTGATTGTCTTTTCACAGATGACAAACAAGTTTTTCTGTTACAGAAGTTTCAGAAGTTCCTGGATGGAAAAGGGATAGACCACAAAGTTGCTGTTTCGACCGAAGCGTGGAACAGGGGGGTCTGTGTGAGGGTGAACAAAGAATTGCAAAAGGGGATGCATGCGCAATTGCTAAGTTCACATTTGTCACATGAATATTGGGCCGAATCGCTAGCGTCCTATCTTCATGTGTGGTTGAGAAAAGTCTCAACAGAGTTGGGATGTTCTCCTTTTGAGAAGCTGTTCAATAGAAAACCTTCTGTTGCCTATTTTAAGGTTTTCGGGTCTCAAGTGAGAACAGAAGCTCCAGGTGGAGTAAAGAATGCCAGAGGCATTTTTGTGGGATATGAAAAGGGTCTCTACAGAGTAATTTTGTCTGAATCTGGTCAGGTGATTCTCACAAAGTTCCTAGAGAGTGCTCCAGAGCAAGAGCGGGTAGTACAGACATTTCCCACAGGTGACAATTCAGATGATGATGATGATTTTTCTGATGTCACAGATTACAGTGGTACTGACGATGACAGTGATAGCTCAGAGAGTTCAGTTGTAACGGTCATTGAGAGAAAATCTCACACAATGGATAGACCTTCACAGGTGAAGGAAGAACCACTGATAGCTACTGGTTCTCAACAGAGTCCAAAGGTTGAACCAGTGAGCACAGAGGATCAGAACCTCAAACGCAGGTCTGGGAGAGTCACAAAGGGTGTACCACCAAAGAGGTACTCAAAAGAGTTTGCTAACTTAGCTGTTGCATGTGTTGCTATTGTTAACAACTCAAAGCAGGTTAAAGCAGTGTCTAAGTCAGAGACAAAGACACAACAGAGAGTAGCTAGCCAAGGTAATGCAGAAGCACTCATTCCTTGGAAGCCAGACAACCAGAGAGGTACACTGGTGAAACCAGTGGTGGGGAGTTCCAAGGGTGGAACTGAAACAACAGGGGACTGTTATATGTATAACAACTGTTTGTTCTCTTCTCTGGATCATGTTTTGCCAATTGATGCTTTTGGGGGAGGATGTTGGGAAAAAGCACCAAGGCAAAAGCCAGCTCCAGATGGCTTGAATGCAAAACAGGATGTTGTGTTTTGCAGATGTACTGTTGGAGAAAAGGTGGAGCCTATTCTCTGTACTGAGCACCGGATGTTAGCTCAGTGTGTCATCTGACCTGTGCTGGAAGTACAGGGGAGGAGTCGTGACTCTTCTAATGGAGACTGAAGGGTGCAGTCACATTTCTATGTACTGTTGAGTGACAGGAATAAAACATGTAGAAAGGACTCCTGTCTGTCTCATTTCTCCTCCCTGGGAGAATGCAGGGAGGGAGAGAGAAGCAGAGAAGCAGAGGGTGTGTTCTTCTCACGACTAATGAGAAGAATCGCCGGGTTTGTTTACCTAGCCTGCCGGGATCGCAGACGGACGGTAAACACAGTATCTCGCTCAATTGCCTCGGGGGAGGCCAGGTACCTCTGCCTGTGAGCCGAAGATACTAACAGACACACCATGCAGGAGCAGGCCAGCAGAAGAGGGCATTGCCACTTACTGGGCTGATGCAGGGCTGCTCATGTGCCCTGGTGGAGTCAGTTCTTGCTCTCCTGCTCACATGGTAAGCAGCAGAAAAACTGCAACCAAGAGTCCAGCTGCCCAGCTACCTCCTTCTCCTGCTGCTGTGACTTGGCCAAACAACAGCCAAGATTTTGCAGAGGTATGTATTGCATCTGTACATGCACACAGGGCTCACAGCCAGTGTCAGAGCTAGCTGCTCAGGCACCCAGAGCGGTGCACTCCCCGGGGGCGCAGCGATCTGCAAGGGGAGGCCCAGTTGGCGTGGTGGTGATCTGCCTGGGGACCCCGATCGGCACGGCGGTGATCCAGAGGGGATTTTGTCACCCCCCCTCTGGGATGACACCCAGGGCGGATTGCCCCCACTGCCCCCCTTCCTACGCCCCTGCTCACAGCTCCCCACCCTGGGGGTGACTGCATTGTGAAACTCCTTCCTCTGCATAGAACCCACACACTCTAATGGCAGGCATTTTGCCAGCGATCTAATACACAGCCAGGCAGCACAGGCTGCTGATGTACTTTGTTAGAAAGAGGAGTTGCACACCAGCAGAAATCCTTAGCAGCTCAAACTGCTGTCTAGCTAGGCATAGGAAAGGGCAAACAAACATTTTTAGAATGTGCATCTAGCCCTCAGGATTCACCGTTGATTTTGATATAAAATGTTATTAACTTTGGCTCCTTGTACGAAAGGTCGTGATCAATAATTGTTTCAATCTGCCTGTTTCCCCCCACCCCTCCTCCTTCTTTCTCGTCTGTCTCCCGAGACATTTCTGGGCTGCTGCCAATGTAGTTTTTGGCTCACCAGCACATTGCATTGTATCGCCCGCTCCAGATCTGTGGGTGTTTATCTTATCTTTTCATTAGCTTGAAGATGTGTATATGTGTTCTGCTTTTCTTAAATTTACGCAGATTAGAAGTGTCCATAACTCTTCTGAGGTCAGCCCAAGGAGAAAAGAAGAGGCTCAGCTCTGGCTTACCATTCTATTCTGCCTCGGTCAGCCCACACCTGGAATACTGTGTCCAATTCTAGGCACCACAGTTTGAGAAGGATGTTGACAAGCTGGAACATGTGCAGAGGAGGGCAACCAAGATGGAAACCAAGCCTTATGAGGAGCGCTTGAAGGAGCTGGTTGTGTTTAGCCTGGAAAAGAGGAGGCTGAGAGGAGACATGATAGCCATCTTCAAATATTTCAAGGGCTGTCACATGGAGGATGGAGCAAGCTTGTTTTCTCCTGCTCTGGAGGGTAGGACTCGAACCAATGACTTCAAGTTCCAGGAAAAGAGATTCCAACTAAACTTCAGGAAGAACTTTCTGACAGTGAGAGCTGTTCAACAGTGGAACGGACTCCTTCAGGAGGCTAGATCTCCTTCCTTGGAGGTTTTAAAGCAGAGGTTGGATGGCCTCTGTCAGCTGAGATTCCTCCATTGCAGGGGGTTGGACTAGATGACCCTTGAGGTCCCTTCCAACTCTATAATTCTATGATTCTAAACCAGTAGTGTGTGTCTTTTAAATCATTGGCTCAACTTATATTCCATCCTGAAGATATCAAGCAGAACAGTTACCCAGAGCACAATGACTTGTATCAACTGGAAAGGAACTTTCCTTCCCTTTCACTGAAGCCTTTCTTAAAAATAAATAAATATGCACACAGTGACATGACACCCTTTTAAGATCTAGACATTTTGAAGTGAATACTGCATTGGTCACCTAGCAACAATCTATCATCACTCCATTGGATATAGTTAAAAAGGATCCCAGGAAGTATGAGAAGCAACCTATTACCTTGTGTTAGGTGAGCAATCCTATATCCCAGTTGTGCTGAAAGTGAAGTTATACTTTGGAAAGTTGATTTGAAGTTTATGGATTGTATATTGTTAAAGGAGAACTATATGAAGATGATGTGCAGGTGGCATGTCACACCAACAAAATTGGCAAGAATGTATCAAACAGAACAAAGGAATTGTTGGAGATGTAAAGAAAGGGAAGGTACTTTTATGATATGTGGTGGGAATGTAAGAATATTCAGATTTTTGGGAAATGATATATAATGAATTGAAAAAAAAATGTTTAAAATGACATTTACTAAAAAAAAGAAGCTTTTTTGATAGGAATTTTAGGACAACTGCCGAAAGAAAAATGGACATTATTTATGTATGCGATGACAGCGGCAAGAATTCGGATAGCACAGAACTGGAAGACTGGAGAAATACCAACAAAAGAAGAATGGCAAGAGAAGTTGATGAACTATGCAGAGTTGGCAAAGTTAACAGATAAACTATGTGAAAAAGGCAATAGTGACTTTGAAAAAGAATGGGAGCCTTTTACATCATATTTGCAGAAACAACAACAAAAATAGAGTCACTGGCATGATTTAAATAAACATTTGCAATTTTATTTATATAAAAAAAGAAACTTAATAGTACAATAATACAAAAGTATATATAAACAGCAGAATGTAACATGAGATGTAATAAACCAGGGATGGAAGTTGAGGGAAGTCAGTAGGAAAGGGGGAAATTGAAACCTGAATGTAATGTAATGATTACAGATATTGTAAAAATGAAAAACCCAATAAAAAAAGAATAGCGGGGGGGAAATGAAAGAGAGGTTATGCCATTGTGGAGTTGTGCTGGCTTGTCCACACAGCTGAGCTGGCATATCTCCACTGGTGGTAGTGGACCATATGTTCATCCGGTGCAGAGGTATTTCTCTGTATCCAAAATCCTCCAGCCAGCACCCATCTTTCACGCTGTTACTAGAAGTGCAGATCCTCTAACTGTTAAGCCTGATAATTATTTGTGCTTGTCTTTTTAAATTCAACAAAGAGTCTTGTGGCATGTTCAAGAGTAAGTCATTCATCATGGCATAACTCTTTGTGGGCCACAGTCTGATTCATCATAGCCATAAAGTGTTGTCCTGAGTTATAGCTGTTTGTGTGTATACAAATACACAGAGAATTGGGGTTTTTTTGGGGAGGTGTGTGTGTGTGTGTGTGTGTGTGTGTGTGTGTGTAAATTCAATGTAAGAGGGAAATGAAATGCAGAAAAATGCACAAAAGTACAGAAAGTGATAATTATATACTTAACATTGGTAACCCAAAAAACAGCTCTTGATGATACAGACATCCTGGCACTGGTAAGCCAATTAACACATGTAATGAGTTGAAAATCCTTTGTCTTGTGGTTCAGTCCGTAAGTGATAGCACTGAAACTCTTGTGTTCTTTACCCTTGGAAAAGGGACTTGCAGTCTCATTTGTAGTGCCACCCTTCCCTGGACAGTGGCTAAATGTAAGGTGTGATAATGTAAACTCACATAATATAAAGACAATGATCTAGATTAGAAATGGCCACAACTTCATTGATTACAGATGTAGGTGGAATTTTGACTCAGGCATTGGAAGTAAATCCATTTTAGCCTCCTGATAGAGGGTTGAAACTTTTTCAGGGTCATGCCAAGGATTATGGCCTCCCCAAGATGCCAGTCTACAGAGATGGCCCTCTGAAGTTTGCTGCTGGAAGCTCTATGGCCCATCTGTGCCACGCTTGGCTTTGGGACAGAGACTTCCACCGAGAACCCTCTAATGGGGTACCCTAAATATGCTAGTGGATCAGAATGTTGCACCACCTCACCCAAAGTAAAGCTTTATTTCAGGAATGTTAATTCGCACTCCTGCGTCTGCCAAGCTCCTAGATTACTTCCTTCTCCCAGAGGTGGCAGCTTCAGCATTCTTCCTTCTCCAGTTTTCCTTTTTCTACTTAAGCCTCCTTTAGAGTAAATCCCAGATTTCAGGGACAGTCAGATCTGAGGCAGGCTCTTGCTAAAGGGAATGGAAGTGTCCTAGCTCCTTGCTGTTGGTCTTGTTGTTTAGTCATTTTGTCATGTCCAACTCTTTGTGACCCCATGGACCAGAGCACGCCAGGCACTCCTGTCTTTCACTGCCTTCCACAGTTTGGTCAAACTCATGCTGGTAGCTTTGAGAACACTGTCCAACCATCTCGTCCTCTGTCGTCCCCTTCTCCTTGTGCCCTCAATCTTTCCCAACACCAGGGTCTTTTCCAGGGAGTCTTCTTGTGCTGGTCCCGGGGGGAAGGTTACCGTTGGCGTAGTCAAAGTCCGGTCCTGGGTCACTGGTCTGGAAACAGTTCACAAGGAGCGAGGCGAGGTCTGAAGCAGGAAGCTGGGCAGGGACAGGATCACTGGAAGGTCAGGTCTGGGTCCGGGCAAGAACAGGTACTTAACGACGTTGCTCCCGCAACCTGGCTGACTGGCCTTTATCTTCTCTGAGGCCAGGGGCGGTCCCGGCCCCCAGGAGACCCACCTCTCCTGGCCTTAAGGCGAGCACTCCTCCTGGGAGAAACCAGTTCCCTTTGCCTCTCTGCCCTGAGCCTCTGCAGTTCAGGAGAGGCTGAAGGGTTACTGGACCCAGGGGGAGACTCACCTGTAGGCACTGAGTCCTCAACCACCTCCGGAGCCAGAGTGGATTCACCTGGTGCCTGCTCCTGAGGAACCAGCACAGGTGCAGGCACTTCAGAATCAAGGCCCTGCCCCAGTTCAGCCGGCCCTGGAGGCGGGGACTCCTGTGCAGGCTGGGATTCCTCCGGTTCAGCCTCTGAATCGGATTCCCAGGCCATCACACTTCTCTTCTCATGAGGTGGCCAAAGTATTGGAGCCTCAGCTTCAGGATCTGTCCTTCCAGTGAGCACTCAGGGCTGATTTCCTTCAGAATGGAGAGGTTTGATCTTCTTGCAGTCCATGGGACTCTCAAGAGTCTCCCCCAGCACCATAATTCAAAAGCATCAATTCTTCGGCGATCAGCCTTCTTTATGGTCCAGCTCTCACTTCCATACATCACTACTGGGAAAACCATAGCTTTAACTATACGGACCTTTGTTGGCAAAGTGATATCTCTGCTGCTCTTATGCTTCCCCATGGGGAAGGAGGGCTGGGTAAATCCAATCTTTGAGTTTTCCCACTCTGGGACCTCCCAGTGGATCTTCCATGGATAGTGCAAGTTTCCAAAATTTCCAGGAGGACCCCTCACTTAGGGCCCAGCTATTCCAGCTTTCTCTCTGGGATATCCTGTTACCACCGCATACCAACAACACTACCAATACCACATTGGAGCAGGGGAATGAGCATGGGATGGTGTGGATGATCTTATTAGCAGCTGTAACAGGCTTGCCAGAGGAAATACGTGTCCAGAGTTGACATCAAGGTCTGTCACTGTAGGCTAGTCCCTGGTTTTTCTAAATTTTAAGCCTGTAGCAAGCAGAGTTTTTACTTCAAATGATTATCACCTGCTTAACTGGTTTGAAACCAATTTGCATCTGTGGAGGAGAGAATGACTGTGGCAGGTTTCCTGACTCTGAATTTGCAAGGGACTTCTTGCCCACTGTACATTGCAGAGAAATAATTCAGCTACACCTCTTTGTAGGAAGCTGCGGAGTGGGATAAGTCAGAGATCAATTTGTGAATAATAGGCACATCCTTTCATTATGTGAAGCATTTTTTTCCTTCCATACAATTTTGTACCACCCATAGAGATAACATATCTGCTCTTCTGAAGCAAGGGTTTTGAGAAATATTTATTATTTCTCCCTCTTGTAATTGTTAAAAGATAATTGAAACTTCCAATGAAGGACTGATTTTTTTTTTTTGCAAACAAATCTAAATACTAGTTCAATGCCTTGTTGCGTCTCATGCCTTGAATTCACATTATACTAAAATAGATGGAGCCTAGAGCAACTGGAACACGAGTCTGACCAAACTGCGGGAGGCAGTGGAAGACAGGAGTGCCTGGCATGCTCTGGTCCATGGGGTCACGAAGAGTCGGACACGACTAAACGACTAAACAACAACAACAGAGCAACTGGTCCCCATTCAAGTCTCAAACCACTCCCTATCTACTACCCACTTGCTTTCCATTCAGCCCCTCAACTATTTCTCAACATTTTATGACCACTAGACATTCTCAGTCTTCATTGGCTATTGGGCTCAGTTCTCCACACTGCCTACTCCTCCACCCAAGATACTTATGCAGACCATGTAGTTTCCCCCCAAATCTTGTGAATTCTTCCCTCTAGTGTATGGTCAGTACCATATTGTCCACACAAGCAAGAGCCTTCAAACCTGACTATTAGAACTGGATGGACTTATAAATGTTGCCAGAGTTTGGGGAAGTCCATTCAGTCTCAAATCTGCATCAGAGACGTTACTCATCACATGCAAAATACACTTTTAAAAAAATGATTCGCGCAGATTTCACAGATGTCTTGGAAAACAGACAAGCTGGCAACAGTGTGTTTGATGCCCTCTGTTCTGATTTCATAAATGCAAATTCTGAAATGAAACAAAAGCGCCCCTCCCCGTCCCCAACCCTTATCTGCTCTATGAAGACTTGGCATGTTTAAATAACTATTATCCCTTAAATGTATTCAAGTGATGTTGGAATCATTATTCTAACAGATAGAATAGGCATTAAATCCACAGGGGAGTCATTAAAAGATGGCTATTTCTCTCTGTTTGACCGAAGCAGCAGTTATAATGTATTTATTCAGGATTTAGCAAATGGAATTCAATTAGAACTGAAATGGTGTTAAATTGAGTAATTCCTATTGTGTTTGCTTGACAGACAGGAGTGGCATGACCTGAAAAGCTAAAAGGAGCTGAGTCCCAGGGATTCTGCTGCACTTGTTGACAGCATGTCACTAAACTGTTGTATATCCTGCTTAACTCCTTAATCACCCACTTAACACCTGAGGAAAAACTAAAGGCCTCACCGGTGTATTGATATTAGGTGATCAGAGTCCTACCTTTGTACGAGTAATCCCCTTTATTCAAGATGGCTTGAAGGGGGCTTAGCATTCCCCTCTTAATGTCATGTTAGACTCAGGTGTGCTGGTAGCAATTATACTTTACATAACGAGAGAGAATGGAAAACTATACAGCTTCTTTCCTCTTCTGTGATACCATTTTATGTTCGGGAGGCTTTGCAATTTCAAATGTCTCCGGAGACTTAAAATAAATAAATACCATATTTTTCGCTCTATAAGATGCACCAGACCATAAGACGCACCTAGTTTTTGGAGGAGGAAAACAAGAAAAAAAATATTCTGAATCTCAGAAGCCAGAACAACAAGAGGGATCACTGCGCAGCGAAAGCAGCAATCCCTCTTGCTGTTCTGGCTTCTGGGATAGCTGCGCAGCCTGCATTTGCTCCATAAGACGCACACACATTTCCCCTTACTTTTTAGGAGGGAAAAAGTGAGTCTTATAGAGCAAAAAATACGGTAATTAAAAAAAGGGGAAATGTGTTTACACATGCTCATGATGAAATCTAACGGGGATTGGCATATTAAAAAACACACACAAAACCCACCCCTCAACAATGGATATTATTTATTTGTTTCATACAATTTACACACCACTAGGTTGCAAGAAAAGAAGCTCAAAGCGGTTCACAGAAAGACAAAACTATAAAATGAATAGTAATATTGTGTTATTCAGTCAAATACATTCTTATGAATGTTGCCAAATCGGCGCTAGAGATGAATTAGGCCAATGGTGATTATATTATATAATACAGTGGTACCTCAGGTTAAGTACTTAATTCATCCCAGAGGTCCGTTCTTAACCTGAAACTGTTCTTAACCTGAAGCACCACTTTAGCTAATGGGGCCTCCCACTTCCGCCGCGCTGCCGGAGCACGATTTCTGTTCTTATCCTGAAGCAAAGTTCTTAACCTGAAGCACTATTTCTGGATTAGTGGAGTCTGTAACCTGAAGTGTATGTAACCCGAGGTATCACTGTATATTGGTCCATGTGTGCATACATAACAAACACACAGAGTAAACTTAATAAGCAACAGCCTGAGTGCAATGACTTTGAGCCACAAGTGTCCTAAATGTTTCTATTTCCCCCTCACTCAAACCATATAACAAGCTTTATTTCCTCCAAGAGTTCATTTTTATTTATTTTTTTGCTTCATGATAATAAAATCCGTCCAAAAAGACACCTGGGACTTCAGCAGGAAAAACCTATGGGTTCTTACTTCCATATGGCATTAAAGGAAAACAGGTTTCTCTAAACCGATCTTATTTATTCTTCCTTTGCAGTCCCCCTAATTAGTCTACTACTTAACCTCAGACAATGCTAACCACCATATCTCACCAAACCATCCTTGACACATCAATGAACTTTTGACCGGCTGGTACTATGACTGCAAGCCTCAGCTGGCTTTCTTTGTGAATTACTTAGCTGAACATTTCATCGATGAGTGGCAGCTGGCCAGTTTTAATTGGTGACATTGCAAGCTAAGGGCTAGTTTCAGTAAAGTATGTTACTATCGTAAGGAAACATGGGAAAAATATTATAAATCACTGAGTCCACTCCCAAGTTCCTTTCTTAAGCATTGCAAGAACCACCAGTTTGAGTTGGCCTCTGGGGGATTAGGATTAAGTCTAGAATAGACAGATTTAGATGAAACTGTTTTTCTTTTTGCTGATTTATTTTTTCTTTGTTTCATGACTTGAGCTTTCACATTGGGGAGGCCTATAAATCTAAATGGATTGCCAAGGAAATAAATAATAATAATGGTATCCTCATGGTAATGATGGGTAACTTTTGTTGCATGATCCTATTCTTTTTTCACCATCTCAGTAAAGAACACCCAAATGAAGGCTTTGGTAACTGGCAAATTTATTAAAAGGTAATTGATCAAGCCATTATTTAACTGGTCAAAAGGCAGGTGATTGGGGCATTAAAATCATATCATCATCAGCAGACTTTACAGAAGAATTCTGTGTTCCTGGCAAAGTATTCTGCATTGTTGTTGTTGTTTAGTCGTGTCCGACTCTTTGTGACCCCATGGACCCGAGCACGCCAGGCACTCCTGTCTTCCACTGCCTCCCGCAGTTTGGTCAAACTCATGCTGGTAGCTTCGAGAACACTGTCCAACCATCTCATCCTCTGTCGTCCCCTTCTTCTTGTGCCCTCCATCTTTCCCAACATCAGGGTCTTTTCCAGGGAGTCTTCTCTTCTCATGAGGTGGCCAAAGTACTGGAGCCTCAGCTTCACGATGTGTCCTGCATTAGCAGAGAGTATAGTTATATATTTACACAACCTGCTCCAATTAAATATACTATGTTACCTATGGTGCAGCAGCTACATAGTGTAGATGCCTTAATGACTTGTAGAAAAAAATAATCCAGCTCACTTCATCAAACAGAAGGCATCACTATTAATTTGCAGCATTGCTTCCAAAAGGGCATTTACCTGGCTGTGGGCAGAATGTTTCATTTACAATCAAATTTAGAGGTGATGACTTTGCATGGAGGTAAATATATGGAAAAGCAAAATGGAAATTCTGGGCCATCAGAGAAAATAGATGTTCCGGTGGATTTATGAATGCTATTAACACTACAACCACCTACACTCTCTGATACCTTATAATCATTGCTGCGGTACTTCTGCAATAAAATAATGCATTAAAGAAATAATTATAGCTGCAGACTACATACAATGGGGATATAAATAGCATTTTAAAACAGCAGCAAGTCAGAGTCCTTATTTAATGCCTCTGGAGCGCAGTCATACGAATTACTCTAGGCAGCCTCGGTTAAATGGAAAGAATATGTTTTCAATTTCCTTACAAGCAATTCGGCTGCTCTCCATGGTCCTTATCCTGCAATTAGTTAAACACATACATAACTCTGCTCTTGTGAGGGGCCCCCATTCATCTCCACAGACGATTCAGCAGAGCACTAAAAGTGCATGCAGGATTTTAAACAGAGGCAGAGTTTGCGTTGAGGCGTTGTTGGCAATAATGGGCATTTTAGGTTGGAATAGCAGACTGGGAATCTCATTTGAGTCCCTTCTGCTCTGCTAATACTCTGGAGTTCATGGGCTCTGTGGCAGATGCTGGGCATGCAAAGAGAGGCCAAACAATACATGGAAGAGGTGGAGACACCAGCCCACAGAGGCTCATCACACGCCACTGTCATCACAAGCCATAGCTTGCTCACCTCTCACACAAAGCCATGAAAGAATGCCTTCTCAAATATCAACCATTTTGGGCCTTATGATCACCTGGTGCTGACTCATCATGATGGGGCCTTCTCAGTGTGGTGTGTCTGTCTCCTTCATTATTTACTTTCAGAAACAATTTTAAAATATCCCTGTCCACCCAAGCATTTGATGGGTTGAAAGATACTGTACCCCAGATCCTTGAAATTATTGGCTGTGATGATACATGAGTGCTGTGGTAAACTTCGCCCCCAGCCGCTCGCTCCTCCCTCACCTGTCTTTGCTCTCCGGCCAGATCAGGTTTCTTGAACAGGGCTGGCAGGCACGTTTACGTTTTACAGAAACAGGACAAAAAGAACCGGTAAGGCTGCCACCACTCCCTCTGTTCCGGGGAACCCAGAGCCACAACCCAGGGAGATGGCTGTGCCCTGTTATTGCTGGGTATCCCCACTCCACAAGCTGTATCCACAGACTTGCAGACAGAAATTCTACGGTAGAGCGTAACCAAGCGTAAGGCTAGGAATTAGCTTTCCCCCCGGAAAGGCACACAAACCAAAACAGTTTCTTATTTAAAATTTATTTTAAAAGAACATAAGAAAAACATGCTAAAATAGCAGGCACATCTTTAGTAAGTTACAAGCAAGAAAATAAAGACATTATGAAATCTAACTGACTTACATACTCACGACTAAGACACAAATAGAATAGTTAGAGTCCTTTCAATGTTCCGCATTTCAGAGGCTTTCGCAGTTCTCCATCACAAAGGACGTAAGGACAGCTACTTAGATGG
Organism: Podarcis pityusensis; assembly: GCF_964106645.2. Classification (NCBI taxonomy): domain Eukaryota; kingdom Metazoa; phylum Chordata; class Lepidosauria; order Squamata; family Lacertidae; genus Podarcis; species Podarcis pityusensis. The sequence goes on from NC_138030.1 coordinate 11,516,571, forward strand.
AACATCAGCAGCCGGGCGATTTGCGGATTGCAGAGCGCGCTTTCTCAGCCATTCCCAAGATCTTTTATCCCCGATTTGCACGTGGCGTCAGAACCCCCGAAACCAATCATAACTCTTGATGATTTTTAAATTCTCCAATGACCGGCTTGTGGGCTAATCAATCTAACTTCTGGCAGCTGGGCCAATTAAGAACCCAGAGCTTAAATCAAAGGGGTTTCCTCCCTTCCGTGGAGCCTCTGCAGATGCACATTCCCAGGCAGTCAAGGCCAGATAACATCACTGAGGGAATGCACAGAACTTCGGACCCAGGTGTCAAACCTTCCATTAAATCAGGGGTTTCCATTCCCATAATAAACCTTTCACACGCCGGGTGCCTGTTAGTCTGGGGTTAAAGGGACAGAACTTATTTCCCATGGTTCTTGTGGCTTGTGGGTTACCCACAAGGCCTCACTCTTGTTGCTTGACCAAGGAACAGCTTCTAAACAACACTAACTTTACTACAAGTGCTTTTAAATGTCTTTAGATATTTTTAATGCTTTCAAACCACTTGTAAAATAATTAAACTCTTTTCCTGCAATGTTGTTTCCTGTCCTGGGCTCCTTTGGGAAGAAGGATGGAACAGAAATGTAATTGATAGAATAAATGAAGTATTTGGAATAAACCCACAAACCCATTAGAAAGCAGTGGAAAACCATGGTTCACTGTGGCCTGGATTCTCTTTGGGGTGGAACTCCTCTCTGTTCCTAATCTCATTTTGGATTCTCCATGGTGAGATTGCCTGTCAATCAGTTTGCCCCCCTCAACTTCTGCAACCTCATTTGTGCTGTAACCCAGTGATAATAGTGGTCAGGGATGAGCCAATTGTCCAATACTGGCAAAATATCATGGGCCCAGGTCAGATTTACATTGAGAATCACCTGGATCCTTTGGGAGCACTGGGTTTGCAACATGGCAAGGACTGCACAGAGGTGCAGATGGTATAATACAGTGCTGCAACATTCGCATGGGTGGGATAACTTATGGTTGCTTCTGTTTGTACAATTGTAGCAGCTCAAAAAGGTGGCAGTGGGAGCAAACAAATTGCAGAAACCACACGTCCACCCCCGCACCATCTTGAGGTTCCAGTGATATGATTTGGCACCTACACACAATCCCAGCTGGGTCAGAAGTTGGCTAGCAGCCCAGCTCCTGCAGGAAGTGGTGTGGGGCTCAGTGAGCATCTGCCATGGGAATTCGATAGGCTCATTTCAAAACTTAGCTTTTAAAAATAGGTGTGTGTGTGTGTGTGTGTGTGTGTGTGTGTGTGAAAGAGAAACGTGTTGCAGGAGTTTCAGAAAAACACACCATTCCGTTTCATCGCTGATTGGGATCTATCTCTCAATCTCTGCTCCCTGTCATGAAACAGCAGTAAACCTGTCAAGCAAGGTTGTTGCAAGGACATATGGATCTCGAAGCACCATGTGTAGTTTAAAGGTGCTTTAGGAATGGCAGATGCCAATGAGAAGGAGATGGGAAGAGTACTAGAAAAACTTATGTCAAAAAACAGCAACAAAAACAACCCAGCGCTCTAAACTGACACTCAGCATTGGCCCGGTAGTTCTCCAAAATATAAGCCCAGCTGAAAAGAAAAAGGTGCAGTGTTGTGGATGGAAGCCCAACTAAGATTTTGAGCAGCTCCCATGCCTTTCAATGGGTTTTCATTGGGGAAAGTCTTGATTGATTGTGCCAGAAAAATATTTAAAGAGACTTGTTTCAGGGCAAATAGTGGTGGGTTTGGCTTTTCTGTAAATACTGAGATGTTGATAAAAGAGGTAAACATATGACAAAAAAATCCCACTGGACACTGAAATCCCTGCTGCAGTGCAGGGAACCAGATGGCATGCCTTTTTCAATAACTAACAAGCCAAGATTGTTTTTTCCAGGAGGCATATGCAGCTACATTTTCCATTAAAGAACATGGGTACCCAATAAGGTTTTAGACAATAAAGTTTTGTTGACTTGAGGGAAAAAAAGATTCAAGCTCGGGGTAGAGATAATTACTTAAAAAAAAATCTTCTAGGAAATAAATAACCTGAGGTTCAATTAAATTAAAATTTTATTGTATATAACTATGATTTTCTTTGCTTCAACCCAAACCATTTCAAATCATCTGGAAATCTAAAGGGGGTGGGCAACCACTACTGTACTCATATATAACAGAAAAAGAAACAAAGAATACAATGTTAAGTGAAGTAATTTCAAAGCTTTAGGAAATGGGATGTTCAATACACCCATTGCACATTAATTAGTATTTCTTCTTTGTCGGGCAAGTTAATTGCACTCTGTAAATGCTATGAAAGCTGCTGAACACTTCTGATTACCATCCTGAGCTTTACTCAAGGAAAAAAAATATGTCATGCACCATTTGTAGTAAGAAAGGAAGAGGATTAGCATTAGAGCTGACATATAGAGGAGGTCAGTATATGTCAGTTCCTTTCCCCCTCCCATGTATAATTTAAAGATAAACCCACACATTCATTTATTTCCTAATGGGCATTTCATCCTGTAGAACTCATGCCTCTTAAGAGTTCACTGAGACAAATTCTGTAGCTGGATTTTAATGGGGATGGTCACTAAATGAAGGTGGACAGGCAATGTTTTCACTGTCATCACTGATTGCAATGCATACAGTGGTACCTCGGGTTACAGACGCTTCAGGTTATAGATGCTTCAGGTTACAGACTCCACTAACCCAGAAATATTACCTTGGGTTAAGAACTTTGCTTCACGATGAGAACAGAAATCACATGGCGGTGGTGCAGTGACAGCAGGAGGCCCCATTAGCTAAAGTGCTGTCTCAGGTTAAGAACATTTTCAGGTTAAGAATGGACCTCCAGAATGAATTGAGTTCTTAACCCGAGGTACCACTGTACTCAAGGAGGAAGGGCAATAAGGTTTCATGATTCAGGATGATATACAAGAAAATATCCTCCTGTCCACATTTCAGCACAAAGGACAGTGCATAAGTTGAAAAGGGATATAGTAAGAATAATCATTTGTGGTCAAGCACACTGATTCAGCAGTTTCGTATGGTTGTGGAGCTCTGATAGTCATACATTCATTGCTATGGAGCTAGAAGATGAATGTGTGCTTTTTAAGGGTATGTGTGGATTTCTTCTTCCATTGAAATGGGAACCACAGCTGGGGAGAGTGCTATTGCCTTCCTGCTTGAGGACTTCCCATAAGCATCTGGTTGGCCAGTATGAGAACAGGATGCTGGACTCGATAGGCCTTCGGTCTGACTCACAACAACTCTGTTTATGTTAATGAAAGTTTCAACCAACCCACAGTAGAGTGTTGCCCATATATATCTGACTACCCACAGAGCTCTGGACCAAAGCAAGGTTCTACTTCATTCTTCCTTTGGATTTCATGCACCTGCTTAAACCTGGGTGCTTGCATTTCTTTCACTTTGCCTTTGTCCTACAAACTTTCTGGACAGAGAGTCATGCTAGTAAATTTTGCAGCTCATTTCTTGCTCTGGTTCTGCTAGGGCTGAAGTGATTGTAGTTCATACTGTGATCCGGTTAATTACGGTTGAATTCAGTATGTCAGCATGAACTGATTCCGTCAGGGCTTATTCTTCACTAAATGCAAATAGGGTTTCCAAAAGTGGGTAGAGTAGGCCAAAATATCTAAAGAGGCCCATTTCAAAGATTAGGTAGCAGCAAATCTGGGTTTGCCCTGAGAGCTGCAACCAATTCTAGCTGTCTTATGAGTGTATCTGTGTGACACAAATACTATTTTACTTGCTTCATATACTTTCCTTATTCAGGTGTACACTTAAAATGGCTTAGGTTCTTCTGTCACAAAGACCTTAATAATCATTCAGAACACAAGAAGCAAGCATCCAGTATGTAAGAATCATCTCAATGTTCTAAAGTGAATCTGTTGCTATGAGGCTGATAAGGACAAGGATGGATTTTAGGAACAGGCCTGCACAGAACCAGAAGCATAATTTGAAACTCTTTTGCTGAGCCGAAACTGGAACCAAAACTAGTTAATGAATAAAATTCAGTAAAGAGTCTTTAAAGTGCTTCAAGTTGGTTTTGATTCACTTAAAGAAAAAAACGAAAGAATAGTAGTTCATACCAAACTGTGCTTGATTTACCTTCCTGCTTCTCCTTTTTCAAATCTCTGAAAGCCACTCAAAGACAGAGAACAAGAAATCTTTTTTGCTCCATTTTTTTTCTTATTTTCAGTAGAACTAAAATATAATTTTGTTTACTTGGTACCTGTAATATTCCTTTTGTATTGCCAGTTGTGTTCCAGAGGAATGAAAAATTGATTTTTCTCTTATATGCTATAGCTAAGAGCAACACCTATGATCTTCATACAATTACAATTGTGTGTGTGGTCAATCTGTTATATAAAATTCTGTGATGATTCTCCAGGAAAGACTGTCAGCACTTCTGCCTAGAAATATGATGGGAGCGCACAGAAAGCCTTGCACATTTGTTCAGAGACCAGACATTTGTATGCATTTGCTTTGTGTACTTGCCTTTTCTGCATCCCCAAATTATTATTTGTACTTTTGTGGCATTGCTAAAGTAGCATTTCCCAAACTGACACTTTTTAGCTATCTATAATGGAGCAACATGGCTCCATTGCATTCAAAACTGAGCCAACAATTCCGCCCACTCTCTCTCTCACACACAGACACATTATAAACAAATGGGAAGAAGACTTCTGGAGCCTACACAGGGTAAGACCATCTGCCTTGCACACAGAAATTCCAGGTTCCATCCTTTGCATCTGCAGGTAGGGGAATGAATGTCCTTTACCTGACACCCTGGAGAGTCCTTGCTAGTCACAGTGTTGACAATACTGAGCTACTGTAGATGGACCAATGATCTGACTTGGAATACTTACTCAGCAGCTTCCTGTGTTACCTCTCCTTTGAAGAGGGCTTCTTTTGTGAGCCTGTCTCAGAATAACTTTGCTGGCTTCTCTATAGGGGACAGAGCTGGATAGGTATAAACGAAACACAGTATTTGGAATAACATTTCTGCAGTATAGCTGAAATGCAACCTTCTCTAGTTTGTTTCACTAACAGCAATACCTCCTCTGTTTCCTTTTGGTGTGTTTTCAAGTGCTCCCTGGAAGGTTTGCCTTTTTGTGGGAGTATTAGTGATAGGTGATAGTAGGCTAAGTAATTTAACTATGTCTTAATGAAGAATAACTGTGGGACACAATGAGAAATCTGTTTTTTAAAATGCCAGGTAACATGGAGAAACAAAGTTTGCACTATCAGGAAAGTGCCATAAGTATCTCACCAATAAGGCACATGATTCTCATGCAGAAGATCCTAGGTTTATTGGCATCCCAAGGAGACCTGAGAAAGCCCACTGTCTAAAACCCCGGAAAGTCACTACATGAACCAGGAATGGGAAACCCAAGGCTCTCTAAATTGTTGCTGGACTCCAGCTCCCATCAGGTCCAGTCAGCATGGCCAACAGGCAGGGAATATGGGAGCTGCAGTTCAAAAGCACATGGAGGGTCATAGGTTCCCCACCCCTGATCTACTTTAGGTAAGTAAAGGTAAAGGTAAAGGGACCCCTGACCATTAGGTCCAGTTGTGACCGACCCTGGGGTTGCGGCACTCATCTCGCTTTATTGGCCGAGGGAGCCGGCATACAGCTTCCAGGTCATGTGGCCAGCATGACTAAGCCACTTCTGGCAAACCAGAGCAGCGCACGGAAATTGTGTTTACCTTCCCGCCGGAGCGGTACCTATTTATCTACTTGCACTTTGACGTGCTTTCGAACTGCTAGGTGGGCAGGAGCAGGGACCGAACAATGGGAGCTCACCCTGTCGCGGGGATTTGAACCGCCGACCTTCTGATCGGCAAGTCCTAGGCTTTGTGGTTTAACCCACAGCACCACCCGCATCCTTCTACTTTAGGTAATAAGACCTAAATCAGACTAAGCCACTTCTGGCAAACCAGAGCAGCGCACGGAAATGGTGTTTACCTTCCCGCCGGAGCGGTACCTATTTATCTACTTGCACATTGACGTGCTTTCGTACTACTAGGTTGGCAGGAGCAGGGACTGAGCAACGGGAGCGAGAATCTATTTAAGTGCTCTGTGTAAGGGATCTCATAGCCTCCAGTCACAATGGCTGGGAGAAGAGCTTTGGATGAAGATAGCAAACAGAAAATCAGTCAAGTTAATCTAGGGTTTGTGTATCTGTGAATCAAACACCCTTAAAAAAAGGTATCATTCTTTCATTTACTTGGCTGACATTTACTGCGTACTTGAAGCTAATATCGCTTGACATCTCTTTCAATCAATCATTTGAAAGAACAATTGTTTCCCTCAAACTCTACCATAAACACCATTTGTTTTCTTCAAGAAACTTCCCAAGCTACAGATAGTAACTACCCAATCAGATAATGTTTCATCTGCTTTAGATCTTACAGGTGGATGATGTACAATTGTGTAGAGCATAAAAGACATGCCCCATCTATTCTGCTGAAGAGAATATCTGTTTCCTATTGTTCAGGGATGCAACTCCAGGTTTCAAAGTGTGTACATTCACCAAGAGCGAAGGTGAGCTTGTATACCTTGTACAAAAGCCAGGGATGTGTGCAGCACAAATGTTGACATCTTGCCAGTGTGTGACATTGACACTCCTTATTTTGGGACACAAAGGGCACTTCCAGGCTCACTCTGTTTTCAGGTGGGATTCAATCATATACTGGCAAATTCAGGTTGCATAATTATAGTTGATTGAGATGTCTTGTGCACTGAGCCTGCTCCCCTAAAAGATCATACTGATTTGCTGAAAGAAAAGTGACAGGAAAGTGCAGTGGAAACTGTGGGATAACACTTGCTTTGACATAGCATGATCCAGCCTCCCTGTAAACAAACCAGAGTAAATGCTTATTAGTTAATGCTATTGAATTCCCTTGCAAACAAATCAGGTTGGATTTTCAGTGGATGGTAGGTTGGTAAAGCAACCCCATCATTCCTGAAAGAGCAAACAAACTATGACGTGCTTGAAATTGAAGCTTTTAAGAGACTTAAATTTTAACATCACAATTCGCAAGATTATTCTAAGTGGTCTGTGTGCAAAAACCCGTTCTTTTGTACTTGAGAAAGGTAATCAAACATTGTTGTGTTGCTCATTCTTGCAATTTAAACTAAATTTAGCAGTTTCAAGTTTTGTGATTTTCATCCCCCCGACAAGGCCACTGTTTTTGAAAACGGAGGTTAGCTAGCCTCACCTAGAGTGCAAAATAGCTTGGCACCGGCACCGATGGCAGGTCCAGAAAAAGTGTGGCCAGAAAAGAGAGAGTGTGGCTCAAGGGCCACATAGAGAGTTTGGGAGGAGCATATTTGACTCCCAGGCTTGAGGTTCCATGTCTCTGGTTTAGTTTGATAGAGATTTCTGGAGAGCTCAAAAGCTGGCACACTGTTTTGTGGCATTCTGGTTGACCGAATAAAGGCAATGCCTCACTGTGGCTTTTGGATGTTTTTGTCCTATGGGCCAACATGGCTCCTATTGCCTTTTCTGATGTATAGTTCTCTGCGGAGTCTTTCACGCTTCATTTTGTGAAAAGAGCTTAGCTTCTGGGAACCCTGGATCTGTACCACATGCCAATTCACTATTTTAATTGGGTCTTTCAGTGGGCAGGAAATGCAATATCCATTTTAGAAATTCAGCAAGGTGAGCAGGAACACCTTATGATTTAGTGTTTTCCTTAGCTGTGTAGCATAACACAGTGAAGCACCATCCATCTCTGGCACACAGAGTGTGATATTCACCCCTTCTTAGATATGAATTCATGACCTTCCTTATATATTAGATATTAGGAGTTCTCAAACATCACTGTACTTTGTCACAATAAAGCCAACATCTTCCTCATGAAAAGTCAGCTTTCCTGTAGATGTGACAGTTAAGAGTTCTTATCAAGCTTGTCTTGTGATACCTCTTGAAAACGCTCTGCCGTAAGTTTGCTGACATGACCCCAATCTTGACAGACATCCGCTGACATATTTTCCTTGCTTATGCAAGCCCTCCCTTCAATCTCCGAACAAACCCATACAATTTAAATGTGAATGCAGTGGAGTCTTAATAATCACAATGATTTCAGTGGCACTTTGCATAGGCTCAGAAGCACTGCCCTCTCAAAAACATCCAACAATTTTGATCCATTCAAATCTTTCAGATCTAGCAAAGTAATGTATGAAAGGGCAAATTTCACCTCCTAAGGCACAAAGACTATAGATACCATGCCAGAGATAAGAATAAAGGGAAGGGCCATGACTTAGTGATAGAGCATCTGTTTTGCATGCAGAAGTTTGGGGGCCAATCCTTTGCATCTCTAGACAAGACTAGAAGACAGCCCTGTCTGGAATTCTGGAGAGACACTGCCACTCAGTGTAAACAGTACTGAGCTTCATGGACCAATGGTCTGACTTGTATAGGGTATCTTCCAATATAAAGCACTAAGCAAAACCACTCTCTGGGTCACCTCTAGGGTCAGCATGGTCTTGTGTAGACCAAATACTTTTTATTTTTACTGGAACTCCAAGATCCACCTACTGAAGCCACATGCAAAACAGTGGGTCCATGGGGGGCAGAATGAAAAAGACGAATTTTACTCTGGTAGAGTAGGCCAGATTCTCTTCACAGCCCCCACCATCACATCTCCCATCTTGGCAAACTAGAAGCAATATCAGAGTTCAAATACCTCTGGAGAAACACTCAAGGAGGATGCAAAGCAGGGCTTCAAGGACCAACCAGAAAGGCCTGGAGGGCTGCATTGGCTCTCCAGGCTTCAGGTTCCCCAATCCCTGCCCTAAATGCTCAGGGACTCCAATCCCGAAGGATTCTATCCATCAATGTTATAAGATCTTCCATTACTCCAAGTACCTTCTTAACTGGAAGTATGTTACGTGATCACACAAAGCAGACGGTTTCTCAGTGATGGCTGTGGAACGCCCTCTCAAAATGCCCTCTCTGACTCCAGAGTAGGCAACCAAGGCGTTGGGTCTTGGAGAGAAAGCTGTGTTGATTTCTAGCTGTGGATGGTATTAAGATGAATTCCCTCTTCTCACCTAAGTGCTCTACATGGGAAGCCTTCATCCTTCTGATGTTATCAGCCTCTAGGTCCACTGATCATTGGCCATGTTGGCTGGGGCTGCAGCCTGGTTTTCCACCTCTTCTTAGGTCAGGGATGTGGAACCTGTGCTCCTCCATATGTCATTTGACTCCAACCCCCACCAGCTGCAGCCAACTTGGCCAATGACCAGGGATCATGGGAGTTGTAGTCCAGCAATATTTGGAGGGCCACAGGATCCACATCTGCAACAGAGCTGCACAGTGCGTCATTTCAAGTTTCACTGCAGTAAAAGAAAACCCTCACACCACTCAGTTTACACAACTTATTATTCCGCTTAGTCAACTTTTGTGCATGCTGCGCTTGCTCTTTGAACTTTAGAACTTAAGTGCTGGATTTCAGAGTGGGCAGGATGGAGGAGATGATTTACAGAGTTCTCTGTGGTGGTGTACAAGCGGAGGATATTTATGGGCATGAAGGGTTGACAGAGAGGCGAGCACAGAGCAGGAAGTTAGCAGCACAGATTAATGACATGGGTCATTAAAGCAGGGTAGGCAGCAATGTTAATAATCAGCTAATAAAACATGTGCGTGCACACACACACACGCACACACACACCACAGAAGGCTAGGAATCAATCCACAGATAGAGCTTCTATTTGTCTACTATATAACGAAACATGCTAATTGCCTCATATATTGTGGCAGATGCCAGGATGCCCTGTGTGATCCTGGCATATTTCTCTGCTTTGGGGATTCTGCTATATCTTGGAGATGTTGCTTTTTAAAAGTTGGACTGTGTGAGCTCTGGTCCAGCTGTTTGCCTCTTAATGTAGCATCAACATGGGAAGAAGCCTCCCTCCTCCTGTAGTGGCTTCAAGGCTCCAAAACAGGGAGCAGCAGCTGTGTGTTGAGATGCTGTTTGCAGCCCTTGGATAAGGAGAGAGTTGCCACTATCACTGCTCATTCAACCTCATGGCATCTCAGCAGTTTTGCTAATTCAGGCAAGGGTTTGCACCTATTCTTGCTAATCTGAGCAGGATTAAGCCCCTGCCCCAAAGGGTAAATCCCACAGCCCTTGCTACGCATGGCAGTTCCCTAACAGGAACTGACACATGTAGTCAATGCAATATTGAACCCCACCCAAATGCTCATTAGTTGATTGACTCATCACCCATCAGAGCGACACCAGCTGACGGAGAGGTGGGCATTTTCTTTTTTAAAAAAATGACACATGGGTCAAATTGGAACTCCTGGAGAGAGTTATAATCAACACCTTAAATTGGATCCAATAGCATATAGCAGGGGTCGGCGACCTAAGGTCCATTGGCCACAAGCGGCCCATGGGGGTTATTTAACTGGCCCCCGAGCCACCCCTGAACCGAGCTGCCTGCTCACTGAGTCCCCACGCAATGTGCTAAACCGGCACAGCATGGCGCGGGGACTCACTACCGCAGTGCCGGAAATTGCTTCTGTGCAGACGCAGACGCTGGAAATTGCGGGTGCATGTGCTCATGCGCACGCGTGATCTGGCTCACAGAGGGATCTCTGCTGGAGTTAACTGGCCCAGGCGAGGTAAACCTTGCTGACCCCTGGCATACTACTACTACTACTACTACTACTACTACAACTACTACTAATAATTATTTATACCCTGCCCTCCCTGGCCAAAGCCAGGCTCAGGACAGCTAACACCAATAAAATAACAATAAAAGCATAATAGAAAAATAAAATAAAGCAATTTAAAATACAGGTTGAAATGCAATTTAAAATGCAGCCTCATTTTAAAGTCCATAGGTCAAAACCATAAGGGGAGGGAAACATAAGGGTCAGCCTGAGTCCAAACCTAAGGCCAGGCGGAACAGTTCTGTCTTGCAGGCCCTGCGGAAATATAGGCATCCAATGCAAAGCTTGCAAGATACTTTTTATATGGCTGTGCACTGAAGTGCCTAGGCAACATGCTAGGGACAGCATTTTGCAGTTTCTGAACTGCCTTCAAGGTTAGACCTATGTGGAGTGCATTACAGGACTCAAGACCACATAGAACGCACTACAACACTGTTGCTATGAAATTTTGAACCTGGGGAATATATCTTCGGCAGACCATCTTATTCATTTAACTCCCCTCCCACTCCCATATGTACCTCTAATATGTACCTATATATCGTCACATATATTTATATGGAAAGCACTCCCCAGTGTATTAATACTGTTGTGCCTTCCTGAAGACTTGAATTGAAGCCAGTGCCGGAGAATACGCATTTCTGCTGTCACCAGCAGTGAAGACTGACTCATTGTTTATGGAATATTTCCTGTCAAAGTCTGCAGGTTTTGAAGAACTTATTTGAAGAAAACGAATATGGGGGGGGGGGTGGAGAGTCCTCACTTGTCAAATAAGATGCACACCTACGTACTTCAGGAGAATACAATATTGGATGTCGAAAAACCTGAGGAGTCAGCAACAAGAGTTTCTCCACTATCCAGAGGGATCAATGGGGAAATTCTGCCAGAGAAAGGCTTGGTCTACCCATGCAGCTGAATGGGAAAGTAGAATCTTGAGTGATAAAGAGTGGACTGTGTCATTTTATGTTGCAGGTAGAGGATGTATCTAATGCTCTCCATGTAACTTCTTCTGCAAGTTAAAAAAGAAAAAAGTTGGTACTTGAGGAATAAAGATTCAAGGCCAGACTTTTTCTTGCTGGGTTAATTTTCCACTTGCAGAAGTGGGGTTTTTTAATACTAACATTAGGTGTAAAAAATATGACTCTCCCCATCTGCAGCCTGATATGGCACACTCCATTCTGCTACTTCATTCCCTCCTCATACTGTTGCATCTTTTTGGATCAGACACAAGTGCTGTGCAGGCTGTAGCAAAGGACAATAGTCCCACTTCACAAAACACAGTAACACAAACATCCTGTCTCCATCACTTCCCACACTGTGGAATGAAAACATACACAGTCATGTGATAGACAACAATCTTATGACTACAGACAAGGAGCAAGAATCTTAACAGTGTAGGCACTAAGATGCTGCTGAATTTTCATGAGGACTTAAAGGAACTTACAGGCTGATGTGGAAACATGGAGAACTGAACTTAAGAGAAAGAGAGTGACAGTTTCACCCACAGGGAAAGTTCTGAAGTGCATTCAGTCTATGTGCATTCAGGTGAATAGGTTCGGAGTTCCCCTTGCTATCAGAAACCCCAAATGCCCTTAGCATTGCCCTTGCAAGCGTCTGGCTCAAAATAGGAAGGTATGAAGCTGCGCTCTGCCAAACCTTTCGATGGTCTCCCCCCCCCCCACTATTCAAGGGGTAGAACATCATTTCCAAAGGCAATGCTGCACCTATCTCATTTTACTGTAAAGGTAAAGGGACCCCTGACCATTAGGTCCAGTCGTGGCCGACTCTGGGGTTCATCTCGCTTTACTGGCTGAGGGAACCGGCGTACAGCTTCCAGGTCATGTGGCCAGCATGACTAAGCCACTTCTGGTGAACCAGAGCAGTGCACGGAAACACCGTTTACCTTCCCGTCAGAGAGGTACCTATTTATCTACTTGCACTTTGACGTGCTTTCGAACTGCTAGGTGGGCAGGAGCAGGGACTGAGCAATGGGAGCTCACCCCATCGCGGGGATTCGAACCACCGACCTTCTGATCGGCAAGCACTAGGCTCTGTGGTTTAACCCACAGCGCCACCCGCGTCCCTGTTATTTTACTTTACAAGTCGACTAAATGGCTGTTTATTTTTCTTTAAGTGTTGCTTTAAGATGTTGGCTTCCAAATGGGCAGTCCTTTCTGAGGTGCCCAATGCTGCAAGTATCTGCAAGGCTTTAAATAAATTCCAAGAGCAAATCTTAAGGATGGGTAGGATAGAAGGGGATAGAAATGTGCCAGAGGTGGAGAAAATGGAGAGAGGATTTCATCCTCTCTCATAACTCTACAAGCCACAGCCACTGAATAAATGCTGAATGAGGGGAGATTCGGGGTGGACAAAAGGAAGTATCCCACCCCCCCAAGAACATGTATTTCTATACACAGCACATAGTTAAATTATGGTATTAGTGTTGATGCTGACCATTAAAGCCCTAGGCTCAGCCCTTTATACCTGAAGGAGCATCTCCACCCCAGTCATTCAGCCCGGACACTGAGGTTCACCACTGAGGGCCTTCTGGCAGTTCCCTCACTGTGAGAAGTGAGGTTACAGGGAATCGGGCAGAGGGCCTTCTCTGTAATGGTGTCCACCCTGTGGAATGCCCTCCCATCAGATGTTAAGGAGATAAATAACTATATAAGGTTACCATACATCCAGAATTTCCCGGAAATCGGCAGAAAATGTCTGGACACATGCCAAACCATGTTGGCAGTGTCGTTTTTGCCGATTTTCTTTAAAAGTAGCCTAACTTTGCAAAACAAAAACAAAAACACAAAAATGTTGGGCAAAACTTTAAAAAGCTCAATTTTCACATCTTGAAACACAGCAACCCCATAACTAACTACAACCTTTAGAAGACATCTGAAGGTAGCTCTGTATAGGGAAGTTTATAATGTTTAATGTAGCTGCCCAGAGTGGCTGGGGCAACCCAATCAGATGGGCTGGGTACAAATACATCGCCATCATCATCATCATTACAAGAGGTGGCAATGGCCATCAACTTCAATGACTTTGAAAGACAAATTGATGGAGGATCAGCCTACCAATGATTACTAGCAATGATGAATATATATATATATATATATATATATATATACTGCTTCCACTATCAGAGCAAGTATGATTCTGCAGACCAGTCACTGGAATGCAATGGGAAGAGTGGGATATTGAGCTCATCTCCTGCTTGTGAACTTCTCCTAGGCATCTGGTTGGCCACTGTGGGAATGAAGATGCTGGAGAAGATGCCTTTGGTCTGATCTGGATGAACTCTTACAGTGTTGCCATGCAAACTTTCCATCTAGTTAGTAGAATTGACTTAATAAATTACAGCACCAAACATATTATAGGGGATGCAGTTTCTGGTGTCAACTGCATGACCCACGTAGCAAATGGCGAGAACATTAGTTTATAGCTCTAACATCTGACAGGGATGGGGCACCTGTGGCCTCTAGATGTTGTTGGTCTCCAACTCACACCAGCCACAGCCAATAGCACCTGCAGTCCAGCAACAAATAGAGAGCCCCAGGTTTCCCACTCTTGTTTTGACTGACAGATTAAATTACTAAAGAGTTACACTTGATTACTTGATGCTTGCTGTATTGATTACATTGAAAGGACAAGCTTGCTTGTTGCTTAGTAAGGAATGAAAAAGAAAAATATTAAAGTGGATCTTCCCATCTAACAAAGAGTAGTATCTGTTCCTTATTGAACTGTATGTTTTCTTATGTGTCTTTCTTACATCCCTTAAAAGGCATCTACACTGAAGTTTTGCTATAAATTCACATTTAAACTGGATCAAATAATTAATTGGTTGACAGGCATCTACACAGTCTTTAATTGGCTGACATCCCCGGTGCTAATTATCATCAAGAAGTTTGAAAGCAGAAGCACAGTCTCCCTCACTTTTTGCTACATGTTGGAATACAAAAAAAACACACATTCAAAGCATGTTGCTATGGAGATGGCGATCCATTTTGGGGACTGATCATTTCCTAGAAATTAAGACCTCTTACACTAAATAGTATGAAGACGTTTTTGTGTGGGTTTGAATGTTATATAAGGAACTAGCTACAGATCTGACAGGTATAGCAATGCACAAATAGAATAATTTACAAAAAAACCCTCATCATCTCCATTTGTATGCAAGGCTGAGCCTCATCATTTCCTAAGAATATCTATCTGCCTATCCAATATACCACATTTCCTTTGAAAAGCTCACGGCAGTTAGTGAAATAAATCGAAAACAAATAACTTCCAAATTACTGAAAGAATACAGAAGGACAGACAGGCATAAGGAACCTGTGGCCTTCCAGATGTTGTTGAAGCAGATGTTGTCATCCAGCATGGTGAATAGCCAGGCAAGATGGGAGATGTCATCCAACAACATCTGAAGAGCCCCATTCTCCCCATCCCTGCATATTATATATATATGAAGAAATATGAGGTGTAGGCTGAATTTCTGATGAGGGACTAGAAACCATGCTCTGTGGGGAATGGCTGAAAAAGGTGGCTATGTTTAGCTGGAGTAGACAACATTAAGATGTCTTCAAACATCTGGAGCAGACAACCGTTATAGTGGTCTTCAAATATCTCAAGGGCTTTAATGCAGAAAATGCCACAAGCTTGTTCTGTGTTGCTTCAGTGGCCAGAACTAGAACCAATGGGTGGAAATTACTAAGACAAGTACAAATACCTGTTGGAAATGTAAAGAGAAATAAGGTACCTTTTATCATATGTGGGGGTCATGTAAGGTAATGAAAGCTTTCTGGGAAATGATACATAATGAATTGAATTTTTTTAAAAATAATAATAATAATAATAATAATTTATTATTTGTACCCCGCCCATCTGGCTGGGTTTCCCCAGCCACTCTGGGCGGCTTCCATAGAAACCAAAAATACAGTAAAATATCACAGATTAAAAACTTCCCTGAACAGGGCTGCCTTAAGATGTCTTCCAAATGTCAGGTAGTTATTTATCGCTTTGACATCTGATGGGAGGGCGTTCCACAGGGCGGGCGCCACTACCGAGAAGGCCCTCTGCCTGGTTCCCTGTAGCTTTGCTTCTCACAATGAGGGAACCGCCAGAAGGCCCTCGGCGCTGGACCTCAGCATCCGGGCAGAACGATGGGGGTGGAGACGCTCCTTCAGGTATACTGGGGCCGTTTAGGGCTTTAAAGGTCAACACCAGCACTTTGAATTGTGCTCGGAAACGTACCGGGAGCCAATGTAGGTCTTTCAAGACCGGTGTTATGTAGTCTCGGCGGCCGCCCCCAGTCACCAGTCTAGCTGCCGCATTCTGGATTAGTTGTAGTTTCCGAGTCACCTTCAAAGGTAGCCCCACGTAGAGCGCATTGCAGTAGTCCAAGTGGGAGATAACTAGAGCATGCACCACTCTGGCGAGACAGTCTGTGGGCAGGTAGGGTCTCAGCCTGCGTACCAGGTGGAGTTGGTAGACAGCTGCCCTGGATACAGAATTGACCTGCGCCTCCATGGACAGCTGTGAGTCCAAAATGACTCCCAGGCTGTGCACCTGGTCCTTCAGGGGCACAGTTACCCTATTCAGTACCAGGGAGTCCTCCACACCAGCAAGCCCCCTGTCCCCCCAAAACAATACTTCTGTCTTGTCAGGATTCAACTTCAATCCATTAGCCGCCATCCATCCTCCAACCGCCTCCAGGCACTCACACAGGACCTTCACCGCCTTCACTGGTTCTGATTTGAAAGAGAGGTAGAGCTGGGTATCATCTGCATATTGATGGACACCCAGTCCAAATCCCCTGATGATCTCTCCCAGCGGCTTCATATAGATGTTAAAAAGCATGGGGGAGAGGACGGAACCCTGAGGCACCCCACAAGTGAGGGCCCAGGGGTCTGAACACTCATCCCCCCCCACCACTTTCTGAACACAGCCCAGGAGGAAGGAGCGAAACCACTGTATAACAGTGCCCCCAGCTCCCAGCCCCTCTAGACGGTCCAGAAGGATGTTATGGTCAATTGTATCAAAGGTCGCTGAAAGATCCAGCAGAACCAGGAAACAACTCTCACCTTTGTCCCTAGCTCGCCAGAGATCATCAACCAGCGCGACCAAGGCAGTTTCAGTCCCATGGTGAGGCCTGAATCCCGATTGGAAGGGATCCAAATGGTCCGCATCCTCCAGGCGTGCCTGGAGTTGTTCAGCAACCACGCGCTCAATCACCTTGCCCAAGAATGGAAGATTTGAGACTGGACGATAGTTGGCCATACTGGCCGGGTCTAAAGATGGTTTTTTAAGAAGCGGTTTAATGACCGCCTCTTTCAGCGGATCTGGGAATGTTCCCTCACAGAGGGAAGCATTCACCACCCCGCAGAGCCCATCGCCCAGCCCTTCCCGGCTTGCTTTTATTAGCCAGGATGGGCAAGGATCAAGGAGACAGGTGGTTGGTTTCACGCGTCCAAGCAGCCTGTACACATCCTCGGGGGTAACGGATTGAAATTGATTCCATGCAACTTGACCAGACAGAGCTCTAGCACTCTCCCGCCCCGGCCCTGCTCCCACGGTGGTGTCTAGCTCCTTCTGAATATGAGTGATTTTATCTGCAAAAAACTTTGCAAAATCGTTGCAGGAGATCTTGGGGTCTTTACAAGGCCCCGGTGGTAAAGGTGGTTCCGTTAAATTGCGAACCACCTGAAAGAGTCTCCTGCTACTATTTTCTGCAGATGCAATAGAGACGGTGAAGAAAGTCTTCTTCGCCGTCGCTATCGCCACTTGGTAGGCTCGACGTTGAGCTCTAACCTGTGTCCGGTCAGATTCAGAGTGAGTTTTCTGCCACCGACGCTCTAGCCGTCTCAGCGATTGTTTCATCGCCCTCAGCTCCGAAGAAACCACGGGGCTGTCCGGGCTCCATGCAATCAGAGAGGGCGCTTCGGAGCCAGACAGTCGATAGCCCTGGTTAACTCCGCATTCCAGCGGGCCACCAGGGAATCAACTGAAAGGCCATCAACATGGGTTAAAGCATCCCCTACCACTCTCTGGAAACCATTTGGATCCATTAAGTGGCGGGGGTGGACCATCCGAATTGGTCCCACCTCCCTGCAGAGGGGATGGGTCACAGAGAAGTCCAGTTGCACCAGGAAGTGATCTGACCATGGCACTTCTTTTGTTTCACTTTTACTTAGTGTCAGATCACCCACGTCACTAGAGGTGAACACCAGGTCTAAGGCATGTCCATGACTATGAGTTGGGCCAAACTTATTCAGGGACAGCCCCATGGAGGCCATGCTTTCCACGAAGTCCCGAGCGGCCCCTTGTAAGGTCGTGTCGGCATGGATGTTAAAATCCCCTAGGACAACCAAACTAGGTGTCTCCAGGAGAAAATCCGCCACGACCTGAAGCAGCTCGGACAGGGAATCCTTGGTGCAGCGGGGAGGTCGGTACACCAAAAGGAATCCTGTACCGCCCCTATTGCCCAACTTCCAGAACATTCACTCAGAGAACTGGATCTTCCCAGTAGGACGCCTGGCGCAAGCTAGTGACTTCCTAAAAATCACTGCAACCCCCCCTCCCCGCCCACATGACCTGGGTTGCTGTGCGTAAGAGAAACCTGGTGGGCAAGCAGCGGCAAGGACAGGCCCATCTGCTTCCTCCAACCAGGTCTCTGTCACACATGCCAGGTCAAATCCTCCATCCACAATCAAGTCGTGGATGGCAGTGGTTTTATTCATCATTGACCTGGCATTGCACAGCAACATTTGCAGGTCATGTGGGTTTCCCCTGTTGATTCCAGTATCCATCCGGTCAAGGCCAGACCCGGAGGCAGGGATAGTCTTCAAACAATGACTAAACCTGCCTCTTCGGTAATGACATGGTCTGGTCTTAGCGTAACTTCGCCTCCTGCCCATGATCACCGAGATCGGATGTCCCAGTGCTTTCCCCCCTGTGGAACTTGTCCCAGCCATCGTGTTGGCTGGGGAGCCACTCCCAGGCAGCCCTGATCCCGCCCCTTAAAAACAAAACACAAACTATACAGAACCAATAAAACAACAACAACAAAAAGGAACAGAACAATTATACTAAAATTAATCCCCAACCAACTATCCATCCCACCCACCCACCCCCAACAAAGGAAAAAAGGAAAAAAAGGAATAAAAATTTAAATTGCCACCGACTGCTTGAGGACATTTTAAAGCACATTAACCACCTGGAACAGGGAAGCAATGGCAGAACACTTCCCACACTTCCCCAAAAATTTGTTCCAAATAAGGGCCTGGGCCAAGCCCCCTGGGCCAGTTGGAAAAGGCCCTGGAAGGGAGCAGGCCCTGCAGTCCTCACCCAGCCGATGGTCCGAGGCTTCCCCGCAGCAGGAGTCCCTTTATAGCTGGGAGAGAGGGCCTCGGCCACGCCCCCTGGGCCAGTTGGAAAAGGCCCTGGAAGGGAGCAGGCCCTGCTGTCCTCACCCAGCCGATGGTCTGAGGCTTCCCCGCAGCAGGAGTCCCTTTATAGCTGGGAGAGAGGGCCTGGGCCACGCCCCCTGGGCCAGTTGGAAAAGGCCCTGGAAGGGAGCAGGCCCTGCAGTCCTCACCCAGCCGATGGTCTGAGGCTTCCCCGCAGCAGGAGTCCCTTTATAGCTGGGAGAGAGGGCCTGGGCCACGCCCCCTGGGCCAGTTGGAAAAGGCCCTGGAAGGGAGCAGGCCCTGCAGTCCTCACCCAGCCGATGGTCCGAGGCTATTTAAAATAACCTTTGTAAGAAACAACAACCCAGAAGCTTTTTTACTAGGAATTTTAGGTACCGACATTCCAAAGGAGTTGAAAAGATTGTTTATGTACGTGAGAACAGCCACATGGATGCTACTAGCCCAGAGATGGAAAGAAGACAAAGTCCCCACAAGAGAGGAATGGCAAATTAAGATGATGGAATATGCCGAAATGGCAAAACTGACTGTAAAGCTCAGGAGCCAAGAAGACAACAGGAAGAATGGGGGGAAATTGTGACTTATTTAATAATATGCAGGTGAAAATGTTGACAATGGGACCGATGGAGGGGATGGTGGGAGGTCAAGGGATTCAGAGAAATCCCACCATATAGTTATGTATTTGGTAATGTGATAACTTTTTTTACTTGTGAAATCAAATAAAAACTATTTCAAAAAAATAATAATGGGTGGAGATTACAAGGAATCAGATTTTGGCTAAACGTTAGGAGAGAACAACAGTTTCTCACAGAAGCAAAACCACATCCTGGTTTTCTACAATCAAGCGCTATGTAAATTTTATGAAAACAAACAGTACAAGCTCTTCAGCAGTGGAACAGACTAACTCAGGAAGTGGTGGGTTCTCCTTTGCCGGAGGTGTTGAAACAGAGCCACAGAGAGACGCAGAAGAATCAACAAGGTCATGTTCCTAAACCCTGCTCACCTCTCTCCCTAATGGCTAGATTCCTGCAGCCTGCTTCCAGGGCACTGTGGAGATTTACTAAAATGAGATGGTTCAGCAGGTTAGGGCCCGAACATAACACAGTAGAGTGGCCTGCAAGATGATTGCTAAAAATTCCACAGTCCAGACTGACATGTTGTCAAAAGACATCACTGAAAACTAGGAGACTCTTCACTATATTAAAGGGGTGGGGAGCCTGTGACTCCAGATTTGGTTGGATTTTGGTCCCCATCATCCCTGACCATTGGCCATGGTGGCTGGGATTGATGGAAGATGTACTCTACAAGTTCTAGTGGGCCACAGGTTCATCACTCTTCACAGTTTGACCTGCTGCAGTGCTGTGTTGGAAATTCCTGCTCTTTAAAGGCTTTCTGACTGCAAGTGGGACCGAGCAGGGAAGCTCTGTTCTAGCTCCTCTGCTTAGGATGGCAAAACCACAGCTCCTTAGGATCCGCCTGTCAGGACTTCCGGGGTGGCGCCATCGGTAATGGCGGACTCCCTCTGATCCGGAGGGACTGGCTCTACGAAAATCGGGTCTGTTCCGCTACGGCGAAGCGGGGACCCTTTAAAAAATCACAGGCAGGTGAAGCCTGTGACCGTGGGACACGGCGGGCACCTTTCGCGCCCCCCCAATTTGTAAAGGAACCCAATTACGGGCTCCGGAGCGAAGCGGGGCAAGCGCCGTGGTGCTGAGAGTCAACTGCTTCTTCCGTGGAGCGAAGCCGCACAGCCGTTACTGGAGAGCGCTACCTTTTTCCTGTGACAATCTGGCTACAAAAACAACTACCTGTGAGTAGGTTAAATTTGGACAATTGGACTCTAAACAACGACCCGTGAGTAGAACAGAAAATTGGACTAAGAAATTCCTTTTAATTTGGCACTGAAGCGGGAAGGTCTAAACAGGAAGTCAGCCTTCCACTTTTTGTAGAAAGATTAAAGCAAAGACATGGCAAGCTAGAGTTTAGAAAATCGTTTGTAAAGGATCAACTTTCATCATTTAAAATTACCGAACCCCCTTTGGAAGCAGGAGAAGAGGGGGGATTTTTTTCTGGACTGTTTAAACCTGCAGAAGAGAGTGTAAAGAAAAGCAATTTTCCACCATCTTGAACCTGGGAGCGGGGTGTCAGGACAGACGTTTTTGGGAAGTTCATTGACTATAGACAAACATTTTTAACAGATAGTTAAAAGACGAGAAACATAGTGATTCCATTGTTCTCCTTCGCAGCTAAAAGGAACAAAATATTGACAAAATATCTGAAAAAGGAAACTTTGTTGTTAGATCTGCTTTAAAAAAAAGAGAGATGGATACAAATAGAAGTTCTTCCCCTAGAGGGAGCTTGTGAAACTGTTATTAATCTGAACTGGGGAGCTTTGCAGCTGCAATAGATTAAGATCGTGGGATTAGACTTTGACCTCGCACAACAATGTACTCGGAGGCTCTGGTGCGTGCTTTCTGCAAAACAAGTGCTTTATTGGAACAGTTACATGAGAAGACGGATTTGATGACTGATGCGATCAGAAATTTTGGACAGGTAGTGGGTATCTATATAGAACCCACTCAGGAATCAATTCAGGAGTGTGCTCTGACAGATCAGATGAGGGAGGAGGTTGTGGCTGGACCTCAGGAGGCAGAGATGGAGGGAACTGTGGCCCAGCAGGAACATGAGTTGTTGGATTTGACGAATGAACCTGGAAAAAGCCAGATTTTGAGAGATAGAGTCTTGTTCGGCTTGGAGATGGGGGGCTGGATAGACCCCCCTATGCAGGGATGTTTTGAATTTTCAAATCTGGCATTGGGCCGGGAGGAGTTTGGAGTTGTGGGGGTCCTCAACCTTGGAGGGACCTTGAAACATGCTTTTAAATACCACATGGAGCTCAGTGTGGACTATGGAAAAGGGGCTGATCTGTCGAGAAGGGACAAAAATATTGTCAAGGTGGAGTCTCCACGAGTGAAAGGAGCAGAAGACAAAGTAAAGTACAGGTATAAATATGAAGAAGATCTGCGGAAGGGACATGGAAGAGACTTAAGGGCCTCGGACATAAGGTTACCAGGTTAATGAACTAGATGGATGGGATAGAAAGGACTGACAAAACCAGAGACCAGGAGTAAGAGACGTTGGATGAAGATTGGAAGAAAGTTTCAAAAATTCTATTTAGGAATGTTTTGTAAAATTAATGAGTATTAGAAAAATGTTGGAACGAAATTATTTGTCTTTAGCAGAAATGTTAAAAAGAACTATGTAAGAATATGCTATGGTTATGAGAAATTGGTATAAATAAGATTTAAGTTTTAAGTTCTAGGGTTTTTTATGGTAAGATAAGGCTAAAATAGATTAAGGTAATTTAATGACAGAATATTATGAAAAATGGAAAGGATTTGATGAGATAATTAACAACTAGAATACAAAAAAGGGAGGTGTGAGGAGGTCGATGAAATAAGGTAATGACAGTTAAGGATTTGAGAATACTGGATCTGCTTTTAAATTTTTTTTTTGTTTATTTCTGCTTTTTGATTTTGATGTATTATGTGTTTTGCTTTTGCTTTTTGATTTTGACTTTTATCGATTTGTATTGTTTAATTGTTATCTGTTTTTTTCTTCTTTTCTTCCTTTTTTTTGTAATCTTAAAATTCTCAATAAATATCATTAAAAAAAAAAGGATCCGTCTGTAAGTCGTGGTTCAGCTTTTTCAGTTTATAAAGCTATGAAAAATAGCTTGATGATTACGGGGAATAAGGCAACACAGAGATTGCCTTTGCCCAGGAGGTGGCATAAGAAACGTGCTGTGATGTACTCCTTCCATGAATGTTTCATTAAAATAAAAAATGCTGCGAGACCAAAATTTCGTGTAGCAGTTAATTTCTCTTTGCTTTGTAACGCCCCTGTTCTAGCTCTGTTCTTGAAGAAGCCAGCCATTTGTAATCTGATTCAGCACTTGCAAGCTGTGTACTCCTCCTCAGGATCTTATGCCTACAACTGTTTTCCCCATGCAAACATGTTGAGTTTAATCAATTATCTGGGATATAAAGCTCTATTTGCTCAGCACAAATCCATAGATTAGGTCTCACGGATAGCGAAGGATGCAAAAGAAGAGACATGCAGAAATGGACCATTTGAATGTGAAGATCAGTAAGCACGGCAGCACATTATTATCTTTTAAAGCCTTGCTTGGCACAGTGATATAAAGGCACATGGTTTGAGCAACCTAATCAAGGATCGCATTCACAGGATTATTTGCTCATAATGTAAAGGTGATTGTTAAGTGTCTGAAACTAATTTACCTATATCAGTTTTCTTCAGCCTTGGGTTGGACTACAGTTCCTATCATCCTTAGTGTGCTTAGCCAATGGCCAGGGATGATGGGAGTTATAGTCTAACCACATCTGGGGGCTTGAGGATGAAGAACACTAACCTCCATCATTGATTGCGATGTTCTGGTTGAGATTGGCTCACTTATCTTTGGTTGAACGGAGGGATGAAAGGGGTCTGCCAGCTTGCCAAAGGAGTTGATAAGGTTCATTACTGAGTCATTTGCAGTTCGACGGATCACTCTTCTTCCCAGGCTGAGAGGGGAAATGGCGAAAACAGGTTATTTATTGGGACAGTGTGATTTTTGCAGCTGCTGTTATAGTTGCAAAACAATGAAGCACGGGATGGAGCAATGGAGAATTTCTGAAACAACAATGGGATATTAGCTCCGCCCAAGGCATGATGGAGAACAGCAACAACTGGGAAAAGATAGACATACTATTTTACAAAGACAGGAAGAAACATCACCGACAGAATAATTGCCACACACAGAAAGAACAAAGATGCAGTTTGAGTGCCTCACCTGTAGATTTATAAATAATATAATGTGTCAATACAAATGTAAGTTATTAATATTGCAGTTGTTGTATAAGGGATTGTTATTTTGACTGGAGTGTATTTGAAATTAGTAAGATTTTGGAATGCAGAAATAAAGTAAATAATTAAACCATCAATTCTAGCATGCAGGGGCCACCTAAATTATATAATTTGTTATCTGAATGATTAGTATTAGTAATTGCATTATAATTTGGCATTGTTATAATGAGGCTCTTATTGGATTATTGTAACTGAAAACTAATAAAAAATATTATCAAAAAAAGAGATAGGCTTCCACAATTTGGAATCATGAAATGTGAAGTGCCAAGACGACATATGTCTGCCAGCTGTCGTGTTTCCTCTTTTATTTGCAATGTTTAATACCCTACCTTTCAGGTCAATGAAAGTAAGGGAGGTCTATAGTTAAAAAGAAACAAAGCAATTAAAATACATGTACAAGAAAACAACACTCTAAGAGGAGAAAATAGTAATGGTTTCTCTGCAAAAACAGACTATTGGGTCGGCCTGAGATATTTTGCTCCCTGAGGCAGGAAAGTTATGGGGGTTCCTGGAGTGGCTCACACAATCCTGTCCTGCAGCAGACAGGTACAGTCAAGGAGGAACAAATGGGAAGGGGGCTACCACTAGTGTACCCCAGCCGACACAAGTGTTAAAAGGAGTTACAGTGTGGTGTAGTGGTTAAGAGCGGTAGTCTCATAATCTGGTGAACCGGGTTCGCGTCTCTGCTCCTCCACATGCAGCTGCTGGGTGACCTTGGGCCAGTCACACTTCTCTGAAGTCTCTCAGCCCCACTCACATCACAGAGTGTTTGTTGTGGGGGAGGAAGGGAAAGGAGATTGTTAGTTGCTTTGAGACGCCTTCGGGTAGTGATAAAGTGGGATATCAAATCCAAATTCTTCTTCTTCTTCTTCTTCTTCTTCTTCTTCTTCTTCTTCTTCTTCTTCTTCTTCTTCTTCCTGGCCACCACTGTCCCCATAGAAAGTGTCAAGTCCAGGAGAAACTCCAAATTATGCCCTTCTTCCTTCAAGGGAATGCAACCCCCTGAAGGGCATTCAGCCAATTGCTGCTATAACTATGCCTTGATCCTACCGTTTTGCAACTTCAGATAACATTTATTCCATCATGATCCAGGGGAAATACAAGTACTTCCCAGAGCAGTGGAACCTGTGATTTCATTTTCACATAACTATCTGTAATCACAGAGCAAAAGCCCTTGAAATATTCCCCCAAATGTGGCAAAACGACTTCTCATTCTTAATGGAGGGAACAGAGTCAAAGCTTATCTATATGAGCTACCTAGAGACCAGTCAACCAGATGCCTTTCTTTTGGTGTCGTCCCTCTGTTGCAATTTTTTAAACAATTTCCAGTTATGAGTGCATTTTATTGCCAAGGGGTCCATAACTCCCAGACTCTACTTTCATGCAGCTGCAAAAGGGGATGTAATAAGTGGCAGCTGGGTCAAGGTTCATAGCTGTTTGCACTGAGTACAAAAAGCAGGCAGGGGAATCAAACTGTATTAGCAAATATCACAGGGCCAATGCATAATGGGGAAAGTGAGGATTATATTGCTGCTTTCATTCATACGGGATGGTTGCACATTACACTTTACTGATAAGTATTATTGTTAGTATCCGTCTGTCTCGACAGACAATGGAGCGTGCCTCCAGGGGTGAAGTCAAACCTCTGGAGAAACACAGTGTCTGCTGCGGCCGCAGAGTCCAGTTACTCGGTCCAGTATATCTGAAGGAGCGTCTCCACCCCCATCGTTCTACCTGGACACTGAGGTCCAGCACCGAGGGCCTTCTGGCGGTTCCCTCACTGCAAGAAGCCAAGTTACAGGGAACCAGGCAGAGGGCCTTCTCGGTAGTGGCACTTGCCCTGTGGAACACCCTCCCACCAGATGTCAAAGAGAACAACAACTACCAGGCTTTTAGAAGACATCTGAAGGCAGCCTTGTTTATGGAAGCTTTTAATGTTTGATGTATTACAGTATTTTAATTTTTTTTTGGAAGCCGCCCAGAGTGGCTGGGGAAGCCCAGCCAGATGGGCGGGGTATAAATAATAAATTATTATTACTCGTAGCTGCTGCCTCCAGCATTGTTTTGTTGCATTAGCAGCACTGAAGTGACCTCTCCAGGGCGCAAGCCTGGGAAGTGTGTCTGGTGAGGGGAGAGACTCCATCAGGCAAGGCCTCTTTCCACCTGCCTTGCCCCACCCTCTGGCCCTAGGAGTCCTCATAGGGGAGCTGGTCCTGGAGGAAGAACTGTGAGGGGAGAGACTCCATCAAGCTAGGCCTCTTCCACCTGCCTTGCTCCACCCTCTTATCTCTGCTTCTCAATTTGTATTTTATTTTATGTACAGTGGCACCTCTGGTTACGTACTTAATTCGTTCTTAACCTGAAACTGTTCTTAACTTGAAGCACCACTTTAGCTAATGGGGCCTCCTGCTGCTGCCCCGCGATTTCTGTTCTCATCCTGAAGCAAAGTTCTTAACCTGAGGTATTATTTCTGGGTTAGCGGAGTCTGTAACCTGAAGCGTATATAACCCGAAGCATATGTAACCCGAGGTACCACTGTACTGTGGCTTGCCATTGTTTTATTAATTATAGTTTAGAAATTATTTATTGTAACTGTTGAGTGGAATTCAGTTTAACTTTTATATGTTATTATTATTTTATACTATTTTAATGACTGTTGAATGTTACTTTTTTGATGTAGGTTGCCTATTTTAAAGTTGTCTTATTATCACATTTTGTATTGCATTAGATTGTTATAAGATGTACATTTTTTGTTTCTTCAGCTTGTAAACCGCCTTGAGTATTGTAAGATAGAAAGACGGTATACAAATAAAAAATGATGATGATGGAGGTCCTGGGCTGCCCAGGGTGACAAGTACTCCCTCTCAACCTTGCAGATGTGGTTTGCAGGAAAGCAGAGCAGTACATCTGGCACCAGAAGGGATGCGGGTGGCGCTGTGGGTTAAACCACAGAGCCTAGGGCTTGCCGATCAGAAGGTTGGCGGTTCGAATCAGTATGGCTAACCTGATTCAAAAACGGGCACTCACCCCACTCACACATGAAAACAAAGTTCACCACAGACAATCACAGACAAGCAACCACACCCTAGGCCAACCCCAACCTCTCTCAGCACCAAAGGAACACAAGTGAATAGTAAAGAGAACCCGCACAAGCGACGCTGACACAAAACCCCAAACATACATTAAGAATAGAAGCATTGCCACCCGACTCCACCCCACTCACCACGGCCCCCTCCACCTCTTTCCCCCATTTCTTCCTAATGTAACACTAATGTCTCAACAAATGAAACTGATCTGTAGAAAATGTAACTTGAAAAAAGAGACATTGCACATACTTTTGTAAATCAAGAAATC
Source organism: Podarcis pityusensis (assembly GCF_964106645.2). Classification (NCBI taxonomy): domain Eukaryota; kingdom Metazoa; phylum Chordata; class Lepidosauria; order Squamata; family Lacertidae; genus Podarcis; species Podarcis pityusensis. Next base: position 11,543,999 of record NC_138030.1, read on the forward strand.
TTTAATAAAAAAGTAAAGAAAAAAGAAAAAGCATTCCAGACCCAGCATCTCCCAGAACCAGTTGAGCCTTAAATGTAGGAGAGCAAAGAGCTCGAAGACAAAGGGCACTTAGCGGCACCCGTAGAGAAGAAGAAGAAGAGTTTGGATTTGATATCCCGCTTTATCACTACCCGAAGGAGTCTCAAAGCGGCTAACATTCTCCTTTCCCTTCCTCCCCCACAACAAACACTCTGTGAGGTGAGTGAGGCTGAGAGATTTCAGAGAAGTGTGAGTAGCCCAAGGTCACCCAGCAGCTGCATGTGGAGGAGCAGGGAAACGAACCTGGTTCACCACATCACGAGTCCACCGCTCTTAACCACTACACCAAACTCAGGAGAAGGTGATGATGATGCAGAATGAGGAAGAGGGAGAGAAGGGGGGGTGGAGATTCACTCGGGACAATGTCATTATCCAAGAGGCTGGGTTCTATAGCCTCTCTCTGTAAAGTTTGAAATAAAAAAGGACTGTAAGATGCTTTTCCTCGTCTTTATACTTTTCTGGGCAACCAGCCGGGAGCCACTGACAGCATCTTGACACATGGTGGGTTCTGCTGGCCCTGCATGCCCTGTGTCTGCACAGTCACAATCTCCCTGCCCCCTTGCTTCTCCCCCTGCTGGTGAGCTGCAATGACACCGCTGCTGAAAATCTAGCATGGCAGTTCTGCTCCATCAAGTGAGCCACTTCTGAATATACTCCCAAGCACATATGTTTAGGATTTAACCTCTGACTTCTCCCATTCAGGATTGCTTCCTACGTTTAGTTTTCTTATTTTAAAAAAATGCACACCAAGGTCTGACTTTCTATGTCTTGACATTTCACATGCTGCTTCATGCAACATTATGTTCCTCTGGTTCTGTTTCCTCTCTTGTCTAGAGGTCACAAGTTCCACACGAGCACCAATATTATTAACTCTGCCTGATGTGCATACAGGATGACATTATAAATGCTGTTGCTGTGCTGTCATGGTGGGAAATGCTGTTACTATGAATAGTTGAGCAGATAAAAGCAAAACAGCAGGTGGAAAAATAAGATGAAGATAGCTAAAAAATACTGGAAATCTCCCCAAAAGGTGCTACAGGGGGAAAACTTCGCATAGAATAAAGAAATGCAAATCATGGACTGCTTTGTCCATAAGGATCTGCAAATTATTATTATTATTGTTATTGTTATTTAAAGGTTTACCAATAGGCTAGCCACAATTTGCACCAAATTATTAATTAAGTAATTAATTTTAAAAAAAACAACAACCCAACAACCCTGCTGTGTAGCCCTTAAAAGTTTACCAAGGTGGCTTATGATAAAATAATACTGATAAACACAGCAGCAGCAATATTAGTTAAACAATTAAAAACAAAAGTAGAGAAGATCTGTTTTGTTTATTTCACTTATGAGTTGCCTCCTGTGAAACATCCTGAGGTGATTTAACATTGAAAACATGTATAAAAATCATTTCATATTTAATAGTGAGGCACACAGGCATAAAATAGCTCTACTCCAAAGGCTTGCTGAAAAAGTAAGGTCATGGGAAAGCAGTGCACATTGCACCTCTCAGATGTAACGGGAGGGAGGTGGTTCTACACTAAAAGGCCCAATTCCTACATCGTGTGGAATAGACATCGCAATGAGAGGGTGTTGGCTGTCTCTTACAGGGCACATGGAGCAGTTGTGGGGTAATAAAACACCATCAGCCAGTAGGAACAAAAGACAAAGACTCAATCCCAACCATAAGATTTTAAGGATTTGAGGCTCTCCTGCAACTCAGAAAGGAGTGCGGAATTTTTAGGATGTGAGTTCCATAGTCTGGCAGTGGTGGACTTTGGGCTCTCAAATTTCAGTGGCTAAAGTGTGGAGCTAAAATTGGGCATCCCCACTGCCTCTCCTACTCTGTTCTACGGCATTGTTGTGGCACCCCCTGCAGTGCAGCACCCAGTGCCTCTGCAATGGCCATGCTGCCCTAAAACTGCCTCTGCAGTCTGGGCACCTCAACTGAAAAGGCCCTGCCCTGAGTCTTATGGTTGGGAGACTCTGTGGCCCTATCAGAGGCAGAGCTAACATGCTGTGCACCCGGGGGTGGGGTCATGGGGGCGGGGCGAGCGTCCAAGGGGGGCACCACCTGCGGCGAGCATCCCAGGGGCGAGGCGCCCATGGGGGTGGAGCAAGCTGCCCATGGCGTGCTGCTTCCGGGGGGGTGGGGGGTGGAGTTGTGCAGCTTTGCCAGCAGCCTTCCTCCCTTCCCTCTTCATTTTGACAGCTCAGGGGATGCTCCCCCCCCCCCCGGGAAGCAGCCTGGGAGTGGGGGGGGGAATGACATGCCGCCTGCCCACGACTCCCAGACCTCCCCTGAGCTGGCAAAACGATGGTTCGGGGTAGGCTTGGGAGTCACGGGCCGGCAGCACACCAAATGTCACCCCCTCAGTGATGACACCCAGGGCGGACCATCCCCACCACCCCGCCTTCCTCCACCCCTGGGCCCTATGGATTTTGATGTGGTGTAACTCTCATCTCCCCGATCCTTAACTGTGCTGGCTGGGGTTGATGGGAATTGGAGTCCAAGGACACCTGAAGAGGTTCCCTCCAGCCTTGCTTTACATTGATTGCTCATGTCTTTGGAAAGGACAGACAATTTGGCAACTCGTCATTGGGCAAAAGCTTCAGATGACCAGCCAATCAACACACGAAACAGCATCACCTGCAATCCTATATCCAGTTACCTAGGAGTAAGTGAATACCAGCATGCCTCTGAATAACAGTTGCTAGGAAGCATGAATGGGGAGAGTGCTATAGGGCTTAGGTTAGGGTTGCCATTTTGGGGGGTGATTGTCCAAGATTGTTGACCTTCTTTGGGTGATTGGCACTGGCGGTGTCGAGCGGGCTTCTGCAATCACTGTCTGGGAGGCAAAAGCGACCTCTCCACAGTGCTTCTGCTTCTGCTTCTGCTGGGGAACAGACAGGAATCCAGATATTGACTATTACATTTAAAATTCCACCTGGGCATCCATGTTTGTCATTGCCCCATGGACATGACCAGAATTTTCCGGTTTAGATGGCAAGCCTATGGTTTCCCATAGACAACTGGCTGGCTGCTGTGACAGGATGTTAAGCTGAACTTTGGCCGGACCCAGAAGGTGTTTGTATGCCATATTTATATCCTGTCCCTCATCATGTATGATCTCAGTACAAGTCAAACCAAATAATACAAAACAGATAAAACAAGTACAATTGGAAACCAAATTCGCAGACAATTCTTCAGTCTGGGCATGTTCTTATGAGTAAGCTCTATTGTACTTAAGAGGGATTCATTTTCGAATAGATGTGTGTAGGATGGTGCTATGACTCAACCCAATGCGATGTGGGCTGATCCATCTCCTCGGGTACATTTTCCTCAGCAATTCTCATCAAATGAACGGGGCGCTTTAGGAAAGCTTAGTTCTGAAACGCATCAAGCCTAGAAAAAAAATATTTACAAACCAAAATTATGAAGGGAAGGGGGGAGGGGGAGAGAAGCCGAAACAAAATCAACGTCACTTGATGCACTAATAGCTCCAATGCATTTAAATGCTGACCAGTTAAACTTAGACCTTTAAACACAGGATGTGGGTACAGTTTGACCTTAGGTCATACATTTACCTAAGTAGGTCCTTCAGAATAAAAATCCAGAAACAGCTTCAAGTTCTTCACATATGTTTTTCATAACTGTTATGAGTTTAAAAGGATTCCACTTAAACAAAATTCTCCTTTTCAATCACTGAAAGCCTTTTACTCTCTGCCCCCTGCCCCTACCTTTGGTTCATGCCAAATTTAAATATTTTAGGAATGCTTTTATGCTCACAACTAGACTTTGAAGAACTGGCTTTTCACACACATTTCTTTGCTAGGAGTCAATGTTGGTATGGAATACAGTATTTCATTGTTCCAAGAATGTAAAACAATCAGCACTTCTGTATCAGGTAAACATGTGCCCAGGGGAAGATGAGGCGTGGGCTCATAGAAAGCAGTCAAATGGAAATCAAAACAACAACAGAATAGCTCGAGAATGGACTCAGAAGTATGCGATGTAATTAAATAAATTATTGGATAACCTCTACAAATAAAGATAGGGGAACTCTGAAAGAGAAAGTCCTTTTGATTCGGTGCCCTCCACACCTCGGCTTCCGTTCTGCTGTGCTCACTATGTCCTATGTGTGACTGGTCATGTTGTGTGGATGCCTAATTATTGTCTTCCAAAGCAACTACTCTATTTCAAACTTAAAAATGGAAAGCGTAATGCTGATGGTCAACAAAAGAGGTTTAAAGACTGTCTCAAGGCAAATTTTTAAAAAATGTGGTATAAACACCAGCAATTGGGAAACACTGGCCTTGGAGAACAGCCTTTACCAAAGGTGCCATGGGCTTTGAAGACACTCGAACTCAGGACACAAGGGAGAAACATGCTAAGAGGAAGGCACACTTGGCAAACCCACACCACGATCAACTCCCACCTAGAAACAAATGTCCCCACTGTGGAAGGACGTGTGGATCCAGAATCGGCCTCCACAGTCACCTACAGACTCATTGTTAAAACTGTGTTTATGGAAGACAATCTTACTCGGCTATGAGTGATCACAGAAGAAGAAGAAGAAGAAGAAGAAGAAGAAGAAGAAGAAGAAGAAGAAGAAGAAGAAGAAACAACTAACCCTCGCAGTGTCTCATCCTGCCAGTGACAGGTTCAAAGAAATGTATTTATCACATTGGGCTTTTTGCATTATCTGTACTGCTGGCAAGTATGCCAAAACCCACTCCATAATAAAGAACTATTTGTATATCTGCCCCCTCAGCCCCCAACTTTTTGACATACTTGTAGTTCAGTGGAATTATATTCAAGAATGAAAGAGAAAACTTGATACAATTCAGGGAGGGTGGGTGGGGGGATAATGCCTACAGTGGTGCCCCGCAAGACGAATGCCTCGCAAGACGAAAAACTCGCTAGACGAAAGGGTTTTTCGGTTTTGCGTTGCTTCGCTAGACAAATTTCCCTATGGGCTTGCTTCGCAAGACGAAAACATCTTGCACTTTTTTTTAAAGCCGCTTGAAGAGGCGCAGTTGCGACGGACCGTGCTTCGCAAGACGAAAAACATCGCAAGACGAAAAGACTCACGGAACGAATTATTTTCGTCTTGCGAGGCACCACTGTACTTTAAAAAAATATACTACATTAAAATCTTTCTAGTCTGCCAGTGCCCCAGATTTCTCCACTATTGGGGAAATTCAGCAATCCAGTGTTCCATTCGTGTTTGGTGACAATTGCCTGAAAATCATGCTATGCTCTAGGAAAAAGGTAAATAGATTGCTAGTGACTTTGTCTCTATAGAAACAGGACTGGTGATACAACTACAGCATCGCTGGACAAGTCCACTTTCCCCCTATGAGCAGTGATGAGGGAGCCCATTGTGGAAGTGAGGTAATTTGACCAGGTCTGGGTGATTTAGACTCAAACCTTCCCTGTTAGAAACAGCTATGAATTCAGAGATTCTATGTGTGTGGTAAAGGTAAAGGGACCCCTGACCATTTGGTCCAGTCATGACCAACTCTGGGGTTGCGGCGCTCATCTCGCTTTATTGGCCGAGGGAGCCGGAGTACAGCTTCTGGGTCATGTGGTGAGCATGACTAAGCCGTTTATGGCAAACCAGAGCAGCGCACAGAAACGCCGTTTACCTTCCCGCCGGAGCAGTACCTATTTATCTACTTGCACTTTGACGAGCTTTTGAACTGCTAGGTGGGCAGGAGCTGGGACCGGGCAATGGGAGCTCACCCTGTTGCAGGGATTCAAACCGCCGACCTTCTGATCGGCAAGTCCTAGGCTCTGTGGTTTAACCCACAGCACCACCCATGTCCCATTATGTTTGTGGTAGTGTTTTCAGTAACAAGGACTTTTCTTTATGTGTGGGAGGTCCTGTTACCAGGTATTTCTTGAACTGGGATAAAACTAAAGATGAGGCAGAATGGAAATAAAAATGGAATTTTATTAACAAGCACTCTATGAGGAATGAAGCGTAGTGGTTTCACTAGTAAAGGCACAGTACTTAGTTTCAATCCAACCTTTTTTTACAAATGTAATAAAGAACTTTATTTATAACTACCATGCTGTTTCTAAGAAATCCAATGCTTACTAGGATGGTTATCTGTTTTACCTTGCCTGTAAAATGCCTCTAGCCCCTTTCCAGGATCTCTTCTGACCCCTATGGATATTAAACCACTTTGTCCTCCTTAACAAGCTCCAAACCACACAGCTACTTCCCTAGCCAGGCCCTATCTCACAGTTAAATTGCCAAATTCTATCTTCTTATTTTTGACTGAAACCTGATTAGCTGTTTCTCCACTTGGCCAGCAGGATGACCCAAGATCTTTCAGTCACATCCATTACCCACTTTGTGTCTCCCTTTGGGTTACCTAGATTGACTGAATTCCCACCCAATTTTGATTCCACCAACTCATTACTAACGGATTCCTTAAAAAAAATTATTAGAATTTCAATATAACAATTTATCAAAGATACACCATCCTCACCCCCCCCATTTTTCCCTCCCCAAAAAAGAACCCCACCACCACCCAGACGTCCCTCAGCCACTCTCTCTGGTTTTTCAACACTTGTTATTCTCTGCCTATTATAAAATTGTAAAGATCCTTAATTTATCTATATATATGTTACCAAGAAAAAGTTTGTATATGTTTATTCAGAACCTGCCAAGGAGTCCAGTTCATTTTGTTGTTTCTTTAAGTACTTTGTAAAGGGTTCCCATTCTTCTTTAAAGTCACAGTTGTCCTTATCATGTAGTTTGTGTGTCAGTTTCGCCAATTCCGCATAGTCCATCAGTTTCTCTTGCCACAGTTCTTTGGTCAGGATTTCCTCGTTCTAACGGATTCCAACATCTTTGGGGCATCAACTGAATTTTCACTGATTCTCCTGACTGAGATCCGATAGCCAACTCTATTGCAAAGATTTCCACTTTCACAAGTTGAACTTTCCTCCCCCTCAGTGTTCCACCTGCATCTCGTGCCTTTCACAAATCTGCTCTGGTTGGTTGAGGAAATCCTTGGAAGAGATTCTGAAGGACATGGGAAGAAGGAGGCGTCAAAGTGGAAATCCTTGCTTTCCTTGGAACGAAGGAGTCAGTGCTACTTTGTGGATTTCCTTTTATTTCATCCCCTGCCCCTCAAAAATGTGGCATTGTAGTTTTTGCCCATAAATTTCGGTGTTCTTTCTGAAAGTAAACCATGGTGCGCATTAAGGTTACTATTGTAAACTCATTGACCTTTTCTTGGGGGGGGGGGGGGGAGAACACGACAGTAGACATTCTCTTTCAAAGGCACATTCAGTGTATAGAAATATATTAAACAGCTGCTGTTCTTCCAAGCCAGATTGCTGCTGATTTATGCCACATGCCTCTTTTGCTCGCCTTATCATGAAAAGCCACCCTGTTGAACATCCTCTTCCATTGTGGTGAGAAAAGCTAGCAGCGAAAATTGTGTTTCAGTAGCATGGGGATTCTCTGTCGTTCATGTGAATCAAGAGGTTGCAGGGAGCTTGGGCTGGGACTCTGTGTTCTTTGTGAACTTCCGCAAACATTAATTATGCAGCCATCAAAATAATTTCCCCATGCATAGTGCTGACCTCATTCACTAGAGGGCAACCAAACCCCAGCTTAAAAAACAAAACAAAAGAAAAACCCCTAGCTCCTCCTTCTGACTTCTCCTTTCAGTGACAGAGCAGATTTAATAAGACTCTGCCTGGATTTCATAATGAATACCCTATTAATTTTGCATAAGTGCAAAGTTACTGCTCAAAAAGCCAGTTAGGCTGTTGAATATACATGATCTGCTCTGCCGACAGGTACCCAAGGAGCCATTTATTTCAGTCCTACCTCCCCCCTCCCCACTGCACAGAAGGCAAGCGGTGGGTGTGTTCCTCTGTTTGAGGCTTTATTGTTTGACTCAAGTTCCCCCTACAGAGCTCCGTGTAATAGAGCCCCTTCCGAACGTTAAACAGTTTCTGCAGATCAAAACGTGTGGGTTTATTGGCAGGATCAGAAAAGCTGCAACTGTGTGATTCTGCTGAATTGGGCGGGGGGGGGGAGAGAGGGGGGGGAGAGAGTAAGTGCTCCTGGTTTGCTCAGATGAGAGTTTCTTTCCTGTTTGAGAAGGCCTGTTTCGAGTGTTCCCTGGCCACCTCACACCTCATCAGTGCATCACCTCTCCCCCAAGGAATGTGGGAGTTTCAAACCCACATTCTGACAGCAAGTCCCCTTTGTGCTCCCAGATCTTCACATCCGAATAGGAGAGCCAAGGTGGCCCTGCCAAGAGGAGCAATTAGCTCACAACGAGAGGCGCCACAGTAAGCACCACTAATTTAATTTTTTTAAAGTTCACCCTACATCATAAAAATAAAATAAAAATAAAGTCCAACTGCCAGATCATCTCCTTCTGAGCAGTAAATATGAAGGAGCTATTAACCAGGATGTTTTATGGAGGAAGGGCTGTGTATGATGGGAAGGGGGAAAGAAATAATAGGAAGAATGATTACACAAGCATGGACCAAACCAACTGGAAAATAATTATAGGAATTTATCTTTTGTTCTTAGATGCAATACAAATAAAGACTGTGAATTATTCCCCATTGCTAGTCATAGCCTTGATTGTGCTATATTTTCTTCTAATATTTTTTCCCCTCTCAAAGTAGGACTCTCTCTCTCTCCCCGTCCCCATTTCCTTTTTTTGCCAGCCAAAGGAAAGACATCATTAAGAACTGTTGGATGCACAAGCAGAATAAAGCATGCTCACATGTATGTGGACCTTGCTTACAATTGCTCTATTCCCAACAGTGACTGAATTGTGCATTGTGCAGTTTCTGAGAAGCAGGAGCAAAGGGGGCTGTGGGTCTGGGAGGAGGCTGGAAGGGGGAGATGTGCAAATACATTTTTCCTCCTGTTACACAGCTGACAGCGCCTTGGGAAAACAAGCCTAAGAAACGAGCAACCTTGAGAAGTGTGTATATGCCAGCAGGGATATTTTCAATGTGAACCCTCAGCTCTCACATTCGGTCCTTAATCATCCTGCTCTGCTGGGCAAGGGGAACCCTCAGAAACTTGCAAAGCACCAAAACAAACAAACAACCATGCCAGCATTAATGTTTGGGTCATGTTGCGCTGTTATCCTTCCAATGGTGTGCACTAAAGTTGACATTCATGTCCAGATTCTCCTCCCTGCAAATTAGGGTGGCAAATATTCACTGCCTGTGCATATTTTTGCCATTTGGTATGCAGTTACTTCCTGCTTTCAACAGCAGCCAACATTTGACAGTATGTGATATGGTAAAATTCATTGCCTGACAGTGACCAACGGTGCATTTTCCATAGTAGCTGCTTCCTGATGTTATCTGCCTCGCAGTAAGCATTTCCTCTTCTTTTTGTTCCTACTCCATTCATTCCTTCATTTTCGCAAAATTCCAAAGGTTTTTCAGCAGCCTAATTCAGATTCACCCACCAAGCTGGCATTTGGGAGTCTCTATGAAGGTACTGAACTTTCCAAAATGTTCTTGGGAGCTTCCAGATCTCATTGTACTTCCAATGTGTACATGGGCCACCTGTCATGGATGCTTTAACTGAAATTCCTGCATTGCAGGGGGTTGGAGATTGCACTTGGGGGGTATTTCTAACACTAAAATTCTGTAATTAGAAGTATGTCAGGTCTAGAGGCCTTGGTGCTTGTTATGCCCCTGCCTAGAGGCCTTGGTCTAGAGGCCTTGGTGCTTGTTATGCTACGCCTTTAAATGATTTGGGAGATGCCATCGTGCACTTGGTCCCCTGTCAGTGGTGTCACTGCACTTATTGGGAAGGGAGAGGTAGTGGGGATATCAGCATGGTGCAGGAACAGTGGTGGGAGCACCAGATAGGCCTCCTTGTGGTCTTTCCCTGAAGGAATCATTGTCGGGTGTGGAGCACACTTCCACCCGCAGACAAACCGCAGCTGTCTGAACATCATGCCCTCTATCTAACCTTTTGCTCTCTTAGTAGTCTGCTGTGCCCTCTCTGTGACCTTTGTCTCCTTTGATTAAACATTGTGCAAGGGGAAAGTGACCTGGTGGAAACTGGTGCCAAAATAACCTTGTACCACCCCTCGATCTTGGGATTGGAAGATGTGTAAAGGTCACAGTCCAAAATGTGTCTGACTGGTTTTGCATATTGTGCTAATAAAAAAAGCTTTGGCAGAGCTGGCTGGCAGCTTGCTTATGCACAGCTCACCTGATGACCAACACCTGACTCGTGTCCTTCACTTCATTGCCACGCTTCATTTCCCTCTCTGTAAGCATAGTATTGCTGCTGAGGTAAGGTGTGTGCTGCCCCCCTCCCTGCCAGACAGCCTGTATGGGAGTGGAGAGGGGCCCTGTCTGTGCTGGGAGAGACATGGCAAACCTTCTAGTACCCCCTGTTAAAGAGCAGATCATGACCCCTCTAGAAGCCTCCATTGAACCTCTGCTACTACTGGAGCTGGAGAATGGGATGGTGGGAGCAGGAAGGGTCCCATCAAAGAAGAGCACAGGCTATAGACAATCCTCAGTGCAGCATGTCCCAAGTATCTCGACATCACGGGGATTTCAGATCTTATAATGGCGGAATCCTGTAGCTACTCTGCAGAAGCATGGGTACAGGTCTCTTTGTAGCCTGCATTCCTCTGGTCTTTGGTGGAACCTTCTCCATTGTTTCCCATTACTGATGTCAGGGATAGGGCAGAGGAGGAATGGTGAAGACCACCTTTCCAGCCTGACCCTTCTAGAGAAGGAGACAGTTCAGAATTACAACAGGGGTTTGAGGGAGGTCACAGCTTAGAGGCAGATGAGGGGAAAAGCTGGGAAATAATGGGAGAGGAGGAGGAGGAAGAAGAAACACCAGGGGAGAGAGAGCTGACAGACTGAGTGTCCTTAGAGAGCATTCCAGACCCCCCTCTCTCCCAGAACATGGCGGGCCTTAAAAGTAGGAGAGCAAAGAGCTCAAAGGCAGAGGGCACGCCCCAGCACCCATAGTGATGACTCATGAGGAAGTGGGAGGGGGTGGAGATTCACTCGGAGCAATGCCATTATTCCAAGAGGCCACATTCCCAAGCCTCTCTTTGTGAATATTGAATAAAAGCAGATGGTAGGGGCTTTCCCTTGTCTTGTCCATTCCTGGCAACCTGTCGTGGGGGTTGGTTCCTCTGCTGCCTGACAACTACTAACTAATATGAAGTTGGTGGTGATAAGATCCTGATCAGCAGGGATTCAGGCTACAGGGAAGTCTGGGCCCTTGTGTGAGACTGAATATGCACCATAGCTTGAAAGCACATTAAAAGAATCCTGGGAACAGTTCCCAGGACTCTTGTGTGCACTTTGAATGTGCTTTAAAGGTATGGTATGTGCTCAGCCTAAGTCTTCATTGTTCATTGTTCATGTCAACAGTACCTGTTCAAATGAGCCAAAAGGTTTGAACCAGTTTGTTGTCATCTATTATCACAACAGCAGTGCTGGTGCCATGTCTTGGGATGGATGGACCACAGCTAAATAATCACATTATTGTTATTTTTTTACAAGGACAAGGAATGGTACTCGAAAAGCAGATACCTTCTTCCTCCCAACTCTCCCAAGAGCAAGCATCAAAGCACACCACCATCATGTCATTCTCCACGCCCAATTAGAAGTGCTTTTCACCTTCCCAAATGGCCCCCAGCCCATCTCCTTTTTCCTCCGATGCATCTAACAATTTCCTTGGAAATGCAATTCATTATACCAAAGCAGAACTAAATAAATAAAAAATACATATACTCCAGAGAGGGAAACAGATTGCTAGATATAGATTAGATGTTCAGGCTAATCCTTCAAAACCATTAAATATTTAACGTAATCACACCACAGGTGACAGGAAGATGTCTGCATTGTTTAATTAGACTTAATTAAACATAAGGAAAAAAAATCTAATATTAATTCAGGACTAGTTTCTCTCTGAATTGATTAAAGGAGGAAGAACACCCACCCTATATTCTCTTTATTGAGAACCAAATGAAATGTATTCCTTCATTCATTAGTAGGATTCTAGCCAGGCAGTGTTCATGATCAATGAAGGGAAGAGTTGGTGATGTTAAAAAAAAAAATCAACCCACAGCACCAAAGCCTTGTGGATGCAATTTCACACTGAATCCTAATTGAAATTCCTTCAGTTCAGCTGAATCTGTCCTGATTCATACCTCTTGAATCAAGAAGGGAACTGAAACGCAGCTACCTTGCAAAATTCACACATCTCTGGGTTTTAAGGTGCATCTCTCCGACAACTGAAGTAAAAACCAGGCAGAAAATGATGTTGAGTGGTACTCTACTAACTCATCCCATCAACTTGCAAAATGGAATCCCCCACTTTCCTTCCTCTCCCCCACATCTGCTCCAGAGGGTTGGGGGGAACCCCTAGATCAGATTCCTGTTGGGGGGAAAGTGGGAAAAAGTTCTGTTGTGCAAGCAGAAATTGCTGTACTAAGTTGAATACAACCCATTATATTAGAGAATTATCAGGAATGCATTTGTTGTTGTTGTTGTTTAGTTGTTTAGTTGTGTCTGACTCTTTGTGACCCCATGGACCAGAGCATGCCAGGCACTCCTGTCTTCCACTGCCTCCCGCAGTTTGGTCAAACTCATGCTGGTAGCTTCGAGAACACTGTCCAACCATTTCCTCCTCTGTCATCCCCTTCTCCTTGTGCCCTCAATCTTTCCCAACATCAGGGTCTTTTCCAGGGAGTCTTCTCTTCTCATGAGGTGGCCAAAGTATTGGAGCCTCAGCTTCAGGATCTGTCCTTCCAGTGAGCACTCAGGGCGGATATCCTTAAGAATGGATAGGTTTGATCTTCTTGCAGTCCATGGGAGTCTCAAGAGTCTCCTCCAGCACCATAATTCCAAAGCATCAATTCTTCGGCGATCAGCCTTCTTTATGGTCCAGCTCTCACTTCCATACATCATTACTGGGAAAACCATAGCTTTAACTATACGGACCTTTGTTGGCAAGGTGATGTCTCTGCTTTTTAAGATGCTGTGTAGGTTTGTCATTGCTTTTCTCTCAAGAAGCAGGCAAATTGCATGCAAAAATCCATATACTACAGTACCTCAAGGATCACCTCTCCTTGTATGAACCGGCCTGGTACCTAAGATTATAATCTGAGGCTCTTCTTCATTTGACCCTTCCACAGAAGATTTGGAGGATGGCAGCACAAGATTGGGCCTTTTCAGCAGTGGCTCCCTGCTTGTGGAACGATATCTCTAGGGAGGCATGTCTGGCGCCATCTCTCCCCACCCTCATTTTCAGGTGCCAGGCAAAGGCATTTCTCTTTACTTGGGTTTTGGCCCTTAATTTGAAGGGTGGCACCATGGCCTCTATGTGGAATGTATAAGTCCTGCTTTTTATCTGTTTGTTGTGTTTTTAGGTCCCGGTCCCCCAGAATGTTCTTAACTGGTTTCAATATAAGTTGAATTTGAGTGTACTCTGTGGGAAAAGTGATTTTTATTATCAAGGTGAACCCCCCAATAAAACAAGAAAAATACATACTTTTGGGCTGATATTTTAAAAGAAATATTGATGTGGAAATGTGGTGAACTGGACTTAAGGTTGAATGAAAAACTTAAACTTTTGAGAAGTAAGTTAATAAATGAATGGAAGAAACTGTTCTAGCTGCTGCTGCTGCTACAAAATGTAAAATACAAAGGAATTAAAATATACTCCCATAAAATCAGAGAAAGTACCCCCCCAAAAATGTGTGGTTTTCATATGGGCCCCCAATACTTGTAGCCCCCTTCATTAGATCCCTAACACAAGTCCCTGGCAGGTTTTTGAATAAGGCGAATTCCTCTTATAATTAATGGTGAGTTTCAATTTCAAAATATCATCTTTTACTCTGGCCTTGTTTGCGAGAACATGGAACATCTAAAAGGTGAGACGGACCTAATGTCCTATTAAAAAACAGCTGCACGCAGGTCATTGACTCAAGAATTTTGTGCACAATTCATGCTAATTCTGCAAGTTCTGTGCGTGAGAGAGAGAGGAAAAGAGGGAACACTTTAAAGGAGATGTTGCCATGCAATGCAGGGCTCGTATCCAATGTTATGAATCATTTACTGATAGCATTTTGACACCTCTCTTTGGGAAAAGATATGGCTCAGAACTCTATTTAAGTGTAGATGAGCACATCTGCCGTAGTCAAGATCTACAGAAACTTTCTATGCCTTAGTACCTATTCTGTAATCATTGCCATTTTTAATGACACTTAATTGGGAAAGCTGGCAATTGATCCAACCCAGATTGTTGCATGCTTGAATACCTGGGTAAATGTGAAAAACATTCCTTCCTCTTTCTCCCCCATATGCTTCCCCCTCATCTTTTAAGACAGACCTAATGCCCTCTAAATGTGTAGAACTACAACTCCTATCAGACCCAGCCAGCTTGACCAAATGATGGAGGCACAGCTGTGCCAGATGGGGCTGATGGGCATTGCAGTCTAAAACATCTGGGAGGGTATCAGGTTGATGAAAGCTGTTCTCCTTCTATGGTTTATGGAGAGATTACAAAGGGAATTTGGAGTTGGGCCTTTCCTGTGCTGGCACAAAATGCAGAAATGAGATGAATTTAAGACTGGATAAATGAGAAACTGGGAAAAAAAACAACAACCCAAAATTAACAGATTTGGCCATCTCTGAGTGAGAGGAGACTTCAGTTCTGTTCTGCTTTCTGAGGTGCTAAAGCAGGATATTAAGTGAATCTTGCTTTACTCCTAGCAAATGTTAAAGGTGTGTACTGACCAGATGATTTGACTGGTCTCTGTAGCTTTGGAAAGTGGTCTGATCTGTTTTGCAGGTGCTCTGTGTCTTCAGACCCTGAGTAGATCTGTAGAAAACTGAGTTCTGCTTTCAACTCCTGTCATGGGGAATGTAAACATTGTTTTCGCTCCCCCCTTTTCACAGAACTGGATGAAATAGACAGGCACAGCAGAGTGGATTAAGGCTGCCAAATTGTAGCCAGAGAAATCCATGAGTTTATTCACAGGGCACCTTTAAAATTTGATTTTTATATGTTTATAAAAAGGGGGGAGGATCCTATAACTTTTTCATTTTCTACCAGAATTGGATGCATTTTTCAAGCAGTGCCTCACCTTTGGAGGATAAATGCAATGATTCTCCCACAATGGCAGCCTTTAACACTTTATCACAGGGGGTGTGGAGGTGGTGGAAAAATAGCACGTATTCCCAGGAAAGACTGGGGTGGGTGAAATGCCATTCTCAGCAGAGACCCCAAGCATCATTTGGTGGGGGCTGAGCTTCTTCTCGCAACCTTGTGGAATGCTGGAGCTACAGTACAGCTTGTTCTCTCTGGGAGAGAGGTCTTACACAGGGGATAGGGATGATGGAAAAATAGCAGAAATCACTAGGAATTATGAAATGCCAGCTGTTGCTCCAATGGTTGTTGTTAAAATTTCAATACCACTCTTCATCCAAAGCTTATTGGGCAGTTTACAATATAAAAGCAAAAGAAGAAGACGACAAAGAAGAAGAAGAAACGAAATCAATAACTCCTCAGTTTAAAAGGCCATAGATGGTTTGGTTAGCCAAAATCCAGGGAGAAGAGGAATGTTTTTTTCCTGGTGGGGATAAGCTTATGCTCCCCACAACAGAGTTTTGAGGAGACAATGTCTCTCCATTGACTTTCATAGGAGAGTACAGGCACCCACATGAAACCAAAAACAGTTTGCTTCTCTCCACAGTGACAGGAAAGCCCTGGGATAATTCTTCACTAGGATTAAAAGCTAGACCTGTAAATCACAACCAAAGATCCCCCACCTTACCACTCTCCTATCTCAGAGCTTCTGGCATTTCCCCAATAAGCTTGGCTTTGTTGCTTGCAGGGAAACAATAGTCATGCCTTCTTATTCTTCTGGACACCCAAGGCCACAGAGCCACTTTGAAAACAAAGGAAATTCATGAATTGCCTTGAACTGCAGGATCCACATTAAAAATGCGAGGACCTCCTCCAAATCACCTCAATTCACCTTTTAATTGGGGGGTATGCACAAGGCTAATGCACACCCGCAGTAAGTATTTTTGGCATGTACTTGAATGGGTCGAGGAACCAAAACCAGCCAGAGGAAGAACAAGCAAATACGAGGTCCTTTGCATGAAGACAGAGAAATGCCATTGGGTCACAGAGAGAAGGTGGAACTGTTCAAAGCCTGCTTTTCCTCCATCCAAATGGAAAGCAGGGCCCAACCTGCTGATAACAGAATAAAAAATTCAAGGAGGGAGCTGCAGCCCAAGACAGGAGAAAAGTTGGTAAGGGAACAGTTAGCTGCTTTAAATGAATTCAAATCTCCAGGGCCTGATGAGCTGCATCCAAGGGTACTAAAAGAGCTTGCAGATGTAATCTCAGAGTCTCTGTTTATAAGCTTTGTGGTTTCCTAGAGAACAGGTTAGGTCCCTGCAGACTGGAGGTGGGCAAATGTTGTCCCCATTTTCAAAAGGGGGGGGGGAATGAAGACCCAGGAAAATACCAAACGGTGAGCTTGACATCAATACCAGGAAAATTCCTAGAACAGATAATCCAACAGCTGGTCTGTGAGCACTTAGAAAAGGATGCTGTGATTACTAAGACCCAGCATGGGTTTCTCAAAAGTAAGCCAAGCCAGACAAATCTCATTTTTTTTTTGATAGAGTTACAAGCTTGGTGGATCAGGGGAATGCTGTGGACATAGTATATATTGATTTCAGTAAGGCTTTTGACAAAGTCCCCCATGATATGATTGCAGAGAGGGTGGCAAAATGTGGACTGGATGAGATAACTGTGAGGTGGATTTGTAACTGAAAGACTGACTAAACCTGAAGAGTATTCACTAACAGTACTTTGTTGTCCTGGAAAAAAGTTACAAGGGGGGAGGCACAGGATTCTGTCTGTTGTTCAGTATCTTTATAAATGACTTGATGCAGTAACTGAGGGGATGCTCATCAAATCTGTAGAGGATACCAAATTGGAAGGGGTAGCTAATGCCGCAGAAGACAGACTTGGGATTCAAGATGAAACCAAGCCTTATGAGGAATGGTTGAGGGAGCTGGCTATGTTTAGCCAGGAAAAGATGTCACAGAGTGTCACAGCTATGACTTAGTGAATTGAGCAGAATGGAAAAGGGAGCACCAAAATTTTGCATTGCACAGGGCACGGCTGTAATGTAAAAGACCAAAGTCCATCCCTGTTCTGACTAAACATCAGTAAGAACTTTCTGACAGTAAGAGTAAGACAGTAAATTGCTGCTGCTGCTGTGAGCTGTTTGACAGTAGAAAAGACTCCATTGGAAGGTGGTGGACTCTTCTTTTGTGGATGTTTTTAAGCAGAGGTTTTTAAGGGGACACAGAGAGGCAGTATGTGCAACTGGGGAACATTGCCTGCCTGCCCCCTTCATTCAGCAAAACTCTGATCAGGGCAATTATGGATCCAATTTATGTAAGTTAGTAGCTCCTCAGTTCATAAATGTATTATTCCACCTCGACTGGGATTCAATGGCTCTTTGAGGGAAAGAGGAAAAAACAGATAGCAGTTCCAATAAGCAGAGGGGAAAGGAGAGGAGGGGATGTCAACAAGATCTAGGAAACAGCAGAAGCAGTGTTCTCTTCTGAATGAGGCAAGGAACTTTCCTCAGCCTGAGTGAGTGATGTGACCCGGGGAGATTTCTGGGGGCCTGATGAAGAAGATTGGAAGGCCATAATCAGGATCGGGCCTGAGGTTCCCTACTCTTGTCTTCTGAAAAAACTGGAATGCATGAAGTCCCAGGAGATAGGTTAAAAAACAACCACAGTTCTGGAACAGTCTCCCTCAGGAGGTTGTAGAATCCACAGGAGGTTTTGAAGCAGAGGTTGGATGGCTATCTGCCATGGATGCTTCAACTGAGATTCCTGCATTGCAGGGGGTTGGAGTAGATGATCCCAGGACACCTTCCAAGTCTCTGATTCTATGACCAACATCATTTACTTTCTTCATAATGAATTGTTTCTTAGTACCCATTGAGGTTCTCCCCTCTCCTGTTTCCTCTGTGTCTGTTTCAGGCCATGTAAAATCTGAGCGACAATCATGTACATATGATTCTATGATTCAGAGTGCTTTTTATAATACAGTGGAACCTCATGTTATGGACGGGATCCATTCCTGAGGCCTGTCTGTAACATGGAACTGATGCAAGCCAAAGCGCCGCATCTGTGCATGCGCGTGGTGCAATTTAGCACTTCTGCGCATGCGCATGGCGCAACTTAGCACTTCTGTGCATGCGCGAAGTGCGATTTAGTGCTTCTGCGCATGCGTGAGTGGCAAAACCCAGAAGTAACCCATTCCGGTACTTCCGGGTTGCTGCAGGAAGCAACACGAAAACACGTAACCCGAAGCGGACGCAACATGAGGTATGACTGTAACGCATTGATAATTTTGTGAATCAACAACAGGGAATGAAAGTTGCTTTCCTGTCTTGTTTCTGAGCATTTGGAAGCCTCTGGCTAGCCACAGTTGGAAACTAAATGCTTGACTAGACTGACCTTTGGTTTGATACAGCAGGGCTCTGATGTTCGTAGAGGAGTCCTGCTCAAGCCGTAGCTGAATAGAGCGTACATATATTGACTTCAGTATTCCCGAGGATCATCTGCTGTATGATATTGATTCCATGTGCTGCCAGTTTCATCGGTAAACTATGTTGGGAGGGTGAGGGTGGAGTAAATCATTTTCGTGCATGGGAGCTTCTTCCTTCCCAAAGTGAAAACGCATACGAAATGATGATGCAACCGCCCAGAACGGAGTGACTTTTCAGACCCAGTTTCCTTCATCAAACTTAAGGGCAAAGCGAACTAGGAATGAAGTGCTGGAAGGAACACAGTGTTCTAAACATATTCGCATTTGATAGCAAAGATGCTTCCTTTATAGACATCAAGATTACACATTTCAAGAACAGCAAATCAGATACACACAACAAATCTCAACGGAGTGAAAAATAAAAAAGATGAGACAGAGAATCATTTCTCTTTGAACATCGGGCTTTTCTGTTCTCTCCTTTTCCTGCTGGCTCTCTCCCTTGTTGGTTTTCAATGCGATATCGGAGTCAAACTGCCGTCCTTCCTCTGGAGGAGGAAGGAATTCATCAAGCATCAATTATGGAAAAAGGAGGATAGTGATTCCACTTCACAGAAAGACCTTTCTAACAGGTAGTGATCGTTGGACATTGCAGAGGTACCAGAAACTCTCTCATGAAGCATTATCGTTAGCATCCATATGTCTCGAGAGACAATGGAGTGCGCCTTTGGGGGTGAAGTCAAACTGTAGCATTAGCAGCACTGACGTGACCTCTCAGGGCGCAAGCAGTGTGTATGGAGGTCCTGGGCTGCCCAGATGACATGATTCCCTTCTTAGACTCACTGATGTGGTCCAAAGGAAAGCAGAGCAATATGTTTGGCACCAGGAGTTGCTGGAAGGAGGGATGCAAGGAGGCATTGAACCATCGTAGGGAATCCACTCCAGATTTGTGTAGAGTTTACTCTTTATCCTTTTTCTTCTCCTTAAGATGTCCCACAAGGCAGTGAAGGTTTAGCATCAGAGTGGAAGGTAGGGCTGTGCATGGACCCCCACAGCTGCCCTGTGGCACCAATCTGTGGCCCTACCAATGACCCACTTGCCGGGAAGCTGGCATAGCTATTACACCTTACCTGACAAGCCACTTTTGCCTAGATGACGACTAAGGGAGCCAGTGTGGTGTAGTGCTTAAGAGCTTTAGACTCGTAATCTGGGGAACTGGGTTCGCATCTCCGCTCCTCCACATGCAGCTGCTGGGTGACCTTGGGCCAGTCACACTTCTGTGAAGTCTCTCGGCCCCACTCACCTCACAGAGTGTTTGTTGTGGGGGAGGAAGGGAAAGGAGAATGTTAGCCGCTTTGAGACTCATTAGGGTAGTGATAAAGCAGGATATCAAATCCAAACTCTTCTTCTTCTTCTTCTTCTTCTTCTTCTTCTTCTTCTTCTTCTTCGGACTCAGCTAGACTGGTAGAGAAAAGGCGATTTATATGTGTTATCAGGGACATAGGAAGGGGTGTGTGGTGTGTGTGGTCCGCCCCGGGTGTCATCCTCGAGGGGTGTGTGTGACAAAATGGCACACCGCGGGGGTCGGCACTTACTGTGGGGCCTGGCCTGCAGTGTGCCTGAGCCACGCATCTCACCTGGGAGTGACGCAGTGGCTCGGGGCCCCGCGCTGCCCGAAACAGCAGCGTGTGGTTTGTGTCTGTGAGGTGGACTCCGTGGACAGCTCACCTCACCACTCCCCTGGGTGGATTGCCGCAGAACCCCCATGTAGCACCCCCCCGGGCGGATCGCAGCAGCACCCCTGTGGGCGGTTCGCCCCACCCCCCTCCATAGCAGCTAGCTATGCCCCTGTGTGTTGTATGTGCAATATAACATTGTGCCACCGGATGGCGACGTGGAGTCCCAGTTTTCTCTACCTGTTTTCCCTGTTTAAATTTACAACGCTTTAAACTCAAACGCTTCTTTGATGTGTCTAGATCTAGCCACGGCATCATTTTCAGGATCATGGGGGGGGGGGGGTGGGCAGGGGAGGATGGTTATTCTCAGAAAGCATGGATGCAGTTATGTTTCTTGCCGAAAGGGTAGAGATTCTGCATCTGACTAGACAGGTCAATTGCTGGTCCTGAAGGATTCATTGAATTGGCCAAGGGCAGCCTTAATTAGTAATACAGCGTCAATATAAACAGCTAATTAATTGCACAATGGAATCAAAAGCACAGCAATGCATTAATTACAGTTCTACATAGCCTTACTCGTGAAGTATTTTCAAAACAATTCCAAAATTCCCCTCCTTCCTAAAAAAAGGATTGGTTTGGGTGAGGGAGTTTAAAAAAAAAAAAAAAAAGGAGACTCAATCTAATGCCAATCTTTTTTTGCCCCCTCCCCCACCTGGAGAACTTTCTGCAATGTATTTTGACAAGGCAATTCATCAAATTATTGAAAAGCAAATACTGGCAGAGCTGCGTTTATTGCCGCAGGCAGCATTTTAGCACTATCAATACCCCACTGTATTTGTCATAAATCTGACATTCAAATCCCACCTAAATAGAAACCTACTTTCTCTGTATGGGTCAAGAATGGAATGAGAGGAGGAGGGAAAAGGACATCAAATCATTTGCATTTTTCATGTAATTGGTAAGCTGATTACACACATTCAGTACTTTGTTGGAAATAATCAATCAATCATCTCAGGAGGAAAAATGTCTTTAAAGGCTCATTATGGGCTTGGTATTCAATTCATCCTCTTGAGCAAAACATGAGTGAGAAAATTAGGCTCCCTGTAAATGTGGGTGAGCTGCAGGCCTGAATTTCTACACAAAACAAGTTTCTGGTAAATTCAATGAGAAATTTCTTTTTGGGGGCTCTCTTTGAACTTTGGGAGAATTAACACACACACAACCTATTGAAAATATTTGCCAAAATGCTTGCCCCCATCTCAGTTTTCTTTTGAAAAGGGTGAAGAGTTTCAAGTTGTCCTGCTTGGGTCTTGCAGGGCAAGACATCAACTTGCTCTTTAAAAGTCTAGAGTGGACTGAGGCTTTTTGAGAAAACTACTGCTTGAGAAATCTTGGTTTGCCAACAGTCTGGAAATAAACCCTTTTCCTGTCTCATACCCTCCAGCATTTATCCGATGAAAATAGGGAAGTTCTATTCCATGATGATAATAATAATAATTTTATCATTTATACTCTACCCATCAGCCACTCTGGGCAGCTTCCAACATATATCAAAGCGAATTAAAACATTAAAAAAAACCCTTCCCTATGCAGGGCTTACTTCAGGTGTCTTCTAAAGGTTGTATAGTTACTTATCTCCTTGGCTCAAGGGTTGCATAACTCCATACCCCTCCAAAATTTCTCTCATGAATATAGGGACGTCCTAAGCAAAATTGGGACATTCCAGGATCAAATCACAAACTGGGACTGCTTCTGTAAATCTCGGGCTGTCTCTGGAAAATAGGGACACTTGGAGGATCTGCCAGGGTCTTGGACCATGTGATCGCTATATTTGGCTGCCTGTCGTGGAACCTAACCAATGAATCACGTTGCTTGCTTCTGGAATCTTGGAATCTGATTATTGTTTTCAGACTTGACCACTGTCTTGGATCACATCATTTGCCTGTGACCCTCCTAGGTCATGTTGTAGGGTGATGAGTTGACCCAAGCATGTTAATTTCCTGTTGTTGTTGTTTAGTCATTTAGTCATGCCCGACTCTTCGTGACCCATGGACCAGAGCATGCCAGGCACTCCTGTCTTCCACTGCCTCCCACAGTTTGGTCAAACTCATGCTGGTAGCTTCGAGAACACTGTCCAATCATCTCGTCCTCTGTCGTCCCCTTCTCCTTGTGCCCTCAACATTTCCCAACATCAGGGTCTTTTCCAGGGAGTCTTCTCTTCTCATGAGGTGGCCAAAGTATTGGAGCTTTAGCTTCAGGATCTGTCCTTCCAGTGAGCACTCAGGGCTGATTTCTTTAAGAATGGATAGGTTTGATCTTCTTGCAGCTCAAAGTCCTTTATGACATTAGTTCTGCTTGGAAGCAAGGATTTTTTGGGGGGGAGGTGTTGGTGGTGGAGGGGATGCCTAATTCACACTTCCTGAAATACTGTGTGAAGCACCGCTGTTCTTTGAAATTCACACTTCTTCAAATGTTGTGAAGCAGTTGTGATGCACACATCAAGGGAAAGGGTGCATGTTGTAGCAAAATCAATATACAGAAATTCATTTGTTAGGGGGATTTGCTTGCAAAACTGTGGTATATTAAGCCAAACTGCATGGCACAATGTATATTATGCAAAAGGCATGCTAAAAGGCTAACACATTTTCCTGATGACTACAAAAAACAACAACCAGAAATTGGTGCAGAAATGTGGAAGAAAAAATGGGAAAATGAGAAAGGGGGCAGAAACTGAAATTGACTGAGTTGTCCATCCCTGCTCAGAAGTGTCATATATCTAATTATATGGGTTGACGCAAGTGTCCAGGTTTGGATATTTGCATGCTATGTTCTGAGAGAATGGATGAATGACAAGTTGTCATACTGAGGTAGGGGTGGGCATGTCAATTACAAACCTGGAAAAAAAGTAGGTAAAAGTTGGAAGAGATTGTCTGCCTTAGAGTCGAGCCAATATCCTCTTAGATTTGACCTACTAACATTTGCTTCTACTGCTTAATTAATACAAAGTGCTTTTGCAGTGTGTGTGTAACTATCACAATACAAACAGAAACCACTCTATACTCCATGGTAGGTTTTTTAATAAAAGCCTTGAAGTTTTTCCAAGTAATTAATGAATCTAGTTACCTAAGAAAAGAAAACAGAATAATGATTATAATTAGAAGTATTCAGTGACTTTGCTTCCCACTATTTAGATGTAGTTACAGGCAGGGTTTCTAATTAAAGCCCTCTTGATGTTTAGGTATCTCTCTGTTCAGTTCTCATTAAAACAGAGGAATTTCTCTCTCCCCACTTACATTGGTGGAATTGCTTAATACTAGAAGTTTCTTGTCACTAAATGATTTATGCTGGTGTGATGGTGTACCAGAGAATATTTTAACTAATTTGCTGTTCTTAACGATCTCTTTTTATTTGACAGGTCATTGCAGTGGTATAACAAAATTGTTAGAATCCCATCATAAGGACTAGGACCCTAAAACTCAAAATTAAATTCTGATGAAAAATAGCATGGCCAAATGCAATAAGACTTTTCAATCACTTAAACTATACTCATTGAAATTATTTTATCTACACCTTGGGGCTCTCGCCCTCTTTTGCATCCAGCAATCTCAATGAAAAGGCAGGGAAACTCCAAATATTTATTAACTCATTTACAGAGCAATGTAAATTCCCACGGTGGAGAGTCCTACTGTGTTCTGTGAGATTTGCTGAATGCAATTTCACAAAATGACATAGAGTACAATTTTCTTCTCCCTGTAATCCTGTACTTGCTTACCTGGGAGGAAATCCTGTCAAACACAAAGGAGCTTACCTCTGAGTAAACACATGTAGTGCTACACAGCAAATATACATCTATCCCACTCCTCCTTTAGAAATATGAGCATACTCCTTTAGAAATCCAGTATACCTGAAGGAGCGTCTCCACCCCCATCATTCTGCCTAGACACTGAGGTCCAGCTTTGAGGGCCTTCTGGTGGTTCCCTCACTGCGAGAAGTGAGGTTACAGGGAACCAGGCAGAGGGCCTTCTCAGTAGTTGCACCCTCCCTGTGGAATGCCCTCCCAACAGATGTCAAGGAAATAAACAACCATCTGACTTTTAGAAGACATCTGAACATCTGTTTAGTGAAGTTTTTAATGTTTGATGTTTTATCATGTTTTTAATATTGAGTTGGGAGCTGCCCAGAATGGCTGGGGAAACCCAGCCAGATGGGTGGGGTATAAATAATAAATTATTATTATAAAATATTATTATTATGAGAGCTATAAAGTGTGAGTATGTCAAATGAGTGCATTGCAAAACTACACTGAGACGGTCTGCAGTTGAGTGAACACTCAGAGCTTGTACACACCAGAGTTTACTGTGAGATTCCACCATTTGCATTCCCATTTAATTTTTGTAGCCCCAATGACATCACCCTCAAAAACCACCAATCTTTATGTCGGCTGATGGAATTGCTTTTTTCTTCTTCTGTGTTTCGTTGAGTTCAGTGGGAACCACTGCTTTATGAACCTCACCCCTATCTACATAATCCCACTTCTTCGCCTGCATGGCTTCTGTCGGGAAGCAGGGTTGAGGAAACATTTACAGGCCAGATCTTCATGGCCTTCTGGGCAACCTTCACAGATCCACATGCCGGGAGTGAGTGTGGCCAGAGGCAAAGTGGGCAGAGCAAGGAATGGCAATGCTACCTTTATAGAACAAGGCTAGCTTCTACACACCCACGCACCCATCTCTAACCTCCAAACATGCAAGCAAGATGCATGATCAGAGGTCAAAGGGCATATTCCAGCCAAGCAAAACCTCAGAAGTTGGCTTGCCAAACAGGACAAGGGAGGGGTGTGGCCTAGAGAGAAAACAGGTGGCTGAGGAAGGGGTATGGGCAGGGGAGAGTCCACACACATAGAAGCTAGGAGGCTACAATTGGGCCCTAGGGCTTGAGGCTCTACAGCAGGCACCCCCAACCTTGGCCCTCCAGATGTTTTGGCCTACAACTTCCATGATCGCTAGCTAACAGGACCAGCGGTCAGGGATGATGGGAGTTGTAGTCCAAAACATCTGAAGGGCCGAAGTTTGGGTTGCCTGCTCTAGAATGTTCCAGAATCCTGAGGTCATGGCAGACCCTCCAAGTGTCTCTGTTTTCCAGGGGCAATTGTCGATTTACAGAAGCCATCCTGGTTTCTGATTTGACCCTGGAATGTCCTGCTTTCCCTTAGGACGTCCCGATTTTCGTTGTAGAAATATTGGAGGGTAAGGAGTTATGCAACCCCCGAGCCAAGGAGATATGTTACTATGCAACTTTTAGAAAATGTCTGAAAGAAGCCTTGTATAGGGAAGTTTTTAAATGTTTAATGTTTTTATATATGTTGGAAACCACCCAGAGTGGCTGAGGCAACCCAGCAAGATGGGTGGGGTATTAATAATAATAATAATAATAATAATAATATACAATATGAAAGGCTGTCCTTATTTTCATCGGAGAAATGTTGGAGGGCATGTCACGGCTCTTACCTATCTCTATATATTTATTGTTCCTGATGGTGAAAACTGAAGCATATAATCTGCAGACGATGACGACATAGTCCCAGTGTCCCCTGGTCCTGCCAACAAAGGGAGTTAATCATTAGCATTGACTAGAATAGGCCTCATTGGCTGTTAGGAACATTTCAGCACACTTAGAAAATCCACCTGGAATCCTGGTGTGTAGTTTCTGGGTTTCATTAGCCAGAGCACAAAAGAAATCGGTGTCCCTTTGCTGCGTTTTGTTGGACATCCGTGGAAACTTTAAATGGCGCTCTCTGGGAAAATGAGGACTGTAGGAGAGCTTGTGCTGGATTCTGTTATTAACACAGCTGCGCCCTTGTCAGGGGAAAAAAAAGGTATAATTCAGCACTGCCTTAGATGAAAAATAATTTCAAAGGAAAGTCTCTGTTGCCGGTTGCTTTGAATGGGTCTGTAAAATACCTGAACTCTGAAATCAAACCTGCTCTGAAGAATGGCAGATTAATCAACTGCCCTAAAACCACAAAGACCTGTCCACGAACTCCCAATTTTACCACCAGAATTGGCTTGAAAGTGTCACACAACTTTTGTTTCCTTGGAGTTAAAATTCATTCATTGTCTTACTGGGGGCGGGATAAACGCAGCCTTGATTAATGAGTTCCGTAGTGCATTATTTAACTATAAAACCAGATATAAATCACTCTGTTCTTCATACATTATATATATATATATTTCCTGCTGGAAGGTATTGAACTCACAAAGACAGAGCCCATATTTAAGATGGCAAAATGCAGTATCTTTTGAAACACTCTCAAAATGTGTTGTCGTTGGCGGAACACGAGGCAGTGATTGGGTGAGCTGCCCTTATGTCACAGTGGGGCCGTAATTGGCTGAGCTGCTCAAATCCTAGAGAGGACAAAAACAGCTGTTAGAGCCTAGGGCAGAGATGGGGAACATTCAACCAGATGGGTGCATTCTCTTGTGAATCATACCTTTGAACGGCAGAATACATTCCAGATATATAAAAATCAGCATTCCCACATTCACCCATCATTCTACCTCTGTATCCTCTGCCCATGCAAGCAAGAGACAAGGTCACATTCCAGCCAGCAAAAGCACTCAAGGATGGCTTAGAAGAGAGCTGGTGAAGCCTAGGGAGACCCAGGGGACCAGAGAGGGCTAGAGGCAGATATTTGGCTCTTGAGCCTGATGTTCCCTACCCTTGGCTGAGCAAATTAGGTTGAAGAGGCTAGGAAAGGGATACCATTGGTAGGGACTTCAGGAGAAGGCAAATCCCTAGAAGCAGAGGGATGTGGGATGGAGGGAGGGAATAGTCCAGAGGAAGGAGTAGAAGGAGGAGGTGGCCAGAGGAGTAACCTAAGGCCTAATGTGATTTCACAATATGTTTTACCCTTGTGGTTCCCTCATTCTTGATATCTGGGGTGGGGTTATTAGGATCAGGGGCACAGCTTGGTGGCATTTAACTCTTTGCAAGAAACGCAGTCCTGACCAGGACTGGGATGCTATTTGCCCTGGGACTGTAGTGGTGGCTGATTCAACTCCCTCTCTTCCCATGTTGTCCTCTCACTTCAGCTTGGCCACCTCTGCAGCTGCTATGTAGTAGGCAGGTGAGGGTCCATCCCAGGCCATTTGCATCACATTCCACTGAGCCATAGGAGAGGAGGGTAAACCAACAGAGCTTCTCCCTGTTCAGGAAGACACATTTTTCCTCATTTGGAAAAAATGTTAGTAATATGATTAGGGGACCATGTAGGCCAGTATTATCTATGTTGAGTGGTGGCTGCTCTCTGACAGAGGTCTGTTCCATCACCTGCTACCAGGGCCGGCCCACTCATTAGGCAGCATGAAGTGATAAGCACATGGTTACGGCACATGGTTAAACTATGGAATTTCTTACCATAAGAGAGTATTTTTTGCCACCACCTTGGATGGCTGAAAAAGAGGATTAGAAAATGAGTGGATGGTTCTGGTCTGCCTCCACTACCTGAGACAGTTATTGGGAATCACAAGTGGGGAGACTTCTCATAGGCATCTGGTTGGCCACTCTGAAAACTGGATATTGGATGGGGATGGGGATTTGGTTTGGTCCAGCAGGCCTGCTCTTAAGTTTTGAGCTTTGTAAGGGAGTAAGAGGAAAGTTATGGGACGCGGGTGGTGCTGTGGTCTAAACCACAGAGCCTAGGGCTTGCCAATCAGAAGGTCGGCGGTTCGTTGTTTGGTCCCAGCTTCTGCCCACCTAACAGTTTAAAAGCATGTCAAGTGCAAGTAGATAAATACGTACCCCTCTGGCGGGAAGGTAAACGGCATTTCTGTGTGCTGCTCTGGTTCACCAGAAGCGGCTTAGTCATGCTGGCCACATGACCTGGAAGCTGTCTGTGGACAAATGCTGGCTCCCTCGGCCTATAGAGCGAGATGAGCGCTGCAACCCCAGAGTCGTCTGCAACTGGACTTATGGTAATGGTCAGGGGTACCTTTACCTTTACCTGAAGAAATTTGGGGTGGACGAAGATGGAATGAAGGTCACTGGCAGGAAAAGGTTGGAGCTAAGGGTGGAAAGATAGGATGGGGCACACCTCTGGAGATCTTCAAAGGTAAACACAAGAGCTGGGAGGACCAGGAAGATCAGAGTTCACATCCCCACACAGTCATGAAACTCACTGGGTGATCTTGGACCAGTCACAGTCTCTTAGACTAACCTACAACACAGAGTTGCTGTGAGGATAAAATAGGGAGCAGGAGAAGTGTTTATGCCACCTTGAGGTCCTACATATATACATGCAATAAATAAATTTAATTGTAGCATGTGAGGTGAGCATCGCAAGGAATTCTCACTTCACCAGGCCTGTAAAATATGTATCTTTTCCTACTCTCAAAGAGCTTTGGTTGAAATTTCCACTTCTTGCAAGCCTTCCTTGGGAGGGGAAATCAACTCAGCCGTTGCGCCCAAATCTCTATGCAAATGGATGGCAAAGTGACAGCATTAGTGCAAGCCAAGCTAATTATCGGAAGGCAAGAAGGGTGAGAATATATATATTGTTCAGAACTTCATAGTTTCAATCTAGCAGCTTCAAGAGCAAAAGCCAAGGTCATGAAGTATTCAAAAAGAACACGTTTCTAAGCCTCTTGTTGCAGGAGTAAATATCCACTGCAGACGCAGAGGTTTGCCGTAGCCAAAGGAAGAGAGAAGAGGAAAGAAGTGAAGAGCCCATGCCAGTGCGTAAACAAGCAACATTATGCAAATGAGAGTTATGTAAATGAGAGGAAGATTTACTCAAGTTATTTACATGCTTTCTAATGGTTTCCAAAAGCAATAATCCCCTTTTTCTTTTTACAGTGGTAGATATCTTGCAATTGTGTCTTCTAGCTATTCGATAATAGCTTGGATCCTCTCCTGGCAAATGCTTCATTTCAGAGAACGGGACTTTTCAGTCACTCCTGCTGTAAATGGCCTTCAAATTAAGGGCACAAGAATTGCTTTGCTGGGTCATTGCAAAAGGCCCATCATGCCCAGCACTTGAACGACAACTGTGAACAGCCGGGTGCTGTGGGGAACTCTCGGAAGGGGACTGATCTAATCATTCATATCTTGTTTGTTGCCAGCACATGTTATTCCCAGATAGATTGCCTCTGGCTGTGGAAGTTCCATGTGGTGTGCAAATGTCTCCTGGAAGGCCTATTTGCCACTAATTTGTATAATATAATGATTTTTTTAAAAAAATATTTAAGCTGGTGACTGTTGGGGTAATGGGATTCCATATGTTAATTATGTGCCGTGGGAAGGAGTGCTCTGTTTTGTGATACCTCAATCAATTTCATTTATTGATCCTGACTTATAGTATTGTGAGAGACAGAACAGAATGTCTGTTAATTTACTCTCTCTCCATCATTCATAAAAAAATTCCAAGGTACCAGATTCTGGGGACGAACTGCAGTGAAAGGCCAGCACTTTCATCCTTTGCTTCTGCTCTGATTATTCAGAGGTGTCTAATATTTTTTTGCGGCCTTAGCTGGAAATATAACACTGGACCTTCAGCTGATCTAGCAAAGCAGAGTTTTTTTGTTTAAAAAAAGAAACATTCCTTTGAAAAACCTGGAACGATTCTCTGAGACATTCAAGAGAAATGCCGTTGCAAATAATTGAGGGCTTTCTAAACCAATTGACCCGCAAATTAACCAACCCATTTTTAATCAGCTTGAACATTCTTTAAAATGATTGTGAGCAAAGGCTGCTTTGCCTGTTTGTTGGTTGGGCCGAGCTAATGTGACCGTCTTGGGTCAAGTCAACCCCATAAATGTGGCCTTCAATCAGGACAATCAGCCACTCTGTAATTTATCAGAAAATGTTACGAATAACTATGGGCTATTTATTTTTCTCTTCACATCATTAGCATTCAAAAGAAAAACAAACCCACTCAATCAGAATCAAAATCATTGGATCCCCGCCTTTACTCTTAAGAAGTGGCTCATCTGACATCAAAAAAGATGGGCAAAACTTTAAACATAGTAGGGTGTCTTTATTCAATTATGTGTCTGTTCCACAAAATTCATTATTCTTCTGGCGTCTAGCTATATTGGTTCGTTTTCTTTTGCTTTCCTCTCCCTCCTAGTGATGAAACTTCCTGACACTTCTGTCAGCCAGATCTCCTACGACGTTCTTCCAGGCTTACGATGTTCATCCAGCAGTCGGGTGGCTAGTATCAAAGTGAGAGCTTCTCTCCTTCCAAGCTATGATCATTGTTTTGGTAAGCTACAGAACTCCAGGAGGCTTCGAAAATACCAGCTCTGTTCCCCAGGTTTCACACTGTGTATTCAAAGGCGTATCAGTTACTTCAAGTGCCTTTTAAGTATCTCTCATGGTAATATCAAATATCTTCTTTTTTCATAAATAATTAACATTAAGCAACAAGTCTGAAAACACTTCAATTGTAAGTAGATGGTTGGTTTCTCGTTTCCTGCAAACAGGAATTCTGGAACTCATTTCAGATACTTGACTGTACCTCACCCAAGTCTCATTCACACACGGCACACAATGCAGGTACAAGCTGTTTTTGAATGTGCACGAGTACTAGTGCGAAACTGCACACATGCTGATTTCTACAACTCAGCTGTTGTGAGAACAGGTGTGAACGATACACTTCTTGAATGCTCCATGTGAATAATTGCATGTGAATTAAACAAGTATACAGGTCAATTTAGCGTACAGGGGCACACAAACGCTACACTCATTGAATGTAACAGGTGTTGTTGTTTAGTCGTTTAGTTGTGTCTGACTCTTCATGACCCCATGGACCAGAGCATGCCAGGCACTCCTGTCTTCCACTGCCTCCCGCAGTTTGGTCAAACTCATGCTGGTAGATTTGAGAACACTGTCCAACCATCTCGTCCTCTGTCATCCCCTTCTCCTTGTGTCCTCAATCTTTCCCAGCATCAGGCTCTTTTCCAGGGAGTCTTCTCTTCTCATGAGGTGGCCGAAGTACTGGAGCCTTAGCTTCAGGATCTGTCCTTCCAGGCATAACAGGCCCTCTTGGGCTTGCCGACTGGAAGGTTGGTGGTTCAAATCCATGCAACGAGATGAGCTCCTGTCACTTTGCCCCAGCTCCTGCCAACCTAGCAGTCCGAAAGCACACCAGTACGAGTAGATAAATAGGTACCACTGTGGCGGGAAGGTAAATGGCATCTCTGTGCACTCTGGCTTCTGCCCCGTTGTGCCAGCAGCGGTTTTGTCATGCTGGCCACACAACCTGGAAAGCTGTTTGTGGACAAACACTGCCTCCCTTGGCCTCAAAAGCGAGAGGAGCTCCGCAACCCCATAGTCACCTTTGACTGGACTTAACCATCCACGGGATCTTTTACCTTTTTACCTTTACATTACAATAATAATCAGCCACGGTCTATTTCTGGTTGCTGACTCTTTTGCATGTGTTGACTCAAAAGTCAGTTCAGTCTCACTTCTGCATTAATCGGCATTTTTTCCAAGAAAAAAAAGCATCAGCAGGGAAATCTACATTTAATTAAGAAACATGCACTATCTTAAGGTCTGCATTTCTTACTGTGCCATTTTAGGGTAGTTTAACTACATATCCAAAGCTCTGCCAGGCTCCCATTTGCAAGATAGAAGTAAGGTTGGAGAAATACTCTTCTCCCCAAACCTCCATTGTGTTAATCAGTGTCGCTGAGGTTGGGAACAATGTAAGGGAAATTCACAGGAGAGATTTAGGTTGCATCCACTTGAAAGCACTCTTTCCCCATAGTCATGGCTCCACCAAAAGGACCCTGAGAACTGTGTTTTGCTAAGGGTGCTGAAAGTTCTTACGAGACTCCTGTTTCCCTCAGGGAATACAATTCCCAGAGTGGTTTAACAATCAATCTCTTTTTCCAGGGAAATCTGGGGATTTCAGCTCTGTGAGGAGAATAGGGGTCTCCTAAGAACTCTCAGAAGTGGACTTTGGTAATAGTGAGTGAGGACAAAAATTACCCCCCCCCATTTCTTATTTTCATAATAATAATTCATTTTGGTCCTGTTGCTTTTTAATGGATTTTCTCAATAGGTATAAATATAGGTATGATGATGATTATAATGTTGAATATGTTCCCCTTTGGCTTGTTGCCCTGTGTGTGTGTGGGGGGGGGTTGGGGAACCACCTGCACCACCCTAAATCTGGTGCTGCAATTCTCCTCGCCCTTAACAAAACTACAGTTCCCAGGATTTGGGGGAAGGCGAGCCTTGACTGTTAAATTGGTATCATAGTACCTTGAAGGTATTGTGGAAATGGGGACCCGCCCATGAGTTGGTCTAGATCTCCATACCCTCCAACATTTCTCCAATGAAAATAGGGGCATCCTGTTCAACAACAACAATACCCCACCCATCTGACTGGGTTGCCCCAGCCACTCTGGGCAGCTTCCAACATATATAAAAACATAATAAAACATTTTAAAAAACCTTCCCTATACAGGGCTGCCTTCAGGTGTCTTCTAAAGGTTGTATAGCTACTTATCATCTTTCCTTGGGGAGTCACATAACTCCATACCCTCCAGCAGTTCTCTGATGAAAATAGGGACATCCTAAGGAAAAGCAGGAGATTCTGTGATCAAATCAGAAACTAGGACAGCTTCTATAAATGCGGGACTGTTCCTGGAAAATAGTGACATTTGGAGGGTCTGAATCTCTCTTTGGTTTTGGGATGTGTCAGTGGACCATGATGTCTTTGGATCCTTCAGATCCAAGCCCTTTCCGATTCTGCCCATGACACAGTCCTGAACAATCCCCACACTTCACCTTTGGGGCTCTACCGACATTGGAGCACTGATGTCAACTGGGCTAAAGCCATGGATGTTTCTGCAGAGACAGGGAGGTAGCATCCAACATCAGATTTTGCTCTCTCATTTTCATAATGAGAATGTTTTCTTTTGGTCCTGTTGCAAAGGCTGCTTTGCCTGTTTGTTTACTTCAGAGTGGGCGATTCAGTATCTCCTATGGTCTCTGGGATGCCCTCACAGGGTCCACAGAATTGCATTTTCCCTAATATGCATATTCTAAAACACATTTTGGAGTGTAGTCCAAGAGATTTGAATGGCACTAGTTAAGTTGGGGAAGGCATTTCTAAAGACCTCAGCATAAATTGCTTTTTATCCGTATGCCTTAAAAAATCAGAAAACCTACATATGTCATGAGGATCATGTCAAAGCCATCTGGGGATGCTTAGATTCCGTACTGCTTGTCTCCAAAAGCCATGTCAGATGTGTGACCATCAGTTCCCATGGCAAGAAATGACCCATTCCACAGAGAAGGGCCCTTTCTCCAATAATCAGATGCAAAAAAACCCACACTTGCCCAAGCATTCCCTCAACAGAAGGATATTTCCCCATCTAGTGGATTAACGTAACATTTATTTTCCAAACTGGAAAGAAACACAAATCATGCTCATTAGATAATGCATACTTTGAAATGTAAGTAGAGAAATATGTGCCATCCATTCGCTGTGTTTTGTTCTTGCCCCACTGCATTTCACATCTCTGTCTTCCACTCACAGGTCCTTATCAGCTGTGAGATTCCACCCCTCCCTCATTATTTAACATTATTTTGAGGGTAATTTTATGCAAAGCCAACAGCATATCAACTTTCCAGATGGTTGGCAAGGAAACTGCCAGCCGATATTTGATGCCTTTGATGGGATACATTAATGAAGTAATTTTGAGCTTTGCAGAGGGAGAGCGCTCTTCATCAGATGGCTTTTGTATTTTGTTATCTGTGTTGCTTCAGAGTGGACAAATAAAACACTCTGTTGACACTGTCGTGACATTCCTCTATTATTCACCAAAGCATTCAGCTCCCTGGTTCATCATCTATGGGTGAAGATGGATGGAACATTTTAAGAGTAGCCAGTTTGGTAGCAAGACCAATGGTTTGTTTTTCACTCTCAGAGCAAGGTGCACAGAACAAAAACACAGATGGCAGTTTGTTTTTTTAAAAAAATGGTTTAGCTCCAGTAGGAAAATCTGGTGAAGGAGGTACTATTGGCTAGTGTCTGTGTCATCAGTAGCACACCTAACCTTGCCCCCCTGCAAAACAACAACAACCCTGGAGCACTTTTGCAATTGACTTTAAGGCTGCGGTTCTTTACACACTTACTTGAGAGAGAGCCTCACTAGGCACAGTGGGATTTAATTCCAAGTAAACGTGGTGCTGTGAGTTAAACCACAGAGCCTAGGACTTGCTGATCAGAAGGTCGGCGGTTCGAATTCCCATGACGGGGTGAGCTCCCATTGCTTGGTCCCTGCTCTTGCCAACCTAGCAGTTCAAAAGCAAGTCAAAGTGCAAGTAGATAAACAGGTACCGCTCCGGCGGGAAGGTAAACGGCGTTTCCGTGCGCTGCTCTGGTTCGCCAGAAGTGGCTTAGTCATGCTGGCCACATGACCTGGAAGCTGTACACTGGCTCCCTCGGCCAATAAAGTGAGATGAGAGCAGCAACCCCAGAGTCGGCCACGACTGGACCTAATGTATAACATTCCTCTGTAAATGTTTGTGATGTTAAGGGGTAAAGTGCAAGAAAATAATTTATGAGCAGATGCTCATATGCCACCTCCATAATTATTTAAAAGGCAAAAACACTGTATGATGTTCATCAAGAGGCACATGGCTGTGGGCTGATCCAGTGTTTGACTTCTTGGTAATGTATGTTTGCAACCTGGAAATCTGGGCTCATACTGCAGATGAAGAATCTATTGCAGGTTTATTATTATTATTTTTTTAAAAGCCCATGTGTTGGATCCAGGCTTTGTGATGGTTAGAGCAGACTAATGGAAATCAATAGGATTTAGGTTAGTCACAATAAGAATGACTAAGTGGTGATCCTAACACCACCTACCTGAATTAAATGAATTGAATTAAATGAGACTTACTTCTGAGTAGACGTGGTTAGCATTGCCACCTAAGTCTGGCTCTAACCCTATGGACTTCATCTGAAATGCACAGAGGACTGTAGCTTTAGTATAGCCTACCACATCGATTGAGTAACAGCTAACATTGCACCAGGAGCAGGAATCAGAGCAAGTGGATCATCAATAACCAGTGCGATTTTGTTATATTTCCCCCTAGGATTGGCTGTTTTTTGTCACTAAGCCATACGAAGTGTTTGCAGTAGATTTACTCTTACATCTTTGCCCCAATAAGTTACTTATTCAGAGAGAAGTGAAGAAAATCTTTTTGCTATATGACAACCGTGATACTTCTCTGTATTGCTTTCACTTTAACTATTTACGCTTTCTGCAGGCTGTGCAGATTTGGAAAAACAACAACATCGTATCTGTAGAAAGAGAGCTAGCCTTGCCTATGGGCATAACAGATATTTTCTCCATCTGATTAGGATGCTCTATTGTTTTTAACATTTGATTGGGAGCCAACCAGAGTGGCTGGGGAAACAAAGCCAGGTGGGCGGGGTATAAATAATAAATTATTATTATTATTATTATTATTATTATTATTATTATTATTATCACATGCTGAAAACAGTACAGTGGTACCTCAGGTTACAGACACCTTGGGTTACAGAAACTTCAGGTTACAGACTCCGCTAAACCGGAAGTAGTACCTCGGGTTAAGAACTTTACCTCAGGATGAAAACAGAAATTGTGCGGCGGTGGTGCGGCAGCAACGGGAGACCCTGTTAGCTAAAGTGGTACCTCAGGTTAAGAACGGTTTCAGGTTAAGAACAGACCTCCGGAATGAATTCAGTTCTTAACCCGAGGTACCACTGTACAGTGAAGGTGCCTTCACTAAGAATGGGTGCTGCCGCACTGAAAGATCGATTCTGACAAGTGTGGAATGAGTATTATGTGGCACCGGTGAAAGTGCAAGCAGAGGCGGATTTCAGGCAGCACAACTGGGTGCCAAGAATAGGGGGCATCACAGAGCACCGACTAGGAGGTAGTGAATTGCGCAGAAAAGAAGGCAAGTTGTGGGGCAGGGTGCCAAATTTTATCACTGCGGAAAGGTGAAAAAACAAAGTCTGCCCCTGGTGCAAGCTCTGCAGATCAAAGTGGTCAAGTGAGCATATATCAGGGGTGCCACCTCCTAGGAGCCAAGCCTCAGTATATTTTGGGAGGGGGCCAGGGAGAAATGTAAAGTATTGCACTTGGGCAAAAAAAAAATGAGAGGCACAAATACAAGATGGGTGACACCTGGCTTGAGAGCAGTACATGTGAAAAGGATCTAGGAGTCTTGGTTGACCACAAACTTGACATGAGCCAACAGTGTGACGCGGCAGCTAAAAAAGCCAATGCAATTCTGGGCTGCATCAATAGGAATATAGCATCTAGATCAAGGGAAATAATAGTGCCACTGTATTCTGCTCTGGTCAGACCTCACCTGGAGTACTGTGTCCAGTTCTGGGCACCACAGTTCAAGAAGGACCCTGACAAACTGGAACGGGTGGCATGCTTTTGAACTGCTAGGTTGGCAGGAGCAGGGACTGAGCAACGGGAGCTCACCCCGTCACGGGGATACAAACCACCGACCTTCCAACTGGCAAGCCCAAGGCTCAGTGGTTTATACCACAGCACCACCTGCGTCCCTACCACACCCACTTAATCCTCCCTAAATGCAGAGGGTTGGAGGAAACACCAGAACAGATTTAGGAGGTACCTAAGGCGAGAAGACGCGGGTGGCGATGTGAGTTAAACCATTGCCAAGAACGGTTTCAGGTTAAGAACAGACCTCCGGAATGAATTCAGTTCTTAACCCGAGGTACCACTGTACAGTGAAGGTGCCTTCACTAAGAATGGGTGCTGCCGCACTGAAAGATCGATTCTGACAAGTGTGGAATGAGTATTATGTGGCACCGGTGAAAGTGCAAGCAGAGGCGGATTTCAGGCAGCACAACTGGGTGCCAAGAATAGGGGGCATCACAGAGCACCGACTAGGAGGTAGTGAATTGATCAGAAGGACGGCAGTTCGAATCCCCATGACGGGGTGAGCTCCCATTGCTCAGTCCCTGCTCCTGCCAACCTAGCAGGTGAAAAGCACGTCAAAGTGCAAGTAGATAAATAGGTACCGCTCCGGCGGGAAGGTAAACAGCATTTCCGGGCACTGCTCTGGTTCACCAGAAGTCGCTTAGTCATGCTGGCCACATGACCCGGAAGCTGTACGCCGGCTCCCTCGACCAATGAAGCGAGATGAGCGCCACAACCCCAGAGTCGGCCACGACTGGACCTAATGGTCAGGGGTCCCTTTACCTTTAAGGCGAGAAGAAGAAAGGGAAATTCCATTGTGCAGCCAAAATTCACTGGACTTGAGGAAGCACTTCACTGGTACTTCTTTGTGTCAACCAAGTTTTTCGGGTGGCAACAGCACTTTTTCAAAGGTGGGTATTTGAAGAGATTCCTTGTCTTTAATTAGCAGATGATCTACCTTTAACATGGGAGGGTGCTCACCAGTGCTTACTCCAAACCATTTAAGAAGGCAGCTGTTTATTTGACGTGCCAACAACAATGAACACATTTTTGCTTCTGCTTGGTGGTGGCTGTGTCATATGACGCTAAAAAGCAGATTCTCCCATCTGAAGTCTCAGATGGACAACCAAAAACATCCTTCTGTGCTCATCTCTCTATATGTCATCCAGAAAATAGTATCGATTAGGAAGTCATATGTTCAAGGAATGGTGGTGCCAATTGGCATCCTTTTGTAACTGGCAGTTCTTCAAAACAAAGAGAAGATGGGGTGGGGGTTAACTGCATTTATATGGCAGTCCCTAAAGAGGACATCTGTTCATGGAAGAGGGGTTGGGGGAAAACCTACCAAAAGTAGTGATTGATTTATGATCTGTTAAATTGCATCTGTACAAAACACACAAAAAATCACAGAAGAAGAAATCACAGGGGAAGAGACTGGGGGAGGAATCAGGAGCTGCTGGAGAACTAACAGCTGTTGTGCTGGCTTTCTATGACAGTATTTGGAGAAACAGAAAATGCAAAATAGGTGAGGCATTATCTTTTATTATAGCATCAACAGAGAATGGCTGCATCCTGATCCTATATGCTTACTAGTCCGCTATTACATAAGTACACCTAAGGCCCATAGTATTCAATGGAAAACCAGGTAAAAAGAGTCTGTGTAAATCACTTCAATAAAATAGGAAGTTCTGCTTTTATAGGCAGGGTTGGCTCTATCGTTTGGCAGTGTGAGGAATCCACGAAAGGTGGAGGTTGCCAAAGGGCAGTAGGAGCTCCTTGTGGATTTCTCCAAACCCCCAACTACTTCCACAAGCATCCCAATCTTTGCTTGTGGTCAACTTGGGCTGGTTGGCTGCCTTGCCAAGTCACCACCTCCGAGCACATCGCAGATGTTCTACCTCCCCAATGTGCCACTGCTTCTAAACCAATCAATCTCCTTGCCCAGCCTCCCAGAGGCTCATCCTAACTGAAGCCAGACCACGCTAGCATAAGGGTTACAGTTTCCTGTTCGTAGCCTTCATTCAAGAGTGGCGCATGTTTTTCAGTCTAAGGGTCAGTTCTGTGGGCTGTATGCCTCATGCGCACGTGCACATACACAGGTGCATGCATTCACATTCACCCACCACATGCACACATTTGGGTACATGGAAAGGCAGGGGTATGTTTGTGCTCACATACACATATTGCAGCGGGCACCCCACTCAGCAGAAGGGAGGTTCTTCCTCGCTGCTGAGCTAGGTTAGGAGGAGGTCCTACCTCCTTTTCTGCCCTTTCGGATGTGGCAACCATTTTGTGTTAGGCCGCCCCACTCCACAGCAGCCATTTTGTGTTATGCTATATATTGATGGCAGCCACTTTATGAACGATGCTCCCTTAACTTTTTCAAAATGCCCCCTAATTTAATACAACTCTGTACATTATTTTTAACTAATATACGTATGTGCTTGTGCATTCTTTAAATTAGTACATGTATTTTTGCATGCACCAGCATTGCAGAATTCAGAGAAGTGCACATTTTGCAGGAGAGCTGTGTTTCCATTCTCTTACTGGTTTGAAACTGGCAGTTCATGTAGGGTTGCGCTAAAACCACTGCTATTTTTTCTCGAAAAAGAGGTTCCAGAACTCACAATGAACACCGCTCTCAGTTCTGGTGAGTTCCTGTTGGGAAAAAAAAGCTCTGACCGAAACCCAAACTGAATTAATTCCTCCCTCATCCCTACTGTAGTATCCTGTGGGTTTGGAAGCAGCAGCCACTGCCCGAGAAACTTTGCAACAGATCTGCCCTAATACCAAGAAGCAGCAGGAGAACTTCCATACTTAACTTTCCTAGGAACAACAGAAGCAACTCAACAAGGCAGCAAGGATGTGATCCATGAAGGGAATCACACCCAGAGAGGAGAGGGGACTTCTTTAAAGAGACAGGCCACACATGACACCTGGTCTTCTATGGTCTTTTCTATTAGTACTTACAGAGAGTTTCATACCCATAGCTACTAAGTAAAGGCACACTTAAGCCACACAGATCTTTTGCATAAAAAATCTGAATGTTCCTCCCCCTCCGTTGTTCACTTGCAAAGCCTCCACCAATAGCTCCGGTGTTTTGAAAAGCTTACTATGCATGGCCACAGCAGGGAAACACCATGCTGTTTGCTACCTGAAGGGATAATGCATGCCCCAAAGAATGAACTTAATGAAAATGTTAAGGATATATCAAGTTTGGCATCAGGGATCTTTAGAAATGCACTTAGCCGGCAAGCAGGGCAAAACAATGCAATATGTTTCCAGAGCGGATTGAGGGAAAAGGCAATGCTCAGAGGAAATTTCTCCCCAATGGTTATGCTAAGGCACAAAATGAATGTGTGTGTGTGGGGGGGGGGGTGCAACCCAAGAAAATAACACAGATTCTTGCTGAATCAAAAGCTTTGCTGCAACCCCACAATCATACTGAATACAAGGCATAATTCACATGGTCAACCCTCACAAAAATTTGCAAAGTTAATATCTGCTGATTTTGACAGACACACGAAACTGTTAATATATATATACAGTGGATGCTCGGGTTGCGAACGTGATCCATGCAGAATGCACTTTCACAACCCACAGCATTCGCAACCCCCGTCTGCGCATGCGTGGGTTGTGATTCGGTGCTTCTGCGCATGCGCAGAGTGTGATTTAGCGCTTCTGCACATGTGCGACCGCCGAAACCTGGAAGTAACCTGTTACCGTACTTCTGGGTTTCGGCGGTCTGTAACCCAAACCCCCCCCCACAACCTGAAGCGGTTGTAACCTGAGGTATGAATGTATCCCATAAATGAAAAGCAAGCTCATTCTTTGAGTGTGAATCTGTTTGCACTCAAAATGGCACCATCTGTGCACTAGAGAGAGGTGTAAAAGGCTTGGAGGAGAACCCAATGTTTGCAGAAGTATCTCCCTCCCCGCAAAACCCTACTCCTTAATGGGAGAGGAAAAAACAGGAGTGGAATAGGGTATGGCTGGCTGACTAGAACCCTCAGCCACAACACTTTACACTGCAACATTTTGTTGCCAATCCCACTTATATTCATGATTAACCCATCATCCTCAGTTTACGAAACCTTTTAAAATTTGCATCTCATTTTACAGAAGAAGACGACCTAAGAACAGCAGTGCTAACTTTAAGATAATAGCAGCATTCCTATTGGTCAAAGTGTAAGCAAATATGTTCCTTTTGACTTCTGTTTCAAAGGAACAAGCAAACTATAATGAAAGCAATCTCCCCTCCGCAAACTGTTTGAAGGGTATTTATTGTGCCGATGAAATTATTTGGCCTAACATCACCACATTTTCTCTGTAACTGAGAGGTGAGGGCTGACCATTGAATCTGATCTGCAGTTATTCTTTCCACCAACCTATTTATAGCTTTTCCTGTAGAATTATTGAGTCTTCTCTCTCTCTCTCTCTCTCTCTCTCTCTCTCTCTCTCACACACACACACACACACACACACACAGGCTTCTAAGTGGTTTACAAAGTCTTTTTTTAAAAAAAAAAGTTGCACAGATGGTTAATAATATGCACAGTAGCCTAAACATAATCATTAATCAGCATGGGGAGGGGGGTTGGTAGTCAGGACAGGCAAGTGACCTCTGTTCCCATCCTTGTGCCTGATTTGGGAAATCTCCAGCTAAGGTCCATTGCACAACCAAGTCCTTTACTCACTAGCAATAATGCGTGACACCCAAGAATTATCTAAAAGCAAGGTTTTACTTCTTGCTGAAGCAGGAAAGGTTACAGCAAGCAATCAGGAAAGTGATCAGAGTCTGGAATCCTGATTTCTGTTAACACACAGTTTCTATAACCATATAGATCTGAACCATATGGTATCTGAATAAGTGTCCATGCACGCGAAAGCTTATACCCAGAACAAACTTAGTTGGTCTCTAAGGTGCTACTGCACATTTTTAAATTTTATTTTGACTATGTCAGACCAACACGGCTACCTACCTGAATCTATAACCATATAGGTTAGATATGCAAGACCCCCGGTGATATATTACCACAAGCTTAATGGCAAAGACAGATGTTTCCACACCTCAGCTAACCAGGCATTTCCCTATTTACACCTTTTTTAAAAGGTCATACCCAAAGGAGCGTCTCCATCCCCATCGTTCAGCCTGGACTCTGAGATCCAGCAGTGAGAGTCTTCTGGCGGTTCCCTCACTGCGGGAAATGAAACTACAGGGAGCCAGGCAGTGGAACGCCCTCCCATCAGATGTCAAGGTGATGAGTAACTATATAACCTTTAGAAGACATCTGAAGGCAGCTCTGCATTGCGAAGCCTTTTAATGTGCAATGTTTTATTATGTTTTCCTGTATGTTGGAAGCTGCCCAGAGTGGCTGGGGCGACCCAGTCATATGAGTGGGGTACAAATATAATAATAATAATAATAATAATAATAATAATAATAATAATAATTCCCTTGCACGCTTTTATAACTTTTGCTTACACCATTTCTTTGGGTTTTTTCCTGTTCCTCCCTTAAGCTGGCATTTTAGCATGATTACAAACAAATGATTATGCCACTTAAAAATGGTGTCAGTGACTAATGGCTCAAGATGGCGTCTTCAGTTGTAACAAAGATGAAGGTGGTCTTGCTTTGGTTATAGCATCCCTAACAGTTTATATTTGAAATTAGCCAGGGGTGGGGTATTGTCCAAAGGTGTATCGTTTTACCCTTGTTTGCACTGAATCGCATTTCCCATTTTACTGCCAAAAAGTTTTTCAGCAGTGTAACCACACAGCTCCTGAAGAAAGTTCTGCTGGGTTTGAATTTCATTTTTCACCATGAAAAGCATCTTTATAAAAGCTCACAATGCATTAAGTCCATTCCTGTTTCCATTCATTATTGATTTTACTAATGGGACAAATTGGATGATACTTTCTCTGGTTGCTCCCTTAAACATTGTGAGGAGCACAGAGGAAAGGGCACCTTAAACCCCTGCCCATCTCAGGGCGCTTGCAAAGGTGAGAGTTGAAGTCGGGCCCATGCATGTAGAACCTAATGTGCATTTGCTTCTGCTGCATCGTTGACTCACAGATCCTGTCTCATGCTCTGACAACGTGAAATGGGTCTGGGCACACTTGTCTATTTTCTGGGAAAGCAAATCCCATGTGAGTCACTGACAGTGGCCAAATTTCTATGGGGAGCAATGAGAACAAGAAGGCAATCAGCCACCTAATGTCAGGCTTCGGGGAATTGGCTTTCTCCCCCCAAAGAAGCAGATAAGAGATTAAACGAAAGGAATGCCTTACCAGTTAGAATCCTTAATAACCACAGCGAGAGAACAAAGAACACTTCTCCTAGAAATGGCGGTGCTCCCAGTTAAGGGACACTCCCCCCTCCGTCCCTATTAATCTACGTCACTCCTATGTCTTGTAATCTGAGCTTGTACCCTCTGTGCTTCCTGTTCTGACACTTTCTGAGCTCTTTGTGACTTTGGAGAAGGGGGGTAGATGCTATCCAGAGACTGTGAATCTGATAACTCTCTCTCTCTTCCAGTGTTTCCTCTCCTAGCTGTTCCCCATCCAGTATTTCCCAGCTTCTGCCTTCTGAACTATGCCCCTCTGCAAACCACTGTTCCAAATCTATGCTGTCCTCCTGCTGCTGGGAAGATTCAGGATCAGGATCAGGGGGAGGGGGTAGCCCAGGGTAGCCCTCCTCAGCATGGTCCCTGAAAACTAAAAGGTTTATTTCCAGGAGTTTACCTGAAGTTATTTGTTGCTTTGTCTATAACTGAGGTGTTATTACTATGCTATCCTTCTTTGTATTGGTC
Source organism: Podarcis pityusensis (assembly GCF_964106645.2). Lineage (NCBI taxonomy): Eukaryota > Metazoa > Chordata > Lepidosauria > Squamata > Lacertidae > Podarcis > Podarcis pityusensis. The sequence continues at coordinate 11,587,624 of NC_138030.1, forward strand.
CTGTATTTAAGATTTTGGTGTGCTCTGCATTTTCTTTTCCTGGTCTGCGGACTGAAATAAAACGGTGTTGGTGTTGATGATGAATTCTTTCTCTTCTTTCCACAGTCTCAACAAGAATCTCCTCCCCATATGTAGCAGCTGGAGTTTCAGACCAGGGCCTGGGAGATCACAATTTCAGTCCCCACTTAGCCATGAAGATCACTGAGTGACCTTGGGCCAGCCTCTGCCTCTCAGCCTAAGGGAGAATCATGTACACCCCCTTAAGCTCCCTGGATAAAAGTTGAAATATAAATCCAATAAATAAACAGCTGAAAATCACACTGGTATTAATGGCAGCATCCCTTAAAATGCAACTAGCAGGTTCTGAGATGGGATTTTTGTCAGACATGTGCAGGGAGAGAGTTATTTACCCTCATTCACCCCCACCATGCTATTTACATAATTAGAAAATTTGCACATCAATTGTATCCATGCCTTGTCTAGCTCAGCCCTCAGCCACCTTACACTTCCCTCAACTTCTCTGTTGGAGTTTTAGTACATCTGAAGGCAATCCGTTGCTGAAAAGCCACATGAGCCATGATCTAAAAAGCGGTCCACAACCCTACAAATCGCCCACTCACCAAATTTCAGTTCTCCCTCTTAGTTTTTGGGTTGCTTCAAAAGCAAAATCAGGAGCGAGGCACAAAATGGATCCTTGGATCTCTAAGGTGTCTTGCTTGTGGCACCAGTGCCCATGCTTGGGACTGCCTCTGCTTCAACCATCAAACTGAGAGACTCATAATTTCCGCCATCTAACTTGGTCCTCAGAGGCATGCGAGCAGCCGTTGTTGGACGGGGAAAGTGGGGGAGGTTATAAATCAATTTAATTTCCACAAGAACTAATCCAAAGACAATTCAGTCTTGTGCAAAATGGTGAGGGGAGGGTGAGGGGAAGAGTACAAGAAAGAGATATAGGTGTGGAGGATTGTATGTATGTGTGTGTGTGTGTGGGAGACTGATTTGCTTGACTCTGGCATCTCAACTCTTGGTGCCATTTCAGACTGAAGTAGTAACTGCATTCTTCTTTTCTTTTCTTTTCTTTTCTTTTCTTTTCTTTTCTTTTCTTTTCTTTTCTTTTCTTTTCTTTACGTCAAGCCATCTTCCTGTGAATCCGCACAATGTCAATAAAGGAGTCATCAGAAAGAAAATGTCAGAATTACCTTTAAGCAACCCTCCTCTTTTTTTAACAATAGAAGAAAAGCTCTTTATAAGTATCCAGGCTCTTTATACATTTCATGAAAGATGAGCATTTACTCTTTCTTTCTGCCATCTGATTCCAGGATCAAGGTCCAGGTCAAGGGGACCTGAAAATGAGGGTTATTGTTGCTTGCAATTTGAGAGACCGTGGGTTTTCTTTTGAAAGAAGGTGTGTTTAGGAAAGAAAAGAAGAAAGGAAAAAGGACCAAGGTGACATTCTGGGTTTAATGCACTTGTTTTTGCGCTCCTATTTCTTGGCCTTGGATTAAGTTAAATGAAGAATAGATTTTCCGGGTTCTGTTTTCTCTGCTGTGTGGTGACTTCTGTGGTCACCTGTTTATGAGGTTCACATGCTGCTGTGTTGTTCTGCTTGGGCGCAGAAGGAAATGAAAGCACCTTGCTTTGCAACAGTATTCTAGAGAAATGAAATCCATGTATCAGAGCTGCCCAGGGTTTGAACCAGGAGCCCCTTGTGGTAAGCCAGTCAAGGCTTTAGAGTAGTAGAAGAAGGAACAGTACTCCTTTCTCTGATCTAAGGATGGTTCCACCCCACACATTGGTTCCTCCTGACCTAGCTGGAAATTATAGGCTTCTAAGTGATGCTGGTGTACTTTGCATAGACATCAGTTGCCCTCTGTCAAAGAGGCACTGTAGCCAGTGAACCAGCCATAGCTGGAAAGAGACCACCAAGGCTGTCTGAGTTTCTAGTGACAATTGATTTAGCAGCACTAGCATACTACTGACCTGCTTCTTCCAGGGGAGTGCAACCTTGTTGAGACTGGCCATCTCTCCACCTCTGGTGCTTTCTGGAAATGGAAGTGGCACTTCTCTTTTTACAGGAGTGGTCTAAACCACTGAGCCTCTTGGGCTTGCTGATTAGAAGGTTGGTGGTTCAAATCCCCGTGATGGGGTGAGCTCCCGTTGCTCAGTCCCAGCTCCTGCCAACCTAGCAGTTTGAAAGCATGCCAAAAAGTCCAAGTAGATAAATAGGTACTGCTCCAGCGGGAAGTTAAATGCACTGCTCTGGTTTCGGTGTTCTGTTGCACCAGAAGCGGCTTAGTCATGCTGGCCACATGACCTGGAAAAACTGTCTGCGGACCAACGCCGGCTCCCTTGGCCTCTAAAGCAAGATGAGCACCGCAACCCCAGAGTTGTCTGCGAATGGACTTAACTGTCAGGGGTCCTTTACCTTTTTACATTGCAGAAGTTTCTGTGCATATATACACCAACCCACACACCTCTCCATCCTGGCAACAAGTGAAAGGCATCCCTGCAGTTCAAGGACACATTCCAGAAAGCCAAAAGCACTCAAAGAACAGATCTGGTGAGAAGGTGTGTCCTATGAATGTTAGAAAAATGTTGAAATGAAGTTATATGGCTTTAGTAGAAATATTATAAGGAATTAAGTACAGATAGGTTAATAGAGTATTAAAGGAAAAAATAAGGTTAGAATGAGTTAAGATAATTATAGGACAGAAAACAGAGGAAGATGGAAAGGAATTGCTGAAATAATTAACAGAAGTGGAATACAAAAAGGGAGGTGTGAGGAGGTCGTGGAAATAAGTGAATGAAAGATGGGATAATGAAATTGTTTGATTTATTTTATTGTCTTTGTCTTGCTTTGTTAATTTGATGTGTTGTATTGTACTGTTTTTCTTTTTCTTTTTTTTTCTTCTTTTTTTTAGTGTTTTTGGAAAAATAATAAATATTATTAAAAAAGAGAGAGAGAGAAGGTGTGTCCTGGAGAGACTCCCAAGGGCCACATGGGCAGGTCTGGAAGGCTGTATTCAGCCCAGGTAGCCAATGATGCTCCTAATTTTTGGAGGCTTTTATTTTGCTCACAGAATGCAAATTTATTTTGAAAGGAAGCCGGAGGATCCCTAGAGTCTTTGAATTCCAGCAGGAATGCCACCATTTGCATAATGCATTATTGATTATTATTACAGGCTGTATTTTTGTGTTGTGGTTCTGCTTTTGTTTTTCATACTTTTCTGCTTAGAGCTAGCCACGCTAGGCTCTCTGGAGAGGAAGGGTGGGATTTAATGATCATTGCCATTGATTCCAAGATTGATATATTTGAAAAGGGCTTTCTGCATGTACCTTGCAAGCAATGCCATGATTAAGCCTAGGGATGGTTGCGGCTTAAATGAATATTGCACTGTCAAGTGCTTATTGGAGGACTTTAGAACCATAGCCTCCAACTGCTTATAGTCACTTGGGGTCAGTGGGATGTTACATTGCAAAGGTATCACTGACAATTAATGCCATGGCATTTGTGAGGGGGCTCTGCTTCTATGCAAGGAATGATGATAGGTTGGGTAACATCCTTGCAGGAATTACATGAGGAGGCTTAAGTGTTTCTTCACCTCGGTTTGAGCAATGTGAATGGAGGAGACTTCAGAGGTGAAACACAGGAGCAGTGTCCCTATTTTCCAGGGATAGTCCCAGATTTACAGAAGCTTCTGATTTGATCCCAGAATGTCCACTTTTCCGTAAGATGTCCCTATTTTCATTGGAGAAATCTTGGAAGGTATGGAGTTATGCAACTCCCGAGCTAAGGAGATAAGTAACCTTTAGAAGACATCAGAAGGCAGCAAAGTCTTTTTCATGTTGAATGTTTTATTATGCTTTTATATATGTCGGAAGCCACCCAGAGTGGCCGGGGCAACCCAGTCAGATTAATAATAATAAATAATAATAATGGAACAGGACATCCCTATTTTCATCAGAGAAATGTCAGAGGGTATGCAGGAGAAGTAGATCCATGGACTGCTGCACCATATAAAAGTAGTAAGTTATGGACAAGTAATAACTTAGAACTCTCCTACTCAATACCCTAGTTTTGTATGTGTGTGGCATTTTCTGATTAATATCTGTATTTTGTAGTTACTGGGTAGAGTTTAGTCATCCCTAGACTTCTACTGGGCCAAGAACTATTTGAGCAACCTTATTTAGATGTCATGTTATACCATGGTTTAGCACAGTGACCCCCAACCTCATGCCCTCCAGATGTCTTGGAATCAAATACTCATCTCCCCCCACCAGCATGGCCAATGGTACTGGATGAAGGTAGATCTGCTTTCCAACATCTGAAAAGCAGCCGGTTAAGGAAGGCTAGGTGGGATGCGGGTGGCGCTGTGGTCTAAACCACAGAACCTAGGGCTTGCCGATCAGAAGGTCGGTGGCTCGAATCCCCACGACGGGGTGAGCTCCCGTTGCTTGGTCCCTGCTCCTGCCAACCTAGCAGTTCAAAAGCACATCAAAGTGCAAGTAGATAAGTAGGTACCGCTCCGGTGGGAAGGTAAACGGCGTTTCTGTGTGCTGCTCTAGTTCGCCAGAAGCGGCTTAGTTGTGCTGGCCATATGACCCGGAAGCTGTACGCCGGCTCCCTTGGCCAGTAAAGCGAGATGAGTGCCGCAACCCCAGAGTCATCCATGACTGGACCTAACGGTCAGGGGTCCCTTTACCTTTTAAGAAAGGCTACCTTAGCATCATGAACCTAAGTCTCATTCGTTCCCTCCTTCTTTGTATAGTGTGCAGTGCAGTCATGAAAAGCTTTCATTTTTAATATAGCAACAAACATTGGATTTCCATTTCATCCAAACCCAGCAAACAATGGTTTGCCCACAAAACAGTGTGCCAAACCATGGTAGGCACAACACAAAACCACCATTTTCAGAGTTTGGATCAAGTGGCCAACTAGGGTTTGTTGAAAACCAGGAGCGGAAGCTTCTATTCCCTATGAGAGATCAGAAGGGGGATGCTTTAGACTCTGGCTATAATGGTTAACTTTTATGTCTGAATGCAGCCAATGAGTTCCCATAGCAATCAAAATGTATAGTGTGGAGAGATGAGCTAGACGAGTTTTCCCCAAAGATTTTGGGGCACTGGCTGCCCCCTTGGTTCCATAAATTCATCCCCAATTCCTCCTACCCTAGGAAAAGCATGGTTCGAAACAGTGGTTTGATTGGCCCACTAAGGAAAATGATAACACGATAAGACAGCAATAATTGGTTTCACAATTATTCAAAATCTAGTTGAAACGATTTAGTTTAATTAATTCAACAAAATAGATTAACTTCATCCAGTCATACCAACTTTGAAAAATCTGATTGTCATTTACATCTCCAGCATCCCCATGCCACCCCATGCCACCCACTGCCTCTCAGCACCCCCTCGGTAATCCCCCAGGCCCCCAGGGGGCAGTACCTCCCGCTTTGGAAACGACTAAGCAAGATGATTGTGGCACTTGGCATTCTGCAAGTGTAACTGTCCAGCCATTAGAGACATTTTCTTTGTACTCCACACAGTAATCTCCTAGTCCGATGTGTTTTCACAGGTTCTTTTAGAAAAATGTATTGCCTGCTAGAAAAAAGCTGAATTACAAAAGTATTGCCTCGTGCATTTGCATTCGTGACACTTTTGTGAGATCTCAAAGCATTCAAATAAAGATTGTCTAGCACACCTCGTGTAATTATGTCTATCAAAGTACGCTAACATCTGTACAAAATGCTTGAAGAAGGCACTCAGGATCTCTACACATCGAGATATTGTAGAACACTTACTGAGAAGTCAGGTATCTATAGTAACAGCATGCAGGTATTCTAATGCCAGTGTATTTTCTGATAATGGGCCCAATAATGAAATAGTTGTTTGATGCTCAATCACATATAATGATAGCTTTTTCCACAATAAGCATTCATGCTATACAGATGTGTGCAGATAACTTATTCCCCCCCCCCAAAAAAAAGAAAGAAGAAAATGGCATATGTGTTTTTAGCTGCAGTCACCAGAATAGGTATTATTCTCTTTCCTTGATTTATGGCTAAAATATTTAGAACACTTGTTGAATAATAAAATAATACCTATAATTTTATGGATGCGGTGAATTTTCTGCATTCTAGAGAAATGAAGCCAATTATACAGCAGGCTGCTTTTGGTTCACACATGCATGGTTATTGCATGGGGACCGGCATGTTGAACAAGCCCAGCAGCTGTTAAAGGTCTGAAGGTGAAACTATAGATGATTTGGCAACACTATGGTGAGATAGCCTGCCTTTTTCGTTGGCTTGTTAAAACAAGTGTGTGCATGTAGGGTGATCTGGATGAGGTCGTGTTTTTAAACCTTTCCCCCATCCCCATTTCATCAGCTTAAATCGCCAGAGTTCCCTGTGGAGAGGGATCAATGGTTAAACCACTCTGGAAATTGTAGTTCTGTGCGGTGAATAGGGGCCTCCTACTTAACTCTCGGTGCGGCATGGGTGGCGCTGTGGGTTAAACCACAGAGCCTAGGACTTGCTGATCAGAAGGTCGGCGGTTCAAATCCCCGCGACAGGGTGAGCTCCCGTTGCTCGGTCCCAGTTCCTGCCAACCTAGCAGTTTGAAAGCACGTCAAAGTGCAAGTAGATAAATAGGTACCACTCTGGCAGGAAGGTAAACGGCATTTCCGTGTGCTGCTCTGGTTTGCCAGAAGTGGCTTAATCATGCTGGCCACATGACCCGGAAGCTGTACGCCGGCTCCCTCGGCCAATAAAGCGAGATGAGCGCTGCAACCCCAGAGTTGGTCACGACTAGACCTAATGGTCAGGGGTCCCTTTACATTTTAACTCTCAACAACCTTAGAAAATAATAGTTCCCATAACTCTTTGGGGGAAAGCCATTTAAAGTAGCATCGCAATGCTTTCAGTGTTTGTTTGTTTTCTATACCGCCCTATACCCAAAGGTCTCAGGAAGGTTCACATAAAATATCAAATGCATTAAAAAAAATTAACAACCTAATAACGCCCCCCCCCCCCGAGCCAGCATTTTTAAAAAGGGTATAGGATATAGATCAAGGCAAAGGCCTGGTTGAAAATGAATGCTTTTGTCTGGCACCTAAAACTGTATAGTGAAGCCGCCAGGCGAACTTCCCTGGGGAGAGCATTCTGTTAGTTTCTGTTCTTATCACTGTGCAGCTGCTTGGAGTCACAGGACTCTGTTTACATTCCAGAGACCTTCCAGTCTCATGGGAGGGGAGACGGGATGTGACGTTAGTGGTTTCCTGTTCGTTTGTTCCTTTGTTCGGTTGCTCTCTTTACAATGTAGCCCAAACTCTTTACAATGTAGCCCAAACCTCTCATCTCTTTCCTGTGCTGGAAACTCTGCTGAAGAATGTGCCTGAGGCCTCATTGAAGGCTCAGGTCGTTATACGTCGGGAGGCGATTCCGAAGACTCGGGGGAAGAAAATGAGCTTTATCAGCTTGGCCGAGCGGAGATCCCAACATATCCACAGATAGGGAGCCACTGCAGAAAAGGTCCGTTCTCGTGTTGCCACCCTCCTGACCTCTCACGGAGGAGGCACACGAAGAAGAGCCTCAGAAGTTGATCTCAGGGTCTGGGTAGGTTCATTTGGGACAAGGCTATCCTTGAGGTATCGCAGTCCTGAGCCATTTAAGGCTTTATGGGTCAAAACTAGCACTTTGAATTGGGCCCAGAAACTAATTGGTAGCCAGTGCAGTTGGACCAGGATTGGTGTAATATACTCAAACCGTCTTGCTCCAGAGAGCAACCTGGCTGCTGAATTCTGCACCAGCTGAAGTTTCTGAACCGTCTTCAAAGGCAGCTCTGCATATAACGCATTGCAGTAATCTAACCTTGAGGTTACCAGAGCACAGACAACAGTAGTTAGGCTATCCCTGTCCAGATAGGGGTGTAGCTGGGCCACTAGCCGAAGCTGATGGAAGGCACGTAGAGTGTGAATGTGGCCCAGAGTGTAGGAACAATTGTTTGTCAATTGTTTGTGAATGTTCACTCTTACATTTTGCCCCACACAGCCACAGGTCTCACAAATGGCGAGTTCTCATGGCAAAAGTCATGCCTCGAAAGCACAGAGGAATGTTAAGTGTGGATAAGCCCGTAGCCTTTCTGTTTCCCTTAGACTACCTTTATCTCAGTCGGAACAACCAATTAGTGAACACAGCATGGTTAAAAAATGAGGAATAGTGGTATATCCATGCTAACATTGTAACCACTGTAAGGGATTCTTCTCAGGTCTGACTTCCTTTGCGAGAGTCTATTTCTAGAGCGATGCCCAAAGCACAATTAGACCATGCGTTCCAAAGGCAGAACAGATATGTATAAGAGAGAGATGCAAGTTATGAGAAAGTGAAGCTCTGCAGGCAGACCACCGTGCATCAATTTTTCAAGGAGGCATGGGGATCAGTCTGGGAATATGTCTGAAAACCAAAGAGTTTGCCTGTGTGGTGCATTTTAAAGGAGAAAAACGAGGAGCGAGCATGGGATCAGGGAGAGAAGAAACTTTGTAGATTGGCAAAGAATGGACAAGTGAGTCCTGGGATAGGAGTAGATGGAGTGGTTTATCTCTGGGAGCAGAAGAGAAAAAAAGGAGATTTCATCCAGGATACTCAGAAAGTTTTCTGGCTACAGCAGCACATGTAAGATAAAAATAAGCTTGCAGCTTTCTCAGCGCCATGGTGCCTGGAAGAACCCAAGCACGAGAAAGTAAAATAATAGGTTTCAAAAGCAGATAAAGATGGAATGAAGAGCAGCACAGTAGGAGTGATTTTTACTGGAGAAATGATTGGCAGGCTAAGGGTTATGCACTCCTGTCGTCTAGGAATGAGGAGAAAATTCAATTCAAGTTGCATTTAAAGGCAGACCTACCTAACTCACACTTTCTGAAGCAATATGCAAGCTGAGATCTAGCCATCCTTCAAAATTTACAATCCTCCATCCCACCCCCCGTGCATTTCTCCACTTGGAGGAGTGCAGGGAGCATAAATTCCATGGTGCATCTGCATAACCGAACGCCTTCATCTGCCCCAGCTGCAGCAAAACATGTCTCGTCCACATTGGTCTCTATAGCCACAGCAGGCTCTGCAACCTTCCAACAGTTTGAGTCCACCCCCAAAGGCAGTGGCAATATAATAGTAATGAATTAAATAACTAACAATTCACTGCCCTTTCATGACACCCAAAATCAGCCGCCTGAGGAGGCTGCCTCACTCTAGTAAAAAAGGTAAAGGACCCCTGACAGTTAAGTCCAGTCGCAAATGACTATGGGGTTGTGGCTCTCATCTCACTTTAGTAGCTGAGGGAGCCAGCGTTTGTTCACAGACAGTTTTTCCGGGTCATGTGGCCAGCATGACTAAGCTGCTTCTGGCGAAACCAGAGCAGTGCTAGTAACGATTCCCAAAATGGCTTACACACACACACACACACACACACACACACACACACACGTTTTTGATTCACACACGTTTAAGTATCAAGTACAGTTTACCCACAAAGCAAGGCTCTTCTGGTAAAGTTTCATTTGACAAAACGGGCTTCTCTATTATACCACCTTGTTGGTGTCACTTGAACTGTCTTTTGAAATATATACATATATATTCAGAGGAAATACCTACATTGTGGAATACTCCTGTCAGGCAACTGCCATCGGAGCTAGAGGCGGGGGGAAGGCTCCAGAGGGATGCAGGAGAGGGTCCCAGTAGGGAGAGAGGCAGCCCATCTGCTGGGGAAGGAAATCAGTGTAACACCAGTGGAGAAGGGGGGCAGGTGGGGGAATCGGGGAGGAGGCTCCAAGACTCTTCGCTGGAGACCAGCGGAGAGAGTACGGGTACTCCGCTGCCCACACCCTCCCTCCGCAGAAGACTTCCACACAGGGAGAGTAGGAGGATACTTGGCGTCAAACAACTTTTATGCTGGAAAAGGTTCAAGAAACTCCCACTGACGGATTCTGCCAGCGACTGAGACAGTCACGATGCTGGAGGCTGTTCAGTCAGAAAGGGTTTAACCAGGTAACCTCGCCAGCAGTGGCGGCAACTTACGCACGAGCAACCCCTAAATCCATTACAACTCCTATGAGACATACTGACTAAGTGGCCTTCCTAATTTAATTTGGCATCAGTAGAAGGCCTGTCTTTCTGGCAAAAGGGCTTGATTGGTTTCTGAATTGGTTCTGAGGGGCTTCGATGTCAGATTTGATCCTCTTGCTCTTTGAACCTATTTTATCAAAAGGCTAGCATTATCGTTCATTAAAAATGAACCCCTCAGTGACCTATAAAGCCTTAGTTTCCTTGCTTTGGGCAGCTGCCTGCTTAGCAATAGGAAGAGACAGGAAGGGTGAAAAACCATACCCTCCAATTTTCCAGGAACAGTCCCGGAATCACAAAAGCGATCCTGGCTTCTCATTTGATCCCAGAATGACTCTATTTCTTCCGCCAGTACTGCTGTCAGTGAGCTCAGGGAGGAGGATGCGCTGGTGTCCCGAGAGATGGTGGAGATGGTGGTGACTCTCCATGGATTCTCCATGGCTGCTGGATACCTTTGCATAGTTTACTTAATCCATTCATGATGTATCGAAACTGTAATACTGTGCTGCATGTGCCGGATATATATTTTTTTATTGTTGCAAGTTTTCTTATATTTTGTAAACCAATAAAAATTATCAAAACGATAGCATTTGACACTGTAATATTGTGTTCTTAATTGTAGGTTGTTTTTTTTTAAAGAATAACACTTTATTTAGAATTCAACAATAACAAAGGAAAAAACCACAGTAATTGCTACATCAATTCGTTACAATTAACCAGTGTTAACAATATATAAATAGTAATAGAAAAATTACACAACAACACTTTTAACTTGTAGGTTATTACTTGTTTTTGTAGGAGAAACACCTTGACTTTGGGATACAGAAAAGAGGAATATACTTCTTTCTTTTTTGGTACAACAAATGAACAGTACCTCTGAACATGTTAATACCTGTAAACATAATTATCAGTAATATATATATAGAGAGAGAGAGCAAGAGTGACAAACAAAGAAACAATTGAACCAGTTTGGGAATAGTTTTATTACTTACACATCCCAGGACTTGTGCATTTAGTAAAACGGGTACCTAGATTATAACTATAAAACTGGAACTCAGGGATAGTCCATGAAGCTGAATGTTGGTGGATTGAGCACAGAGGAAAGAAAGTCATTTTTCACATGGTGCATAGCTGAACTTGTTCCCACAGCTGGCTTCAAAAGAGGGTTAGGCGAATTCATGGAGAAGAGGTCTATCATAGGCTATGACTCCTGATGGCTATTTTCTACCTCCATGGACAAAGGTAGTATTCCTCTGAACAACAGTTGCAGGAAACCACAGGAGGGGAGAGTGCTGTTGTCCTCACATCCGACTTGCGGATTTCCCACAGACATTGGTTGCTGTGAGAATGGGATGCTGGACTAACTGGGACCATTGGACTGATCCATCAGGGTCTTCTTATGTTCTTAATGTCTTTGTTGTTGCATTTTTAAAGGCACAGGAGCCTTGGCAGGGGGGGGGGGAGTAAAGAAATAATTGTAGAAAATTCACTGGCCCATTAATTTTTTAAATATTTTTTTAGACTGGACGTATATCAGGGATGCGTTTTAGCACCAGTTCCATCAGATAGATTAGACTCTTGGCACATCACTGTCTTTGCTGATTTACTCCAGCTGAGGATCCAGCTCATAACTCTTTGTCTGCCTGGGAATTTAATCAAGTAAAAAGGATCTGTTGTGTGCAAGGGAGGGAAAACACACATATAGCATTTCTTTCTTGAGTGGGTTGCATGGCTGGGTCTCAGTAGCATTGTTTTCCCATTTCAGGCTGTGCTCTAGAAGGATATCTGTGAATAAAGTGGTCTGTTTATTAGTAATTACTGCTATTGCTATAGAAACAGAACAAAAACCAATATAAATTACGTATAATTTCCCACCACTGAAGTTCACATACATGATTACGGCACCGAAGTAAATCCCGAGGAATACTACATTATGTAATTATCTCCAAAGTGTGCTAATGGCCCTGACGGAAATACCATTTCATCCTTGTGGCTCCTGGTGACCCTTCAGTAATTCAAGGGAAGGGTGACTGGAGCCACTCAAGGGCTAATGGGTTAGGGCAACTGCTGTGCATTTCCTGGTCATTTCTGGCACCCACTGACAATTAATTATTTCAAATGGACAAAGTGATATTATTGGATATATGACAACAATGGACGTCTAAAGGATTGCTAGCCTTCCCAGGAAGCATCTGGAAACAAGCTGAAGTCTACTGGACCATCACAGAAGAGACGATGCCTACCAAATTGAGAACAGATTCAAATGGAGGGGGTAAAGTTCTCTCATAGGGCTGTAGCACTATGAGGGCTGGGTGGTGTCAGGCTTCAGGGACTCAGCTCCGCCCCCCCCCCCCCCTTTGGCAGCAGATAAGCAGAACAAAGCGAAAGGAGCCTCTTACCAGATAGAAATTTTAATCACAGCAAGAGAAACAAAGAATTCATTCCTCAGAATGAAGGCACTCCCAATTAAGGGGTCCACCCACTTCCTCCCTAGTCGCCCACATCACTACAGCATCTTGTGTGTTTTGTTTTTTTTATAAGATATTTATTAAAGTTTCAGCATATTACAAAAATAAGAGAAAAGAGTAAAAGAAAATAAAAAAAACAAAAATAAAAATACAAGGTAAAAACAGTTAAAAACAAGTCAGTCTTTCCATATCTTATCTTTCATTTGCTTGTTTCCCTGAACTCCTCACACCTCCCTTTTTTGTATTCCAGTTCAATTAGTTAATTCAGCAATTCCTTTCCCTCTTTGATTTTATCTTAATCTTTTATCTTAATCTATTATAGCTTTAAATTATCACCTGTTAACAATCCTTTTTTACATATTCCTTTATAACATTCCTGCTAAAAACCGCTTAACTTCAATCCAACATCATTCTAACATTCATTAATTTTGCAGTATTTCTGTAGATAGTTTTTAAATTTCTTCCAATCTTCTTCCACTGACTCTTCTCCCTGGTCTCGGATTCTGCCAGTCATTTCCGCCAATTCCATATAGTCCATCACCTTCATCTGCCATTCTTCCAGAGTGGGTAAATCTTGTGTCTTCCAATACTTTGCAATAAGTATTCTTGCTGCTGTTGTAGCATACATAAAGAAAGTTCTATCCTTCTTTGGCACCAATTGGCCGACCATGCCCAGGAGAAAGGCCTCTGGTTTCTTCAGAAAGGTATATTTAAATACCTTTTTCATTTCATTATAAATCATCTCCCAGAAAGCCTTAATCCTTGGGCACGTCCACCAAAGGTGAAAGAATGTACCTTCAGTTTCTTTACATTTCCAACATTTATTATTGGGCAAATGATAGATTTTTGCAAGCTTGACTGGTGTCATGTACCACCTGTAGATCATTTTCATAATAGAGAGAATATCACTACAGCATCTTGAAACCTGATCTCGCAACCTCTGTGCTGCTACCTTATCTGCTCTCCTTGACCTTGGGCTGCTGAGCGGCTGGATGCTTTCCAGCGACAATGAGTCTGTTAACTTTCTCTCTCCCAGTTCTCCTCCTCCTACCTGTTCCCCACCCAGTACTTCCCAACTTCTGCCTTCTGAACTATGTCCTTCTGCAAACCACTGTTCCAAATCTATGCTACTTCCCTGCTCCTGGGAAGTTTCAGGATCCTGATCAGGAGCAGGGGGAGGGAGAGGGGGAGGCCCCCACCATTCCTTCTCAGTGCAGCTCTCCTCATCACAGTCCCTGACAGGTGGCCAGGTGAATCATAGGGTTAACAAGGACCCCAAGAGTCATCTAGTTCAACCCCTGCAAATGCAGGAATCTCAGCAAAAGCATCCATGACAGATGGCCATCCAACCACTGCTTAAAAACCTCCAGGGTAGAAGAATCCACAACCTTCAGAGGGATACTGTTCCACTGTTGAACAACTTTTAACTGTCAGAAAGTTATTCCTGGTGTTTAGTTGGAATCTCCTTTCTTGTAACTTGAAGCCATTGGTTTGAGTCCTACCCTCCAGAGCTGGAGAAAACAAGCTTGCTCCATCTTCCATGCGACAGCTCTTGAGATATTTGAAGATGAAGAAAAGTGGAGAAAGCTTATGCACAGGAGTGGCCTCCTAGTAGTGGCAGAACTATTGTAGACCAGGACAGTAAGGGACAGTGTAGGGGGCTGGGAAAGTTGGGAAGATTCAGGTTCACCATTGGGAGTACTGGATTTGCTCTGCCAGTGTTCCCAAACCTCCCAACGTTCCCACCACTCTGTGTTTCACCTTCCCATGCAGGTACATGATGATGATGCTGCCACCAGGAGGCTTAGTCCAGCATACCATCGTCTCCTCCTGCCCCTCCAGATGTTGCTGGATTTCTTACTCCCACACAGCTGTTGGAAGTGAAGGAGACCTGCTTCCTTTTGCGTGTGGGTGTTTGATTGCAAAAGCTCGCCCATGGAAAGTTAATACACCAGGGAGGCCCTCTCTCACACCTGTTTTCTCTATGGAAAAGGCCACATTCTATTCTTAGTTGCGGGTCTGAGTCAGTTTGGCATCTGTCACAAAATATCACAAGTAAACTCTGTGTAAGAAGAAATTGGCCTCTTCTGGAGCCAGCGCTGGGACAACATGGAGCAACTTGGGGGCTTACCTTTATGCATTCTTCTTTCTCCAGACATTTTTCAAGGGCATTTGACAGTCACAAGAGCTGGATGGAAACCAAATTACTCAAGGCTTGCATGGCTAATTAAAACCATCACAATGGGAGGCAAAAGTCCGTGAAAGGTTTAATAAATAAATAATTGCCGAGACCACCCTGTAGCTCACAGTTTGACATTTCATTATCCAGCAGATGAAGGTATGAGGGAGAAAACAAAATCTGAAAGATGCCGAGAGGGACAGGATGGCATATGCAAAACCTTGTGCGGCCGGATCTCTTTGCATATGGATTCAGGAATGGCTGAAGGAGACCAGCCCTGTATGGATTCTAAATATAATTTCCTTCCTTCCTTCCTTCCTTCCTTCCTTCCTTCCTTCCTTCCTTCCTTCCTTCCTTCCTGACCTCTCCTTCTCCCTTCTTCTAGTCTTCACTTGACTCTCTTCCGACACCAGCGTGGGTGAGAGGCTGGAGCTGTGGCTCAAGTTGCCCATGAGAGCCAGCTGTTTACCCCTGGCCCTGAGTCAAGGGGAAGAGCAGAGCTGGGATGGTGAGGGAGGCAGGAGGTCAAATGCGAGGGGCCCCCCCCTCCACAAGGGGCAGAAGATTTGGTGTCAAGAGAGAGTGTGTGCCCCACAATCCCCAGTCCCCGACCTGTCCCATATTTTGCCCCACCAAAGGTGGCAACCTTACCCTGAAGTCATCCTCAGCCTGAGAGTTGGACTACAACTCCCATCATTCCCAGCCAATACAGCTAAGCTGGCCGGGGCTGATGGGAGTTGTAGTCCAAAGAATCTAGAGGGCACCAGGTTGGCACAGTCTGCCTCTGTTCTTCCTCCCGTTCAGATGTTTCTCTCAAACTCTTCCGCTGAATTAGAGATGGAAGTGGATGGAAGAAGAAGCTTTCTGTTGACGAAAGAAAGAAAGAAAGAAAGAAAAAGAAACCAAACCAAAACTCCCATTCAAAGGTCTATTACCTCAACACTTTGCCACTTGTAGAGGAGAGGAGGAGGGGTAGCAGGGGGGCAATTTAAATCATAATGAAATGCTAACAGACTAGTAGGACCCGTTTGTATGTTGGTTTCTCAGAGGAAAAGAGTTGCCTTGCCTTGCTTGTAATTGCTGTCGGCTTTTAAGCTCTCCTCTTTTCAGAAAACACTTTCAAGTGTTCCTACAAAGGGGAGGGGGGGCAGTTACCAAGCAACCAGCAAGCTCTGAGTGCCTAGAATTCAAACGTGATTGACATGGACTCCCCCACCCCACCCCAAAGTGAGCATGCCGCTGCTACCACTACTACAATGGGTACCATGAGAACATAAGGAGAGTCTGCTAGCCCTCGTACCTATGGGGCCACCTCTCCCGGTATGTCCCACGGAGGAACTTAAGGTCCATAAATAGCAACACCCTAGAGGTCCCGGGCCCTAAGGAAGTTAGATTGACCTCAATCAGAGCCAGGGCCTTTTCAACAGTGGCTCCGGCCTGGTGGAACTCTCTATCTCATGAGACCAGGGCCCTGCAGGATCTGATTTCTTTCCGCAGGGCCTGTAAGACAGAGTTGTTCTGCTTGGCCTTTGGCTTGGAATCAATTTGATTCCCTCCCCCTCTTCCTTTTTTCCTTTCTCTTCTTGTTGGGGTCGTGGCATGATCCTGGCCCACATCTCGGATCCATACACCTGGATCCCTTTAACAGGATACACTTGTTGACCCCCCCCATTAAACAAAGGCTTACCCAATGCCTAACTACCCCTCAAGGCCAAACGGCTCGCCACCAACTCTCTCACACCTGCAACCAACCTCTAATGCCCTCTATGATGCCTTTCAGCCACATATTGTTTCCCACGTCATAAAGATGTACTTTCAGACCATATATGAGGAGCGTGAGTTGTCGTGAGCTATGCTGATTGCTAGACTGATTGAAAGGCCATTTTTAGTTTGTAATTAAAGCTTTGGTAGATTCATTGCCTCTGTCAGTCACTCAAATCTTTCAGCCCCAAAGGCCAAAGCATATACATATACAAATAAAAAAAACCTCTCTGGTCCATCTAAGCTGGCATGCAGTTTACAGGGATCACTGACTGTTTTTATGCCCAAGGGTGCATTTGGGGTTTTTTGAGTGTGTGTCACCTCTTCTCATTTCCCCCCTCTCTCTCCCAGATTTCCACCACCACAACCAGAGAATCAGAAAGAGAGAAAGCAAATAGACATACACTCACTGTTCCAAGTGATATGGGTAAAAGTTGTATCCTGTAGAATTATCCAGTAAAGGTAAAGGGACCCCTGACCATTAGGTCCAGTCGTGGCCGACTCTGGGGTTGCGGCGCTCATCTTGCTTTATTGGCCAAGGGAGCCGGCGTACAGCTTCCGGGTCATGTGGCCAGCATGAATAAGCCGCTTCTGGCGAACCGGAGCAGCGCTTGCACTTTGACGTGCTTTCGAACTGCTAGGTTGGCAGGAGCAGCGACTGAGCAATGGGAGCTCACCCCGTCGCGGGGATTCGAACCACCACCTAGGCTCTGTGGTTTAACCCACAGCGCCACCCACGTCCCTAGATAGAATATGGATAGAATTATCCAGTATAATCTTCAAATATCTCAAGGGCTGTCACATGGAAGATGGAGCAAGCGTGTTTCTCAAGCTCTGGAGGGTAGGACTCAAACCAATGGCTTCAATTTACAAGAAAGTTGATTCCGACTAAACACCAGGAAGAACTTTCTGACCCTAAGAGCTTTTTCAACAGTGGAATGGTCTCCCTCTGGAGACTGTGGACTCTCCTTCCTTGGAGGTTTAAAAGCAGTGGTTGAATGGCCATCTGTCATGGATGCTTTGGCTGAGACTCCTGCATTTGCTGGGGTTGAACTAAATGATTCTTGGGGCCCCTTTCTGTGATTCTACTCCGAACCTTGAAAAGAGCTTAGAGATGAATGCAGAAATTGGAAAGAACATCTCATGTCATTTCAGGGCCCGGATCTCAGCCAGGCTGGCGTGGGATCATCACAGGTCTGATGTGGAGGGTCCTCTGAAATGCTAGACAGGACTCTGTATTGGCGGTGTGTGTGTGTGTGTGTGTGTGTGTGTGTGTGAACAATGACAAGTAACTATTATCAGAATCACTTCCATGGTTGATTCTGGAGACTACAGGGGATAATTTGGAAAAACTCATTTCTGCAGGGTGGATCCATTTTTTATCCATTTTAAATATAGCATAACCACAAAGCTTTTAGGGTGGAGTGTATTATAAATTGAGTGGGTGGATGGATAGATAGTAGAATGTCTTAGCCACTCTGGGAAATAATCAGAATTCTTCTTACCCGATGAAAAGGCAATAGTAGAATATAGATAGCAGTTTCCATGAAATGAAAAGCTCTCAGAGAAAGGGTGGGTGACATTCAATCTCCTGTTCTTTCTCTTCAAGGACGGCTAGGAGGACTACTTGGTTCAAACCTCGGAAGAAGTACTGAGTTCCTTCCCCAGGGTGCCCAACAGGTTGCAATTCCCCCCCCCCGTCAACTTGAATTGAGGTTAATAATATCTAAATTGGTTTGGCTTTGCACCTCTAGCTCCCATAGCTGGTCCTTATCTGATGGATAAAAGTGGCAGATGTCCTTGATGCTTCAGCAAATAGATTGTAAGAACCAGAGTGAACTTCACAGGCTTCACGAAGAAGATAAATGGCTACTACAATCTTGATTTTGCCCCAGCGTTCCCACAGATGCATCATACATAATGAATACTGATCTGAGTGCCTACAATGAAATCTAGATCAAAAGGTTGCCCCAGTTTGTACCACCATCTGGTAGGGAGACGTTGAAAATCTTGAAGTGGTGGGGGGAGGGAAAAGAGAAATCCCATACATTTTCTTGAGTGTAAAACAGTAGTTATGTGCTTATAGTGTCTGGCTATGTGCACATATATCTGTCGTAACTTTTTTTTTGGGGGGGGAGGGCATGTGAGGTGGACTTGAAGACAACTGGAGGAGACTCAAACTGGTATGAAGAATGGCTGCTTACCATCTTGCCCACCCCGTTCCCTGTTGCGGCGTTAACAGGGTACCCCGTTAGAAGGGTCTAGAGGGAAGTCTCTGTCCAAAGATCTAAGTGCGTAGGGCTAGCGGGCCATAGAGCGTCCCTTGGCGTTTGGGGGCCATCTGCGTAAACCTGTGTTTTGCAGTGGATCCACCCCCGAATAGACCCTGTCATGCCTTAGTTCCTCAGCGGGGGGGGGGGGGGAGGGAGGGGCTGAGAGGGATACACACCCAGCGCCCATACCAAAGCTTCCTATTTCTGAAGAAAATAAAGTTGTGGCTATTTAAATCCCAGACAGTTGTTGTGTCCATTCATTCTACCATTCAGCAGTTACACACGCCGGGAGGGGGGTCTCTGTGGCTGAGCACGCAATGCTACTAAGCCTGCTTGTGGTATAAACTGGAAATATAATTATCTTTAAGATACGGTAATCAGCAGGCAAATCAGTCCATCCACCTCTCCCTTTGGGCTGGTGCCCACCCCTGTCAGGTTCCATTGGTTTAAGAACAACAACAACAATAACAACAACAATTTATTTATACCCTGCCCATCTGGCTGGGTTTCCCCAGCCTCTCTGAGCGGCTCCTAACAGAACATTAAAAATACGATAAAACATCAAACATTAAAAACTTCCCTAATAGGGCTACCTTCAGATGTCTTCTAAAAGCCAGGTGTTTATTTCCTTCACATCTGATGGGAGGGTGTTCCACAGGGTGGGCGCCACTACCAAAAAGGCCCTCTGCCTGGTTCCCAGTAATTTCACTTCTCGCAGTAAAGGAACCGCCAGAAGGCCCTCAGAGCTAGACCTCAGTGTCTGGTCAGAACAATAGGGGTGGAGACTCTCCTTCAGGTATACTGGGCCAAGGCCATTTAGGACTTTAAAGGTCAGCACCAACACTTTGAATTGTGCCCGGAAACATACTGGGAGCCAATGTAGGTCTTTCAGACTGGTGTTATGTGGTCTTGGCGACTGCTCCCAGTCACCAGTCTAGCTGCCACATTCTGGATTAATTGTAGTTTCCGGGTCATCTTCAAAGGTAGCTTCACGTAAATAGTATTTTTTATTATTTATACCCTGCTCATGTGACAGGGTTTCTCAAGCCACTCTGGGTGGCATATTTTAAACATAGAAAAACATCATACATTAAAAACTTCCTGATAAAGGGTTCCACACTGGTTGCCGCTTGCAGAGTGCCACTCCACTTGCTCCTCCTTCCATCTGCCCAAAGAAGAAGAAGAAGAAGAAGAAGAAGAAGAAGAAGAAGAAGAAGAAGAAGAAGAAGAGCAGGTGGTGGTGGAGGAGGAGTTTGGATTTGATATCCCACTTTATAACTACCTGAAGGAGTCTCAAAGCGGCTAACATTCTCTTTTCCCTCCCTCCCCCACAACAAACACTCTGTGAGGTGAGTGGGGCTGAGAGGCTTCAGAGAAGTGTGACTAGCCCAAGGTCACCCAGCAGCTGCATGTGGAGGAGCAGAGACGCGAACCCGGTTCACCAGATTACGAGTCTACCGCTCTTAACCACTACACCAAGTATGCTGCTAACATAATCCCTGTTGGTAGCAGCCAGCAAAAAGCCACCCCCCCACCGCCCCAGCAAAGTAAACCTGTCCTGACAATCCACTGGATTCCAAGCTGGCTCTGTTGCCATCATGTGACAGCACTGGGCCCAATCCTAACAGCTTCACCAACTCCAGGCTCACCTTCTAACATGTGTCCCTACTGCCTTGCATGGCAGGGCTACAGGTGCAGAGGTGGCCCCACTTCTGGACTGTGGGAAGGGGAGACAGAATTTCAATTGCCCCCTCCCCTAAGTCAGATTTCACATTGCTGAGGACTCCACATTGCTCCAGCATCCTCCCTCAGTCCATGCACACAGCAGTCTCTCTTTTTATGTGGTTGGAAATTCTGTCAGCTGAATGTGTGGAGGTTATCAGGATCATACCTATTGCCCCTGCAACTTTTCCCTGCACACAAGCCTATGCAATTTTATTCTATGTATTCATTGCAGTAATAGTTCACTTTTTTCACCATGGAGCTCAAAGAGGGATCCACAGTTATCTCCCTCCTCATTTGATCCTCACAATAACCCCACGAGGGAGGTGAGGCTGAGACCATCAAGCTTCGCGGCCGAGTGAGGATTTGAACCCAGGTCTCACAAGTCCTTGCCTGATGCTCCAGCCACTCCTCTTTACAAAGAGCCCAAAAAACATTGTGAAAGGGGCTGTTCTCACCTATCAGGACCAAACTAAACATAACGTTAAGTATGTTTTGCATTTAATGTGCCCCTTAAAATTAAATAAATGCAAATAGTATCTCTGTTGTTTGTGAGAATCGCAGTGTTGGAATCACAGTGGGTGGGGAGGGGGAGTTTAGTCCTTGTTTCTCCTGCTGAGATCCTGACAAAAACCATTCCTTTGAAACTGCTATTTGCATTGGGAGGAAAACTCCAATTGGCACCCAAATGTGCATGTTAAATGCAAAGGCACATTTAACATCACATCTAGTGTGGCCCTAATTCCTCACTTACTGATGAAAAGCTGTGTTGGGACAGGCTAGCTGCTGAAAATTCACTTTAGCTTTCTTGTAAAAAAAAAGTTGTGCAATTGCCTTTACATTTATTTCTGTGGCATTTGTTCTGAAGCTGGTTTTGGTTTTCTATCTATTTTACATTTGCATGGTGAGCTTTCTCGTGAACCCTGAATGTTCATCACTGTGGCATGCAAGTGCAAATAAATAAGCAGTAAGAAATAAAGCCACTTTGTATTTATCGAAAGTCTGTTTTGCATTGTTTCTGCATTGCTCTTTGAGATATATGTCTAACACAGAGAAAGAGAAGGATGAACCCAGCCCCTCCCCCAATTATTATTACATTTATATCCTGCCTTTCCTCAAAAGAGCTGAAGGGTGGTCTAACAATTCTCATTTTACCCACACAATCACCCTAGGAGGTCCCAAGGTCACCCAGTGAGATTTACGGTTGAGTGGGGTTTGAACCCTGATCTCTCAGGCCCTAATCTAACACTCTAACCACTATACCACACAAGTGCTAAAGCAATAACATATCTCACTTTTTAAAAGACTGAATACTACTGGGGAGTGACTGGGAAGAAACATAGGGTTATTGGTTTTGCCACTGACATTCCATACAGTAGAAACTTAAGGAAGGGCCTTCTTGGTGGCTTCACCCAAGCTTTGGAGCTTCTTACCGAGGGAGGACTGCCTTGCCCCTTCTCTGGGGACTCTCCGCCAGCACACACACAAAATGTAATATAAACATTGACAACTGGGAAACACTGGCCTGCAACTGCTCCAAGTGGAGAACAGCCTTTACCAAAGGTGTCATGAGCTTTGAAGACACTTGAACTCAGGATGAAAGGGAGAAACATGCTAAGAGGAAGGCATATTTGGCAAACCCACACCATGATCAATTCCCACCTGGAAACCTATGTCCCCACTATGGAAGGATGTCTGGATCCAGAACTGGCCTCCACAATCACTTACTGACTCACTGTTAAAACTGTGTTTAGGGAAGACAATTTTACTCGTCTACGAGTGATTGCCAAAGAAGAAGATGAAGAAAAAGAAGATACTCATAAGCAGATTGTTACGTCCATTCAGTGGCGTAGCGTGGGTTGTCAGCACCCGGGGCAAGGCAAGTAATTTGCGCCCCCTAACCCGTGGATTTGCGCCCCCTAACCCCCAGATGTTGCGCCCGGTGCAGCCGGCCCCCCTGCACCCCCCACACTACGCCACTGCGTCCATTGTAAGTATTTTAGGGATGCGGGTGGTGCTGTGGTCTAAGCCACCGAGCCTCTTGGGCTTGCCGACTGTAAGGTTAGCAGTTCAAATCCATGCGATGGGCTGATCTCCCATTGCTTTGTCCCAGCTCCTGCCAACCTAGCAGTTTGAAAGCATACCAGCGCAAGCAGATAAATAGGCACTGCTGCAGTGGGAAGGTAAATGGCATTTCTGTGAGCTTTGGCTTCAGTCACGGTGTTCCATTGCACCAGAAACAATTTAGTCATGCTAGCCACATGCTAGCCAAACTGCGGGAGGCAGTGGTAGACAGGAGTGCCTGGCGTTCTCTGGTCCATGGGGTCACGAAGAGTCGGACACGACTAAACGACTAAACAACAACAGCAACATGACCTGGAAGAGCTGTCTGCAGACAAACACTGGCTCCCTTGGCTTGGAGCGAGATGAGCAACCCACCCCATAGTCAGGTTTGACTAGATTTAACTGTCCAGGGCTCCTTTACCTTTACCTTACCTGTGTAATTTGTTCAACAGGCTGTTTTTATTGTTTTGCTCCCATGTTTTTAACAATTTGATTCCCCCCCCCCCTTTACATTGTACGGTAGTTAGTAAGCTGCCTTGAGCACTCTTTGGTGAAAAGGTAAGATACAAATTTATCAAATAATCAGACAAATTTGTAAGCAAATAGGAAGTCCAAGCCTTATTTAAAGCAATTGCAACCAATCAAATGCCCAGGAAATAATCTGTCGTGTGGCACATTCTCCAGAGACATGCAAAATCCATGCTCATGAGAATGCATGATGTCTGAACAAGAAAATGTTTTGTCTGCATTTGAGTCGTGAAGCAAGTTGCTGAGACATCATCTCAAGCAGAAAGTTCCAGCTCATTGAAACAACGGTAGATTCATCATATGCATGAATGATTTCCGGAACAACAAAAATTAGAACATGACCAAGCAAGCAAGAATAAGTGCAGATTCTGTACTCCCACACAGTTGAACCCAAGAGTGTCAATGCGGAGCTTCCCTGGGGATGTCGGCACCAATGATGCATTCTTAAGCCAGCGTGTTCTTGCAGGAGATCAGGCTGCGTCGCCGGGGAGGGAAACACACAATTCTTGCAAAAACACAAAGAAGGGTCTGTTGTCAGCATAATGTCACAAATGCACATCCTGTGAACCTTGCATAAAGCCCAGAATCAATGGAAACCAGGGCAGAGCATCTTCTGTACACTAATCCCAGTGCAGAAGGGGAGATACTACAGCCCAATTGCTTATCTCATTCCACGTTTAGAATAGTAATTGTTGGAGGAGCTTTCGTCCCTTGCAAGCATTCAATCTGGGGCAACCCTTCAAATTATTTCTGCTAGGCAAGCTACTCTGAGAAAGTGATACCAGCTTTTTCCTGCTGAAATAGATCCTGTAATACTGAGTGACACTTCATATTTTTGGCACCAAACTGGCACTTAGTTATTTTAAGCTATCACATTACACCATGTAATGGCATAGAGAGCCAAGGTGATAAGAAACGCCAGCTCCTCCTGGCTATGGATTCGAAAAAGGCCTATTTTCCGTTCATCTATTTTTAGGCATTCGAGTCACTATCAACTCGAGTCATACCCATTATGGGGAGAAATAACATGACAAGACCAACAATTCAGCGAAGGCACTTTATGCCAACTTGTCAAATTCTCAGGCTGTCAGGAGGGACCACTTTGTTGGTATTCAAATTGTGACTAAGCTGAGCAGCTCTTAGAGGCAGGAGAGAGAAATGGAATCACACTCACACTTCGTTGCATTTATACTTAATTAATACTTAATTTCACAGGGCTTTTTAAAGGTTTTCTTTTTTTAACAAGCCATAGCCCAGGAATGCTTACAACCACACTGTAAAGGAGGCCTGTGTGATGGTCTCATAAAGCAGATGTTTTGTTTGCGAGAAGTCCCAGGCTTGTTCCAAGAGGTGGCTGGTGCCCGTTGAGACTTGTGGGACATATGCCAGAAGGTCAATAATAGGCAGAGCTAGAGCCAATGTCAGGTGCAACCACATTCAAGAATAGGCAGAGCCAACTAATTCTGGTTTTGTCCCCATCCTCAACCCAGCGGAGTCCTAGAAAGTCAACACTGACGCTAAGAAGGATAAAGCTGACAGCCAGTGCCACCTATTGGACTGGTTCTAAAGAAAAAGGTAGGTGTTGGGGCTGGCTGAGGACCTAATTGTCAGGAGTCCAGATTCCCCACTTGATAACACAGTAAGCGTAGGTAATTAAAAAGGAGGATTGATTGCAAAAACAAACAGATAGCTCCGGACAGCTTCAACCAAGCCTCCAGCATCATTATTCAAGATGACCCTTCTGAAGACTGCTTCCGGCAATGACAGAAGATATTGAACTTACGACCCTTACGTCTCTTGTTTTGCTTCTTCTCTAACAGCCCTCCCATTCGCCGACTCTTTGGACTGAGTGGATCAACTCCAACCTCTTCCTGTTCTGAGAGGCTGTTCATGCCTCTTTGTTCTTCCTGCAAACTTTGGCTGTGTTCCAGCCTGCTCTCAGCTACTGCCTTCTCAGCCAGCCCGTCAAGGTCAGGAAGAGCCGAAGTCTGCAGCTGCCGGCTCTCCCCTGCCTGACTAACATCTAAGCCTCTCTGTTCCTGGCTGCTTTCTGCAGTTGGCTGCAAACCTTTGCTGGGAGCTGGCTCATTCCTGACACTAATGGTCCAGCCTCCACTGATAAAAACATAAGAAGATGGGAAGAACGTGCTGGATCAGGCCAATGGCCCATGTAGTCCAGCATCCTGTTCTCACAGTGTCCAACCAGATGACTATGGGAAACCTGCAAGCAGGATCCAATCACAAGAGCAGTCTGTGATTCCCAGCAACTGGCATTCAGAAGCATTGCTGGAAGCAGATTAGAGCCATCACGGTTAGTATCTTTGTTCTCCTTGAATTTGTCTACTCTGTTTTAAAGTCATCTAGGTTGGTGGCCATCAATGCCTGCTGTGGGAGAGAGTTCCATAGTTTAAATATGCACTGCATGAAGAAGTATTTTCTTTTATCTGTCCTGACTCTTCCAACATTCAGCTTCACTGGAGGTCCATGAGTTCTAGTATTGCAAGAGAAGGAGAAAGTCCACTTCCTTCACCCCATACATAATTTCATAAACTTCTACCATGCCATTATAGTCTCCTATTACTCACCTTGTCTCTAAACTTGTTGTTGTTGTTACTCGTGTCCGACTCTTCGTGACCCCATGGACCAGAGCACTCCAGGCACTCCTGTCTTCCACTGCCTCCCACAGTTTGGTCAAACTCATGCTGGTAGCTTCGAGAACACTATCCAACCATCTCGTCCTCTGTCGTCCCCTTCTCCTTGTGCCCTCCATCTTTCCCAACATCAGGGTCTTTTCCAGGGAGTCTTCTCATCTCATGAGGTGCCAAAGTACTGGAGTCTCAGCTTCAGGATCTGTCCTTCCAGTGAGCACTCAGGGCTGATTTCCTTCAGAATGGAGAGGTTTGGCCTTCTTGCAGTCCATGGGACTCTCAAGAGTCTCCTCCAGCACCATAATTCAAAAGCATCAATTCTTCGGCGATCAGCCTTCTTTATGGTCCAGCTCTAAACTAAGGAGGCTCAAATGCTGCAACCTTGCCCCACAGGGGAGTTCCATCCCCTTGATGGAAGAGAGCTCTTTCCCCTTGATCCAGAGCCAGTGTAGTGTAGTGGTTAAGTGTGGTAGATTTATAATCTGGTGAACCAGATTCGCATCTCCCCTCCTCCACATGCAGCTGCTGGGTGACCTTGGGGTAGTCACACTTCTTTGAAGTCTCTCAGCCCCACTCACCTCACAGAGTGTTTGTTGTGGGGGAGGAAGGGAAAGGAGAATGTTAGCCGCTTTGAGACTCCTTTGGGTAGTGATAAAGCGGGATATCAAATCCAAACTCTTCTTCTTCTTCTTGATCATTTTGTTCGAAACCCCAGGTATTGTCCAAATAACCATCTCCTTGCGGAATTAAACTGATCCTTGTAAAATGCAATGTGCAAATGTTAATTTGTTAGAGTACACGAAAACAATTTAGGGTAATAGAAGGCTGTGCGTTAAATGTAAATAACAATACAAGTACAATGAGAAGAACTGGAAGTCTTTTATTTAGAAATTCAATGAACGATTGTATAATAATGCAAATTCTTTTTTTGTATGTGTGTGTTTTTCCTCTTTCTTTTCTTGTCTTAATCTTTTCTTTTTTATGTTTATGTATGTATATATGTTTGTATTTTAATTCAATAAGGATGGTTTAAATAGAAAAAAGAAACCCCAGGTAGGTTTGGGGGAGATTTCCTACCTGAAACCCTGGAGAACTGCTTCCAGGCAGTGCCAGCAATGTTGCGCTAGAATGACAGTGGTTTATGGCAGTTTCCTATTATTTCTCTCCAGTCATTGCTGGGAATGGAGGAATAATTCGTTTGGTCTCCTTATTGCGGTGGACCAGCCCCATCCAACACTTCAGAAGTGTCTTGTGGATCAGAATGCCATTCTTAACTAAAACGTCCATTTTTTTCTGGATGTTGTAATACTGTTTCAGCATGCAAAAAGTGCACACAAAATTACAGTGGTACCTCGGGTTAAGCACTTAATTCGTTCCGGAGGTCCGTTCTTAACCTGAAACTGTTCTTAACCTGAAGCACCACTTTAGCTAATGGGGCCTCCTGCTGCCAGAGCACGATTTTTGTTCTCATCCTGAAGCAAAGTTCTTAACCCAAGGTACTATTTCTGGGTTAGCGGAGTCTGTAACCTGAAGCGTATGTAACCAGAAGCGTCTGTAACCCGAGGTACCACTGTACATATTCTGCACACACACACACACACTAATGTATATTTTAAGATGAAATGCACTTTAAGATGAAAGGCAATAAAACTGCAGACCACGTGTAAAATGTCTCTACAAAATGCATGCAATTTAAATGCGGTCTTTTTGTGCATTCTTTTAAAGTAGATGCATGAAACGGGATGGAACAAACCCATGACTGTGAGCCGGCAAAGCTGAAACAGGATGGAATTATGCTGCTCGTTCTGTCCCTAGTGGCAATAATCTGTTCCCACCACTGAACACAATGGCTTATTCAGCCAAGAAGCCCCACCTGCCTGCCTGCAATTCTAATACTAGGCTCACTCCCTGGGGAATCCATAAGGATGGAAGAAAGTGAGCCCACCATGCAACTGTGGCATTCTTGCAGCAATATCAGCTTGAAAATAGTGGTCCCCCCCCCCATCACTCTGCATTTCTGCAGGATTGCTGCCATTCACAGAAATATATATATTTAATTATTATTATTTTGCTGCAAGGAAAGGATGACATTTCCCAAAAGTTTGTTTGGGATGGTGGTGCCTTACTTTAGGGCAGGCATAGGCAAACTCGGCCCTCCAGATGTTTTGAGACTACAGTACCCATCATCCCTGACCACTGGTCATGTTAGCTAGGGATGATAGGAGTTGTATTCCCAAAACATCTGGAGGGCCGAGTTTGGGGATACCTGCTTTAGGGTGATGATATTGATGACTGGAGCAGCTGATCAACAGTGTGCATTATTCATTAAGCCTATTCTTAAGATTCTCACAGTAGCTCAGAGCTATGTCTATTTCCACCTCCTAGGAAGCTAGAAGAGAGGTGGGGACATGGTTTCAAATGCACCAGTGGAGGTGATCTGACATTGCTGCTGCATCTGGAATGTGCCAACCTCTCCGCTGTCTTTTTAAAAAATAATTTTTATTAAGTTTTCAATTTTACATTTCAAAAATGAACATTTTACATACTTTTAAATATCCAGTGACTTCTGTTCTTCTTCTCTTTCCATGGTTCATTTTATATATCTCCCATTGGGGTTGGCAGTTACTTTAATTTGGGTATAACTGTAAACTGTTTATTATTGTTGTTGTTACAGGTTTTCACTGATTTATTGGTTTATATGTTGCTTGTATAGGATATCTTGTTTTTTAATGTTTGATGCTTTGTTGTGTTTTATATGTTGTAGGCTGCCCAGAGTGGCTAGGGAAACCCAGCCAGATGGGTGGGATATAAATTAAAAATTATTATTATTATCCTGCATATTTTGCTCTAACCATTTAAGTCCGTTCTCCATTTTACATCATTTAAACATTATTTACACTGTTGAATTTAACTTAATGCTGCCAGCTTTTTCAGCTGTGTACAAATATTTTCCATATATTCAGTAAATATTTCCTACTCTTTAAATAAATGTTCTTCTTGTTCTCTTAATCTGTGTGTTAAACCTGCAAGTTCTGCATATTCTAACATCTTAAATTGCCTGTCCTCTTTAGCTGGGACCTCACTCACCTTCCATTTTTGGGCTAGCAATATTCGTGCTGCCGTTGTTGCATACATAAATAAACTTTTCTGACACCTGAGTATTTCTGTCTGGATTATTCCCAATATAAAAAACCTCCCCACTGTCTTACCCCTCCCCCTATACCTCCTGGTAAGAGGCAAGAAAGGGACCAATCAGAGATTGGGTGAGTGATGCCAACCCACTGTGGGATGTGAAACACATAGCAGTCAAGAACAACATTCCTAGAATGGACAAGCTAGGAGATGCTTTGTACCAGCTAGGAGAAAACTTCCTGTGGGTGTGGCCTAATTTGGGTAGAGGAGCACACATTCTTCTTTTGCTCCTCTCTTCTCCATTTTGTTTTTCTACGTGTCGGCAGTCACTTGGGCCTAACTCCCTTAAGGGATAGTTCCACATGTACATGTAATTTTTTGTAACCTAAGTCTGCCTTCAGGGATCCAACTGTGAACTGAATGAATGTGAGTAAATTACTTTTATATAGACATTAAAAATATTGTCGTGTATTCTTTTTAAGAGGGACAAGAAGGGATCTTATCAGGAATCTTATAGAGAGAGGCTCAGATGAGCCTGCAACAATCAAACCACTGTGAATTTAAAAGGGAATGTTTAACTCTGCTAAGTTGTAGAACTTGCTAACACAAGTTAGGAAGGATATCATCAAACAATATATGCTCTTCTGCCTCCCTGAACATTCCCACAACCACAATGCATCCTGCTATGGAGTGAGCCCTTCAGGGCGCACTCACTGCTCCTGGCTGATACCCAGCCATACCAACGACTGACGTCAGACCTGTAAATGTGATTAATACCTTTTCATTTTATCCGGGGAGGGGGGGAGAGAAGCCATTTGGCATCTGCAAAAAAAGGAGAGGGACAGAGTGGTTGCCATTATATCAAGAGATAGAGATCAGGTTCAGGAAAAGAAAACCCATCAAAATGCAATAAAAGAAAGAGAGTAGCTTTGTCAGCAGGCAAGAAATCCATGCAACCTAAAGCTGGAAAATATAAATAGATTCTAATAACAGGATTACTTTGCAAGTATACAACAGGGATTGGGGGGAAAAAACCCCTGCAATTAATTTATTAAGAGGGGGGAGCAGATTAGCATTTTCTTCTCTATTAGCAAAAATAAATTCAAGCATCATTATTCATCCTCTGAAGGAGATTTGAAGGAGCATGCATCGAAATCGTTCCTTCATGGAATTAATTTGAGAGAAAGAGAGAGAGAGAGAAAGAGAGAGAGAGAGAGAGAGAGAGAGAGAGAGAGATGAAAAGTTTAACATTTTCCCAAAGCACTATTATTACAAAGATTATTGAGTGGTCTTCTTCATTTACCTTGTCCAATCACCTCCTTTTCATGAAAAAAAAGTTGGTCCTCTATTGGGTACCATTTCCATCTTTCTTTCTTACAAACTAAAAAGAGCCCAAAGTGGTTAGCATTTGCAGAATGTTGACTTCATTCTTTTGCTAGCTGACGAGGAAAATTGTGCAGCTGTGTTTCTGCGAGTTTGGAAAAGGATAAGACTGAAAGATGTTTTCCTTTCCCCTTTCATGCCGATGTAAGGAATTCTAACTTCTATAGCATTGATCATGTTAATATGTTTTTGATTTAGTGGTGGGCCATATTCTTGCGGATTTGTCTGGGAATTTTTGATATATTGTTAGGCAATTTTCTCGCTGTGCGGTAAAGACATTTTGATTGATTGATTCCACTCCTACACGAAGAGAGTTTTGTTGCTGATTAACTGATCATTTACACTGGTAAACTAGATTATAGGCTCTCCCAGACAACCTGCTTATTGAGCACTTGTCCTGATTATTTGCCTCATATTTGTATGGAGTTTATTTGTATGGCTGCATATTAAGCATTCTTTTTTATTATTTGCACAGAGGTTATATGACATTGCCCAATGTCAATATTATCCCATGCATTCCGGGACATTTCCCCGTTACTTTTCTTACAGCAAAAATAAAAACCTGGTGTTTTGCTTTTGTTTTCATAGATTCATAGAATTGTAGAGTTGAAAGGGACCCAGAGGGTCGCCTAGTGAACTCCGTGCAATATAGGAATCACCGCTAAAGAATCCCTGAAAGATGGTCATCCAACCTCTGTTTTAGAACCTTCAATGAAGGAGAGTTGTGGTTTTTTTTAGAAGCTAGCATGTTGTACAAGAGTGTCAAATGCACTTGAATTGTGTGACCTAAATATGCTGATATACGACTGAATCATTCTCACACAATAGTGACATTCTAAAGTGGCCTATGGGGCAGTTTTCAACTACAGTGGTACCTTGGTTCCCAAACTTAATCAATTCCGGAAGTCTGTTCCAAAACCAAAGCGTTCTAAAACCAAGGCATGCTTTCCCATAGAAAGTAATGCAAAATGGATTAATCTGTTCCAGACTTTTAAAAACAACCCTTAAAACAGCAATTTAACATGAATTTTACTATCTAATGAGACCATTGATCCATAAAATGAAGGCAATAATCAAAGTACTGTTCTATAAATAAATAAGACAGTATTGTAGATGATAAAAATTAAAATTATTTTTTTTTCCTTACGTGCACTGATGATAGTCATTGTTTGGATGGGGGGCTTTTATCCATTACTGCAGTCACACAATCAATCAATCAATCAATCAGTAACTGAACTGGGTTCCACACAGTCACAAAAACGAAGTCACAAGCCACCGTCACAAGTCAGTCCCATAAAACAAAGAACAAGTCACAGTAAAAAAAAGGAAAAAGCAACACGAACAAAAATGCAAAAAAATTAGCAAAAACAAAAGCTCCAAATATCACCTCTGTGTTGCGTGGGTGCTCGAGACTCAACAGGAAGCCTCTAATTAGCAGCGGGGGACTCAATTTACAAACAGAACACACTCAACAGGAAGTGGAAGATGTTCTGCTTCCAAGGCAAAGTTCACAAACTGGAACACCTACTTCTGGGTTTGCAGCGTTCTGTTTCCAAGTTGTTCATAAACTAAGCTGTTCTAAAACCAAGGTACCACTGTAAATAGTTGCGCTAATGTAAGGATTACTGTGAATGCAATGGGATTCCCCCTTTCCCTCCTGCACCATCCTCAAATCTGCTCCAGATGGTTGGGATGACAAATCCCAGAATAGATTTAGGAGGCATTCAAAGGAAGGAGAGGGGAAGAATATTCCACCGAAACTTTTGCTTATTGCTACATTGAACACAACCTTATATCTTCTGCTTTCACCTTGGTATTTATTTACATATCAGCTACCCTTGAAGCACATTTCTGATTTGCTAAATGTGCTTTCAACATGCGTATGGCATGAAAGGGAGGGGGAGAAAAATCTAATTAGAAACAACAAGTATACAAAGTTACATTGTTTGACAATTACTCTTCTCCAAGTGGGGCACTTCTGACTTAGAGCTCACCCATGAGAAAAACTATACTCATCATCCAAATGAAAGTAATTAATTGAGGGTCGGGAAAGCAGTGGAGATTCCCAAGGAAACAACTGGGCGGCAAGATTGGCTATTAAATATTGCTGCAGGGGGAAGCTGAGAAAGTATTATATGCCCCCCTCCTAAGAGCTATTTAATATACATTGATCAGTCATTACTTCCCATATATACAGGGTTTATCTGTTTATCAGCAGCCCGGGATTTAGTGTCAACCATCCCGACAGATTCCCAATACAGATAATAATAGGGTGAGGACAAAAAGAAAATGGGAAGATCCATCTTTCAATGCCTACTGCCATCTTAGGAGATCAATAGCTGTCATAATGTCCTTATCATTCTGGGAACAGAAATACTATTTGGGCAATAAAGCTTTCCTGTTTTAGTTGTTAATTTAGATCAGCTGTGACAGAACTCTGAAATTTTGGCCTGGTGCACGAAAGAGCGTTAAGCACACACACACACACACACACACACACACACACACAGGGATTCCCAGTTATTGTGTTACTCTAACAAGTCTTTCTAGATGAACTGCAGATTAGGAATGCTATTATGCAGAGTTGAGCTGAAACTAAAGTTGCTGATGACTACAAAACCAGTGATACATATACTATGAATTTCTGCTGCTCATAATACTCACTTTTTATTTGGAGCCAGGAACTATTACCCTGAAACTCTTAGTACATTCATAATCAATGAGACATGCCTTGAGAGGATGCCCCACTTTTTTACCTGCATAGTCAGCATCCGATGGACTGGGAAAGTGGCAGAAGAGGGATCTGTTGCCATGTGCTGCCTAGGCCAGAGGGTGTCTCACCCTCTTTCTGCAACAACAACCAGTCAAAGCTGGTCCATTAGAATGAATGTGGCACTATGTCATCAACCTCATCCCAGCAGCCTACATTCTTCCTTATATTCAGTGCAGCAGGTTATTTGGCAGGGAGAAGGCTGGGGGAAAGCCCAAAATTAGTTGACTCCACCAGCTGTTGGCTCTATCTCCACCTACTGGAACACCTTATACCAGTCTCAGTGGGCACCAGCCTCTCCTGCTGCTACTTCCAAGGTCAGAAAGTGCCTTTACTATCTAATAGAAGGCTCCAAAACAGTGTGTTCCAGCTGTTGTGGTTCTGGGCTGGTCCAGGATCCATTGGCTCCCAAGCCAGTTTCACTGCTGTCAAACATCATGGGGCCCAATCTGGTTGCCCCTCCCTCTTGCTCCATTAGGTAAAAGGTAAAGGTAAAGGGACCCCTGACCATTAGGTCCAGTCGTGGCCGACTCTGGGGTTGCGGCACTCATCTCGTTTTATTGGCCGAGGGAGCTGGCGTACAGCTTTCGGGTCATGTGGCCAGCATGACTAAGCCGCTTCTGGCGAACCAGAGCAGTGCACGGAAACGCCGTTTACCTTCCCGCCAGAGTGGTACCTTTTTATCTACTTGCACTTTGACATGCTTTCGAACTGCTAGGTTGGCAGGAGCAGGGACCAAGCAACGGGAGCTCACCCCATCGCGGGGATTCGAACCGCCGACCTAGGCTCTGTGGTTTAACTCACAGCGCCACCCGCGTCCCTTGCTCCACTAGGTAAGATTGTGCAAAGAAAGTTGTTCTTATCTCCAAGTATAGGTGGACCCTTCCAGCTGAAGAGGAACCAAGCTTTAGATGCTCAGAGAGATCTAACAAGATAGCAACAAATTTTTTTAAAAAGTGCAAGTATTGCAACCGAGGCTACAACACAGTACCACTGAGGGGCAGTTTTTGCCACCATGGTCCCCATGGGGAGGGACAGCAGGATATAACAACAACAGCAGCAGCAGTTTTATAATGTATTTATTTTTCATACCGTGTGTGTGTGTGTGTGTGTGTATCTATCTATAGATGAGATAGAGCTGGAGATAAATATTCCTGAATGAATAGGCTGTGTGGAAAGGCTGCCCTTACAGGTGGCAGTTTTGCAAGAAGGACATGAGGTGGGAAGCTTTACAGAGATGAATAGGAGGTGGAAAGAGAGCCGAAGGAGCCACAGAATTTCACTAAAGAAATGAGAAGGTGTTGGAACCAGTCTGAGAGAGAAGATCATCAAAAGTTTGCAAAGGAAATGGAAAATACAGGACTTTGAACAAGTTGCTGAATGACAGAATATGCACTCAGTAGGGGGGCTTCAGTGAGACTTGTCACTTGTCTTTTGATAGCGATGTTCACTCTGATGAGATAATGCATTTGATTTACATATATTTGCAGGCTGATTTTGTAAAATTTATATATATGACAGCTGCTAATCCAAGTGAGATACCCACTTGAGCAATTATGTCAGCCCATGCTTGATAGAGCCCATCAAAGGTGATCTGGTGATTTAACCACATTGCTGTGGATCGAGGGGTGCAGCTAGCTGCTCTGGCACCTGGAGCTGTGGGCGCAGGGCGAACCACCCACGGGGGTGCCACAGCGATCTGCCCAGGGGGGGCGGTGCGGTGAGCTGCCCACAGAGTCCACCTGGCAGACGCAAGCCCCACGCTGCCATTTAGAGTCACTCCCAGGAGAGACACGTGGCTTGGGTGCGCTGCAGGCCAGGCCCCACAGAAAGTGCTGCCCCCCGCGGTGTGCTATTTTGTCCCCCCCCAGGGATGACGCCGGGGGCGGACCGCACCCCCGGCACCCCCCCTTCCTACGCTCCTGTCTGGATAAATCTCTCTGCTCTTTATTTCACACACACTTCTAATACTATCACAAATATGGTATCAAGAACCACCCTAAATCACAGCTGACTTAAACCAATCTGCAAAGTCTACGCATCTGTAAAGACATCTGCGTATTTTAATACACACAATTGAGAACTAATAAAGATACTAGATGAATGTTCATCATTGCGGGAGGATGTGTGCAGGACGGAAAGGAATTGGCAGAGTTAATTTTACAACCTGGAAGCACTTTTTTGGGGGAGAAAATCTCTCTTTAGGAAGAGTTACATTTGAGTGTTGGGGATGTCAGTTCGGAAGAAAAGGTGATTAAAGGGGTTGGACGTGATGGAGGTATGCACAATTGTGTGTGATGTGGAGAAAGTTGATAGAGAGAAGGTTTTCTCCCTTCCTCTTAATACTAGAAATGGGTATCATCCAATGAAGCTGAATGTTGGAAGATTCAGGACAGAGAAAAGAAGGTACTTCTGCACATGGCGGATAGTTAAATTATGGGAGATGCTCTCAGGAAAGGTACTGATGGCC
Source organism: Podarcis pityusensis (assembly GCF_964106645.2). Classification (NCBI taxonomy): domain Eukaryota; kingdom Metazoa; phylum Chordata; class Lepidosauria; order Squamata; family Lacertidae; genus Podarcis; species Podarcis pityusensis. Next base: position 11,623,134 of record NC_138030.1, read on the forward strand.
AACAACTGTGATGGCTTTAAAAGAGGATTAGACAAATTCGTGGAGGGTCAGTCTATCAGTGGCTGCTGGACATGATGGCTATGTTCCAGTTGCTGGAAGCCACAGGAGAAGAGAGTGCTCTTCTGCCTAGGTTGTGGTTGTGGGTTTCCAACACAGGCATCTGGTTGGCCACTGTGAGAACAGGGTGCTGGACTAGATGGGTCATTGGCCTCATCCAGCAGGCTCTCCTTATGCTCTTATGAGCGAAAGGCTGGTCCTACCATGCTGCAACTGGAAAAGACCATGCTAAAGTCACTTTGGATGCCTGCTTCTTGGGAGAAAAGCAATGACAAACCTAGACAGCATCTTAAAAAGCAGAGACATCGCCTTGCCAACAAAGGTCCATATAGTTAAAGTTTTCCCAGTAGTGATGTATGCAAGTGAGAGCTGGACCATAAAGAAGGCTGATCGCCGAAGAATTGATGCTTTTGAATTAGGGTGCTGGAGGAGACTCTTGAGAGTCCCACGGACTGCAAGAAGATCAAACCTATCCATTCTTAAGGAAATCAGCCCTGAGAGCTCACTAGAAGGACCAATCCTGAAGCTGAGACTCCAATACTTTGGCCACCTCATGAGAAGAGAAGACTCCCTGGAAAAGACCCTGATGTGGGGAAAGATGGAGGGCACAAGGAGAAGGGGACGACAGAGGACGAGATGGTGGGACAGTGTTCTCGAAGCTACCAGCACGAGTTTGACCAAACTGTGGGAGGCTGTGGGAGACAGGAGTGCCTGGCGTGCTCTGGTCCATGGGGTCACGAAGAGTAGGACACGACTAAACGACTAAACAACAACAACAACAAAGTCACTTTAAGGAGGGAAAATTATTTCCCATCGCCTGGTGCATTTAGCTTGAGAGATGCTTTTGATTAAACCTGGAACTTTTCCCGGACAAAGCATAGGCTCTCCATCAGCAATCTCCTTGCCCCTTCACCTCCTCTTTCCCTGCCCTTCCTCCACATTTATCCTCTTCTGCCTTTTCCCCAATCTTCCTACTTAACTCGATAAAAAGGAAAGGCAGGATTTTCAATAATTCTACAGAGCTCCAAAACTGTTATGACAGGGGCATAATTTAATTATTGCAAACTTCTTTTCTTCCTGACAGCTTCTTCTTCTTTTACTTTTACTTATTTTACCCAAAAGGATGATATACCCTTTTAAAAAAACGTTATAACTAAAATTGGAACAGCCTCTTCTTTTCCATTTCTCTCATAATTTATTGTTATTGATAAAGGTGGGAAATTTTTTTCTCAACCTAAGGGTCATATTTCCTCCGGGGGGGGGGGGGGAAGAAGCCGGAAAAGCAGCAAATGTGGCTTTTGCTTTTGTGGTAGAGGATGTATTCCAGTCATGCAAAGGTGAAAAGGTTTCTTTACACAGGTATCCATCCCTTCTCCAGCCAGGCAGGCAAGAGGCATTATCTCAGTGGAAGGACACATTGCAGCCAGGCAAAAAACACCTGAGACAGGTGAGAGCAGGAGCAGCGAAAGGTGTGACCTGGGTAGATAATTTGATCTGGGAGAGAGTCCTGAGGGCCACAAAACTAGGTCTGGAGGGCCGCATATGGGCCCAGCTCTGATATAGATAATGAAAAAATCTCAGTAAACTACAGAAACAATGACAAGCAGCAGCAGTAGATGCTGAAAGCAGGAGATGGCTGTGATATCACAACGGACCCATTTTTGCACTGGATTTCTAGATGCTCTTTATGTTTCTCCCTCTAGTGGTATGAGGTGACAGTCTTCTTCCTTCCTTCCTTCCTTCCTTCCTTCCTTCCTTCCTTCCTTTCTTTCTTTCTTTCTTTCTTTCTTTCTTTCTTTCTTTCTTTCTTTCTTTCTACCACTTAACTCTAAATGGTGTAGAAGAAATACAACACAAATAAGGGCAGAATTCAGTCAGAACGGTAAAATCAGATTTCAATTAAAATGCCTAATGGATTTATTTATTTTTTTTAAAAAAAGTATTCAGGAGTGGATTAAACCACAGAGCCTAGGACTTGGCGATCAGAAGGTTGGCAGTTCGAATCCCCGCGATGGGGTGAGTTCCCGTTGCTCAGTCCTTGCTCCTGCCAACCTAGCAGTTCGAAAGCACGTCAAAGTGCAAGTAGATAAATATGTACCGCTCTGGTGGGAAGGTAAATGGCATTTCCATGCACTGCTCTAGTTCGCCAGAAGCGGCTTAGTCATGCTGGCCACATGACGCGGAAGCTGTACACCGGCTCCCTCGGCCAATAAAGCGAGATGAGCGCCGCAACCCCGGAGTCGGCCATGACTGGACCTAATGGTCAGGGGTCCCTTTACCTTTACCTTTTAGCCTCCCGAAGCTCAACAAGGAGGAGGCCTGTCTGACCTCAACTGGAAAAGAAATGAACCCAATCCTGAAAGCACAGATCCTGGTGGATGCAAACCATGCACTGAATCACAGAGGAACCACTAGCGGCGATTCCCCCAAAGACATCCGAGAATAGGAGGGACTGGGCAGGCCTCGAGCCAACTGGATCCAAATGGTGAAGGGCCTTGTAAATTAATGCAAGTACCTTGCACCCGGCTCAGGTTTGCCAGCCGGTTCCACTTGAGCAGGTCATTCCCACATTGTTTCCGATTTCAGATGGAAAGTCAAAATGTCAAAAGGGAAAGGAAAGTTCCTTCAGTTTCTAATTGGCAGTGTTGGAAAGGCTGACATTTGTGATAAAAAACCCGAAATGCTTGGAAACGAACATTTCCTTGCAAGGTGGCAGCGTGAATGTAAGAGAGGGAGAGAGAGGGAGATGGGAGGGGGTGAGAAAAGGAATAAGGTTTCATTAGCAAAACCAAGCCTCACTAGAGAGAAAGGAACATTATGGAAGCTGGGGTATTCAAAGTCACATTTCGAAGGTGTCCTCTTTGCATAGGCAGGAACGCATCGTCCCTTGGAGTTAGGCCACCTCACCCTTCGTAATGCCTACTCTTATTACCTTCTGTATATTGCAGATAGAGAAGTGATGGCGCATGCCTAAGGCCACTTAGGCAGTTCATGGCTCAGGTGAGAGTTAAAGTCACTGATTCCCTGGTCCTAGATTGGTTGGTTAGGCAGGATGTTAGCTTTAGCCTTTACTACACGGCTTCCACATCCATTCCTACAGGCACACCAGTCAGTTTAATGACTCTTTATGCTATGTTCTGTTAGGGGGATACGGGTGACGCTGTGGTCTAAACCACTGAGCCTCTTGGGCTTGTTAATCGAGAGGTTGGCTGTTCGAATCCGTGTGACAGGGTGAGCTCTGGGTGCTCGGTTCCAGCTTCTGGCAACCTAGCAGGTCGAAAGCATACCAGTGCAAGTAGATAAATAGGTACTGCTGCGGCAGGAAGGTAAATTGCATTTCCAGGTGCTCTGGCTCCGATCATGGTGTTCCGTTGCACCAGAAGCGGTTTAGTCATGTTGGCCACATGATCCAGAAAGCAGTCTGTGCACAAATGCCGGCTTCCACGGCCTGAAGTGAGAGGAGCACTGCAACCCCATAGTTGCCTTTGACTGGACTTAACTGTCCAGGTGTCCTTTACATTTTTAATTTTACTATGTTCTGTTAATGACCCTGGATTACCTCTTTTTATCCATGTCCTCCTTAAGGATGGGGGGGTGGGATTCAATCACATTTTAGTGCGAACCCAGCTAATTCACACTTTCTGAAAAATGCATGAATCATAATGCAGCTGTCCTTCAAAAGTCCCACTTTGGATTTCGCAGTTCAGCTCTCTCATCCAGAAGTCCGTATGTTAGGGGAAAGCGTGCATAAAAATGCATATAAAGTAATCATATAACGATTCATTGTATTAAAGGAAATTGTTTTCCAAACTGGTGTCTTTTATGAGTAAAGTGCACTAAAACACTGATCAATTTTTAACTTTCTGTTTTTAAGTAAATTAATCAGATATCAATTAGAAAGTTAGAAAGCAAAATGTGGAGGCAACATTTTAAGGCTTATTAGGCAGGCATGGCTAATGCCGTTGCTATGGACTTAAGGGACAATCTAAACACAATATCTGTTGAGACAAGAGAGTAAGGATCTGTCCAGTGCTGTTTTTCTAGAAAAAGAGATGCTGGAACTCAACATGAACACTTCCCCCATTCTCTTAGAATGCTAATGGCGCCCACCTGAGGGGTGCTGGAACTGAGTTCCAGTGAGTTCCAGCTGGGGAAAAAGCCCTGCCAGTAAGAGGTTGGATCTGTCACATCTCTGACTCAGCCAACCAGTTCCTGGTTCAGCCAAACTATACCTGAATAAGCCCATGTCCCAGTTCAGCCAATGCAACACCAGTGTAACACCTGCATCTCAGTGAAACCAGGGTTCAGTCAACTGAGACAAGACTGGTGGATCTTACATCAGCACAAACCCTGGAAAATGGGCCAACGGCGGGGTGGTGAGGGAAAAACTGGGCTCAGGAGACTTACACTGGATCATAACTCCATTCGGCTCAGTCACATGACCTGGCAACTTGGTGGAACTTACACTGGCAGAAAAGAGTGGTGTAAGTAAACTTCTTTTTTAAAGGATTGTTTTCCCTCTGCCAGGCTTAGGCCAGTTCAGCTGGCAATAACCCCACTCCTGAACAGAGTTTCAATACGGGTGATTTATGCTATCTTAATTTTAACCAGTGCCAGTTCCACTGGCTTCAAATACTTCGCTTTGCTCTGCCTACCACTGCTGCTAAGCAATCAGAAGGGAGGAAAATGACGCATCTCCTTTGCGTTCCCTGGTGAAGAGGTTTGCTCTCATCCCACAAGAGCAGCAAGAAATACATGCAACACCTGCAGCAAATGATGCCTTGTCTCTTTAATGGCTGCGTGTGTCTGGTACAAATTAAACAAAGTAAGCCTTTTCAAGTATGGAAATAAAATGATAGAGAATGCTTCACCTGTAGATGTTCAACCTGTCAGAAACCTTATCATGATTTACATTTGGACCCTACACTTCACTACAGGCAGGGGCGTAGGAAGGGGGGTGCGGGGTGCCCGAGGGTGTGGCCCGTTCCGGGTGTCATCCCCTAGTGGGTGACAAAATGGTACACTGTGGGGGGTGGCACTTACCATGGGGCTTGGCCTGCAGCACACCCAAGCCACGCGTCTCTTGGGAGTGACACAGTGGCTAAGGGCTCTGCACTGCTCGAAACGGCAGAATGGGGCTTGTGTCTGCCAGGTGGACTCCATGGGTGGATCGCCATCGTGCCCCCCTGGGCAAATTGCCCCGCCCCCTTGGGTAGATCGCCCCGCCCCTGCTGCTCCGGGTGCCAGAGCAGCTAGTTACGCCCCTGATTACAGGAGTGTGGCATTTGCCCTCCTAGGTGTGTGACATCATACTGGGTCATAAGGAAAGGGTTAACTAAGTGTAAAATGATTAACCAATAGGAACCCAAGGGGAGGAGTTAGAGTTGTTACGAAGTCAGTCTGGAGTTAGAGAAGGGAGAGGGAGGAAAAGTCTGTGAGTTGGGCTAGTTTGATGTCAGAGAGTGAGAGAATCTGTTAAGAGGCGTCAGTTAAACAGTTGGGAATAATCAGTTCGAAGGTATTAGGAAGGTATAGGCCGGTAAGGAAACTAAGGTTAAGAAACTGACAAGAAAAATTATCTGAAACCATAAACTTGTTAATGCTTAGAAAATAAACTTGTTTATTTGGTTTAATGTTAACAACTGTCTGGACTCAGTTTGTACCTGAGAGAAACAGGTTGGTGGCAGCAGGGAAGCGATCACAGTGGTGGCACAGGGATCAATAGACCGTCAAATGTCCGGGGACCCTGTGTGATCACCACAAGGAGCTTGTAACATTCTGATATATATGCAAGCATTACATTTTTATGAACTAAAATGTTCATTCAGATGAATTTGAATCAAACCAGTTCACTTTGTAAAAGGAAGCACTAGAACCGGAACTAGTTCCTTTTGACACAGGAGGAACTATAGCTTGAACTAGTTCCTTTTAAAAATGAACTTCCCAGGTACGGGTCCACTCCAGGGCACTTTGAACCCAACTCCTTTTTCCACTTGGAGTGAGCCCATGCTGAATAGTAGCATTTGCTCATGGAAATGTAGCCCGCAATGGAAAGGATATAAGAACTGATTTCACCTCCTGCTGAATTCTTTTTCTTACAAAACATCTTTTTCTCAACCCCTCCCCTTTATTTCCAATATTCTCAGGAGAGAAGCCTGAAAAGAGAGGCATTATTTCAAATGGAAAAACATTGATTATTTTTTTATTTTTACAAACCTCCCAGGTAGTCTCAATTTACACATTGTTTTTTGTTTGTTCCTTTCCTTATTGGCTTGTTTGAAGTCTTTGATGTTTTCCGAGCCGAGGCTTGGATTGCTTGTGCATCCAGCATGACCCTGTGTCAAATGGGAATTCCTTTCAAGCAGACCCTAACGTTAGGAAACGAGTGCCTTGAATTTCTCAGTCTAATCTTGTTGCTGCCTGCTTTCAAAAGACAGTTTGAGTCGAGGTGAATCTCCTAAACTAGACCAGGAAAGAAGTCAGTGATTGGGGAGTGGAGGAGTTGATGCAATTTATGAGTTATGCAATGGAAAAACAGAAGATTATGGTTTAGAGTGGGGAGCATGGTGTCAGTAGCTTTATTAAAATATACATTCTGAAGGAAAAAGGGAAACATTTCTATAGAATCTCACTGGTAATACAGAAAGCAGTAAAATGGATTTAAGGGACAGAATTCACTGTGTTCTGGAATGCACATACTGCATTGTTGACTCACATATTATTCCTCTTTAGAACAGAAAGTCTGGCTCTGTCAGGTCTACAGCATAGCACTGATGAGCTGGCAGAAGGCTGTGCTTGATGCTGATTGGCTGGGAGCCAGCTATGCAGGAGTGCTGATTGGCTGGGAGCCAATTTGTGTGTGTGGACGTGTATGTGCTTAGTTCTTTCCCAAATGGCTGATTTTCCAATTGAAAGCACATGTACCCCAAGCAACTTTCCCTTCTACAGGTAAGCAGATGCATACTTAATCTTGGAAACATGCAATTGGCCAATGAGGGAAGGAGTTACCTGTCCCTAATGCTCCTCTGATCAGCAATGCAGCCTCCCAAGATTGCTTTTCATTGAAAAAGACTATAATAGGGCTTTGTTGTACTCTTTTACAAGCATTGTGTACTTTGCCCCACATAGTTCTGGTTCTATCTATGGTCTTTGGCACTTTTGCATTTGTTCACCCATATTTCCATCCTATTTATTTAAAACAGTTTCTATGTCACCTTTCACCAGAATGATTACAGGGTGATTTACAATGAACTAAAATACACACACAAAAATATCCAGGCTTATTAAATGCTGTTACGAAGAATTAATGGCTTGATAATGCCTGAGTAAACAGATGAGTTTTTAATAAGCAGTGAAATACCAGTGCTGTAGGTGCCTGCCAGACCTCCAAAGAGAGATCATTTCATAAGGTGGGTGTTTGAAATTAATTTCTGTATCAATATCTTTAAAAAAAAGAGTCAGCACAAAACATATTTAAATATGTATTTTAATTCTATTTTCTCTCCAAATAAAAAATACATATTTTAAAGCATATATTCTCTCCAAATTTACATTTTGAAATATATATGTAAAAATAGCTTTTCCACCCATGGAACCAGTATTATGGGATGCACTCCCTGCTGAAATATGAGAGGCCCCATCTGTATTGGCATTCCGTCGGCTTTTCATGATGCACCTGTTTACCAGGGATTCCTTTGATCTCTGGACCTGAGCCTCCCTTTTTAATTAATGTACTTTTTAATAAAAAAAATTTATTGCATATTTAAATTATGAAAGTTTGTATATTAATGTTTGAATGGAACTGTTTTATTACATTTTTGAAATTATAAATGTTTATATTTTAATGATTCCATAATTGGTTTTTATGCTTGTAAGCTGCTTAGAGACCTGTTTTTGCATTCACTGGTTCACGAACAAAGAAATAAATAGTTTAGTTGCAATTTTTGAGCCTCAAACTCTGTTGAAACACAGCGAAAGCCAGGGGATGAAAACACAATCGTACACATGTCTACTCAGAAGTAAGTCTCATGGATTACAACAGGGCTCTTTCCCAAGAAAGTGTTTGTAGGATTGCAAGTTCTGATCCACATATTTAACTGAGGAATGTGGATCAGATATTCATATATATATATATATATATATATATATATATATATGAGAATCCATGAATATTGAACTATTTCTTCATAAACAACTTGGATGAAGGTATTGAGGGTGCCACAATTTAAGAAGGATATTGAGAAGCTGGAACAAGTGCAGAGGTCGTCTTCTTCTTTGGCAATCACTCGTAGCCGAGTAAGATTGTCTTCCATAAACACAGTTTTAACAATGAGTCCGTAAGTGACTGTGGAGGCCAATTCTGGATCCACAATTCCTACCACAGTGGGGACATTGGTTTCTGGGTGGGAGTTGATCGTGGTGTGGATTTGCCAAGCGTGCCTTCCTCTTAGCACGTTTCTTCCTTGCATCCTCAGTTCAAGTGTCTTCAAAGCCCACAACACCTTTGATAAAGGTTGTTCTCCAATTGGAGCGATCACAGGCAAGTGTTTCCCAGTTGTTGGTTGGTGTTTATACCACATGATAAATGGTTTGGAAACCAAGTCTTATGAGGAATGATTGAAAGAATTGGGTATGCTTAGCTTGGTAAAGAGGAGACTGAGGGGAGCCACGGTCAAATATCTAAAGGGTTGTGGTGGCTTTAAGAAGGAGCTTCAAATCCTAAATTTCTCTTTTCCTACAGATGCTTGTAGAAAATAATACTTGCAGCTCAGCTTTTCGGATACGAGAAGGTGGGACATTATGAATTCTCCCAGATCTATGAATACCTAAATCAAAAGTGGGGAACATTTTCCAGCTGAGGGGCACATTGCCACACAGAGAACCTTCTGGGGACCACATGTTGGTGGCAGATGGGGCCAGAGGCAAAAGGAGGTGGAACAATGGCTGAGCATGATATATCCTAGCCATGCAAAATTTGAAGGTTTCTACACAAATACATCTCTCTATTCTCCAGACGTGGTTGGCGCTGTGGGTTAAACCACAGAGCCTAGGACTTGCCGATCAGAAGGTCGGCAGTTCGAATCCCCATGACGGGGTGAGCTCCCATTGCTCAGTCCCTGCTCCTGCCAACCTAGCAGTTCGAAAGCACGTCAAAGTGCAAGTAGATAAGTAGGTACCACTCCAGCGGGAAGGTAAACGGCATTTCCGTGTGCTGCTCTGGTTCGCCAGAAGTGGCTTAGTCATGCTGGCCACATGACCCAGAAGCTGTACGCTGGCTCCCTCAGCCAATAAAGTGAGATGAGCGCCGCAACCCCAGAGTCGGTCATGACTGGACCTAATGGTCAGGGGTCCCTTTACCTTTACCTTTACACAAATACATCGCTCTATTCTCCAGATGGGTAAGCAAGAGGCATTAACATGGTTCAAGGACACATTCCAGGCAGGCAAAAATTGTCAAGGAGGTACTAAAGGAGGGCTGGTGATAGGTATGGTTTTTTGGGGGGTGGAGGGACTGAAGGAGAGGCCTGGAGAAAAGGGTGGCTTGATGTTATTTATTTATCTTGGTCTTTCTTTCCGGTTGTCCCAAAACACCATGGGATTTCAAGCAGGTTCGGATGGAAAAATACATATTCCCAACATGCAGGTTTGTTCTGCTGACCAAAGAACCTCTGCTAACGTAATGGTGACGAACCCCCTTCTGTGGCGCAGGCAAAGGAAACAAAATGCAATCTCCACAATCGGTTTTGCTTGAATCCAATCCAGCAGCATCAAGGAGCTGGAGAGACCCGACCATAAAGGAATCCTTGGATTAGTCACAGCCTTTGTTTCCTCTATGGCTCCGTTCAGTTAAACTTGCCCTGACTGACCTCCCTTCAAGATACGTTATCATATTTTCTCTGAGTATTATTTTCTTGGGGGGAGAGGGGGGGACTAAAGAAAATAATGGGAAGGGAAGAAAGCAAAAACAAGACAAGCAATTCCCTTTTTATTGATTTCTCCTGTCATCTTTTCTTGATACAGAAGTACAGTTTAGGATCCGTCCTCCGCCTCCGCTCTCATGGTGGCAAACAATGTATGGTGCATCTTCATCACACACACATCTGAGGGGAAAGGTAGAGGGAAATTGCCTCAAACTTTTCCAGTTCATTGCCCGATATTTCCCATTTCCTTCAAGAAAATAAATCCTGCACGTAAGTCTTCAGGAGTAACAACTCTACTCTCGCTGCAAAAGGCATATGGTAACCCCATACACCGTGGCCTTCTCATAATTGCCATTTTAAAAAGTACTAAATTGAATATTTTATATTGCTAGTTTCTCAAAATACTACTAATTTTTTTTCTTGGAGAAATTTTACTCTGACTGTGAGCTGTAGCCACAAAATTGTTGTGTACATGGAACAACTTCCATGAGTGCAACAAAATGTTACATATCTCTTCTTCCCCTGGACCCTCCTTCCCAATCTACTCTAGGTGATCCCCCCCCCAACCTCCTGTAGTAATTTTTGTGGCAATATTGGGGGCATTGGGGCAACAAGAGGGAGAAGAACTTCACTCTGCACATGCAATTTGGTTGAATGCAACCCTATAGTTTTATATGTCAATTTTATGTATTGGGTGGTGCTGTGGGTTAAACCACAGAGCCTAGGTCTTGCTGATCATAAGGTCAGCGGTTCGAATCCCCACGATGGGGTGAGCTCCCGTTGCTCGGTCCCTGCTCCTGCCAACCTAGCAATTCGAAGGCACGTCAAAGTGCAAGTAGATAAATAGGTACCGCTCCGGTGGGAAGGTAAACGGCATTTCCGTGCATTGCTCTGGTTCGCCAGAAGCGGCTTAGTCATGCTGGCCACATGACCCGGAAGCTGTACACTGGCTCCCTCGGCCAATAAAGCGAGATGATCACCGCAACCCCAGAGTCGGCCACGACTGGACCTAATGGTCAGGGGTCCCTTTACCTTTACCTTTATCCATTCTTTTAAAACCACTTTGGAAATTTTTGTTATTGTAAGTGATTCATAAATAATAATGAATCACACTGAGACACTGCATTCAGTGATGATTCCTTTTAGCATTTGACATGTGTCCTGGTCCTGAAAAAAAAGCCTTTTCATTTTGAGAAAGGGTCTGAGTTGAAGACAGGGTTGAAAATGTCCCAGAAGGGCCTCCTGGTTTAGTGAGATTTTTTAAAGAAGCGGAAGGTGATATTTTAGACTACAACTCCCATCATCCTGGATTGCCTAACATGCTGGCAGGGGCTGCTGGGAGTTGTAGTCCACTGCTTCTGGAGGGCACCATGTTGGCTACTGCTGCATTGAAGCACAAGAAGTATCTGCTTCAGTTACTTCACTCAAGACAGTGAAAGATAACTCTGGTCTGGATTCACACAGCAGTAACTTCCAGAAGTAGGGCGAAGGAGGAGAAGGCGCTTAGGGCACTGATTCCTAGAAGAACTGACCTTCTAGCTCATGGTTTTCCCATCTGTGGAATGCTCCTCCTGGTGAAGTACATCTGTCTCCTGAATTGTTAACTTTCAGGAGGAATTTTAAAGCATTCCTGTTCACCCTGGCTGAAAGATACAGTTCCTGGCAACTTTGGAATTAGTAGCTGGGGCAGTATGTCCCCATCTTTAAATGTTTTAAATGTGTTTTCATTCTATCTTTCATGGTTTCATGATGTCCCTTTGTTTGTTTTCCACCCTGGGATCTCTTGGGAGGAAAGAGGGCTGGATAGAAATTTGAATAATAATATAATAATAATTAATATATAAAAAACAGAGACCAAATTTCCAGAAGCCCCAATCAGAGTTATGCAACGTCATATTAGAGTGATGCTCCAGAGGGATTTTGAGAAAGAGATGATACCTAGGAATGGGAGTGAGTCCAGCCCACAAAGTCAATTTCACCTCTGGCCAGTCGCCGCTCTCCCTATTGATGACTCCCTATTCACCCTACTATGAGCCTTAAATTTGAACTTGAAGTTCTCTGTGGAAAACTTTTGGCTCAACCTCTGTTTTGAGATACGCTTGTTACTCGTGGTGTTGCTTCTGAAATGTTTTCATAGCAGTTTCGTTACTCCTTGCATTTACTATTTCTTCCATGACTTCGTTTTAATTGCTGCTCTAGCTTTTGCGGTTGCATTTTTTGTAGATACTTTGAAATGTTGTTGCAGCTATGGCTGAGAGGCAGGACATGAACAGCTAAAGAAACAAACGTAGCTGGCCACAACGTTCCATTGAGAAACCACACAAAGCACATTGAGGGTGGGGAAAGCGACAAATATCTTCTCTCTCTGGTTGATGTAGCTGTTCACCCTCATCAGCAGACTGTGTGCATTAAACGACACCACATTGGTGTGTGGGCTGAGCCGCCTAGTAGCTTTGATAAATGCAAGCATGTCCATGTATCCAAATTAGAATCACATTGATGGCTTTTTTTAAGGGGAGGGTGGTGTTTCAGCACAAGGCAGGCATCCACTCACATAAGAATGCTTCTCTTTCTTTTCCTCTCTACCTGAATCTCCCTGTGTGTCCCACCCACAATATCTGCTTCAGAAGTAGACCCTCCAGAGTAGATTTTGGAGGCATGTCTGGGGCATAGCTGTCAAGCGTCCCTTATTTGGCAGGACAGTCCCTTATCCCAGCGCTATGTCCCGCTGCTGTCCCTTATTGATGATGTCCCTTAAATTTCCCGGGTTTCAAAGGAAGCAGCTCCTCTCCCTCCCTCCTTGCTGGCCAGGGAGGAGGGAGGCTCCAACTGTGTTGCTTGGCTGCGTTACTCACCCAATAAGAAGTCTAAGAATGACTGGGGGGTGGAGCTTGCATGCTTTGTGCTGATCAAATCGGCTGCGTTGCCCGGGGACTCGCCTTTGCTCAGCGCTTCCCAGCGGAGAGGTGACGTGGTGGTTTTCCTTGAAGCTTAAGGCTTCATTTGGCTGCTGGCTGGGCTTTCTGCCTTTGCCTCAGAGGGGCTCAGAAGTTGAACATACCTGTGCTTGGAAAATCCCTTATTTTGGCTGCTGATCCCTTATTTTCGAGGCTGCTGGTCCCTTATTTTCAAATCTGTAAGTTGACAGCTACGGTCTGGGGGACCTGGAGAGAGAGAGAAGAGAAAGTAGAATTCTCCGTATGCAAACAGATTTTGATTGTGCAAACAGGCAGAGATCACTGGGTTTGACGTCAAATACATTTTAAGTGGTTTTGTATTAGTTGAATCAGCCTTGTGAATGGTTTGAGGATGGTAGTCCAAAGAAACCTGGTTCAACCTGCCTTTGTAGAGGGTTTTCCCCTCTGGGTTGGAAGTTTTATTTGATCTTAGGAATTCAGTGTAGCAGTAAGCAGATCGGTCAGACAGTGCAAACATTTCTGCTAGCATGATGGAATGATCTGCCTTCTCATCTCGCTGTGCATTTCTCAGGGTTTTCCCCCAACCCACCCACCCAGCAAATGGGGGGCATGCGATGAGGAAAGTTGGAAAACCCCCATTATGCTAGCAGAAACCTTTGTGTGACCTTCAATGGACAAGGCTTGTTTCTTGAAGCCCACCTAATGTTTTTTCCCCCATGCAATAATATTTATATGCTGATTAGTATAAACAAGGCAATCTCAAAGTGGTTTATCAGGACAGAGATTCAAATATATTAAAAGACATGCAGTAAACAAAAGCATGGCATGGCTAACTTTATTTAGGATTTCTTTTATACCTACCAACCAAAGTTCTTGAGGCAGCTTACAATATATTTAAAACTCAATAAAAAGGAAAATGGTACAACAGAGCAGAGCAAAGATGTACACACATTTTTTCCAACTAGTTCTCTGATGTTTCGTCCAGCTGCCTAACCTATTGCCTACCTGAATGAAATTTTGCTGTGTTCACAAACCTGGGTTCAGATAACCTTCATCCTTCAACGCCTCTCAGACCACTAAGTATCATTCACAGGGTTATTTTGAAGATAAAATGTGGAATACCTAGATGTTAAATTAATACACGCCCACTGAATGCAACAGGAAAGTATAGGAGTTGAATAAAATCTGCTATGTATGCCCTATATCCTACGCAGGCGGTTGGGGAGAGAAATTCAATTCAGTTCACATTTAAAGGTGAGCCCACCAAATTCTCACTTTCTGAAACAGTACCCAATCTGAAACACAGCCTCTGAAATTTGGACTTCCCCGAATTTTGCAATGTAGCTTTCCAGCTAAGTAATGTGCACAAAAATGCATGTGCCAGGGTAAAGTGTGCATAAAAATGCACACATTCATGAAAATAACACAAAGTAATGCATTGTATCAGGTGGAAATGCTTTCTGAAAATGTGTCTCTTAAGCACACTAAAATCATGATGAATTTTCAGGACTAAAAGGGGGAAAATGCAACCTGATGCAAAAATGTGGAGACCTGAAGAAAAATGAGAAGCTGAGAGAAACGAAAATGGATGGATTTAGGATCATAGAATCCTAGAGTTGGAAGGGACCCCAAAGGCCATCTAGTCAACCTCCTGCAATGCAGGAATCTCAGCTAAAGCATCCATGACAGATGGCCATAAAACAGACTTGCTCAATGGGACTTCTCCCTTCTGCAGTTTTTGGAGGTGCACAGAAGTGGAGTCCTGTTGTTTGAGATGCTGCTTGCACAGGGCTGGATACAACCCATTATCTTTCGACACAACCCACTTCACAGAGCTGTTGTGATGATTAGGGATGGCGCATGTTGCTTCTCTGTGCTCGGATAGTGCTGGTAGGTTTCGTCAGGCTGGCTCACAACGCTCCAAAACTCAGCGATTGGAATTTGGGTGTGAAAAAGGTTTTTAAAATTTGGTACTGCAGCCTTATTGGGAGAACTCACAGAGCAGTCCGAGGATAATTCTGCTTGTGGACAAGTGAACTCCACCAAGTTCACTCTCTTGTTCAATTTCCACAAACTTTGTCACCATCCCTAGGGATGATAGAATGCAACCACCTATAAGCTGCTCTGTATAGTACTTATCTCTAATACATTCTGGAGATATCTCTTTGTTTTCCCTCCCCCCCCCCCAGATAATTCTCTACAAGAACAGCTTGTGTGCTTCTATAAGTCAAGCTAGCCAGGCCCTGCCTTGCTAACTGTCTGGCTAGGAGGCCACCTGGGAAACTTGTATAAGAAGCACTGACCTTTGTGAAGAAAGGGCAAGGTATAAGCCTGATAAATAAATAAGCGGAATAAACATGTGTGCCCAGTGTTTTCCCTGCTCTTGAAAAATGAATGCCCTTGCAAGGGAAGGTTCTCTGCCTGTACGTTGGGGTTTGTGTTCATAAATTCATGCATGGAGCTATGTTTCCAAATTCAGGTATGTCCCTTCAGTGGAAGTGGTGGCTGTTGGCCAGCTGACACCACCCCCCAACTCCACCCACAAATACATGCAGATGTTGCATCAGCTTTCCCAAAAACTCATTTTCATGTTTAACCTGGCAGCCACAAGCCCTACCCTCCAACTGAATTAATCTGTCGTGACACTGAAGATTTAAATTGCTGTTGACTGGGCAAAGCAATGGGGTGGGGGTTCCAAACCCTCATGTGATGCTTTTAAAAAGCTAAAAACAAGGCAAATGCAAACTGTGCTTAATACAATATGTACAAGAAGAAATGGAAATAAGATTAGAAGTGATGTGTGTGCCAAGAGGCCTTTTTTAGGCAGTGCAGATGCAAGAGAACAAGGTTAATAAATTTTATTTTATTTTCCCCCATCCTCAAAAGCTGGCAGAAGTCCTCGTAGCAACAAGGTCAATTCTAACCTTATTTCTGCATTTTTTCCACAGATTCTCCTCCTCATTTCTTCTCTCATTCTCCTAAGAAGAAAATGGGGACCATTTAATGGATGTCGTAACACTTTTGGTTCTAGAGATGTCCTCGTTTCAAGAATGGTTAAATGTCACTGCGAATCTTTGAAATGATTAAAAGGAAGCAGGTAAAGTGGAGACAGAGGGATAGACACAGACTCTGCCTTTTGGACTCTGTGGGGCATCATTCTGACCAACTTAAGCTCCATTGATTTCAATGGGTCTACTCTAAGCATGAAAAGCAATGACAAACCTAGACAGCATCTTAAAAAGCAGAGACATCACCTTGCCAACAAAGGTCTGTATTGTTAAAGCTATGGTTTTCCCAGTAGTGATGTATGGAAGTGAGAGCTGGACCATAAAGAAGGCTGATCACCGAAGAATTGATGCTTTTGAATTATGGTGCTGGAGGAGACTCTTGAGAGTCCCACGGACTGCAAGAGGATCAAACCTATCCATTCTTAAGGAAATCAGCCCTGAGAGCTCACTAGAAGGACCATACCTGGGGTTTCGAACAAAATGATCAAGAAGAAGAAGAACAATACCTGGGGTTTCAATTGGACAATACCTGGGGTTTCGAACAAAATGATCAAGAAGAAGAAGAAGAGTTTGGATTTGATATCCCGCTTTATCACTACCCAAAGGAGTCTCAAAGCGGCTAACATTCTCCTTTCCCTTCCTCCCCCACAACAAACACTCTGTGAGGTGAGTGGGGCTGAGAGACTTCAAAGAAGTGTGACTACCCCAAGGTCACCCAGCAGCTGCATGTGGAGGAGCGGAGATGCGAATCTGGTTCACCAGATTATAAATCTACCACACTTAACCACTACACTACACTGGCTCTGGATCAAGGGGAAAGAGCTCTCTTCCATCAAGGGGATGGAACTCCCCTGTGGGGCAAGGTTGCAGCATTTGAGCCTCCTTAGTTTAGAGCTGGACCATAAAGAAGGCTGATCGCCAAAGAATTGATGCTTTTGAATTATGGTGCTGGAGGAGACTCTTGAGAGTCCCATGGACTGCAAGAAGATCAAACCTATCCATTCTGAAGGAAATCAGCCCTGAGTGCTGAGTGTCACTGGAAGGACAGATCCTGAAGCTGAGGCTCCAATACTTTGGCCACCTCATGAGAAGAAAAGACTCCCTTGAAAAGACCCTGATGTTGGGAAAGATGGAGGGCACAAGGAGAAGGGGATGACAGAGGACGAGATGGTTGGATAGTGTTCTCGAAGCTACCAGCATGAGTTTGACCAAACTGTGGGAGGCAGTGGAAGACAGGAGGGCCTGGAGTGCTCTGGTCCATGGGGTCACGAAGAGTCGGACACGACTAAACAACAACTCTAAGCATGGCTAACAAGGTTGGCTTGTAATCAGTTATCCGACAACTGTAGACACTTGGATTGGAGGCAGGTCCATTATAAAAGTAGACCCATTCCTCAGCACATTTGAGACCTGTTATGCAGAATGGGCAATTTTCTTGTGCTTTTATTAGGGCTCTTTATCATTCATAACTGCACAGAGGTGAGGATTTTAGTATGTGCTCCTTGACATATTACTCTTGGCTGTAAGCAAGTGTTTGAAAAATGTAATCTGCCAAAATGCCATTCTCTGCACAACCATAATTTGGGGGAAAGGGATGGTAATGACGAGGAAATAACAGCTAAAGTTAGATGAAGGGTGTTTGGGTGGTGTGATGTCTTATCGCAGGCAGAGATGTCCTACTGAATTGAATGGAGCTTGCTTCAAGGTAAGTGGGGTTTGGATTCTTCTGCCTGAAATCTCGATCTCATCCACACTCTTTTTCAGCAAGAGCTCTCTGCCATAAAACCCTTAGAAACAAACTTTTAAAAATCAATACTGCCATTTCACTCTTGCAGACATTACGGTTCTTTCTCACACATCATAATCATCATCTTCTTCTAACACTATCAGTGCATTTGGCATTTTATAGAGTAATGTAAGCTGAGAATAGTCGTTACCCTGCCCACCTCGCAGCCTAACAATGCAATCCTATACAGGTCGACTTTGTAGGAGGAAACCCCACTGAAATCAATTGAGCCTCCTCCCAAGGTAAATGGGTTCAGGATTGCAGTGTAAATTTGAGACACCATTCACTGGGATCTTCTGCCCTACAAGTTGCTAATCAGTGCATAAGGGAGAAGAAGGGGTGAAGCCTTTGTTTCAAAACTTCTTTAATGCTTCTGCTATCACTGCCTGTGGAACAGAGGCAGAGGAAGCAGGAATCATACCGGAGCAAAGATGGGGGAGGAAACAGGTAGTTGGTGGGCATTTTTCAGCCCACTCCGATTTGGGCTCTGAAAAAAATTTCCAGTTTCTCCCATTTGGGGTGGGAGTGTTCAAATCCATTCTGAATTAAAATGGGGAGAACTCAAAGTCACCTGTCTCCAGAAGGAAATGAAATATGTGCAAACTACCTATGACCAGAGATTACCTTAAAAGTGGCTCAATTCTGTGCTGCTGCTGTAACATTAAGGAGACCAGCCTTGAACGAATCTTACCGCCGATCTCTTAATATGTTTTAAAGTAGCAATTAAGGTTTTAACTTACATATTTTAGCTGTTTTTATCTGAATTATTTATCGTGTATTAGCTCACGGAGCTTAATTTTAACATATTTATGCTTGCGTGCTCTCTGTTGTTGCATATGTTGCACTCTGGTCGGTGACCGAAATAAATCGATTCATTCATTCATATGACCTAAGTTCTAAAATATTCAGTTTGTTTAGATGTACATACACATATACCCATTTATTTATTTATTTATTTATTTTATTTACTTTAATTTATATACCATCCTATACCTGCAGGTCATATGCATATACATATACAGTAAATCAGAACAACTGGGGCTTCTTGATGTATCAGCTCCACCTTGGAAATCGGATTATTGCCCTGTTCAGAATTCTAACGCATGCCTCCTGTTACCAGCTGAGTGGGACTGCATTGATTAGCTATGTCCCTGATGCCTATCGCTCAACATCCTAAAAAGCAAAGAGCTGCACCAACAAGTACAAAATAACCCCCCTGCAGCGCCACAAATCCAACTCAATGGTGTAAAGTTGGAAAATGTTGATCACTTTTCCTACCTGGGCAGTTATCTCTCCACAAGGGCCAACACATATGCCGAAATCCAGTGCAGCTTTCTCCTGATTGAAGTGCAGAGTGTTTGAGGACTGGGACATTTGCAGGGAAACCAAAATGCTTGTTTACAAAGCTATTGTACTACCAGCTTTACTCTATGCTTGTGAAACATGGACTACTTAAAAATGCCATCTCCATCCTTGAAAGATTCCATCAACGGTGTCTCCGGAAAATTTTACACATCACTTGGGAAGACAGGCGAACTAATACCAATGTACTGGAAGAAGCAAAGATTACCAGTGTTGAAGCAATGATTCTTCAACATCAACTTTGTTGGACTGGAGATGCTGTGCGGATGCCTGATTATCGTCTTCCAAAGCAACTACTCTATTCCAAAATTTAAAATGGAAAGTGTAATGCTGGTGGTCGACAAAAGAGGTTTAAAGACTCTCTCAGGGAAAATCTAAAAGAATGTAATATAAACACCAACAATTGGGAAACACTGGCCTGCAAACGCCCCAATTGGAGAACAGCCTTTACTCAGGACGCAAGGGAGAAATGTGCTAAGAGGAAGGCATGCTTGGCAAATCCACACCGTGATCACCTCCCGCCCGGAAACCAATGTCCCCACTGTGGAAGGACGTGTGGATCCAGAATTGGCCTCCACAGTCACTTACAGACTCATTGTTAAAACCGTGCTTATGGAAGACAATCTTACTTGGCTATGAGTGATCACCAAAGAAGAAGAAAGAAGAGGAAGAAGAAGAAGAAGAAGAAGAAGAAGAAGAAGAAGAAGAAGAAGAAGAAGAAGACTGCATGTGTGAACTAGTCTCATCCCTTGGTGCCTGGACCTAGAGCATGAATGTTCAGAGAGACAGAGACTTCACACAGCTGCTCAGCTGCCAGAGCCATGCCTAAGTATGTGATGTCCAGGATAAGGCTACGTGGTGCTGCCCAACTCACACTTTGGGAAAATGCATGCTCATGTGTGGCATCTACTGTGGGAGTGGGTTCTGGAGACAGAGCAAGAGGTCTGGAGCTGAGGAAGTGAGCTTTCAACCCAACCGGGGTCTAGAGGAGACTGAGAGGCTTATATTCTCATTGTTAACTCCTCTTTTTCCTGGTCATCTGTTGGATCATTAAGAATGTGAGGATAGCCCTTCAGAATCAGGCCAATGGCCCATCTAGCCCAGCATCCTTTTCTAGCTGTGACCTGAAGCCCATGAGCCTGAACTAAGTACAACAGCATTCTCCCCTTCTGTGGAGAGAGTCCTCCTGAGTAGACCCTTGTACCCTTCCTCCTGAGTAGACCCTTCAACCCAAAGAGACCTCCGGCAGTAGAGTCTTCTGGCAGCCAAGGGGACACTCCTGTGATTGTGGGTTTTCCATTGGGGCTGACTGTTGCCTTTGCTCTTGAGGAGCAGATGATGATCGGGCAGAACTGGAGATCAAGGTATGCCTGTGGTTAGACGGATCATTGCAGGGGCTCAGGTGAGACACGCAGGATCCAAACCACTTTAGGCTGCCTTGGGTACTCCTGAGATGTTCTTCCGGGTCCTCAGTTGGAGTGAGGTCTGATGCTTCTTCAGAGGAGGTCTCGCCAAGGCCTGGGTTGGATGAGATCCTGACAATGCATGAGTCAAAACTTATGAATAGGTCATTAAGAACTCCCAAACTTCATGGAGCAATTTTGATGATGAAAATTTTGGAAGCATCCTGTCTGAAGGCTACAAAACCCAATTTGCTCGAGCATTTTCTCCCAACTTTTGCTTCATTTTGTATCTCCATCTGAGAGTTTACATTTTTAAGTTTTAGCCTCAAGCAAATGACTAAGGCTGAGTTACTGCCTGAATCCTTGGCAATGGTGAAAGGGAGGGAATTTAATAAGTGAAAAGAAAACACACACACACACACACCCTGACAGATCCATAACTACATGCAATGCAAATAAGCTCTTACATCAAAATGTAGAAATGATAATGCAATTTAATGGCTTAAGGACTTTTTAAAAGGATGAAAATGCCTGCTATATTTTGACAGAGCAAAGATATCTAAGCTGCATGCCGGGGATGCGGTGGAGCCTAGCTCTATAAGTCTTGGAGATGATTTGACAAGAACAATTTCAATGTTCAGTTTAATGCACTTATGACAAATTTAAGTGATGAATCGATGCCCAAGAGGCCATGTGACTGGAATTAGGAGGCACAAATTCCCTTGTTATGGGAGCAGCTACAGGGCAGTTCAGTGCTGACAGGCATACTAAAAGTTAGACAAAGGAAATCTACAAAGAACATTATGTCAATGGCAGAGAAAATGGAAAGCTATATATTTATTAAACCGTAATGTCACCAGGTGAAGCTTTGCGGCACTGAAGACACTTCTTGGTTCTCCAGATGCAGGAAGAGGAAATCTTATTGGCGTAAATTCAGCCGGCGGAGAAAAGCAAACATTACCTTAGAATCCCAGAAGTTGCTCTTGCAGTCTTGTCCTCAATTTACTGTACGCTTGCGGCTTCCTCCTGCCACAGATGTGCCGATCAGCATGAGGTCATGCATGGATTCCTGCACTGCTCCCAGAAGCTATGGGGGGAGGGGCAAAACTGTATGTCACGATTAACATGAAATGCACAGTTCTCATGCTTTTCTTTAATTGCTTGCAGCCAGAGACCCCCCTTTCCTGACTAATTGTCATCAGAATTGTGGCACATGGAGCAAGAAGCTTTACCTCTCCCCAACCACAGCCCCCTGAGATTTATTTATTTATTTATTTATTTATTGGAAAAACCAAACCTCATGAAATTTGGGAGTTTCAGGTTCCTCAGTTTTTTGACTGGGGAAGGAAGGGATAAACTTCTCCTGCCAGACTGCTGCAATCTTGATAACAATTTTAAAAATTGTCCCCCTGTAAAGACAAATATGTCTAATGTGGTCTTTCATCCTTCCTTGGATCAAAACACAAGAAGAATGTAAGAATAGCTCCGCAGCGTCAGAACGAGGTCCCATCTAGTTAGGTGTAGCTAGCCAGATGTCTGCCAGAATTCCAGAAGTGATCAAACCAGCAATCAGACCTGGATGGGGTCTGATGCCATTGAACAATGGCAGTGAGACTGGCTCAGGAATCAACAGATTCTGAACCATCTCAGCTCTTCTCTACCTCTAGAATGTCCCATTTGAGGGGCTTTTGTGGGCTTCCAGTAGCAGGCATCCTGCCCACCTCTGTGTTCAGTGAGTGGAAAGGGGTGTGTGACTTGGATGGCGTGGTTGCTGGTGGTGATGGCTGGCTTGTTTTCTGTGAAAGGTGGGTGATGAGTCACTTTTGCCCAATCCACCACCACCCTAATCTGGATGAAGGGGTTGGTGGTCTGGATTGTTCCATAATTTAGGAATAAATTCCACTGAAGTCAATGGAACTTGCTTCTAAATTGACAAGTATTAGGATTGTGCTCCTGACCAGCTGCGTCTAGGTTCTGTTGGAGATGAAATAAAAGCTGTTTGATGGATCTGTCAGATTACTGACTCTCAGGATAGACTTCTTGAGAGGCTGATCAAGCAGATGCAGGGACTGGATTCCTTGCTCAGGAACAACCCTGGTGTGTGCTTTGTAGGCTAGCTCAGTACCCCACTATCTTAAAAAAGAGCCTTTGTCAGAACTTCTCAAAAACTAGACAAAATTTTGAAAGCACATTGAATACAGAGGTAGTTACTGAAAGTGAAACAGCACACACACACAAAAATCTTTGGCCCAGTTGTGTTCATCATAAGCATCTCTGGTTCCCAGGAATTTCCATCTAAATGTTGCATTACAATTTACATTTGTCATGGGATGTCTGAACACAGGAATACCTGGGGCTGGCTGGTTATCCTAATCTGTAATGATGAAGATGAAATGGGACAGACGTAGATTTACATTTCTTCCCATTTTTTAAAAAAACTGCAGGGTTCCCTTCAAGTGGAAAAGTTTGCCAGCTTTGTCATGAACCAGGGGAGGCAAGGGTGGACAGCAATGGATCAGAAGGAACTGTCACAATCCCAGCCTCTGTTCCTGTGAAATTGCAATAGATTGTTCCTTGCAGAGTGTCTGCAATTATATAAGCACAGGGATTCCTACAGCCGATCATCTCAGAATTTGTAGCACTACATGCAGAGTCTTCTGGTTTAATGAACAAAATTTAGCTCTTGTGGGTCATGGAGAGCAGTCTGATGAACTCTAGGCTGTAAATGTCACCAATTTTCAGATTTGCTTGAGTGGCCTGGTTACCCGCTTGCCTCGCTTTTAGGATAATCTCAAAATCTACAGCAAGTGGAGATAGCAAATTCCCTGGCTCATCTAATGTATCGAAAGGACATTTGGGTTTGATGCTGGCCTTACAAAAGTTGTTATGCACTGAACCACTGTCAGTCATTTTCTCACATCCAAGGAAAGTTAGTTCCTCAGCCAAAGCGAGGGATGCTTCTTGTAGTTGTCTGTCACCTTCTCTGTTCTTCCATTTCAAAGGCTGCAAAGAAAGGTCATGTGATGGAGGGTAAATTAATTTCACTTTACATACTGGTGCAGTCTTGCCAAATACAGTGTTACCTCAGTTTTCAAACGTAGTCCATTTCGGAAGACCGTTTGAATTCCGAAACTTTCGAAAACTGAAAGCTCAGAACGGAAGCCTCAAAACCAGGCATAGGCAAACTCCGGCCCTCCAGATGTTTGGGACTACAATTCCCATCATCCCTAGCTAACAGGACCAGTGGTCAGGGATGATGGGAATTGTAGTCCCAAACATCTGGAGGGTCAGAGTTTGCCTATGCCTGCTCAAAGCGGAAAACTCAAAATGGAAGTCATGTTTCAAGTTTGACTTCTGAGATGTGTTCGAAAACTGAAGCATTTACTTCCAGGTTTATGGTGTTCGAAAACCGAAACATTCATCAATGGAGACGTTCAAAAACTGAGGTACCACTGTACACACTTCTTGAAAGAATGTGTGAAACACATGCATGCAACTCTTTGACATTTGCTGCACTCTGAATTTTGTAATGCCAAAGATGGATACAAAAATGTATATATTGGGGGGGGGGAGGGTTTATAAGGTGTGTATCTTACTGAAAATAACAAGGCATTGACTTGGAAGATGGCTTGCCAAAATGCATACGTTAGGCAAAACAGAATGCAAAATGTGTCTATCAGAAGGAAACACACACAAGTCTCGCTAGATCTGGAGAAACAGGAAACAGGGAAACACTGCACTGGAGCAAAAAAAGGGGTTTCTGGAAAATATTTATAATCACCTTGTAACCAATTCTGGGAGAATATTTTGCAAAGCCCTAGAGGCAAGTGTGGGGCAGACAAAAGACACTGCCTCAAGTGTGGTATAGTGGTATAGCATGTTGGACTAGGACCTGGGAGACCAGGGTTCAGCCATGAAGCTCACTGGGTGACCTTGGGCCCGTCAAGGTCTCTTAGCCTAACCTACCTCACAGGGCTGTTGTGAGGATGAAATGAGGAGGTGAAGAACCGTGTATGCCTTGGAGCTCTTTGGAGAAAAAGCTGGGATATAAATGCAAAATATGCCACACAATTTAATGAAAAGGATCTATAAGGGCCTCATTCTCTGCAACTTTGGATATGGCTGACATCTGACGGATTTGTTTGCAAGCATCTGATTGATGTATGCCCCTGTCGGCCCCTAATGGAGCCTATCTGGAACAACATTTTAACAGCACAAGGGCTTCAGAGCAGGAAAAAGGATCTCAGCCTCACAAAAGAGTTAGCGGGAATGATTTGGGAG
The DNA here is from genome assembly GCF_964106645.2 of Podarcis pityusensis. Taxonomy (NCBI): domain Eukaryota; kingdom Metazoa; phylum Chordata; class Lepidosauria; order Squamata; family Lacertidae; genus Podarcis; species Podarcis pityusensis. Next base: position 11,647,869 of record NC_138030.1, read on the forward strand.
CACAGCTCAGACAGGAAGGCTCCCTGCCTCTTTCATATGCTCCTTAAGCCCCTGAAGACTGGCTCAGGTTTAATCGACAGTAGGATGTCTGACTCCTCTTTTCAATCAAATCTGAAAAGACATCTTGCAGGGTGACATGTCAGCTGGAAAAGTTTAACTACAGGTGCAAGGAAACGACAGTGCAAGAGGCTTTTTTGCCTCTCTTCCTACTGTTCTTTGAAGGCTGGGACTAAAAACGTCTGGGTCTGGAAAGAAAGAAAGAAAGAAAGAAAGAAAGAAAGAAAGAAAGAAAGAGGAAGTGAAAGCTTAGCACACAAGCCAACCAGGTGGTTGTCACCATCGATGGTGAGGATTCCGTTGTGATGATGACCTCACTTCAAAGACAGCTACAGTAATCCTTCAGAGAATCAAATTCAAGCGCCTAGGAAGGAGAGAACTCTCACATGAAATGGCTTCCGACATATCAAAGGCAACAGTCTGAGTAACTGAAAGACGAGGGAAACTGTCAATGCACGAAAGGTCCTACCGAGTTTTATTCAGGGGTGGGAGTGAGGAATCATCAGAAGAATCTGCACAGAGAGACCCATGATAGTTAGGTTGGCTGAATTGGTTAGATCCTGCTGGATAGAAGTTTTTTTTGGGGGGGGGGGGTTGTGGCACAGTAATGGAAATATATGCCTACAGATTTGCCAAAGTGCACAAGGCTGCCTTATATTGAATAAAAGAAGGGGTGAACCTGTGAGCTTCAATTTCTCCCAGTTTCTCCTTTTCCCAATCTTAAATTCCCTTTCCCTATCTTAAATTCAGTTCTTCCACTCTGGCTGAGAGCGGAAGAGTGAGTTAAGCCCTGCCAAGTGGTTCAGCAATAAAACTGCCGGCACATTTGCAAAGCTAAGCAGGGTCGGGTATGGTTTTGAATTGGATGGGGGACCGCTTGTTGAGATTCCTGCATTGCCAGGGGTTGGATTGGATGGCCTTTGGGATCCCTTCCAACTCTATGATTCTATGCACCTTAACTACCTGATGGCTCATTGCCAGAAATCTGAGCTGCAGCTCTCACAGCAGGAGAGGAAACATGAGAAGTCAGAGATGGCTAGTAGCAACAATTGTAGCAGAGGAGTTACAGGTTGTAGATATTTGCAAATAAAACCATATATCATAAAGACACCACAGTCTCTGCTGTGCCTAATTTCTGAAGAAAACATGAACCCTAGGTAAGTACAGTGGTACCTCGGGTTAAGTACTTAATTCATTCTGGAGGTCTGTACTTAACCTGAAACTGTTCTTAACCTGAAGCACCACTTTAGCTAATGGGGCCTCCTGCTGCTGCTGCGCCACTGGAGCACGATTTCTCTTCTCACCCTGAAGCAAAGTTCTTAACCTGAAGCACTATTTCTGGGTTAGCGGAGGCTGTAACCTGAAGTGTATGTAACCCGAGATACCACTGTATTTGGAACCCCTGGAACTGCTAGGTGAAGATTGTGGTGACCTCTCTCTCTCTCTCTCTCTCTCTCTCTCTCTCTCTCTCATCTCTCTGTCATCTATTATCTATCTACCATCTATCTATCTATCTATCTATCTATCTATCTATCTATCTATCATCTATCTATCTAACATCTATCTTGAACAGAACCCATAGTGAATTTTAAAAACAACAGCAAGCAGGAAGTCTAACCACATCAGCTAACTGCTATAAATTATATCACAGCAATTTAACTGTTCAATTATAACCCAATGAAAATATTTCGTAAGTGAAAAAAAGTTGTGAAACAATTCTGGCACATGCATTTCAGTTCATTTTATATATTTAATGGTGATAGTCATTTAATCCTTTGTATTTGTGAGAAACCATAACAGCTATTGTACCACGATAGCCAACGTAATTCAATTTTTTTGTTTATTTCTCTTCAAACAAACAAAAAACCCACTGAATGAAAAAAAATTATCAACAGAATCCCTTTGTTAGTTTTCAATACATGGCTATTCAGCCAATCTGAGGATAAATACATTTTACTTTTCTCTCTAGAGACATAAGCTAGACATGCATTACTGATATTTCCTTATCTAGGATGGTGCAAAGGGTGTTAGATAATTATACCACAGGATATGCTGTCATTTTTTTGAATTTGCATATACAGTAGGCTCATTAATACTGATTGCTAATTTTCATTTATCACGCCTCCACCTAATAAATTCTGTACCTCTTGAATATAAGGATATATGGGCAGAACTAGAGAGGGGAACAGCTTGAATGGGGAAGGTTATCAGTTTATCATACCTGAGCTGGAAGCTACCAATGGACGATGAAGGCAACATCACCAAGAAGGGGCATGTTGTGCAGATGTCAACTGATGTTGACTATGGATGTGGCAATTCAAATCACTTTTCAATTGTTTGCTTTATTATTTATTTCCATTATGGGTTCTTTAACGCCATTGCATATTATAATCATGGATCAAATTTACAGCTAGCTCTAAACTGCTTAGAAGCCATTTCAGCATCTCATAGAATCATAGAGTTGGAAGGGACTCAAGGGCCATCTAGTCTGACCCCCTGCAATGCAGGAAACTCAACTAAAGCATCCATGACCGATGGCCATCCAACCTCTGCTTAGAAACATCAGTGGTATATCAATCAACCAATCGATTAAATAATTGGTAATAATAATAAATAATAATAAATTTTAATTTATACCCCGCCCTTCCCGATTCAGAAAACTGGGCTCAGGGTGGCTAACAACAAATTTAAAACACTTAATTGATTCAACAAAAAACAGCATAAAATACAGTATAAAACATATATACAGTAACAATAAATTCAGAATTCAAAAATCAATTTAGGGGGGAAATCTAGCCAATAAACATTAGATGATCACCAGGGCTAGCTGGCTAAACTAGTCCTATTTGGGCCAACAAGGAGACCAGGAGAGAATTAGCTGTGTGATCCCAGAGCAGGTAATCTTCATAAAAAGGGGAGGGGGAGGGAAGGAAGGGGAATGAAAGATCAGGCTAAGTTCAAATTGAAAGCCAGGCAGAATAGCTCTGTTTTACAGGCCCTGCGGAAGGAAGTTAAATCCTGCAGGGCCCTGGTCTCATGGGACATAGCATTCCACCAGGTCGGAGCCATCACTGAGAAGGCCCTGGCCCTGGTGGAGGATAATCTGACTTCCTTAGGGCCTGGAACCTCTAAACTATGATTATTCATGGACCTTAAGGTCCTCTGCGGGGCATACCAGGAGAGGCGGTCCTGTAAATAGGAGGGCCATAAGCCAGATGTTAGTAAATGACCAACATCTATAATAAGGAGTATGGTAGGGCACAAACGGATCTCAATTCTTCCCACAGACCCAATGGCTTCTCAGAGGGCTTTTTGCCAACTTTAGGATTGTGACCTTTAACGCACACCCCAGATCTGATTAATGGGAGAGAAGTAACTACATTCCACTCCTACGGAAACCAATGAGACTTGAGTTTGCTAATCTGCAGTTGCTTGCGTTGCACCCAAAATCTTATTGCATCCTAAATCTATTACCCATAAGGCAAACACAATGCCAAACAGGCACATTTTACCCTTTTCTTGTTTCTAAAATAGGAACTACTAACATTTTGTTCATATTTTTATCCAGGCTATTTCAAAGAAAGAAAGAAAGGAGGGGGGAGAACTGTTCAATTTTGTTTTATCTTTCTCTTTCTTAAAAAAGGGCATTATTAATTTCAGTTTCAACAACTGTTATTTTTTTCTCTATGTGCGTGTGTGTATTCATATTTAAATTAGGTTCCCTCGAGATGGAAGGAAAGCAAAGAGGTTTTATCAAGAGAGACTAATAATATAGCAGGCAAAGCATCCGAGACTTTCCGTATTGAATGTATAAATCATGCTAGCAGGAACCAGAAATGTTTAAATAATATAGAGAGTCTCGCAATAATATACTTATTAGTTTAAGTAATTTGGGGGCTCTTGTTCACATGGCAAATCTCTCACAGAAAATTTTCTCAGCTAATCACTTGATAACTGAAGCCGAGGGAGGGATATACATATTATTCATCCCATAATTCTTCAGGACTTAAATGTTATCATAGATCTTTGTACTGTGTGGTGGTCGATAACGCATTTATTTAGGACGTTCATGGGCTCCTATTAAAGAATTCATTTCTCTTTGCTTGGCAAAATGTACCTGAGATAGAGAATTCAAAGTAATAATTAAAATGTTCAAATATAACACTTAATGAAAACAGCAATTTTTATTGTTAAAAAAAAAAGAAGCCAAGGCTGTTGCAAAAAAATTAATAAAATCTTTCTTTGCACATTGTATTTTGCTGCCGGATTTGCAAGCAGTGAAAATGGGGAGGAGATTTTGTGAATTTGGGAAGGAAGGGAGGGGAATTTGAGTCAGGAGAGAGACAAACGGTGCCTGCTGATCTCTGCGATAGAGTGTTTCACATGAGTGAGACAATGACACCAAAGGCTTGGTATTGTGTTGATGTCAAATGGGTCTCCTTAGTTCAGGGGACGATGATGCTGAAATTAGGCCAGATCATTGAACTGGACCATAAAGCAGTCAGAGAAGAGCACATACTGAGAGTACTGGGACCATAGAGTGAAGGGTGGGTAAAAATTACTTATAGTAATAGTAAAAATACTGTAGTGGCTGCAGGTGATGTTCCAGTTCAAGGTATTGGCAGTAATATACAAAGCCCAAGTATCTGAAGGAGCATCTTCTTCAGTAAGTTCCAACGGATAGTTTACTTCTCCTTCTTCTTGGGGTTTAATGGTAGGAAGACCAAGGAGAGGCCCCATTAATGTCATCTACTGTGATCCTAAATGTCTGCCACCTTGAGGGGTATCTTCAGGAGAAGAAAAGGCTAAGGAGTATGTTAACGGAAAAATCCGAGGGCTCCCTTGGACAAAAACAAAGACACCAACCAGGATAACTTGGAGCAAAACAGCAGCCTGTAGGCTTGGCCTTTATTGGATACTGTCGCGACAGGACTCCCACCCGCACCAAGATGAAGCAAAATGGAAGTCCAGAACAAAAGAAGACCCCAACTTTTATTAGTTACTAATCCCTCAAACTACACCCCTAAGGCTACATCACAACTACATCACAAAAAGGGAGGGGTTGAGGGAGGAGTTGTGGAGGTAACCTGACTATCTTGTCACCTGGCTGGTTCCTCCTCTCCCCCTCCCCATGAGTCATTTCCAGAGGACAAAAGGGAGTTGGCAGTTTCCTGCCCCCAGAGGGAAGATCTGATCATTGTCCTTTGTTCCAGTCCATGTTGAATCCACTCCCATATGCAAGTCCTTTGTGACCTGGATGGTCTTCTGTCTGGGACCATCAAGGTTGTCATGCCAACTGGGCAGGGCTCCTGTGTATGTGCTGGTATGGTTAAGGGATTATGGCCGTCCTGTATCAAACCACTCCCCTTTGATAGTCCTTCCTTCATGGAGTAAAATAAAAGTGGACCGGTGTAAATCCGATGTATGGTTGATTTACTATGAATTTATAACAGGAACGTTGTGTATGTAGTGTGTGTGTGTGTGTGTGTGTGTGTGTGTGTGTGTGTGTGTTGTGTTTGTACAAACTGAATGATTGGGGGGGGGGGTCCTGCAACAAGTAAAAAAATCTGGAGTCCCTAAGATGGTTGGATGACGCCTTGTACACTTCCTTCTGGCAACTCCTGCAGCCAAGCTGGTGCCAAACATATTACTCTACTTTACTTTGGACCACAAAATAGGAATCTTGTTGTCTGGGCAGCCCAGGACCTCCATACACACTGCCCAGGGGAAGTCTCTTCAGTGCTGCTAACACAAAAGTTTGACTTCACCCCCAGAGGTGAAGTCAAAGAGAGACTTCATTGTCTCTCAAGACAGACAGATGCCAACAACAAAAGCAGTAATGCACACTCACAGCTGCCCCTTAATCGAGGCAAACAAAAGTCTTGACCAGAGTTGACGGACAGTCATTCCAGTCATGCAGAAACATTCAAGGAGGGTGTGAGGCAGGCAGGTGAGGGTATGGCCTTTGGAGAAGGCATGAGAATGGGGTGGGGAAGAGACCTGGAGGGCCACATTTGACCTTCACACCTGAGGTTCTCCACCCCTTCTGCGGAGGACAGGCAGGATATACATTTACCAAATAAAAACAAAAATATGTATGTAGTCTCCAGCGCTGGAGACTCTGCACTAGAATAAAGGGGAAACCAGGCTGCTTCTCAGTGATGATCAAAAGTAATTGGGAAAACATTAACGTTACAAACAGAGGTCTCTCATTGAAGGAAATAAAAATTAAAGAGATCTTGAAGCCCGCCTGACAAAAGGTAATCATGTTTCTGCTACTCCAGCACAAAGGGAGATGAATAATAAAACAATACAGATTTAGGGGAAGCCGTTTCATCTTTGCGGGAAAAGAAGAATGCCAAATATGCAGAAATGGTAAAGTTCAGTCGAGACCGTTTCAAAATGAAATGCAAAGACAATCAGGGGAAAATAAATGGTTGCGCGCAGCAAAACACTCATGAAAGGGTGAAATCTCTATTGTTCTATTCCTGGGTGACTTCCCACCCAACCCCCGGAGGTAGTGGCAAATAAATAACCCTTGCACAGCATCAGATCAAAGGCACTTAAGTGTGGATGAAGAGATGAAATACTGATGCAATTTTTTTCTTATGGGAGGCAGTGGGAGGATGAAGAAGGAAAGGTTAAGCAAAAAAGCAAAAGAAGAAAGACAAAGGTGCTGAAGGTCCCTCAATAAATAAAGGCGAGACGGCTGAAGATAAGCAGAGTGGAATTACAAGGCTTGTTACTGGAGGTTCCCCCCGCCCCAAGACCCTCTGGGGAAGATTGAAAGCCTGATGTAGGGTTGCAGGCATCCATGAAAGAGTGTTTTAATATTTCCAGCTGAAGTCGGCATCATTTTCAAACACCGATTCTGCACAGCCGTAGCTTGTGCTTTTTGGAATATGCACCTGCTTAGGAACTATTCCCAGCACTTGGTTTGTTTTCTTGCTCCGTATATCGGCCACTTTTCTGCCAAGGCTTTCTAGGAAGTTTATACTTCTTTGTAGAGAAAGGAAAGGCTTAGAATCTGAGAGACGCAGCACAAAAGGCGACAGGAGCTGAGAGGAAAGAGGGAAACTAGAAAATCTGCAGTACTACAGTAGTACCTCGGGTTACTTACGCTTCAGGTTACATACACTTCAGGTTACAGACTCCAAGAAGATATTGATCTACCCTTGAGATGCAAAGTCCTTCAAACAGGGAAGGGGTCCTCTAAGCAACACCCTTTGGTGCAAAAATGATCCCAAAGAATATAATCCCAGCTATGAGCCCAGAGTGGCTGGGGAAACCCTGCCTGCATTTAAGGTGAAGGGTGATAGCAGCAAATACAGCAGCAGCAGCAGCAGCAGCAGCAGCAAATGATGGAAGTTGAGAGTGAACCTTAGGACAACCTCAGAGGCAATGAAGAAATCCAAGAGAAGATGTGGACTTAAGGTGGGGTTGCTAAAATGGGGGGCTGTCAGTCAAGAAACTATGCAGTCTTGGGTATCTGGAAGGAAGCAGGTGCCTATAAAAACTTTGGGTGGTGAGTAATAATATACAATTAAGCCTCACAAGAACCTTGTGATGTGAAGAGTGCCAGACCTTCCTTTATAATGAGGCTATTATTGGACTGTAATTGAAAACTAATAAAAATATTATATATAAAAAGACCTTCCTTTGCAAATTAATAAAGAGACTCACCCCATCACCTCTACAAAACTGGGAGAACTTGTGGCTCTGAAGGGTTTCTGCTAAGCTGCTGCATGTTTCTGGGTTTATAACTTAGCACATGCTCCTTTTGAGGGTTCTAGCTAGACCAGACCAGCTTTCCTTCTTAAGTTCCAAGGGGATCAACCAGGTCATTCCATTCACTGACATCACCACCACGATGTTCTGTTCTTCTGTTCCAGCCAATGCTTAAGAGGTCATGACTCATGGAGAACACTAATCATGCTTGGTTATCATCAGACTGAGACGCCCTCTCAAGCATGCTGATGCTTCTCTCCTGTTTCTCAAACACACTAATTTTCCTCCAGACCTGTCACTACAGAGGCTCTAAACAGTTGGGATACCTCACCCCACAGGGTCTCAACCACATTGAGCACTGAGGCACAATCATCTGCTCATGAATAGGTACACCTTTGCAAGTTTCTGTGGTAAACATGAGGATGTTAAGCTGTCAAAGCTAGTGGTGGCACATAATTAGGTCCAGAGACTGTGGTGTTGCCCTGCTCTCCCTTGTACATGCAACAGATAGCACATAAGGCCTAGTTACATTGAAGAAGATGGGTGGCAAATACTCTGGGGAAGATTAAGAGGAGTCAATTTAATCTAATTCAATTTGCTCTCAAAGAACACACAGAAATAAACACAGCTTTGTTATCATTCTCCTGACCACAGGATCAATAGAAATATTGCCATTGCATTAAGGTGGTGACAGTGGGGACGGGAGAGAGAGAGAAAAGTACATCAGCTCAGTGATACCAATCCTTTCATCTCTTAACTTGTTGGGATGTCAGCAGTTTCCTTTCACTGAAAATGTGCCTTCTGAATCTTTCAGCTGTCATCTTTGCCTCTCGGCCGGACAAGCTGATTCGTATCAGCCAGTGAACCTTCTTCATCTTTCAAGTTATGTCGATAGCTCTATCAAGTTTGGTCAGGCAGAAGCCTCCATGTCATGGGATGAGGGCAAGGCAGGGGAAAGTTAGCCCCTAAGCCAGCAGCTGCCAACCTTCTGGGGGCCGTGGGCACATTTGCTGAATGGAGAAACTGTCTTGGGCACAGGGCACAGGCTTCAACAAAACACACACAATGGACTATTAGTCCCTTGTCATGGTCAGTTCACTTCCTGTTGAGATTTCGGCTTTCAGCACCTTTTCACCTCTGCAGAGGCAGGGGACTTGTTAGGGTGGTCCATCCTTGGAAGATGGGTTTCCAGACAGCCTTGGAATCAGGAGGGGAAAGCAAACCTGCATATGCAAAATCTGAAGAGTGGATATATACCAACCTCTGTTTGTCTTCAGGGAGGGTGTGTGTAGCCGGAGAGAAGTCAGAACCTACCCCAGATCAGTTTTTTCTGCTCCCCCATTCAGACTAATGAAGCAAAGCAATTTCTTCAGTTTGTAATAAAAATAAAATAAAAACCTCCAAAATAAAAAGAATGCAAGAGAGTTCATTTCCCCAGTTCTCAGATTTTAGGTGCCATGAGAAAGATAAGAAGGTTTGGAGGTTGGAAGGCCCATGTCCAGTTTTGAAAGAGGTTTCTGTATCCACTGAGTTCAATTCTGCGACTGACTCCGGAGGGATGCTCTGGCTATCCATAGATGGTACATCTCAGTCTGACAAAGAAACATAGAAGAGATAGCACGAACGTCCTTGGCTCGATGGCTGTCATGCTGCAAAGACGCTAATTTGTTTCGGAGTGCCTACTACAAATGCAGCTTCAGGTCCACATGTGGGGGTTAAATGAAGAATCATGCACTGACTAGGAATAACAATAACAACAGATGCATCTTGAGAGATGGCACTACTTGTTCTTTGTTAGATTTTGAAAGAACAGCTCTCATGAAACAAGGGCCAATAAACTTCTCGTGAGGGCTCCTAAGAGAAAGCTATAGGTGTGTAAACGGATTGCAGCACTTCGTACTGATCCTTATTTGGTTCTTCAGTGTTGTTTGCATTTTATCTTTCTTTCTTTTCTTTTCTTTTTAAAAAAGGAGGGGCAAAAATCTCTTTGGAGACAAGGACAATGCCGTAAGTGAAACATTACACTGCGGTGTTTGCACAGTCCGCTTTCACACAGAATTCATATGCATAAAAGCAAGACCCACCATTCTATTGCATCTTTGTATGAATTAGAATGAGGATTGAGGATGTGGCTAGACTGACGGGATGGCCCAGCAGCTTAAAATTGACACAATACTCAGGGTATGTGTGAAATATATTCATGCAGCATATAAAGTAGCGCAAGCCCAGCCCCCCCCCCACTACCCTGTGGGAGTCTTGGATATACCCAGTTTGGGAGCCTTGGATCAGACCTTCCCACCCCAGGTCAACCTGATGGCTACTCACCGGCGGTCATGGGTAGGACCCTGGGTGGGAAGAAGGAGAGGTCAGGTGGTCAGGGAAAGCTTGCATCCTATATCCAAAGACATCCAAACCCACCTCTACCCGCCTTCAACCTTGGGTCCCATATATTGTTGGACTACATCTCCCATCATCCCCAGTCAGCTTAGCTAATGGTCAAGTATGATGAGAACTGTAGTCCAACAACATATGTGGACCCAAGGTTGAAGAGCACTGGTCTATAGCACAAAGAGTTAACTGATCTTGCTTAGGTTAAGGGTGTTTTGGTGCACCGACATGAAATAAGTTTCTTTTATACTCTCAGGAAGGTTCTTTTCCTAATTAGTCATCCCTTTTTCTAATTATACCTGCAAAGAATGAAGGGAGCCCAATTAGCCAAAGGAAACTGTAATGATATATTGAATTATTAAATTAACATTCAGGTGACATTTTTTTCCCAATTAAGAAACATAGAAGGCTGCCAACCCAAACAAGTGATTGCAAACAAAGTGAGACAATGTCAGTGGGTGGGGGGGGGGGTAGGATCCAGCCCTTTAACAATGTTTAAGGATAATAGAAAATTAATTGTCAGTTTGGCAGCCTCGCCACCAATGAAAATGAGTGGCATCTCTCCTCCCCTTTTAACTGTGCCTTTCAAATTATGTTTGTGGCCACCTTGCTGGTATTAATTCAGAACAAGACCACCTTTAACCACGCTGCCTGTGGGGGCTGCTTCTCATTTGACATTTTGTACTTTGATACATTTGTACTTTGTACATTTGTACTTTGATATAGCTGTTCAAAGGCAAATGATATTTTCCTGACTCTCACACACTCATTCAAGGCTAGAATGGGCAGCTGGAAACCATGATGGGGGCAGTCTACCCAACCCCCCATAAGCTTCTTTGGATTCAAATCCAGACCCTGATTCCAAGAAACACCATTGCTGGGATTCAATGCAGCTGAAGTCTCTCCATGCTAGTCAAGATGACTATGCTTGCCCTCCACATTTGGAGGCCTTTGAATGTCAGTGTGGCAATCACACAGGGTCTCTGGATGTTTAACGGTCTATTGATCCCTGTGCCACCACTGTGCTTGCTTCCCCGCTGCCACCAACCCGTTACTTTCGGGTAAAACACTGAGTCCAGACAGTTGTTAAAAGTGAACCAAATAAACAAGTTTCTTTTATAAGCATTAACAAGTTTATGGTTTCTCAGATAATATTCCTGTCAGTATCTTAACTTCAGTTTCTTTACCGGCCTATACCTTCCTAATACCTTCTGACTGATTATCTCAACTGTTTGACTGACTGCTCTTAACAAATTCTCTCACTCTCACATCAGACTAGCCCAACCCACAGACTTATCCTGTCTCTTCTAACTCCAGACTGTCTTCTCAACCACCCTAACTCTAACTCTAACTCCTCCCCTGGTTAGTCATTTTACAATTAGTTAACCCTTTCCTTATGAAGGGACGCGGGTGGCGCTGTGGGTAAAACCTCAGTGCCTAGGACTTGCTGATCGCAAGGTTGGCGGTTCGAATCCCCGCGGCGGGGTGAGCTCCCGTCGTTCGGTCCCAGCTCCTGCCCACCTAGCAGTTCGAAAGCACCCCTAAGTGCAAGTAGATAAATAGGTACCGCTTTATAGCGGGAAGGTAAACAGCGTTTCTGTGTGCGGCACTGGTGCTGGCTTGCCAGATGCCGCTTAGTCACGCTGGCCACGTGACCCGGAAGTGTCTCCGGACAGCGCTGGCCCCCGGCCTCTTGAGCGAGATGAGCACGCAACCCTAGAGTCGGACACGACTGGCCCGTACGGGCAGGGGTACCTTTACCTTTACCTTACTTATGAACCCAGTATGACATCACACACCTAGGAGGGCAAACGCCACAGCCAGTTACTAGAAAACTTGGGAAAGGAGAAGAGTCTTCTGCTTGGATCCTGCTTGCAGGTTCCCCACAGGCATTGTGGGTGGCCACTGTGAGAACAGGATGCTGGAATAAATGGGTCACTGACCAGATCCAGCAAGCTCTTTGTACATTGTTATGTTCTTATGAAACTACTTCTCACTGCAGTCTTCAACAACTTGGTGACCTTCAGATGTTTTGGATGACCATTTCCATTGGCCCCATTCAGTACCTGCCACCCCCCATGCACATTAATACGTCAGGTGTGGAACAGGCAGGCATGGTTAGGGGAAATGGTGCCATAGGAGTGCCGCTGGGCCTAATTTGTCCCACTGACTAGAGGTTCTCTAGCATTGGACCACAGCTCTGAGCATTAGTCATGCCAGCTGGGGCTGATGAAAATTGCAGTGGAGCTACGTCAAAGGCACCAGGTTGAACTATGCTTACCTTTTGTTTATGCAATCAGGTCAATGTTCCAAGGGCTTGGGAGAGAAGTGGAGCAGGGACAACAAGCTGCTAAATAAGAGAAGCAAACACTGGTGAGAGTGATTCTACACCTCAACCAGCTTTCTCTGCATCTCCAGGTGAAACTTAAGAATTCTCGATAGTCAGAGAACTCAACTACATTAGTCAAAAAACAATGAATTGAATGCATTGTAAACATGCAACACTCAATGGTGCCAGAGAGCAGAATATTTTTCTACATGATTTTCCATAGGGTCCCCCCCCCTTGTTATAACGATCTAATTTCTGATTTATTTATAGTGGTTTTTTCCCGTGTGTAGATCCACCCAGGGTATGATATACATTATAGAGCTGCTTTTCATATGCTGAGCATAGCATGAAGCCACGATTTCAATCAGATTATATATACACACACGCACTAAAGGCCTCATTTGTACCACACATTTAAAGCGGTATCACAACACATGCATTTTTAATTGTAATTTTCTAAACTGTTTGAAGCTGTGGGTCTTCAGGGTGAAGAGTGGAAATAATGTAAAATATTAATAATACTATTCACGGGTTCCCTCCCCACAATAATCCCAGGAACTCTAGTTTCTTAAGGGTTGCTAAGATTTGTCAGGGCACTCCTGTTCCTCCCACAGAGCTACACTTCCCAGAGTAGTTTAAAAATCACTCTCTTCATGGAAGAGGAAAGAAACTTGTTTTTTCTTGCTCTAGACGCAGTGGTTCTCACCCTGTGGGTCCCCAGATGTTGGACTACAACTCCCATCATCCCTAGCTAGCAAGACCAGAGCTCAGGGATGATGGGAGTTGTAGTCCAACAACATCTGGGGAACCACAGGTTGAGAACCGCTGTGAGTCTAGAGGGTCGGACTCAAACCAATGGCTTCAAGTTACAAGGAAGGAGATTCTGACTAAACAGCAGGAAGAACTTTCAAGAACTGTTCAATTGTGGAACGGTCTCCCTCAGAAGGTGGTGGACTCTCCTTCCTTGGAGGTTTTTAAGCAGAGGTTGGATGGCCACCTGTCATGGATGCTTTAGCTGGGATACCTGAATTGCAGGGAGTTGGACTAGATGGCCCTTGGGGTTTCTTCCAACTCTAGGATTCTATGCTTCTTTGATTTCCACAGAACTCTGGTCACTGTAGCTCTGTGAGGAAATAGAGATCTCCTAACAACCCAAGGCTATGATGCTGCTTTAATCATTTACAGTAGATGGGACCTGATTCTCTCAATGAGGATCAAGAGTCAGAGAAGGTAGAGAGAGAAAACACCAGGGCCCAATCGCTAGCATATCCAACTAAAGCTAGGATAGACTGTCTCAAACCCTACAAAGCCACGGCTTGCCAGTAAAACAGAATGCTGACTTCAACAGGTGGTCGAAGTCAGTATAAGGCAGCTTTGTATATTCAATGCCATTTTTGAGAATGAGAGCTGCGCTTTTGCATTTTAAAATTATATTCAATTATGTTCTAATCAGTTGTGCTCTAATCCCTAAAGTGTATCTGAGGAGGCCTCCCTGGCCCACAATGGATAAGGCATTCTCCAGACAGGCCCATGCAGGAAGCAGAATAAAGTGTATTGCTCCGAGTTGAGGATCTGTCCATTTGACTTAGCGCTCGCATTACCAGGGGCTGCAGGTGAAGTTTATCAAATCAGCTTGAAATTCAGCCATGAGTGGCTTTACGCTGCCTCCTTGGTAATCAACAACCCACTCTTGGAGATTTTTGGCAGCCTCACCTGGTTACGCCAATAAATCTGAGTGAATAGCTGGCTTGATTTGTTATTGATTTCCCGGAGGATATATTTGAGGCTGCAACTTTAGTGATAGGTCTTCAGAGAGGGAAGGCAAGGCAAAAGAAAACACAACACTCTGGCTGTAAAGAGGGACTCCAGTGGTCAAACTCCAATATCATCAGAAGATTCATGACCGGTAATGAACTCAATTTAGGTTGCCTCTTGTCAAGCAGAGGCTGGGGGTAGCAGATGGGGTCAGGAACGGCATCTGAAAGTATATTCACAATTTGGGACAATTGGCCGAGGCCTTCAGCTGTTGTACAGGCCGCTTGAATTACTGTTGATCTCAACAAGAGATAATCATGGTTCAGTAATGCCCTAACTGTGTATAAGGGCACAATGTCAGGATTGGTCTTTAGATGGGATGAACAGCTTGAGAGTAACTCAGCCCGTGCCTGAGTGAGAAACTGCTCAGATTGAGGAACTAAGCTAGGATTCACAGTTTTATCTTCTCCTTTCACTTCCCTCTTCTCTTTTTAAAATTTTATATACCGCTTAAATTGCTAAGAGGTTTACATTATGCTAGATCTTACCTCATACTTGATACTAGATCAGAACGTTCCAGCCTATTCCAACATGAGGCGTCAATGGTCTTCCACCACCCAGCTCACAAATCCTGACACAAATCCATGAGCAATGCTGAATATTGGTGTCACGCGATACGCAAATCCTACACATGACCCCAATCACAAAGCCTCCCCACAATTGTTGTTGTTGTTTAGTTGTGTCCGACTCTTCGTGACCCCATGGACCAGAGCACGCCAGGCACTCCTGTCTTCCACTGCCTCCTGCAGTTTGGTCAAACTCATGCTGGTAGCTTCGAGAACACTGTCCAACCATCTCGTCCTCTGTCGTCCCCTTCTCCTTGTGCCCTCCATCTTTCCCAACATCAGGGTCTTTTCCACAATACAGAGCCCTAAACCAAGGCCCAGCCTCAGACAGACAGAGATTTCATTTCATGCTTCTGGGTGCAGCTGGGATAGTGCAGTCAGTAGAACATGAGATGCTTAATGTCACAGATGTGAGTTTGAACCCCACACAGAGCAAAATATTTCTGCATTGCAAGGGGCTGGACTAGAGGACCTCACAACTCTACAGTCCTGTGATTATATTATTCTGTGTGCTTCAAAACACACAATTATGAAAAGACCATTGTTCTGAGACATAAACAGTTCAAATTACTTATCATTTGAACTTTTGATTGCTCTGGTGCAGTGAAGTTACTAGCAACACTATCACAACGCACCAACCAGAACCAAGTTCTGGTGGGACTCCTAGGGAAGGGTAGAAAGTTTCCAAAAGGTGGACAGAGACATACCAACCCAGAAACTATTCACTAGTATGGGACCAGCTGGAATCCTATTGGCCCATTTTTCTCACCTGACCCCCTAGTAGGGTTAATAGCACTGGTTGTCCATTTTCATTGCAAAGCAGTGGACAACATGCCAGCAGTTTCTTCCTCTGGGGAAATGTCATGGTGGGGCAGGGAGTACAGTGGCTACTGGAACCCCCAGTTTGAAACCTTGAGTTCATTGTACAAACTTAGCATTCTGCAAGACAATTGCTAGTGTGCAATGAGAAACGAATCAAAATTATAACAGAAGGCTCCTGTCAACTGCAGATCATGCCATCTGCAGCAAGAGGCTGTCAACTGCATCTCTGTATGATTCACTGTGTTAAAAATTTTCAGGGACCCAGATAATAACAGAAGTGTTCAAAGAGAAACATGGGTCACACCCATACCATACACTTAAAGCATTATTGTACCACTTTAAGAGTCATGGACAATCCTTGAAATGGTAGTTTCTTATGGACACTGTCCTCAACAATCTACAATTCCCAGCACCCTTAACAAACCAGGGCTGGTAAGGAGAAGACAGATGAGAGGAGGAACAAGGCTACCTGCATGTCACTCCCTAGGAATCCTACTAAACCTGGGACAGCAGCTGTGGCTTATGGCTTTCCTCTCCTGTCTCTCTGTGTATGTTTTACTCTGTTGTTTCTGGACAGAAAGATTATTGCGAGAGATTATTGCTACAGGTGCTTGTGGGCAACAATTCTTATCACTCTGTGTCAGAGCCTGGATGGGCTGGAGAGTGGAGGTGAAAGGTGTTCAGTTACCCAAAAGCCACAGAGTGAGAGTGTGTTGGCATAGAGTACAGTCCTCTTTGTGTGAGAGACAGAGCAGCGGGGACCGAGTGCATTGTCGTAAGTGGAAAATGGGGTTGGAACTGCTGAGAAGACCATTGGTTGTTTAGGCATGTGATTATATTGGAATTTTTTTAAAAATTGTCCTTGCAGTTTTGTTTGCTTACCTTGTGACACAATTGATAATTTGTTGTTTATTGTACCTGCTTATATGATTTTGTAATTTTTGTATCTTCTTGTCTATTTTTGTTACTTCCTATTATTATTAGTAAGACATCTGAAGGCAGCCCTGTTTAGGGAAGCTTTTAATGTTTAATAGACTATTGTATTTTAATATTCTGTTGGAAGCCGCCCAGGGTGGGCAGGGTATATATAAAATAATAATAATAATAATAATAATAATAATAATAATAATAATATTTATTTCCTGCTCTGGGATTGAAAGTATTCAAGAAAGAACAGTCTATAAACGAGGTAAATAAAGTAAATAAAAATATGATACAATAAAATGGCAAAATGGAGAATGAAGAGATCCACCACAGAGGGAAACAGACGAAAGTTGTCCAGGTAGGTGACAAAAAGCTCTAAAATTACCCATCCTTTGCTCAGCAGGACTTTCCTTCCTGCATCTCTGTTCACGGTTAGTGATCTGGTTTGGGAGATTATAGCAACGTTACCTGCAAAGATTTTGTTACTTTTATTTTGAGTGTGAAATACCCTTATCTCCTCCATGCCTTAGGAATCCAATGTTTTTATATGACTAAACAATGATAAATTGGCTACCTTTTTTCCACTGATAATACTGGCGCAACATTAGAAGCATCTGTATCAAAGCTCACTGAAGTTCTAGGAAATTATTCCCTTCTATGGATATTCATGCTCACAGAGAAATGTTGACATCCTGTTCAGGGAGGTTTCTATACAAACCAGTTGGAACGAGTAAGTGAGGCATTCAGAGATGCTGCTTCTACTGTAAGATTGCTATAGGCGTACATTCGATGGCATCAGACCAGATGTTTATTTCAAAAGACCAGTGCATTTAAAAAACAAAACAAAACAAAAAACCAGGATGCACAGAACACTGCAGTGAAATTTCCTGGTTTTTGATTGAAAAACTTTTAGCCTCTTTCCTTATTTCTCAGGTATTTTACCCTAGTGAGGATTTCCAAATTTGCTTTGAATGCCACTTAGCTGACATTCAGCAGCGACCATGTTGATATGTACAATGCCCCTGAGAGATATCTGAGTCTTACTGAACATTCAGAGTAGTGGTGAAGAGACAAAGCTTGGAGTCAGGTAGAATCCAGTTTGAACCTGGCCACTCCCTGACCAAAGTAGGGGGCTGGATTGGAGAGTTTTCTCCCCAGTTTGGCTCATAAATGTGGAGGGGAGTGAGAGTGTATCTGCCTATCAGGTGAACATGAAATACTTCCAAATTCCATGCAAGGCATAAGGTTTGAGCATGGCCCACACAGATTGGGACTTGGTCAGTGTCTGGATGCCAGGGACACGGGTGGCTCTGTGGTCTAAACCACTGGCTTGTTGATCGGCAGGTTGGCAGTTTGAATCCCCATGACAGGGTGAGCTCCCGTTGTTCTGTCCCAGTTCCTGCCAACCTAGCAGTTCAAAAGTACACCAGTGCAAGTAGATAACTAGGTACTGCTGCAGCGGGAAGGTAAATGGCATTTCCATGTGCTCTGGTTTCCATCACGGTGTTCCGTTATGCCAGAAGTGGTTTAGCCATGCTGGCCACATGACCTGGAAAGCTGTCTGTGGACAAACGCTGGCTCCCTTGGCCTGAAAGCGAGATGAGCACCGCAACCCCATAGTTGAATTTGACCATCCAGGGGTCCTTTACCTATTTACTTAGTGTCTGGATGGGTGATTGCCTGGGCTACACTTTTGCTGCCTTGGGTTCCATGGTGAAGGAAAGGTGGGATACAGATATAAGAAAATAAAATTTAAAATTTAGTAAATAGAACTATCTCTGGTAAAATTCTATACATTAATTGTGTGTTATGTGAAGTCATAATGTGTGCTTATGTTTTCAGGAAATGCCAGGGGAGGTTGAGCTGACTGGAACAATGGCAATGCCAGGTCAGTCAATGTCAAAATGGAAGGTAGGAAGACCATTTTTGAAAAGTTAATTGGCAGGGCCACAGCACCCACTTTCGAAGCAAAAGCTCCCTAGATTCAATCCCTAGCACCTCAAAGTAGAGTTGGCAGAGACCCCTGTCTGAAACCCTGAAGAGACTTTGCAGTACTGAGATAAATGGAGCAGTTGCCTCAATATGAGGCAGCTTCCTTTCTTTGTCTGTCTTCTTTTAAAAATGGGGAAATTGACAGGCCCGTTGAATGGTTTGTCTTACATTTTACTTTCCTGTAATTCTGCTATGATTGGAAAAGTGTAGCCATAAGCATTGATGGAAAAACAACAACACCATCCTTTCCCCAATCTCATCAATAGTTTCCTCAAGCTTTAATAAGTTATTTTCTGTGTTTGGCACAGATACATCAATGATTTTTCAGAAACACAGTAAATAAGCTGGTATAAAAGGTAATGAATGCAAATGACTTCCTTGCAAAATGCCACGCTTGCTGACTGAAAGCATTCTGATACCGTCTTTATACGTTGCATTGCAAAATACCTGGGGGATTTATTGAATATACATTTTCCCCTAAATTCACCATGATTTGTCATGTTTTCAGATGTGAATGCTTCCGAGTTGTGGCAAAATGACAGAAATAGCATTCAAAACCCAGTGGCATTCTCCTCGTTCAAACGCAAGATCAGAATATTGCCTAATCCAATGGATGTAGAATTTTTTTTATCAATAGCATTTGTTGCCAATTTAACAGAACTATGTTCTACTTTTTTAAAAAAAGATATAAAAACCCAGCACTGGGAATGTTTTAAAAACTAATAAAACTATGGCTACAGGGGCTATACATTCTGTGTTTTCCCAGATGAGGAAATGTTTCCAATTTTACTTTAAATTAAGTAATAGGCCTGCATGAGCTGAGATATGAAAAAGAAAGAAAGATGGAAATGATAGTGAGTGGTTGGAGGAATTGTAGAAAACCACTCTCACAGCCATGTCTCCTTTAATTTAACACTGGAAATTACAGGAGTGCAGGAGTAGCATGTAGCAAAAACAATTCTAAACAGGTATGGATCATGGGGGAACCCATGGAGGTCACCATGGAGAATGCTCTTGTGATCAGGTCCTGCTTCAGGGTTCCTCACAGGCATCTGATTGGCTGCTGTGAGAACAGGATGCTGGACTAGATGGACCACTGTCCCGATCCATCAGGCTCTTCTTATGTTCTTATGAGGATTCCTCCAACAGTATAAGACATTTCAGTTGCTTCATAAGGCATCACAAGACCAGGACAGCATGAGGTACCTTTGCTGGTCCCATGTATTCCTCATCTGGGTTTGGGCCTGGATTTGGATGTGTTGTGTGAGGTTGAGAAACCGTAAGATTGGGAAACAAAGGAACAATACAGATAAGTATGTGCCTCAAACTCAGCCTTGAGGGCCAGTCACGTACACAAGATAACGCAGTCACATGCAGAAGCTGAAGCAAGCCAAGGGTGTTGCCCATATTTGGCAATGAGTAACATGGATAGAGTAGATTGGACAATGTATTAGAAATGTGTCTTTACGTGATAGGTAGATTGTAAGCCAAGCCTCAAAGGAGGGGCGGCAGCATTAGGGATATATCTTTCAGCTTGGGCGTTGCCCGGGGCTCTTGGCACCATCTTCGGTCCTGGAGCCTGCCTTTGCAAACGCATATTAATAAAAGAAGCTTCTGAACTTCCTCGGTGTCTCTTTGTCTGGTTGTAAGTCCACGTAAGTGACTTCTCACAAATTCTGGCGCCCAACGTGGGGCCCTTGACGATCTGCGTGGTGGGGCACTGGAAGCGGATCAGCCGGCACTCCGGGGTTTCGGAGAGATCCGCTGCCCGGGCCCCGCGGCGACGGATTCCAAGGGCTAGAACGACGGAGAACCGACGTAAGTGAATCAGGTAGAAAAAGACAGAGAACGGCGGTCGGGGACCGCAGCAGTCGGGGACTGCCTCGCCCTGCAGGGACGCCTGCCAGTTTACCAGCCACCGAGAAGGGGGCACTAGACTGAAGGGGGTGAGTATATTCGGGAAAAATCCAAAGAAGGGGATATTGGTGTGTGTGTGTGTGGTCTCAGTGTGAAAGAGAGGCTCCAAACGGACGCGTGAGTGTGGATCAGGGCTCTGCCCTGACGAGAGGATTAGCTTGCGGTTCCATCCTCCCGCGAGGGAAACGGCCAGGCGATTCCGCGCGACTGCGTGAACGAACGGAGGAGACATTTTGTGAAGGGATGGGATCCCGTCATAGTACATGTGGAAAGGGTCTGGGGAAGAATCAGGACCCCATAGATCCAAACAGTCCATTAGGACAGGTATTATTGCAATGGGACGATAAAGAAATAAAACCTTATAGTCAGGGACTATCAAAACCACTCATGATCAGCCTGTGTAGGTAAAATGGCCAGAATATCCTATAGGGCCAGGAGGAGAATACAGATGGAACCCAGATGGGGAAACAGATCCTTATTGGATAAAACAGTTGAAGTACTATTTGATCAAGTCCAAGAAAGATAAGGAAAAGCCCTACATAGAACTCTGGTCCCACGCCACATTTATTGGGCCAGACCCACCACCATTGAGGACATTTCCCTTAAAAGAGAAAAAGGAAGAATCAGATGATGAAAATGCCCTATTGCCACCGGGCACTCAGAGACCCCCCACACCCCCGGGTCCCAATCCGCCAGCTAATAATCAACAACGCCGGCAAGACCCTGTTTCAGCCCCTAGTGTCCAGAATTTGGGTCAAGACCAGCCGCCTGCCTATACACCCCCCTCAGTGACCTCCCCGGAGACGTCAGCGTCTCTGGGAACTCTCCCAACTGCACCACCGCTTCAGGCCTCCGCCCCGGTCACACCGATCTATCCCCGCCTACAGAAAGAAGTAGCACAGTTGAAGAAGGACTTGGAAAGTCTTCCTTTTCCAAAGAGGTTCGGGGTAGACGTTCAAAGTCCAGTTCAGTCCTTCCCTCTTAGAGAAACCCCCGGAGGGATTAATGCAGCAGGCAACCCCGTCATGGTGTATGTAGTAAGTCCAATTAAACCCTCTGAATTAAGGGAGTTGAAACAAACATTACCTAAGTTGCACGAAAATAGTCAGGAGGTGGCGAACATATTACAGATGTGGATGGGGCCACATTTATATACTTATACAGAAATAACATACATTTTAGGTCACCTGTTTACACCGGAGGAAAGAGCCATGATCAGGAGGGCGGCAATGAATTATTGGGAGATGAAAAACATAGGGCAGCCGAATGTTGTGAACGCAGATGTTAAGTTTCCGATACAGGATCCAAATTGGGATCCAAATGACCAGGATCATAGGGACCACATGAAGGATTTGAAGGAAATGATATTAGAGGGAATTAAAAGAGCGGTACCACAGAGTACCAATCTGACAAAAGCCTTTGAGGTGAGTCAACAGAAGGAGGAGTCACCAGGGGATTTTGTACAAAGAATTAGGGATCACCTGACAAAATACTCCGGGGTGACTCCGGACACTGCTGCTTTTGAGGGCCTCCTCAGAATGCAGTTTGTTACAAAGGCATGGCCGGATATTCAGAAGAAATTGCAGAAAACAAATTGGCAGGAAACGACCATTACAGAGCTGATTAGAACAGCCCAACAAGTGTTTGTGAATAGGGATGTGGTAAAACAGAAACAGAAGTGTCAGATGATGGTAGCGGCCATCCAAAAGGCGGGGGAAGGAGAAAAGAAGACAGAACAACAGGGAAAGAGGTTTGAGGAACAGAGGGGATCGGGAGGCTACCGAGGGAGGGGAAGTTATAGGGGACGGGGAGGATACAATGAGGTGAGAGGGGCAGGTCCAAGACCACAGGGGGTTGTGTGCTATCGGTGCCAGAAAATAGGACATTTCGCTCGAGATTGTAGGACCCCCCGGGACCAAATACCGGAGGTCTCTGGAGACAGGAGACAGGGCGGCCCGGCTCCCAGAGGGGAGCCGGTGACAGCCGATCTGTTCAGCTTATATGATGAATAGGGAGGCTCCGGCTCAGGACCAGGGACCCGGAATGAGCCATTGGTGAACCTTTTTGTGGGTCCCTGTCAGAAACCGGTTGTGTTTCTGGTAGATTCCGGGGCAGCCCGCTCCTCTGTCTCGGTAAAGATTCCGGGACTGACTAAAATAGAGACGAAAATAAAGGTAGTCGGAGTCAGTGGAAAACCCACGGAGGTTAGCCAATTTGAACCAACTGAGATCACTCGGGGAAAATGGAGAGTGAAGGGGTCCCTGTTATATATACCTGAATCTGGAATAAATTTACTAGGAAGGGACCTCATGGTGCCCTTGGGATTTAGACTAATGGATGAAGAACAGGGAATACCCATGTATGCCCTACGGGCGGAAGAAGAGGAACAAATTAATTCCAAAGTATGGGTAGATGGGAAAACGATGGGAAGATTAGATATGGAGCCCATCAAGATTAATGTAAAGCCAGGTATCACGCATTGTTGGACACCCCAATATCCGATGAAGAGGGCAGGTAGACTGGGGCTGCAGCCGGTAGTGAATACCTTGCTGCAACAAGGTCTGTTGGAACCCACCATGTCTCCTTTTAATTCCCCTATTTTGGCAGTGCAAAAAAAGGATGGCAAATACAGGATGGTAGAGGATCTGAGGCAAATTAATGAAATTGTGATACCTCGGTTCCCCTCAGTTCCGGACCCTTATACATTGTTAAGTAGGATTCCACCGACCACTAGATGGTATACAGTAATAGATCTGAAGGATGCATTTTGGTGCTGTCCCTTAGATGAGGGGAGCCGGGATTTATTCGCTTTTGAATGGGAAGATGTGGAAACAGGCCAGAAGAAACAATACCGGTGGACGGTATTGCCACAGGGTTATACTGAAAGCCCTTTGTTATTTGGACAAGCCTTAGGGGAGAGGTTGAAGGAGTTTAAGGCTACAGGACCTAACAAGGTTTTGCAATATGTAGATGACCTTTTAATGATTGGGGAAAAGGAAAAAGAGGTGAGACAGGATTCTGTGAGATTGCTTAATTGGTTGGGAGACCTTGGAGTTAAGGTCTCGAGGGAAAAGTTGCAGTTCACGGAGAAAAAGGTAAAATATCTCGGACATATCTTGGAAGAGGGAACCAGACAGTTGGACCCAGATAGAGTGAAGGGAATTATGGAACTTCGGCCGCCTAGGGAAAAGACAGATGTGAGGAGGATGCTGGGATTATTAGGTTACTGCAGGTTGTGGATAGATCAGTATTCAAAACTAACCCAGTTTCTAAACGAAAAACTGAGAGGGAAAGAGGAAAAAGTTCAATGGAATACAGATGATGAGGCTAAGTGGGAAGAAATCAAAAAGGCTTTGATTACCAGCCCAGCCCTGGCTCTCCCTAATTTACAAAAGCCTTTCCACCTGTACGTCACGGTGGCATCTCAAACAGCCGTGGGAGTATTGGCTCAAAAGAGAGGCGGACGGTACCAGCCGGTAGCATATCTAAGCACCACATTAGAACCAGTGGTAAGGGGCTGGCCAGCATGTATACAAGCCGTAGCAGCGGCGGCAGAATTAGTGATGGAAAGCAGAAAACTTACTTTTGGGGGGGCACTGGTTGTCCACAGTCCCCATCAGATTGGGACGGTCATGACAGGGCCAGCCCCCACTTGGATGACGGAGGGGAGGTTGGTCAAATATGAAGGTATCTTGAGAACGGGTACAGACATTACTATAGGGACGGATAGGAACCTCAATCCGGCAGAGTTCCTGCGAGGGGAAAGAAAGGAATGGGAACCAGATGAGCACGATTGCCTAAAAGATATAAAATTGATGGCGAAAGTGAGGGAGGACTTGGGGGAGGAACCTTTGAAGGAGGGGGAGCGATGGTTCGTAGATGGGTCAAGTTATGTGAAGGAGGGAAGGAGGAGGTCAGGATACGCGGTGGTTTGTGAGGACGGAGAAACTCACCCCGAGCTGGGAGGGCCCTTACCAAGTACTGCTAACCACTGAATCAGCAGTCCGAACCAGAGAACATGGATGGACCCACTACCACCGGGTGAAGAAAGCTCCGCCTGAGCAGTGGACGGCAACAACCAAACCAGACGATCCACTGAAGGTGACGCTTACCAAAACAGGAACCAGGACCCAGGCAGCCACCAAAGGACTGTAATGTGTCTATTCTGCACCTGCAAATGTTTCTATGAGTGTTGCTGTTGTGCTCATTGTGAGGGGTGTGTGCTGTGTGTGCATTGTACGGAGGAGTGTGATATCATAATAATCGAGGATCTTCTGATACAGCATTGTGAGGTGAAATTGGGAGGGGGATTGAGGTGCCAGCTAAAAGAGACTCCCACAGTTAAACAGGCATTAGCATATTGGGAAAAACGACATGAGTAAGGGAAAAGAGGCAACATGGCTGACCGTGGTGATACTAGTAATGGGAAGCAATATTTCAATGATGGCCCAAACAGAGCCCCAATGCTCCGAGTGTATTCAAGTCACGAGAACAGGGAACAAAATTACGAGGACTTTAATGTATTATAATGTAGCTCCCGAGTGCAAGAAGGTATTAGATCCTTGTGTCCACAATCAGACCCAGTATTATAGATGTAAAACTGGAAAAAATAAAACAGAATGTTATGAGCCTTTGGCCCTGGGACCCATCACCTCCACCGTTTATGTATATGGATATAAAGGGGGAGAAAGGGAGGGATGGGTAGGAGTGGCAGCATTCACGCAGGCACAGAATAAAGGGGGTTATATAGCTCACAATGTTACCAGGGGGAAGGGACCAGTCCGTGTGTGTTTTGATGCTTGTGCAGCCATAGATAAAGGACAGGGACCAAACAATCATGAGGGGATAACGTGTGGGTCCTATGAGTGGGAACAATCTTATTTGACAATGGAAAAGTATCTATTTCAGCAACCTAGAGAAAGCCATATAGGACCAGGAGGAGGAATTGGCTCGTTCCGGGACTCTGTGAATTACTGGTATACCAGGGGGGTGAGTGACGTCCCCGCCTATAAAGGCCCAGAAGGAATAAATATAACAAGGAAAGGGGCATCCACCGACTGCCGCACGAAAGGGTGTAACCCCACCTGTTTATGGGTTGGGGAGCAACCCTCCACCACTCCCACATTTGTTTACCTGGGTCTGGGAATAGATGGGACCGGAAAGGATCCTTACGGATACCTGATCATTAAAATACATACCACTAAGGTCAGCAGACAACCAATCTCGATTTTTGAAAGTTTCGAGGAAGAAATACAACACTTAAATAATCTACTTCTCCCCCCAAAGGCTCATAACATGTTTTTAAGTTTAGCTGAAACTATCGCCAAGGAGCTAACTGTGAAAAATTGTTTTGTATGTGGGGGAACAAATATGGGGGACCAATGGCCCTGGGTTGCCCACGAAGTAAACTACACTGAGGTCTGGAAAAATGAAAAGAACTATACATATCATCATCCAGGGAATGAAATTTGGCAAATTTCAAATAGCCTAGTGGGGTTGGAATGCTTCGTTAGAAATAAGTCAGACATAAGGAATGGTACAGAAGTGGGAAATACGCCCTGCCTGGGACAATGGGACAACAAGCGGTGGTGGAGTTCGGACAATATAACTAAATGTTGGCCATCAGCATTGGCCAACATGACCAACATGACTTTCCTTCAGGATCCACTGAACCTGACCAGGGAATGGACGACCCCGGATGGATTCTATTGGGCATGCGGGGGATATGCATATAATAAGCTGCCCCTGAACTGGGTGGGATCTTGTGTGCTGGCCACCCTCCGGCCTAGCTTCTTCCTACTTCCCTTGAAAACGAGAGCCATGTTGGGTGTGCCAGTATATGAGGAGATAGGACCGAGAAAAAGAAGAGGAATCAGCATAGGGACATGGAAAGATGATGAGTGGCCCCCTGAAAGGATAATACAATATTACGGCCCTGCAACATGGGCAAATGATGGAACAGCAGGATCTTTCGGAAGGGATCCAAGTTATTTATTGAATCGCATTATCCGGCTGCAGGCAGTAGTAGAAATAATAACCAATGAGACAGCTGTGGCTTTGACTAAATTGGCTAAGGAGAGTGCAAAGAGTCGAACCTATATTATGCAAAACAGATTAGCTTTAGATTATTTGTTGGCAAAGGAGGGCGGGGTTTGTGGGAAGTTCAACCTAACCAATTGTTGTATTGAGATTGATGATAGCGGTAGAGTCGTAAAGGACATAGCTGACAGAATGATTAAATTAGCACATGTACCAGTACAAACATGGGGTGGAATGAATTTTAGGGATTTGTTCGGATCTTGGTTTCCAAAACTTCCGGGATTACAAGCTATTGTAGCTTTAATCGGATTAATCGCGGCAGGATGTGTACTAATCCCATGCGTACTGCCCATTTTTGTCCGGGCTATAAACAACTCCTTGTCCCTGCTAGCCCAACGACATGTGACTACCCAGTTAATGGCCATGAGATACACATCAGTACCTACGGATGAGGAAGAAGGGGAATACTGGGAAATATTACGTGAGTTTGAGGCAAGGTATAAAAAGAAAAGGGGGGATTGTGAGGTTGAGAAACCGTAAGATTGGGAAACAAAGGAACAATACAGATAAGTATGTGCCTCAAACTCAGCCTTGAGGGCCAGTCACGTACACAAGATAACGCAGTCACATGCAGAAGCTGAAGCAAGCCAAGGGTGTTGCCCATATTTGGCAATGAGTAACATGGATAGAGTAGATTGGACAATGTATTAGAAATGTGTCTTTACGTGATAGGTAGATTGTAAGCCAAGCCTCAAAGGAGGGGCGGCAGCATTAGGGATATATCTTTCAGCTTGGGCGTTGCCCGGGGCTCTTGGCACCATCTTCGGTCCTGGAGCCTGCCTTTGCAAACGCATATTAATAAAAGAAGCTTCTGAACTTCCTCGGTGTCTCTTTGTCTGGTTGTAAGTCCACGTAAGTGACTTCTCACATGTTGTATGAAGGGTAAGTTGTAAGCAAGCAAAACAACATTGCTACCGATCCGGGGAAACAGCTGTGAAGGTATTGGTCTCCAGTTTAGTCTTAAACCAGCAGCATTGTATGTTTATAACATGGGTGGGCAATCTAAGGCCCGGGGGCGAGATCTGACCCAATCGCCTTCTCAATCCAGTCCACGGTCAGTCTGGGAATCAGTGTGTTTTTACATGAGTAGAATGTGTCCTTTTATTTAAAATGCATCTCTGGGTTATTTGTGGGGCATAAGAATTTGTTCACCCCCCCCCCAAATATAGCCAGCCCCCCACAAGGTCTGAGGGACAGTGGACCAGTTCCTGCTGAAAAAGTTTGCTGACCCCTGGTTTAGAATCACAGTATAGGGCCAAAGCTTATGTTATGTTTAATACAAAGTGGGGTGTGTTTGTGTGTGGGGGTGTGTGTGTGGGGGGGGAGAGAGAGAGAGAGAGAGAGGCCTTCAAAGGGCCTTGGCGCAGTGGCAGCAGGCCCCTCAGGACCACACAATGTGCGGCATGTGGCATGTGTGATACCACGCACACGTGACGAGCCCCACATTGTTGGGCGGAACTCGGCACATCTGCCCAAAGTGACTCCTCATCAGGTGAAGACCCTAATGTCACAAAGTCCAAAGATGTTATGGGGACTCCAGGCTCCCGTGCTACCAGAGACATCTCCGGGATGTCTGGTGAAGTAACACCAGGCCTTTTTTGCAGCAAACCACAGATGAGGTTCCAAAGAACCCGTATGCACCTTTTGGTTTCGGAGGGTGAGGTCCAACTGCCCCCCATGCGATGCTGACCTCAAAAGATGCAGGTGCAGGAAGCCACCCATCAATGGTGGCTTCAAGGGTCAGAAGAACCAGCCTCCAGTTAAAGAGAGGTAGATAACTATTTTGAAATAAGTAGTGCGACATGGCAGGTAGTGAGTGAGGAGATTTCACCCCTCCCATTGCAAGAATCTGCTGATTTTCCAGAGAGGAGGGGGCGGATTATGCTTGCTACTTATTCTGCTCCAGCCTCACTTCAAAGGGGGAGACGAGTGTTATCTCTGTGTAGATAAGGTCGCTGCAGAAAGCAGCTGTAACACTCAGTGCAGTCCAGCGTCTCCATTTGTATATAGTTTGTATAGTACAGCAGCTGTAGTGAATAAAAGAAGATATTCTTCAGCGCTGTCGTCCGAGTGATTTATGCTCTGCTGTACTCTGCTGTGCGCGACTGTCTTCTGGAAGTGAGATCGGTGCTCACAGCTCTGAGTTGTGAGTCCACAGCACTTAGACCTGTTCCTGCAGAAGAAGGTCTCTGGAAGTGCTACCCAGCTCACCTGGCCCAGTCAGGGCTGAAGTGCTTGAGCTCAGTCGGTGGCACTGGCTCAAAGGCGAAGCTGACAGTGAGCCCATACGAACCTTGAGAGGCGAGAGACTTCTTCATTCATCTTCCTGCCTCTCCTTCACTTAGAAACAGCCATGAAGGAAGTTGGTGGGGTGAGATGGCTGAGGACCATTTCCCTTTAAGCACCATTGGAGGTTGTGTTGCCTGCTATGCAAGTGTTTAGGTTGAAATCCTGCCTGCTAGAACTTCATCAGGATATGTAGGTAATGGAAATTTACTGCTGTTTCTTTAAAATAAACCATACATACATGCAATTGTGCTGTTCCTGTTAATTGTGGCTAGAGTTGGGGGTAAAAATCTCTCTCTGTGTATGTGTGTGTGTGTTTAAAAATAATAATGGTATTTCTGTGCAAATTTCCTCTAAAACTATGATTATCTGCAGTCAGTGGCAGACCACATTCAAACCTCTTTGTCCCCTTAACATGGTCTCCAACTAGCAACCTCGAGTTCCATATTAGTATATAGATTATATTTATTATTTTTAAACAGACAGGAATAATTTGCCTGGTGCTACTTGTGCTTCCAGAGTGTACACTTTCCCTCTCTAATAATATCCATGATTCTGTTTTTTCCTCTCTCTTTTTTTTTTTTTTTTTTTTTGCAACTCAAGACAATTTGATCTGACACGAAATTCTGTTTTGCTCCCTCATAACAACTTTAATAGTGTTATACAGGCTAGACATTTTATCAAGCCGTCTACCTTTTCTGATGTGCGCATTAAGGCCTATTTTGCAGAACAAAGAAATATTAGAGCGTGCTTATTGTAGCACAACTTGAGTGAACCATTTCAGCTTCATTTATTTGAGGGGAACATTTGGCGGTCTCTGCAAAATGGAATGACAGTAGCCATGATGTTATGACTTGATTCACAGCTTTCTTCCAAAAGGATTATCACCTGCTTTTTTGTTCTAAATTGCCACTTCTATAGCAGCCTTCGTCAGGGTCAGTCTTACTATGAGCTGCTATGAAGCACTGTTTCCGGTGGCCAGCAACAAGGCACAACTTTCTTGCTTATTCACATTTTCCTCCAAGGAGCTTATGGTTCTCCCCCTCCTCATTTAATCCTTACAACAACCCTGTGAGGTAGGTTAGGCTGAGAGACAGTGACTGGGCAAAGCCCCCCCAGGGAGTTTCTTGGCTGAGTGAGGACTTGAGGTCTCCCAGGTCCTCTAACTCTAACCGCTATACCATGCTGCCTCTGCTTGCCTAGATGGCCATTGGCATCATCCAGCAGACTCTTCGTATGTTCTCTCATTATATGTTTTCACATTTTTGTATATCTTTACATTAACCATCTTACACATCCAAAAAAAATAAAAGGTTCCTTAGAACCATCGGACTTCCCTCCATGGGTCCTTTCTATAATACAAAGATATCTGCATCCTTTTAAATTATCCAATTACTATTTTTTCCATTAAAAAACACCATATGATAAGAATTTCACATTACAAGCATCTTCACACTCCTGCCAGTGATTTTAGATGTTTACAGTGGTCCTTTAAGTAATATAAAAAATTATTCCAGTCTTCTCCAAATACCTGATCTTACTGGTTTCAGATCTCCCCTGTCAATTTTGCCATCACCGCATAGTCCATCCGTTTTTTCTGCCATTTTTCTTTCGATGGTACTTCTTATTCTTTCCAATTTTGGGCTAGCAATACTCTCGCTGCTGTTGTTGCATACATAAATAGTCTATCTTCACCTACTATACCTAACAGTAAGGCCTCTGGATTTTTTAACAAATGTATTTTTAAACATTTTCTTTAGTTCATTATAAATCATCTCCCAGAAAGCTTTTACCTTATTGCAAGACCACCACATATAGTAAAAAGTACCTTCTTTCCCCTTGCATTTCCAACATAGTTTTGAACTCATTTTATACATCTTTGCAATTTTATTCGGTGTAAGGTACCAAAAACATCATTTTCATATAATTTTCTTTCAGCAAACAACATGTAGTAAATTTAATTTCTTCTCTCCATAACTTCTTCCAGGATTTCGTTTGAATATTATACCCAAAATCCCTAGCCCAATGACTCCTCTTATGTTCTTAATTGGGAGGCTGGTGTGGAAGATATTTGGGACACTAGGAAGGCTTGAGAGGAAGAGTAGTAGGAAGATATCTGAGAAAATTATGGTGGAGATAAGCTGTGGAATAACTATAATATGCAGGTTATCTGCATAACCTAGCAATTCTAAAATATAGACGCAATTTTACTCTCGCAAGATTGAATGTATTGCCCTTGGCTGTACTTGAGGGACGATTCCAACAGATTCCACATGAAAAACACTTATGTCCCTGTACCGAATTGGTGGCACAAGCCTTTCTGCCTTCCATTCTTTATAAAGACTTGAGCAATGAGGTTATCACCCCTCTTTTATTGACCATTCCAGGTCGCCCAGCCACTGCAACATTGTCCTTTCTCTTGGCAGATCAAGATGAGCAGGTGACAGCAAAGGTTACAAGGTTTTTAGCTGGGGCAATTAGAATAAGATCCACTATTTGACTATTGATTCAAAACCCTAAAATGTATTTTATATAATTGACATTTTATTTCTATTCTTTGTATAGCGTATTGTTGTTTTATGACCAATGGCTGATGCAAATAACGATCCATTCATTCATTCATTCATTCATTCAATATGCAGCAATATTTGAAAATTTGGGGAAACAGTCAAGGGGAAGTCCAATGTTAATTGACTGTTAATTGGAAAATGTTGTACTGTGTACCTCGGTTTACGAACTTAATTCGTTCCAGAAGTCCGTTCTTAAACCAAAGCCTTTCTTAAACCGAGATGCACTTTCTCTAATGAGGCCTCCTGCCAACAGTGCCCTTCCACAATTTGGCTTCCATTCATAGACCGAGGTAAAGTTCGCTAACTAGAACACTACATACGGTTTTGCAGAGTTCCAGGTTATGTGGCCAGCATGACTAAGCCACTTCTGGCGAACCGGAGCAGCACACGGAAACGCCGTGAACTTCCTGCCAGAGCAGTACCTAATTATCTACTTGCACTTTGCTGTGCTTTCAAACTGCTAGGTTGGCAGGAGCAGGGACTGAGCAACGGGAGCTCACTCCGTCATGGGGATTCGAACCGCCGACCTTCTGATTGGCAAGCTGTAGGCTCTGTGGTTTAGACCACAGTGCCACCCGCATCTCTTTAAAAGCGAGGTACCATTGTCTTAATTTGCCCTTTTTCTTGAAATTATAAATAATTTTTAAAATAGAGAGAGACAGAGAGAGAGGGAGGGAGAGGGAGAGAGAGGAAGAGTAGGAGGGGAAATGACACCCCCCCCTCCATCTCGGACTTCAATCCAAATTTTGAACTTCATTGAGAAAACAGGTGAGTTTTACAAGTCCCAAAGTCTGTATCCGAGCCCAAGCAAATTTAGTGAATTTCACCAGGACCTCAGTTTTTAATTACGACCCACCAAAGATGAAGTTCCTCCACGGAGCATGACCTTAATCTTTAGAATCTTGCAGCTTTTGAGAAAACAAATTAACTCAAATTTTTCAGCTGAAGGATCCCGGGGGTGGCATGTGATGTCCGCTTGCATCAGTCACATTTCATTATGGGATACAATTTGAGGGAAGTGACACAATCTGAAGTGACTTTCCACAACGCAACGTGTCAGCTCAGAGAGATAAATAAATAAATGCAGTGTGCAACACTCTGCTCTGTCAAGCTCACAGTTCAGACGAGTATGGTCTTAAAAATACGCTTGCCTTTTTTAGAGAGAGAGAGAGAGAGATAAATGGAGAAAAAATTGTAAGCCATGTGTAATACGCATTGATTTGTTGACAGCGCCAGGATTTCATTAATGGTCACGTAGTGGCAAAGATCCAAAGAGCTGGAGGAGGGAAGGCAAAGGTTTGTGTGTACCCTGTGGCATTTTGACTTTTGCAATTGCACAAAAGCTTATAGCTCAATGGTAGTAAAAAAGGTAAAGGACCCCTGGACGGTTAAGTCCAGTCAAAGGTGACTATGGGGTTATGGCCCTCATCTCGCTTTCAGGCGGAGGGAGCCGGCGTTTGTCCACACACAGCTTTCCAGGTCATGTGGCCAGCATGACTAAACCACTTCAAGCACAACAGAACACGGTGGCGGAAACCAGAGCACATGGAAACGCTGTTTACCTTCCCTCCACAGCGGTACCTATTTATCTACTTGCACTGGCGTGCTTTTAAACTGCTAGGTTGGCAGGAGCTGGAACAGAGCAATGGGAGCTCACCCCGTCACACGGATTCGAACCACTGACCTTACGATCGGCAAGTCAAAGAGGCTCGGTGGTTTGGACCACAACGTGACAAGCGCAACATGCTATTTTCATTGTATGGTTTCCCCATATAATAACATAATGTCCAATAATGTCCCTTAACTTGATGAGTTGTTATGTTTCACAATATCCATCCACCCCACTTAAATGATAGTACAATAGCGGTTTGTGCGGGTCAATGTGCAGTCTCCATGTTCAATCAAATTGGGTCTGGGCAGAGAATATTCTGAAAATCTGATAACATGGGGATGTTTCTGCAGTTGGCTAGAGGCTATAGATATCGGTGTTTGACCCCGCACTCATGATGCCCAGAAGCTGTGTGGCTTACAAGTTTGAATACTCTTTGATAATGATTATTTTTCTGCCAGAACCTATAGAAGGTCAGAAGGTATGAAGGATATCCAAAGGCTATATTGCCAATATATCTGCCACACAAAACACACTTCTTGTTTCTTCCTTAAACCTAGTATGATGGGCAGAAATCCCTGCAAGGATCTCCATGATTCCTTCTACCTCGCATTGCAGAAGCAGAGAAAGAAGTAGACCTAGAGCAGACTTCCTCAAACTAGGCCCTCCAGGTGTTTTTGGCCTACAACTCCCATGACCCCTAGCTAGCATGACCAGTGGTCAGGAATTATGGGAATTGTAGTCTCAAAACATCCGAAGGGCCGAGTCTGAGGAAGCCTGCCCTAGAGTCTAAAGAAGGGCATCCCTAAAGAATTCTGGGACTTGTAGTCTGTTTAAGGTGATAAGAATTTTCAAGAGGCCCCTCTTCCCCTCCCTCCCAGGGCCACAATTCCCAGAGTTCCCTGTGAAGAGGAGTTGTTTGTTAAACCACTCTGGTTTAACAATCCATGTGGTTTCAATCCATGTGTTTGTTAAAACGCATGGAAGAGTGAACAAGCTTGTTTTCTCCTGCTCTGGAGTTTAGGACTCGAACCAATGGCTTCAAGTTAAAAGAAAGGCGATTTCGACTAAACATCTGGAAGAACTTTCTGACAGTAAGAGCTGTTTGACAGTGGAACGGACTCCCTCAGGAGGTTGTGGACTCTCCTTCCTTGGAGGTTTTTAAGCAGAGGTTGGATGGCCATCTGTCATGGATGCCTTAGCTGAGATTCCTGCATTGCAAGGGGTTGTACTAGATGACCTTTGATTCCCTTCAAACTCTATGATTCTATGAACTCTAGCTATGCGAGGCGATTAGGCCTCTCAGTAATAAACCTTAGTAATTTAACAAACTATAGCTCCTAGAATCAGCAAGCAAGACCTGAGCACAAGAGCTCCTGTGCTTTCCAGCAACTGGTACAGTCATACCTCGTGCTGCGTTAGGTTCATGTTGCGTCTTTTCGGCTTGCGAACGCGGCAAACCTGGAAGTGTATACTTCTGGGTTTTGCCGCGTGTGTGTTTGCAGAAGCATTCTGCGCACTTCACACATGCATAGAAGCGATGCTCTAGTTGTGGACTTTTTGGGGTGCAAATGGCACCCCGGAACGGATCGTGTCTGCAACTAGAGGTACCACTGTATTTAGAAGCATTGCAGCCTGCAGCTGTGGAGACAGAGCAAAGCCATCTTGTCTAGTGGACATCAGTAGCCTTTTCCTCTGGGAATTTGTCCAAACTTATTTTAAAGTTGGGAATGAGTTCCAATAGTTTAACTATGCTCAGTGTGAAGATGCACTTCTTTTATTTGCCCACAAATCTCCCAACATTTATTGGGTGTCCACGAGTTCTGGCATTATGGGAGATAGAAAACATTTTCTCTGTCCACAGAAAAGCCTGGAGGGTCACATTTACCCCTGGCCTGACGTTCCCAAACCATACCGTGCACACTTACCTGGAGTAGTCTGAGTAGTCTGCACAGAATTGCACGTTGAGCTCTAAGAAATGTATTCAAACGAAGTCCACATGTCCCATTTAGTTTCTCGTGGACAGGTGGACATTTTAGTCAGGAGTGCTGTGAAATCATTGGAAAAGGGAGGTGTTTCTTTTTCCAACAGTTCTGAAACTGTCGGCGAAAATGTCCATTTCCACTCATCCTAATAAGTTTGCAGTTTCAAATGGCACACTTCTCTCCAGATTGGTAGTGCCTTCCCTCTCCAGTCTGTCAGCGTGACATTTCTGCGAACAATGCAACTTGATTTAATCAGGTAGAAAGTGCCTGGTGAAGAGCTAAATGCCTTGTCTCCTGTTATCCTGTCTGTGGTTTACCAATGGAATGCCCCAAGAGCTCTTGTAAAGAGAGAGGAGCTGGAGAAAAGGTGGGAAGTGATCCTTCAACAGGTGCTACAGGATGGCAAAGCGTGGAGGGAATCGATAAGAAAATAACACGGTTGTGTGTATGTGTATGTGTGCGCACATATGTATGTAACATTTGTGTGAAACATGCAAAATGAACCCCATTAAGGTTACTTCTGTAAAGGTAATCAGAGGCATATAATATATTTCCACCAAGAATGCAACCTTTCTTTGTTTTGAAACTTTGACCATACCCTGCTGTGATAGCTTCTTTCTTCTTCTTTGGTGATCACTTGTAACCGAGGAAGATTGTCTTCCATGAACACGGTCTTAACAGTGAGTCCATAAGTGACTGTGGAGGCCAATTCTGGATCCACACGTCCTTCCACAGTGGGGACATTGGTTTCTGGGCGGGAGTTGATCACAGTGTGGATTTGCCAAACGTGCCTTCCTCTTATCACGTTTCTCCCTTTCATCCTGAGTGCGAGCATCGTCAAAGTCCATGACACCTTTGGTAAAGGCTGCTCTCCAACTGGAGCGCTCGTAGGCCAGTGTTTCCTAATTGCTGGTGTTTATACTACATTTTTTCTTCTTTTTCTTCTTTCCCTTGAGAGATTTGCTGTGATAGCATTGCAAACTCCTTCGCACCCTCCAAGGTGGGGTCAAAGAGTAGAGGTCAAGATGGAGACATTGTTCAGAAACCATATATATTAATGTTATGTAGTTATGCATTGTAGTATGAATGAATGGTGTTTTGTATTCTTTGTTTTATAAAATATATATAATAATGTTATGTTACTAAGCAAATTTAATAAAATTAGGGATGGGGGGAAGATGGAGACATTGTGGGTAACTGGTTTCCAGGTATGGATATCATGCAGAATGCTTGTTCTGGGTTGGGTTGCACTCCCCCTTAAGCAGCAGGTAAGTCAGTCTAGGTGTCCTCTTGAATATATCTCTGGAGGTTGAAGTGGCCATAGCGGTTAGGAGTGCCTTTTAAAGCTTTTGCCAACTATGTCCATTCCTGGACGAGAATACTCTGGCCACGTTGATTCATGCATTAGTAATCTCAAGCCTAAATTGCTGCAATGCACTAGATGTGGGGATGCCTTTAAAGTTAGTCTTGGAGCTGTGGCCTATGCAATATGCAGCTTCTGGCTGGCACAGCCTACCACAAGAATGTGGTATCTTTGCTCAAAGAGCAACATTGGCTGCCCATTTGAGAATTGGCAAATAGGTAACAGTTTAAGAGCCCATTGTTGATGTAAAACCCCTAAATGACTTGAGACCTGGTTCCCCAAAAGAACATACAATGGTACCTCAGGTTACATACGCTTCAGGTTACAGACTCGGCTAACCCAGAAATAGTACCTTGGGTTAAGAACTTTGCTTCAGGATAAGAACAGAAATTGTGCTCCGGCAGCGCGGCAGCAGTGGGAGGCCCCATTAGCTAAAGTGGTGCTTCAGGTTAAGAACAGTTTCAGGTTAAGAACAGACCTCCAGAACAAATTAAGTTCTTAACCCGAGGTACCACTGTATAGACCTGCTTAGTTGCTGAGGTCTCAGAATGAGGTTCTCCTGTTTGTGTGGCATCCTGAAGGATCTCTTCTGTTGTGGAATCATCTTTCCTCTGAAATAAGACAGGCACCTATTCTGCTGGGTTTTTGTCACCTCCTGCCTACTCAGGCCTTTGTTGGTCCTTCATAACAATCCTTGCAGAATTGTCCAGATGTTGTATGTTGTTGTTGTTGCTGTACTTACAGGATATTGTTGTTTTATTGTATTGTTATTTATATGTCATAAAACTTCAATGGAATTTTGAATGAAGGGCAGCATTAAAATGTTTTAAATGAAACAAATGCCAGCCCTTAGATACACGTGGCATTTATTTGCCAAACAGTGTTTTTAAAGTGCCTTTGTGGAGGTTCCTGTTTCAGGCAAGAATCCAATACCCTTTTGCAATGGGCTGGTACGAAGAATAAGGCCTTATTATGATGTTTTCAAAGAAGTTGTGAAAATAGGTATGTGATATTATCCAAAATACTTCCTGGATGACGTCGATCAGGGATGTCCGACCGGTCGACTGCGATCGATCGGTCGATCCCCGGGAGCTAGCGGTCGATTGCAGGCTCTTTTTTCTTTGTGGGGAAAAAAGAACATCCAGCCCCTGTCCCTTGCCCCGGCCTCCCCGGCATGATTGCTAAAACAGAAGCCGGAGTTATCGCTGTGAGGTTTTTGTTTCCTGGGCGATCTTCTGGTGAGCGACTTTTTCCTTTGCCCTGTGAGTAAGATCGCAGTCTCTTGGGAGTTGGACGTCCATCACATCGTTGATGGCTATGCCCATTCTTAACTGGGGCAGACAGTTACGGTACCAACTCCCTTATTGCTTCCTGAATTCTGCATACATCACTGGCTTTTAATGAGAAACAAAATG
Organism: Podarcis pityusensis; assembly: GCF_964106645.2. Taxonomy (NCBI): domain Eukaryota; kingdom Metazoa; phylum Chordata; class Lepidosauria; order Squamata; family Lacertidae; genus Podarcis; species Podarcis pityusensis. Next base: position 11,685,734 of record NC_138030.1, read on the forward strand.
TCCCATATTTGGGAACACAATATAGATGTCTTTCACAATGAATTTGCATTCATTTTCCCCAGCTTTTTTTTTCTTTTTTCTGTCTCCTCTTGGTGCAGATTGAAATGAGCCACATTCATCTCAAAGGATGCACGTGCTCTCTGATCACTGGCCAACTCTCCTACCAGCCAAATGAGACTGTCCTGGTTGCATTGGCCTCTGATCATATTTCATGTTGAACTATTCACAAAACCAAGATTCACTTCCACTAGAGCGGGTCCAAAGTTTCACATAAAATCAAAATCTGGGTAAATTAATTTTAATATTGGATGCTAGAAATAAAACCCATGTTTTCCATTGTGAATATTTTCAGGGTTATTCTGCTGTTGTAATTTAATTTCAAAAATACCTTTTTGTGTATGGGGTGGAGGGATAAACTTCTTCTGATGTTCAGAATCAGCTTTTCAAATGCACTTCTTTGATGCCTTTTAAAATAAAATTACATTCTCTAAATCCAAACTGGGAAAGTTAGGAATAAATAAAAGCAGAATAATATAAAATCCGAATTTTAGAAATAAGTTTGAGTAAGGGGATTCTCTGCCATCACATTTTTTCAGCTTCAATGCTAATAGTCCTACTGTACTTGGAGTGGAGTACAAATTTGTTTGAGAATCCCACCTCCACTTTCAGCCTCTCCCCTCTAAGACTTGTTGCTCTCATCTCTTGGATTTGGAATGAGATTTGTGCCTCTCCATTCTCTGTTTAGATCTGTCAGATGCTACTCATGCAATAGAATCGTCAACTCTCAATTTGTGTTTCTAACGGATGTCAAATGGGAAGCGTTCCTCAACCAGATGCTGAGGGCTTTGCCAAAGAGACTTGCTTCATCAAGGCTGCTTACATAAGAATCCTCTTCACCGTGACCTTGAAATTTGACTTGCTGAGGACTATTCTAAGAAGAAAGGAAAACAAGAAAGGAAAAGAGGAGCAGTGGGAAAGATAATGAGATTTTCATGAAAAGGAACTTAAGAGGAACCTTGTGTCCTTCACAAATTCTATGGGTAACTTTTATTCCATACACAGTTATGGAAATAATATACAGGCAAGGGTTCTGTGTACTTTTGAATGTTTTCTTAGCTTCCTCTTAACTGAAACACGGTATGGTATGGAGCTGCCCTTTTATGCTTGTTTGGAAGGTCCTTATGAAATCCACGTATGGTTTACCAATACCTGGATCAAGTATCATGTACAATAATAGTCAAGAGTTTGGGACATAAAAAGAAAACCATAGCAACTTTCAGAATGCTTTCAATGGAATCGTATAACTAAACTTGACTATTGTTTTCCTACTCTGATGCAGGGCTGGTTCCAGATTGCAGTAAATATTTTCCATTACCTCCAAGAAAAACAAACACCAGCCTAGTGGTGATACCATTTTCACTCTACTCTGGTCAGTGACCAAAATAAATCGATTGATTCATTCATTCATTTTAACTCTACACGGAAGACTCAAGATGCAAATGGAAGACACAAAATAATTCTGAGTTTCCATTAGGCAGTGCACAAGGCCCGTCCAGTTTGGGGCCCAGTCTGTCATTTCATAGGGGCCCCAATCTGACCCAGGACAAGGTGGGGCTCACCCACCTCAGTTCTGGGCTCCAAACTGATTTGGGGTCCTTGCACAGTGTTTAAGTTTCTCAGCCCTAACTAAACATGCAATCAGGAGGGGAAGGGAAGAAGAAGACTCATACAGGCTGCTTGCTTGTATCGCCTTCCCCCTCCTACTCCTCACCACCAGACCACTTGCCTTTTGACAACTCTGGTTCACTCTTCAGGGACCCAATATGGTCCAGAGTGATCTGGGGCTGTCTCAGCTCAGTCCAGACAAATCTTGGGTTGGCCTGATTCTTTTCAGGACCTAGGATTTAGCTGGTACCTGTGAACTGTCCTAGTTTCTGTGCTCTATCTCTTCCAGTTGAAAACACTGCTATGGAAGGAAAACAAGAACATTATGATAGCTGCCTATGTGCATCCACATCTTGTAAATGGTCTAACAAATCCACATCACAGGCCAGTCCATCTAGGGAAGTAGTAGCAAACTAAGACTGACGCCCATTATGGGGAGCAGGAAAAAACTTAAACACGTAGCAGAGTTCCCAAAAATAGACCAGAGGCAATTTTACCTCATCCAGAAGCACTTTACTTGCTACTGAAGGCAAATAAGCATAATGGTCACAAATCCATTACTTTCAGGATTGGCACAGTCCATAAAAATGCAGTTGCAGCACTTACAAAACTTATAAACTTATGTACAGAACACCACACCAGAACAAAGAGATAGAAAGAAAAAGTAAAACCCAGGCTCCTTCTGGCCTATATTTATAGTCAATGTGACCTTAATTGGAAGAGATAGAAGAACCAGTTCAAGCCAGCTGTACTCAGCTTCTCTGAAGGTATAATAAGGTTACCAGATTCCCCCCCCCCCTTCCAATGAATCCAGGGACACTTTTCAACTTCCTGCTAAATAGATGGATTTTGTCGGGACTGATTTGTAAATCCGGAGACTGTCCCCGAGAAATGGGAACGTCTGGTAACCTTAAGGTATAACCCAAACAATCATGAAGCTGCTTTCATACAGAGAAACTTCCAGAAACTTCCAGAACCCTCTTGAATGATTTAGAATAGGAAAGATATCTAGACATCAGATCAACACTTTCTGCACTAAGAAATGCAAACTGACAAAGACTTCTGAAGGTGATTTGGAACTGTGCATGGCAGTAGGATTCACTAATTAAATTATAGAATATCATCTTGTGGACTGGGAAAGGCCCACACATGGAGATATATAAATCCAGTCAAAGTTATTCACTTCTTTCATCACTCTGACCATGGGATGCACCACCTTGCCTTACATTACTAGCTTCTCATTCACTTCTGGATCATGCCCAGGTTTCTATTCCACCCCTTCAAAACCCTCCATGGTTTTGCTCCTCCCTATTTATTTCCCAATATAACCCTTCCTGCTGTGTTCACTCTTCCAGGTTTACCTTCTTCAGCAGACCTTACCCTTTGAAATGATTCCACCCGTTTTCCCTTGCTGCTCCTTACGTGTGGAACTTTACTTCCCTTCTTAAAATTTGCCTTTTCGCTACAAATTGGCCCAGCTGGGTTTGTGATTCATGATTCAGACAAATCAAGTTGCAAAGCCCTACTCTTATGTCAATAATATCAATAACAGCAACAGCAATACTCCAGCCCAAGAATCTGTTCAACAGCCTCGGCGTTTGTAGCTGGAGTCAGTCCGCACTCTACTCTCCCAAGCCAGATGGGAAAAGGCCACCAACAGTGGCGTAGCGTGGGTTGTCAGCACCCGGGGCAAGGCAAGTAATTTGCGCCCCCTAACCCGTGGATTTGCGCCCCCTAACCCTAACCCCCAGATGTTGCGCCCGGTGCAGCCGGCCCCCCCTGCACCCCCCACGCTACGCCACTGGCCACCAAGGCAGGGTGCAGGTCTTCCCAGGGCTCACAGCCAAGATGGTCTCATTTAAAACAACATAGATAAAAATTAAAAACAATTTAAAAGAGGAGCCCTCGGTGCTAAGCAGCTGCCGCAGTCCTTGTGAAGCCTGTCAGGCCCCACACCACGCCAGGTAGAAAGAGGCAGGGTGCGGCCCTTCAGGCCCTCAGCAGGTGGTCCTCCTCTTAATGTGATATATTAAGGTTGTGCCACCAGCTAAAAGTGCAAGCAAGCTGAGAAAGACCCCTCAAGATCCGAGGAGCTGCTATTAGTCAGAGCAGACAGGCCAATGGCAGCTTTGTAGGTGCATCCATGTTTATATATTTTTTGAAAATACCAGCATTTGATATCTGTTGATTATATTTATACCCCACTCTCTGTGAAGCTCAGAGCTTCCTTCCCCCTCCCTGTGAGAGCTAATTCTAGGACTCTGGCTCGAGGGAAGAAGAACGTCACTTGCTTGAATAGACACACTTAGATAAAGGGCAAGAATAAAAGGAGGGGAGAAAACCTGCCTTTGGAAAATGTTGAAGAAAGCAAGTGACTATTCAGGAGGAAAGAGCATCTTTTATGCATAGCACAAAAAAGTTTCAAGGTTAGTGAAGGGTTTCTCCACTACCTTTAGCATAAAGCTCTTTTTTGATCCTACTTTTAGTAATCAATAGGCAGCAACATAGATTATTGTTATTAGGAAACGAGTGTTGACACAATGAACTACTAATGGAATCAACTGGTATTCATGCGCCTGCTGAATGCATGTGTGAAAAGGATTTCATCTGCAAGATTTGCTATTGAGTGAGGGAGTTGTGGTTACAAACATGAACAAGAACAATGGAGCTGGAACTAGGAGGTGTGGGGGGGTGTTCTTTAGCAACAGAGGCAAAAATCTATTTGTGATCAGATCCCAGTGCCAAAACCATGTGGGCATCCTTGCAGTACCCTGTTTCAGCAATTCCAGCGTCTCTCTACATCATTAAAGGCTTGAATGTAAACACTTCAAGTCCTGCAGCTACGAACAGATGAATCTCTCACTTTTCCTTTCTCTGTTTCTTATTTTTCCAGACCTCTGCCCCCTTCCTTTCAGCATCAATTTGCATGGAAAAAATTGGCATGGAAATTGGCATGTATTTTCATGCACGTTGCTCATTTTCATATGCATCCCCTCCTCAATATAATGCAGCTCTGTACATTGCTTTATGTTGTAAGCTAGTTTGTATCCCAGACTGGGAGAATGGTGGGATATTAATATATTAATAAGAGAGAGAGAGAGAGAGAGAGTACAGAGGCAGAGGACTACTGTAACAATCACTCCTGAGCGTTAAGTATAATTGGTTTAATTAACACTGAAATTGTGAATGGCTATGTGTATTGGTGAAAGGGTTTAACTGGAAGATTCCACTGAAGCTAAATTAAGAGGGAAAAGGTCTCTCTGAGCTTTAACCGAGTTTATAATTAAGTATTGTTGTTTTCTGTTAGCTAACATGTGAGTGTTTAACCTTAGATCACATGAGAGGTGTTGAATTGCAAATCACCATTTTGAAGGGATATGCCTTTGATTTCTTTGTTCCCAGGCTCCATGGAGTCAGGATGTGTGAATGGCTTTCCAGAACATACAGCCTTGGGGCCGGAATGCAGTCAAAATGGAGCCTACAAGAGACACTGCTATGTTTGTCAGTTCTGATTATAAGTTAAAGTTATTTCTAAGAAGCTGAGGCTGTGCTGGACATTGAACATGATCTTATGGATCATTTTGGGTGTACCATTTGATGTTTTGTTTTGGAGAAAGTTCTGCAAGTACAGTTTCTGAATAATATCTAGAGGGACTGGACAATGCTTCATTCCAAAAGGAACAGTTTTTATGCATTCAGTTGCTTCAAACTGTGCAATATTAATATCTGCAATACCGAGTGCCCTCCCTGGTGCTGCAGAGCCTGTGATTTTTCTAGTGAGCTATGGGCAGTGAAGCACGTTGAATAGCAGCTAGAGCATCGGTGGCATAGATCTCATACTGAAGCCAACCAAGCACTGGTTAGAGCACATAACTGTACAGTGGTACCTCGGGTTGCATACGCTTCAGGTTACATACGCTTCAGGTTACAGACTCTGCTAACCCAGAAATAGTACCTCAGGTTAAGAACTTTGCTTCAGGATGAGAACAGAAATCGTGCTCCGGCACCGTGGTGGCAGCGAGAGGCCCCATTAGCTAATTTGGTGCTTCAGGTTAAGAACAGTTTCAGGTTAAGAACAGACCTTCAGAATGAATTAAGTACTTAACCCGAGGTACCACTGTACCGATGATGTGGCAGAAAGGACAGAGAAGTCCTACCTTCATCATAGTGATTCTGGAAGATTCTGGAACATACATTATTTCAACTGGTGAGCAGGCCTGCAGCTTTTCTTTCTCCTGTCCCCTCCTTCAAGAAAGGATTGTGTGCCTTTAACAGTTGCATGAAATACAGATGTTCAATAGATGCAGCTTTCATCGCTGTATCACCATCTGTACCTATTAAATTTGGCTGATATGGAAAAGGTCCAGGTCTCTGTTAAAACTGAAGGGTAGGCAAAGTGCCCCTCTCAAACTACCAGCTAATGTTCCCTGTATGTAATGGCCAAACGAGGAAATGACTTTGACACAGTTTTTCTTCTTCTTTTTCTTCAGACTGGTTAATGAGACTCAAAAAAATTATATTTTCATTTATTCAAGCCCCCCCCCCTTTTAGCACGCTAAATGTTTTGCAGCTGTTATCTGAGGGCTAATTCGCAGATTTGCCACCTCATTTTCGTGTGGGGAGCCATTTTGTATGAAACAGCTCTCACAGGAGAAAATGAAAAACGACTGTGTCAGAGAAAATGCTCAACAACCAGCATTCCTCTTGAAGTGGTAACTTTTCATTCCCCTCTTATGTGGGGGGTGATTTCTCAAAAATAGTTCCCCACATGAAAATAATGTGCTAAAGTCACCATGTGCAGATTTTATCACCTCAAAAATAAATATGCTAATGGATCCTCATCTCTCTTTTCAAGAGCCCTGTGAGGTAAGCCTGGAGACCCATGAAAGTCTTTTTCTTTCTTTCTTTCTGAATGTTGAGGATGGTGTGATGTAGCTATCACAGTTTCATATGCACAGTCCCATCACTATCGTATCTGGCAAATTGCCTTGTGGGCCCTCTAGGCAGAAAGGCAAGGGAGAAATGAAATAAAAGAAAAAGAAAATAAACAGGTTATTTTGGCACTTCAAGAACCTGATAGGACAATGGGGCAAAAATAGGGATAAGCTGGAAATTTACATAAGAACGTTCCTTTTTTAAAAAAATAATAATATATCTTTTGAAATGTTTATTTTCTGTCTTCCTGAATTGTGGGACAATTCCAGTCCTCTGCTGGTGAATACTTGGCATAGTGGCCTCCCCAAGGAGAATAGGTGCAAGCAGGCCAGACTGAATGCAGAATAAACAGGTCATCTGGAGCAGCCCTAACAGATTGCTGGAAAAGCTGAGTGCCTCCCCCTCCACCGAGTGGTGGCAAGAGCCCAGGGGGTTCCAGGCATTCACCCAGGGTCTGTGTTCCTTTGGAGAATTGAGACACGGCACAAATTGCCATTGCTTTAAGAAATATGATTTATTCACCTATTTACACCTTCAGTCTGCATGGAGGAAGTCCAGAGCTTACATAATGGCCATTTCAAAAGGGGCTTGTCCCCCACAGCAGTGCGGCCGGCCTTCAGCCAGCCTGCCCAAGATGGATCTCAGTCTTTTCGCTTCCTTTTTATTCCCAGAACACCTTGCTCAAAAACTCCATTTTCCTGTCCCTTCAAACACCCCACCACCACTTTGGCAACATCTGTATCCCCAGGCCAAAGGATTTGTCTCAGGTGGCCCTTTTGCCATGATAACAGATTTGCTCTTTACTAGGCCAACCAGGAATAAGCCAGCCCAGGAATTCCTTGTCTGGCACAGTTCTGCAGCTTCTACTTTCATCCATATCCCAAGTAATCAAAATCCTATTCTTTATTAATTTATTGGGTTTAGAGAGGAGGTCCTCCAACTCTACAATAATAGCAAGATGTCCAACAGTTCTTAACACGTGAAAGATTGCATATTGTTGTAGGAGCCTCCTTACGAATATACCTACATGAAGTTTCAGGTGAGCCTGACTGAATTCCTACCCTCTTCCCATTGGCTACTCCCAGTGCCAAATTTACGTATAAGCTAAACAAGCTATAGCTTAGGGCCCCACTCTCTTGGGGCCCCTCAAAAAAATGTAAAGGAAAAAAAACACTGGGTGTACATTTCCAAAATATAAGATAAAAAAACAAATAAAATAAAACCTATGTATAGCAACATTTCTTTGTGTTATGTAGGCTCCTATGATGTAAATATATAGGGTGCCTACATTCTGCATGTGCAAATGACTTTAGATACCTATTAGGTCCATAATTACCATATAGCATATATTCAACACAAAAAACAGCAACAATTTGTTGTTGATAAAGGACAGCTGGACATATAAAGGGCCCCATTACCTTCAGTAGCTTAGGGCCTCATCAAACCTAAATCAGGCCCTGGCTACTCCTCTTGAGAAGCCACCCTGACTCCAAGTGGGTGAGACAGCTTAGCTCCAAAATACATTCCCAAGGATGACCCAGCACACTTTGTCGGTGAGGCAAAACAAAAGTGCCCCCCCTCCTCTGCCACTGAAGACTCCTCCCTTGCTTATCTACCTCCACTGACTGTCTCTCACCTGCCCTGGCGAGGACAAGGAGGATGAGAAAAGGAAGCTGGTACAGGGAGGAGGAACGCCAACATCGGGGGGTGGTGGTGGTGGCACTGGAGGCATCAGCAAGGCAGGAGTCATTAGCATCGGAGGGTGGAGGAGAAGGAGCCAAGTGGTACAATCCTTGTGGATCCAAAGTTCTGAATGCTGAGCCTCAGAAATTCCCCCAGAACCTTAAAAGTACCCCAATTCCCAAAATGGCTAATGGTCAGAGATTATTGGAGTTGCATTCCAGCAACAATTGGATGATCACACTTTTTCCACCCCTGCACTATAAAGTTCTAAATTCAGTTTCCTGACGAGAATGACATTCCTGCATTTAGCTGCAGACACACTGTGCTACAACAGCAAGAGTCCCCTTATTATGCATGGTAAGTCTCAGCTCAATTTGCAAATCTGTATAGACACTTGAATTCTGGCACACTCTGGCTAAACAATGTCTAATTATTACTAACTTCCCAGATGGTCACTCTCTAAATATCTGGAGAAGGGCAAATAGACTAGCAATCAGGCTTCATTTTGCTGAAGTTGGTAGAACAGCTCTCTCTCTCTCTCTCTCTCTCTCTCTCTCTCTCTCTCTCTCACACACACACACACACACACACACACACACACACACTCTCACACCACACCACACTTGTGGAGTATTGTTCCAGTATTCTGATCACGGAGCAGAAAGATATTAGTGATCTGGAAAGCCACATTGTAGACAAGTCTTTAGAGAGTTGTTCTGCTTCATTCCATTTTGCTTTCTCTGTGTCAAATCCAGGTTTCCAATATTTTGCTGAAAACACCGAGATAGGGAGGAACATAAGAAGAGCCTGCTGGATCAGACCAATGGCCCATCTAGTCCAGCATCCTGTTCCCACAGTGGCCACCCAAATACCTGGGGGAACCCTACATGCACAACCTGAGCAAAAGAGCATCCTCCCTCTTGTGGAGGAGACACATGAAGAAGAGCCTCAGATGATGATTGCAGGGTTTGTGTCAGTTCATATGGGGAGAGGCGGTACTTGAAATATTGCTGTCCTGAGCCATTTAAGTATATAACATGGGTCCTTAGTTTGGGTAAACTAGGAACTATTGGGGGGATCAATGTACATATATTTTGATTCATGATCCCCCAAATAATAGCTTGATGGTGCAGCACACGCTTTTGAGGCAGAAGATCCTTGGTTCAGTCCCTGATATCTCCAGCTTTCAGAACTGCTTACCAGATGCTGGGAAAAGCCACTTCCTTTTTTTTAAAAAAATGTTTTTATTAACAATTTCAACATAACAAATTATCAAAACATATCATATTCATTATTTTTCCCCTTACCCCCTTCAAACCCTCCATCCCCTCCCCCCAGCAACTTCCCTCAGCTCCTCTCTCTGATTTCTCAGCACATATTATTCTCTGCATGTTATAAAATTATACATATCCTTACAATATCTATCTACCATGTTATCAACAAATAAATTTGTGTATGTTTATTCAAAACCTGCCAAGGAGTCCAATTCATTTTGTTGTCTTTTTAGATATATTGTAGATAGCTCCCATTCTCCCTTAAAGTCACAGTTGTCCTTGTCCCGCAATTTGTATGTCAATTTAGCCAGCTCTGCGTGGCTCATCAATTTTTCTTGCCACTGTTCTTTCGTTGGGATTTCCTCATTCTTCCATGCTTGTGCTATCAAGACTCTTGCCGCTGTTGTAAAAATAAGTTCTTTGTTTTTCTTGACCTGCCAAGGAAAAGCCACTTCCTGAGTTCCTGGGAAACCACTGCCGATGAAAAATGGACAATAACTGGGCCAGGTGGACAAATAATTTGACTTTGTATAAGGCAAAATCATCATCTCCTGATTAAAACTATGATAGCGACTGAGTTGTTGACACTGCGCCATATGCAGCAGCAGCATAGCTGGACTAAGTTGTTGCAGGATGCAGGGAGAGGGGCTGACATTCCCAAAGATCAGAAAAGATCAAGGCACTATGAAGAAAGGAAAAGAAACATGGTCATTCACTGGCTGCATCCACACTTGAGGAATCTGTAGGGTTGCCAGCCTGCCATTGTTATACTCGACAGGCCAGTAAACCCATGGGTAACCAGTACGGAATTCTGACCTGTCACATCCAGCCAGGTTCTGTCTGAGCTACACCACAGACCATGAGCCCAACCATCTGCCCTGTTGTTGACTGGGAGTTAGATCCAGGCAGGGGGGAAGCATAGAAGCATAGAATTGTAGAGTTGGGAGTGATCCTGAGAGAGTTCGTTCCATTGTCAAACAGCTCTTACTGTCAGGAAGTTCTTCCTGATATTTAGTCGGAATCTCTTTTCTTGTAACTTGAAGCCATTGGTTCATCTCCTAACCACCAGAGCAGGAGAAAACAAGCTTGATCCATCTTCCACCTGACCGCCTTTGAGATATTTGAAGCTGACTATCATATCTCCTCTCAGTCTCCTGTTCTCCAGGCTTAACATACCCAACTCCCTCAGCCATTCCTCATAAGGCTTGGTTTCCAGAGCTTTTATCATCCATGGCACACGTTCCAGCTTGTCAATATCCTTCCTAGATTTAGGTGCCCAACACAGATGAAGACGATGGAGGGATGGTGAAGAACCCTGTACAAGAGGCAGGGAACAGAAGAAAGGGAAGCTCCCAGATGTGAGTTGGGAGGGTCCATCACTTTCTGTGTTAGACAAGAGTTAATATTTACCTGTGAGACAAGACTGCATTTTTCTTCCTCTTCCTCTTCTTTTTTCTGTTTTCATTTTCATTAGATTAATTTGGTTTTTTATTGCATTGTATTATGAAACATCATTCTAATAATAATAATAATAATAATAATAATAATAATAATAAAGATTGCCTCTAGGTGGTCTGCATTTTGCAGGATGGGAAAAAAAAGATATTGTACCTAGAACTGGTCACAATACTCCAAGTGGGGTCTGACTAAGGCAGAATAGAATGATACTGGTACCTTCCTGTCGCGAATTCCTCGCGGCGCTTTTAGCAGAAACGCTCAGAGTCCCAGGGTTTTCCAGTGCAGTCTTTTTAATGTGAGCTATATACAGGTATTTACAAAAACAGTCCATACAGAGTACCTGCTCCTTAAGGCAAACAAATACTCTCCACCACAGCACCACCATACCACAGCACAACCACCACAACCACGGTTACTGTTGAACAGGCTTTCCTTTTTAAAACAGGTGATAGCCAATCACATTAATCACACTCCTGCTGAGTCACTCTGACCCAGCACTTCACAGAGTATTGCATCATCCTGTTGAAGCCTGCAGGCTTACTCAGTATCCTGCGAATCCCAACACTCCTCCTTAAGTCAAAGGCTTGAGACCTAATAATTCTCTTAAGTCTCGAAATTTAGGAGCATCCAAACATTTTGTATACAAATCCGCCACATTACATTTTGTGTTACAGTGCTGTACCTTTAACACATTTCTTTCCAAAGCATTTTTCACATTTCCGTATCTTATAGCAATATGTTTACTCTTGCTCTTAAAGTTCTGTTGGTTAGCAAGCTGTTGTGCAGCCATGTTGTCACTTAGCACAGTGATTGGCATTTCAGAAGGTATTCCAAGTTCTTTTGTTAGACAAGCAAACCACTCTATTTGTGACACACATTCGCTTATGGCTGAGTACTCTGCTTCACAAGTACTTGTGGCAACAAATGTTTGTTTCTGGGATTTCCACTGAACCAGGGCATTTCCAATATATATGGCATAGCCAGTGGTAGACTTTCCATTTTCTCTGTCCCCCCAGCTGGCATCAGCATATGCATACACTTGCTGATCATATCCTGTATCCAGCATCAGTTTGTAATCTTTTGTGCCTTTCAGATACCTTAGGATTCTTTTAAGTGCTACCCAATCTCTCTGAGCCGGGTCTGCACTTCTTTGGTTTAACATGTGCACTGCCAATGTTATGTCAGGTCTTGTCCAACAACTTAAATATAACAGAGAACCCAACAGAGAATGAAATGCTGTTGCATTCTCACATTTTTGTCCTTCTGGTTCATTTTTGTACTGGGTAGTTATGGGAGTGTCAACCTCATTTGCCCTCTCCATTCCATATGTCTTCAGTAACTTTTCAATTTTTTCCTTCTGACTCAGAGAGTAGACGCCCTCTTCATTTCTCTGAACCTCTACTCCTAAGTAATTCTGAATCTCTCCCAAATACTTCAGTTTGTATTTGTTACCTAGGCTGTTTATAAACCAAGACACTTGCTTTTGTGCAGTTGTTATTAGACAGATATCATCAACATAAAAAAGTAAATAACAAACACTTCCTTGCACCATTGCTGAATATAAACAGGAATCAGCCAGGCTTTGTTTGAATCCCATCTTTTTCAAAGTTGTGTCTATGCATTCATGCCATAGACGTGCACTTTGGTGTAAACCGTAGAGTGCCCTTTGCAGCTTTAACACCATGCTGTCTTTTTCCAGCTCATAACCTGGTATTTGCTGTAAATACACCTCGGCGTCAATAGGAGCATTTAAATATGCTGAGGCAACATCAAAATGATTAACTTTTAACCCTCTCAGACTTGCCATTGCTAAAACTGATTTTACTGTTTCAGCCTTTGCTGTTGGGGCAAACACTTCATCATAATGTATCATTTTCCTTTGTGTAAAGCCCCTTGCAACCAACCTGGCTTTCCTTTGACAACTACCATCAGCCAGCTTTTTCACTTTAAAAATCCACTTACAGCTTATGGGCTTTTTACCTTCAGGCAATTCTGTAGGAACAAACACATTGTTGTTTAGCAGAGAGTTATACTCTGCCTGCATTGCCTTTAACCACGCCTCTTTCTCTAGAGTAGGTAACTCTTGCACTTCTTCAAAGTTTTCTGGCTCAGTTACACAAATCTGGTTTATGGTGGCTGGGAACCCATAATGGTCTGGAGGTTGACCTTTATTACTTCTTGCAGACCTCCTTGGTTCATTAATCTCACCCCCTGGGCTACCTTCAGGACTGCTTTTGGGGTGGATTGATTCTGGAGATTTACCTCCTCCTGTCCCTGTTGCACTTTCTTTTCCCCCTTGCTCCATGCTAGCAGCTGGAGAAAAATGCTCAACCTTTACCTCCTCCCTTTCAGTTTCTCTGGGAGAGCTGCCAATTCTTAGCTTTGTTTCAACTGCCTTATCAGGTACGCTCGGCAGTAAAACTTTTTCTGGCAGCAGGTTTGCATGTATCTTGGGCCAATTTCTTTGCTCATTAAAACTGGCTGATCGACTATAACTCAAAATATTTTTATCATCTTCAAACCTGTAGGCTTTCGTACCACTTTCATACCCAAGAAATAGCAACTGCTGTGCCCTTTTCCCACCTTTTCTTCGGTTCTTTACAGGTATGTCAACCCACACATTTGTCCCAAAGATTCTCAAATGTTGCAAACTGGGACTTTTGTTATAGAGAATTTTATAGGGTATGTCATCTAGTAACCTTGACCACAAGCGATTCCCAATATAATTCGCGGTCTTAATACTCTCAGCCCAGTACTTAATTGGAAGATTTGCATCTGCTAACAATGCTTTCATTTGTGTCTGCAAGACACCTCCCCTACGCTCTGCTACTCTGTTCTCCTGAGGCGTTGCCACATTGGTAAGCCTATGTTTAATCCCTTGGGAACGCAACCAGTTTCTTAGGGAGCTTGCCATAAACTCTCGTCCCCTGTCTGTCTGAATAGAGCACACCTTTTCGCCAAGTTGCCTTTCTACCCTTCTTACCCAGGACTTCAAAGTTTGGGCAACGTCAGACTTTTGCTTTAATGGATAGACCCAGCCAAATCTAGAATAGTCATCCACTAGGATCAAACAGTACTTGTTATGGGAGACACTTGGTGGAAAAGGACCAGTTACATCAGCATGAATCAACTCCAGTGGTTTTTTCGTTTCTCTCTGGCTTGCTCTTGCTACTGGGCAAGCCCTGCTTTTAACCTCCTTGCAGATATTGCAGTCTAAGTAATTATCACAACTTTTTATGTTTTTCATCCCCCCCCCCCCACAACTCCAATGTTTTGTTCAGCACCTTAAAGCTAGCATGAGCCAGACGCCTGTGCAGGAGATGAATACACATATCATGGGTTGGGACATTTTGCACATTCGCAATCTTAGACTCACACTGCAGTACATACATATTAGTTCTAAGGTTAGCATTTGCCAACACTGCCCCATTTTGCTTTATCTGGCACTGATCTCCCACAAAGTTTACTTCAAAGCCTGCTTTTGCCAAGTCAGGAATACTCAGGAGATTGTTTTGCAAACTAGGCACACACAACACATTCCTGAATGTGTGTCCCAGCTGTGGGAATACAACCTCCCCCTCACAAACCACATTAGCTTTCTGGCCCGTAGCAAGACTTACATGTTTTTTGTTTGAAGCCCTAGCATCAATTAGCAATCCTTTTCTTTTACAAAAGGTTTGAGAAGCTCCACTGTCCAGAACCCACAGCTCTTCCTTTTCTTGACCATCTGCAGACACCCAAGCGGTAGACTCTCTCTGCTGCCTCCTGTGCTTCTGCTGTTTTTGTTGTTTTCTCGGGCAGTCCCGCAGCAGATGTCCACTGGACTTGCAGCAAAAACTCCTTTTTACTTTGTTGACCACCAGCTGGTCTGCAGCAGCTCCTCCTGGCTGTTTCTCCGGCTCCCGACACCTCTGCTCTTCCCGGCTGTTGTTCCCTCTGGGATGCTGCAACAGCTGGGCTGAGGTCATCTTTCGCTCTGCACGCTTGTCCTCCTCTGCATACAACCGTCCGGTAACGTATTCCAGAGTCAGCTTATCAGTCTCTACAGACTCGAGGGAATTGACCAGCATATCATAGCTGTCATCAAGGGAACTCAGGACTATAAAAACTTTGTCCTCTTCCCCCACAGGCCTCCCTCTTAAGGCTAGCTCCTGGAAACAGCCTGTTAGGAATTTTAGGTGGTTTACCAGGGAGTCCCCCAGTTTCTTCCGACACCGGTACAGTCTCCTGGTCAATGTTATCAGTGAGCCAGCTGTCTCTCACACATGGACAGCCTTGAGCGCATTCCACGCCTCACTTGCCGTCACCTTATCAGCTACGTAGACTAGCTGGCTGTCGTCCACTCCAAGAATGATCGTAGCCAAAGCTTTCTCATCCTTTTCTAGCTGGGCCTCTGCTAGTGCCAGCTTTTCATCGTCCTCATCCTCCTCAGGGGGCTGTGGTGGAGTTTCCACCACCTTCCACAGGCCCTCACGCTTGAGGGAGTGTTGCATGCGGACCGACCAGATGCTGTAGTTCGTGGCCGTCAGCTTCTCCAGCAACACGCCAGTTCTGGACTGCTCCATCCCTGCAGCTCACCTCCAGCACCCACGGCTAGATAACTGCCACCTGTACTCTGGCGCAGCGGAAGCGTGCTGGGCCCATAACCCTGTCGCGAATTCCTCGCGGCGCTTTTAGCAGAAACGCTCAGAGTCCCAGGGTTTTCCAGTGCAGTCTTTTTAATGTGAGCTATATACAGGTATTTACAAAAACAGTCCATACAGAGTACCTGCTCCTTAAGGCAAACAAATACTCTCCACCACAGCACCACCATACCACAGCACAACCACCACAACCATGGTTACTGTTGAACAGGCTTTCCTTTTTAAAACAGGTGATAGCCAATCACATTAATCACACTCCTGCAGAGTCACTCTGACCCAGCACTTCACAGAGTATTGCATCATCCTGTTGAAGCCTGCAGACTTACTCAGTATCCTGCGAATCCCAACACTTCCTTGATCAGGACACTATACCTCTGTTGATGCAGCCTAGAATAGCATTAGCTTTTTTTTTGCTGCTGCATCACACTGTAGACTCATGTTAAGCTTATGATCTACTAAGACTTCTAGATCCTTTTCACTTGTACTACTGGCAAGCCAGGTGTTTACCATCTTATATCTGTGCAGCTGGTTCTCGCTGCTTAAGTGTCAAACCTTACATTTGTCCCTATTGCACTTCATTTTGTTAGTTTGGACCCAGTTCTCCAACCCATTATGGTCCTCTTGAATCCCAATTCTGTCTTCTGCACCGAACCCTCCAAGACTGGTGTCATCTGCAAATTTGACGAGCATCCCCTCAATTCCTTCACCCAAGTCATCTATAAAGATGTTGAACAACAATCGGCCCAGGACAGAACCCTGTGGCACCCCACTTGTCACTTTTTCAGGATGTTGAGGAACCATTCGTGAGTATTCTTTGGCTCTGGTCCACCCAACAGTAACCTCGTGCAGCAGGCAGAAAGAAACACAGATTTTTAAAAATGCAGTAACAGAAGAACTACAAAGAAAGGCCACAGCTAACTGTTGCTTAGGAAAAAACCCAGCACTCATCTGGATGTATTAATAGCCAGGCCAAGATGAAAAGGATCGATCGGTCTCCTGTGAATGGGGCCATGTTGGAACCCAGGAGGCAAAATAATGTTCTCTTTCTTTCTCTCCCTCTCCTGCCACGGAAAGTTGGACAGCATAAGTTTCTAGCCACTCTGTCTGTCAGATTTCTGCAACAGTTCACATTTAATAATAATAATAATAATAATAATAATAATATCCTCATGAAAATCATTAGCATTTTAGTGCAAACTTAGTCCAGCTTTGTAAGCTGTTTTCAGTGATGGGCACATTTTTGTAAGCCATTCACCCACATACAATGCATGTTTAAGGTTATTTTCACCAATGCATTAATTTTTTTGCACACTTCCCCCTAATCTATGCCTTCCATTATTATTTTTTTTGTAAACATTGGAGACTTGCAGTGCAAAACTGAGGGAAGTGTGAATTTTGAAGGATGGCCATGCTTCGGTCACCATATTATTTCAGAAAGTGCAAATTTGATAGATTTGCCTTTCAGTGCTAACTGGATTGAATTTCTCCCCATCCTCTACTCAGAGCTATCTGTGCTGCAACCACTGGACAACTGTCTTGCTGTCTTGAACCTGGGGGTATTTGATATGGTTGGGTCAGACCAACTAACTGTGAAAAAGGAGCTTTTTAAATCTAGGATCAGCCCTCCATAAAAGAACGCATCCAATATCTGTCCTTTTTCTTTATTTCCTGTTAGCCTGGATGTTTATTTCAAACCTTTTTTTTTTTTGTAAACTATTTCCCCCCCCCTTCTAAAATCCTTGCAGATTTGTAGAACTGCCTAATCCATTAAGAGCTTCGTGCTTCTCAGTACTATCTCCCTCCATTCCACCAGACCAGTTGGAAGAGTGGAAAAAGAGCCCCTTCAGAACAACAGGTCTAATTACTTTGGCTTCTGTTGCAACATGCTTACTGTGATCAGAAGGGCGTTAAATGTATTTGTTGCTCCGCTTCCTCCAGCTATCATCTGTCACTACATGATAGCAAAGAACACTAGATGTGTGGGACAGCGGTCTTAACACATCCTTCCAAGATTCATGCTACAGAGCCCATGAAGAGATTTCTGTCCCACCAACTCAAGAAAGTTTTGTGAAATACAAAAGAAAATATTTGCAAATTTATATCACCAAAGTGAGTATTAAAACACTATTCTTAAAAGAATTAAAAGCAGATTGGCTACTTGATAACACACACACACAGCATTTTGTTCAACGTCATACAAGAACAGAGAGCAATACAAGATTCCTTTCTTCTCACCCTCATTTGACACTGATAAATGTTATCAGTGAGCTGTCAGGATTCCTGTCGGGTTTCAGACTCATTACACCAAGGATAGTCAATGTGGCCCCACTCCAGATGTTTTGGACTACAACTCCCATCAGCTCTAGTCTCCCAGGCCTGTGGTCTGGAATGATGGCATTCTGTTCAACAACATCTGGAAGGTGTCATTTTATTTCTTTATAAAAGTATATACTGCAATATTGAGATGGCGCACCACAAGAAAACATTGTTAAAAACAGTACAAAAGAATCATTCAAACAACTGAACAGCCCCCCCAAAATCTTCAAGACTCCTGCATAGGCCTGTTGGCACAAGAAGGTTTTCAAGAGACATCCAAACATCTAGACTTTCTTGGACTTCATGATCACTGCAGATGGTGACAGCAGCCACGAAATTAAAAGACGCCTGCTTCTTGGGAGAAAAGCAATGACAAACCTAGACAGCATCTTAAAAAGCAGAGACATCACCTTGCTGACAAAGGTCCGTATAGTTAAAGCTATGGTTTTCCCAGTAGTGGTGTACGGAAGTGAGAGCTGGACCATAAAGAAGGCTGATCGCCGAAGAATTGATGCTTTTGAACTATGGTGCTGGAGGAGACTCTTGAGAGTCCCATGGACTGCAAGAAGATCAAACCTATCCATTCTTAAGGAAATCAGCCCTGAGTGCTCACTGGAAGGACAGATCGTTAAGCTGAGGCTCCAATACTTTGGCCACCTCATGAGAAGAGAAGACTCCCTGGAAAAGACCCTGATGTTGGGAAAGATTGAGGGCACAAGGAGAAGGGGACGACAGATGATGAGATGGTTGGACAGTGTTCTTGAAGCCACCAGCATGAGTTTGACTAAACTGCGGGAGGCAGTGGAAGACAGAAGTGCGTGGCATGCTCTGGCCCATGGGGTCACAAACAGTCGGACATGACTAAACAACTAAACAACAACAAACATCTAGACAGAGAAACCAGAAGGAGAACACTTCAATCTCCCAGGACATTCTATACAAGAGCTCAAAGTCGCTGTCTATCTATCAAAAGAAAATAATCTATCAAAAGAATTTCAGAAATAGACTGGATAGAGAAGTTGCTGAATTTCTGTGTTGTTTTTTTAAAAAAATAATATTTATTACTTTTATAGATTACAAAAAGAGAGAAAAAAGCAAAAAAGAGAGAAACAGAAGAAAAAACAAAGGAAAAAAAGAAAAAGGGAAAAATCAATACAATACAATATATAAACAATACAAAACACAACCTAAACTCAAAACTAAACACATTAAACTAAACTAAACAAACCCCACTCCCTAACCTTAACCCTGAATAGAACAAAGCAAAAACAATTTAAAAACATACATCATCTCTTTTCCATACTCTATCTTTCATTCCCTTGTTTCCTCGACCTCCTCACACCTCCCTTTTCGTGTTCCACTTCTATTAATTGTTTCAGCAAATCCTTTCCATCTTTCTCCATTTTCTGTGATATTGTAAATAACATATTTTTTGACCTTATTTTCCATTAAAACTAAAATACTTATATGTGCTTAACTCCTTATAACATTTCTGTTAAGCCCATAAAAAATAAAAAATAAAAAATCATTCCACCATTTTTCTGTCACTCATTAATTTTACCATAAGTCTATATATAAACTTTAAATTTTCCAATCTTCTTCCACCATCTCCTCTCCCAGGTTTCGGATTCTGTCAGTCCTTTCCGTCAACTCCATAAAGTCCATCAACCTGGTGATCTTATGTCCGAGGCTCTTAACTCTTTTCCAAGTCCCTTCTGCAGGTCTTCTTCATTTTCTTTAATGCTAAAGAGCAAATCTTGGGGAAACTCCAGCCTGTCAATCCTTTTCTTCCTTCTGAACAAATCAGCTGAATTTCCATAGTTAAAGCTACAGTCCCTAAAGTATTTCCGGGTATATTTCAAAATTCCTCCAATTCCAAAGGCCCCCAAAACTTCAATCTCCTCCAGGCCCGAGTCCATGTCCCAAAAGTCAGTTAATCCCTGCATAGAGGGCTCTTTCCAACTTTTCTTCTTTAGTCCAAGCCGGGATCCATTCCTCAGAGTCTGACTTTTCCTAGATTCCATCATAGAAGGCCTCAACTTATAGTCCTCAATTTGCTTCTGTAAAACCACAGATCTCACTTGTATTATTTTATGTTCAACAACAACAGCATTCTCCTTCTCCTCCTTCTCCTCCACCATTTATCCTGCCAAAATGGGTTCCTGTACCAAGTCCTGAATTATTTCTGTGTTGATGTTCGCTTTTTGACTCAAGTTGGTCACTTTCTGTTCCAAATTATCAACTTTAAGAGTCATGTCATCCATCTTCTTGTGAAGCTGTCCCAGCGAACAACT